>NC_140584.1:199379463-200661963 GCF_964204655.1 Triturus cristatus | reverse complement strand
GCCTCAGAGATGGACGATGTCGGAGACGGAAGCGGCGGTTCTTGAACCTTTACGCAGGGGACGGACGCGGTGACGACGCCGACCTGGTCATGCGGGCCAAGAGGAGTTTCATCCGGCGATCCCGCCGGGACTTCGGCTTCATTTGCTGACAAGCCTCGCAGCCCGTGGAGTCATGGTGCTCCCCCAAACACCACATACAAATGGGGTGAGGGTCTGTCGCCAACATCTGGCGCGCACGTCTTGAAGACCGAAGGCATTCGCACACTGTTCCCAAAAGAAACGCAAAGCGTGAAAAGAAGGCAGGAACACGATCCGGATCCATGTTGCACGCAGAAAAGAAGGAAACTGACGTCAGCGTGCCGGGGTGGGGCTTATGTGACCTCGCGGATGTCACGCCCGCGCAAGACGGCAGGGCAGAGTCGCGTGGTGCCGGCCCCTGGCGCGCAGAGATGCTGGGACAAGAACATTTTAGGGGTCCAGTCTCACACCTGGGGATAATTCTACGTTAAGGAATCTGCGGCTAGTAGTCTCTATCAGATAGCATAACATTGAGTAGAAAAACCAGTTGCCAAAGACACAAAAATAAGAAGGATTCGTTTTTTCCGTGCGGAATGCGCAGGCTGCATGCTTGTGAACACCTCACATGCACCTCCCTCAAACCCCTCCTTCAACTTGTGCCAGTTTAACCACACTCTTACTCGACCACTAAAAGTCATTTTACAAACAAATGGTGCTCATGGACTGTCAACACAACTTCATCCCGGTGACGAGGTCAGCTCCTTACTGAAACACAATCTTTCCAAACATATTAATTCCCTCAGCAAAAAACCCAACTACATAGCAGTTATGAGAGACCTGATTAGAAAAGCCTCATATGCTAAACCATATGAAGTCCATAATTGAGACAAGGTATCTTTAGTGCACTGTGCCCTCTAGTTCTCTGTACGGGGTGGGGTCTATTCAGGCACCCTGTTTTATACATGCATACATACATATACTGCCAAGCACAGACATAAATGATCTACGTTTGTGCTGCCCTGTAATCTCCACTGACCAACTGTAGCTTATGTTCATGCCATCTTAGGGAGAAGGAATGTAACGTGCTCCCTTGAAATTCAACAACAAATTGATCTTCTAACCTTTCTAACATACTCCATCAATACTATCTTTTTTTCTGATTAGGTTGTGTTCCATCAACTCTCACTACAGTAGATATGAATCATCAATGGAAAGTAAGGAGTACATTATGGGCTACATAAACATCTCGATCATTCATGAAATAGCTGTTTACAAGGGATAGTCCCTTTTTTGTACTTACTCTTGTCAAATCCATTCCAAGTTTCAGCTGCGATAACAAGTGTAGGATAATACTTCGCTGTTCCTCCACAGCGCCCAGGTCCTCCTCTTTGGTATCACATGTGTCTTCCACCTCCTCATCTGAATTTATATCTTCTGGCTCCTGCTGCAAAACAAAAATGGATCTTTGTATAACACATGAACAAGACTGAGTTCTCAGACATGTGTATTCTAAAGAAGTAAAAAAGGCCCCACCTTCAGATATTGTTCCAAATCTTGCGTAGACCTCAACACACATCTGTTTTTAGCTCATCAATAGAAACATAGTTTGATACCTAACATTATTTAAGCTATCTTGAAAACTGCTAAATGCCTCTCTCTTTCTAAATCTAAGCAAATCCCTTTAAATGGGTTTCCTTTCAATTCAAATGATCCCTATATAATACGCAAGATGCTAAAATGAGATTTAGGATAGGATGCACACTACTGCCTTTTTTGCCACTGTTAGGCCTTGGACCCCTCTCCAATTCTTATTCTACAAAACGTATTTGCCTCTACCACATCATATGGACCTAAACAGCTTTTTTGCGAACAGCCCTCTAAAGATCTTCCTTTACTTCTTAAACTTATCCAGCCCATCCTCTTTCCTGTAAAAGACAATCTGCAGATATTTTCGGGTTGATGGGCACACGCTACCTTTAGCTTAATCCTTTCAAATTCAAGCCTAAGAACTATATCCCTGCTTCTCCATCTCATTCCTCTGTCTCCTCTGCTAGGAACCTTAAGATCACAAGTGGCGAATGCGCCCTTTCAATCCGCAGGACTGCCCAAGAATGTCACATTTTCACGTTCCATGTTTTAAAACTCTATTAGAAGCATACTCCTACATTTACATCTTTCCTGTTAGGGTTTCCTTTTCTGCAGTATTTTGAGTTTCCTAGCCATTATCATTAAATCTAATACAAAAATGATTTCCACAAGTAAAAAGAACAGATCACAAGTATGCCAACTACAATACTTGCTATTTGTTAAAAGGCTGCATAAATATCATACAATAAATGTATTGGGGAATAAAATCAAGGCCTTACCATGTGTTCTCCTGAGATGCACATTTAGTGTGTATTTAAATCCCATGCCTTGCAAAACAGACAGGTACTATGTATGGGCCGGTCGAATGGGCCACCGAGTTAAACACTGCTGTAGTGTGCAACCAGTACGAAACAGGTTTGAATACTGGCAAAGCCTTTCATCTTTCCAAGTCAATGATTAATAGCAGGTGCCTCAAAATGTAAATGCTGTTGTAAAATTATAGCATGCGAGTGTGCTATATCACTCCATGTCTGTATAAACCCACATGTCCAGTTCTGGGTATTCATTTTGCTAATTATTGCTGTCAGATGTGTAATTTCAATTGATTCATCTGAAAGGAAATACACTAACAAGTTCCACAATGCACTGATTTCTTAAAATAAACACCATAACCAGTTACAATGTTCTGATGTATTACACAAAGGCAAACAAAATTGTAGGAATTGAATGAGTCCTGTTTGCCTATAAGAACTATTTGCCAATTTTTTGTCCATGCTGTACAGCCCTGTGGCTACTATAAAGGATGCTATAAAAATGTATTTAAAAGACACGATGACCCAACTGTCACCTCATTTTAAAGGGGTGCGTAGCACACCTTTCTATTTTTAATTTACCGATCTAGGATGGATTGGTAAATTACAATGAAAAAAATGGTAGCACAACAGTTCTCTTTCAAAATGTAGGTTGAAAGAGACACAGTTTTAACAATAATTAAATGAATAAGCTGGTTGGGTAAGTAGTAGGGGGTAAAACAACATGGTAGGCTTGGGGGAGAAATGTGTTTAGTTGGTTCTGCCCCCCTTGGGAGGGAGAGGGGCAGATCGGTAAATTAAAAATGTAAAAAAAAATATGCAAGTGCCCATTGGGCCACCAGGGATTTTTTTTTAAATGCCCCTTGTGTGTCGGGGAGCGGCGCCCTGGGCAAGGGTCGCTCCCCTTGGGGGAGAAATTAGTTTAGTTGGTCCTGCCAGATCGGATTTAAAAGAAATAATAAAGTAGCTGTCTGCCCACTAAGCCACTAGGGATTATTATTTTATGATGTTTTTGGGGATCATTTATTTTGTCCGTTTTTGCCCCTCTTGGGGCAGATCGGCCTGGTGAGTCTAGGCCAATCTGCCCCCAAGGGGGGCAGAAGCCATTAGACACTAGGGATTGTTTCAGTGTTGTTGGGGAGCTGCCCCTTAGGCAAGGGTCGCTCCCCTTGGGGGTGCAATATGTTTTTGGGAAGCGGCCCCTTCGGCAAGGGTCGCTCCCCTTTGGAGAGCATTTATATGGGCCGTTTCTGACCCCCCTGGACGGGCAGATCGACCCAAATAAACAAGTACTTTTACTGTATGCCCACTAGGCCACCAGGGTTTGTTTAAGTGTTGTTGGGAGCGGCCCCTTGGACAAGGGTCGCTCCCCTTTATGGGCTGAATATTGTGGCCATTTCTGCCCCCTTTGGGGGCAGATCGGCCATATGTTTTCAGGCCCATCTGTCCCCTAGGGGGGCAGAAGCCACTAGACACCAGGGCTTTTTAAGTGTTGGTGAGTAACCCCTTGGGCAAGGGTCGCTCCCCCTGTATGAGGGTGAATTTATTGGCTGTTTTTGCTCCCCGCGAGGGCAGATCGGCCTTAAGCTTTTAGGCCTACCTACCACCTTTGCTTGGCTGGTGGATAGTGTGTGGACTAGTGCATTATTTGCATATGTGATTGTAATTTTTTTTCTCCTTTTTATTCTAGTGCAAAGCTTTTGATTCTGGTTTTCGGTTTCGGCAGTGGTTGATCTGCAGTTTTGCGTACTTGCATTTTTTTGGTAAGAAAAACATGTTTGTTGTGTGTACTCCCATTGAGTATTAATATCATGCATGAATAGATTTTTTGTAAGTGGTGTCATAATAGCAGCATTTTTAGTTCGTGTTTTGAGCATTTTTGCGGATGAAGCTACTCTCAGTGCGGATGAAGTGCCTGTTTTAGAGGAGGACACTGATGTGCCGAAGGTGCAGCAAGAGACATCGGGATTGCAGCCTGAGGCTGCAGGGCTTCCTACTGGAAGTGCCGGACTCTGAGTTGATCCAAACATGGTGCAGCCGGTGTTGCCTGCCTTTAGTGGTGATGTAGGGTGTAGAGTGGATTGTTAAATTCTTTTGCCTATACAGTTTTTTCAGTTGTTTATGGATGATGTGTTTTGGCTGAGATTGTTGAGAAGTCTAATTTGTATGCTGAATAGTTTTTGAGTGACAACAGTGCCAGACTTAGGCCCCGCTCTAGAGCTACCCGGTGGACTCCCACAAATCTGGATGAGATGAAGTGTTTGGGTTTGACTTTTTTGATGGGCTTGATAAGGAAGCCGTCCATGGCTTCATATTGGTCTACCAGTCCATTGATTTCCTACAATTAGGAGTCGTGATCGGTATTTACTTTTGCTTCGGATGCTGCATTTTGTTGATAATGCTTTGGCGTTGCCACGAGATCACCCTGACTGTGACCGTCTTTTTAAGATTTGGCCTGTTCTTAATCACTTTGTAGGTTGATTTTCAGAAATCTATACTTCAGGGAAAGAAATAGCGGTTGCTGAGTCTTTTGTCCTGTTCAAGGGCAGTTTGGTTTTTAGGCAGTACATTCCTAGCAAGAGGGCACATTATGGAATTAAGATGTATATGTTGTCTGAGAGTAGGACAGGATATGTCTATAATTTCCGGGTGTACACTGGGAGGGATTCCACTATTGACCCCCCCTGGTTGTCCGTCCACTTTTGGAGTTTCAGAGAAAATTGTGTGCGATCTTGCTAGAGGACTGTTTAACAGAGGCCACCATTTGTACCTTGATAACTTCTATACTGATGTGCAATTGTTTAAGGAATTGTTCAAAGTGGACACTATTGCTTGTGGCACAATCTGCTCTAACCGTAAAGGTTACCCAAAAGAGCTTGTTTGCAAAAAGCTTCAGAGGGAACAGTGCAGTGCGATGCGTAGTGAGGAACTGCTAGCTGTGAAATTTGTGGACAGGAGTGAAGTGTACATGCTGACTACCATTCATGATGAGAGTACTTCACCTGTGACTGTTTGGGGTCAGATTGCTGAAGTGTGCAAACCTGTGTGCATTGTAGACTACAATAAGCACATGGGTGGTGTCGATGGAGTAAATCAGAGGTTGGAAGCTTGCACTGCTCTTCGTAAGGCTTACATTTGGTATAAGAAGTTGGCCATCCATCTCTTCAATTTAACATCTTTCAATGCTGTTGTTTTGTTCAAGGAGTGTTCTCCTGCGTCAAAGATGACTTTTATTCGGGTTCAGGCGTCTGTAATAGGCAGCCTTGTTGTTGTGGAACAGGCAAGTGTTCCTAGAGTTGGAGTGGTGGAGGATGTGGCTAGATTGAAACATCACCACTTTAATGATTTAATTCCTCCCACGCCCAAAAAAAACAATCCATGTAAGAGATGTAGTCTGCTTGCGAAGAGATATGCGGAAGGAGAGTCGTATGCACTGTGCCGATTGTACTTCTAATCCAGGGTTGTGTGTGCCCACATGTTTCAGATTGTATCACACTCAAGAGTTTTTCGGAGCAACCGTGAGTCTAATAGTGTACTGCCTGGTCTGTATGGTTTTATATATTTGTTGTTCAGTTTCACGTTTGGCAATAGAATTATGTCTTTAGTTACTGCTGTTTTTGTAGTTATAGTTTTGTATCTAGTTGCAATTGGTTTGTGTTTTCTTTCCTGTTAAAAAAAATGTAATGATGGTGTGCGTGGACTGGTGCTCGGCTGGCGGTGTGCGTGGACTGGTGCTTGGCTGGCAGTGAGTGGACTGGCGCTTGGCTGGCGGTGTGCGCGAATTGGCGCTTGGCTGGCGGTGTGCGCGAATTGGCGCTTGGCTGGCGGTGTGTGCGTGGACTGAGGCTTGGCTGGCGATGTGTGTGGACTGGTGCTTGGCTGGCGGTGTGTGGGCACTGGCCCTTAGCTGGCGGTGTGCGTGGACTGGCCCTTGGCTGGCGGTGTGCGCCGGCTTGCGCTTGGCTGGCGGTGTGCGCAGACTCGCGTTTGGCTGGCGGTGTGCGCCGACTCGCGCTTGGCTGGCGGTGTGCGCCAACTCGCGCTTGGCTGGCGGTTGGCTGGCAGTGTGAGTGGACTGGCACTTGGCTGGTGGTGTGCATGGACTAGCGCTTGGCTGGCGGTGTGCGTGGACTGGCGCTTGGCTGGCGGTGTGCGTGGACTGGCGCTTGGTTGGCAGTGTGCGTGGGGTGGCATTTGGCTGGCAGTGTGTGAGTAGTGACTTGCTGCTGGTCACTACACACACTGCTAGTCAAACGATACTGCAGAAACAATGTCAACCACCGGCCGGTGTGATTCCTGAGTCAGTCACGTGGGCGTATGAAAGTGATGGGCCCTTGAATGGAGCTGTCTGTTGATGTGAATGTTGTAATGTGTTGGGCCCGCGGCTGGCGGTGTGAATGGTCTTGTGTGTCATGTATTAAAGGTGTGTGAATGGCCTGTAAAGAGGTTGGTGCCTTGCCGTGGCTTTACAGCTCACAAGCAGTTAGTCATTGGTTCAGGTTTTTAACCTTTTAAATATTAACAGTGCATTTCCTTTTTGTGAAATCTCGTTGATAGAATTTTACGCTCTGAACCTTCACTCACCCTCTTACCAAATCTAACCAGTATGTGGGAGTACGCAAGGAATTGTTCATTTTGAAGGAATATCTGTCTTTTCTGTCTCTCTCTACCAGGGTGTACATTGTCTCTACATTGTCTGTGAATGTGAGTGTTGTAATGTGCTGGGGCCGCAGTTGGTGGTGTGAAAGTGTGTGTCAAGTATGAAAGGTGTGTGAATGGCCTGTAAAGAGGTTGGTGCCTTGCCGTGGCTTTACAGCTCACAAGCTGCGAGTCATTGGTTCTGGTTTTTAACCTTTTAATTAATAACAGTGCATTTAGTTTATGAGAAATCTCTTGTTAATAAAATATAAATTTCGAACCTTTCACTCACCCTCGTGCCAAATCCAACCAGTATGTGTGTGTTTTTGAGGAACAGGTGGATAAGGCAGTCATATTTGTCTCATTTGTCTTTCTGTGCTAAGATGTAGTCTGTCTCTAGGGAAAATTTACCAACTTTAGATATTTCTTTAAAGTAAAAAAAAAAAAATGGGGAGTGCTGGGTGGTGTGCCTCTCACGGATCCCAACATGTTTTTTTACTCACGCCATGCAAATCTCAAAATGTGACTATAGTCATTCATTTTCCTTACATTACTGTCATAATATTCTGTTGTCAGAAAAAACACAATTTTCCTACCACCTTGCATTCCCCCAAGGTCTCCCAATAAAAACGGTACCTCACTTGCGTGGGTGGGTCAAGTACCCGCGACAGGCAAGGGCCCAAAACCTATTGAGGCGACATGAAAATGAATTATCGCAAAACAACCTGGTTTTGCAAGGGGGGGTTCCATGAGTTTTGGGCCCTGGGCTCGGCGGCCATCAAGGGAAACCTACCAAACCCACACATTTCTGAAAACTAGACACCACGGGGAGTCCAGCGATGTATGGCTTGCTTTGATCTCCTAACATTTTCCTACCCAGAATCCGATGCAAACCTCAGATTTAGCTGAAACACAAAATCACTTTTTTCTCAAATTTCTGTGTGGGAAAGTTCTGGAATCTGCGTGGATCCACAAATTTCCTCCTACCTAGCGTTCCCCCCAGGTCTCCCAATAAAAACTGTACCTCACTCACGTGGGTGGGTCAAGTATCCGTGACAGGCAAGGGCCCAAAACCTATTGAGGTGACATCAAAATTACCTATCGCCTGGTTTTGCAAGGGGCGTCCCATGAGTTTTTAGCCCTGGGCTCAGCGGCCATGTAGGGAAACCTACCAATCCCATATATTTCTGAAAACTAGACACCCGGGGGAGTCCAGCGAGGTATGGCTTGCGTTGGTCCCCCAACATTTTCCTACCCAGAATTCCCTGCAAACCTCAAATTGAGCTGGGGAAAAAAAAAAAAAAATTCTCAAATTTCTGTGGTGGAAAGTTCTCCCGATAAAAATGGTACCTCACTTGTGTGGGTAGGCATAGTGGCTGCAACAGGAAATGGCCCAAATCGTACTGTGGAGACTTATTACTTATAACAAAACTACCTGGTTTTGGGGAATGGTGGGCACCTGGGGTTTTGGCCCCATACCGATTTTTCGATGTATATATTTTCCAAAATGAATTGTTATATACCCGGTACATAATGAAAAACCATTGCAAGACGCTGCTCAGTTATTGGCTCTGGGTTGGTTGGGTTCTTGGTGAAGCTACAAGTTCTATATATCCCCGCAACCAGAAAAGTCCAGCGGATGTAACGGTATATTGCTTTTAAACAGCTGTCACAATTAGAAGAAGTTACAGGTGAAAACGTTGGCACAAATTGCTGTTTTTTTCAACTAATTTTCAAATTTTCTTACATTTAACTGTTAGTTTCTATAAAGAAACCATGAAGGATCTACACAAATGAAATCTTGCTGAATTCAGAATTTTGTCTACTTTTCTAAAATGTATAGCTTTCCAGGATCCATTATTGCTTTCATTCCCATTTCTACCATTAACTGGAAGAAGGTTGAAAGCACAAAAAATAGCAAAAATGGGTTATATCCCAGTAAAATGCCAAAACTGTGTAAAAAATGTTGGTTTTCTGACAAAAGTCTGTCCGTCCCTAAAAGCTGGGAAAATGGTGAATTCGGCCCCACAAACACTTTGTTGATACCATTTGCAGGGAAAAAAAACAGACTCTTTCATTTGCAGCACTTTTTCCCCATATTTCCCAAAAAAACTCAAATGTAGCTCTATTTTGGCTAATTTCTGGGTACCCTCCAGGGGAATCCACAAACCCTGGGTATCTTTAGAATCCCCATGATGTTGGGAAAAAAAGGACGTAAATTTGGCATGGGTACCTTATGTGGTCAAAAAGGTACAGGGGCCTAAGCACGATCAATCCCAAATCGCCAAAAAAAGGCTTAGTACAGGGGAAGGGGAAGGCCTAGTAGCAAAGGGGTTAACTGTTTGAGGTTCAAGTAGTAGAATTGTTTTGGTGAGGGTCCCCCGCTTCCAGCAGAGATTCAATGGGGGTCCACAGAAGCCAAAAGGTTTCAACCTTTGTTTTAATGGATGGACGGCAGCACTCTGCTGGAATGGAGGTCGGACAGGCTAACCTGAGCTATGTCAATCAGGCCGTTTTTGACAAGGTTGTGCGGATCAGTTCAAGGCATGACGGTGTAGTGCTGGCCACACTGTTATGTTACTGAATATTTGATATAGAGCACGACTCGCCCCGAAATTGCTTCTCGGTGCTGAGGTAGCAGAAAAGTTTAGAGCAAGCGTTTAGAACAGCCATGTTTTAAGCCGTTTTTTGAAGCCCACAAAGTCAGTACATGCCCTGATGACAAAAGGAAGTTTATTCCAGTGGTGTGGGGCCAGATAAGTAAAGGTTCGCCCTCCGAATTTGGATGTACTACTCTAGTGCCTTGGGTGGAGCAGAGCCCAGCGGTCTCCTTGTGGGGCACACACTGTATCTGCAACTCTCTGTGGATGCAGAAGTGATTTGGCAGCTTTAGTGGCTGACTTGGGGCCCCTCGGTCTGTCTGTGGTGTCTTTCTTGTCTCAGGAGGACAGTGTGATCTTTTAATGCTCCCGACGATCTCCTGGGTGGGTACTATTTCTGCGCTGCGACAGTCCTTGGTGAGCTATCATCTTCTCAACTCACCACAACAAAGGGCCGTAAAACCTCTAGAGGGGAAGCCATGTTATCCACTCCCAAACTGTTAAACAAATATAGTCCCCATTTTAGCCTCTCTCACTGAAGCGCCTTCATGCTCTAATGTGCTTGAACTCTATCTGGGCCATAATGGAGCCTGAAAATTTCAGAGGAATAATATCCTTCATCAATTGTTAACATGAGGAACATCAAGACAAGCTCACCTTTTGCATAGAAGAGGTCTTGATGTCGTGGAAAAAGTAAATCTGTGACCAGCCTAATCTCACGCTTAAATGAAAAGGAAGATTCGTAAATAAAGAAGTCCTGAATTTATGCTTTTCCACCAGTGTTTTTCTGCTCCCCCAGCTTTCCAGATAATCAAATTTACCTCTTATTCTTTGTCAAGTGGGCCTTCTAGAGGCTTCACATTTACTGGAAGGTTGTGGGGACCATATAAGAGGCTAACACCTGAAAAACATCTAATTGTCTCTTGAATGAGTATATCAGAGCCAAGTATTACTGCATGCAGATAAATAGTTTGTCAAGTAAGATTTCACTATTTTATGCATTTCATATTCTTGAAGTACATTATCGGCACAACTGGTCTTCTGCTTCCTGATCAAGTGTTCTGGTGTTTAAGAACTGGAGCTACTATATACTTGTGAACCCTTTTTCTCGTGTTTGTTTCAATAAGGGGCTTCCAACATGATACCATACTGACTTACTAAATCCTCTTCAAACTCTCATACGATCTTATATCCACCAATAATGTAAAAAAAATACAACGAAGAATGTCAAACATATATCGAGACACAGACCACCGCGAAGCCCAGATTGCAGAATAATCGCAGAGACCAGGGAATAGAACTTGGAAAACCAGGCTTATGTTTTCTTCTCACAACAGCTCCCTGCAGAACAATATTTTTGACAGTGTCTTGAATCCCTCTCATAAAACAAAAATACTATAGGATTAGAAATTATCCACTACCCTGCCAATTCTTACTAAAGTGCATATTTCCATTAATATCTTTAATAATGGGAAAATCACGGTCCAATCTTTAGATGAACACCTTAGTAAAGTTTGGCCTTCTTTACCAAAAACACTGATTCTATTTAAAACAGACTTACACCACTCCAAGAAAGGCCCACCTCTCACTCTAAGTCTGTCCCATGCTACTGAAGAGCCCACTGACTCATCTAATTCCTTTGCTACTGAAGTGAGTGCCCAAGACTCACCCCATATTAATTTCTCTAAATTTTTTCTGCTCTCTTTGAAGTAAACATCACCTCTTAACAATCCTCATCCAACAACTGCTTCCTTAATCTCCTAAACCTGAAAATTAATGATGCACTTCCTCTCCCCAGCAGATTTAATTGAACCACCCTCAAACTGTCCCCACATTCTCCAATGCATCAACTGTTTTATCCTACATTCCCTCTTTTGAAACGACCTCACAAATGCTAAAAAGCTCCAACCCACTAAGTTCGCTAACACTTCTCTTCCCTCTGTCAAACTCTCGCCTTGTTCTCTAGGCCACTTGAGAGTATGGACAATGATCATATGGGAATCCTTTATGCTTTGGTATGCCAGAACACACCTTGCTCCAATGCCCACTGTACCAATACCCTAAGTGCTGAGTGCATGAGCACAGTTAATAACTATGCACACCGAGTTGAATTTACGATTGCTGTGCTTCCATATGCGAAATGTATTACAAAACTTGCAAAATACCAATTAAGATACTTAAAAAAAATATGCACACTGAGGTCAACATATTCTCTCTACAAGAACATACTTGCAAACTCAGTATCACCATGTCCCTGCCTATGTTTGATATCCTTGCTAAGTAAAAGTGGATTCCTTCCACAAAAAAAGTTACCTCTTAATTAAAAGCTTCAATTTTAAACCTGAATCCTCAGGTACCAAAGTCCCATTAGCTAAAGATCCTCGCCATTTTCTTTTTACCACAGACAATATGCTTGCCTGTCCCAGATCCAATAAATCACTGATTCCACACAGAACTAAGCCCCCAGTTCTCCCTAGACGGATTAAGGAATTGTTAGATGACTTTAACTAAGATATGCAGGCTTGGTAGTTAAACATAGTGGATAAAAATGCTGTAATTGCCAGGTCCTTCAAAAAAAATTAAATCCAAGTCAACCACATCCCTATGTTGATAGGCCTACCTCAGCCATCCTCCCTAAGGAAGGGCTAAGCCAAGCATCCTTTTGAAATCCCTCTCATTTTCTCTCAATACAAGCCCTTCTTCCACATTAAGCTGTAAGCTCCATAACTGCTTCTTAGCAGTAACAAAAACCCAGCAAACTCCATAGTTGAGATGAACATGGATCTTAGGATGCGGACGGGAACTTGGCTTAATGAAGGATCTCAATTGGTAAAGGATTTACTCCGGCTACCTTGACTCCACAATCTTACATCTTGACAGGGATAGTATGGTTGGGGGTGGCGGGAGATGCCTTGCTCTATTGTAGCTCCATACTCTACCGTTTGGTAGCCTCTATCTGCTTTCCAATACTTCACATTGGAACCTATGTAGCAATGCCACTAAATCAACCAATATTCATATTATCTACCCTTCACCAGGGTACAACTCAGCCAATATCACCGTGGATCATATGACATCACAAATTATGTTATCCAATAAAAACCCCACATACACTGAAGACATCAGCCATCACTGGGATACTCCTAATGACAGCTCATTTCATTATCCTCGTTTGTGTCCTACCCAAGTGAAAATGGTTTGAATCAACATGCCTGAAACCTTTGCACGTTGAAGGGTCTACTCTTGATCTAATCATCACAAAAGAGGATTTATAGTGAAATACTGATTTGTACTGACTGGACGTATCATTATCACATTACTTTCTCAAGGTCTTTCTTAGAACTATCACTGTGGGAAAATGAGAAATGGTCGGTCTGAGACATGAGGGATAAACAGCAGTTACATTTCCTTTAAATTAGCAACATACCTACCCTAGTTATCCGGGAAGCAATGGGTGAATTAGGATAGCAATTTACTGAATGATGTTCTGTCTGAAATGGTCAATGATACCATTACACTGAAGGTAAAAACAAAATTAATTGTAGGTCTACTTCCAAGGAGCGGAACGGTAAAACAAAATACATAAATGACAGACCGCACTTGGCACCTCGACCCCTCAAGCTCTTATCATGAACTTCTCTACGCTACAAGAACCACATTTTCCAAACCAAATCTTAATCCTTCAAATCACAAATCTCATCAGTCAAAAAAACTCTTTGGCATTGGCAACTCTATCACAAATCTTCTGCTGCTGTTTATGAGGTCGAAAAGGAATGCGATGACTTTGAATCTACAATAGGCTTCTAATTATTGAAAATGTCTTTCTTCTCTCTGAACTCCTCCCATCTTTTGTATTAACCGTTGGCCTGGTATTCAGGACATCAGACAGGCAGAGCCCCCCTGCATCATTGCTGAAGTTATAGCTTCCAATCATGGGGCTGACCCTGTACATTGAACCATGCCGAATGTGTACTTCGGTCTTTCATCTTATTAGGAGAAACTGATTAATCTCTCACTATTGAATAGGTATGTCCTGATTGTTCAAAAGTTAGTCAAGTAACCTCCATCCTAGAAAAAAACACAGCTTAATAATTTCCATCTAATCTCCAACCTAGGCTATTTTGCCAAATTACAGGAAAGTTGTGCAAAAAACAACTGAATCTTTTGTTAATGATGAGCTCCTTGATGTTGTATAATCGGAGCTAGTTATTTTACCGCAACTTCCACCTCAAGATTATAAATAATGCCCTGTGTTCTTTCTGCAACCCTTGACACTGTTAATCAAAATATCCTCATCTGTACTTTTTTGAATAGATGGGATGCAACTGCATCTCCTGAATGGCTTGATTCTTCTAATTTCCTTGAACACATTCTTTCTATCATTGACAACATGAAATCAATGGCCTTCATCTTGTCTCAATCCTCAAACACAAATGCTACTGCTAGTTGTACCAACAATCCATTTGGATTGAATCAGGGAATCAAACCTTTCCTTCTCAAACAGGAGCTCAAAGAAGTATCCCGGTGCTCGTCCTATCCAGTGTTGTTTAGGGGAATGCTATTCTCACTGGGATTCCTGAAATCCATTTTGCCCCACTCAAAGCCTCTATTGCAGATTTTAGAATGCTCTACTGCCATCCTTAAGGACTATGATCTCTTAAATGCTTTCTTCTTGGTCAATATTTTTCTCTAGTCCTACTAGAAAACTGGGATTTGCCTAGATTGTGTTCCAGATCTGCAATTTTAATCTAGAGATCTGATTGGTCGAACTGTTATCCAGACTCTGCTATTTCTGACCCCGTTACTGCATTTATCTATATTGCCTTGATGTTTGATGTTCTATACAATGTTTTCTTTTTGACTTTTGTATATATGTTAGTCTCTCTCATACACATTTGGTTAGCCATGTGGCTGATAAATTGTATGGCATTATGTAGTCCCTCCTCTATAAAGTACCTACTTGCTCCAGAGCCTTGTATGCACTATATAAAACACTGATAAATAAATACACAAATCAATACGTCCTAACGCGGAGTCCTCACTTATAGAATTGGTGCCAAGCAAACGCCTCACTAGGAGGTGGGATGAAGTAGTGCCAAATAACTAATGAAGTGATGCAACACAGTTCGGGCAATATACTCGTCACACCTAGCCTGAGATGCGAGGCATTTTTGCAGTTCATATGTGTGCAAAGGTGATGATGTAGCCACCCAGCAGATGTCGACAACCGCAATGTCTCTGAAAAACCATGGCACTAGTGGAATGGGACCAAATCTCTTTCAAAGAGGTTTGTGGGCCGAAGCACAGCATCTCTTGATACAGAGGAAGACCACGCACAAAACTGCGCAGTAGGACATTGATTTACACTTCTGATCTCCAGCGAAGCCCACAAGAAAGTGACCATGCATTCTGTCCCAATAAGTGCAGTCCATGTACAATGACACTGTCCATCTGGGGTTCAGTCTACAGTCACTCCTGCTTGGGCGGATGTGGAGGAGAAAGAAAGATTAGAGTGTAATAGATTGACCTATACAAAATGCAGAAACCACCTAAAGAAGCAAGGATGAGCAGGTACAAAGAGGAAACTTATCTGGGTAAAGAACTACAAAAGGTAGACAAACTGATAGGGCCTTGCAACCTGAGATTACTGCAAATCAATAAAACTGTTTACTAGGTATTCCTTGGAAAGAGTAATGCCACCTTGGGTATCAAGTAAAAGTGAACGTATTGTGTTAAAAGATAAATGAAAGTTTGATATGCAGTCTAGTTATGCATTGGCAAGTTACTAACTGCACATGTAAGAGGACATCGGAATGCAATGACTGTCAAGAGTAGAAGAATCCAGTCAACAGGAAAAACAAATATTGGTTTGGCCATTCTAAATAAAATAGTTTTTTGCCATATACTAAAAATGCCGAGAAAAGTTGTGGTCAAAGTTAACTCAGCTGTACATTTTAACGGCATCACAGGTTCTAGTGTTCAAATCATCTACTTGTAAGTGCAGAACGGTTGGTTTACTGGAGCATATTCTTCAAGCTAGTTACAGTTAAGGTGGAGATGTCAGACGGTTAAGCAAATTGTTTCACAATATTATAGGGAGATAAAAGTTTTAAGATGTTGGGAGAATTAGTTGGTTATCTTTTGGCAGGGAACCACCAATGAGAGGTCTTCTCACAAGTTAGGTGAGGTACCATATTTTTCCTACGAAGTAAACTAGACATTGCTGGGAGACCTTCCTCCATCGAGTCAGATAGTAAGCACAGATGGAGAAGCACACATCAACCCAGAATACAATGTCAGTACAGCATGACACCAAGTCCTGGACTATTAGAAACAGGAACCTTGTGAATGCTGGTCTTTCAGGTATTTTGAACTGCTCTGTGTAGGACAAATAGTGATCAAAAGTATAATGAAAAGTGAAATACAGAGGAGGAGCCTAGCGCGCAACCAAGATGGCCGCGTAGGTGCGAGGCTCCCGAGGACCTCCGCGACCTCCTGCATTAATCCTGACTATATCCTGTCCTAGATGAGGGGACTGTGTCTGTGAGCCCGAGCTGAGGTGACGCCCGTTTTCCGTTTCCAAATCGGACCTCGGACACCGGCGGGAGCACCGATTGAGGTTTGCGGCCTTCTCCACGCCGGCCCCCCGGATTGGAGTAGTGGGGCGATCCGGAGACAAAGTGAACAACAGCGGCAGGCAAGGCTGGGCGACTCGCGTACCCCGCACTTTCACTTTCGCTTTTGCGCCCTCCTTGCTGACGGGCGAGGTAGGGTTGCGGGGCGGTGTGCGGTGGTGTGGCCTTGCCCGGGTGCCCGGCCGACCCACCGTCTGTGATCCGGCCTGCGGACCTGTGGTCGCCCCCCCCCCGGAGCCCGTGAACTGGTTTGTCGGCCCCTTCGAGGAGATTGGCACGATTTGGGGACTGCAACCATGTCCACAAAGCAAGATGGCGACCGGGCAAAGGTGAAATCGATCCGCCGTGGCACGGCCCATCAGTCCAACAACATGGACCGCTACACCCTCCAGAAGGGATCTCCTGAGGCGCCGCGTACGTCCCCTGCGGGCCCGACTGATGCTCCTGCTCTGCCCGCGGATCTGACCCTCCGAGACGTCATGGGCGCCATCGCCGAAATGAAGGCCTCGGTGGACCAGCGCTTTGACACTCTGGCGCAGAAGATAGACTCGGTCCTCGTGGATGTGGGCCTGGTAAGGGCCGATTTGTCCAAAACGAATGACTGGGTCGACTCTTTGGCCCACACTACCTCGGGCCTCACTACGGACGTGGCGGCCCTCCAAAAGGAGGTGCGCCGGCTTGGCCAGGCGAGCGCCCTGATGGATCGTCGACTGGAGGATTCCGAGGGTCGGGCCCGGAGGAACAATGTCCGCATTATCGGGGTGCCGGAGGGACGAGAGGAGGAGGCGGCGGATCTGTTTGTGGAGGACTTGATTCTCACCCATCTCCAGCCCCGGGGGCTGAGTAAACTCTTTGCGGTGGAACGTGCCCACAGGGTCCCCGGAGGAAGACCTAAGGCCGGAGCCCCGCCGAGGCCTCTCATTGCCCGGATTTTCAATTTTCGGGACAGGGACGCTATCCTGCAGACTTCTAGGCTACAAGGACCGGTCAGACTCGACAACATGGACGTCAATTTCTATCCTGACTTTACTCCGGCGGTCCAAAAGCAGAGACTGAGTTTTCTCGGAGTTAAACGTCGTCTACGGGACCTGAACCTTAAGTACGCAATGCTTTTTCCAGCTAAGCTGAGGGTAGAGGTGGATGGCCGCACGCACTTTTTTGATCGTCCCGAGGCGGCCGGGGACTGGTTGGACACTTTGCCCGGGGATCGGGGCCGGGGGGGGTGGGGGGGGTGCGGTTGGTGGGGAGGGCCCGCCGGATCAGGACTGAGGGACAAATAGTAGGCCTTGCTCAGGACAATATTATTGTTATCATTGACTGCTCGTGTATTTTCCCCTCCTGTGGAGGTCGTGCGGGGTCTCTTGGGGGCTTTCCCTCCTCCTCTGGGGGACTAGTTAGTTTTTTCATCTATGGGGCGACAGGCACACTGCACTTTGGGGGGGCTGTCTGGGCTCATGCAGGGGTGCAGGGAGGGGGGAGTTCTGTTGGGACGGGTGGGTTGGGGTGGGGTGGGGTGTTGTTCGTTTTTACCGCAAGGCAAACCCTTTACTGTGTTGGTGTTTTTGAGGTGCTCTTGGGGGGACAAATGATGGCTTCTGTATGTGATGGGGGGTAGGGATTTGACTCTGTTGTCGTGGAACGTTAATGGACTGGGGGATAGGATTAAGCGAGGTGTGGTCCTGCAGTATCTGAAACGAATTTCTCCAGATGTGGTCTTTCTGCAGGAGACACACCTTATTGGTAATTCCTTTTATGCCATGAATCGACGGGGCTATCGCTTGGTGGCCCACTCGGGCTTCACGTCGGGCTCGTGGGGGGTGGGCATCATGGTTAAGAACTCGCTCCCGCTGGAAATAGATGAGGTGCGCCATGATGAGAGGGGACGTTACACGGTCTTGGTGGGGAGAATGGAGGGCAAAGTAGTCGTTTTTGTATCAGTGTACGTCCCACCGGGGTTACAATCTACCACTTTTGCGGATCTGGGGCGCCTCCTCCTTGACCTCCCGGGGGGGCTTCTGGTGGTTGGGGGAGACTTCAATGCGGTGGCTTCTGGGACTATGGATCGTTACCCCCCTAGGGACCTCCCCCGGGCACAGGCGTGGCTGCCCGGCCTCTTAGATACATTGGGATTGGTAGACTGCTGGCGACTAAAACATCCCGCGCAGCTGCAGTACACCTTTCATTCGGGTGCCCATGGTAGCCTCTCGCGGCTTGATCATGTCCTTGTCCCTGCGGCCTATGCTGGGAGAGTGGGAGAGGTGCGCCATCTGGCGCGGGGTATTTCAGATCACTCCCCGCTCCTGTTGCATTTTGATGTCTTCCCGAGGGGGGAGGGCAGGGTAGCTCCAATCAATGCATGGTACCTGCGCGACCCCACTATTCGTGCCGACTTGATTAAATCCTTGCAGCGATATTTTGAGGAGAATGTGGGGTCTGTCCCTTCGGCTATCTCCCTGTGGGAAGCCTTCAAGACAGTTCTTAGAGGTGAGGCCCTCTCCTTTATCTCCCATGCCCGGAGGCGCGAACAGGAGGAGGTGACCCGGGTGGAAGCCGAAATTACTGAACTAGAGGGTGACCTGGGGAGTGGGGTGACGGATGCCGCACTACATGTTCTACACCTTAAGCAGGCGGCCTATAGGGCCCTCGTCACGGAGGCGGCCAGGGGCCTCAGTAGAGAGCAACAGGGGCGACTGTATGATGTGGGTGATAAGGCTGGTAAATTGATTGCGTGGTTGGATAAAAAGGAGAGAGCGAATCGTGTGGTCCCGCTGATCGAGAGAATGGATGGTGTACGTGTCACCGAGCCAGAAGACATTGTCTCCTGCTTCGCGGATTATTTCCGCGAGGTGTATTCCCCGGTTTCTCCCTGCTCGGAGGAGGATTCCCATGCCCTGCTTCGGGACATCGCGCTGCCCTCCCTTTCGGTGGAGGACAGGGAGTCGTTGGAGGCTGCTCCCACCTCGGATGAAATTGCCCTTGCAATACGCTCGGTCGCATCTGGCAAGGCCATGGGCCCAAACGGTATCCCTATCGAGCTGTATAAGCTGCGACCGGATGTGCTGGCACCCCACCTTCGCGCGATGTTCCTGGCGGCCCACTCGCGGGGCTCCCTCCCGCCGGACCAGCGTCTGGCTACAATCGTAGTGATCCACAAGGAGGGGAGACCCCGAGAACGGGTCACATCCTATAGGCCTATCTCGCTCTGGAATGCGGAGCCCAAAATCCTCGCCAAGGTGCTCGCCAACCGGCTGGTCGGCGTGGTGGGCGATCTGGTCCACCAAGACCAGTCCGGCTTTATACCCCATCGCAACACGGCCCTTAATCTGCGGCGCCTGCACGGGGAGCTCGCGCGTGTTCCGTTTGTGCGGGAGCCGGCCATCTTGGCGTCCTTAGACGCCACCATGGCGTTTGATACACTCGAGTGGCCATACATTTGGGCGATGCTGGCGAAATTTGGATTTGGACCGGGATTCATCAGCTGGGTCAAATTGTTGTATTCGGGCCCATTGGCGCAGGTGGTGGTGAATGGACGAGTCTCGGCCTCATTCGCGCTGGGACGAGGCACGCGACAGGGTTGCCCCTTGTCGCCTCTCCTGTTTGCACTGGCCTTGGAACCCCTGGCGGAGTGGCTGCGGTGGCACCCTTCCATCCGTGGTCTCCGTTGGACCCCCGAGTATGAAGACCGCGTGTCCCTATACGCTGACGATATCCTTTTGTACCTCGCCTCCCCGCGTAAATCACTGATTGTCCTGGTTGATGTTTTGCGCTCATTCGGCCGCAACTCAGGCCTTGTCATCAACTGGGCTAAATCATGTGTGTATGTGCTTTCCGGGGAGGCTCCCGTCCTCCCGCGGGACTGTCCGATCCAGATTGCCTCTCAGGGGTTCCGGTACCTGGGTATCTATATCACTCTGGACCCGGAGGCCCGCTACGAGCGGAATTTGCTTCCCCCCCTCCAGCGCTTGAAGGAGGACGTCGCGCGTTGGCGGCGCCTGCCGCTTTCGCCGCTCGGCCGGGCGGCATTGTTTAAGATGATGTCGTTGCCACGCTTCCTGTACGCTCTCCAGAACACTATGGACTTGGTCCCGGCGCGCAACTTCCGTGAGGTGGAGAGTCTACAGCGTCGCTTGTTCTGGGACGGGAGGCCGCGTATAGCCTTGGCGAAGTTGACGCTCCCGTGGTACGACGGGGGGGTTGCCCTCCCGGATATTAAACGGTATTACTGGGCCTCCCAGCTAGCTGCAATTAATCATGGCCTTTACGGGCCCGCCTTAAACCCGGCATTTGAAATGGACAAGATGCTCCTGCCTGGTGGCGACTACAATCGAGCGCTCTACTCTAGCGCGCCCGACCCCCGCCTGACGGGACCTACGCGTGTCATGGTGCGAGTATGGCACGCGGCTAACGCAGCTATGGGGTGGAAGGACCGTTTGACCCGGGCGTCACCGCTATATGCGTCTGAGAGGTTGGGCTCCCTGTGGACCTCGAAGGGCTTCGAGAAGTGGGACACGATCGGCATCAGTACAGTGGGGGACCTCTGGACGAGGGGGGGATTTAAAACATTCGAGATGCTGCAGACGGAGTTTCAGCTGCAGGGCAGTGAATACTTTCGGTACTTGCAGGTCCGCCACGCACTGAGCTCCGTCTTTCCAGACGTCGCCTCCATTCCGGAGTCATCCCCCCTGGAGGATAGAGTGCTGGATGGCCATGTTCCGGACAGCACGATCTCCCTCATATACAAAAAACTGATTAATGATCGCTCGGGCCTGCTGACTGGCCTCCGCGAGGCCTGGGTTGCCGATGGGCTGGAGTTGGACGACGAGGACTGGATTTCCGCGGTGGCCTCTCCGAAGGAGGTGGCCATACCGGCTCGCCTTCGCTTCGTCCAGCTAAAGATCCTCCACCGGGTTTACATGACGGGGCCAAGGCTTCTGCGTATGGGCTATGCCGAGGATGGGCTGTGTAAGCGTGGGTGTGGTGCTTTGGCGACTTTTTTGCATATTCTGTGGGAGTGCCCGAAGGTGGAGCGATTCTGGCGTGGTGTGCATGAGGTCCTGCGAGTGGTTACGCGTGTCGCGCTGTTGCCTGAAGCGAGGAGATGCTTGCTGAATGTGTGGGAACCAACTGACTACTCGGTTCCGCAGACACGGTGGGTGACTCTGGGATATATGATAGCTAAGCGTGACATCGCGCAGCTGTGGGGGTCCCAGAGGCCCCCGGCGGTGTCGGCCTGGAAAGAACACATGGATTGGTGCATGTTCCGAGAAAAGGTGGTGTACGTGGCGAGGGGTAAGCCTGGGGCATGGGTGAAAGTTTGGGGCCCCTGGAACGCCTACCGCGGGGGTATTTGTGAGCCACCACTGCTGCCGGCTGCCTCGCCAGCTCCGTCCCCCTAGTTGACCCCCTCCCCCGGCCCCGGGCACAGGGTCCCCCAGTCCCTGTTCTCTTCCCGTTCCCCTCTTTAGATTCTTGTGGATGGTTGGGGTCCCCCACTTAAGGAGCACGTGCTGTCACTTCGGATTGCGGGTTGCCTTGCGGGTGTGGGTTTTTTTTTTTTTTTGTGTTGTTGTGTTCTTATAAAATGAAACCGTATTGCGGGCTCGGAGTCATGTGGCCCACGTCGTTGATACCTCCTGATTTACCTCTCTGCAACGCCAAGAGCCTTTTTTTGTATGTATGTCATATGCTCCTGTCACTCTAGCGGCCGGCCGGAAGGTTGTAGGCCCATACTTGTATATATTTGAGATTGCAATAAACGGTTTCAACCAAAAAAAAAAAAAAAAAAAAAGTGAAATACAGAGCTATGTACAAAGAATAATCGCAACTTTATAAAAAATAAACCAAACGTTTTCAAATATGACTTGGGGATTTTTAAAATGACTATTGAATATCATATTTTCTCCTTAAGAAAAGTCCAGACAACATTTAACAATGCCTGTCAAGAGCACCTTTTGAAGTCTAGGCAAATTAATGATGGCACACAAGAAATACTATGTGTTTTAGTGTGAGCACGAAGCTGTCAGGATTGGGAATGCTAAAAAGGAAACAGGATGAATCGTTCTTCATCTAGTGCGGGAATTACTAGACTTCTCGCCCAGTAGAGACATTAGTTGATGAATACCAAAATTTGTTCCGCCAAACAAACCAAATATTACTATTGTCTGTCATTCCAAAATTCAGAAAAAAGGGCAATGGAAATGTTGAAGGCAGGCAAATGTTGCTCTTTTCTTCGTTTTCTCCATGTCAAAAATGATAATGTTCCAAAGCATCAAGACAGAAGAGGAATACCAATAGCCTGATTATTTATATGCAAATTCCTTCTTCGAATCCATTCTATATAAATCTATTGCTTAAAGCTTCCTTCGTGTAAAATGAAAAACCTATTTATATGTAAAAAGTATAACTATAACACAGACGGAAAATACTATCACAGGCATAATCATCTATAAAATACACAATCATTTGCAAAACAAAAGCACAATTAAATAGATTGGGCTCTTGCAAAATCAAAACTATACAAGGAAAACGATAATAGATCAAACTCACAAGCATTTAGCATAATAAAGTACATTAATTCTACATGTGGCTTAAAGGAACCATCATTGGAATATTTTTATTGATGGGGTCAATCCACATTCTTGGTTTCTCTTACGATAGCAGACAAAAGTAATAGGTGCTTGTGACTTACTTCTCTAACATAAATAAAGCTTACATTTTGTTCATGTAAGCAGATTGCAAACGTAAAAAAAGAAACAAGCACACTTTGGAGAAGTTTACGATATGATATGCTAAGCTCGCCTCTCACATCCCCTTCAGTTGCAACCACGGAAAGGAGGACTGATTTAAAAAACTAAAATCTTTACTTAAACTAACGTCTGGTTTAGGTCAATATTTTAGTCTAGCAAGCTGAATTGTACCACAATGGACTGCTAACCATTACCTGGGCACTTAATACAAGCTGCCTTACACCATCCATTTAAATCAGGATTCCAACTTTCTAAAATTTCTCTTAGGCTAGACCAGTCCGCCTCATTCACATCCACCTTTTAGCATGCTACATCAAGTAAACAAAACATTTTAAACTAAAACCAGGTACTCAAGTGTACCTTCCAGTAAAAAGTGCCACAATGTCACAGTCATTAAACGTGCATTTTTACGACAGCTTACCTGCTGTTGGAAGTTCTCAGAAACTGAAAGCTCTTCAGAGACCACCACTTCTGTGTTCTGTTGGTCCGGGAAGTTCGGATCCTCACCATTCTTAAGGTGGTTGGACAGAGTTATCTTTGGTTCCAACCAATTGATCGTCGTCCCTGAAGCGAAAGGAAGTTTGCACTGAAACTTGCTCATAATCCAGGACAGGAAAGGGATCTTTCATTAAAATTAGTGATGCCAACGCTCTGCAACCACAGGCGGCCAAACCTGTCACATGAAGAGGTGGCTGCCTTTGACAAAACCTTCTATAAATCATTAGCATGAGCACGTCGATTGGATAGCTTTCTCCAATAAATGTAACTTGTTCATGAGAACATGAGATGTGAAAGGTGTAAGCAGACACTGGATAACGAAACCAGCTTTGTCAGTAAGGTTCCGTCACCTCTCTGGCAGGCAGTCCAGTCTACGTAAAAGCCAGACTACTTGCAAACTTTTTTTTGCTCCTTAGCTTCTGCTATTTCTTTTTTTAAAGTATTGCAAAGAAAATAGCTCCATCTATTAACAATTAAAAGAAACAGAATATGTCCCACTAAATAAATAGTAACAGTTTGAACGAAAGGCAGAAGCAAGCGTTTGAAAAGCTGTCACCCGCCCAACTAATGATTAACACGGCTCTGGTTACCCCAAGCTTGCTAGTCAAAGCGGATGCATTTCATTCATGAATCATTAAAATATTCCATCCTGTTTCAAAGGCCGATATAGGTGGCAAAATAATCCTGAAGGCACATAACGGGAGGCAATGCAACAGAAAAGCCGAAGGGTTGTCCTATTATTTGGGTTTATTTTTCACCATTATAAAACGTAGACCTTCTGCTACCCAAAGATTATTAAACAAATGAAAGCCTTCCCTAAGATTATTTGCATCCTAAGCACATCTACAAAATCACAGAGCAATCTGGTCAGCAATATGGATAACGTATGCTTGTACGACTGCAATGCCATGTAGCCATCAACCTAGAGATGTACTTTCTATTAAAAGAATGATTAACAGTCACAATGACGCAGCCAAAAAAATCTACAAACAACAATATGTTAAACAAAAAAAAATTGAAAAAATGAAATTATCTTTTGAGGAAGAAATAGAAGAGGAAATGGCAGATGATTACACACAGAAGGGTGCCATTTTGGTACTACTTCGATCATCTTTTTTCAATGACAACAGATGGGAGGAGAATTATAAGAGATTTAAATACAGCACTGATGTTCATCTACGAGGCCCTTGTTGAACACCAGATGGGTTCAAGGGAATATATTCAGTGGGTTTGTGATTACAAACTGTTCAAACCAACTGTCCCCAGGTTTGGAAGCTTAGGTTCCAGGACTCCCTACACACATTGTGCTTCACTCCAGACATGACGTGATGAAAGCATGCATGAAGAGCTCAGTCCAGATACTAAGGAGAAACTATAGGGCCGCCGCTGCATATAAATATAGGGCCAGGCTTGATCATGGTGAAAGCACTTACACTGAATCAATGAATAATATTTCAAGCCTTTGTTCTGCCGTCGCAGAGTGCAATGGCACATCACAGGCTCACTTGGTACACATAGGAACCCGAAATGCCAGCAAAGGAACTGAATTAGAAAATGTGTATTTTGGGACTCATTGGGTCCATGACTGAGCTATCCAGGCTCTAATATTAGGAGCATCTGAGAGTGCGGAACATAGAGATCAGATTTGGCACCATTTAAAGCGCGTAAATGTCATAATTGTGGCTGCAGCCGTTCTGGAGACACTTTTGAGATGCCCATAAAATAAAACAGAGGTCTAAGTGGATTGCACTTTCCAGAATTCACTTCCATAATGTACAGTTCTGTTGAAAGAAGCATTTCACTGAAGTGGCCACACTGGTGGCAGCAGAGGCAAGACTTCTATGGTTGCAGAGAGGGTTTCAATTAGGAACAATCTAACAAGGCTTATGAGAATTCTAAATTCAGTATTTCCTTCTCACATACCCATAATTGTTAGAAGCACAATTCCGTCTTTTTGCTCTCAAGGACTTGAGCTGTATTCTGCCTATTCTTAGTATTTGAATACGGCCTGCTCGATAAACCTATAACTAATCCCCAAACAAATCAAGTCCAGTAAGGATCGAGTTTTCCCTCCTCTATACTAAGCCATCACAAACTTAACTTTGCTACACTACAAAGAGATCAACTTGCACACCCTGTAAGCCACACCTCTAAGCTGTTGCGGTTGAAATCAATCAATTTTCATCTCAAACCCCTACACCGTCTTTCTCAGGTATCCCCTCTTTTTGTAGCTACATAAAGTGCTAAGCGGTACAAAGTGCTTTAAAAACTACGAATAAATTCATAATTTTTTTTTCTACTATGCCGAAAGAGTTATTGATCGGATTGGTGTCTTAACTTTACTTATCGTCATTACTTGCTCTTTATTTAAACCATTAAAATTACAATTACTGGTTTGGTGATAAATGGCAATATAATTAACAGATATTTTTATTTCTATTTTTGCAGTTTTATAAAGCACTGCATGTCGCCTTTCATTTACTTTAGTGCTGAAGACTGATGAAATACAGTTAGTTTTTTGACTGAGGAGTGAGTCAAATCAGGTAATGTGTGATATTGTGTTTGAGAAATATCAATCTCAATACCCGTTCTTGCTGCGCTCATGTGAAGGCGAGTCTGAATAGCTTGGTTTTCAAAAGATTCCTGAATCGCATGTATTTGTATTCAAATCTCAAGTTTGGGTTAGGGGCTTTCCAAAGTTTGGGCCCTTGGTACGACCAATGCCCTACCTGTGTGCCTGGACTGTATGCTTTTTAGGTGGAGATTGACAGCACATCAGTCTGCAAGACCTACTGTTACCATATTTTTAAAACATACAAAAAGAAGCCTTTGTCTCCTACGAGAGGGGTATTTCTCTCTTGCCTCGTGCTCCTGGTTGTTTGACGTATTATTCCTCCTCCTGTGAAGTGCTTGCAGAGCAAAGGACACTTTTACATCTCAAATGTACACTGAATCATCACACAAACTCTTTATCTGATACACGCATTGTTTACTGAAGGCAATCATTATTAGGTATCTGTTACAGACCATTTTAGCTGTCTGTTCACAAACCTATTGTTTCTAATATTTAAAATATCCTTAAGAATGGGTTTGGGGTCAACCCATCCTGAGTTGGATTGCTTTGATCAATTACTTTTACTATTTATTCTTGCTTCTTTTGACCAGGAGCACTGCAGTCGCACAATTATCCAATTGGATTGGTGGCATCCTTCTACTGCATAGTTGGGTTGGGGAGGGGGGGGGGGGGGGGGGACCACATGCTTTTATTTGCTCTCTTTGTCTCATGCTGTTTCGGTTCATGCTGGTGCTCTGCACCCCAAAAAATAAATAATTATGCTGCACTCGAAACAAATCTCATTGCATTATATAGGAAATCCCTTTATCAGAGGTAGCCACCATGTCACTGGGACGATACACAAAATATTGGTGAGAAGGGTCCACTAGCCATTATGGTGTATCGGCCAATCCTCTGCAAAGCCTATGATTCCTTCAGTTGGGATTGTATGTAAAACAGGGTACTGTTCAAGCCCAATTTCATCTTAAGGCACAAAAAACACAAAAGCAAGCAAATAATAAGCACATAGATGCACACTGACAGTGGTATTACTGGATTTAATTAATCAATATAAAGCTATTTGAGTGATCTTTTAAAAAATTCATAAAAAGTAGCAATATGAGGTCAGTTCTTCACTTCAAAACAAATCGCTGGCAGACTATGTTAAAGAAAGGCACACTGACTAAATGCTAGTCCAGAATATATGTCCCCATTTTAGACTGAACTGTGCAATTTTTTAGGTAAAAACATTGACGGGGGGTATTGTTTATATGCAAATTGCAAGTTTAAGCATTGTTGGCACTTACAACAAGCACCATGAGCAGCCATACTGGAAAATGTCTGCGAAAATATATTTTCAACTCACAACTCCTGCAGAGATCAATACATTTAACATATAAAAGCTTATTATCCTAATGTTACAAAATTAAACAGAATGAGGAGTAATAATGAAAACGTAAGTTCAAATATCAAAGACATTTCTTAATGTTCGTAAAGTATCAAAGAAAATTACATTTTATGTCACAAAATGAAAATCAAGTTAACTTTGAAATTTTAATTTCTTTTTCAACTTTCGCTCTGTAAAACATGAATTTTGTAGAAAGTAACACAATTGATTAGTTTTAAAAACGTACTAACTTGAAGATGATTTGCTTTAAAGAAATATAAAAAGTATGTTCATGAAGAACAAGTTACATACCTTCGGCAACGATATATATGTAAGAGACATAGATTAATTATAGATTCCTTACCTTAGAATCACCCCTAGGAGTCAGACTGGATCCGGAGAATTTTTGGTCAGCAGTACCCCTGCGAAAGGTGGCGTCTGTCGGCTTCGCGTTCATCACTGGCGTCGTGGTCGCCAGGATGACGTTGCGGCAGCTACTTAGACGCCGCCCTCGCGCGCTGACATCAACACGACATACCACGCCAGAAGCAAGACACTGACCACAGGTGCACAAAATTCGGGCCTTGAAAGGAAGTCCCTGACCCTAGAAGTCAGTTTGCAGAACGGGGAGGATGGATGGGGCGGTAAGGAATCTATAACTGATCTATGTCTCTTACAGATAAATCGTTACCGAAGGTAAATAACTTGTTTACCTGAAAGAGACGAACAAGTTACTTACCTTCGGTAACGCTTTTTCTGGTGGATACAGTATCTGCCTGTGGATTCCTCACCTTGTGAATATCCCCTGCGCCAGCAACATTCGGAAACTTTTGTAGCAGTCCACGCCGATGAGGTCGAAGACGACGTCACAGAGACACGGCTCCGCACGCGACTCCGCTGAAGTCACCGGCTCCATAAGAAGACCTCGTCGGCATGATGACGTCAGTTCAGCCCCTTTTTTCCGTGCCTTCGAGGCACACGGACGGACTGACAGCAATATATATACACAGTATACACAGTACACAATATGCAGATCAACACACACACAGTGTGGAGAATAAGCAGAAAGGCAAAAGAAATAACACAATGCCCTTGAGAGATATAAATACATTTTGAAACACCAACAACAGAACTATAGGTATAGAAGGATGGACAACGGGGAGGCGGGTGGGTCAGTGAGGAATCCACAGGCAGATACTGTATCCACCAGAAAAAGCGTTACCGAAGGTAAGTAACTTGTTCTTCTGATGGATACATCTGCCAGTGGATTCCTCACCTTGTGAATAGATTCCACAGCAGTCCCCACTCCCGGAGGAGGGTGTCCACCCTTCTACACCAAAAAGTCCTGAAGGACGGAACGAGCAAAGTGTCCGTCCCTCCTCACCTCGGTGTCTAAGCAATAATGTTCTGCGAAGGTGTGGAGGGAGGCCCAAGTTGCCGCCCTATAAATGTCCTCCACAGGAACCCCCTAGACAAAGCAGAAGTGGAAGACTTTGCTCTATTGGAATGGGCCCTTAAACCCTCTGGAGGTTCCTTACCAGCCAAAGAGTAGCATATCTTGATGCACAAGACAATCCATCTGGAAAGGGTGCGCTTGTGCACCGCTCGACCTTTCCTGCAGCCAACAAAGCCCACGAAGAGCTGGTCATCAACTCTGAAGTCCTTTGTCCTGTCCAGGTAGAAGCTCACCGCCCCTTAGGGTCCAAGCGGTGAAGTCTTTCCTCCTCCTTGGAAGGGTGAGGGGGAGGATAGAAGGAAGGAAGGGTAATGGATTGCCCTAGATGGAAGGGAGTTACCACCTTAGGCAAAAACGCAGCCCTGGTCCTGAGTACCATTCTTTCAGCATGAATGGTCAAGAATGGGGGTTTTGAACTTAGAGCTTGAAGCTCACTTAGCCTCCTTGCCGAGGTGATTGCAATGAGGAAAACCGTCTTAAAGGACAACAGTCTCAAGGGACACTTGTGTAAGGGTTCGAAGGGAGAACCCATAAGATAAGTTAATACAAGGTTTAAGTCCCATTGAGGCACAATAAAGGGAGTAGGAGGAAACCTGTTTGTGAGACCCTTGAGAAAACGAAGAACAATAGGTGATTTAAATAACGACGGCTGATCCGGCAAACAAAGGAAAGCCGACAAAGCTGATAAATAACCCCTAACAGTAGCCACAGCAAAGCCTTGATGAGCAAGAGAAAGGGCAAACTGAAGGATGTTAGATAGACGAGCCTTCAAAGGGTCAATGGACTTCTCTCCGCACCAAAGTACAGATTTAGACCACCTATAGGAATATATGGATTTGGTGGAATGACGTCTGGCAGACAAAATTACATCTACCACATCCGGTGGGAGAGAAAAAGAACTCCGGTTGCCCCGTTCAATCTCCAGGCATGAAGGTGTAAGCTCTGGAGGTGGGGGTGAAGAACCTGCCCCTCCGACTGCGAGAGGAGGTCTGCCCTCAGAGGGAGACGGAGCGGAGGGCACGAGGAGAGGTGGAGAAGATCTGTGTACCACACCCTTCTTGGCCAATCCGGGGCGATCAATATAACTTAGGCCCGGTCTTGGCGAATCTTCCTCAGAACCCGAGGAATCAAGGGTATGGGAGGAAACGCGTAAAGGAGTCGTGAGCCCCAACTCAACTGAAACGCGTCCCCCAACACCCCCTGCATCGGAAACTGGAGACTGCAGAATGACGGGCAGTGAGCATTCTCGTGAGTGGCGAACAGGTCCACCCAAGGAGTTACCCACATCCGAAAGACGTGACGAACTACCTCTGGATGAAGCCTCCACTCGTGGTCGGCGGAGAACTGCCGACTGAGACTGTCTGCACGTACGTTCAGAACCCCGGCCAGATGATTTGCCATCAGACAAATCTGATGGTCCTGAGCCCAGGACCATAGACGCAGGGCCTCTCTGCAGAGACAAAGAGACCCCACTCCTCCCTGTTTGTTTATATACCACATCGCGGTAGTGTTGTCCGTCAGGACTTGAACAGACTGACCGCGAAGGGAAGGGAGGAAGGCCTTGAGCGCCAAACGTATCGCCCGTAACTCCAGAGGGTTGATGTGAAGCAACCTTTCCTCTGGAGACCAAAGACCCTTGATCTCCAGATCCCCCAGATGAGCACCCCACCCTAAGGTGGATGCATCCGTTATCACCGTGGCCACCGATGGAGGTAGATGGAAGGGCTTTCCTTGGGACAGATTGCCCTCCACGCTCCACCAAGATAGATCCGCTGCAGCTTCTCTGGAGATCCTCACAGACTCCCTGAGATCTCCCTTGTGCTGATACCACTGCTTGCGGAGGCACCACTGGAGCGCCCTCATGTGCCAGGGTGCATGGTTGACCAACAGGATGCAGGAAGCAAACAGACCGAGCAGGCGAAGGACAGGGCCGGACTGGCCGTAGCGGGCACCGGGCAATCCCCCGGTGCGCCGCACGGTTGGGGGGCGGTTTTGGGCCCCAGGGGGCCGTTTTTGTTACAGAGCCGTTTTTGCAGCATAACTGCAAAACCGGCCCTGTAACAAAATCGGCCGAAAACCGGCCCTGGTAAAGAGCTCGGCCGCACCTCCAACCACCCGGGGGCCGGCCGAGCACTTTGCCATGGCCGGTTTTGGTTCCCAGTCCAGCCCTGGCGAAGGACCTTCAGGACTGGAACGACCGCTCCATTGCAAAATAAAGGAATAATTTCCTGTATGTCGAGAATCCTTTGAGGAGGAGGGAATGCTCGACACACAGTAGTGTCCAGTACCGCACCTATGAACAGGTTGCGCTGAGAGGGCACCGGGTGAGATTTAGGCACGTTTATCGAGAAACCCAATTTGAACAACAGCTGAGTTGTATCCTGCAGATGAAGCACCTTCTCTGGCGACTTCGCTTTGATCAGCCAGTCGTCCAGATAGGGGAAAACAGCAATCCCCGACCTCCTGAGATGGGCTGCCACCACTGCCATCACCTTCGTGAAGACTCGGGGTGCAGTAGTAAGACCAAACGGAAGGACCACAAACTGATAATGTTGCGATCCTACCGTAAACCGGAGATACTTCCTGTGCGACTTCAGGATGGGGATGTGGAAATACGCATCCTGCAAGTCGATGGACACCATCCAGTCCTCCTGATTCAGCGCTTTAAGAACCTGCGCAAGGGTGAGCATCTTGAACTTCTCTTGCTTCAGATAAAAATTCAAGATCCTGAGGTCCAATATCGGACGCAATATGCCGTCCTTTTTCGGAATCAGGAAATACCGGGAGTAGCATCCCTGACCCCTCTCCTGCTCTGGAACCACCTCTATCGCACCCTTCTGAAACAACTTCAGGACTTCCTCCTGCAGGAGAAGACGGTGGTCCTCCGAGCAAGCACCTTGACAAGGAGGGTAATTTGGAGGGAATTCCCGAAAAAGAAGGGCGTACCCATTTTCTACAAGATCCAGAACCCAGAGATCTGTAGTTACAGATTCCCAATCTTGTAGAAAATGGGTAAGCCGGCCCCCCACAGGACCAGCATGATCCAGAATGTCGGATCTAGGGCTGTTTTGCGGTGGTGGGAGGGGCTGAAGAGGAAGAGGAGGAGAGTTGATGGCCACGTGAGCGACCCCTGATTCTTCCTCTGTAACCCTTGGACAAAGAGCCTTGCTGTTGTTGTTGTTGTTGCTGCTGTTGCTGGGTCTGTCTGTAAGAGCGAAAAGTCGCCCTTCCGAAGCCTCTATACTTCTTGAAAGATCCCCTTGGCTGGGATTGAAGACCCAACGACCTTGCCGTAGCCTTGCTCTCCTTTAAGCGTTCGAGAGCGGCATCCGCCTTCTTGCCGAACAACCCAGACCCATCAAATGGTAGGTCCAACAAAGCCGACTGCACATCTTGGGAGAATTCAGAGGACTTTAGCCACGCACCCCTCCTGGTGGCAACAGAAGACCCCATAACTCTGGCAACTGAGTCTGCTGTGTCCAGTCCACTTTGAATTACTTGTCGTGCAGCCGCCTGAGCATCAATCAAAACTTCATTGAAGCCGGCCCTATCCTCCTCCGACAACTTTGGTGCCAATTTTTTCGCCGAGTCCATAAGCGCATGGATATAGCGCCCCAACAGACAAGTCGCGTTTGTTGACTTTAGGGCCATGCTGGCCGAAGAAAAGACCTTTTTGGCCGACTGGTCCATCTTTTTGGCCTCTCTGTCCCCTGGAACCTGAGGGAAGGCACCCTTGGATCTTCCCGAACAAGCAGCCTGAACCACCAGGCTCTCAGGCGATGGGTGCGATGTTAAAAACTCAGGATCCCCTGGAGCCGCCCTATACCTCCTTGCGACTGTCCTAGAGACCGCGGGAGCTGAAAAAGGTTTACGCCATACCTCTAATACGGGGTCGATAATGGCCTCATTAAAGGGCAACAAAGGCTCCGAGACTGCAGTAGGCGAATGCAGCACCTCAGTAAGAATATTAGACCTGATCTCCGTGGTTGGTAACTGGAGGTCTATCAACTCAGCAGCCTTCCCGATGACCGCATGATACGGCGCTGCATCCTTTGAGGGCTCATCCGATGGTGGAGTGATTTCCCACTCAGGAGACAAATCCAGCCCACTTGCCTCCTTTAGCTCCTCAAACACTTCATCAGAGTCAACCAACTCTCCCTCTTCAGCTTCAGCTTCCTGCAAAAGATACCTCCTTTCATCCACCACTCTCTGCACCTCCCTTCTGGATCGAATCCGCACCAGCGGCGTCGGCGGCGCCGTGTTCGTATCCGACGGCGCCGGCCGCGGCGTCGAACGTGGATCCGCTGGAGCAGCAGGCGTTGAACGAGGTCGAGCCGGCGCCGGTAAAGAGGGAAGAGGAGTCTACGTCCTCGGCGCCGGTAGATGCCAAGACGGCTCCGCTTGAAAGAACGGCATGAATGGAGCTTGAGGATAGACCTGCGGCACTCCCAAGTTAAAAGCCATCGGACCAATCAGACCCGCAGGTGCACCAGTGGTATACATGGCCCTCGAAAACACCCCATACATCGCATTTAGATAATGCGAGGGGTCCTGACCCGGTCCAGGGAATGCAGGGTACTGGTCAGGCATCACCGGACTCGGGCCTGCCGGCGCCGACGGTGGAATTAGCGGCGTCACAGGATCACCCGGGACTGGAAGATCCTCAACCGGGGCCGGAGACGGAGATGAATCCGGAGCCGGAGATGGAGCCGGCGTCTTGGATATCACCGGAACCGGAGATGAAGCCGGAGCCAGCGAAGCCACTGGAGAAGAAGGAACTGGAGGTGAGGTCGGGACTGGAGAAGGAGACACGGATTCCCTCCGACGCCGAGCCGGCGACTTCGGAGCCGAACTCTTATCGGAGTGATGACGAGAAGAATGCCTCCTCTTCTTCTTATGCTTCTTGCCTCTCGAAGCATGCCCCGAAGTAGATTTAGACGCCGACCTCGACTTCCTCCTACCTCTCTTCTCTTTCTTCATCCTGGCGATGAAAAGCTTCGCCTCCCTTTCTTTTAGAGCTTTGGAGCTCATCTTGCGGCAGCAAGAACAACCATCCACATCGGGGTCGGATGAGAGACACCAAACACAGTCTTCATGTGGGTCTGTAATCGACATGTGCTTGCCACATTCCCGACAGGGCTTAAAACCCGACTTCCTTGTCGACATCTTCTCGAAGAGAAACAGAAGAAAACCAGAAGAACACACAAAGTATCAGAAAAGCTACTATCAACGATTCCCGAAATCTGTTGGCGTCAACGGCGCGGAAAAAAGGGAACTGACTTCATCACGCCGACGAGGTCTTCTTATGGAGCCGGTGACGTCAGCGGAGTCGTGTCTCTGTGACGTAGTCTTCGACCTCATCGGCGTGGACTGCTAGAAAAGTTTCCGAATGTTGCTGGCGCAGGGGATATTCACAAGGTGAGGAATCCACTGGCAGATGTATCCATCAGAAAATCAGTTATAGATTTCTTACATTAGAATAGATACCCCAGCAATACCAACCCCGGATGTGGGTCTGCGAACCAAGTTCACACCAGAAAGTCCTGGAGAGCAGAACGGCCAAAAAAAGCTGTCTCTCCGGACTTGGCTGTCCAGGCAGTAGTGTTTTGTGAACGTGTGCAGAGATGCCTACATAGCTGCCTGACAAATGTTACTGAGGGGGACTCCCCGTCCCAACGCGGTGGTCGCTGCCGTCGCCCTGGTGGAACGGGCACACAGTCCCACTGGAGGCTCCTTCTTTGCCAAAGAGTAGCAAGCTTTAAAGCACAAAACAACCCACCGAGAGATGGTCCTTTTGTGAACAGCCCAACCTTTTTTGGCACCCATGTAACCAACAGAGCTGCTCGCCCACCCGGAATTGCTTGGTGCGATTCAAGTAAAAGGAAAGCGCATGTTTTGGGTCCAGACGGTGGAGCCTCTCTTCCTCCTTAGAAGGATGCGGAAAGAAGGTGGGCAAAGTGATGGTTTGACCAATGTGGAAAGAAGTAACCACCTTAGGAAGAAAGGAAGGTTTGGTTCTGAGGACGACTTGATGAAAAGGAGGTTTTGAAGAAAGGGCTTGTAGCTCACTTACCCTGCGAGCAGAGGTGATGGCCACCAGAAAAGCAGTCTTTAGCGTAAGAAGTCTGAGAGGGCAGTTATGAAGCGGCTCAATGGGAGCACACATAAGGTAAGTAAGAACCAAGTTCAAGTACCACTGAGGCATTATGATGGGAACAGGAGGAAAAAGATGAGTAATGCCCTTAAGGAAGAGATTTACAACAGGGGACTTGAAAATAGAAGGCTGTTCAGGAAGCCTAAGAAAGGCTGAATTGGCCAGGAGATAGCCCTGCTGGGCCAAAGAAAGGAGGAACAAGAGAACCGCAGAAAGAGGGGCAGAAAGGTGATCTACAGCCTTTGCTGTGCACCATGCCACAAATTTGTTCCATCCGCAGGCATATACAGCCTTAGTGGAGGGACACCTGACTGCCAAGATAACATCACAGACTTCTGGAGGAAGGTCAAAGGCAGTCAACTGTCGCCGCTCAATCAACACGCAAGGAGGTGGAGACTGGACAGGCTGGGGTGAAGACCGCCCCCTGCTGCTGCAACAGAAGAAACTTCCGAAGAGGCAGTCAGAGCGGAGGATCGAAGGCCATATGTAACAGCTCGGGATACCAGACTCTTCGTGCCCAATCTGGAGCGACAAGGATGACTTGGGCCCGGTCGCGCTTGACTTTCAGCACTCTGGGCAGAAGTGGTATAGGCGGAAAGGCGTATAGAAGACCGCAGCTCCACTTGCGAGGAAAAGCGTCGCCTCGCATGTGCCACCTTGGACATTTTTTTCCCCTGTTTATATTTTTAATCACCTTGTACATAATATATGCACTATGATCCATCACTAAGCATCAATGTCACTTTAGCAAACGTCACCGTAAAATATTCACCTTGTGTTGACAGCCATATTTATAAATGTGTGAGTATATATAAATGCTTGAATTTATATAAAATAACTCAATACTCACGAATGCGTGTTGCCTTTGCCTTCTTGTTTGGTGTTCCATATGTCAAAACAACTTGTATACATCATTATTTGACGTTTGAAGAAATCTGTTTTCACAAGAAATATTTTCTACACCTGACGGAACCATTGTTTTTGTTTATATATTCATACCCAGGTTCTGAGGAACACAGGGTCGCCCCACTGTAGTTTAACCTTGGAAATTCCAATGCACAGAATTGCTGACATTGCACGTTCTCTTTGGTGGCGAATAGATCTAACGAAGGCTCTCCCCACTGCTGAAAGAGACATTGCGGCACCTCAGAGTGAAGACGCCATTCGTGATCCATCATGCACCTGCGGCTGAGATCATTCGCCCTGACGTTCAATGAACCTGCCAGGTGTTGAACCACCAGGGAAATGCCCTGATGTTACAGCCATGTCCAGAGACGGAGGGCCTCTTGACATAGGGTGCATGACTCCACCCCGCCCGGTTTGTTGCAGTACCACATGGCGGTGGTGTTGTCCGTGAACACCTGCACTAATCTTCCCCGGACAGAGGGAAGGAATGCTTTTAGTGCAAGATGGATCGCCCCGAAGCTCCAGAAGGTTGATGTGGAGCCCGGACTCCGCCGGAGACCAGAGGCCTCTGATCTCCGCCTCTCCCATGTGGTCGCCCCATCCAAGTATTGACATATCGGTCACCACTGTGAGCTCTGGTTGGGGAAGGGAGAGGGATCTGCAGTTGACCCAATCCTGGTTCGTTAGCCACCACTGCAATTGTCGTGCAGTGCCCTCCAAGATCTGAACACAATCTGACAGATTGCCCTGATGCTTTTCCCGCTGGAACTTCAGGTCCCACTGCAGAGCCCGCATATGCCACCTGGCATGATCTACCAGCAGGATGCATGGTCCAGCAGCCTCAGGGTCGTTCTGACCAAAACCAGGGATAGAGGCTGAAAGATCAGAATCATAGCCTGAATATCCTGGACTCGCTGCTCGGAAGGATAAGCCCGAAACTGCGACGTGTCCAGAACCGCTCAGATGAAAAGGAGCTTCTGAGAGGGAGTTAGGTGTGACTTCGGCATGTTGAAAGTGAACCCCACTGAATGCAGGAGGTCCGCCGTAGTCTGGAGGTGTGAGATGACTGCCTGGGGCCAGCCCGCCTTCAACAGTCAGTCATCGAGATAGGGGAAGACTGGAACCCCTGATCTGCGCAGATGGGCTGCGACCACCGCCATCACTTTCGTGAACACCCAAGGGGCGCTGGTAAAGCCAAACTGAAAGTGCTTGTGGCCCACGGTGAACCGCAGGTAACGCCGGTGGGCCCACAGGAGGGGGATGTGAAAGAAAGCATCCTGCAAGTCCAACACTCCAATCCAGTCTCCAGGGTTGAGGGCAGACAGGACCTGAGCGAGCGTCAACATTTTGAACTTCTCCTTCCAGAGGAAGCGGTTGACGTTCCTGAGATCCAAGATCGGACGTAGGCCTTTGTCCTTGTTGGGCACCAGAAAAAAGGGACAGATGATTCTCCGACATGCAATGATGCTGAGGTGGCATAGATGGAGAGGTAGTTTCGAAGGGGAGGGTGTAGCCCTTCAGACGATCTGCAAAACCCACCTGTCTGACATGATGGTGCGCCAGTGGGGGAGGTAATAGCGAAGCCTGCCGTCCACTGGCGATTGGTAGCCCTAAAAGGTCGGACTATGAGGGTTTGGAGGCTGCTGCAGAGGGGGCTGTGGTAGACTGGCCCGCTCGCTGGCCCCTAGAACCATGGCGGTGGTTCCCAAGTCCCCGGCCACGTAGGGGCTGAACAGCTTGCGCCGGCCTGTGGCTATGGGCAGGTCAGAGTGGGGCACCCCTTCCGTAGCCACAAAAGGGGCAAAAAGCACAGGGTGGGTGGTGGAGATGCCCAAGGACTTGGCCGTAGCCCGGGAGTCCTTGAAGCGCTCCAGCGCGTGGTCTGCCTTGTCGCCAAACAGGCGACGGCCATCAAAGGGCATGTCCATAAGGGTAGCTTGGACATCCCCGGAGAAACCAGTCGACCTCAGCGAGGCGTAGCGTCGAAAGGCTACCGACGCTGAAATCGTCCTGCCTAGTGAGTCGGCGGTGTCCAGCCCACAGCGAATGGTAAACTTAGCTGTGTCTCTCCCCTCTGCAACTGCATGGGAGAATACGGCCTGGGGCTCCTCTGAGCACTGGGGCAGCACCTGCGCCACTGTACCCACACGGAGTGGGTGCAACGGCCTAACAGACATGCAGTGTTTACTGACCGCAGTCCCAAGCTGGAGAAAGAAAACATCTTCTTCCCAAGGTGGTCCAGCTTTTTGGATTCCCTATCAGGTGGTGCGTTAGGGAATGCGCCTTAGGACTTGGAGGCTTAGACCACCAAGCTCTCAGAGGAAGGGTGGTGAGAGAGGAAAGAGGAGTCCCCGGAACCGGCAAGTGGCATCAGGCTTTTATCCTATCAACAGGAGCCCCTGTGTTGGGCCTGGACCAGGTGCCCAAAAGGAGGTTAGTGAAGGCTTCAGTGAACGGGGGCAGGGGCTCCGAAGAGCTCGCTGCCGGTTGAAGCACCTCAGTCAGGAAGTTAGTCCTGACCGCCACCGTCGGTAGCTCGAGGTTTAGAGCCTCGGCCGCCCTACGCAAAACCACTGCGTATGAAGCTTCCTCCTCCGTAGCCACGGTAGGAGGAGGCAACATGCCAAGGTCTGGGGAAGTCCCCAGCCCACTGGCATCCCCCAACTCTTCTCGCCAGTCCGGATCAAACTCCAACTGGTCAGTTAAAGGGTCTCCATACCCCTTCCAGTCCTCCTCACCCTCCTCTGGTTGTCAATCTGGCCTAAAAAAACCAGGGTGGAACAAGGGCACAAAAGTACCAGTCGGCGCCGGAACCGGCGTCCGTCCGGTTCTGTGTCCATGTTGGGGTAGACGACGGCTGGGGACACAACCAACGTCGGCTGCGGACGTGGTGCCGGTGGAATCAGTGCCAGGGGAGGTGTGGTCATTTCAACCGGCGCCAATCCAGATCCAGGCCTGGATCCAAGGGGACCCTGCCGGGCCGAAGCTGCCGGCATCGAAGGCCCAGGGACCCCAGCCAAGTTTGAGGGGCCCGAAGGCGCGGAGTCGGGCTGCCCAAAGATGCCATGCATAGCTTCGTAGAAACTCTGAAGCTGGGCAGGGGTCGCACCAGGTCCCGGAATAGGAGGGAAACCCGGAGTCGACCCAGCAGGAGGGACACCACCCGCATCCCTCGTCACGTCGGCCAACGGAGAGGGAGAGGTCAAAGAGCGATGATGCTTCTTCGACTTCTTCTTGTGCTTCGACTTACCGGAGGAGTGCGAAGACTTGGAAGAGGACTGGTGGTGGTGGATCCACAACATGTCCCTCGACCTCCCACGCGACTGGGATCTCGAGCGGCATGGAGCGGACTGCCAGGCCTCGAGAAGGTTTCGGGACTGCTCCCGCAAAGACTTCAGATTCATGGTCTGGCAGTCGGAACACGACTTGGAGTAGTGGTCGGTCTCCAAACAGAACAGGCACACACGGTGTGGATCCGTCACTGACATCAACCGTCGGCAGGAACCTCAAGCCTTGAAACAGGGCATACCTGATGTGCACAAGGAGTTGAAGACTCAAAAACGACGTCGACAAAAGTCATCACAAAGTCAGTAAAAAAGTGACTGGAGGTACTACTCTCTCTGGATCTGCGCTGGCTGGCGTGGAAAAAGAAAGAACTGACGTCAGCACACGAGGGCAGCGTCTAAGTAGCTGCTGCAACTTCATCCCAGCGACCACGACACCAACGAAGAACGCGGAGCCGACCGATGCCACCGTCCGACACGCAGGGGTACTGCTGACGAAAAATTCTCCGGATCCAGTCTGACGCCTGGGGTAATTCTAAGGTAAGGAATCCATAACTAATTGTCGTTCAGATATCAAAAATCATCATTCTCATAACCACATAATAAATAAAGAGGACTGCAGTGTAAATCAACTTCTATACATTTCTATAGAGCAGCACATTCACTTTTTTTTTTACACTTGCACCTGACTCAGCACTTGAAGGAGGTTGAGCAAGCCATCGTGGATGCCAGGGAGAAGACAGCCGTTCTTGAGTTCAACTAGAGACATTTCACTATGGGTGCTATAGTGAGTTCTGAAGGTCCTGCTTGGCAGGCAATTCTAAACAAGTTTTGAAAGGCATCCTTAGCTATTTAAATTCATGTTGTGTGTTCAACCAACACAAGCATGACCTTATTCACAATTTATTTTGGCTGCAGTTGTCATACAGAAGGGCAACATGCCTTTCAACAGTAGCCATAACTTCTACAGTCTGGTCTAATGAAGTTACGCTGGAAAGGGTACAAAGGGCCGATATGACTTCTGGGTACTTATTCTAATTTGTCCAATAGGCTTTTTGTCTCTTCCTGAAAACTATGATGTGGTGTCACTACCCATTAGTGCATAAAAGGCCGATAGCATCTTTGCATTAGTCGATTCCATAACATTTATCAGCCTTTCACATTATTTTGTTTAAGTTCTCACCTACATTCGCATCCATATTCTCTGTAGTATTTAGAAACAATAGCTCTTCACTTGTGTCCAAATATGGAACACCTATTTGTTCATGTTGGCTTTCAGGTTAAAGACTTAACTGGAAAACCTTAGCTTGCTGGAAGTGTCATAATGGTGAGAGCATTGCTCGTGTAGAGTTTGAGTGACTAGCTTCACAATCTCACCCATAAGCACAGCTACCCTTTTTTGAGCTTGTGTGGCTAGTCTAACAATCTCGGCTAACCCTGGTCCGTTCACCATCCATCTTCGTAGAGACGATGGACAGTGCCTATTAGAAGGGTACGGTTTTGTTCCTGTGCTTCATCAAACGGGATATTAAAGAAGTCAACCTATTTTATTGGCAGTGAATTTTTATTTCATAAACTCTTCAAAGATATATGGCTGCTTTTTGTGGACTGATTATACGACCCTCAGGTGAACAGAAAAGTATTATGCATATTTACAGTGAGCAAGGGCAGGAAACAGCTACTGGGTGTTACATAAATAGTGTATGTAAGGACCAAAATCAAGCTCATGTACAGCTCTATCAGGAGTTAATATTTCCAGTTGTATGGCGAGTATAAAATTCAAAAACTCAAACAGACGGGGTTTTTCTTTGAGAGTTCCACCAGTCTTCCTCGGAAAGGATGTCAGTTTGGCCTCAACTCTGACTGTAGTCTTAAGGCAAGGTTCCTGCCCCGCCTAGGGATCAGCACCTCCCTGGTGGCAAGACTGAGTATTAACTGGATGTCTACCACTCCATTCTCTGTCACTTGGGGCACCAGGCAGGAATGTCCCCATTTAACGATCGCAATGAAGCCCCTGGTGGCCCGCTTGTGCCAACACCACGCACATACGGGCCTAAGCTTTGCTGCCAGGTGTATGCTGGTGTCAATATATGCAGATGATAGTACATTGTATGTCCGTGACCACCAGATTAATCTCTCCCAATAATTGGCAAAGTGATCCGCTTTGGCGGGCACTCTGGGATCTTCGTAGAGAACAATGAGAGAGCTAGGGAGGCGTAGGGTGCGTCCGTATCCCCTGTATATATATCAGTTTTATCAAAGTTGGACGAACCCAAAGGTGTTGGTACGATCACTGTCAGACAGTGCTTGGGAACCCACTAGGTAAGTTAAAAGACCCCTCACACACCAACCTAGTTGGTGTCGTGCTTAATCATTGGGGTCCCAACCGAGTGGCCGAATTCCCCCCGGTTGTGCTACGACGCCTGACTACAGCGGAGCTGGTGTGGTGCAAGGGTGTGATGTAGTGAAAGTATTAAAATATCTCTGAGAATCCTTGCCGTGGGAAATTTATTGTTGGCGGCTCAGGATATGTTAAAACTAAAATTATGTGGTGCAACTACGAAAGAAATTAGTTTCTAATAGTTGTATGTGTTGTAGGTCTACATGTTTCAGCCCTCATCGAAGTGTAAGGGGCTTTCGTCAGGACCAGTGAGTGGCAAAGTGAAGGGTGCCACGCGAAGGGTGAAAAAATTAAAAAGGTTTATTACCTACACACTCGCTAAGGTGTGTGGACCAGGTGTCTGCGAATTTGCGGACACCGCAGCGAAAAAAGACTCTATGGCTGAGTGAAATCGCTGCTCAGGATGCGGGAGGAGTACGCTCCTCGAGTCACAGATGTTGATCGTGGAACTGCACCCGCCTGGCACCTACTGAGGTCTCCCGGGTCCCGGATGGACTCTGGGATCTTCATCAATTGGTCAAAATCCATTCTGCTCCCTCTCATTTTGGGGGGACACCAGTTTGTACCTTAATGCCCACTTCAGTGGGTGACGGAGCCAACACCGCTCCCTGGGAATTTGGCAGAGACATCAATGAACTCTGAAGGGCAAATTATGGTAGAGCCATGACCTGGCTCGAAGAACGCATACTGTTGTGGTCATGGCTGCCCCTGTCCATAGCAGGTAGGATCACCATTGCCCAAATGATAATACTGCCCAAGTTCCTTTATTTATTCATCAATGTTATTATGCTCATGGAACACTTCCTAAAACAGCTATGTTCCAAACTGGTGACCCTGACGTGGGCAGGCAGACAACTTAGGGTGACGTGGGAAATTCAGAATTTACCATTCCGACCATGCTTCCACACACTACGATGCTCCAAAAGACCTTCAGATCGACCCCACTGAAGGAAGAAAGACTGTCACTCACGCACGCATCACCAGCAGGCTTGACTACGGCAAAGCACTCTACGCAGGCATCACCCAGAAACTGTTCAGGAAATTACAGAACGTTCAAAACGTCGCAGCTAGACTGGTCCTTAACATCCCCCGCTGCAGCCATATCACCGAACACCTTCGCGAACGTCACTGGCTCCAGTCAACAAATGAATCACCTTCAAGCTCCTGACTCACGCCTACAAAGCACCCCACGATGCTGGAACAGCATACCCGAACCACCGCTTCACATTCCACATTCCCGCCAGACACCTCCGCTCTGCCCGACTAGCCCTTGCCTCCATCCCCAAGACCCACAAGACAAGAACCGGAGGAAGATTCTTCTCCAACCTCGCCGCCAAGACCTGGAACACCCTGCCCCTCTACCTCCAACAATCCCCGTCATTGACCCAATTCAAGAAGGATCTCAAGACATGGTTCTTCGACTGAACCCAGATGGATCAGCAGCCCCCAAACCCCCCTCCACACCCCCCAGCACTTGGAGATCCTCGCAGGTGAGCAGCTGCGCTATACAAAACCCTGAATGATTGATCAGCCACACTATACAAATCCAAGTATTGTAGCAGTCCCCTCGGTTATTTAATTACCTTCTTGCAAATGAAAACCTTGAGTACATCAGAAACGGTCTCAGCTTCAATCTTGCCTTCAACCATGATTCCTGCATTAAGTCATCTGTCGATGTGGCGTTTCTCACTACCCACCTTTTATCAAGCCCTCCTCTCTGCTACAACCCTTCCTCATATGCTTAGCTCTCTCTGTTCTTCTACTTGGTGTCACGTGTATGCATTTGACACTTGTCCCCCTTTTTGTTGACACTGCATACAAGATTATTAACAACTGTAGTGTTTCATGGAATATTTAGAGAAGTGCTTCACGATTTCAGACCCACTGATTTCAAGAGACACAGGAGACAATAGACTTGCTAAAAATAACACCAAGTGTCAAGTGGAACACGCTTACTTCACGAGCCTGCCCAGTGCCTCATTGAGAGTTGCGCCATGTTTTTGCAACGACAGTAGCCCAGTCTTATCATGTGGCAGTTGAGCGCGCGCTTTCTCTGCCCTACACAGTCCTACTTGCTTCTATCGGTGACCTGCAGTGCTTAATTTGGGCTGCTGGTTACAGGAGGTTGCCTGAGGCGCTCATTTTTGGAAACCTGAACTTCTTTTCCATCGTCAGACCCACATCATGAGAGAAACGTAGAATTTATTCTTTATTAAAGATTAGGTGAAGAGACAGGAAAGGTGAGGTGGTGTGGTACAAGGTGAAAGAGACTAGACAGCCTAGGTATTCTACAACCCCGATATGTGGCAGCACCGGTGACGAGCTCTAAAGGAAATCCGGAGGGCTAGCGCCCCTGAACTTGTTTATTCCTTTTTTTTTTACATATTAAACATTGGAGACTGCTCATGCTGTATTAATATTGCAATTCATTTATTACAATTATGGGCATCTTTCTTTCTGAGTAGGCAATTTTAGCAAACAATGTATTATTTATTAAACTTAAAAATGATTATCGCTCTCAGATAAACTTTCAAGTTCTTGCTGCATGGTTCACGTTTTATTTGAAGAGCTTCGTTGCTTAGATCGGTCCGAGCTACACAAATACCATTAATATAAAAAAAAGTCTGTAAACGTCATTTCTCAGTTTGCTTGTGCACTCAGTTCTTTCCGGCCTCACTGCTTATCGCAGCACCATAGATGTACTCCCTAGGTTAATGTTTACCCGCCACCTGTGTCAGCTCCGCACTGAAGCTGTGCGGCTCCAAGCTACTCTGCCACTGCACTCTGCCCCTATAAAATCCTGCTGCACCTTAAATTTGGATATCCCTTTGAATAAGCACGCCGGATTGTTATTTCTGATTGGTAAGCACGTATAAACTGCCTGCCTTCGCAGTTTGCATTTTGGTGACATTTCGACCGTTTCACCTCACGCTTCACTATGTTTTACAGATCGCTTTAAATCCGGTCTTTGAGCCTTGGCCCATATAACTGAGCATACCTCCTGCTGTATTATAGCACCTAGAAACGGACTACTGCTGGTAACCTCACCGGTTTTAGTAACTTGCATGAAAGCTGCAGGTGGAACTTTGAACCCTGCTTGGATTCTCTTACAGTACACGGTGGGAGATTTGCTTTTTTAAATTCTTGTGTCGACCTTGGGGTTTGGAAGACACACGGAGAGGAGAAGTACAAAGAAGGAGAGCGGTGAAATCTGACGTCACGTTAGCGATAGCTTTATGTCACAAAGTGCATCTAGCCATCTACCACAATGGGGTATTTGACAACGTAATATTTGTATTACCGCTTTTGTATCATTACACTGCCACAATGCTGCTTCGAAGTGCTTTCGAGAGGGGAAGGTGGGAACTTACAGGTGCAGCACATGGGGGCCAGGACACAGCCGAGGCCAGTGCTCGAGGGCGCGTCATCGCACGTCCATTACCTTCCGCAGGAGCATGCCCTGGTTAACACCCGCAGAGGCCACAGTTACAAGCCACAGGAATTGCAGAACAAGCATTTCTTTCATTACCCTGGAGCAATAGTCTATTTAACGACCTCATAATAGGAGGCTTGTCTTGTCACTGTAATACAGATTTATAAGTGCATGCCATTATATCACAAATCTGTGACATCACGATAGTGGGAATGCCATTACAATACACACCTGTGGCTCCACCCCAGAGCATGTGCCAATACAATTTAGATCTGCTGCAACAATATATATATATATATATATATATATATATATATATATATGTAACAAGGGTTTATGGCATGGTGGTAGAGTGTATGCCATTGCATAGTGAAACAGGATGTGTGCCATTACAGCACAGTTCTGTGCCGTCACAACAGGTGCGATACCGCAGCACAGCTTGTGACAATATACTAGGACATTATGAGCCATGTCACTGCAACAAATCACAACTGAGTGAATGCCACTCTGTGACACAACCCAAAGGGAATGCAATTTCAACACAGATACACAAAATTACAAACAGCGACAAATATGCGATGGTCATTACAACAGGGATCTGTGGCATTACTACAGAAGACGAATGTCCATATGTGCAATAGGGTAGCAGAATGAATGTCACAAGTCTCAGGGTCTGTAGCTCAAAATCTAAATCACATTTCTTCTCTGTACATTTCTGATATCATAGCAGGGCATACTACATCACACTCCACACTTTAACTTTGCCTCCTACAAAGCCCTTGGGCCTTCATCCATCTTATGTATTCACTTATGTATTCACTTATCCATCCATCCATCCATCCAACCAACCACCCAACCACCCACCCACCCACCCAACCACGCCATCGCTCATCCATGCCGTCGCTCATCTAATTATCAATTTGCTCCTTGCACATCCACACAACGGTGCACACAATCAAAGAGGAACTGCCTTAGTTTATAAACCAGGACTATTGGTATTTCAATGCTCGTCTTGCAAGTGGACACGGAGGTGTAAGTATTTTAGTTGTACATGTACTGAAGGTTCCAGGGTGAGTTATGAATATGGGAAGTTGCTCTGCTGCTGGGCAGACTCGTCAGTCCGTTTTCCCACCTTGAGCCAATGCCCAAGGATTTCGCCATGACTTACAATGTTGTGTAACACTCTGCGACTATTAAAACAAGCATTTACAATGCAATAGGTCTCGCACTGACATTATTTTGAGCTGTTGGCATTGTAAATGTTTTTATTTTTTATTGTTTGTGAAGCATTAATCAAATGGTGTAATGCCAAATGGCAATAGCTCACTTTGTTGTTATTGTCTAATCTATTGCATTGCTTTTGTACTAGTGAGAGTTTTCTATTGTAAATGGTACTGGCTTTTAGTATTGAACTTTTTTTATCATAATAATTTAATGCATACAACATTTTAATACCCACTTTTTGGGGAATAACGACTCTTAGTGGATATTACATATACTGATGTATTATTGTTATGATTGCAGTTACAGGTGTGAGATTACTATCACTGCAGATGTAGATATGATATTATTGCATATATAGGTGTGAGATCAGCATTTCTGCAGATATAGGTGTGTGATTATTACTTGTTCGGCTAGGTGTGAGATTACAATCACTGCAGATGTAGGTGTGAGATTACTGTCACTGCAGCTATAGGTGTGATGTTACCATTACTGTTGGATAGGTGTGAGATCATTATCACTGCAGATATAGGTGTGCGATCACTCTTACTGCAGATGTAGGTGTGAGATCAGTGTTTCTGCAGATATAGGTGTGTGATTATTATTTGTTTAGTTATGTGTGAGATTACTATTTGAGTTATAGGTGTGAGGTCATTATCACTGCAGATATTGGTGTGTGATCCTGATATCTTAGATAGGTGTGAGATTACTATCACTGTAGAAACATGTGTGACAGCCTGGGTACTCCTCACCCAGACAAGGGAGGGTATGTCAATATTACTTCCTGGTAATTTTCATTGCTCCTAGCCCTAATTGTTATCATCCCAAAAGCCTGAGGTGTTGGTGGGTGACGACGGTAAGCACATGCAAGACACGGTAATGTGGGTAACTAGATATACACCGCCTCTACAGTCCACAGTGGCGCAGCACAATTTATTAGCACAAGCTGCGTCACTCAGACCTAACCAACACTTTCCCAACAGTAGGGACACTGGAGCCCTCCGGTAGTGTGCATGCGTACTACACAGCCCTCCCTTTTCTTTACCACTCTTGCCTTCCACACGAGGCCTGGCATTTCAGGAGAATGCTAGCCCCTTTCATGCCACTGAGATTTCTGGGCGGACGTGCTATTCACCTTTCTTTACTGAAGTGTATTTATCCTGTCCCAACGTGTGTGGGGGTGGGGGGGGGAGGAAAAATGTAGAATTGCTAAGTCCCACACATAGACTGAGGCCCTTAACCTTCAGTTGTAAATAAGGCATACAGCTTTGAAGATGCCCTTTGCACAGCAGTGAAGCTATGCCTGCTGAGGAAGTGACCCTATTGCTCTAGTTTTAAAAGTCAAAAAGTAAAGCATAAATGTTTAAAATGAAATTAACTGGGAATTGTGAAACTTCATATTGAAAAGGTACATAACAGGTTAGGATATTCCTTCTCATCTAAAATGACGCTTAAATTCCGTTCGGAAATAAAAAACGTAGGTCGGTCCCGGATGCCTGGCAGGGTGAAATATCTTGCACTGTTTCTAGTTAAACAGCATGATTGCTTAAGGAATTGCCATCGGTTTGGTGAAAGTCGCCATAATCACGGGTGAGGGGACAATGCTATTATTTTTCTAAAAAAACATGCCAGAAAAAAAAGATGGTACTCGGGCAAGCGAGCACGCTAAGTAACTGCCCGGGGGCTTTTGTGTGGTGCTGCTGCGCCCTTGGTTTTGAACAAATAAAACGCTGTAGTGAGGGGGAGCTGCAGTTCTGCCGAGTGGCCGGTAGAGGGCGGGGACGAGCGCGGATATCTTTTCCTTCTGTTGCAGTGTGTTTCCATCCTCGCTCCTAAAAGAGTAACTTGGCGTTGAGGCTGAGCTAGTCCTCCATCCATTGCACGAAGCCTGCCCTATTCAACCTCCGTTGGAGCCCGGGCCGAACTCCGCGCGCAATCCCCTTTTACAGGTACTGTCAAGGGGGAGTGACGAGTAAAGTGAAGCGATTCAAGCGAGATCGAGATGAAAAAGAGAATTCACTTTTATTTCTTCGAGTGTGTATGAGGGTTCTGGTTGAAAAAGGTTACACTAGTCAGAAGGTGGGTATTTTGTCCCACGAGTTGTAAATCTGTCTGTTGTTTATTAGTTTGTTTACCAATACCCCGGAGAAGGACAGAAGAGGGGGTGTAGCGCTCAAGATCAATTCATACTCCGGAGGCGCAGGACTAGTGCTATGTGCTCTACACGCAGATTGACAAGCATTGGTTTAAAGGCGATGATGTGTCTAAGGGTTAGGTTGAATGCGACTGTGAACGGGAAGATGAATCTTGGAAGTTCAGTCCTAGTATCTGGCCTCGCTAGCGGCACGGGATCTTTTAGGCTGCCGTTTATAGCTGGTAGCCATGTTGGGTAGATGCAAGTCCACTCTTAACCCAGCGAAAAAACATTAGAGGAAATTAGCAGTGAAGCGGTGTCAGCCAGCCACCCTTTTGGTGTGGGCTTCTGTGTGGGGATGCACCAATTGAAGGGAAATAGGTGATGACTGGAAGACTCGCCCCCTTCGGAAGCCATGCTTCCTTTGGCAGAGTCTCCGGGAGACAAAACTTACGTTGTCCAGCATTGATATAATAAAGTGATGGGGTCCCTGTCTCTCATTGGGTGAACATCCTGTGCGATTGCCGCCCCCGTTTAGGTTTTGTTAAAGTTTCATAACTGTGTTGCAATCGCTCGCCATTTAATCTAACCTAAGATGCAACTATCTCCTTGCATTGTACATCTTTTAATTTAGAAAGGATCAAGCTAAAAAAAAAAAAAAAAAGTTATGTGGGGAAGCATGTGGGCGGAGTCCTTTGTGTACCCTGACGCTGACAGTCCTGGCGACATTAAAGGTGGCTACCAGTATGGGCTGAAGGTGGCACAAGGCACTTCCTGCAGCTTAATCGAGAACAGGGGCAGCGACCGCCTTCTCCTTAACACGACAGTCTACGTCCCGAAAGTCACACGACAACACGGCAGCAAAGTGCACAAGAGTTAGGAAGGGGCAACGCAAAACTTCACATTGTATGTAAATAGCCCTTTTGTTTCTCAAATGCGGCTGTACGGGTTTGATGAACATACGCAGGACAAACATAGATGGTGGCGCTCCGATCTGCTCACAAGGGTATCTGCTTCCCGTCCGCTTGCCCCGGGAGCGCGCTTTCCCCACCCTCATCTGGCGCCTCCATGTTGAGCCTTCATCTTCCGCCGGCGTTATACACCATTTCCCTCCGCACTGGACAGCAGAGCAGCTAGTCCCACTATCATGCTCCGCTCGACTCACTTCGGTAGTACTGATCAGACACGGGGGCCTCATGGCAAGTCCTCGGTATCGGGTGTTGATGTCACCAGTAGTGCCTGCAGACTTTATCTTTAGGGGGGTCATCTGTATCTAACTACCATGGCCGCACCAAGGCCATGCTAATTAAAAACAGATGGCCCCATAAAGATTATGCTTCACGACGGCCGTGAAGCAGACGATCCAGTTCGGATGGGCCGGACGAAAGTGAGAAAGGCAGTGGCGAAAAAGCATCCTTTTCAATGGGAAGCCAGCGTTTAGCATAAACGCTGACGCGACCCAATGAAAAGGATGGGTGGGGCTTCAAGCCCCCTTCTGCATTCTCCTCTCTCACTATATGTCTCACCGAGCGAGCACCGCATGTGCTACAGCGCTAGGCGAGACCTAAAAATGTAACTACCTCAGCTTGTTCTAAGTGGGCCTCACCAAGAAGCTTAGAAGCCCACACTCAGGCTGCGCAGAATGCTGCAGCTTGCACTATTTCTAGCGCCAACAGATCTACATCTGCCATCCCCATCTTCGGTGGCCACCAATTTCAGTCAGCCAGCATTATTGTTTATTGAAGTTCACGGTTCACAAGACAGTGAATGGTGAGGATTCAAACTTCTTTAAAGACACGATAATCTTCCTCGGTAAATCGGACTGGTAATCGGCATAAATGAGAACAAAAATGGTTTCAAAATGGTTATTCTTTTGATACAGTTTTCCAGTTTTGTAAAATATGTCCCTCATGAGACCCCCTAGCAGCACCTCAGGCTCATATGCGTGCCCTCAAAAACAACTGTGTAATGTAAGAACCGTGATAGGCTAGCTACTTGTCTTCAGATCAGCAGGGCAAGCAAGGTACAGGAGAGGACATTTAGGTGAATAAGTTGCTGCATGTCCTCAAGCATCTTCAGAAACTGTGCTCATGGGAGAAGAGACATCACTATCACTCCCTCCCACCACTCAGGCACACCCATGCAATGGCGGGTTAAGCTTCATTTTTGTTCACTGAGCATGCCCAAACCACGGCGATTACTAGGTCAGGCACAAGCTCACTTAAAAGCGTTAGGCGTACGAGGACACCGGAAACTGCGCACCGGACAATACTCTCCGTAAGTGCCGATCCACTTAACAACAATTATCCAATTAGGTGGCACTATATAGAGCACAATGTTTTTTCTTCATTTCGACATCAGGGAGGACCAGAAGCAGTCACCTAGGAGCAACGCGGAAAACTTTCCTTGAGGCAGTCATGGGCGTCCGCAGGGGGGGGCAAGGAGGGGCGCTTGCCCCCCCTGGACTGCTCCTCCTTGCCCCCCCTGTGGCCACTTATGCTTTTACGGACGCCTTTTGTCCGGGATTACGGGCCCTGCAGGGAGCAGAGGTGTTCCCTGCCAGAGGCCTCAACTCCCTGATGGGGCTCCTTGCACTCCTCCTCGCTGCCCCTCCCGCCCATTGTCATTCTGTCTGCGGCTGATTGCCACAAACAGAATGACAATGGCCGGTTTGAGCTGCGCGCCACAAGCACGAGTGGTTAGGTCGGGACACACAGACCTCCTTTTAACACTCTCAGGGCCGGCTTTAGGGCTGTGCAACCGGTTTTAAAAGCACCTGCTGCATTGCCGGTCTCCGAAATTGTCATACAAAAATAAAAATGTCAAGATAACTTGGTGATTAATGTTCTTCCTGGAGAGAAAAGGAGTTTTGTCAAGTGGTATTTTTAACTCATTTTATGTATCACAGAGGGTTAATGTGTGTGCTGCAAAGAATGTGTACCATGCAGATCACAAAATGCATATAGTTTAAATAGGTCAGTGCATTTGTCAGAGAGATCCTTTCGGTAAAAAAAAATCATCATTATGAAATGTAACCTCCAACCATCGGGTTCTGATTTACTTTCGGAGTCTGTGCTTCTCCAGACCAAGCACTCTTAAACTATACTGCCTACCAGTATGGATGACATGCAACTCCTACACCTTGTAGTCCTCTGTATTATGTAACATTTCCTATACACTGATTTACACACCTATGATTGATTGCATCTGAGTAGTGTTTGCGATGTAAAGTGCTCTGACACCCTAAACTGGTACAGGTGGTACTATTAAATACATCTGAGAGAGAGTGGTTATGGAGACTTGAGGGGGTACTGTACTGTTAAAGGGTAGTAGTGTGGGAGTCTGTGGGGAGCGCCCGTGGGGGGCGCCAACAAACTTTGTCGCACAGGGCGCCACCAGCGCTAAAGCCGGCCCTGAACACTCTGTAGCCTGAGAGCAAGGGATCTTCTGAATGAAGTTCGGGGAGGGGGGGGGAGGGGGGGTCGATGCATTATTCTCCCAAGTCAAAAACTGAGGTTGCAGCATAGACCGGATTTCAGATCCCACTAAAATGTACACAGACTTGTGTCAATAACATATCTATCTGCCAGTATGCACCCTATCATGTCTGGCAGGACGTCCCGACCCTGTGTTTCACTACCTCATATCCCCCTGCACCCCACTCCCCACGCTCACTGCCTCATGTCCCCCTGTATCCCACTCCCCGTGCTCAGGGCCGGCTCTAGGGCGGTGCGACCGGTGCCACCGCACCGGCTGCTGACTTCGTGTAGGGGGCCCCAATATGATGATTTTAAAAGCACCTGCTTCTTTCCTGGACTCCTAGAAACTTTCAGCCACCTATAAAAATGTCTAAATGACTGCAGTGATTAATGCACTTCCTTAGAGAGAGGGAGAGATCAAAGTTTTGTGTAGTGGAAGTTTCTACTCATCCTAAGGTAGCGCAGAGGGTTACTATGCTTGCTGCAAAGAACGTGCAGCTCACAAAGTGCGTATAATGTAATGTAAATAGGTCAGTGGGTCACACTTTTGTCAGAGAGACCATATTGTTGATAACTCTTTATGAGTTAAAATCCTAATGTGGAACAGTGAGCAAGTAACTGTTAGCAAAGATGCATGCAAACTGGGCTAGAGCGTTATGATTTCCCCCCAGTTTTTCATTATCCTAATGTGGCAAAATGGGTTAATTTGGGTAGAAATCAATTCTTATTAATAAAGAGAACCCCCCCATCCATGGTGCTAGGTTTTAAATTCTAGGTTTCTGATTCTCCTGACCAAGCACTCTTAAACTATCCTGCCTACCTGTATGGATGACATGTGACTCCTACACCTTCTTGTCCTCTCTCTTATGTAACATTTCCTATGCACTGATTTACACACCTATGATTGATTGTCTCTATGTGATCTGTGTGATGTAAAGTGTTGTGACACCTTACACTGATAGGAGCGGCGCTATAAAATGAATTAAATGCACCTGAGACTGAATGGTTACGGAGGCTTGAGGAGCGCTGTGAAAGGATGGTTATGAAGAACCTGTAGTGGAGGTGGTCATTGGGGGTGCCAAAAAGCATTATCGCACTTGGCCCCACGAGCGCTAAAGTCGGCCCTGCCCACGCTCACTGCCTTATATCCCTCTGTACCCCACACCTCGCGCTAACTGCCACGACATATCCCTCTGTACCCCACACCTTGCGCTAACTGCCACAACATATCCCTCTGTACCCCGCACTTCGCGCTCACTGCCACATATGCCTCTGTATCCCACTCCTCACACTCACTGCCTGATCGCTCATTTTACCCTGCCATTCATCTTCTACGTGTTCTCTCCCCTTCCACTCGTTCTACCTCTGTTCACCCCTTACTTCTTTTTGTGCCTTACTTCTTTCTCAATATCTCTACTTCTTTTCCTCTTCAGTAACATCTGTGACACATCTCTGCACTTCCTTTATATCAACGCACCCCTCTACCTCGCCTGTCTACCTCAGTCGTTATTATTCCCTCTTCCTCAGCTGTCTCTACCCGTCTCTGACACACCTCTCCCTCTCTCTACCTGGCCCTCTCTGGTTCTACGACTGCGTTATTCTCCCCTCTCCAGCTTTGATTTATTTACCTGTCTCTGCTCCTGAATCTTTTACTTCTACACCTCACTTCTTTGTCTACCCTTCACCCCTCGCTACCCTTCTGTTTGCCTCACTACGGTCTTTACCCGACCCACCTTCAGTGCCTCTTCCCATTTCGCCTCACTCCCTCACAGCGCTCTCCTAGCATGCATCTGTTTTTCCCCTCACCACCATGCCTGCCTCTACCCCTCCTTACCTTTCTAACCAGCCTAACTTTCTACTTTCCTGTTATTCCTGGTAGTGAACCTTTCATTTCACCCCTCCGGTTGTATTATCTACGCATTAAAATTGAGTAGGTCATTGCTGTGCTCCCAACCTGACATCGAGACCCAGTCCCCTAGCCTCTCAACATGCCCAGATATAACAACAAGCATTGGCATAGCCAATTGGTCTCGCCTTTGGGACCTGCTGCAGAACTAAATACTTATACTGCCGGCATCATACTTACCCAGCGCCAAGACGCCTTGGCAGAAGTGCGCTATATAAGTTCTTCAGTCAGTGAGTCAGTCATAAGGTCCCAAAGGCGAGACCTATTGGCTATGCCAATGCTTGTTTTTCTCAGGTTGGCCTGAACATTACCCGATCCGGATTGTCTGCCATTTTAGCCCCGCCCCCATTATTATTAGCCACGCCCCTTCATTTGCCAGGTTCGCCCCCCCCTGGAAAAATTTCTGCGGACGCCCATGGAGGCAGTAAGAGTGTGCTTGAATGCAGGATGACGGTTTTTCGTTTTTAAGTCTTTTCATGTAGGATTGTTACTTATTTATTTTCTCTGACCTGAGACTACAATTCACGCCGATTGCGGTCTGTGTGTTCTTCTTTACAGGGTTTGACAACAGGGGTTTTCCTCTCCCCTACTCCCATGTGGCAAGTAGTTTTGGTATTTTGGGTAAGAACAGGGAGATCTTATATCACTTCATCATTCTTGAATTGTGTACACACAGAGTGTCACATGTCACATGAGTAGTCACTCACTATTAACTGAATCAGTGCATGTATTGTTTTCAGTATCCTGTTGTGACCCAGTTATGTTGTTACATATTCTATCTGCACTTTTTATTCCAGGCTAGAACTTAGAGGCCATTTCAAAAGTGGAGAGTGACACAGGTCACACCCGCACAGTGGTATCTTCCTACCACCAGTTGGTAAGAACGGAGCCCCCCCCCCCATTCTTTGTACTAATGTCCTGATGAATGCCCTGGACCCACTTGGGCCAATACGGCAGAAACATGTCAACCGCTTACACTACGGTTAGGAGTCAATTATTTCCCCAAACACCGTCCACTGATTTTAATATCATATAGTTACCAGTCACATTAAAACACAATTTGATAACTATAATGATGTTTACTCTCACTCACTTGCTCACGGGCCCCCACTTAGTTTAGAAGTGCATCCCTGTCAGGTGAATGCCTGCCCTCTATCAAACAAAGGTTTTAGAGGGCGAGGACTGGTCAATGATGAAGCATGACACCAGGTGGTGTGTGAGACCAGTCCGTCACATTTTGTGAGATGCCATCACTCACAATTTAACCATAACTTCACAGTGGTCACTACACTAGGAGCAGCTCTTGTTGTGGTTAACATTTATTGTCAAAGACTGCTAGCTCCTGGAACCCCGCGCCTCTTGTTCCCTTCTCCACGCATCGTGGAGCTCATTTGTGATTGTGAGAATAGAATTTTAACCAGAGCCTTCACTTTAGCACAACATAACTGTTTTAGTGTTAGTGGACTTGAAGCCTTGATCTGCCGCAATTCTCTTTTAGCTCCTAGATCAACAATAACCCGCTTTTTAAAGAGATAGCTAATGAATACTTTTCCAGAGCTTTTTCTATGAGCAACAGGCAGTGCCTGGCTCATAGGCAATACATGCAATCACCTTAGAGGGATGAAACAGCAGAGTTGAACCTACTAGAGTTTAAATATGTATTTTTGTGGTTATATACAGCCCACTCAAGGGGTTACATTACAAACGGAGGTAGCTCTGGGGTTGATCTTCAGACTTGTTTCTGTTGTACGGACCGGAGCCCTTTAAATGATTTGGTTCGACTATCCTGCAGTGGGATAACACCATTATTACATCTTCAAGCTTGCGAAGAGTAATTTTAAACATTTCGGCTCGAGACATAGTCTGTCTATTGCCTGCTGATGGTCTTTTATGGAGCCTGAAACACCTTCCACAGAGGTAGGTACGGACTGGGGAGAGGGTCTCGGCCACGCGGGTCTTGCCATCTCGCTTCTTAGAGGCAATGGAGCTACATGGTTTGCCCACAATGATTTAGCTGTGATTATCCTGCAGAGGTACCAACAAATGGAAATGAGGAAAGCACGGAGGGAAATTGGATTGCCCAGGTGAGCGGTCTGGGAAGGTTGCTGGATGCAGGAGGGAAGAGTACTGAAAGCAACCTCAAATCACCATGCACTGTGGCATGAATGCACTCTTAAAGGTGTAGGCAAAGTGTGAAGTGCAGCATGGAAAGCTTACCTCACTAATGCAATCGCTTTACCTCTGAAGTGGTTCAGCGTTCCCAGGAATAACCTTAAAAATATGCTATTGAACCCATGATAAGTCATCGGTAAAATAGTAGAAATATGCCTGAGCTATAATAATGGAGCATAGATGAGGGACTGGTTTTGTGACTCTCCGCAGAGGATGATCATGAATAGAGACACTTTCAAAGCAGGAGAAGCATACAAAATTACCTAGGAGGTCAGTGCTGCATCAGTATGATTCACTGTGCTTATTAATAATTAGACAAGAGGATACATTTCTTTGTTCCAATTTTTACTGATTATACATTATTTGGGAAGATCAGCAAATCAAATCTAAAAAGAGAAGGGCATGCGAGTATGTAGCTTAACTCGCATAACCGGTCTTGGACCTAGATACATTGTCCAGGAGAGGCCATGGTACATTGAAGGGATGACCCAACTGAATAGTTAGTCTACATCTTCATAAACAGACACTTGTAGAAGGCCGGTCAAGGCATAATAACAATAATACTGCGTATTTATAAGGTTTGCTCCGAGAGTTTAGCATTTTCAGACAGCTCTAAATAACAGATTTTACTACAACCATACTTAGCGGTACTCTATTAACCACAAAAAGAAGCAAGTCCCGCCAAGATTGGAACCCATCCCTGTGCGTTACAGAATTTCAACAGGAGGTTCTTATCTAATCTACCTTACTGGGTTAGGGGGTCTGTCGCTACTTGGGACCCCACTGGAAGATCCTTTGGGGGCATAGCTGGTGGAGACAAATTTGTTTCTTTGTCGAGTGTTCGTCAAGATTAGGCTCGTGGCTCTCTGAGGAGGACAAGAACATCGGGTAGAAATCCGGATCAAGAGCATGGAGCTAGAAGGACCCTCATTGGGTCAATGATGCTCTGGTTGACAAGTTTCTTGCCATCAGCATCAACGTTGACATCTTTTGAATCAACAACAGCATGACATAGAAGGTCAGGCCATCATGGCCCTTTCAGTGATTGGCCGATTGCTGGTAAAGGGAGACTGATAAGAGGTGCAGTGTCGCTATTATCTTATTTTACAAAGTTTTAGAGGGTTTTACATTTAGGTCTTACTTACAGTCATTAGAGGAAAATTGCTCAGTGCCTAAGGTCCCCTCTGTGGAATTAGGCTAACCAAATCACAATGTTGGCTTAAAACTGGTCTGGGCCACAAGTGGTCGCATAATAAATTGTTTCAATGGCTATGATCAATTTCCCCTATCTGCCAAATCAGATGGGTTTAAAAACGAGCAATACATAGATAAGACACACCATATAAAATGAAGTAATTAGCATGAACTATCTCAAATGTCCGATCACCAGCTACTGTTATTAAATAAGTTGTTTTTCCTTGATAGATAACTTCTCATAAAGAAAGGTAAACTTGGCCTAGTAAGGAATGAGCATAGTTGCGGTTACTGACAGAGACTATACTCACATGTTGGGCCTGGTTCGGACAAAGGCGACCTGTGGTTGGGACAAGCATGATGGTGCAGGTACCACAGGCAGCAGACATTTGCCCTGTGCTATGTCACTTGCAGGACCCGCGTCCCTTGAACTTAGCCTCAGAGGTAAAAATCGGATGCACGGGTAAAGCAGTGAGAGAGAACTTTATGCAGCAGAAACTAAACAAAGAGCAGGCAATACATTGCATAAAACTTCGATAAATCAGGAACCAATTGCTATGGCCCATTAAAAAATCTGGCCTGAAGAGTGAAAGCATAGAAGATGGGTTGGGCATGAATAAGATAATCACGCTTACCCTCTGACCTCCCCACTTTGGAACTTTGGCGAGGGCTGATACTGTCAACTTAGTGGTGAAGTTCTACCACATTTTGTAATTCAGGCATCTGAACATGAGAAAGTGCAGTAAAAGCATCACTTAATGTAGCTATAAAACATCGGCTGTGTAGTTTAATTCGCAAATTCTATTTTATTGCTGTTCACTGTAATAGTAGTTTTGATTACCAATTTTAAAAGGACTCACTTTATAGACCATGTGTACACAAGTCAATCTGCGAGAATTTCAGCTGTGGCAAGCAGCCCCCATAGGCAGTTTAAAAGCAGATGCCTGAACCCACTGAGTTGCCCCACTGTATGAGTTCATACATACAGTGCTGTTAATCTGCTTGAATGCTGCCCCCACAAGCAGTATGCCTTCAATCTTTCAAACATGAACTCAAACGCTTTCTCCTGGACTAGTAACTTGCCTCTGCTTCTCAGTATCCATGACGGAGACGAGTTTTCTTTTACTCAGGAACCCTAATCTTAATTGAAGGTAAGGTCATTGGTTTGTCTCATGATATTAAGACTATTTCAGACATCAACAGAGACGTTTTAAGGCATGGGCAAAGTGGGCTTTGGTTTCAAAGGGTCTCTTGTTATTCGGTGAAGACAGGGCCCCTCATTAACTTATCCAAATGGTCAAGCTGTAATAACCATCTATACCTCTTTTGGTCGCAGAATGTTGGAAAATATACCATGGCCTCATACAGGGCTGCCCCATGGTCCGCTTCCATGGCAATCCGTGTGCTGTAAGTGGATCAAGGTAATCCAAGGCCAGTTTGAGAAAAGGAGGGATGTAAAAGGGTACGGGTGCAGATTTTAAATAAGCAACTGCCCATCATTTGTCTTTTTTCTTTTACTACTGCCTAGCTTTCGGGTTATGATCAATGGGTGCGATTTAGCTGAAAATGGATCATAAATCCAAAGTTGTTGGCAACAGTGCCCCCAAAATCCTTAAATGTCCCTACTGATGGGATGATTTACATCTTTCTTTGTTATTTCCTCAATACGCAATTGGGCATGTACATCCAAATAATTGTTTTTTCTTGTGTTTATATGTGTTATTATTCTTTTAGCCTACAAAGCAGGTCACTAATTTACACAGCATTTTATTACTACATTTTATATTCCTGTATTCTATTTTTTATGTGAATTGATATGATGCTCCTGGTCCTTGTACTCCTTCATAAACAGGCTAAATAAAATAATAAAATGTGTGTATTTATTTTGAATGTTCTGAATTTTGCAAACCACTTTTTTTTTTTTAAGGTAAGGCTCAAGACAAAGGGGATAAGCTAAATATTATAACTTGAAACAAAAGAAAAAGTAGTAAATATTACTTTACATACACAGGCACATATTTACTCCGACATGGTATACACCATTGACACCATCTATGGCGACGCAACTGCTTACCTGACGTAAAGGCGCGCTTCTGCTGGGACGCGTGCTGCAACTGTAAGATGTGGAAGCAGTCGTTTAAGCAGTTCAGGGTGGCCATGGAAGTGGCTTTTAGCATTAAAAGATCTTGATCCAAGGAAGTGAGGTGACCCCCAGTTGGAAGGCATTCAATACCTTTTATTAGGTCTCTTTGCTGCATTTCCGCCTGAGACATCATCTGTTCAAATGACGGAGACGTTTACAGAGAACCGAAAATTAGACAAACTTACACTGCTTCAGTTTAGATATACTTTTATTTTAGCTTTCAAAATATCTTTTTAGCTACTAAGAAAAACGGCCAGGAAATACTACTTAATACAGAGAGAATGAACAAGGCTTGAACGTTATACTGAGCAATATATATATTAAAATACTCCAACGCCATGGCTGGATTTAAGACTACCTGAAGACACCTACTTATGAATTCAACATGTGTGAGAGAAAGTATGTGGGAGGCGATATGAGACAGTGAGAGAGCATGTGAGAGACAGAAAGGTTTCCTAAACAACTTAACAGAGTCCGACACACTCTGTACATACTAGAATGTTATTTTCTACTGAAATTCCACAGGGTTATTTACTTCACCCTCTCATTTTGTAAAATAATAGCAAAAGAACATGAAGACCGTATGTCCGAAGCACTAGTGGTGCTGATCTCACTTTGTTTAAATCTAGGACAATTTAGTGCTTCAAACAAACAAAAGACGATGAGAGGAATTCTTACATATGGTCTAAAACACCCGCAGTCGCTCTGGGTAGCATTCCAGCATATCGCTTTACACCCCGAAGTGCCTGCCTTTTGTGTGTTTGATGTAACAATAGAAGTAGCAAAGGGTATGCCCAGCTATGGGCAGTGGCGGCTGGTAACCTAAATGTTTGGTAGGGCAACCACCCAAATACTTAGGGTATCAGCCACATGTGGCTGTCAGTCATGGCTCGTTAGAAACAGTGTTTAACGTACTACGGCGGACATCTCTCAAGTAGGAGGGGAGGCTGAAAATTAATTAAAATGAAAAATAAATATGCTCTTACCTCCACTGGCTTGCCTTCTCTGGTTCATAGTGAATCCCTCAGAGCTCTGACTGCAGTAGTGGAATTCTCCACAAAAATTCCAAAGCTGCTTTATGCGGCACATGAGCAGCATGAAAGCAGCGCCAGGATTGGCTGGAGCAGGCGTCTTCGACGCTCCTCGAGGCAACGGGGGCCTGTGTCTGTAGTCCACGTAGCTGTCTTAGACAGCTAGGTGGAGAGGTTTACACTGCGGAAGTCAGGCTGGCCGTCACAAGACGGCCTGACAAAATGACCTGCGCAGTGTACACAGGTTGAGTGCGTACCATTCCCATGCTGCCAGTCACCAGCGGTGCCTCCCCACCCACCTCCACAAAGAGGGCTCGGCTGGGGAAAGGGAAAAAAAAAATGGTAATAAATGCATTTTATTACCATTTTATTTTTAGGTCGAGCCTAGACAGCGCATGCGCTGTTTCAAGACCTATAGTAAACACAATATTGAGGGTAATTTCTCCTGCCACTTGCCATTGGTTAACTCTGGCATTGCTCTCGTTAGCTGGCTTATCATTGGCTTTCGATCCGATACGTCACTTCCGTTTTGCTTCCGTTTCGCAGGAAGCAGCACCGACCAACTACAGTTTAGTTCCATTGCTGGGCTGTTATCTTTTTATTTAGGGACTACTTCCTTGTTTACCAAGCACCCTGTTGTGTGCTGTCATGTAATAGCGGACACCACACTTTAACAAGCGGTGTATTTACAAATTGCCCCCCTTCCATCATAGGGATGGTCTGCTGCTCGCCCAAGACCTCTAATACAGGGACGTACGAGTTAGGCAGCCCCGATGCCCCTTAGAGTTCTCTCCCGACACACGCAGCGTAAGGCCTGCATGTACTCTCCCAGCCAGCTACTTATCAGTTCGAAATGGCGATGCGAGTTTGTGGCGATCAGCAATGGGGGTCAGAGCAAAGAGGATGGTTACCGATGGCGCAGACATGGCTGTTCGTAGTGCACTGTATGGCCGATGCAGGCCTTCGGTTGCGCAGCTGGGGGGCTGTTTTACGCAAAGCGTTTAAAGCAGCAATCTCCAGGCCGCTTGTTACGACGGCAAAGGTACGAGGTCACGGCATCGGGAGGCCCACACTAGCCGCTTCAACGCTGACCGGGGTACAATCGTTATATAACACGGCAGCGTTTATTTTACAATTAATACATTAATAATGTTGTTCTCACTTGCTAACGGCTATTTAAAACGTTGTATAATGTTTTGTTTTATGTACGAGGTAATAATAGTTGTTCTCACATGCTGATGGCTATTTAAACCGAGTTACTTGTTTCGTCTTATGTACGAGGTAGCTCAAGCGCTTACAGTGTGGCCCTCAGAATAACAAAGTTGCAGGTTCGATCCCCATAGGGGGCGTTTTGCCGTGCACGGATGGCAAGTGCATCGTTTCGGTTGGTTCTGCGCACGAGTAAGGCAGGGCAATGTTTGCGAGTTTACCTGCAGCGCTTGGGCTGAATTTCCAGGTTTCAAAGAGGTCTTAAACGTTTAAAGATGTTTAAATGTTGCATAGCGGAAGCACGAACACAACGCAAGTCGGCGAACATTGTTCTGGTTTCATACACGAGTCCGGAGTCAATTCAGGGCAGCGTTTCCGTGAGGCTACCCGCAGCGCTTGGTTTTAATCTGATGTTCTAAAATGTTTAAAAATTGCACTTTGAGAGCACGGAACACACCGCCATCCGGCTCGCATTGGTCTGGTTTCATGCACGAGCCCCGAGCCCGTTCAGCACAGGGTATGGGTGGTTGATGGCAGCGTGTGGTGATAATGGTTGAACGCAAGCAAATTGTCATTATGGCTTCGGGGCAGTTTCTTATTGTAAGCGTTTATTTTATTGCCTGAGTTTTGAATTTGAACATTTTATCTTGTTGTGCATGCAATTCAACGTGATGTGCTTGTTCGCAGTAATGGCAGCTGCCTCACACATGTGGTGCAATTAGGGGGAATCTGCAGCGGCGCTTGGTGGCAACTCAAGCACATGTATATGACTTTGTGGTAGTTATTGTCGAAAGGGAAGGTTTTATTTGTAGTCAGAGCAATTTTCATGTTGTCAATTTTGATGATGTGCATTCACTGTAGATGCTGTACCGCCAGGACAATGCTTCCCTGCCCTGGATTGTCTTGCTCACAATTGCAGCCAAAGGTCCATGCGGCGGTAAGGGCGGCAGCCTCGCTCAATTCTGCTCATCTATGCCGAGGAGCACACTGCATTTCGGCGAGCCTCCATGGTACCCGGGGGGCATTTGGGTCACTAGATGGCGCTACTCCAGTGTTTATTGAGTGATGATTATGACAAATGAATATTACATGTTTGTGTTCCGGGGGGGGGGGGAGGGGGTTTACGCGTTGTCAGCATGGGAATGCTTTCTTGGCCGAGACTGACTCGCCGCGCTACGCCATCTTTCAAGCGGTAATTACAGCCGCCTATTTGACACGTAGGATTATTACACATTCTGTCCAGTAACATTAGCTGCTGCAGCTGTCTCTGTACTTCGAATTGTGAAAAAGACTTATGCTGTCATAACATTTTATGCTTTCCTTTTGGCCGCCTACATGAACGCCCATATATGGGTATGCTCAGACGTGAGTCCTGTGCTCTCCATGCCACTGGAATCAAGCTATCCTGGCTGAAGAGGGTGCTTGTTTCTGGTCCAGGGAGGACCTGGCTTGGCAGTTCGGGCTGGACTGTTCCCATGAGGCACAGGGTCAAGACTGATTTGCATATGGCCAGGTCTAAACTGGGGTGGCATGGTGAGCAAAAAAACGATGGATTTAGGCCCAGATCTCTGTACTGGGGTGAATGTATGACATTGTTCTGCATTCTGTCCATCAACTGTTGTTTTTGCATTTGTTCTCCTTTGCAGCGGCGCTGGCAGCAGGGGGGCGACTCTCCTCTGCCCTAATGGAATGGCCCACACTGGATGTGGGTCCCTTGCTCGCAGTGCCACAGTATCCAAGCCATAATTCACTGACTAGGCCCAACAAGGGCTAAACCGGTCTGGGGTTGCTTTCTGGAAGGGGACTCGTCTGTCGGTTCAGGCTGGACAGTTCCCATGAGGAGCAGGGTCAACTCTGATTTCTATAAGGCTATGACTTGAGTGGCACAATGCGAAAAAAAATAATGGGTTGGAAAGCAACCCAGAGTGATTGCTTGTGGTTTAGACTATTTGCAAGCATTTCTACCATTACCTTTTCGATGTTTGATGTAACGCCAACTTAACCCTAGACCTACACGGAGGCAGGCAAACTTCTACCTCGCTGTGGAAGCAACATCTGATTCTGCAGAGCAGTACTTCCAGAAAGATGGAGGCTTTCAACAAAGGAAAATTTCAATAATGGACAAATGTTTCAATACCTTTCAATTTCTTTATCGCACAAAACAGAGACAAGGCTGTAATTTCTTTTCAGACTTGCAAATACTTCTATTTTATATTTTTGTTTAACATTACGCACATTTTTACGCACGTTTCTATTCTGTAAAATGCACTTTCCGTTTAAATTATAAATATACAGGATGTTGAAAAGGACCAGTGCTTAATTTGTGCCGGTGCTTTCCGGTGCTTGGCACCGGCACTTAATTATTAGGGCCGGGTCTACACGCATCTGCTGGGCACGTCACATATTGCACGATGATCGATATATATATTTAATTTACCCTGTACTGTACGGTGCAGCCGCAGCATGTTTTTCACGTCTAGGTCTCCGGTCTCCCGAGTGAGTCACGGGCCAGTGCTTAACAGTGCAGCTTGCGGCTGGGACTCTTCTCAGTCACTGTGACTTAGCCTTAGCCTGCCCTGAGCTGTGAGCGAGCAGCCCCCAAGTCAGAGGAGATTAAAGATTTTTGGGCTAGATTTTGGTTCTGAATAGGTGAGGACGGTGGGCTATTCTGCAGGCAGCGCGCGCAGATTTTTTTCAGATTGCCACGTCCCAGGGCCTAACATAACCACCGCAGCAGCGCAGCTCAGCACAAGTAGTCGTCGTTCGTTCAGCCCCACCCCGCCCGACGACGACGTGGTTGAGCCGGAGGGCGGGGGACAGGACAGCGGCAGCCTGAGCCTGGGCAGGCATCTGTCAGCCAGAATTGTCTGGTACTAGAGTAGCGTACAGGCCGCCTAATAATTTATTAAAGGCTGAAGGCAGTGTGAGACTAGTGCAGCCAATGTGTGCCCTGACTCCCTGCTGGCCCACCACGAGTAAAGGTAAGAAGTTAATCACTAACTTACTTAGTAGTAGAGTAGTAGCCAACTAGCGATGTGATGTCTTACATGCCATGCCAAAACCAACGCTGTTTTATTTTTTTCGGACTCGGAGCATGGTGGCGTGACGGTGCGGCCCGTCCGGTCGTCAGATCACCGTGGTGGTGGTAGGCAGCTTGCCTCCGGCACAAGAGTCAATTATAAGGATGTGATCGGTTCTGTGTGTGATGATCATTAATTCAGATTAACGAATTGCAAGTAGTAGCCGCCACACAGCACACCCGCCGGCCGTAGGTCATCTCGATAGGCACCGCGGATAGCCTAGGGCCTGCCGGCGCCAGAGTACTGGAAGTTAAAAAGCCAAGGCAGGCCTTGCCCGCCCAGTCCAGCCCTTGGCTCTCTGAGACACTGACTTGACTTGTCCAAACATGGCGCGCACCCGCACACAAATTAATTAAATGTAGTTTGGCTTCACTTTCTCAGTGTGGTCACCCCGTCTCAGGCAGTGCTGGTCTCAGGTCTCACTCTCACTAAACAAACGGCAGGGTACCGCACTACCACCGCCGGGTAATTAATTTGGGCACGCATGCTCCGAGTAACCCCGAGCCTTGCCTAAAATTTAGGCAAGAGGCGGCGTCCATTCCCTCTTCCTTCCATCAGCCAATCACTTAATCTTCTCCTGTGCCTGAATGTGTCCTGTAACGTAACCGGTGCTCTGTAAAGTGCAAAGCGCTCCAATACCTTCGGTCGAGTTTGCACTATATAAATCTGCATTAAAATAAAAAATACAAAAATAAAAAACTGGCTCAGGCTTCGCTTTTTTAAAGTTGAAACCAGTTCTTGTGCACGCACGACGCACGCACCGATTCCCTCTTCCTTCCATCATGCCAGGCTGGGTACAATTATGTATGCAAGCAAGTGAAGAAGACAGGTACTAAATCATGAACCAACTGTTAATGGTCTACTGTCGGACTGTAAAATAACACTGTCACTCTGTCCGAATTTCGGAGCCGTCACTCACTGACAAATCTTAATTGGAATCGAGCGCATGGCATGCACTCCAAAAGAATTTTTAATAAAGAGTAGTACTTTGGGCTCACTCAGTCACTCGCCCAAATGCTTGGCGGGCTGGCCTGGCAACATCGGCATCCTGTAATACCAGCCCTCCTGACTGGCCATATTCCTAGTACTGTACAGTACTGCATTCTGCATATATATTCAATCCAGATTGAGATTCATTCATCAGGCTCACTGGCTCAGGCTTTTTTAAAGTTGAAACCAGTTCTTGTGCACGTAGGACGCGCGCACCGACTCCCTCTTCCTTCCATCAGGCATGGGGTACAATTATGTAGGCAAGACAGTTACTAAAAATATCATGAACTGATGATGGTCTACTGTCGGACTGTAAAATAACACTCTGTCCGAATTTCTGAGGCGTCACTGACACATTATGACTGGAATCGAGCGCATGGTATGCGCTCCAAAATAATTTCATTAAAGAGGAGTTTGGGCTAACTCACTCCCTCTCCCGCTGGCCAGCCTGGCAGCATCCTATAATACCCAGGCCCAGTCATCCTGACTGGCCATATTCCCAGTACTGCATATCCAGATTGAATCATCAGGCTCACTGGCAGTGGCTCAGGCTTTAAAGTTTAAATCTTTTGCACGCACGACGACGCACGCACCGGCAGTCCGTTCTAAAAGCACTTCTTGCAAAAAAAGTTTGCAAGCATGCGACTGAGCATGGATGGAATATCTAGGATGATGCAACTGTTGTTCCTTTGGGTTTCTTTCTGTATGAAGATCCATGAGTACAGGCAGCCAGGAGAATGCACTCTGTGGCTACGTGTCTGTCTTTGCAGTGGAGCTCATAGCCTCTATTGACAAGCTGCAGGCCATACTCCAGTACATGCTCACTTCTCGCCCACAGACCTCAGTTCAGGCGTCACAAGACCTAAGCAGGCAGAGGCTAAATAGTGGGGCCAAAGTACATCCATTTGAGGCAGTAATGGCAATTGTGCAGCACAATTTGCCACAATTAAAAAATGCATTAAAAGACATTTTTACCAACCGACTGCTACAAAAATAAATATCCCTCTGGCTCTGTCCGATCTGTAGAAATGCAAATCCTAAATTGCCCATCACTGCTGGTGCACATTAATGCAATCTGCTGCCTCTGGCCTATGAACAATTGAATAACTGACTGGAAAGCCTTGGGATGGGAAGGAATGTATTATCTGACTGCATCAGTCAGTCTACGTGATCAGGTTTCCTTTTCAGAATGGTGTTTACCAAACATCATAAGTTCACAGACGCGACGTGTCATGCCGGCATCCTGGGCCAGCGCCATAACCCTGTCTCACTGCTCTGGATGGCAGAGACAGGAAATTAGAACCTCTGTGTGTGATGATAATGCGTGATCATCCCTTGCTGAAATTCAGATCGATCGGGTATTACATCTGACTTTTAGCAGTGCCAGTTGAAGATGTGGGTGGAGCCAATAGAGTGGGTGGAGCCAGTGGAGGAAATGGGTGGAGCCGAAGAAAAGTAGGTGTGGCCTCCAAACATTTGAGCACCTGCACTTCATATTTTACAAATTAAGCACTGAAAAGGCCATGCTAATTTCGCATTTTTTGTTCACCTACCCTGTTATGCATGTCATAACATTTATTTACTTTTCTTTTAGGAAATTAGATAAAGAAAGTGCCCAGTCAAATAATCACCGGAATATACTATTTAGGGCTGCAGTGGTCCACCAGCCTTTTAGAGCTGCTCGCTGACGAAGACTATTCTTCGTCGTGGTGGTAATTCAGTCAGAAATGCAACGGATTGATTTTGAGTGCACTCTTCCAGGCATTCTCCAAACATTCATTGTGTGGGATTACCGGAGGGGGCGTAAATGTGTAGAACGGAATGATTTTCGGTTCAAAGAGCACTTACAACCAGACCGATTTAGAATCAAAACTGGCTGCATTTTCAATATAAAGAAAATAAAAGATGAAGCCCGGAGGCATCAATCGGAAAGAAAAAGTGCACATTTTAGTCTGTATGCCACTGTCGAGATGGGTCTACAAGCCCGAAGACGCACAGAGATTCTCAAAGCATCGCAAATAACTCATTATCAAACTGGCCCAAACTGCCGCCTATATACATCTTTAGCAACCTAAAAAATTTTTTTAATCATAATAAAAATATATGTATAAATAAATACATAGAAGGGTTTAGGGTCAGCCCTCTTTTCTTTTAACAACACTTTTTATTAATCAAGTAGGCAAGGGCTGCAGGCCCCTGACAAACCAGGGGAGACTGACACATAGTAAATAGCAACAACACTTGACATTTTGTCGTATAGAGGAACAATGAAGAGCTATTCATACGGCATTGATCAAGAAACCCCCCCCCTCCCTTCCCAACGCCCAACCCCCTCCCCCCGACCGCACCACTGCCAGACACCACCAGAACCATCACCACACAGTTAGTATGCCGTACCACGCATGGCATTCAAGGAGGCCCCAAATCTCCATCCTCAGGGACCGGTGCAAGGAAAATGCCCCTATAATCGGCCCACCGCTTCCAAATCTTGAAGTGTTTCCGAGGGCACCCACGCGCCCTAAAGATCGGTAGCTCCAGACCCATATTGAAATCCAGACCCCGTTTCCAAACATTGAGAGAGGGAGCCACCGGGGCCTTCCACGCACGGGCTAGATCCCGCTTGGCTGTCGTTAGGCCCAGAAGCAGCAAGTGGCGCTTATAGATATTGCCCCCAATATCAGCCATAACATGGAGCAACGCCAATCGGGGGTCCACAGGGAGATCCCAGCCCAACACTTCGGATAAGCACCCCAACACTCTCCCCCAAAACCTATACACTGCAGGGCAGTGCCAGACCGTGTGCACCAAAGACCCCACCTCCCGCGTGTAATAGGTCCTGTGCAAATACCGAAATTGGACGAGATGCAGGCGGATCGCTATACAAGCCTCACGGGGGAGGCCAGCGCCTCCCTCCAGTCCGTCTCGTCCAACGGCCCGACATCCGTCTCCCACCGTTCCCGCAGACCCTGCAGGGATGGGGCCCCATGAATCACCAAGGACCGATATATTTTAGAAACTTTCTTCTCCTGGAGATCCCCCATAAACACCTGGGCCTCAAGGGGACTGTATTCAGGAATGGATTGGAGACCCTCCAATCTAGGGGCGAGGGCGTGGCGCAGCTGGAGGTATTTAAAGAACTGCGTCCGTGGCATTTGATACTCAAGCTGTAAGACCTCAAAGGATTTCATCACACAGCCCTGGACCACCGATCCCAACGTAGAGACCCCAATTCTGTCCCACTCCCTGAATCCAGAGAGGGTCGCCAACTGAGGGAGGAGCCCGTTCTGCCACAACGGGGTCTCCCGGGTAAGCCTACCCCACCAGCCAATATGACGCAGAGCCCGGCTCCACACCCGAAACACCACTTGAGTGACCGGTGGCAGTCGCGTAGAGTAGGGTATGCACTGCATGTGGGTCCATGAGGCGCCTCTCCACCGCATATGCCGGGTCCCCCCTATCTCCATACCACCATTCGTTGAGGACCAATAGATGGGAGGCGTAATAATAGGACAAGATATCGGAGGTAGCCAGTCCCCCATCGTACACGGACAAAAAGCAAATCTTCAGCGACACCCTGGCCAAGCCCCCCTCCCACAGAAAGTGACTGAGCACCGCATTGACCCACCGAAACCAACTGAGAGGAATCTCATAAGGGTGGTTTTGGAGCTGGTAGAGAAGTCGAGGCAGCGCCACCATCTTAAAGATGGCAGAACGGCCACAAATGGTGAGAGGCATACGCGCCCAGAGCTTAACATCACAACATACTTTCTCCCACACCGGCACCACATTGCGCTCCCAGGCGATCGTCGGCATGTCGGTCAAAAAGACCCCCAGATATTGCAGCCCTCCGGCCGCAATCCGCAGAGACGTCATCCACTCCCCCTGCACGTCACGACCGCCCAGCACCCACAGGGTGGATTTCCTCGGGTTCATGTATAGCCCGGACGTCTCCCCAAAGACCTGCATCATGCGAAGCAGCCGCGGTCCGGTTCTATCGAGATCCGACAGGAAGAACAACACGTCGTCGGCACATAGGGCAATGCGATCCGACAGGCCATGTTCCCACTCAAACCCCGTGTATTGCGCATCCATACGAACCCACGCGGCCAGCGGCTCCATGGCCAGGGCAAATAAGTATGGCGACAAGGGGTAACCCTGTCGCGTCCCCCGGTTCACCGGGAATCGCGCCGAGGCCGCCCCCGCCACCCGAACCAAGGCTGTAAGATCGGTATACAAAAGTGTTAAATAGGATAAGAAGCGCAGCACCAGATTCAGCCGTTGCAGCAAGGCAAAGAGATAAGAGAGTCAAAAGCTCTATGTCGGCCAACAGGAGAGCCGCCCGAGCCTCACGCCGCTGGACCGCAGCTATCGCCACATGTGCACGCCGGATGTTATGGCGCGTCGCCCTAACCCGGCTTGGTCCGGGTGGACCAGAGTAGAAACATAAGGCAAGAGCCGGTTGGCCAGGGCCTTGGCCAGAATCTTCGCCTCCACATTCAGAAGGGAAATCGGCCGATAAGAGGCATGTTGTTCAGGAGGACGGCCCGGCTTGTGGAATACGACAATCAGCCGGCAAAACCCCCCGCTCACAAGCATCTTCCACCACCGCATGATAATGGGGCCCCAGCTGCAGAAAGTATTTGCTGAAGAACTCACTCGGGAACCCATTCGGGCCCGGGGCCTTCCCGACGGACAAACTCCCCAACGCCGTCCCCAACTCATCCACAGTGAGCGGACGATCCAAGTCTGCGCGTGCCTCATCTGAAAGGGCTCTAGGGGGGAGATCATCAAGGAACCGATCCACGAGCTCCCCGGTTATGGTCTCCCGCTGTTCATACAGCTCCGCGTAGTATGCCGCAAAGCTGTCCGCTAAGGCGCCAGGGTCAGTCAGCACCCGGCCCGCTCTATCTGTGATCCCCGGGAGGGTCTGTGCATGCTGCCCCTGACACAGCCTGTAAAGCATGGTCCCCGATTTGGCTCCCCACTGACACACCCGACTTCTCGTAGCTAACCACGCCTGCCTCGCCTCGTCCAGCAGGAGCGAGGCATATGTTTGCTGGGCATATTGCAACTGACACCGCGTGGCCCCACCGGATTCCCCCTGGCTACTGCTCTCGAGCTCCCGAATCTCCCGCTCCGCCTGAACCAATCCCGCTTCACGCGCTCGGCGGGCCGCCGCACTATACGAGATGTCAACTCCCCGCAGCGTAGGTTTCCAAGCTTCCCATAGGATATCAACTCCCGACACCGAGCCCACGTTTCGGGCCCAGTAAAGATCCAGAGCCTCCGTCATGCGGGTACAGTAGTCGTCCTGCCGAAGATGCCAGCCCGAAAGGCGCCAGCGAAACTGCCCACTGACCCCCCCCAGCCGCAGACGAAGCGACACAGGGGAATAATCCGACAAACCACGGGGGAGGATATCCGCCTCCATCCCCCGTGTCGCCGCGGCACCCGAGAGGAAAATGTAGTCCAACCGAGAGAACGAGCCATGAACGGCAGAAAGATAGGTATATGCCCGCGCATTCCCATTAAGCCGCCGCCATGCATCCACCCAATTGAGGCCCTCTGCAAGCGCCCGTAGCTTGGTTGGGCGATCATCGCCTCGCACCCCACTCCCCGAACAGCGGTCCCGCGACACCATCATAACGTCATTCCAATCGCCGCCCACTACGCCTGCCGCCAACGGCATCTCTGCCCACACACTCATGATCTGTTCGGCTAGGGTCCATGAAAAGGGGGGTGGGGCATACACGCTTCCGAGGATCACTACTAGCAAGGGTCAGCCCTCTTAATCTGCTTCTCTATTCAAGAGTTTTCTCTCTCTTGTACGGATATGCAGCTTCTCGACTCGAAACCCTGCCCCTGCTTTCCATGTTGCTCCCACTTCCCCTCGCAAGAGCTCAGCCAGTGATTGCCTCAATCCTACCCAACCCACGTTTTTTCCAATTTATTTTTCAAGCCACTCCCCTCACCTCCTTTGGTTTTTCGCCCACCCCCCATGTTTCCTTGCACCATCCTACCTCCTATTCTGTGCTACCCATCTCCTATTCTGTGCTACCCATCTCCTATTCTGTGCTACCCTGCGCTTTCCCGTGGAGTTCTCTTTTTCTTAAACAGGCAACCTAGAATGTTTTCGTTTTTTGCTGATGAAGAATGCTTATTCATCGAGCTATTCATACTGGACATATGCCCAAAGCCTTTAACACAAATCCTGAGGAAAAAATGTTTGGCAAGCTTTTTGATCTTTTTCCTCCCCACTCTCTACATCGGGTGCCGCATTACATTAGGTATTTGTAAAGGCTCTCCAGAGTATTATTTTGTATTGTGTTAAGAATCTTTGGAATTAAGTTAATTTTATTCTTCTCCTTTTCCTGGGAAAAATATATTGAGGTCATTAGATTTTTCTTATGGTATTAATGATTCACTGTACGAATTTATTGCATGAAACTCTAATCTAACCTTCAGGAAATGCAACCTCTTGAAATGAACAGTATTCCAGATTTATTCTCAAGAGGAAGGATAGTGTTACACATTAAAGATCTGAATGCACCGTATACAAATCCATTAGCACAGGTTTTGATCAATCATGAGGGACCCCAGCAGTATATCGTGAACTTTCCTGCCCCTTTGAGACATTGCCTCACAACAAATATTCGTGAGGCGGGAAGGATATGACTTAAATTGTAAATAAAAATAACTTAAGCCAAAACATTTATTTAAACTGTATGCACAAAAGCTGCTGTGTCCGAATACACATTCCAAACTGTAGATAACTCCTTTATTTCAAGGGAGAAAGCCCAGCAAAATGGAACTTTGTCATTCAGCCAACTGCAGTAAAATGTATGTATTGTATAAGAGCAGATCACATGTACAGTTTCTGAAAGAGTGATCGCCTGCACATTAACTAGAATTTTTGTGTTACTAGAAACCACTGAATCCACTGATGGATTACCAAATTTGACCCATGAGGCTACATCTACGCTAGACGTTCAGGCCATCCATACAATGACTCTAAGTGGGTGTCATTTGATGGCAGTAAATATCCTGAAAATCTATCAATAATCTGCAACTTGTCAACCAATGCGAGGCAGCCATTATGTTTAAGAGGGGCAGAATGCAAAGAATGGGTCTGAACAGTTGTGTGAAAATTGCTGTCAAACACCAAATGTTAATTTAACTACATCACAACATAGACCAATTATAGAAAGGAGAACATAAGTACAAACCAACGACAGCAAATGATATGACAGTAAATACAAGTCCAATTATGTGACACCGATCCAGTATTTGATTACCTTGGTCAGATTCAGGCAGCACATTCCTTTAGAACTTTGGAATTCTTTTCAATATATTCCTTTTGTTGTAAAAGTACACCATAAACTCTGAACACATCACTTGTATTTGACATATGTATGGGTAATTGGTTACATTCTTTCTTGTTTGAATTAGAGATTAATAAACATTAAAAGCTTCAAAGATATTTGACGTAAGGCAGTTTCTGCATTACCTTTTGGCATTTCATTAACTACATTTACAATTTTATTCTATTTCTTACCTGGGGCATATCTTTCGAGATATGTGCTGTTGTAAAATATACTTTACATTTTTTTTAACTTAACATTCAAATTTTCATTCTTTAGATGATTCAATGATTGTTATTTTGTCTCATTAATGTAAGAAAACGAGGATCTTTACTTCCAATGCTATTAATTAATTTCAGGGATAGTGCTAGGCCTTATAAGGTGGAAGAGGCCTACATTTGATTATAATACTGTAGTGCAACCTCTGACATTGCTCTGTTGAGTACAAATAATGAAAACATTTTGAGATTTGTTCCACAGGACAAAGATTGAATGGACTATCCTGATAAACGTAAATATTGAGATTGATGGCAGAAATGGGACCCTACAGTACGCATTATTATATCATAATGCACAGGATTCTGTAATCCCTGTATATTCACTTGCCTCTAATTTCTTTATAATCAGCGACGTGTGATGCACCCAGTTGCCAATTATAAAGTCAAGGTTTAACATCACAATGCCGGTTTCCAGAGCCAGAAGCAAAGTGAAAGGCAGGTCAGGTCACAGAGCATAAGTGAAGCAGCTCTTTAAATCAATGGAAATGGAACCTCGGTTTTCTTTCTTCAGCTATATTTTTTAGCTCAAAATAACAAGCAGAGAGGACTTTTTTTCGCGCTCCCTAGAATCTTTCTGCATGTTCCTACACATTCCGAGCTACTAAAGCTTTTTTTTTTTTAAACTGACTTGTATTGAACTGTTTCTAATGTCTGCTTGCAACGAATATCGAACAGGGTTTTGATGCGTTTAATTTTGCACTAGAGGATTTATTTTTGTTCCTCATGTTTGCAAACATTCTTGCTCTTTCATTTGAAAGAGTTATGCACCAAGGGTTTAAGTGGTTTGTTGGAAAGGTGATGAAGTGACCATGTATTATATGGATATCGTACCCTCTGGCAAACATGAGGAGAATATTGCAAGTCACCTCGGAGTTCCATAACCTTATAAAGGAACTCTGCCTTTGGCCTCATTCCTCTATATGAAAATTGAACTCCAGTGTGACTTGCAATATCCTTATAATGTATGGCACGGGGTACTTGATCCCATATATATTGTTATTGTTTAGATATAGGTTAGAATGAGTGCTGTCCAGGACTGAGTGCTATTATATACAGAGCACAGCGTCCACCCACTTTTTTCACAGGGTGAACGCCGTCCACCCTGCCAAGAATTTGGGCCCCACTGAATAATGTGCTGAACTGGTCCCGGTGTAATTTCCAAACACCGGGACACTTTCAGCAGCGCCTGCACGTTGCAGGCGGGGACAGGGCTTTCTCATTTAAGACTCCTGCTGGGTCCATAACAAAGGCCGAAATTGAGGGGTCATCAGGCCCAGTCTCCTGGCTGGGAGCAGTCGGGAGCCTCACACCTGATGCAAATGAAGCGGAGGGGAAACAAAGGTTCACACCTTGTTAGCTCTTCACACATACTTAAGGGAGGCAGCTTTGCACTTTGTTCAGTCCCTGTTTAGGAGATATGCACGCACTGTATGTGTTGGTCTTTCCCAGTATTTACACAAAACAAATTGCATTTATACAGAGTTTACTTCCCCTGAGCAGGCGTTGAAATTATTTAAGTACCACTATTTTTTCTTGAATAGCCCTACTCATTCCAATGCAGGGCGTCAGAGCGCTTTACATCAACAAATGCATATTATATGTACAATAACATATGTCTGTGCATGAATGTACAGGATGTGTTACATAAAACTGGGGGATTGCAAGGTGTAGAAGTCACGTATCATCCTCCATAGCTCACTGTGCTATTATCCTCGCAATGCGCTCAAACGTACACATGATAGACCTGCTAAGCATATATGTGAAGGCTTTAGATCTGATGTTACTTCTTGTGATGCCACTTCCTGTAAAGTCGTGGGTTATGATGCCACTTTCTATGAGGTCAATTCCTGTGATGCCGCGAAGTCACATGCATACTGCCAAACTAGGTCAGTCCCCCCCCACTTCTTTTTTTAGGACTTGTGCTCTGATTATATACATTATTTGGCTGATTTCGCAGGCCCTGAAGCAGGTCACACAAAATTTGTTTTTGAAACCTCTCCTCTTCCTCGAATAGTAGGCCGTGTTCTTTGTTAAGAGATCAAAATCTGTGAAGCCACTGAGTGTTCACAGAGTCTCAGCTGTATTTCTTCAAAATGAAACCACAATTTCGAGCAGTGAGTCGTTTGTGCTACAAACGAACAGCTTTAGCACTTGATTTCTGTATTTTGAACAAATGGTCATGAAAAAAATCTAAACAATCCCCAAGGCGTGCCTTGTTTGAAGGGTAACGAGACGTGGCAGATGGCCAGCACGCGCTCTGTTTATTTCCGTAATTTCTGACTTCCTATCACCAAGAGAGGGGATAGACCACAGCACAGAGAGAAACAAGTCCGGTACTTCCCGAGCTTAGCACAGCACGTTCAGTTCCTGCGAGACGGGCCAAGTCCCACAGAGAGGCGGGCCTGGCCCCTTCCCAGAGTGTCACATGGCTGAGTGGTTGTGAAGTGCAAGTCAAGGCCAGGCCGTCTGAATGTCTGTCTGCTGGGCTTTATTTGGTGAGGATTCATACAAGTTCGCATCTGCACCAGGAAGGCCTGAGAGGAGCGGTGTCCACTGTCCATCCAGACCTGCAGCGGTCTAGTTGTTGTGCCACTGCCAAGCTCAGTGTTCTCCAGCCTTTTAATCATTACACCCTGAATGTTTGCGTCTCAACCCTTTTCTTGTTGAATAGCACTGTCGTGGTCCTATTACGAGTGGGAGATCTTAGCCGGAGAGCTAGTCTTTTCGTGGGTCAAGTACAGCATCTTGAAGAGGATTCACTTTCCTCTGGCATCCAGTGCAAGGGCTGCAAGGACAGCTTTCTGCAGTGTCACCTTTCATCACTAGAACCAGTCTTGCGGGGCAGTGTTTCACTATCTGAGATTTTTCATGCACGTTGAAGGGATAACACTGAACATACTGCAGAAGGCCATAAGAAAAAACAAAGTCTCTTAGGTCCACCCAGAGACAGAAAGCGAGCAGCATGTGACTTGGCTGAGTGCACTGCGGAAGGTGCACCGTCTTGGCTACCGTATACACTTGTGAGGTGAAAGATGGTTGGGTCAAACCCTACCACTAACTGTCTGTGTCCAGGGCCAATGGACATTAGAACTGTACCTGCCGTGGGCTCATATTATCAACAGTAGCCCTTGAGCCTGTGATCGGTTAAGGCGCAGGCTCTCGTCTCATCAGACCCTGAACATGGAATGAGTAAGCCTGCATTATCCGGGTGATCATCCGGCTGGACTCACAGGAGGAACACAATGTGGGCAGAACCCACATGTCTGAGACGGTAACTTGTTTAGGCCGATAACCATAGCCAAGTATTGCAAGTGTGCTTTAAAAAGCCACAGTGAGAGGGGTGATCCTAGGAGAATCCCACAATGCATTTCGTGAGTTTGAAAACAACTGAGTTTCCTTTACTTGTCACATGAGTCCCTGCAGGAGTGAGGTCACCATCATACTGTAACCACTTCATGGCCATTGTATCTTGAAGGCACCATAGTAGGACGATGAGGTTAGTGATGTCATTTGTCAATGAAAGAGCGTGGTAGGCATTCATCTGAATATTCTTAACAGCTTCCCCAGATATCCTTCAAGGTAATACAGCTCCTACTGTAAGCTTGAATCCAGACTGTCAGTCACAGCCAGGTCAGCAATGCGCAGCGAAAGGTGGCTAGAAAAGCCGTCCTTTCCAAGGCTGTAGCCTTGCTCAGGATATTAGAAATGTAAGAGCGGTTGGAAATGGTATTGGCGCATGCATTTTCAGGCATGAGGTTATTGGTATCTTTTTAAGGATGTCTGGGGAATTGCCTTGATTTAGAAAACCATTACTATTTTTGCTTATACAGGCAAGAAACTTTAGCTGGTCCTAGATGTAACTGCCTGGGCAGGGCACTGCCACGAATGAAGCCCATCATCTTGCTGCTTATGGTTTCAACTGCCAGTCGAGTGACAGTCGTGAAGGCTGGAGTTACACTGGCTAGTGGGTTGCTTGGATGCAAGTTGATGATTGGCTAGCAGTTTTAGGTTAGTGGTTGTAACTTTGCTGGTAAGGTATTAGTGATAATAGGCCAACTTGAGTGGGGTAGGGGATTCAGTTTTCTATCTGGTTTGTGGAAGAGGCTAATTCGAATAATATAAGGAGTACATGTTTTCTGTTAATCAAGTACCGAAGAAGGCTTCCATTTTGTTGGTATGAAAAATGTAGTTCTTGAGCTCCGAACTATTTGTTTCAGGAGAGTATTATCTTCACTTTGTGTGACAACATCTGGATCTGCACATGCCCTTTTACTGCTTGGAAAAAAATAGATGATTTGAGTCAAAGTATTCGTATACTACAAATTGAGTACCACCACATCGGTACAAGAGAAAAGAATATGTAAAACGCCTCTAGATAGTGAATCCGGTTATCTAGTACTCCCAAAGTCTCAAGGTCACCAAAGTCAAATGAATGGGATGAGATGGAGCAACGGGAGGGAGAAGCAGGAGACTGCCCGGTAGGTGGCTGGTTGTCTTTAGGGGGGCAGCTGAACTTGGCTACTGGCGGAATAGGTGGGCAACTCTTGCAATGCTGACAATGCCAGGCACTCATACCAGCTGTTAATCATACTAGCCCTGCTGGCACACAACTAAATACAAATGGTACAAACTGCATTCAAGTGGACAGATTATGGTAAGGGCACAATGCCCCATCTGCTGTAGGGGCAATTCACGATATACCTATCAATGTGATGCCACCAGGGCAACCACAAACTCGTTTCTGCCCTGGGGCAGCTCTTGAACGAAAGACCGAGCGGATGCTCCGAGGGGACGCTCCATCTTTCACTGAGCAGCAGTACCAGCCTGCACTTCAAAGGGAGGGGCAGAGATCCAACAGCAGGCAGGTACACTGGGTATCTACCTCCAGGGGGTAATTGTGAGACCCTTTACTCCTTCAGAGAGCTGGCTTCTGGGAGTGCACTGGCAGTGTGCCACTTTTTTTTTGTGCCACTGTCAGTTGGTCTCCTGACAGACTCTTTATCTTTGCCCTCGTGTCCACAATTTTGCACAGAGACAATTTTTTCACTCAATTGGATGAGCCATGCCCCCAGGAAAATGGAAGGAATGCGCTTTTATGATAGCGCTGAACTATATGTGTGCCAGCACTATCAGTATTACAGAAGGGGATGCAAAGCATCTGCGGTCCTTCCTGTAATAGAACAGTGCCCCAGAACCCCAGAAAATGGTCTCACACCATTTTAGAAACCCCCCTCCCCCGCCCCCCCCAACCCTTCATGTGCAACATACCCCTTTGTGAGCACTAGCAAAAGTGAATTTGGATTGTGCACAGCTAATTTGCAAAACATGCTCTGCAAAAGGACTGATGTCGGGAAAGATTAATATTCTTTACTAAACTGTAAATCTGTGAACTGGTTGTACACCTACGCACTGCAGAGCCATACTACTGCCCAAGGATATAGTCTCTTAGGTAAGTATTTGCTGTCTCCTACTTGAAGAAATTAGATCCATGAATGCAAGGCCACAGATTTTGAAATTGTAATTGCATTTATATAGCGCTTACTACCCCTGACAAGGCGCTGAAGCGCTTTTCGGCAAGTAGCACGCTACTCTAAAACCAAAAAGGATTAGTGGAGGATTAGTATACGGAAATATGAGTCAATTTGAGCAGTGGACACATGAGTTTTAGTTGGATTGAATAGGATACTGGAGTCTAGATAGTGATATTTTGTAGATCATAGTAGTAAGATGAGGTCTGGGATGAGTAAAGGAGAGATGTAGGAGAGAAGAGTCTCTAGAAAGGGATTAGGGAGATTAAAGTAGTAAAATGAGGTTTGGGATGAGTCAAAGGAGGGGTGCACGAGGGGAAGAATTTATAAAGGGTTGTTTTGGAGATCATAGTGGAAGAGGTGTGGCGCAGCGGCCAGGGTGCCTGACTTCGGACCACGGGGTAGTAAAATGAGGTTTGGGGTGAGTCAGGAGGGATAGAGATCAACTCCCAGAGAAGCTCAAATTAATCTAATCTACCCTTATTTTGTAAGACCCTAAACAGCCATCATTTAAAATTACACCTAGCAATCTAGAGGCATCAATGCCTGGAAATATTGTTCTCTACTTGATCACATTCAATGGTTAATATTAGTGCACGTTTCCATTTGTTACTTCTGAACTGTTTCGTTGCAGCTACGTACACACTATATAAAAACTTGTAATAAATAAATATATAAATCATTCAAATGCCTTTCATGGGTACTTATGTGCTTCCTAATCTTATGTGTATATAGTTTACGCATTGTATGAAATACATTTTGTTGGTAATATTTCACAAAAAACTTTCCACATTCCCTCATTCTACTCCTGGAAAAGGATGATTTGCACGCACTTTTCCCACTCTATACACAAAGGGTGCAGCAAAGATATATTACAAAAAGAGGATCCCAAAACAAGAAACAAAGATGACACTGTTGAACTTTGCTGAAGTCTAAGTGCCTGATTAGGACTGCGGGGTCCGATGGACCCCCGTAGCCACGGTGGCAGTGCGGGCACCGCTGGTCCAACCGCCCTATTACGAGTTGGGCGGTCGGACCACCATAGAACCACTGTAACAGCTGGGGATCCGCAATCTGACAGTCTTGCAGCAGGGTGAGGCCCGCAATATGCTGGCGGTGCTGCAACAGCACGGACAAGCATATTACGAGTTCCCTCACCATCACAGTTTTCATGGAGGTGAGCCTGCCAAGGAAACTGTGGTGGTGAAGAAAATAAGGGGGGGCCTACAGGGCTGCCGGGTGCCTCAGGGCCATGGGGATGCATGCAGGGGGCAAATGGTGTGCCCCCCTGTCAGCATACCTGCCTAGTTCCTGCACGGCAGGGACTTAACAGTCCATGCCATGCAGGAACTTGCTTTGGCGTTCCTATTGTGGTGCCTTTCTAAGGCTCATTGTCTGGAACCGCCAAAGCACCGCCCGCCAGACCAGGAGAAAACTCCTAATCTGGCAGTTGGTGTCAGTACAGCTTTGGCAGAGTGGAAGCGGGACTGGCATGGCGGCCCCCTGCCACACCGCCAAATCGTAATCAGGCCTGAAGAATCTTCCTTCTCCAGAAAGCCCTAAATCGACTTAATACCACCCCTTCTAAATTCTTTCATGCTTTGACTACTTCCATTCTTATGTCACCCTCACATACTCACCACATCTACAGCTGTAAAGATTTTATTGTTATAAGCAAAGGAGCTGTGCTGTTCGATTACAATAAATACAAATGAAAATTGCATGGACATTGAAGACTCGGAATTTAAAGTTGGCATTCCTGTTTGTCTTCTTTAGGGCAGGTGTGACAGTGCAGTTGTCGCCAGATCTTATTGGGGTCACCTAAAAAAAGCCCGTAAGAGGACCAAATGGGATAAGTGATTAGAAGAAGTAAAATGTGAAGAGGATATTTCGCTGGCGCGCCTCCACTACATACAGTAATCACTACAGTGGCAGCGCTACATCGTGTAACTCTACAGCGCGGACAATTAGAACGCCAAACGCAAGTAAGGCAGCTACAATTGAAGGTTAGGTTATTAAATGAAATGAATCTATATTAAATGCATTTTAAGGTTTGCATTGGGTAAGAACGATAATCATACTGTACATTTCATAGAGCACACTGCGATTTTAAAAAAGACAGATTTGCCATGAGAGCACATGAAGTTTGCTTTATGTCCGCCATGTAAATATGCTTTACCAGGGCCCTCATGCCTGCCCTAGCCAGGGCAATAAGAGACCTCTATGGTGAAGCGGACAACGCACAGACCAGGGCAGCAGGCCTGTGATCAACTCTCCCGGCTCAGTCCCCCAAAACGCTCCCCAAAGTGGCACAGTGAGGTTACAAGAACGGATGAGATGGGGGCGCACATTTCGAAGGACTATCATTGAATTCATGGGTAGCAGTTTGATTTGCCAAGCCTAGCTCTAGGTTGATGCTTGGGCCCTCTTCATTTTCAATAAAACAGGCAGAAGAACGGGCGACACAAAGTAAATGTTGCTACGAACCGACGAAAACGGATGTTGGACTTGCAACGAGGGACTCCATATGAACAAACCACATGATTCAAGTGCATGTCAAATCTGAAACTATTTCAAGCTTTAGGGGAGAGTTGGAGGGGAGCTATACATCCAAAATAACTGATCGCGCAAAAAAAAATCAAACTCATCTATTGCTGATCATTAAATCATCCAAACGTTTTCAGTTGCTAGGGAATATTTCATATAAAGGGGTCTACTTTATTACTGCCTTTTTTTTCTCGACTGGACGGGCGTCAAAGCAAAGACCAAGTTGAACAACAGAGTACCTAAAATGACACCTAGATAGAAAGTCAAATATTCGCCAGCTGTAATATGTGCTCGTGATGGCATCCTTGAGCATCCTCGTGTCTACTGTGTGGCTCGAGGATGCAGGTTGCGTAGTATGTGTTTGTTCAAGTGTTATTCTATGTTCGGGAGCCGAACGTCACATGCCAGGATTCTGACAACGTTATTCAGTTGTCGGAGATCCTGGTATGCGGCGCCGGCACCTGGTTGTGGGTGTGTTACATTTCACTTAATAAAGAATCCTACAAGCAACGAAGACTTCACGCATCGTTACTTACTTCATCTGGCGACGAGCGGACGAAGCTACGCGTCCTACACCCACCAGCCAGGACTTTTCAAGTATCGGCGAGTTCCTGCTCATTGCTTTCAACGTCTTTCAGCGGGAGTTTTCGTCGATCCTGCGTTCCGGATCCTCTTCGCTCACACGGTGACCTTCCGGACCCTGATTTTCAAGTTTGGCTGTCTCTGTGTCTCGGCGCTTGTTATTCGCCTGTCACGCGTACCTTCGCGCATGCGCAGTAATGCATGACGCATACGCGCGTTGACTGCGGCAGCCTTATCTGAGCCTGCTGAACTCGTTACCTTGGTAACCTTTGATACTTCACAGAGAGAACAGCATTTTCTTCGTGTTCAGGTAGGATTTAGCCTGCACGCTTCTACGGTGACAGGCACACCTTCTCTGTTTAAAAATTTTAAGTCATTTACTTTGGAGCCTTCGTATTCGGTGACAGGCTCACCTTCCAATTATTGATTTACATACTTTTAGTCTCTTTTTCTCATCGCAATATATCTTTCACATTGCCTATACACTGTTTTTAGATTTAAACTATCTCACCTCCATTTCTTCATTAACTTACGTTTCTAACATTAATTGTTATCAGAAGAATGGCTTCTCCACAGCAATTTGCGCAACCACCTCCTTTTTTGCAGCAACCTGGGAAACCCAGCATTCCGTGGCGTCAATGGGTAAAAGCATTTGAAAATCATATTGTAGCAATTGATGCTGTTAAGTTCCCTGCTCAGCGTAAAGTAGCAATTCTCTACGGTTGTCTTGGTCTGGCTGCACAACACGTTTTTGAGAATCTACCTAAATTCCCAACCCCTGCTGGTGAAGCTGGTGATGCTGATCATTGGAACGTATATAAAGAGGCGTTGTCAAGACTCGCAAATCATTATGATCAGGAGTCAAATGTCATGCTTGAGAGGCATAATTTTTTTAGAAGGAAACAAAGTGAAGAAGAATCCGTGGAAGAGTATATTGCACAATTACGAGTTTTAGCCTCAACATGTGAATTTGAGGCTGACCCTGAGATTTACATTCGCGATCAATTTGTTTTTGCTTGCTTTTCAAAGAAAATTCAGCAACGTCTTCTTAGTTGCAGGAAACCTTCTCTTCAAGAAACAATTGACATTGCAAAGAGCATAGAGAGATCCATCGTTACTTCTAAGGTCCTCCAACAAGACCAATCGTCCAACTTTTCCAAGATGCCTACACAAGATGTGGTCAACTCTGTGAACGCTATTTCCACACATAAACCTAACAAACAATCATTCAAGAAAGGAAATACGTTCTGCTATAGATGTGGTTCTAAATCACACCTGAGTAACTATCCAATGTGTCCGGCTATTGGTAAAAGGTGTATTTTATGTAAAAAGATTGGTCATTTTCAAGGTTTATGTAGATCGTCAAAAAGGTCCACTAGCATCAATAGCGTAGATTACTCTGTGGCTGTAAATGATTGTTCAGACCAGTTTCAAGACATGGTAGTGTCTATTGAATGCAATTTCATTCATACTTCTCATGCCGTGAGGGGTCCTTTAGGAACTGCATACTTTGGTACCGTGGAAATACCCATAATGGCAGACTCTGGGTCTCCCATAACAATTTTATCGGATGTCATGTTTCATGATAAATGGAAAGGTTCTATCATTCTATGTCAAACTGACATCAATCCGAAAGCTTTCGGGGAGTTTGACATAGACATGTTGGGATATTTCAATTATAGATTAGAATGCTTAGGAAGATCAATTTTTACTAAAGTTTATGTTGCGGTTAGAGGACGTAACATCATTGGATGGCAAGATTTGGCCAAAATGGGTTTACACCTTATTCCAGGTTCAGACAATCCAATTGTTCTTGGAGATCCCCCTCAGGGTTATAGTCCTGCGGGATCTAGAAGTGATTTGCAACCAATTACTGATTGTCTAGGTCTTGTTGATTTCAACTCTGACATCAAAAAACTGTTGGATACTTTTCCAAAGTTGTTTTCTGAGAAGTTAGGAACCGTTAAAGGGTATCAGCATCAAATTAGATTGAAGTCAGATGCCCAACCTTTTGTGCACAAAGTACGTCCCTTGCCTCTTAGTGCTAAGGATGAACTTAAAGCTGTTCTTGAAAAACTGTGTGATGATGGCGTCATCGCTCCTTGTGAATCCTCTGAATGGGTTTCTCCCATTGTTATCGTCCGGAAAAAATCCGGTGAGGTCAGATTATGTGCGGACTTGCGCACTTTGAATAACAACATTCTAATTGACTGCCATCCCCTTCCCAAGATTCATGAACTTCTGGCAAATTTGGGAGGGGCCAAGTTTTTTTCACTCATTGATTTGCGTTCAGCTTATCATCAGGTTCCCTTAACAGCTGATTCCCAGGAACTCACAACTTTCGTTACACCGTTTGGTGTATTTAAATATCTTAAGTTACCTTTTGGTTTGGCTTCTGCAGCCAGTGTATTTCAAAAAATTATGGACAATCTATTTAAGAACATTACCGGGGTACAAGCCTATCAAGACGACATACTGGTCTATGCTAAGGATTGGGATACCCATTTGAGCAAATTATCCTCGGTGTTAAGCAAGTTAGAACAGGCAGGCATGACTATCAGGACAGAGAAATGTAAATTTGCAACACAACAGTTAGAATATTTGGGTCATACACTTTCTCCTGAGGGTATTAAGCCGAAAATGTCTCTTATCAAGGCCATTGATCATGCTTCCCCTCCCAAAGACAAGGATGCACTGCGGTCTTTCTTAGGGCTAGCAGAGTACTATGCCCGCTTTGTTAAGGGATACGCACAAACGGTGGAGCCCCTACGTTCTCTCCTCCGTAAAGGTTCAAAATTTGAGTGGTCCGAAGAAGTTTCTTCTTCTTTCTTTAAAGTTAAGAAACTTATTATGGATGCACCTGCCCTTCAACCATTTCATGATTCATCTAAATGCTTCATCATGGTGGATGCTAGCCTCACTGGATTGGGTGCTGTTCTGGGTCAATGGGTTGCAGGAAAAGAGCACACAATCGCATTTTCCTCTAGAATGTTAAAACCGTCTGAAACCCATTACAGTACCATTGAACGCGAGGCTCTTGCTTGTGTTTGGGCCATTGAGAAGTTCAGGAATTATATTTGGGGTCGTCAATTTGATCTTTTCACCGATCACAAACCTCTGACACAGTTATTAACTGGGAATGGTCTGGGCAAGGCATCCGCTAGATTGGTTAGACTGCTGTCTAAGTTGCAAGAATTTCACTTTTCAATTAAACATATATCTGGAGGGAAGAACTTCAGGGCTGATTGCCTTTCTCGCATGGCTTTTCACGATCCCTCAGAAGTTGAGAATTCAGAAGATACAGAATGTGTTATTGCTACTCTCGATGCTGTTTCTTCTTGCCCAAATATTACTGAGGATTCTTGGTCAGAAGCACAGCTTAAAGATGTTAATCTTAAACTTGTGTCTCAGTACATTGTAAAAGGTTGGCCAGAGAGTAGGAAACTTTCGAATGAGTTGAGAGCTTTTGCCATGGTGGCACCTGAATTGTCTTTGGTTAACAACATAGTCATGCGACATGATTATTTTGTTCCTCCTGCCGCCCTTAGGAATGACATTATCAAATTTGCTCATAAAGGTCATTTGGGAATTTCTAAAACTTCTCAACTCATCAAGTCATACTATTGGTGGCCATCCTTAGAATCACAAGTTAAACATTTCATTGACTCATGCCCAGAGTGTTTATTGTCAGACAAAAAATGGAAAGTCATGAACACTCCACTGCATCCTGTACCTTATCCCACTAAACCTTGGGAAAAAGTTGGGTTAGATTTCTCTGGCCCTTATGAGTGGTTGCAACATGATCTGAAATACATCATATTGTTGATTGATTATCACTCTAAGTGGATTTATCACATGTTTTGTGACTCTCCGAGTTCTCATAATGCTATAAAATTTTTGAAGAAGGTGTTTTCTCTTGAAGGTTCGCCTTCTGTTTTGGTGTCAGACAATGGTACCCATTTTATTTCTCAAAAATTCAGTTCCTTTCTTACTGATTGTGATGTTACACATTTTAAAGTTGCTCTCTACTCACCGACGTCAAACGGTCTGGTTGAAAGAGCAAACAGGTTAGTTAAAGATGCCATTCAAACAGCTCTGTCTTCTCAACAGGATACTCAAGATTTTCTTGAAGCTAAGCTATGGGCTTACAATATCTCTCCTCATTGTACCACTGGGGTGTCACCTTTCTCGCTTCTAAGAGGTAGAGCTGCACATACCAACTTGTGTCCAAAGTGGTTGGTTAACAGAAATAAAAAAGATTTTTGCAACAGTGAGGTAGCTGCTAGAGTTGCTCAAAAACAGAGCCAAATGAAAAGTGTTCATGATGAAGGTAAAGTTTTTGATTCTTCACAACTAGAAGTTGGTGGGTGGGTTCTTATTAAGAATCCCAAGAAAGTGCCAAAGGGAATCTCAAGATATTCTCATCCAGTGAAAGTCACTGGTGTCAGTAAGGCATCCGCCTTACTTGGTCGTAGAGGGTGGTGGAATAAAAGATCATTGGTTCATCTTTCTGATTCTCAAGCTGATTCATTACGTAAGTTATCCAGTCAAGAATTAGAGGAGTCTGATTGGGTTCATTTACTACATGATTTGCCTTCCAATGTTAGTTCTTCCATCCATACTCCTGTTATTCTTCCTAGTGATGTTAGAAGTCCTTCCATTCATACTCCTGTTATTCTTCCTAGTTTGGAACATTGTGTGGGTGATCACTCCGTTGTTACAAACTCAGATGCAAGTGTTTCCTCTTCAGAATTGGGGGTTCGTTGTAGGAGATTACCTACAAAATTGAATGACTATATTTTGTCTTGATGCTTAGAGTTATAGCTTCTGGTAGGCCTTGTTTCATTGTATTCATGTACTCTTATGCTGCAGTGAATTCTGTATAGTTGTTAAGCTTTTATTTGCGTTTATTTCCTTGTGGGGAGGGAGAAGTTGTAATATGTGCTCGTGATGGCATCCTTGAGCATCCTCGTGTCTACTGTGTGGCTCGAGGATGCAGGTTGCGTAGTATGTGTTTGTTCAAGTGTTATTCTATGTTCGGGAGCCGAACGTCACATGCCAGGATTCTGACAACGTTATTCAGTTGTCGGAGATCCTGGTATGCGGCGCCGGCACCTGGTTGTGGGTGTGTTACATTTCACTTAATAAAGAATCCTACAAGCAACGAAGACTTCACGCATCGTTACTTACTTCACCAGCACAAAACACTCGGACGGCTGCATTTAGTGTGCCAAGCAAAACAAATCAATTCGCGCCTGGTCCAGGGCGGAAGGAAGGGGGAGACGGACTGCATGATGCGTCACGAGTCACGCTGGCTGACTCAGCATTCCACAGATACAAAGGACGCAGCAGTTTCATTGCAGTCCGATTCCCACACGCTTCGGGTCTTGTCCAGCACTGCTCGAACTGTCCTAGTAAAGTCCTCAGTGCTTTACACTGTGCTCATTTCGGTCACTTTCTCACAGCTGGGCTGGACATTCGTGCACACTGGCGTTTCCCACGCAGCAGCGAGCTAGGTAGCTCCACTTATAGTTGAATGGGCTTGGCCAATACTTTTAACAAAGTGATGTGATTTGCACGGTTTGAAACCCTCGAAGATTTTTTTGGGGTAAGGAGTAGAACCCCCACTCACCACCACAACCAGTCCGAAAACCCACTGAACAGAGTTGTGCTCGTTTGCCACGCGACACCCATAAACGCATCTTCATTTTGAGGGTATTGCACTCTTTTGGATCACGTTCACTGCTAACAAGATAAATACCCGAGCAGACTTTTAGAGGGTCACTCTTTTCAAATCAATCACCATCCTAAAATGGTTTATTCTACACTCTCTTTAATGGCATTTTCTTCTTAAGTATCGACTTCAGTATCACTCGATGATCAACAGGGTTATCACCAGCAGTGGTTTATTCATGAGGACAGGGGTGCATGAACCCACCGCCCGCGGCGAGCCGCGCATATAAGTGAAACATAAAATGGCAATGAAATTATTTCATTGCCATTTTATTTTTCACCGAGGCGCACCACCGCCAGCCTGCCCCTGAGACCGGAGAAATGTGGGGCGTGTCCTCTGCTGATTGGCAGCATGGAGGGCTGGAGCAGTGCCTGGCCAGACACTCCAAAGTGCGCATGTCTGTTTGGCCGGCTGTCTTACGATGGCCAGCCTGAAATGGGCCCTTTGAAGCTCTCCAACCCGAGCTTTCTTAGACAGCTGAGTGGAGAGCAAGCATAGGCTTCCAGGGCCTGAAGCAGCCTCCAGTCAACCCGCTTCATCGAATCCTGGCAGTTCTCTCATGCTGAAGAACAGCATGAGAGCAGCGTTGGTAAGGGAAGCACTTCCTACCACAGGCAGCATAATAACACATAGGAGGGCGTGCAGCCCGTGGGTAAGTACCATTCAATTTTCTTTATTATAAATGTGTAATGCAGGTCAGTGTAGTGATTTTTTCGTGTTTATGTTTTCTTTTTGGCTTTTGGAGGGAGATGTTGTTTAATTTTGTTTTTTGGAAATCAATGGGGTACTTTGCTCACCACACCACTTTCAATGGTTACCAGCCGCCCCTGGATACCACATTCACTCACATGGTGCAATGTAGATCTCACTACATTTTTTTACCAGGACTCTTTTTGGATCCTAGTTAGACCAGATTTAAGGATCAGATGCTCAGTGCAAGCATAAATGCTCAGAGTATTTTAAGTGGCACGTAGACAAAAGGAGTCCACTATTAATTGGATTTTGCAGTAGTTTAACCAGTATTCAAAATAGAATAAGTATCCGGACAAAACCTTGGGACGGAATTTTGAAAAAACACTCACAAATATCACTTTCCATTTAAAATCCCTAATATGTAACCATGCTGTGAATATGCCTCATTATAACGCAATCCTTTTCTCCACCTGCAATTACAACGCGGTCGTTACAACGACCGCGTTGTAACAACGCATGCCATTACCCTGCAAGTCCTAGCAACGACTTGCTCTAGAGGGGGGCGCTGGATGTTGGAATAGTATTTACTATTCCAACTCCAGTTTGTGCAACAGTAGGGAAGGTGTTGGATTTTAAATCTAACACCTTCTGCCCCCCCGCAAGTCGTCGTTACGACTCGCGGGGGTAATGGTATGCGTTGTTACAACGTGGTCGTTGTAAAAACCGCGTTGTAATTCCATGCGGAGAAAAGAATTCGTTGTAAGCGCTGTTTACCCCCTGCTGTAGCTGTCATAAGCCAACAGGATGGCTCAGTGAATTGAACAGTCACTGCTGAGACACTCAATGATCTGAATGTCAGAAGTTCGCATCCAGACAAAGCCTTCCATCTTTTTGAAGTTGGTAAATTAAGTAATATTACATTGTGCAAGAGTAACAACGGTTATTTACATGGCTCAGATACAGAAGTACAGTAGGAATTACTTTATGAAAAGAAAGTTGTTAATAAACAACTTAAAGAGGTATTGGATTCAAGGAAAACAAATAAATAACCACTGACATAAATAACTGGTTACCTGCCCAGTTACAATAGCTCTCTCCTTAGGAGGGTCCCTCCGCTATGCTGAAATTAACCACCTGCAATAAAAGCATTCCCAAAATATGCATGACATTGCCGTCTGTGGTGCTAGTGTCCCTACATGCTGCTGCAAGGCAATGCAACCACTCTGTTGTGACCCCAAATCTATATTCTTCATCAGAAAACCACACATTACTCAAGTGAAGGAACGGGAAAAGGCAAAATTACTGTAGTGGAAGCCAAGGATGGGCTATTGCAAATGGGATCACACTCGAAACAGGTCTCAAATATTTCGAGAATTAAACAAAAAAAAAGCTGAAGGTAGCAACAAAGTAACTTGAGGACTTGTTAAAACATTTGATTAGGTACAATCCCTGGTGGTGAACGACTGGATGCACGGGGATGTGACGAAATGGAGGATGGGGGTGAAATAGCACTAATCAGTTTGGATAAAATAACGTATCTGCTGTATGGTGCGCCTATCCTGGGGTCGCTCCCAGATGTGACCAAAGTGGTGTTCTAGTCAGAGGGCGACGCTGCAATGGACTGGGGCTACTTGGAGAGTAACCCTTGAGATCTCCCCCCTTTGGGCAGGCCGTTAGCTGGACAAGGTGGTGCGACTAGAGGGGTTTCACAGCTGGGACTGGATAGGCATATCTAGAATGAAGACATGTGGGAAGGTACCCATATAAAATCCTTTCAGGAACTTCAAACTGGCTTCTCACTGGACAGCTCCCTATTTTACCAATACTTGGAACTAAGGGGCGCCATACTGGAACACAGAGAGCCTCTTGTCTAGGTTCCTTAACACAAACTGAAATAGTCTTAAGCAGGGCAAAAAACAAGGTATGGGAAAAAAAAGGCATTAAATGAAGAATGGGGAATGAAAACAGACAACAAAGCCTTTCAATCGTAATCAAGAGGCTAAACGAAAGCCCACCACAAGTATATGTTAATTAAACAATAGGCTTTGTCTAAAACAGAGACCTAAAAATCCCAGAGACTAACTAAGTTCTTCACTTTAAAACAAATTCACGTAATTACACCATTTATATCAAACATGACACAGCTATAAACAATGATTGGGAACAGAAAAGGAGTAAACATAATAGCCCAAAAATGATGACCCTCGTCTATACAAGATGCGCCTGGAGAGGATAGCATCTTGATTCAACAGCCCTTGATGTTTTAAGCTATCAAATGTTTACTACAATCTTACAATACTTTGATGCTGTACCAACTACCAAGCCAATTCAATAGCATAATAATGAACCTCAGCGCTGTACATCTAACTTTAGGTTAGGCTTACAACAGGATAATGCCATTTAAATACAGAAACAAGATCAATTATCGCTTAGTTATTCATTTCTAAATATGTCAAAATTACATAGAAAGCAAGGACTACTCAAGGACAACTCAAAGTATATTGAATGTAACTTCAAACGTACACAACTTACCTCTCTGACATCCACTAGATGATCCGGCGGCAGAATCTGAGATCTTTTGCCGGTCGGCGGCACCTTGTGAAGCCCAACACTGAAGAAGGAAGCAGCACTTTGGCTCGGTCTTCTCTGCAAAGCAGGGGAGTTGCCGCTTCCTTGGGATGCAATGGAGAAGCTGCGAGATTTCAGAGGAGGATTGTTCTGAGAGAAAAATGGGCACACTGAGAACATGCATTCATTTGGTGTGTGCCAAACAAATTTATATCCAAGTACTCTCCATGTGGGAATACACATCTTTTTAGCTGATTTTTGTTCAACAATGCCATGTAAATATTCGGAGAGAAAGTGTTGTTTTTCTGTTATGAAAAAATGTGAGCAAAGCATGTTATTGTGTGTTCACAAGTGCTCATCTGTATAGTGGTCTCGGTGACATTTAGATTTAGATGCAATAAAGACATTGCATTCTGCAAATCCAATGAGACTCTTCTAGTACAGGCTCCTCGAGTCCCCCTACCCATCACGGAGTGCTAATGGCGACACTTCGAAAGCTAGGCACACACTGCTGTATTATCAACGATGATTATCTAATTAGAGTACAACATCAAGGGACTCTCCGTGAGAGATTCGTATTGATGGAAAATAGGATCAATGCCGGGAACAACAGTAAAGAATCATGTACAGCATTCAACTGAGAAGCATCATGTGCAAGAGGCAGACTGGGCACAAAGTTGCTGGCACATGATCCATGCACAATGAGAAGAGCCAATGAAACTCCCAAGATTAAATTATAATCTCACAAAAGAGACTTTATTTACAAAAGATGATACGTTATTGTACTTCTGTATCTCATTAAACGGATGTATCTTCATTACAATGGATGGCTCGCCAGACTCCTAGAACCTAGTTGGAGACTAACTTCACGGTCAGTTTTGCACTGAGCCACAATAAGTCTGTTTGTTGTTCTTGTGTAGAAAAGTACTCTCAGTGTTGATTTAGAAGTACTGCATGATCTAAAACAGTGTAATGCAGATGAACCAAGCGAGGGAATGCAATCCATAATATTTATATAGAAACAACATTATTACGTTATTTTACGTTTTCAGCAAGTTGGTAGTCATTTTGCAGGTGTTGAGAAGGGGGTCTAGTGGTCTGGAAGCTGCCAGGGATGACGCCTGCAAGTCAGTCTGGCAGAACTAGCTCTTGCACCGACTGCGTTTGGTGACAATATCCTCTTGTCTTTAATGGACCCCAAAGGCTCCCTCCCCAGGTGCTGGAGGAGATTCATCTCTACCACGGAGGTTCGGGTTTCAGGATCAACATCACCAGATCCGAAATCTTAAATATCTCCAACCCCTGGACAACGATGCAACAGGTGCACTTGCTCACTTCACTGCAATGGGTCCCCTCACATACAGACTATGGGCCTAGCTCTGGCCTCCACACTAGCAAAAACTAGAGATATCAACCTCCAGCGCTTGAAATGAGGCGTCCGGTGCAAGCTTAACAGCTGGAAATGTAAGTCTCTCTCTCTCTCTCCCCTCGGTAGAAAACAGCGAACAAATGGACTAGATTGCCTAAAGTACTATATTTTTTCTTTCCCTAACCCTCCATATGCCAAGACAATACACAATCTATCTTCAGTCGATCTGCGATACCTTTATATGGCAGGGCAAGGCAGAGAGGATTTGTCGGACACAGGATACACTATGTCCACGACTATGGGGCATGGGAATGCCTAATCTGGCCCATTACTATGCCGCAACACACCTTCTCCACTGGACACAACGAGAAACTGACAAGGAATGGTGCATGTCAATCATATGTCAACAAGATTCTTTGGTAAATCCTCTGGCACCCTCGACCAGGCCGGATGAAAACACTATACGTCTCCAAAATCACGAGGGCGACACTAGAGGTCTGGGACAAGGTCGGGGTTAAGCATGGTCTCATTACATTCCTCTCCCCGTTCATACCCTTAGGGGAAACCGTAAATTCACACCAGACCTGGCCAGAACCCCATGTGGCAAATGGCTGGAGAGGGTGCAAAACCCTGAGGTAGATGTATATTTAGGGCTCGGACAGATCCTTTGGGCAACTAAAAGAGAACAACCTCCCAGAGGCAGAATAATACCAATACTTGCAGTTATGCCATTGGCTATCGCACCCTAGAATTAAACAGGGTGGTGGAACGAGAACTCTTACGCCCTTTGAAAAATACCTTCTACACTGCACAGATGACAAATGTGCCATTTCCATCATACCACATGGTGGCCCACCAAACATGCATTCCCATGGGAACTTGAGAAAGAGCTAAACATCACCCTATATCAGGATCAATAGGAGGAAATCATCTGGGCTAATAACTATGCCTCTCACTCTGGAGGGATAGAAACTCTTCTAAAGAAATTATACCTCTAGCACTACACCCAAACATGCCTAGTGTAAATGAAGAAAGGGGGTAGTCCTCTCTGTTGGAGCGGATGCATGGCGGAAGGATCTTTTACCACATACTTTGGTCCTCTCCCAAAATGCACTCCTTCTGGTCCTCAATACTGACCACTATTAACCACATCACTGGGTCAGACCTGACATGTGCACCAAGGTAATTCTATTGGGATGACCCATACCACATATCTATCCGCTTCACAGTATGCTAGGCAAACCGATATCCCACCTCCTGCTTGCAGTCAAACAAACCATCCTCAGCCTCTGGGGATAGCAAACACCGCCATCTGAACATAAATGGATCGAAAGACTATGGTTGATTCAAAGTATGGAGAAACTGTTGAAACTGGCGCTGGGCGAGGTGAAAGCTTTCACTAAACAATGGGACTGCTTACTGGACTACTTTAGCAGAAACTTAATCGAACTGTCCTTCCCAAAGCACCTCAGAGCACTAAAAATCTTGGAACGCTCTAAGCTCGATGACTATTATGCTACAATCCGCCAACATCATGACGGTATATAAAAGACCAGACACGCCTACGAATGGTGCCCAAGAAGATGAAAACTCTAAAGTTGCAGCAACCTGATTTTGATACAGGAGCGGTGGGTGAGGAGGGGAGGAGACGGCTGGAACGGGGAATTATTTGGGGGGGGGGGGGTTGCTTGTTGTTCGCTTCAGAGCTTGATGTACCCATTTATATTATCCCAGGGATAGTTGAACACAGCAAGAAAATGTAAATAAGAAAAGTATTTAAACCTAATGGCAAGAACGAGACAAGAGACCCAATAGTTTCCCGGTGTTTATTTATGGACCTTCAAATGGAGTCGTCACTAACTCAGTCTCCAGATTAAGTCTTATGTTTGTTTTAGGTCTTGACCTCTTACCTTGAAATCACTTCTTTGAATAAGTATTTTGTCACCACTCTTACTCTGCTGATTATTGTAATACTATCACTTAACCGCTAAATTGAAGGTTTATCCAGAGTGCCAATAACAAACTACATAATGACAAATGTTCGCTCTATTTTAAACTTTCCTGAGTAAGGTCTATTCACGTTTATGGTCATGGGGCCAAACCTGCAACTTTCAACTGGAAATTGACAGATCTTTTCGTACAATAAAGAGTGCACATTCTATTCACTTTTCTTTTTAGGTCTCGACTACGCAGCGCGCAAGCGCTGCATTGGAGTGACCTCTTGGAATCACTCCGGGCTTTTGTGGACACTCTTGCATGTTTTGCACTGTTTCCAATTAGTGCTCGTGCATGTATGGCATTTACCTTGCGGGAGCGAGCAGCGGCGCCATCTGTTTGCAATTATCGTGCCTGCTGCTGCTCGCTCCCGCAAGGTAAACGATGTACATGCCCTCAACCTCTACAGGCATCCAGTATCCTGTTACTAATGACTTTACAGCTTTCAGCCTCGAAGCCGCGCCCCCATTCTCGTTTTGAAAGTGATCACAGTTACAACCTTCTCATTTAATGTTGATGATATCCAAATATTGCACTAGGTGGCGCTGTTGCCCATGAATTGTTTAGTTCCTTGTTTCCTTGTAATGACGTTACGTTAAATGTTCGGGGTTCTATGAAGAATGGCTTTTAAATTATTGTTTTTTGGCAGAACAACCTGAAACAAAATCTGTTGGTCTGTGTTTGTTTACCCCTTCGATACGGGGAGCACATGTTACTACTATTGACCTCCTCTGCCTTGTGTGTGTGATGTTTTTCGTTTTCTTTAAAAATATGAAACCTTTCTTTGTCTATGGGCTGCGGCTGGCTGAGTTGATTAGCACTCCAGTAGCTCTCTTATTGCTTCACCGATGTGGCTGTTAAGATGTGTCTATGCTTATAGTGTGCATTGGCGGCCGGCCTGTTGGTTGTAGGCCCATACTTGTATGTCTCTGAAACTGTAATAAAGGTTTTTCAAAAAAAAAAAAAAAAATCTGTTGGTCAAAGGATTAAAAGTTGCACAATATCGCTCGAACACTTAGGAATGTCTATAGCACGATTTCGTATCAACAGCCTGTGCATTTTACCCGTGATGTAAAACATATAAAGTAAACATCGGCTTCAAGATAATCGATTTGAACGTCCGATATATGGAAACTTGCAGATCAAATGTTCAAATTCAGCGGTAGGCGGATGGCAGCTGTGCGCAGGCTGCAGCACCCTCAAGAAATGCACCGCATGGGCACAATACACGTATTTAAATGTAACACATTGCACCCTCTCTCTTATAAGGCACTGCCAAGCGCCTCCCAGCCAGGAGCTTTCAAGAGGTCGACATAAAAAGAAGAAGCCGGCTCGTGCAGGAGAAGCAGGCGTGAGCGTAACTGCCCCTGCGCTGTGCCTGCACACAAGCGAAAATATACACCGCCTGCACTGCCCCGGTTTACAGGCGGAGCTATTGTGTTTTACCTCGCAAGTGTGATAGGTGCCGCTCGGTCGGGCAGAGGCCAGTGTGATTACACACACATGCAGCGCCTATATAATAAAATGTCTCTTCTAATGGTAAAGTACAGGCACTTCAGAGCTGGCGGTAAAATGGGTCGTCTATCCTCACTGGCGTGAATAGGTTTATAGATCACCTTTTCGCGTCTGTACACACGTACACACACATACACACGTACACACACATACACACGTACACACACATACACACGTACACACACACACACGTACACACACATACACACGTACACACACATACACACATACACACACACATACACACACACACACACATACACACGTACACACGTACACACACACACACACACATACACACGTACACACATACACACACACACATACACACGTACACACATACACACACATACACACACACATACACACGTACACACACACACACACACACACACGTACATACACACATACACACACACACACGTACATACACACATACACACACACACACGTACATACACACATACACACACACACACGTACATACACACATACACACACACACACGTACATACACACATACACACACACACACGTACATACACACACACACACGTACACACACACACGCACACACACACGTACACACACACACGCACACACACACGTACACACACACGTACACACACACACGTACACACACACACGTACACACACACACACACACACACACACACGTACACACACACACACACGTACACACACACACACACACACACACACACACACACACACACACACACACACACACACACACTTCCCTTGCTGATGGAAGAGCGCACAGAGAGCCTCTGCTGGGAACTAGTGTGCAGAGGAATGCTTATATATCACAGCTGTCCGTCTACCCCTGCACACAGCTTCTGTTTACATGGTGACAGAAGGCTTGGTTGCAACGCTCTGCCACCCGTCAGAATCTAGCAGCGCTATATAAATCTAATCGATAAGTATGTTCCCCAATCACTTGTATGTGGGCAGTTCAATTTAACGTGAGCATGTAGTGTGGGCGCCCCCAATGGCCTGGGTACACGCTGGTGTAATCTGAAGCAGGACACGTACCAATAAGAGGTACATAAAGCGATTTATGGTTCAAAGGCCCAAAAACAAATACTTTTTAACGACACCGGAACTGTCCTCCAACCCGGACCTTTTCACTTAGCTCACATTAAGAATTAAACTGGTTTAATTCTCAGCATGTTACTCCCACTTGAGATAAGCCAACAAGTACTGGAATTTAACCCTCCCCCGTACCTTGCCACCAAAACCTGGAAAGGGCTATTTTGAGACTCGCTAGCTCAAACCAGCTGGAGTGTCTCTGAGTCCAGGGTAGTAAGCGCTATATAAATGCAATTACAATACAATGATAAATAAAGTGATTCGCTCTATCAGAAATGTTTAATTCACTGTCTTCATAACACACCACATGGCCTGTTCGTAACCTTATTTCATCACAACTTAGCTTTACTTAAAAAAAAAAATTAAAAAAAGAAATGGACTACGCTTCTTTCCCCTCACCTTCTCCAGGTGCCTACCTTTCTCTTTTTAAAGGTCACTTACTCTCTCTCCCCTGCACCCCTCCTATGCGTTTCTGTTAAAAACTCTAAACCTAGCCCCTTCGCGCCTCTCGCATTCTCCCGGTTATTGTCTCATCCCCTCTTTCTATATCTCTCCTCCTCCTTTATTTTAACCCTATTTCCCCATTTAACTCACTCGCACTCTAGCGAGCTGCGTCTCGCTCTCTCCTCCGTGGACTGAATGCGTGTGCCTTTCCTATGTGAATTCTAATAATTGAGGAGCAGCACACTGTAATTTGACATATTGTCATTCCAGAAACAGCCTCTTATGTATCTAGTACGCAGAGATTTAGGGCCTTGCCCAAACAAACCTTTTATAGGCCTTCAACTACACTGCTACAACTGGTACAACATTTTCTTTTAGAGGACACTTTGCAAAATATTACTTATAAAGCACTCATTCACCAAAACTACTTACACCTACCAAAGGCGAGACCTATTGGCCATGCCAATGCTTGTTTACTTTAGCTAGTGCTTTTGTGCTCGTGTAGATATTAAATTACTTTTATATTTTAAAATATATGCTTTTTGTGAATACCAAAATACAAACTTGCAACTGAATTATACACAATTGTCAAGAACTACTAATGTACTCAAAAATTAATAAAATCACTGGTGCATCAATCCTCCTTTAGTACAATTACTCCACATTATATATAGTTAATGTTTCTATGTTCATTAAAAATATATATATATAATGGTAATTGATGACTCAGGTGTGACCTTTGTGGATAATCATACAGTAACTTTATCAACGATTTCCACAGGAACACTCTTATTGAAGCATTAATCTATCTCCAGGCTCCTCAAGCCATAGATCATTGCCTCTTTACATGTATATATTAGAGAGTGCCATAAAACCCAAACCCTACAATTATCAATCGTGAAGATAAACCACTACTCAAAATACCTTTCCGATGGCTTCTGTGTGATGCTGTGTGCATATCTGAAGTCTGCTGACCCAGTGTTGCCTTTCTTTCGCGTCTGTGGCTAAAAATACAAATAAAACTTTTAGAGGCCGATACAGTAAATATAGGCAATGTAATGAAACACACTTTGGAAGTCCTGAACATTTCCAGACACCCTAGACTTGTTGAAATTGATTGATCACCAGGATGTCTGAAACAAGAGTCCAGATAGAGTTCTCTATGAAGTTAAGTTTTGCATAAGGGTGCCACTAAAGATCATCTGTGGTCTCTCTAAAGGGGGTGCAAGAGCACTGCAGGAGAGATGCGAGCATTTAATTAGGTTAAGTGAAGGTCTGAAAAAAGTTATTTCCAATCAGTAAGCCATCACTCATGCCCAGGCAATAATTATCCATGTAAATGCATTTCTCCCCAGCTCTCAGATCAAATGTTTACAGGTGAGGTTGCATGCCTGAAATACAAGCCACTAACCGGTGTTGTGAGAACCCAAATATATTGGGGGGGGGGGGGGGGGGGGGGGGGAGAGGGGTGTCACATATGGGTAGCGTTTTTTAGTCACCAAATGAAACAGTGATCATTGCGGAGAAAAGGAAGATTAATGGGTATTTTCACCGCGTCTTTTGAGTTGAACTTAAAGAAGCAGAGTTTTGCATGGAATTCTACAAACCTATCAGAGTCACTTTCATTTACTAGGGAAGGATAAAGGTTAGGGAAGGATAAAGGTACCGCCCTAACCCAAAGAATCAGTGCACATACAATCTTATGTATTTCAGAACAATTATTCATTATTGGGGGTGGCTATCGCAGGTGGGGTGTGTAGGGATACTGATTTTTGTGGCTTATCTGGAAAGGACACTATGCTAATGGTGATACTGCGTTGGAATATGATGTAATGAGGCAAGGTGCATTTATGTTTCTGTATGTGTTAATAGTGTTTTTAAAAAAATAAAAAAATAATTATTCATTATTACGTTATTCTTCTTCAAATCATATACGAATTGTCATCATAATAAAGAACATTTCAGCAAATAAAAATATTATTTGGCTGAACAAAAGATATACTCCAAACATTGTTCATCACACAAACAACCAAACTAGCCTAAAACTCCCTCTATGCCTTGCCACACTATATGAATATTTAGTTTGTTGGTGAATATTTGTTGAATTATTGTATATTAGATTAACACTTTCTTGCCCCAAAAATTAAATCTTACACTATACCGTACTTTTAAATATAAGTAATGATTGTTTATTGATTTTAACATTTAATTCTTTCAATTATTTTTTATTTTAATAGTTTTTGTTAATGGAGTGGTTCCTACATTACTTTAGATGCAAGTTAAGGTAATTAAACTACTTTAAAGGCATCCTAGAGGAGAAACCCCTACACTTAAGATCAGGATCAAGTTTCAAGATTATTCAATGCTTGTTCGACAATCCAAGCAACTGCTTCCTTCTCTTTATACGTGTTGTAATAAACCTGGAAAGAGAAATCTCATTACTTGCCTTAATGGCCACATGGTAGGTGATGTGTCTTTCAATTCTGTGCCGCATATATTGATGAAGAAATTACTTTCTCCGTGTATTCTCTAGCATGGAAACTTATAAGCATCTTTGAGGCCTCCATCTTAACATCAGAATCTCCTGTGCAAATCTTTTGGGTCCACAAAAGCTAACCCAATGGCATACACTGAATAGAATTTGTAGGGTGCCAGCGGTGGTCATGAAGGACTGATTTGATCGAGGACTACATTATGTTGGTAATTAGCTCAACATTACAGGCGCAGAACTTTATCTTTAAGAACTGCATTTATTTCTTGCTTTATTTGTATGTGAAGCCAGGATTCTGATCTTTCGCATTGAGGGCTGAAATGCAATTCTGTTCTATCTCCCCAGCCCTGACCCACAGTAAATCATCAGCATAGGGGAGTCGAAGTGGGATATTTGTGCCAACGTTTGTATGTTGTACTCCATGCCACAGTTCTCTCCCAGGATCCCTTTAGGTGATTGGCATACTGCAGGGCCACATACGAGCCGTTGGAAATCCCCTGGACTTGACAAAAAAGGTTTCATTAAAGATAAAGTACTGATGATGCAGAATAAAATCCAGTCGCACCTCAAAGATTTGAAAGAATGATTCTTTCACTAAATAGTTAACTGCATATAAACCATCCCTTTCTTTAATGTTGTGAAGAAACTTTTCACGTCAAGAATAACTAATATATATTCAGACTGCCGGGGCAATCCCCTCAATCTGCTAAAATCTTCTGTATTCTGTACATGCAATATTAATTCAGTAACAATGAAACATTTGTTAACAAGAGCAAAAAGATTTTCAGCGAGACTCCATATACTTGACAAGATGGGTCTGTCTGATTGATCCCTTAGTGTCTTGTGAAATGTATGTAGTAAACATAGGGTGGTAATCACCAGAAATGTAGTCTACAAAAATGTTCTTCCCTCAAGACACCAAGTTCTGACCATCTAAGAAGCACTAGTAAGCAACCAATTCACTTTTTACATCAAATTCAGTGTGATATATCATTTTTTTACATCAAATATGTTTTTTTTCCAATCACACTTGAGAATGTATCCAAGATGTATCGATTTTTACAGTGTTTATGTAGTAGGAGTTTGTGTCTATTCTAAGCCTTGGTTAAGTTGATGTCAAATCTTGAGAGGGGCAGTAAAAAGAGGCTAGATTTTAATATCTCGGTACAGCTTCATTCATGATTACAACTGATAAAGGTATAGTTCTCACATTATCCTTGGAGCCATCATGTTTTACTTGCCTTTCTAGGGGGATGTTGTAATTTCTCTGGGAGTATTTCTTGTTCCTCCTTGTTTACATGCATGCACTACATATGTTGCTATAGTCTGTATTGTGCGTGTTGACGAGGACATTGTTGCAAAGTTGTGCTCCCGGTTGCCATGCCTACGTTGCTCATTGTGTGTATTTTGACAGCTCTCATGCACTGTGAACGGGGAGCAGTTTTTAATCTGATTCCAACCACTAAATCTGCCTCAGGCAGATACAAACAGGTGCATACCAGGCTTTCACAATGTCATAATTTTTCAGCGTTACAGGCCAGAAAATGGCAATCACAGTATTTTCGAAATAAATGAGAATAAAGTGCCAATTTATTTCACGTTGTTCCAGTGTAGTATAGGAGACAGACAAAGGTGTGAGCACAGACCCTACCTCTAAGTTTATACTGTTCTCCTATTGCAGCGTTCACTGTGAAGGTATGGGAGTCTTCATCACTGGGTGAAATGACCGCTCCAGCAAGCTGCAGGGTGCCCCTGGGCTTCTGATTCCTTAACTGCTCGCTGACAAAGTACTCCAGCAGCCCAGCCTCATTGTTCAAGACAAAGAACCTGCACACACAAATTTGGGGGTTATATAAAAAGGCTTCAAATATTTTTTACAAAAATGAAAAAAAAAACTTGTGATTAGCATCCTCTTAAACAACATTAAATAAGCTATGGTTTAAATAAAGGCATATGTGTTGGTTCCTAAAACCTTTCAAAGTGCAGAGCCCAGCTGTCCAGATCATTCTTTAACGGAGTGAAGATGACTTTTTCAAAGTAGACCTTTGTAAGCTGTCTGCTGACCCCTAGGGAGAAACATTGTGACCGAAATATGTAGAGAGAAGTGAAAGAGAGAAAAGAGAGAAGAGAGGATAGAAAAAGCAAAGATGGACAAATTAAAAAAAATAAGATGTGGTTCGAAGAACAGGAGACCGGGAGTGAGATAGAAATACATAGTAGAGACAGGAGAACAGAAGTAGAAGGGTAGAGAAGAGCAGAGATGGAGAAAGTACAAGGAAACAAAAAAGTAGGGGGGGGGGGGGGAGAAAAAATAAATAAATAAAGAGTACAGTGGGAGACAGATGGACTGAGAGGAAGAGAGCATACTGGTGACAGAAGGAAAGGGTAGAGAATACAGAGATAAAGTGACACGAAAGCACTGCGACTAACCGCACTGGTGTAAATGACAAACTTTAACCGACAGGGAGAATTTATTTTTGTATTGCATTTAACCTAAAGCAAACCCCAAGAAGGTTTCAGAAGAAATGTATTATATGAAAAGGCTCATGTAACAAGTTTCTTAACTGTGGTAAAGCTCTTTCTGATGGATATGTCATCCATCTGCAAATTCCTCACCTTTAGAATATTTCCAGGGTGCCAGACAATCTAGACTCCTTCACAGCAGTGCTCTTAGTCACCATGGGCTGGCGCCATGAACTCTGCTATGGCCTTGTTATGCCCCAGAAGTGATGGAGCATAGTTCCAATAAGTGCCACCACTGCCCGTTGACGTCCAGTTTCTTGTCCGACTCTTTCCGCTCCCTCAGATATAGAGCATGAAGAATTGGAGATACTCATGTTCAAATCTCCAATTTGGGACCTTTTTAGATGGTAAAAGAGGTCACTCCACGGAATAGTGAGGTGTGAGGGTGGATAGGAGTCTGTGGTTTGATAGAGTATTCATCAGAAAGAGTCTTACGAAGATAAGTAACTTGTTCTACCTAGGGCTATTTTTAACCACTGACTCCTCATTTCAGAATACATACTAAAGCAGTACTTCCCAATGGTTGAGGCTCAGTGTAGTGGTCTCAGACCAAATGTTCTGCAGGACCAAAAGGATAAAATGTTCTGTCCTCCGGACCTGGTTGTCAAAGCGAAAGTGCTTTGTGAATGTGTACACAGACGCACAAATCGCGGCCTGACAGATGTCAAAAATAGGCTGTATGCCAAAGCAGTGGTAGCAACTTTGGCACTGGTAGAATGAGTCCTCAGCTATTCCAGAGGTAGCTTCTTAACCAATGCATAGCTGCTCTTAACGGAGAGGACTACCCACCTTCACCAGTCAGTTTCTGCATCACTTTACCTTTCTTTGGTCCAACAAACCCTACTAAAAGCCGATCGTCCACCTGTGGGTCCTTGGTGTGATGGGTGTAGAATCTTAAAGCTCTTTTGCGGTCCAGCTGAAAAGTCTCTCCTCTTCTTTTGAGGGGCTGAGTCGGAGCAAAGAATATCCAATGTTAAAAGGAGTCAACTTTCGGCAAAAGGTCCACTCTTCTACTCAACACTAGTCTGTATGGGGAAAAGTTTGTGTAGGGAGACTGCACCGAGAGAGCCTGGGGCTCACTCATGCGACGAGTTAAGGTGATCACAATGAGGAAGACCGGTTTTAAAGTAAGAAGCAACTAGCAGCTGTGCCTTGGCTCGAAAGGTGTGCACATGAGGAACATCAGGACCACGTTAAGATCCCACTGTGGCATCATAAACCTACTGTGGCATCATAAACCTACTGTGGCATCATAAACCTCATCGACAACAGGTGATTTAAACAAGGTCAGTCCTGAAAATGCAAAAAGGCCAAAATAACCTTTCAGAGTGCCCACAATAAGGCCTTGGTGGGCCCAAGACAAAACAAACAAAACATCCAATAGTTTGGTTTGTAAGGGTTCTGTGTTGAGGACGCCGCACCACATTACAAATGTGTCCTAGCACCCAGCATTAATAGACTTTGAGGAGGGACGTCTGGCAGCATGAATCACATCCACACCCCCGGTGGTTGACTGAACACAGTCAACTGCTACCACTCAACCTCTATGCAGGAAGGTGTAGAGTGCTCAGGACCTGGTGCAGAACCCTGCCCTGTTGCTGCAACACAAAATCCTCCCGATGCAGCAGCATGAACGGAGGACAAATGCTCATGGCCAGAAGTTCCAGTTAACACACTCTCCAGGCTCAATTCAGAGCCACTAGAATTACTTGGATCTGGTTGTTCCTGGTCTTTTTCAGAAATTGGGAAGGAGAGACAAGTGTCTTGTTCTCCCGTTTCCTAGTGAGAGCGTTCTTGGGAACTCCAATGTGCAGACGTTTTAACACTGTGTGTTTGACGATCGTGGAGAGATCTAACCAGGTACCCAACTTGGGCTCCCCCAACTGTAGGAAGAAGCCTTGCTCCCCAACTGTAGGAGAATGCCTTGCACTACCTTGGGATGCAACAACCATTCAAATGAGCTCTTCTGCCATGGTGTCTAAAGGTCCTGCCAGGTGGTTCACCATCAGGGATAGGCATTGATGCACCAGCCAATTCCAGAAATGTTCAAGCCTCCACCATGGCAAAGGACCCAACTCCACCCTGCTTATTCAAGACCACCAGGCAGTGGTGTTGTCCATGAGAAACTGCACCCGCCTTCTTTGAGGAACTGCAGGAAGGCCTTCAAAGCCAGGTGCATGGCCTGTAGCTCCAACAGATTTATGTGGAGCCAGGATCCTGGCAGAGTCCTCTGACCATCAGGGACCCATCAATCAGGATCATCTCATGGAGGGGAGAGGTGTGCTGGGGAAGGGGAACGTAGGAAGAGCTAGGAATCCGCCTCTGGTCAGGTTGAGCAGCCACAACTGCAGATCTGAAACCTGGATAGCACCCAACAGGTTTCCTTGGTGCCGAGGTCCTTGACACTTCAGATCCCACTGCAGAGCCTGTATATGCCACCTGCTAAGTGAATAAGCAGGACGCAGGAGCTCAGCAGGCCAAGAAACTTCAGAGCAGCTCTCGCTGGAATGCAGGACCAAAGCTGAAACATCAGCTCAGAGGCTAAATGCCCTGAACTCGTTGAAACAGAGAAAAGGCTCTGACCTGCACTGTGTCCAGAACAGCTCTTATGAGCCTCTGCGAAGCAGTTAGTCATAACTTCAGCTCATTGATTGAGAACCCCCAGTTATGTCAGAAGGTTTGCAGTCATCTGGAAGTGGTTCACTAATGACTGGCGAGCACACCAATTCAACAGTCAGTCGTTAAGGAAGGGAAAAACAGATATCCCCAACTTTCGAAGACTGGCGGTACCACTGTGGTGCTGGTAAAGGCCAAAGGGGAGCACAGCAAACTGAAAATGCTAGGTTACATCTGTGGTACTGCATGATGAGCACATAAAAAAATGCATCCTTCAAGTCCAAGGCAACCATTGATTTGCCCAGATCCAGGGCAGACACACCTTGGGCTAGTGTGAGCATTCTAAATTTGCCCTTCAGTCAGAAGGAATTCAGATGGCAAAGATCTAAAATGGGACAAAGGCATTTGCCCTCCTTCGGCATGAAGAAATTGCGGGAGTAACAATCCATCCGTACTTCGGAAATCGGCACCCTCTCAATAGCCCCTTTACCCAGTACAGCATGTACCTCTTGCAGCAAGATGAAAAGGTCTGTCTCTGAATGTCGCTCTGATGTGGGAAGAAGCTGTTGTGGGTCGAAAAGAAATGGGAGGACATAATCCTGCTGGACGATCTAGAGGACCCATCTGTCGTATGTGATGAATTGCCACACTGGAGTCTGCAGGCGCTCAACTTCCGGCGAAGTGAGGACCAGCACCCATGAACAATGGACTAGCGCAGGTCCTGGAGCCAGAATGGAACTCTGCACCACAGTTGGTGCGTAATACGAAGTGGGTTCTAGGGGCTTAGACAGCACAGCGGACAGATCTGATGGGGGTAACCCGACTGGAGGCCCTTGCGGATTTTTGGAGCCCAAAGACACGCCAGATGGAGACAGAAGAGTGTGAAAAATACACAGCATGGCCTCAATCTGCTGTTTCATCGCTGATGGCTTGGGAAATTTAGGACGCACCAGGACCTATTGTGGAATCATCTTTCCGATCAGGGAACAGAAGCACGATTGATTGGTACCTTGACTCCCTTTGACTTCCCGAGTGGCGCGACGGAGTAAAGTCCCGCTTTGACTCCTTATGCTTCTTCTTTGACTCTGACTTAGTGGACGACTTCGACTGAGAAATATAGGTCATAGGAACGACCTTGAAAGCAGGATCGGGTCCATGCTCTTGACTCAGAGTGGGACTTCAGCTAGGTCTGGGACTTCTTTCGATGTTCGGTGATATAAAGCTTAGCTTCTTGGTCCTGGATCGCCTTTGGTTGCAAGAATACACAATCTTCGCACGACATCAAGTCATGCCTTGTGCCCAAACACCAGTGGCATACCTCGTGCGAGTAAAACACACACATCTGTTTCCAAAAGTCACATCATGGTTTTAACGCTGTAATCTTCGGTGGCGACAGTGTTCCCATGCACATTAAAAAGGAATTTGAAATAATTTTTTAACCGACAAAAAAAAGACAGTAGTGCACCAGATCTGCGTGCGAAGTGTGCTCCACTCGGTCACTTCCGGAGAAGAACAAGGTCAACGCCGAGTCTCACAGCCACACCTAGCGGCTCGCAGGAGAGCATCTCTGAAAACGTCCTTGTCCAGTTTAGCTCCTTAGGAATACTCTAAAGGCAAGGCAACTGCGGTTTGAAGTATTCATCAAAATTCTGCATATTGTAACAAAGACTGCTTTTAGCAAAGGTCAAATGCAAGTAACTGGCCTAAGAATTATTTTACTGCAAAGCGGAACCTATTATTAAAGAGGTGCCGGGGTGAAAAGATCATTCAGCCCTGTAACAAGAATTTTTTTAATACGACACAGTAATCTGACATCCGCAAGTCTGAAAGGATATATTTCTTTATGTAATCCCAGTGACAATGACAGTTTAAATAAGTTGTAAGGAGTATTAAGCACCTTTTCAAAGTAATGTTAGAATCCCCAGACCGCTGTAATGTCAGATGGGAAATCCTAAAGGAATTTGGAGGCACCAGAAATTGTCATTCCTAATTAATTTTGATAGAATAACAGCGTTTATAAGCAATTCTTAAATTGAATGGTACATACCCAGACTGCTATTATGTAATAACAATTTATGTTTATTGGATGGTTAGAGTCATCGTTCAAGTTATCAGAAGACAAACTGAAGACCCTGAAGATTGTAGATGCGAAAGTGAATTTATATTCATAACGATTAATCCTTAGTAATCAGTTTTTAATTGAAGCACTGCTAATTTTCTTAAGTATAAAGAGCTCACTCTGAATAACCCGTAAATATTGGTAGTAACTGGACTCCTGGCATTTCCTGATAATGCCTGGTCCTCATGTGGTGTTTATTGTGTGCGCAGCTACTGCATCATCCCCCCAACATTTTCTTCTGGGGCAAGCGCAATCTGAGTATGTGCAAGCGATTTGTGTATGAGTATGTGTATGTTATTTCTTAGAAATAATTTCTTTTTTTTTTACCTTTAACATTGCACCTTGTTTTTCTGGGACAATGTGAAAGAGGAATATTTCATATATGTAGCTGTGAAACTCTCAATCGTTCCGTTGTGCTCAACTCAAAATTTTTAGGGCACTCAGAGGGGGCAAAGCGTGAAAGCAGCAGCTGAATGCCCACATAATATACCTGTTCTGTATGTGTACTGCTGTTGCCTGTACTATGCCTGCCCTTTGCGGTTTTCTAAACTTTTCATTGCACGTACATCTAGACGACTGAGTTTGGATTTTGTTTTGTTTTCAAGCTGCAACTTTATCCTCCACTTTCCGCAAGCTAACTTTTATGCAATCGTTGCCTTCACTTTGTTGATACCATTCTTTAACATTCCTGCAGTAATGATGTGGATTTAACATCTTCTAGCGATTAATGCACTATTTAAATATCTTTGGACAGAGTCAGTGCGCGTGCGTGCTGATTAAAAGATCTAGCCTAGAAATGGCTGACTCTACATTAATGCTTACGGCTTGGACTTAGACCTTGTAGCCACCTTGGTGGTATGTTGGAGGATGTATATGAATACTGTTTTCCCCCAAACATTCTAACATAATGTGTTCAACTGGATATGTTTGCTGAGTTAAAAAGTTATAAAAAGGTGCCGGTCGAAAATTAGTTCCTCCAAGAATGTTGAAAAATCACTTCAAAATAAGTCACTATCACAAAAGTGACGTGCACCATGAGGGGAGCCGAGGGAAGCATATGTAGCTATATTGAGTGGGGTGGCTGGAGAACGCTGACAATGTAAGAAATAGATTTCCATACTCTCGGCAACCAGCTTTTCAGGCTCGAAACTCATCTCCAAGCTAGGGAAGTTTCCATATTGAACTGGCTTATTCCTAATACAGTAATCAGAAAAAATGTAAATCTAGCGTGTTATATGACAGGAGCATTCAATGCCAAATGGACCCCACACCCCACATGAACTGGCATAATGTTTTTTTTTTTTGTACAAATTACACACACGACTAATCAGAGGACAGCAAATAAACATTTCCAACTATGTAGTGTGAGCGTAAACCCATAGTGCACCAAGATCTATATTAAACTTCAGCATGCAACTGGAATCGCTTCACTCCAAAATGACCACTGCAGCAAATTTCCAGCTGCCAAACAGCAAAACCCCATCCCTTTTCCCATTTCAAATTGCGGAATCTCTCATTAAGGCCCTAGTGATGGTCAAAGTAGATTACTGACAAAGCCAGTGGACTTTCCGCTCTACTACTACTCTCCTGTTAATTAACGTTACCATGCATATCGCCTTTAATCACCATTGAGGCCACCCTCCCTCACATCACATTGTCTGGCTATCTCCTAATCTAAAAGAGAAGTATACAATTTTCACCCTAATCTTTGAACCATCCATGGCACCTAGGCTGTAGTACTGCCCACCTCCAAATTGTTGCTACTTTTAACCGCTACATCCTGGTGAGAACACTATACTCAGTTATCCAACAACTCCTAACTATCAACAAGACTAACTGTTCTACCCAACATTTCCAATTCTTAAGGTATTTAGGCTGTTGGAACACCGGGTGCAGCACGTGCAAACCCCTAATACCAAATTCTTACAAATTTCAAAACATATTTTACAGACTGAGAACAACCCCTTCATTATTCCCACTCTATGCAAACATATCAAATCAGTCGTCAAGAGACAGGGTCGCAAGAGTGTTGCCATGACATTTTTTGTTTCGGAAATATGGTTACGGATATATTTTATAGCGAGGTCAGTAATATCAAGGGGTCACACCTCAAGCTAGGTTTGTGCATAATATGCTAGAACTGCTCGGGGAAAATCAAAGTGCTGTGGTTTCTACTCTCCCTGCCTCAAACTTTGGGTGAAAATTCCTAAGTCATGTGGGGCTATAGTTCACATCCCATTGCAAGCTCACAGTGAGAGAAGGAGCAGCACTTCTTAGAGCAGTGGTGCCTGAGCACACCCCTCCCTGGCCTCACCAACAGCTCAAGTGGACGCCGTAGGAGGATGCTTGGGGAGAACAGGGCAGAACAAGAAGCAAACTGTGGGTACTGCTCTGCAAGGATATGAATAGGCTCATAAAGAGCCCATTCCAGCTCTCCGGCAACCAAGATGCCTTAACGCCTGACTGTGTAACCTTGATCTCCAGGGCAAGCACATGGTTTGCAAGGGGGCACAATAATATTGCAACTGCACCCCCATGCGTCCATTAAATGACGTTCCTGAAATGTCTGGCTGAAGCAAATGTAATGATGCCAATAATGAGTAGTGCTTACTGCCATTTCTAGCAGCCAATAAACAAAGAAACTTAATGATACTGCAAACTGACTGCTAAATCAGTGCTTTTCTCAGGGTTTGTCTTTAATCTCGTCCATCTTTTTTTTTTTTTCACCAAGTAGGACTATATATGCAGTAAGACTGGGGCTTTGAAGAGCGTTGCTATGTACAGAATCAGTCTTCAGATTGACCGTGAGGGCTAACATTTGGGGGATTTAATGATTGATCGAGGAGCCCTCTTTCCGTAGTCCACCAACTGGCTAAGATCATCCCAAATGAATGGAGTCACTGCCATAGTAATCCCCTCAGCGCTGCAACAACTGCCTGCTGATCATGCTGACATGGTGCCTAAGTGATAAAAGTAGCACAAGTCTTTGTCTTGACCATTCAATAGCTGGCTAAGACTCAATGTTTTTCCATCAGGACCAAGTGTTTGAGGCCCGCTATCTGCGCAAAGTACATGCAGATACACCCTTAAATCCACCCATTCATCCATCGCATCCAGATGTGGATTTGCTTACAGCTCTGGCTACAGTCAATGGAGAAACCGAATAATAATTGTGGAAGGTTATGCTGCACTCAGAGAAAGTCTTGTTTAACATCACTAGTGATATTTATATGGACTCACGCCCCTCCCAAGCATTTGCAGCATTTCATCAATTTTATAACAAAACTCCTTGATAAACCAGAAAGGGGTATTCTGCAGAACACAGACAAACTACAGAAGTATTATCACCATAAACTAATCTAGCAGAGACAACAGGAGGTCTCTAATGTTGTACTTTCTACCTGAAGCTGCACTGCAAATTCTCAAAATTGTGCTGACAACACACCAATTGGTAACCAGGCAAGAAACCAAGGGACCGGGCGCTCAACACATAAGTAGGGCAGTGTGACAATACATAACTGATATAGGTTGGTGCTCCAAGGGGAGAGAGGTTAGCTACTAATTCAACCACCTTAATCCTCACAGCAGAAGGGATACAGCAAAACAAAAAGTTACCCCTGAGCACTCAGAGTAATATTTTTATCTAATAGAAATGGAAGAGTCTGTGTGTTTATATGAAATCCAGTTCTTTCTTCAGGTATCCAGTATCCGATACTCAGTAGGATAATGTTTCCAAGACACAGCTTGATGTGGTAGTACATTCGGACAATTACAGCCAACACGTCTTTCGTCGTGTGTCATAACGTGACTTCTTCAGGGCTGTAAACCCAAAATACAGTTATATCACTGTTCTGACATAGGCAAAATATGCCCAGCACACAAAGACTCATTTTTATTGGATAAAAATATTACTCTACTGAGTGCTCAGGGGTGACTTTTTGTTTTTCTCTAAATTGCTGTTATCGAATACCCCCAGTATCTAGCGATCATGATGCCAAAATAACTGAACTTGTTTCGTGCTACCTGAAAAGAGCAGCTGAAAGGAGCAGTTAGGAATTTGCATAAATCATGATAATGCAATCTTCTATACTCGAGCTTTGTTCCAGTTGACCTTGAAACCAGAGTTTGTGATGTATACCCTAAAATATCAAAATGATATGCATATAGGCCCTCGGAGCAGCTACATACACCTGCATATAGGGATATGCTATCATACTAGGCTTTGTTACACAATAGTCACCTGATCAAGTGGTCTATCTCCATCAAATATGCTAGGAGTTCCACTGATAAATAATAACTAAAAGAAAAAACTGAAAAAACTTCAAGTTTCATGTGGTTCTTGCTTTAAGAAACACAAACGCACCTGTGGAGTTCAATTCATTAGTTCTATTTTTGCCCACGTTATTTTTCTTGGTGATTTCACATGTCTGGTTACCAAGCTACTGCTAACTCCGGCTCATATTTCTGGTCCTAAACCTAGACTGTGTCCAATAGCGTGGGGGGTAACATTTTTAAATTTTACATTTAAGAAAGTTATTCAGCCTTTTGAAGATACTCCGGACATTTCTCTGTCCCCCTGATCCTGAGGTTCCTGGAATACTGTACCCTTTTTGCTGATTGTTCTGACTTCCCCGCTGCCTCCCAACCCCCCTGTTCATCTCTATTGTCCTCCTGATTTTCTACCTGGTATGGTGTGGTCCCCCCATCGGCGCTCGACACCGTCTAGACTTTTTCTCGCCTTGAGTTTTGTTTCATTGTTTCTTTGTTTGTTCTTTTCTTTTAAAATTTAAAATATTTGTATCCTGCCTAACTTCTGAGTTGCCGAGAATATCTCCTGTAACCCTGCTGAGCCTCTGGGGATCAGTCGCTGCTTCGTGACGTCAAGCAATTGACATGTATATATTAGCGGCCGGCCCTGGTGGTTGTAGGCCCATATTTGTAATGATGCTTTTTTGCATAATAAAGTTTTTCAAAAAAAAAAAAAAAGAAAGTTATTCAGATTAGCCTACATCCTATAAGGTGAGATCTCATCATTATTACCAGGGACATCTAAAGGATTTTAGGGGCCCCTGTTCGGAGCAGCTTTGAATTTATAATCCAATTTGAGCTCTTTCAAGCCCTCTTTGGCCATGTCACTGACATTCTAAATGTGTTAACATCTCATTTCTGGGACAGTGCCGTGCGTTTTCAATATTGTAACAGCAGCAGCTCACTATAATTCTGCAAGTAATATCTGTGACACCCTCCCGTTTCTCATAAGTGAGGTCCGGTTTTGATCTAAAATAAAAAAAAATATGGACGTTGCTAAAACAAACAACATTTCTCTGCAGAATGTCTGTAATAGACGCTCACGTATCACCCACATTAAAAATAAAGTTAGGGAAAACTGTATTTAAGACAATATGTTTAACGATTATTCAAGGTCATCAGGGAGAGACTTCAGAACAGAGCTGCCTCTATCGGAAGGGGGGGGAAGAAGGGGGGGGGGGTTAAAAGGCTGGGTCCCTGGGCCAGAGCCCACTTTGCCCATGTCTTAAAACGTCTCTGAGTAATACAAAAACAGCTTAAACAGGAGGTGTGTGATAAAATTGCACAAAAATGGTTAGTACAAGAAGGCTTGGTTCTCTGAGCTCCTCTTAGTTCCATCATGTGTTCCCTTTCCCTGATTTTTTCCTTTTTTTAATTTGAGTTTTATACAGCGCAAACTAGACCCGAAGGTATCAGAGCACCAGTTGCGTTAAGACGGACACATTCATTTTTTTTGTTAGGCACTGGAGATTAAGTGATTTGCCCAGAATCACAGGAGGTTGTGCGTCCCTGCAAAGGCTCGAAACCCGGTTCCCCAGGTTCGAGGTTGTCCACTCTAGCCGTTAGGCCACATCCTCTCCAAAAGTGTGATAGTTTGATATCTGCAAAGAGTGGTGCTGATATAACTTGTTCATAAAAATTTAGCCTCGCTGCTTCCACTACTGCCTGCGACATTCTTACATAAGGAGTAAAGCTAAAACTTAAGTACTTAAAAATGTGGATTTACGGTGCAAGGCTCACCTAGGGAAATCAACTGTAGAGTTAATGAATTATCTGTTGTCTTGAAACAGGCCATGCTTGAAATACCCACAACCGCAAGGTATGTTTTTTTTTTACCCTTCAGGTTAATGTTTAAGTGGTTGTTTTAATCTGCAGTCAAAGAACACATGTAAGACGAGTTTAACATTTCACATTAAAATTCCACCATTCTGCCCCTGAACAAGTATTTCGAACAAAAATGTACTCGCCTGTACTGCCATCCAGTCACCAAGTTTGTGTATTTCATCAAATAGCCACATACATTTTCCATGTGATCACTGTTTAAAAAAGAAAAACAGAATATTACAACTCATGAATGTACAGAACTGATACAGCTTTAACCTCACCTAAATTGGAGAGAAAAAAAGGATTAGCTTGTTAAAAAACCAGCCGAGATTCATAAATCAACAACTCTTTAGCAAACACACTTTTTAGGTGTGACTAAAGAGAATTTTAGCCAAGGCTCTTGAAGGTTTCTTTCCTTGTGGCCATTGCAAGGCATGTCTGTACAGTAAATGTCACAAACAAGTGAGCCACAATGGGGTCAACAAAAACATTACCCAGTTTCTTACATGTAGCTCCATGTTTGTGATGCATGCAATAGAATGTACATGTAAACTTTGGTACATAGGCAGCACTACATGTATGGCCGAAAAAAGAATCCTGGAACATACTCTTGCGATTACCAACTATGATCCTAAATATCCTGTGGCCCGACATTTCAGGGAGAGACATTTTTCAAACACTAAGGAATTAAGCTATATCATCCTTGAACAGATTAGCAAAAATCCGAGAGGGGGCAATAGGGTACTTAAATTACGACAAAGAGAGTACAAGCTCATTATTGATTTCCAAACCAAAATGCCGGGAGGGTTGAATCAGGAAGAGGAGTTTTCCGTACACCTTAAAGAATAACTGATTTTATAATGACAAGAACATTTCGCCTACATTTACGTGTATCATTTTGTTTGGGTTAAAGGCTGTTTCTCTAGGTAGAACATATACCCCGCTGTGTAATTCTGTGGCTCTGTAGTTCTGTATCTATCTTCCATGAATTATAACGTGCCCTTGATGTTATAAGACACTTTGAAGAGTGATGATGTTACTGTAAGTAATAGGATTAAGTTATCCTGTTTTTAAAAAAAGCATTATTTTAATGTATTTATTTTTTCTCTTGTTTTCTCTCTCTTCTTTTTCTCTTTCTTTTTCACTTTGCAGATGGAAAGGAAGGGCCTAGTCACAGACACTCACTGTACACATGGTCCCCACTCCTTTACTCTCTAGTTCTTGTTTCTCAACAGAGCACATTCACTATTATGCCATTGACAGCACGACTTTGCAGTATGGGGTCGGTGACTATGAGTGCGGCGGACTTGTGTTATTCCCTGTGCACCTTGCTGATCATTGCCACATGGTACCATTTGGGTACGATTTACAGTCCTTTTTCAATAGGCTAACTTAGCATGATCTGAGCTATATGTTTTACAGTTGTACATGCATTCGAGTTTAGGTAGACTTAAACTACCTATAGGGACAGCGACTGACCACTGGGTAATACCTTGTTGTTCTCATGTTGGGAGAAAGGTGTAAGGTGTCATTGGGTTGCACATTGTATAGCATGCATGATAGAAATTATCTGCTCTTATTTACTGATATGTAGAAGGATTCTTTGGGTCTTTTGAACAAAAGATAACTTTATTGACTATACACAAGTCCCGTTACTCACGCATGATGCGTGGGCCTGTACAAGCCAACATCGATGAATATCAACATCGTTGTAGGTGGGAGTTAAGTACTAATGTCACATGACAATTATCCTAGGATCACATGTGGTAAGCGATGATGTGTGTCTTTACTGTTTAGATTGTTTTGACCGATAGCATTATAAATTCCTGCATTTATGCGTTATGGATCGCCATATACAATGCTTATTATTTTTCCACTTAACCGCTTTATACAAATATGCATTATAAGAGCAGAGACATACAGGCTTTACATACAATCCAATTGACGTTTTTACGCAAATTGTATTAAGATGAACACTCGGGGGGCGCTAGAGAGCCCGCGCAAGATGGCCGCCTGTTAGTGCTGCTCTGCCGGCCGAGATTTTAATCCGCCCAATATCCTGAATCCTACCTGCCATCCATGCACTCTTGGTGTGGATCTGCCCTCCTCGACGCTCCTGCATCCCGGTGATCTCTTCTGGTGAATAATGCTGGCCTGCTAAGACTGATTTTCCCTGTTCTGCCTCCCGGCCTGGTGGCTCATGGCGGCGCCTCGTGGCATGCTGTAGGCTGATACCTGTGCTGCTGTTGGCTCTTCTGGTTGCTGGCCGCCTCCGTCTGCTGCGCAGGGGGCTCTGAGGCGTTGTGGGGGCGCTCCGTCGCTGCCTGCTGCTGGCGGACCCGGAGAGAGACGCGCCTAGCGCGTGGAGGATAAGGTGGTGGTGCAGGCTCCGTTCGCCCGCCTATTGCGGGGCTGTTGGTTCCATGCTCCCTGGAGATTCTACCGCCGGCATCGGCGGAGCGTATGAGCGGTGCCTGCTGATTTGGGGAGCTGGGAGCGGCGGCGGAGCGCGGCGATCAGCGGGACCTCACTGGAGCCGTTGTTTCGAGCTGCGAAACATTCCCAGCAAAATCTCTGCTATTGTTGGGTGCGTCTCCTGATGACTGGCAGCGCCCATTAAGCTAGCTGAAAGACATTTCCAAGTGTCATCCGGTGTTTCTACTGTCGGGGGGACGGTGTCCAGAGCTCCGGATCTTCGCTGCGGCTGGCGGACCCGGTGAGAGACGCGCCTGGCGAGTGGAGGATCCCGCGGTGGTGTGGGCTCCGTTCGCCCGCCTCGTGAAGGGCACTTGGCCCCTTGCTCCCTGGGGACTGTACCTTCAGCATTGGCGGAACTGGAAGGCGGCGCCTGTCGCTTTGTGGAGCGGCGGCGGCGAGCAGCTAGCGACGAGACCAGCCTGGAACCATTGTGTGGATCTGCGCTCTGCAGGTACGGCAGACCCACGACGCTCGCTTGGTTGCGGCTGGTGACCGGCTGGATAGCGCTGCAGAGCCGGGTGGGGCCCTTGGCTATGTGTGGCGCGACCTGCCGGTCCTGAGTCCCGCGACTGGCGGCTGAGCTCTGCGCGGCGTTGGCGCCTTGCTACCGCTTGCCCTGGTGTCCTTGGGGTGACGAGCTCCTTGAGCTCCTTGGGTGGAACCCCCTGCCTCGGCGCCCGCATATTGCGGCGGGGACTGGGAGGCCTACTGTTGCCTTGCGGATGCCTGGGCTGCTGGTGGGGGGGCTAATGCTGGCCTGCTAGTTCTCTCTCTACTCCTGATTGGCGCACAGGCGGCGGTCTGCATCGGGAAGCCCCAGTCACTGGCTGCTTCTGATGCTGACCTTGGCACGGAGGGAGGGACTGGGGCCAGGTTAGAAGGCATGATGATCGCAATGCAGCAGAGCCTGCACACTATAGACGCAAAAATTGACACCTTAAATTTGCGTATGGACAATATGGCCTCCAGGCTGGATAAGCACGGTGAGCAGCTGACTGAGGCTGAACGGCGTATTTCTCAGGCGGAGGACAGAGTGGAGGCAGTCGGTACTTCCTGTGCCAGTATGGAAAAGATTTTGGAGATTATTAAGGCCAAAAATGAGGACATTGAGGCTCGGTCTCGACGGAATAACCTGCGCATTACAGGAATTGCAGAATCAACCAATACGGGGCCTATGGAACTGTTCGTTGAGACTCTACTCACACTTGAGTTATCAGGGAATGAAAGTGGAACTCTTTCCTGACTTTACAGTTGCGGTGCAGCAGGCGCTTAGGGAATACCAAACTGTGAAGAAAAAATTGCAACTGCTTAATATTGCATATGCCATGCTGTATCCGGCGCGCTTACGGATTCATCACGACGGAAAGTTCCGCATCTTCTCTACTCCTAAGGAGGCGCTTCAATTTCTCCGGCAATTAGAGCGTCGCTCGCCACGGCGTTCGCCGCCACCTAAGAACATGGATGCATCGGACTCTGTTGGTTGACTGATGCTGACTGGCTTATTGGAGTGTATTGTTGGTCATTTCTGCCCTGCCCGTTGGCGAGCGGTGTGTCTCCATACGTCAGTCTTCGCTGTCTAACCTCGACACTGGCTTCATTAATGATGTTTTATCTTGCTGTCTAGATATGTTTGCCTGATTGCATTACTCTGTGTGGCCTTGAAGGAATGCCCTCTATTGTTCCTGTAATTGCTGGATGTGTTGGGGAGGGGTGATATTGTTCTGGTACTGGGCATGGGCGGTTGGACTTCGCTGTTGCCAGATGCGGGTAGCTCCTCTCCCTTAATCTCGGCCCACCCTGTACATCTCAGGGTGTTAGAGGCCTCTGGAGCTTCCCCATATGGGAATTCCCCGAAAAGTTGCATTTTCAGTTTTTACTTATGACCTGGTCGCACTATCTCCTCTATGGAGTTCCTCTATATGTGCTTTGTCTATTGCGCGACCTGTTATGGCATTTTTTTTCTTCTTGCTGTTATTGGGTTGTCACGGCAGTTTTTTCTTCTGCTGGAGTGGGTGGGTGGTATGTTGGGGGGTTGTACGGTTTTGAATGGTACACTGACTGTGTATGCTGGGTATGGTGGGATGGGGTTGGGAGCAGAATATCTATATTTTGATGTTGGTGTGTGTTCTCGAGCCGTAACATAACTGCCCCTACTGATGGGGAGATATCGTGGCTCAGTTGGAATGTGAGAGGACTTAACCCCCGTAAGGTCCGACAGGTGACCTCCTATCTTGACCGTCATAATGTTCGCATCGCTCTCCTGCAAGAGACGCATCTTACTAAACAGGCGGTCGCATCGGTTGCCACTAGATGGGCAGGGGTTCGACTTGCAGCTTGTTATTCCTCCTATGATCTTGATCAAAAAAGGCACCCCCTTTGTTCCGCATGTTATTGACGAAGATGTGGGTGGGCGATACATCATAGTACAGGGTACACTCTACAATCGGTCCTTAGTTATAGTCAATGTATATGGACCCAACGTTGACGACCCTTCTTTTTACGATGAATTATGGGGGAAACTCTATAGGTTGCCACCTTACACTCTTATTTGTGGGGGTGATTTTAATGTAGCCCTGGACCCGGACATGGACAGAGTCTCTACTGTAGACAGACCTCCCAAACGAGCAGCAACAGCTCTGCGTGATGGTATGGCGCTGCTGGAGCTGGTGGATGTGTGGCGTCTACAGCACCCTGATGAACGGGAAGGCACATGTCACTCTTTTGCTCGCTCTGTTTGGTCTCGAATAGACTTCTGGTTGCTGACCCATGATGCTAATGATTGGGTGTCGCGGGTTGCACACTTGCCTCAGACGCTTTCGGACCACTCCCCGGTACTTCTTCGTTTGGCTTTGCCGACATATGTCCCCCCACCTTTCCAGTGGCGGCTCCAACCGTCTGCATTGTTAGACACTGTATTTTGTGAAGGTGTTCGGGAGACCATTGCAGATTACTTTGAGAGAAACAGCGGTTCGGGTGAGACGGTGGGGATGCTATGGGAAGCCTTTAAGGTGAGCATACGTGGGGTCTGCATTGGCCTTCAGGCAGGAGTGCTTCGTTCGCTCAGGGGTACAATGTCTGCATTGGAGCATGAGTTGACGGGTTTGGAGCGGCGGTATGAGACGGAATCTGATCCCGCTGTGCTTGCGCTCATAAGGACCAAGGTGGCTGAATACAATGCTGTGGCAGACCAGGAGATTCGTCATTTATCCCGCCGGAGTACAGCCAGGTATTACGGTGAGGGTGGCAGACCGGGCAGAGCCCTGGCGGCCCGGATCAGGGACCCACAGAGTCGTTCCTGCACTGTCCATTCGATTGCCGACGATACTGGCACTTACTACGATAACCCTAGCATTCTGGAGACCTTTGCTGGTTTCTATCAGGGCCTGTACGCTCACCGCCCGGCGGCCGATGAGGCTGAGTTATGGCAATATTTGGATGATATCGCTTTGGTCTGGATCTCTTGTAGGCAGCAAGAATTTCTGATGCACCCTCTCACTCTTGCCGAAATCCGGGATGCTATAACCGCTCTTCCCTCTGGTAAGTCTGCTGGTGCTGATGGGCTGCCAGCGGAGTTTTATAAAACCTATATTGATATTCTGGCTCCCTGCTTGCTTCAGGTCTATGAGGAAGCCTATGAGGCCCAATGCCTGCCCCCTAAGCTGCGAGAAGTGCTGATGATCGCCCTACTTAAACCGGGCAAACCGGCGGATCGGTGTGCCTCTTATCGGCCACTCTCCTTAATCAACACGGACGTAAAACTTTTGGCCAAGGTCCTGGCCACACGACTGCAGCTGATCCTGCCGGTACTGGTCCTGCCAGACCAATCTGGTTTCGTGCCTTCCCGCTCCACCTCCCACAATCTTAGGACCCTTTTTGCTGTTATGCATGCCCTTAAGCCCACGCTACCTGCGGTGGCGGTGCTCCTCGATGCCACACAAGCCTTTGACTCCATCTCATGGTCGTATATGATCTCGATCTTGCACCGTATGGGGGTGCCTTTCGTATTCACCAACTGGATCAAGCTGCTATATACCTGTCCGTCCGCCCGAGTAAGGGTCAATGGGCACATTTCGCGGCCCATCTCCATTCACCAAGGTACGCGCCAGGGCTGTCGGCTCTCGCCGCTTCTGTTCACGCTTATGCTTGAGCCCTTGGCTTGTATCCTAAGACAGCGACACTCTCGGGCGGCGCTACGATTTCTCCAGCGCCCGCTGGCCGTATCCATGTACGCAGATGACATGGTGCTATATGTCTGTGAACCGACCCTTCACCTATCCCCACTTTTGCGAGAATATGTTCGCTTTGAACGATTCTCTGGGCTTGGAATAAACTGGTCCAAGTCCTTAATTTTGCCCCTTACAGACAGCACATCTCCTATTGATCTCGATTTCCCCCTGGTTTGGAGTTCCGATGCGGTGAAATACTTGGGGATCTGGATCCATCGTGACCCCCAGGAGGTGATACGCGCCAACTATGGCGTCGCTGTCGCGCGCCTTGAGGAGCAGGTGGCTCGATGGATAAAGTTACCTCTCTCTTTTGCGGACCGGCTATCTTTAATAAGAACTGGTAATACTCCCCCGTTTCTTGTATTTATTTTTGAATATACCGGCACCTCTGTCACGTCCCTTCTTCGCTTCTCTTCGCTCCTTGTTAACCACTTTAGCGTGGGGAGGGAAAAAATCTCGCCTCAAATGGGAAACGCTTACGCTACCCTATGCACAGGGGGGTTTTGCGGCGCCTGATTTTCAGCTGTATTATCTGTGTGCGCAGGCCCACTTTGTGTATTATTGGCAGCATGACCCGGCATATATTCCCCATGTGGCGGTGGAGGCTGGGGTGGTGCATCCTATACCGCTTAAAGCCATGCTTGTTAACACTCATACGGTGTTCGAGAAAGGGGAATTTGACACGGTGCAGACCACGGTTGGAGCGTGGAGGGAGTTGGGTAGGCGTGCGCGGAAGCTGACGCTTTATGCTCCTGACATGCCCCTGCTTCACCATTCTTCCCTCTTGGTTACTACGGAGGTGGGCGCCCTACGGACACTTGGCAGCATGAATTTGACGACAATGAAAGACTTGTATCCGGGTGGCCGATTTGTTACAGCTGTCTCGTTGGCTGCTGACGGCCCTCTTACCGCCATGCAACTTTTTGTATATACTAGGCTGCGGTCAGCCATGCGGGAATTATATCTGAAATTTCCTGCGGAGCCGCCTGCACTGGAGGCCTTGCAGCTCCTCTATCTTACCTCCTCTAAGGGGAAATTGGTCACCAAGCTGTGTCTCCCAAGGTGAGGCCCCTCCTCTGGTTCAGCCGGCGCGGCTGCGATGGAATGCCCTATTGTCCTGCGAGTTGACAGATGACGAATGGGAGGGATGTTGTAGTCTCACTGGGCGGCTGACATCCAATGGGAATCTGCGCTTGGTGCACTATAAATATATACACATCAGCTATACTATACGCCTACCCAGCTGCATCGGTATGGTTTGCGTGAATCCGCTGTCTGTAAACGGTGTGGTGCCCCAGATGCTGATTTTTATCATTTGGCGTGGGCTTGTCCCAGGGTGTATTCATATTGGGAGGCTGTTGTACAGACTATACATGACATGACGGGGATTCCCCTGGATTGCACCCTGCTGCTTTGTCTTCTTGGTCATGTTGCTGTTGTTAAGGTCTCCTATAGGAGATTTGTGGCTATAGCGTTGTTGATGGCTAAGCGGAGGGTCTCCATGTGCTGGGAGAGTAGAGTGGCCCCCACCACCAAGCTGTGGCTGCAAGACTTGACTTATTGCTGGGATCAGTTATGTTGTTATGCTGAGGAGTTGCCAATGGCCTCCCGACCCCGTGATATTTGGTCACCACTCACGACCTATTTACTGTCTGTGGCCAACATTTAGCATGCTGTTCTTTTGACTACTGATATGTACCTGTCCTTGTCTTAACGTGTCCGCTCCTGTTGGCTCGGGGTGTTTGCTTTTTCATACTCTGTGCATGCTCCTCAACTACATCCACTGTAAATTGTCCTATGCTATTCTGTACTGATGCCTCACTTGCACTGTCCGATGTACCACCTTGTACTGCGTTGTTGCTGTTTATGCTTTTTTTTTTTTTAGAAGATGAACACTCAAGACAATTTTTTCAATCAGGGCCTATGAATTGTGCACCCTTCCAATATGTCCGCAACACTAAACACGAGGTGTACGTCATCAGAACGCATCATGAAACTCCATTTATGCTGTGCTGTTTTTGTTGTCTATTATTCACGTGATCAAGCCTCGCTGGAGGTGAAACGCGTTGTGAATTAAACAACGGACACCTTGTTTTCTTGTGTTTGTCCTGAGAGCGCGCTTGAATATTGAACTTAATGATATATATATATATATATATATATATATATATATATTCACTGAAAAAAACATAGGTTTCACACATGTTATAGTTAGCTGGACATTTTACTGATAAAAAACCAATGAAATTCTCCCGTTATAGTTAGTGCAGGCAACTATAACTCACGCGACCGCAATCCTCTGCTGATGCTAATACTGTATTTAGACACTTATTTGCCCATATCTTCTTCCGTTAAATTTTAGCTATACATATATTACAAATATTTTTTTTCATAAAGACACATATGTCATCAGCAGAGGATTGCGGTCGCGTGAGTTATAGTTGCCTGCACTAACTATAACGGGGGAATTTCATTGGTTTTTCACGAGTGAAATGTCCAGCTAACTATAACATGTGTGAAACCTATGGTTTTTTAAGTGAATATATATATATATATATATATATATATATATATATATATATATTCACTGAAAAAACCATAGGTTTCACACATGTTATAGTTAGCGGAAATTTTACTGATAAAAAACCAATGAAATTCCCCCGTTATAGTTAGTGCAGGCAACTATAACTCACGCGACCGCAATCCTCTGCTGATGCGAATACTGTATTTAGACACTTATTTACCCATGTCTTCTTCCATACATTTTTAGCTATACATATATTACAAATATTTTCTTTTCATAAAGACACACATGTCATCAGCAGAAGCAGAAGATATATATATATATCTCACAAGAGGAGTTCCCAGACTCCAGTAGATAGCTGGAACAGGTACAGACCACCACACGCTGAAGATTGTAGTATGAAAAGGTTTATTCTTTAGAGTCAGTAGGCATGACGCGTTTCGGCCGTGTTGCCACGGCCTTGATCACAATATATATTTTGAATCCCAATCCTGGCAGTAGAACAACAGTCAGGCACAGACTCCGTGAAATAATGGCAAAAAGATGTAGTTTAATCCAACAAAAGGCATATATGGCACCTGACAACTTGAACATTTGAGTGTCAAGAAACAATATACAGTCGCCTAGGTAGAAAGACTTTTTTTGTTCTTGCAGTATTGACTATATGCCAGAGCTTACGTGAATATCAAAAAAGAAACCTACTGACAAGGGCTTGGGATCAAGCCCCTTTTCCCCAACTGGAGCAACAACCCAAACGCAAATCATTTGCTGCACTGTAGTGACAAGGAGAGTTCACAGCAGTTAATACAACTGCCACCATAGCAACCACAGAAGAGACTAGTGCTGTCCCCACTGTACGGACTACACCACCGATAGCCACTGTACAGCATCTGCGACAAGACGGCCACAACTGCATCGACAGCAGCACAAGCACACATAGCAAAGAGCACAACATCAACCCCAGTTTCCAGCCATGGCAGAAACTCGAGCAGCGATCACAGCTGTAATCAAAGCAGGGACCACAGAATCAACCTCAGCTGCCACCATAGCGGTAGGTAAGCATAGTTTACCCCGAAACCGGAACACCACATGCCATTACAACGCGGTTACAACAACCGCGTTATAATGCATGACATTACACCGCAAGCCAGAACAACAACTTGCTCTAGGGCAGGTGTCTCCAACCTTTTTTGTAGCGAGAGCTACTTCTGACCAGTGAAAGTCATCATGAGCTACTAAAGGCCAAGCAACTCGTACATTGTTCCCAAAGACCCCCTACACCCAGCTTTGTTGACTTTAAGCCTAATTTCCATGGAGCCAGATACTATGTGTGGTCCAAATACTTGGAGTTCCCTTGCTAGAATCAGTGATGGTTTTTGCCAGATTTGTCACCGTGCTTCAAGAACTTTTAGTTGTAAATGATCACCAAAATAATTACAATGCAGCTCAAATAAAAACAAATCGGAAAATCAGTCTTAACTTTAGTATGGTACTACATGAGACCCTCTAATGCTGTGTAATCTGGTAGTTTCAGGTCGCAATTCTGAAGAAGTCACCCACATGTTATCAATTTACTGAGATGTTTATCATTTTCCATCCCCTTCTGCGATCCCAGGCTTCCCATTTGAAGTGACAGATTACAGAATGTAATGAGAATAAAGGGCCTAGCTGAGATTATAGCCTGGAATAGACAGTCTATAATTGTCTTCCCCACCTTTAATCATGAAAATGTCTTAATTTCTTGGAAGTCTTGTAAGTACCTCTGAGCATTATAATTGTGATTCTCTGTCCTTCTTTAACCTTATTTGAAGTGTTTTCCACATGGGTAACAAAAACCTTCCAGGCCGGACATTAACACAAATTCAAACTGCAAATGGTTATCATTCAAATGACGTCGGACTGCTCAGCAACACTATAGCAATACGATGTTGGGAATTGATCTGAAAGCCTCAAATAGAAAAGTATAATGTTCCATGTTATTACAGTTAGTGCATGTGTTAGGGAACGATATTAAGCATTTATTATGAATTGATTGATGGGATAATAGCTGAAAGCCTAAAATGGAAAAGTGTAATGTTGTTCGGTGTTATTCTTATAACAGTTAGTGCCCCTCCTAAGGAAAGATAAATAAGGATTATTTTTTTGCCGTGATTCACAAGAAAAAATGTTTATTATCTTTCCCTAGCAAGTGCACTAACTGTTACAATAGCACAGAACGACATTCTACTTTATTTTAGGCTTTCAGCTACTGTTCTATGAAACACACCAAAAAAAATAATGCATATCATCTCTTCCTTGCAAGTGTAATAACACAGAACATTATACTTTCCTATTTTTAAGACAAGTAATGTTTGTTAGTAAGGCAAAACGATTACAGTGACCAATTAAAAAAAAAATCAGCTTGCCTTGCCCTGCCGGCCCCACTCTTAAAGAAAGGCTAAGTGAAATCCAGCTTTTTAAATAACATTTTCTGAAAAAGCGACAGCAGTTCCAATAACGTACCTAGGAATCGCTTGAGGGAAAGCCCGTCCTGCTCTCTGGAGTCTGATGACAGGACTCTGGCAGAAGTCCGGCTGTGTCCTGGGCGCTGCTATCAGACACTTCCCAAGCCCCACAGTCGCAGCCCCATGCCAAGACTCCGGTGCCCGGGTGCTGCGAGGGAGGGCCTGTGCTTGAATGCTCAGGCCCTAGAAAACGGCATGGCAGAGTCTGAGACGGTTGTTGCTGCAAGGAACCACGGTGTCTCCAAGTGCGGTTCTGTGCAGCATAAGACAGGTGGCGCTGCTGGGTTAAATTAAATAATGAAGAACCCTGCGCACAAAACAAAATTATCTTTACAACGGAAAAAAAGTGTTACGTGTTTACATTTTAAAATATAAACATTTAACTACTTTTTCCCCCAAAACAAGGCTGTGAGTCACTAGAAGGGGATCGGCGAGCTACCAGTAGCTCGCGATCGACTGGTTGGAAATACCTGCTCTAGGGGTTAGAAGGTGTTGGATTTAAAATCCAGCACCTTCCATACTGTTGCACAGACTGGAGTTGGAATGGTAAATTATACTATTCTAACATGCAGCGCGCCCCCACCCTAGAGCAAGTCATTGTTCCAACTTGCGGAGTAATAGCATGCGTTGTTACAACACGGTCGTTGTAATGACCGTGTTGTAATGGAATGCGTCAAAGAAAGCATGCGGGAAAATGAGGCATATTCAGCAGTAGCAGCACCGACATTAGCTTCTACCATAGCATGGACCACATCAGCAACAATGGGAGCCACACCACTAGACACAACTATTGCACCTAAAGCCAACACAACAGTAGCATCCAATGAAATGGTAATAGTTACAAGCACTGTAGGAATCACAGCAAAACTTCGCTTCTAGGGAAGCAGGTACTACATTAGACCAATAGCTGTTGGGACAGCAGCTACTGCAGCGATTATAGCTAGGAATACAACAGTTACGCCAGCTGCTACAACTGCCAGCACAACAACAGCTGACAGCACCAAAGGTACCATAGCATCTACAACTGTACAACAGCAAAGAACACAGATGCCCCACAGTAGGAGCAATAGCAGTCAAAACAGGGTCCACAACAGAAAGCACAGCTGTAAATACAGTGGAGAATGCGGAAGACCACATCTCTCACCACAGTGGGACACCAACAGCCATAGCAGTAGGGACCACAGCAGTAATCATAGATGAAACCACAGAGATATTTAGTACCACAACAGCACCAACAGCAGGAACCACAGCTGCCACAACAGCTGGGGCCATAGAAGCAGCAACAGCAGCTATCACAATTTCCCCATTGCAGCAGAATCAGCTGCAAAACCCTGCACACCCAGCAGGTCCCACAGTTCCTATCATGGCACAGACCAGAGGAGCGACCACAACTGTAACCACAGCACAGTGGCGTAACACAGGCCCCTGCAGCCCCTGTGGAGAGGATCCCCCCCCCCCCCCCGAGCTGCAGGGGCCACCCTCAGGACAGTACTATGGCCTGAAAGCTCCGGAGAGGGGGGGCCCTCCATGTACCTTGCAGGGGGGGGGAACCCCTCAAGTTTTGTTACGTCACTGCCAAAGCAGGGACAACAGGAGCGACAACAACTGTGACCACAGCCACCACCACAGTGGCAACAACAGCAACAAGCATTGGCATAGCCAATAGGTCTCGCTTTTGGGACCTTATAAGTGTTTAGTTATGCAACTGTTGCATGGCTAAACACTTATAAGGTCCCAAAGGCGAGACCTATTGGCTATGCCAATGCTTGTTTTTAAGCTAGGGAACATCTAGGGGAGAGGAGTTGGCGTAACGGCTAGGGCGCTCGACCCCGGAACTGGGTTCGAGTCTCGGTAATGACACTGAACATCCTGTGATTCTGGGCAAATCATTTAAATGTGTGTCCTCATGTAACGTAACTGGTGCTATGTAAAGCGCTCTGATACCTGATTGGATTCGGGTCAAGTGCACGCTATATAAAACTCTGCAAAAATGTAAAATGTATCACAACTATACGGGAAAGATATTTCCACTGTAACGCCCATAGGGAATTATTTTGGGACGGAATTGATACTTGGTTGAGTTCCAACGCCTTATCATGATGGGCTGGACTGGCTCCGCACAGAGGTGAGCGCATGTTCCCATGTGCATGTGTAAAGTGAATTAATTTAACCTCACATCTTTGTTTAGTTTAGTGCATTGTTGTAGGGCTCTCAGAGAGAGGCAAGCCCCCGCTCACTGTTTCTGAGCTGAAATGTCTGAAAATCAGTGCCTAATTCAGAAATATCGTGTTAAATTAATCCTCTGCAGGCACAGAAAACAGGCGCTGGGTTCACCAAATACAGCCCCTGATTTACGTCATTGTGAAAGTTGTTTTCGTTTCCCCCGTCTCTGCCTCCTTTGTATTCTAACCAGGAATGGAAATAACTTTTCATCTGCAGTGTTTGGTTGTTATGAAACCTCCCGGTGTTTTTGGTTTGCTTTTGTGAATGTAAATGGGAATTGCAGCCTGTGAGAAACATGTCGCTCAAATTTAGTTTCCTAAAGTTGTCAAATATTTATATACAGATGCGCGGCCTAGTAAATATCAGCAAAGAAATCATTTTAGAGTGAGCAAGAGTTATAAATAGGTAGGAGGAAAGACTTCCGTTTTCTAATTTCATTTACTCATTTTCTGAAGGCAAGTTTGTCATGGGTGTGTGAGGTTGTCAGTTTTTGCCCATAAAGTTTTATTCCATGTTTTATATTTCTGATTTATCTTTATTTACTAGCTGTCTGGAAAAAAAAAGCACCCTTTAGAGAGATAGAGAGAGCAAGTGCTAAGTAAACAGAGGCACAGATAGGGAGAGTCATACAAGGCCTGTTTCCAAATTCAGCAGTAATGCGCCGAACTACATGCTTCAGTGAGCTCTTATCGGAGAAGCTGTGTTTAGGTAGAATTTGAAGTCAGCACTTTAAACATAGGCGTGCATCAGTGGTCTTTGCTGCCTTGATTTCGGCAGTAGCATCCGAACTGTTATTATAGTGAAGTATTCGGCTTCTAAAGGATGCAGTGATTGTGTGATTCAGTGAATGTGGTGCAGCCTGGCGGATTAGGGCCACATGTATCTAACAAGCAGGAAGTGGGATAAGGGAGGGGGTGGCAAATGGTGATCATTTTGCGGCCACTTTGATGTTCTCAGTGGCCGCGCGGCTCACTGAGAACATCAAAGCGGCCGCGAAATGATCAGCAGGCTGCCAAATGGTGCGCGCCCGGCGCACCTGCACTGTAGTTGGCGGCCTGAAAGCACTGGTTTGCACTTCCAAATCCCCCTTTTACAAAAGCTCTCGCGAGAGCAGCGCTAAAGCGCTGGCTCAGGCGAGACCTAAAAATCGTTGCAAGCACAGCCGGGACCACAGCTGTCTCAACAGCTTCCTCCACAGTTGTAACCACAGCAAGGACCACAGATGCAACCAGAGCAAAGACCAGAGTTGTCACTACAGCAAAGACCAAAACTTAACACAGCGGGGGAAAAGCAGCGACAACAGATATCACAGCAGCCACAAGAGCAGTAACAACAGCTATCATAATAGGGATATAGCAATGACAACAGCTGCAACAGTGTGGTCCACACCAACAACCAACATTATAACATCAGAAGGGATCACCCCAGAAACTAGTTGAGTCCCCAAAGCAGTAACACCAAAAGTCACGAAAGCAGAAATCATGGCAGCAGCAAGAATTGTAACCACTAAGAAAAACCCCAAACTGATGGGTGAAATGCTGAATTAATCTCAGCTACAAGTAATTATTCTGGGTCACATTCCAGTTTCTGTTTCTCTTACCCGTTGTGCCACTACAGACTCGGGCCAGTCATATGCGAATCAACCTTTGCTGTGCTCCAACGGGAAGTACTAAGCCGAGAACCCATTTAAGAGAGGAACACAAGCAACCCCATGCTGCTTTGTGTTTACTTGGTCCTTGGTACAGCACATCAACCTACTTAACACAAATTTGAAAAGGTGGAAATAACAGCATACTGAAGGGAAATATGTTTTGTATCGATTAAAACGAATAGGTGAGACTGCTTTTCACAGAGGAGAAAAACATAAGCAAATTGTGCCAACCCTAGTGGTCGTGTTATGTGCTTTTACTGGGGACATGTGTGCTTGTTTAGCCCCTATGTCCCTCTGACACAATGTGAGAATCTAAATGTCCTTTCCACAACAACCACCCTTCCAAAGGACATGGGAAGAAAGGTGAATCTACGCTGCATCTGACATGGGTAACTGACAAAATGTTAAAGAAAACTGGATTTCATGAGGAGCAATACCGAATCCACAAAGTTCTCAGTAACAAACACAGAGAAAAATGTTAACGTTCTGGAAGACGAAGTAACCTGAAAGAAAAGATAATTAGAGAGCTGCTGAATGATCCCGTGGTCAAAGTTGCCTGAAAGGTGGCGGAGTCTGGTCATTCCCAGCACAAGAATATTCACATTGTGAGCGCCCATGACAACAGGGAGAGGGCATACAAAGAACTGTAGAACAGCTATTGAGAAATCCCCTCCATCCTGCTAACATTTAAAACTCTTATTTGTTCAAAGTGCTCAAAACGTGCATAGTGGTTCCCTTAGCCAATGACTGCAAGACTAATGAATTGGGGAGAATGCAATTTCATTCTAAAAGCCGAAAGTGAGGCTACCAATACTTAGTAAGAGAACATCAAACCATTTACACAGGAGGTTCCAAAAGGCGAGAAAGCGGACCACAGAGAAAGAAGAAACAATTGTCTTAATTTATCCTCTTCTATGCCAGAAGATATGTGGATATCCTCCCTCTGCACCGGGCACTAGATGTAGGTGGGGTTACCGTTTAAAAGTTTGGAGACACTGCACATATAGACTGAAGGTGGCCAGTTTCCTCTTCCTCTGTTGACGTTTTGACGCTAGGAGGACTGCTGTTGGTGCTGCATAATGGGCTCCAAGATGGTTACTGCTTTCTGAAGCAGCAGTGCAGCTTTGGGGTTAGACACAGAACACCGCCTCTACTGTCTAGGAGAACTGTATTCCGGGTGTAACTCTCCCAAGATGACAACGTGTAAGTGGTATAAAGGTTCATGTAAGAAGTGCAGACCTAGGGAAAGTGGTATGCTTACCTGCCACTAGTCTGACTTATTGTTTCTTGACCGTGCACAGGGATTCCAAATTGCAGTGAAACTGAATAAGAGATTGCACATGCCAGATAAGATGGCTGCTAAAGAAAACAAACAGAAAGAGGCGAAGAAAAGAAATGACTTCTTGAGCTCAATAACCACCAAGATTCAGAGAAGCACAGAAATACAAAAAAGGACCAATATAAGAAAGACAAGGCGGAGCTCTTACAGGTGACATTCATGATAAAAGAAACAGAGAGGGAGGTATAGAGCTCAGTACTGCACATTAGGTTAACATGCCTGCCCTTGAAGGGACATTTGAAGAGATAATGGGTGGGCTGTAGACATCTGGACTACCCTATGACCGGACTGGAAACAGCTGTGCAATATCAAGAGGATGGTGTTTAAAGGACCCACAAATATGAGTAAAGTGCAGTTGCCCCAATGGTTAAAACTGGAAACTAAAATTGATCTCCTAAAAAGTGTTCAATGTTCACGATATGGATCATGGGCCTGTCATAATGCCCGAGGATGGTCATCTTAAAAGATTAGTATAATCATTCCTATAGGGGGCATTGACAAAGGGAGAGGCAAGTGCCACAATGTTGGACGTATGGGTCCATTAAATCTTCACCAGCATCTACTCCAGCAAAGAGAGGGGCATAGGTACAGTCTCCGTGGAGCTGGGCGATGCAAGCTGGGAAGAAGTGGCAATGAACTGACAGCTAATTGAGTAAAGTGACAATGGAGAACACCAGTTTCCATACTTACTTGAAACTTATCCACAGCACTCATTGGTTGAGAAGTATTGGCGGTCATCACAAAAGAGTTCTTGTCAGGATGAATCCATGTGGTTCCCAATCACATTGCTCATCTAAGCATTTTTTGTTTTTGCTATCGCAGAGGCTGCACAACACTTCTTAAGGGCAATGCGGTGACAACAGTCTGGAAAAGGTGGCTACAAAGATGAAGCATTTGATTCCCGAGGAACGCAACAGTTGTGTGGATGAGTGATCTTGTTCTCCAGACAATAGTGGGGAGGATTCGGATTGGAGTATGGTTTACCTTTTGCTCAGTAGAGGCACCTCTGAGGCTTCTGAGCTGTAATGTCTGTTAACTTTAGTCACAAGTTTATCTCCCTCCCAGTCTCTCCCCCTCCCTGTTCTCTACCTGGTGGAAGGAGAGTAAAATTAAGGATGAGCACTATGGTAAATTATTAATTTAGGCATTATAGTATAAACGTTTAAGTAGGGGCAGAGTTTTTTCCTAGGATTTACTCATAAAAATATTTAAATTGGGACTTTGGGAAAGTGTCCTCGTCTACATTCCCACATATTTGAGTTCCTCAGCATCACATTTTATTCTTTCTATTTCTTCAGTTTTGTAAGATCAAAGAGAGAGCAACATGGAAAGGGAAGGTTGAGGCCAGGGGAGTAAGATAAAACTCAATCACAAGCAGCCCCTTGTGGAAAGGCCATTACTGGAGGTTACGGAGCTTTATGTGTAGCCATACTTACTTACTTTATGGTCATAAGTTATCATTCCATCATTATATCTTAAAAGCGCTTTCCCATCTCTCTGAGGAGAAACTCAGATAATTACTCTATGAAGTCCTTAAAGGTGCAGCCATGTTGCTCCAGAAGGGCAGTGGAACAAGTGGTTCTCAGGATGGCTGAATAAGTCAGACACTCATACCCCCCTCACCACCTGCCACCCAAGCATCCACTGTCCTGCAGTTTCTCCAGGGGTATACACGATTAAGCCTGAGGATTCTCTTTGAGAAATGTCTGATTTGAATCTGCATATCTTGGCATCATGTGATGCACATGAGATGGTGCACGGAACAGGTCTGGTGGTTGCTTTGCTGGAAGAGTTTCAAATAAAACGCTTCTAAAATCACTGGTGTTATGGTTCTAATGTTCCACTTCTTTTCTGCCTTTTTGGTAACCTTGTGGAAAGCCACAATATCATTTGTAGAGGACTTTCTGGTATGAATTGAGTTTAGAGTTTCCCAGGAGAGAACTCTTTGACTCAGAGTTTGTGTCAGAGGTAATTTGCAGTCTCCTGAATGACGAAGGCGAGTGATATATCACATGCTCCATGCAGTGTATCCAGAAAGCAAGATAATGGCATGTTCCCTTTGGCTCAATGTCAGAAAGCAATATTGGATGGCGAAGGCTTCAAAGACACCACCTTGGCTAAGAATTATGTTACTGACTTCAAGAGACATGGACATGGAATCGGGGAGTTCTGAAAATTGTGTGGCACTTGAGGGCAAGTTCTAACCTACTTAATCAGAAAGCCCTCTGCTGCACACCAGCATCCTGTATTTGCAGGCTCTGGTTGCACTCGTTCAGACCCATAGAGACCGTCTTGCAGCCATGTAAAGCACAACCACAACTAGCCCTTAAAGACTACATTCTCCATCATTTCTTTCTGGAGCATTTTCCGTACATACAGCACTCCTGACTTCAGCAGGCATCATGGGTGTGCAGACAATAAGCAGCACCTGACACTGCAATGGCCAAGGACAGGCCAGCAACTGTTTGCTGCATTGTGCGTCCTACATATATAATAATTTAAAAATAGCCCCAAATCCAAAGATTATTAAAATAAACGACAAAAATTAAAAAATTTAAAAAATCACAATATTTTCCTACTGTCCTCAAAACAAGAGGGAAGCAGAAACCCAGTCCTCGCCTGGTACAACTTATAAAATGCTGTCACCAAGAGGTATTTTAGGACTTCTTAGCCTCTAAGAAAAGCAACATCGGTTATTTTGCTGAGACAGATAATGGGGGTTTCACTAGCTAATTTTGCTCCTTCTGATCACCAAATAATACATCAGGAGAGCCTGGGCACGAGGTGGAGGTCCATACATTATTTATTGTTTATCAACCTTGGTCATCCCTCTTTCTGACACATGGCAGAATGTGAATGCCTTCACCCAAACGTATCCCTGTGTGGCTTCTATGCTACCGTCTGTGAGAAAACATATTCCTCTTATAGGCACTCCAGTGATTGGTTATCAGGGAATTTGACATACCTCCATTAACATACTAGGAAACTGATTAGAAGTCACCAATCATAATATGGCCTCCTTCTCTTCCTCCTCTTTGAGGGAAATTAGATTTTACCAGTTGGTTAACATTCTTACTCACTGTACAGGGTACACTCTAGACACAATCTCTGCAAAATATACATACATATCCTTCCGGAATATCAGCAAATGCACCTGGTCGGACTACTTTTGGGTCAACATCACAGTGCTATCACCCCTTCTAGGTCACCACTCAAACCCTTCTGTAAAGTACTCTTGAACCATTGTTGTCAAATGCCTTAGTGAATAGAAGGTCTCACCGAAGTCACCTCAGCTAAATTCTAAGGCTCCTGCAACACAGCCTTTGAGATGTACTTAACTTCCATTAATGACATCTTGACTACCAACATTTCCCACCATATATAACATCACAGAGTCCCCTGGTTCAAAACTTAGCTTGAGAAGATGAAACCGCAGCAAATGAAGGCGTATCACTGACGGAACACCAGATGGAAGCCAATATGGGGACCTATGTTTGATTAATCTATTACAAATGATCAAGAAACTAAAACAAACATCATTTGGCTGAATCTAATGATGTAACTGAGTGCCAGTCCAGAAGTCTCTTTAAATTGGTAAACATCAACACCACATCTCCTCGTATCTACTTGAAGTTCAACCATCTCTCAAACTTTGACGATCTCAACTCACTTTTTTGAGAGGTTAATAAAATAAGGCTTGGGATGGCAGTGCTTGTTAAACAGTGCTCCTTATTTTAGAGCCACCGCTCGGATCTCTCCTTCTACATACAGTAGCCCACATCTGCTGAGGAAGAAGAATCCTCTCTGTTCTCGCTGGAACCTACAAACGAAATTGGCGGTCCAACACCAGCATGCTCCTCTGAGCCGTTTGCTCCCATTGATGCTCCTTCCATATACCACCTGCTCTAATTTAAAGCTCACCACTCTAGCAGCTACAACCGGCTGGTCTAAGCCAAAGTCCTCAGAAAAAGGGTTGTTTGCCATTAGAGAAGGATCTTGATCAGAGTTTCCCAAACTGTGGGTGGTGACCTGATTTTTGGTGGGTAGTGAAAGTACAGGCAATACATAAAGATGCCTTTAAATTCTGTATTTATCTTGTCATATTTGCTGCACTCCAATGACAGAGGTCAAATGTCAGGGTAGGTCTTCTGACAAATTACTACTTATTTTTTTATGTGTATCGAAAATGGTGTTCACAAACTCCCTTTGCAGTCAGAGAAAGAAAAGCGAAGTGAATGTGACAATCCTGCTGTTGGACAGAAAGTGGGAAAAGAAACACTGTAGGATGTCATTTTTTGTAACATACAAAAAAATGTAAATACCCATCTATGAACTGTACACATTCATAAGTTCGGAAAGCGAAAATGAAGCACTTTTTATGTCATTCTGAAGTGTGATGGAAGCAAGGATTTTAATAGGATCAAAGCAAATTAAGACACTTTCTTGGCAAGGCGCAAATGATAAATATTCACTGAAATCGGACTTCCACACATTATCACTTGTGAGTGAAATAGGTTTATCAGTAAAATTGTATGTCTGTGCAAATGTAGTGCCCAGTTCAATGGAAAATGTGCTAAAATGACAGTGCACTACCACACGATTCTTTAGTTACTTTAAAAAAAAAAAAAAAAAATCACCTGCTTCAGGTCCATTACAGCAAGATGGGTGGCGGATGTCTGTCATGCTAAAAAGTGGGTTGTGGTTCTCCAAAGTTTGGAAAAAAATGATCTAGATGCGGCTGCAGACAGTTATCAGACCCAGACACAGGACAGATAGCGCTCTTCTCAGTTTCAGGGAGGATGCACTGAGCTACACCAAAGAAGGAGCAGTTCACTTACCAGTCAAACTGGCTCAGCCCTCCAGTATCAATACTGTGGACCACTCTCCTCTTGTTGAGGATACTAACCGCGTAGCTCAAGCTGATCTCGACGCATTAAGACTGTTACAGAATCATTCCCACAGAGGTCACTAGGTCTTTCTCTGGACCTTCATTTTTCGTGCAGAGCCGCAGAGCTGCCACCATCCTGTTTTTAATATACATCTTGCTCCCCTATTTAACATCTTCTGGGAACCACAGTAGACAATCAATATGCCGATGAAGTGGTGGCTGTTTTACTTCATTGCTTGCTCAAAACCATGGTAGAAGTACTTGGAAAGGAGCCTTACATTGATTTGACGATGTTGTTTCGTGTCAACACAGGAATGGTTTCTAGTGACAGCAAAGTTCTAATCTGAACTCAAACCTATTTGATTCTAGAAGGCTTTACGCCATGCATTACAATGACACATTTCTAATGCCAGCCCTTCCAACATGAGTCACTGCTTTTGACGCCCAGTTGGACTAAATTTTTTTGATGGCATTACCTTTTGGATGAAAATCATTTTTTCAAATGGTTGCCGTTCAAACCTAATGTAATTCAGACACAGATGTGACTAGCACAACACAACCCACAAGTGATAAAATCAACCTTTAGTTTAAGAGTACCTGCAAGATATATATGGGTGTAGCAGGACACCTGTCAACAGTCTTTGCCTAAGACCTCCCCCCACTGGACGTAAAGAATTGCAGGCGGCCATTCCTGCTGATGCTGCAGATATAAACCCAACGCCAACCAAAGAAGCTAAACATTTCCTGGAACAGCAGGGTTTACTTCCCCTGCAGTGGTTTTGCATCTCTGACATCAAAGCAGAAGTAATGCCAGGATGTATTTTTAGAACCAATCAAAACATCAACAGGCAACTTGTTTTTCTGAGATGTATTACGCTCCTGAGAAGAGCGGCATTCTGCATTTCTAAAAGGTATTTCATTTTACTCATTCACCCATGCAACATGTTTTAATTTATTTATGGCATTTGTACAGTAATCATTGTTAAGACAATCGCCTCTAGGCACCCAACACGACAGAACATTAAACCAGAAATCTGCTGAGCGTTAAGAAAATGTAGCCAAAAGGACATGGAAGAAAAGGAAGACTTGTGGTGCCAGAGCGGATCTGGGAATATGTACTCATTGTAGTCACTCCTTTTATGGTAGCCCATAAAAATCCTGTCCTCCAGGCACAAGTAGTATCCCGCCTCATGAGGTGGCGAAGTGAGCTAAAGAATGATTATGGATTCAACCCAGATCTATGACTAGGGGTGAGTGTCTGAAAAGTTTCAGCGCTCCGTCCATCATCTCCTTGCGTTTGCTTTTTTCGCCCTAAGTTGGCATGGTATGCCCAGACTGTTATATCCTGCTAATGCATTGTCAGTCTACCATCAGTGGAATGTTAATGTGATGATGCTGGCAGAATGTTGGGAATCTGCAGTGAGTATGACAGTTGATTGGGCTGAGCTGCCTGCTGGCTGCTCCTGGTGGGGTCTTGGTCTGATCTACTCATGGTCTCCCTGTGATCCTGTACAATCTTCTAATAAACCTCTTTGAATCATCTCTACTGAGTGGACTTAATCACTACAGAATTTTGGCGACGAGGATGGGATTAGTCGTGGGTTCTCACCTATGTATTCGAGTTACATTTTTAGCTTACGTTTTTACCTTATTTGGGTTCTTTTCATGCTTTCATGGCTAAGTATGTTCTGTTGATATTTTATGTTTATTGCTATTTTTGCACTGTTATCTTTGCATTACAATTTTGTTATTGCGTTATGATAATGGTGTTTTGATGTAGAATCACCGGTACGGTCCCTTGCTCACTTTGCCACTGGATTCAAGCTAGCCTGGCTGATGAAGGGTGTTACCCAGATACCAGTCCCAGGATGCTTGTTTCTGGTTCAGGGAAGACCTGGAGTGGCAGTTCGGGCTGGACTGTTCCCATGAGGCAGAGGGTCAAGAGTGATTTGCATATAGCTGGGTTTGAACTGAGGTAGCAAAGTGAGCTAAAGAGTGATGATGGAGTGTCTGAAAAGCTCCAGCGCTCCGTTCCTCATCTCCTTGTGTTTACTCTCATACTAAGCACTGCAGTTGGGCTACTTTACACTACTAGCGAAGATTGCATCCAAACTCTCTTGCTCCTACAGGTCTGTGCCACAGGCATAATCGCAGCCACATTTGGAGCATGTAACCCTGTATTGTTTTACTGAATGAAACAGTCAATGAGAGGGATGAGTGGGAAAACTTCAAAGATATGAAAATAAATGTGGGACTCAGACTGGCTACATGTATGGCATTCTTGGCCATGGCAAAAAGTTAATTATCTCATGAGCTCTTTTATTTTGGTATCCATTTCAAAATGAACGACTAACCGATGCAGTTCACAGAGTTGATAAGAATGTGTCAGTTTCATAATCTACATTACTACCGAGGTGAAGAGGTAGCAAAAGACCACCCTAACAATTAAAGAAATCATAGAAGAAAAGGGATATCTTTTGAAACATTTTTTAAAATTTGAAAGAAACTGGGCTCTTCTGGGAAAAAATGCCTAACCACACTTACATTTCAAAATCAACAAAAGAAGAACCTGGCTTTAAATCAGCTAAAGATTGTATTGTTGTTGTGTGCAATGTTGCTGGGCATTTAATATAGCCAGGCTTGCTTTACAGAGCTGCAAATTCCCATGTCCTAAAAGACCATAACAAAAATTTTCTGACTATGTTCTGTCAAATAAAAAAAGGCAACAGCAGCATTATTTCTAGATTAGTTCCACAAGGGTTTCATTTCAGAAATCAGGAGTTACCTTGATGAAAAAGGATTTAACATTAAAGTGTTGCTGGTCTTAGATAATGTTCCTATCCATATGGAGGCCCTCTGGCTAGCATATAAAGACGCTGAAGTCACATTTCTTCCCCCTCCCCCCCCATACCACCTCCATTCTCCAACCTCTTAACCAAAGTGTGATTCGCCGTTTCAAGGCCAGTTACAGATGCATCCTACAGAACAGATACAAAGGGCGATAGATGCTGAAGGGAATCTAGATATTAAGTGTTGGAAGCCCTTCAACATTGCTGATTACATCACTTGTATTAATCAGGCAATGGATAAAGTCAAGCATTGTAACGCCCTGAACGTCTCAGGATCGTTTAACAGACACGAAAATGAGAACGCAACCACTTGTGAAGGTTTAGTTATTTTAATGAAGGCAAAAATAATACAAGGAATAAACAAAGGTTATAGTCACTGGAATCCTCCAGGCTAAGTACGTTACCAGCCCACAGCACGGATGGTCCTAACCGTCCTCTGCATATACGCCGATCCCGGCGTATGCCAACAGAGGGCAGAAATGAAATGGCCGACAATGCCAATCGGTAGGCTGTGAGGGGCACGAAGAGTGTTAGGGAGAATCGAGGAGTCAGGGAAACACCCAGCCGAGGTCTCTACCTGAAGGGAGCAGCCGCTCAACCTCTTCCTCAGACTGCACCGGGACGCGGAGTCACCTCCTGGTGATGCGTCACCGATACCCCAATCACAAGCAAAGAAGACTGAACCGAGAGCAGCCGCTCGATCGATCCCGTGGACTTCCGAGTCTGTAACGCGGCAAACACCTCCTGGTGTGCGTTACAGCTGGCAGTCCCTGTATCTCTGGTCGGGCTGGGAGTTACGACTCCAACCAGCAAAAGCGCCACTGCGCTTTGACTCAGCCGAGTCAAAAAGCGAAGCTCAATGGTTATCCGGTAGAGCTTCCGGGTCCTTCACAGGTGACGATGGGGCAAGACACGGCCCAGGGAGTAACGACTCGACCCACCTCCGTTCTTGCCTTACTGGAGCACCACTCCGGAACACTGCTCTTCACTAAGCAGGTACGTCAGTGTGAACACAATATCCGACAGCGTTGTACCTCCCGGTTCCTCCCTTTATAGGGCGTGTTTTCCTTGAGTTATGTAACAGCTCTCCTGTTTACATAAGGGCGTGTTTTCCTTGAGTTATGTAACAGCTCTCCTGTTTACATAAGGGCGTGTTTTCCTTGAGTTATGTAACAGCTCTCCTGTTTACATAAGGGCGTGTTTTCCTTGAGTTATGTAACAGCTCTCCTGTTTACATAACCTCTCAACCGCTAAGCATCCTGGGAGATGTAGTCCGTTTTCGCTGGTTACCGTTTTCCTCCCCTCGCATGACAGGAATTCTTGACAAGCATGAAATAGTCAATGCATGATGTAAAAATCTACGGAAAGAACATCTGAATGGTTTTAAGGGTTTCCTTACTATTGACCAAGAACAAAATGCATTGTTCCGATGACCAGGCATACGGGAGGTGATGCGCAAGTCGACATCCTCAAGGATGAAATTGAAGAATTAACTGAGGTTTAAAAAGAGGAGTATTGACTAAAAAAGAGTTAGAGGAACTCACAAAATAGTCTAGAGAGGACGAAGAAGAGAACAAACAGGAAGAGCGGAATCCTCAAATTTGGGAAAATGTGCCGAGCAGCGAAACACCTGACTGATTTAATTTCTGAATAAGATGCCTTGAAGGAACAAAGCCTCAGAATCACATGTACAATTACAGATGATTTTATACAGAACCAAGAAATGTTTAAACATAAACACCTAGCCAGAGGTATTTCTGATCACTCGCCAATTTGGATCCACCTTCTTGTGGGCTGGGGCACAGTGGGGAGGTTTGCCCCAATCAATCCCTGGCACCTCCGTAATCCTAAGATCCGTAAAGACCTTATTAAGACCATGGACGAATATTTCACTAACAACGTGGGGTCGGTATCGTCCGCCCAGTCCTTGTGGGAGGCGTTTAAAACTTATCAGTGGTCAGGCTTTATCGTGGATATCTGGCTCTAAAAGAGAGAAGCAAAAAGAAGTTGTTGACCTCGAGGCTGACATTTACAGGTTGGAAGGTGACTTGGAATTGGGGGTAACGCCTGATAAGCTTCATTTATTAAACCTGAAGCAGCACAACTATAAAACAAACACTTGTCTTGCAGGGAGCAACAGGGAAGGCTTTATGATCTGGGGGATAAGGCCGGGAAACTTATTGCATGGCTGGTCAGGAGGGAATGGGCGAGTCGCTTGGTTCCGGAGCTGAGAATGGAGGGGGATGTCCCAATTACAGAGCCGCAGGAAATAGTGGACAGGTTCGCTGATCATTTCCAAGTAGTCTATACGACAGTATCTACCCACTCTGAGGCGGATCAACGACTACATGGATAGCACCCTTACAACGGAAGAGATAGCCCAAGCAATCCGCTCGTTAAACTCATGGAAAGGTTTGGGCCCAAACAGGCTTCCCATCAAGCTGTACAAAGTTAGGCCAGAGAAACTTGCCCCTTACTTAAAAACAATGTTTTAAGAATCTAGAGAAGCAGGAACACTGCCATTGGAGCAAAGGATAGCCACTATTGTACCATTCACAAGGATGGAAAGGTCAAAACAGATTGTGCCTCGTACAGGCAGGCCCATCTCTCTTCTGAATGCTGAGCCCAAAATTTTGGTCAAGCTCCTGGCGAACCGTTTGGTAAAAGTGATCAGTGATTTAGTACATCCCGATCAGTACGGCTTCATGCCCCACAGAAACACAGCTCTAAATCTACGTAGAGTGCACGGGGTGATAGATAGAGTCCACATCCTTCGAGAGCCAGCCATGATTGTGTCATTAGATGCGACCATGGCCTTTGATACCATTGAGTGGCCCTATTTATGGGCAGTCCTGGCTAAGTTTGGATTTGGTTCAGAGTTTATCTAATGGGTGCGCCTTCTGTATTCTGAGCCGTTGGCGCAAGTGGTAGTAAATAATAAAGTCTCAGCTGCATTCTCTCTTAGTCGGGGGAACTCGTCAGGGGTGCCCATTATCCCCTCTCCTCCCTAGCCTTGGAACCTCTAGCAACATGGATCCGTTGGGATCCAATGATAAGAGGGCTGCGGTGGTCCCCCGGATGGGAGGACCGCATATCTCTGTACGCAGACGATATACTGCTCTATATGGCCTCCCCTCGAAAATCCCTTATAGTTGTTCTAGATATTTTAACAGTTTTTGGCAGATTTCCGGGACTCTCCATCAATTGGGGGAAATCCTTACTATTTGTCCTGAGGGGAGACCCCCCCTGTTCCTCCCCGAAACTGCCAAATACAAATGAACACTGCTGGATTTAAATATTTGGGGATCTTTATTTCTCTTAACCCCTCGGTCAGGTATGCCCAGAATCTTCTCCCCCCCCTCTTCAGAAACTCAAAGGTGATATTGCTAACTGGAAGAAGCTCCCCATCTCGCTCCTGGGCAGAGCCGCCCTCTTTAAAATGATGGCCCTGCCACGATTTCTCTATGCCCTCCAAAACACTTTAGATGTAGATCCAGCGTGTTACTTTAAGGAAATTGAGTGCCTGCAAAGGGACCTATTATGGGATGGTAGACCTCGAATCGCACTAAATAAACTAACACTAAACTGGTACGATGGAGGAATCGGTCTTCCAAACATCAACAAACACTACTGGGCCTCCCAGCTGGTAGGTAATCAACCATGGTACGTTTGGTCGCACAGACGACCCAGGCTACGCCATGGACAAGCTGCTCCTTCCGGGAGGGAGCTATGGTAGAGCTATGTACTCCCGACCCAAGCGATTCCTCTTAACAGGCCCCACGAAACATTCCGTTCAAATTTGGCATGACCCCACTGGCTCTTTGGAATGGAGACACAAGTGAACATTAGCCACCCCTCTCTGGGACTCGGAGAAATTGGGGAGTCTGTGGAAAACGAAGTGTTTCGAAAAGGTGGGATCTTATTGGAATTTCAGCGATCATAGGTTTATGGGGGAAGGGAGGGACCAAGACCTTTACGGAGCTTCAGAGTGAATATGAACTGGCAGAATCTGAGTATTTTCGCTATGTACAGGTTAGGCACTCGCTCCAGTCCTCCTTACCGAAGGGATCTGATCCCCCGGAGGTTTCTCCACTGGAGGACAAGGTTTTGGATGGTTACCTACCCGAAAAAAAACGATCTCACTCATATACAAAAAGTTAATTAACCACATGGCAGACCCTCTTCAAGCACTGAGGGATAGCTGGGTGCAGGACGGGATAGAGCTAGACGATGAAGATTGGCAGGCTGCAGTGTCTTCCCCCAGAGTGGTAGCTATTCCAGCACGCTTGAAACTGGTTCAGCTTAAGATCGTACACAGAATTTACATCACGGGACCCAGATTGGTGAGCATGGGGTGGGCTGACACGGGTGTATGTAAGAGGCAATGTGGCCTCACCGGTACGTTCATGCACGTCATTTGGGAGTGTACATGAACGTACACTCTTATTGGATCCAAGTACACAACATAATCAGCAAGGTGTTACGTATCTCCCTCCGTCCAGAGGCTAGGAGATGCCTTTTAAACATATGGGAGCCCACAGATCTGAACACCTCCCAGACGCAGTGGGCCACTCTGGAGTTTGTTGGCCAAAAGAAATATTGCTCAATTGTGGGGGGCTACACATCCGCCTACCTTAGAAGCCTGGGAAAGGAACCTCGACTGGTGCATGGTCAGTGAATAAACTGTGTATATTGCAAGGGGGTGCTCCGGGAAGTGGTCACATATTTGGGGCCTGTGGAATAGCTATAGAGGAGAGATCTGCACTCCACCTCGCAGCGTTGAACAAGAAGACCCCATTTCTTCGTAATGTTCCTCTCCTTTGTAATGAGTATATATCCTTCCACCCAGCTGTACTGTGATGTATAATTTGCCCGATCCTCTGTGCTGTACTATTTGCCGATGTGTGTTTAATAACAAGAGTTAAAAAAAAAAATAAAAAAAAAAATGTTTAAACAGCTCAACCACAACAGTTGCAGATCATCATGTTTAAAAAAAAAAAAAAAAGGGGGGGGGGCATGATCTCGCTGCAGATGGAGTTAGACGCGCCGTTGGAGCTCAGGGCCGCCGGTGGTGAAATCAGCATCTCTAAACAGCACAACAGCTGGGGGCGACTGGCTGGAGGGGCCCAGGGTGCTGTTCGGGGGCCTGGTGACTCCCCAGAGCAGCTGGTAGCGGTGTGAGCAGAGGCAGAGGGCACCCTCCATCTTGTGGAGCCCAGTGCGCTCCTGAGACGACGATTCCCATCGTGGACCTGTGACCACTGATGGGGAGTTAATCGGAGGAGAGGCGCATGGGCCCCTGGAGGTAGTGCGGGGGCCGTGACGAGCCAGCGCGGTTGTTCCTCTGCTTCAATTGGCAGCGCCGTGGAGTGAGGCGGACTGCACCAACTGGCGAGAACGAGACTGCCATTTTACAGATTCCAGCCTGAGGCGCCCATGATTATAACCCGGCTCTGATCGGCGACCTCAGACCAGGGATTGCAGGCGACAGCAGGACCACTTGAGCAGCCAAGGTACGGGGACTGGGGAGTGCCGGCATCAATAACCGGGGAGTGCCTTGCCAGACTGTGACCTGTCGGACCACCATCTTAGGCATCCATAGTCCGGATACCTCACGGGGTCTGGGTGGAATTGCTTACTCGCCAGCAGAAGCGCCCCACATCCAGCGGGACCCCCCCCCAATCTGCCTGGTTGGAGATAATCTGCAGGCTGGAGGGTTCTACAAGTGGCCCACTACACCCGGGCTTGGCCCGCCCGCCATCTCCCGACTCTCACCGCCCTCCCGCACTAGTCCCGTGTGGGTCCGGACACACAATCTATCCACTCCGGTGAGGCATTTCTGACTGCGGTTCGTTCCTGGGGCATCCCGGCTGACACTAATCGGGGAACATCGGGTACTGCACAGCGGGGATTTGGTTCTTGCAGGACTGCGCCTCAGCAGGGGCGCGGCGTTGGACGTTGTTGCCCTGGGTGTACCCCCCTGAACACAGCTGCGTCCTTAGGACGCCCCTGCTGGCTCTGCTGAGGATCCGAGCCTACTCGAGACAGAGCGCGGGATGCCACCAGTCTGCGGCCAGACCAGAGGCGAGACACTGGTCACCTGGTGTCCCCCTGAGCTCTGGGGGGTGTCTAGTGGATTTCGTTCCCCCTAAATGGCTCACACACGGCGCTGGGGTGCCTCTTATCACACTGACAACCTGGATTGTCGTCCCGAGGACAGAGGCGCCCCTACGCAACCTCACCAGAGTCGCATGCCCGCACCGCTCTTGCTGCAGCCTTGGCCACTGGATACTGGACTGCGGAGCCTGAAACCCTTCCCGATCCTCCGCTGTGGTGAAATGACCCTGTCAGCCTGCCCTGGCGAGTCCACGCTGTATATGGCTGCCTGTCTGCACCGTGGGTTAAGTGGACGCCTCGCCATGCGGCGCCACGAGCACCCCTCTTGAACTTGGCCGACCTCCTGGGATACCACTGAATTTCAGCATCACTGCGGAAACTACTGCCTGGTCAGAGTGGGCGACCCTACTGCTGTGCCCTGCTGGAGGGGGCAATACTGGCACCTGCCTGGCCTCTGCCCTTTCCTCGGTCCCGTCAGTGCTTTGCACCTTCCGAACGGCCTAGTGTACCACTTAGGGGGACCCTGAGGGACTGGCCTTCGTCTGCCTTCAGATCTCACTTCCTGCACTGGACATCGCATCAACGCCCTCAAGTCTCTGTGGTCGGGTTCGACCTCCTTAGCTGGACCGGACAACTGCCAGTGCATGTGTGGCATCTACTCACCTGGGCTCTCCTGCTCGTGACACCACTTCTGGGGAGACGGGACTCGTTCGCAGACCGGAAAGGAAGCTCCCGCAGCCCCTAAAGATAACCCAGCCACGGCTATATGGAACAAACCAGGATCAGCCCCAGCAGTGGACATGGCATCGGCAGCCGGGGGACCCTCTGACCCTGTCACGCAATCCTTTATGGCCACCTTCATGCACGGATTCAAATCTGAAATCGGTTCTCTTCGATCAGAGGTTCAGGCCTGTGTCAAAGAACTCCGGAGAGATGTGGTGGAGCTAGGAGGGAGAGTGGACGACCTAGAAAAGACACTTGACGCCCGTTCGGAGGATCGGGAACACCTATGGCAGCGCTTGGCCAACCTGGAGGAACAGCACATTGAGTTGCAGATCAAGCAGGAGGACTTGGAAAATAGGGGACACCGAAACAACCTGCGCTTGCGAGGGGTTCCTGTTGGGGCAGAAGGATCCGACATTTTGACTTTGTGGCAGAACTGTTTCAGGACATCAGGGGAGACGAGGATGCATCTCCGCCAGCCTTGGACCGCGCACATCGAGTGTCTGGGCCCCCTGGACGGCCGGGCCTCATCCCTGACATCTTGGCCCGGGTCCATTTTTTACAGAGAACGACGCCATCCTTAAAGCAGCTCGAGACAAACCAGCGCTCACCTTCAAGGGTACTCCCATCCAACTGTTCCAGGACCTTGCTCCCACAACATTCCGCCGCAGCAGGGATTTCCGGCCTATAACAGATAAGCTCCGGGAACTGGGTGTTAGCTACCAATGGGGACACCAGTTTGCGCTCATCTTCCAGTGGGAATCCAAGCTCCGTGTGCTACGGTCCTTCCGAGAAGCTGCCAACTACTCCAGATCCCAGACACACCACCCACAAGCCCCTCGTGCATACCTCCCGGGGCCCGCGAACAGGCAAAACCCCAATGGACTAAGGTACATCGCGCCAGACGTCCTTCCTCCTGGGGAGTCTACACTTCATCCTAAGAGAAACAGGACATTATACAGCATATCCGCTCCTTGGAGGGTGGTCATTCGCCACCAGCATCTCAGCCATCTGACAAATGGTTGGACGCTACACCCGCTGACTGCCTGATTGCTTTTCTCTACCCCCCCCCCCCCCCCCCCAAGTAGGTCCCTTGCGGAAATGGGATCAACGCTCCACTCCCTCATGGACACTCTATGGTTATCGCTATCCTGTGCCCAAATCGTGTTCCGACGGCGGCTTCGGACTCCGCTTCTAGAGGGCGATATTGATTTCCGATGACCCGCCTCCGCTTCTTTTCCTTGGAGAGTGACATCTCCGGGCTGGCCTGTGCCTGGCCCGTCCCCGGACTTGAATAGACTTTGTTGGCCGTTGTTTTGCTCGAAATCTTATGCTCTCTTTTTCTTCTCTCTCTCGCTCTCTTCTCCTCTCTTACTCTCACCCCTAGTGGGGGGCACCCCTGAGAATATGGGGGGACTCTTTGGACAGGTCGCCCTTCTTCCACCCAGCACTCTACAGCGAACACTACGGCTTTGGGGCTCTCTAGCCCTCCATAGGGGGGCAGGAGGGGGGGGGGGGGGGGGGAGACTGCCCTACACCCCACTCCAGCCCTTCTGCCTGGGCTTTCGTGCGCTATCTTCTATTGCAAAATCTGGATATCATCTTTCTGCAAGAAACCCACCTCCTAAAAGACTATGTCTCTCGCATGGCGCATCCTCAATACCCTCTTCAATTTTGGGCCTCTGCGACTACCAGGTCGGCGGAAGTAGCAATCTTCTGTTGGGCGGGTATCCCCCAGGGGGATTCCAGAGTAGTTTGTAGCAAAGATGGCAGATTTCTCAAAGTGATGGTCAAGATTGGGCACCGCACTCTCACCCTATGTAACATTTACATACCGAACCAGACTCAAGACTCATTCTTGCGGGGGTTGCGAGAGAGCACAACACACAATGACTCTGATCTCATTCTGGGGGGAGATTTCAATTTGGTATGGGAGGTGGGACTCGACCGCAGCGAGGGCTCATTCCACGGGACGGGAGCCATGTTAGCGGCCTTAAAGAAACAACTAACTGCACTAGGTCTTAAAGATATCTGGTGCTACCATTCCCCGGACATACGCAATTACTCCTGTTACTCCCATGTCCACCGCTCCTATTCGCGCATTGACTACCTCTTCGTCTCACACTCCCTCGTCAAGGACACCCTCTCGGCATCTATGTCATCTATGTCTGATATCTCAGTCTCTGACCACACTCATGTGTAACTCATTATCCACAGCTGTTTCTCTCGCCCCAAACGTTTGTCCCGGTGGCGTTTCCCCCCTCATTTCCTCAGAGACCCAGTGGACGCGGCGGAACTTCAAACCGCCAGCACGTCCTACTTTGAGACCAACGATCTCCCGAAGACTCCACTCCCTGTACTCTGGGACGCGTTCAAGGCTACGATTCGCGGTAGCATCAAATCCATTGCTGTTGCTCGGGCTCAGAAAGCTCGCTTGTTTGAAGACAAATTTTCACGCGACATAAAGGCACTGGAGAGGTTAGACCAGGAGCATCCTTTGGCGATACATAAGAGGCGCCTAGCCATGCTCAGAGGCCAGATCCGGGCACATAGAACCAACAAGGCCGAACATGCCCTTCTCGTCCTGCGACAGCGGTATTGTGATGGGGGAGACAAGGTGGGCACAGTCCTGGCACACCGCCTTCGAACGCGGGCAGCCAAAGCGCACATTGCTAAACTTCAACTGGGAGACGGGACTTGGGCCACTACTGAGGCTGCTAAGCTCCAAGCATTCCAGAATTATTACTCCTCTTTCTATGCCCAGAAGTCGCCGGACCAGGAATTGGCCACCTTGGAGGCCTGTGAGTGGTCCCCGATTAGCAAGTATCATTCTCACCTGATAGAGGAGCCTATCACTCCAGTGGAGCTCGCCAGCGCTCTAAAAGATCTCCCTCTCGGCAAAACCCCGGGCCCGGATGGTTTACCTGTCTCGATTCTACCGCGCCTTTTTACCGCAGCTTCAATCTCATATGCTTCGTCTCTTTAATTCTTTTTCAGATGAAGTAGGACCCTCCATGGATATGGCTATGGCCGAAATCGCCCTAATTCCCAAGCCGGGGAAAGACCCTACGCTCGGTTCCTCCTTTCGCCCCATCGCACTCCTAAACACAGATCTAAAAATGTACACTAAAGTTTTAGCTAAACGTCTCAGCATACACCTCCCAGGCCTTATTGAGCCAGATCAGGTGGGCTTTATTCACCAACGCCAAGGGGCAGACAACGTACGCCACATTGCACACTTAGTTGGGAAGGCACACCATTGGAAGATACCCTACTGCTTATTAACGCTCGATGCCGAGTAGACTGGGTATATCTCCGAGCTGTCTTGCAGAAAATAGGGTTAGGTCCGCAGAGGATTGCTCGAATTTTGGCCCCTTATATTTCCCCGCTTTCCCGGGTGTAGGTCAACAGCCAGCTCACACAACCCATTTCCATTCTCAGGGGCACCAGACAAGGGTGCCCTTTATCCCCTCTTCTATTTGCTCTCGTAGTGGAGCTACTGGCCATCATGAACCGCCAATCTACTGACATTCATGGCATAACAAAATAGCTCTGTTCGCGGACAACCTCCTTCTCACACTGTCAAGCCCATGTTCACCTCTGCCGGCCTTGCACAAGTTGCTCCAATCGTTTGAACGGGTTTCGTGGCTTAAAATTAACCATGCAAAATCATGGGCTCTCAATCTCACGATCCCTGCGGACGATATTGCCGCGCTACAATCTCTCGTTCCCTATCAATGGGCATCTCACTCCATTCGATACCTGGGGCTCAATCTAACCCCTAATCTGGCTACATGGTCCCAAGCCAATTGGCAGGAGCATAAAACTGCCGTAATAGCCGACTTAAGAGCGTGGAGGTCCCTACCACTTTCCTGGCTGGGGCGCTTGAACACAGTTAAAATGTCGATCCTTCCAAAGATACTCTACCTTTTCCAGACACTACCCACGCCCATCCTGGAACATCAAATTCAGGGCCTTCAGCATGAGCCAATCGCATTTATATGGGGGGGGGGGGGGAATAGGCCGCGTTCCTCTAGCAAAATACTCCTGCTCTCACGTGACAGGGGAGGGTTGGCCTGCCCCAACCTACTCACAGCACGCTTGCAACTCCAGGACACTAAATTTACTAAACTATGGAAACCACTGGTGTACTATTTAAGCAGACTGGAACATGCTCGACTGCAACCACCGAGGTTGCGGGTCTTACCCCTTTTTGAGTATGCAGTATGCCCCCCAGACCCAGATAGTCCCTGGAAACCCACAAATGGACCAATTCAAACTGCACCCCCAGATGGCCCTTCCACTCCAGAGCCCGAGACCCCTGAAACTCCTGTCGCCATAGCTGGCCTTGATCCTTCCTCACACGCCATTAGTGACAACTCGCTGCCCTAGCTGCGGTAGCGCCTGCACCCTTGTGAATCGCCTTCCTAGCAGCGTTAGACTCCCCTCACCCCCGTCATACCTCTCACTCTTTTCCTGCCTATCTGCTCCTTCTTTACCTCCCCTTTTCTTACTTCATTGTTTTTATTATAGACATACTGTTCTCAGCTGCAATTGTGATGCCAACGTACAGATCCTAAATGTGTGACTCTAAGACTGAGTCTCGATGGGTTGGAATCCAGTCTCGTGCACTGGTGGCTTGGTAAACGTCTCATGATCACTGAAACTCTAAGCTGTCCACACGGGAGGTCTGACCGTGAGGTAATGTTCTTCCCTACAATCGCTATCCGTTGCCACACAACTGCTCCTGACACTACTTTTATTGAACTGTGCAGATGACAACAATGCGTACTGTATAATGGTCACAGATTTCAGATTGGACTTATATGGTATAACACTGTGAAACATGGTTAATTGTAGTTTTGAGAACTGCATTATGGAATTCTCTTAAATGCTAATAAAGATAAGGTTTAAAAAAAACAACAACAATCAGTAGAAAACAAGTCGACTCGATCAACTTCATACTCTCATTGTTTATCATTGTCTAATTTTTTCAGTTCTTATGTAATTAAAAATGCGTAAAATGTTATTTTGTATATTTGTATTACTATACATAGTATACATACTATACCTCTGTGTGGTGTCTAACTTTCTCATTTCAACATGACCCTCTCCTAACTCCTACTCAACACCACTCATCGACATTCAATTACTTCATTCACCCTCGGCATTCCAGACAACTGGGCAGACATACAGGGTATGTGGGCACAGACACAACATACTACAATTACTCAATGTATTATACATTGTATATGAACATATTACTTCAATATACACAGAACAATCCATATGTAATGTAGTTTATGAGCGATTTAAAAAGATTTTCAAGGGTCATTTTGACCATAAGCGATTTTTGCCCTGCGTTCTAATTTAGAAACTAACCCCAGTCCATGTAAGATGTGCCTTCACCGTAATTTGGGTCCGGTCAGAGTTCATCTTTGAATCATCACAGTCTATGCAGACACTGCATATATGGCGATCACTCCATTGGCCAATTGCCCTCTGTTCAAACTTGTGCACATCATCCGAGTAAAAGATAGCAAAATTAGTTTATTGCCTATTATTGGTTAATTCTGGGGGATTTGTGCCAGGGTTGTATAAGAAGCTAAGAAAGATGCATACCACATATGGAGCTAAGACACATGCTTGGTGACCTTTGGTATAATAACAGATCTTAACTTTCCTACTAAATGTTGTTTGCAGAGAAGACAAGAGCCATGTATCAGTGTATAGTTCTGCAATTAGGCTATCAAAGGTTTCTAGAAACACCTAGATTCAACATTTTTGTCCATGATAAAGTTAGATCTATAACATCAAGGGACTTAATTAAATCCCCAAACACACAATGAAGTAAGAGAAAGCAAACATAATTTGTTGTCACAGCTGGCCAAAAAGGCTACAGTCAGAGTTGCAAAGCGAAGAACCGACTTTCCTTAACACTGTCGGTGTGACTGGAAGGAACTTGTTAGTTGTAACTCAATATATTAGTTTTGCAAGTACTTTAGCAAACGGGCTAGTCCTAAATAAAAAGCATCATTGCTTCGTTCAGTAATAGCCCTTTTTAGAGCTCGACTACCAGACAGTGCAAGCTAGCTCTGTGCGAAAGACATTGTGAACTTACAGCCAGCCCACTGCTTAACATTTAGTGGCTTCATTGCCTCTCTCCATTGCTTGTTTATATTTTTGATGGCTTACCTTCCTCTTCCTGTGTTTGTCCCTTCCTTGGAGCATAGCTTCTTTAGAATCCTTTTGGTTGGCTAACTTGTATCATCCTACTGCACAAATTTAGGCGATTATTTTTCTGCTTTTCATTTATCAATCCATGAGAAAGTATACGTTTTCTAGCTCTCTCACTCATGTGCTGCTTTCCCCCCCCTCAAAAATCCACCCCACCACCACCTGCGCTGTGTTGCTCCCCACCCCACACACCTTGTCTAGAAAAGTACAGAAACGGGAATATTTTTACTGAGGTAAAGCTTAAGAGAGGACTTTAAGGGTGGTTTGTTTTATCTTCTTAATTCCACACTGAGAATAAAAGTACATGCATTTGGCACACAAACGCTTGTATGGCGCTGGGTGAACGTCTATACACTTAACTTACTCAACAGACATCTGAGGTGTACATGGCATGACACTTCTCCTAAAGGTCCATAAATCTGCCCCCATGGCTACTGCATGACAACAAATGGCTTAATGCATGAAAAGTATATTAGGTCTTAGCAAGAGTTTCCCTTCACATTCTGATACTTACTTTTTCTTGTTCAATTCTGTTCAGAGTTCCCCGAGTGAAAATTAAAAATGACATTTATAAAGACTGAAAACATTAAATTCAATGTAAAGTTGAGATACAATAAGATATGTATTTGCTTTTCCTCAATTATTTTGAAATGTGTTTTGCTTTTACTTTAACAATACTTTACAGACAAACATTAGCACAGTCAACAGCTTGGCACTTGCATCAAAAAGGTGAGAGCTGGGGGAGGAGCCTAGCGCTTGACAAAGATGGCCGCGTGAGCTTAGAGCTCCAGAGACCCTCGCGCCCTCCGTCGACTATCCTGTCTCTAATCCTGATGGTATGCATGGCACCGTGTTGCTGAGTTGTCAGGGAGGCGATTGATGCTACCCGCGGTCGGATCGCCCATCGGGAACCGGACTTACGACTGGCGGAAGATTGCGGCCTAACTCCCGGGGATGCCAGGGGCTAGAGTTGGCAGGATGCCCGACTCCTAGTTGATCAACAACGGCCTGGCGAGGTGTGAACTGTCGGACGGAGGTCCTCGCACTTTCACTTTCGATTTCGTTCCCTTTGTCTGCCCGGACACTGTAGAGCTCTGGGTGGCTTTATTACCCCAAGGACGCTCGGCGGGCTGCTCACTCCTTATCCCTCTCGCTGAGAGGGAACAGTCTTAACTGCACTGGACTGCCCGGAGTCCATTATGTCGGGCAAAGCAGAAGGGGATCGGCTGAAGACTAAGTCCACCAGGCGGGGAACGTATTCCCAAGTCAACAGTATGGACCGCTACGCCCTCCTGAAAGCATCGCCGAGTGGATCGAGCCAGGCGCCGGATGCCCAGAAGGAGGACTCGTCTGGGACACCGGAGCTCTCCCTACAGGATGTCATGGGCGCGCTCGACGGGATGCAGACCTCGATGGGGAGACAGTTCGAGGCCCTGGCGCATAAGGTGGATGCCATCCTGGTAGATGTCAATCTGATCCGCTCGGACCTGGGCAAGACGAACGAGCGCGTTAAGAACCTGGACCACAAGACCACGGGCCTCACTGATGATGTTGCGGATCTGCAGACCGAGGTTCGGAAGCTGAGGGCCGAGAGTGACCTCGCCGCCCGCCGGCTGGAGGACTTCGAGAGCCGGGCCAGGCGCAACAATGTGCGCGTCATCGGGGTCCCGGAGTCCTCGGATGAGGCTTCGGCGGACCTGCTTGTGGAGGATTTGGTCCTCAATCATCTGAAGCCTAAGGGCCTTGGAAAGTTTTTTGCGGTGGAAAGGGCCCATAGGGTGCCGGGCGGGCGGCCTAAGGCGGGTGCCCCGCCGCGGCCGATTGTCGCCCGGCTCTTTCATTTTCGAGATCGGGACGCTATCCTGCAAGTTTCGAGGGTGACGGGCCCAGTCCCCTTCCAGAATGCGTCGGTGAATTTTTATCCGGACTTCACCCAGCAGGTGCAGAGACAGAGACAGAGCTTCCTGGGGGTGAAGCGGAGACTTCGGGAACTGGATCTGAAGTATGCCATGCTTTTCCCTGCCAGACTACGGGTGGTGCATGAAGATCGGACATTCTTTTTTGACTCTCCTGTTATGGCCGACGAATGGCTGGACGCTTTGCCCCGGCGACGGACGGGGGATGACACAGCCGAGCATGGAGACAGTGGCCGGGATGGACAGGGCTGAGATCTCAGAGCCGGCCTGACTTGATTTTACCATACTTGAAGATTCGAACAGAGTGCAGTAACTGTGGAGGGTTGCGGGAGGACGAGGGGTGCTCTTTTCCTCCCTTAGGGTACTTTTTGTAGATTTTTTGTTTTTGTAGGGCGACAGGCACACTGCAAGTTGGGGGGGCTTTGTAAGCTGCAGCAGGGGTGCAGGGTGGGGGGAGTTTTGGGGATTTTGAGTTTGTTGTTGGGGGGTTTATTTCTGCAAGGCATGACGATTATCCTCAGGGCTGTTCCATGGTGGCTCCTCGGGTGTGGGGTGGGCCTCTTTCCGTTTGAGGATGGGGGGTAGGGGCTTAAGTGTTATAAGCTGGAATGTTAATGGTTTGGGGGATCGCATCAAGAGGGGGATTGTTTTGCAATTTTTGAAACGCTCAATGCCAGATGTTGCCCTGCTGCAGGAGACGCATCTCATAGGTAATATGTGCTATGCCTTGAATAGGAAGGGGTATAAATTCATTGCACACTCGGGATTCTCTTCTGGGTCCAGGGGTGCGGGCATCCTTGTTAGAGCATCGTTGCCTTTTGAGGTGGACTCCACCATTGTTGACGATAGGGGGAGGTTTGTGGCGGTGGCGGGGCGGTGGGAAGGAAGGACTTTGGTTTTGGTTTCGGTTTATGTCCCGCCGGCCCTGCAGGCCTCCACACTTGCTGAACTGGGCAGGGCTTTGCTGACTCTCCCGGGGGGAATGCTGGTAGTGGGAGGGGATTTCAACGCTGTGGGCTCCGGACTGTTGGATAGATACCCGCCCAGGGACACAGGGGGGGCTCAGAAATGGCTTCCAGACTTCCTGGATACGTTTGGTCTGATAGACTGTTGGAGGCTCCGGCACCCCACACAGAGTCAATACACGTTTCACTCCGGGGCGCATGGTAGCCTCTCCAGGATTGATTATCTGCTCACTCTGGCCGCACATGCCTCGTTGATATCCGAGGCGAGGCACATGGCACGCGGTATCTCTGACCACTCGCCAGTGTGGATCCGGCTGGATCTAGGTCGGGAGGGAGGAGGGAGGGTGGCCCCCATCAACCCATGGTATTTCCGAGACCCCAAGATGCGCAGCGCCCTGGTAAAGAAGGTGGATAATTACTTTAAGGACAATCTGGGAACCGTGGACTCGGCGGTGTCGCTGTGGGAAGCCTTTAAGACCGTGCTTCGGGGGGAAGCCCTCTCCCTGGTGGTGGCTGCCAAGAATCGGAGGGATGGCGAGGTGCGGCAAGTGGAGGAGGAGATCGCGGCCCTTGAGGGGGCTATGGAGGAGGAGGTTACAGAGTCCTCACTGCATGAGCTTTGCTTGAAGCAGGCGGAGTATAGGGACCTGGTTACGAACGCCGCTAAGACCCTCAGTAGGGAACAACAGGGCCGCCTGTATGACGTTGGTGATAAGGCAGGGAAACTCCTGGCGTGGTTGGACAGGAAAGAACGGGTCAATAGAGTGGTGCCAGAGTTGACGGGAGAGTGGGGAGAGGCGATTGTGGAACCTGAGGGGATTGTGAAGTGTTTCGCCGAGTATTTTCGTAGGGTTTATTCCTCTGTGTCGGACAGGCCGCCCGAGGACTCGTCTGAGCTCCTCCGTGATATCGAGTTGCCCTGCCTCTCTGACATAGATAGGGATGATTTGGATGGTGACATAACGGTTGACGAGGTGGCGGGGGCGATTCGCGCGTTAAACTCGGGTAAGGCCTCTGGACCGAATGGACTGCCGATCGACCTGTATAAACTGTTCCCGGATAGGGTCGCCCCTCACCTGCGCGCCATGTTTTTGGAGGCGCGGGGGGGATGGGATCCTTCCGTTGGATCAGCGGCTGGCGTCGATCGTGGTAATACATAAAGAGGGTAAACCCCGAGATAGGTGCGCCTCCTATCGGCCCATTTCACTCCTCAACGCTGAGCCGAAAATTCTGGCCAAACTCCTGGCTACCCGTTTGAGTAGGGTGCTTGGCGATTTGGTCCACCCGGATCAATCTGGCTTCATCCCGCACCGAAACACAGCATTAAACCTTAGGCGTCTTCATGGCGTCATCGCCAGGGCGGGCACGCTGCGTGAACCGGCTATTGTGGCATCTCTTGATGCCACGATGGCCTTTGACACGGTGGAGTGGGCATACTTATGGGCCGTGCTGGCCAAGTTTGGTTTCGGTCGCGGTTTTGTGAGTTGGGTTCGGTTGCTGTACGAGGGGCCACTAGCGAATGTTGTGGTGAATGGTCGGGCATCTACTCCGTTTCAGCTTGGTAGGGGTACTCGGCAGGGTTGCCCCCTGTCGCCTCTGTTGTTCGCCCTCGCCCTTGAACCGTTGGCTGCGTGGATACGTTGGCACCCGGATATACGGGGCCTTCGGTGGTCGCCTGATCACGAGGACCGTATTTCGCTTTATGCCGATGATATCCTACTGTATCTTGCCTCACCTAAGAAGTCACTTATAGTGGTCTGTGACGTACTCGCATCGTTCGGTAGGAACTCGGGGCTTGTGATTAATTGGGGCAAATCGTACTTGTACGTTCTTAGTGGAGAGGTCCCACCGATCCCTAGAACATGTTCGATACAGGTTGCCCAGCAGGGTTTCGTGTATTTGGGGATTTTTATATCCATGGATCCTGCTGTGCGCTATGAGAGGAATCTGCTCCCCCCCTTGGCGCGCTTGAGGCGAGATGTTGAAGGTTGGCGGAGGCTGCCGCTCTCCCTTGTTGGGCGTGCGGCCCTGTTCAAAATGATGTCTCTTCCCCGCTTCCTCTATGCCCTCCAGAACACCTTGGACTGGGTACCGGCCAAATACTTTCGGGAGGTCGAAGGCCTCCAACGGACGTTGCTGTGGGATGGGCGGCCGCGAATAGCTATTTCAAAGTTGACGCTCCCATGGTACGATGGGGGCATTGCGCTCCCAGACATCCGACGGTATTATTGGGCCACGCAGCTGAGCGCGATCAACCATGGGTTTTATGGCCCTGCCCTCAGCCCTGGGTATGCCCTGGATAGGTGGCTGCTTCGTGGCGGCAACTACTACAGGGCGTTGTATTCGCGGTCCTTAGACTCGTCCCTCACGGGGCCCACAGGAGTGGCGGTGCGTGTATGGAAGATGGCGACTGATTCGTTGGGCTGGAAGGATAGGCTCACCCTCGCTACCCCATTGTTTGAATCGGAGAGATTGGGAAGACTCTGGCATACGAAGGGCTTTGATAAGTGGGACCTGATAGGTATATCCAAGGTGGGAGATGTGCTGCATAAGGGGAGGGTGAAGTCATTCGAGGAGTTGCAGACTGAGTATGAGCTAGGGCCCTCAGAGTATTTCAGGTATATCCAGCTGCGTCACGCCCTCCGATCAGTCCTCGTGGAGGGTGAGAAGGTGCGGGAGTCCTCTCCCCTTGAGGACCGAGTCCTTGATGGTCATATGCCCGAGAGCACGATCTCGCTCATATATAAGAAGTTGATTAACGTCCGGGCAGATATGCTTTTGGGGCTGAGAGAACAGTGGACTAGGGATGGCCTTGAGTTGGATAATGAGGACTGGCAGTCAGCGGTTTCTTCTCCTAAGGAGGTTGCGATCCCGTCGCGTCTGAGGCTGGTGCAGCTTAAAATACTGCACCGGGTGTATGTGACGGGGCCAAGGCTGGTCCACATGGGATTCTCGGAGGACGGCCTGTGCAGAAGGGGATGTGGTATGGTGGGTACTTTCCTGCACATCATTTGGGAATGTGGTGTCATTGTGGAGTTCTGGAGGAGAGTCCATGCAGTTATGGGGGAGGTGACGGGCACTGCGGTACAGCCGGAGGCGCGGTGTTGCCTCCTGAACGTCTGGGGGCCCACTGACCTCGATGAGGCGCAGACCCAATGGGTGACTCTGGGTAACATGGTAGCCAAAAGGGATATCGCGCGATTGTGGGGCTCCTCGGGACCCCCTACACTGACCGCGTGGAAGGAGAACATGGACTGGAGCATGTTTAGGGAGAAGACGGTCTACTGCTCTAGAGGTCGCCCCCGGAAGTGGCACGCCATCTGGGGGCGGTGGAACCAATACAGGGGGGGGAAATAGGTCTTGCCCCGGATCTGGAACCTCCCGAGGAACAGCTTTCCCCCTGACCTACTTTCCAGCACAGTTTGGTTTTAGGAACCGTTTTGGGCCTCTGCCGTCCCCCTTCTTCCTCCGTACACAGTCTTGTAACTAGTAGATGAGTGGGGTCCGGCCTCCCCTGGGGGCTTTCGCCATGGGCTTTCAATGTACTGCCTTGCTGGGGTTTGTTGTGAGTTTTTTCTGTGTTTATTTAAAATTGGACCTTTGCATTACTCTTTGAACTGTATTGGGGACACATCACTGTATCTAACTCTCAATGCTGCCGAACCTTCGGGCTATCGGCTGAATAGCTGTGTCCTGAATTTTGAAATAAAGGTTTTCAAAAAAAAAAATATTTAAAAAAAAAAAAAGGTGAGAGCTATCGGCTTAGTCAATGCTTGTTGTGTATTGGAGCAATTGCTGCTCCTCAACAAATCATTATGTTTTCTATGAAACGTCGCAGGCATCTGTTGCTTTGTTTATGAGGGCAGGCTCAGATGTTCTAAATTGTGAGTTCAAATTAAGGGCTTCATATTTTCAAATTTTCAGTCAACTGTTTCCGGTTTGCCTCTAATGTTATTGAGAGGGCCAGTGTGTCCAGAGAATTACAAAGTGTTTATGGCCCAGTTCTGTACTTTTCATCTCATTACTTCCTAATTCATCCTTCGTAATAAACTTCTATATCGAAGTACATATTTTGTCTAACTAACCAAGTCAAAAGCAAAAACAACACTGCCCCTTTGTAAAATAAGTGCTATACCAAGATTGTAGTGTGAAACTAAATGAGCTTTTATTTTTATTAGAACATTGGAATGTTGGGAGATTCATTGAAAAAAATGGAGTGCTCCGGGCTTCTAATGGCTGGTCGTAGCCCAGAGTTCCAACATTCCAATTTTGTCCTTCACAGCTGTTGCTGTGAACAAAGGCGTCACGGAGCCAGAGGGGATGTAATACCCTCGGGCTCCATGAGGCCTTTGTTTTATTTGCTAGAACATTCTTTCCTCTAGTGGCATAATGTTCTAATAGCCTTATAGCGCTCCGTAGCCTTCGGCCCGGGCCCTTTAACGCTGGAGCTGGCCTTTAGTGGCCAGTAAAGCCACTATCGCGGGCTATAAGGATAGAGAACCTCACCCACAGACCGCTTCTCTGAGCTGAACCAAAGAGAGCCCTGAGGGTTCAAAGCAAACATTCTGAATGAAAAAACATGACCAGTATGTCACACCCTTTCAATATGGCTTCCGATGTAACCAGATATCTACCTTAACCTAGAAAAGGAGCTTCCTGCCATAACACGAAAATGACTATGAAAACAGGAATGACAGTAATGAAGATTACCAGTAACTAACCAGGCCATAACCTTCTCATCCATCTTCCGTCCCAATCCTTACTAATGAGTGTACACCCAAGCAGAAGGTATTTGGCGATAATAAATCTAAGTAAGCAACAACCCTTAACAACAAGAACTGCACAGCATGAGATTAATTTAACTCAAATTAGTGCTTATAATTGAATCCAAAACGTGTCAAGGTTCTAATTAAAACAAGATTGTTGAGGCGTTGGATCGGGACAGTCTACGTTTTCATAAGAATGGGTCCAACACCAATAAATGAAACGTCTATAAGATCAGAATCCAAGTCAAAACCATAAGAGTTTTTTCAAAATTAGAAACATTACAGGAGGCAAAAAGCAGTTAAACCATGGAGCATCAGCAATTATAAGTCAGTATCAAAAAATGCAAAAGAATTAACAAAAGGTGTACTTCTAAAGCAAGTAGAAGACAGAACCAAAGTATAGTTCGGTAAGAACATCATATAGTCTGCCTCCAACGCAAGTGCAAAAGGTCCAAGTATAAATGAAATGACAGACTAGCGCAGAGTCCACTAAAGTTTAATAGGCAGAGAAAGTCCAAGTATAAATCAACAGGCTGACAGAGGCTGTACAGTTAGGAAAGCAAGAAAGTCTGGTATTGTATAGGGTTTTAGGCAAAGAAACCACGCACTCAGTGTGTAATGACATAAGGTTGGATTACTAAAGATACTTTCACATAAACCAATCATCATTCAAATACACAAGATACATCAAATAAGATACATCTAGCAAACACCTACTTTGCTGCATATTAATAAAGAGATAAACATAGGAAATGAAGATGGCATGACATTTATATAATACAGAAAAACAGCAGACTGTTCAACTGATGAAGGGTCCTTGAATGTTAAGATGAATATCCTGAACACACCTTTCACATGAGGAAGGCGCATTAATTCAATTTATTAATAAAGTAAACACCACTACGAGCAAGGCTTCTATTTTCTGATCTTCAGTAATAGAAAAGCACACAGACAAGCACATGCATGCGGAGAATGGTTTCTCACGTAAAAAAAAAAAAGTGTACTTTGTTTTTGAAAATGTGAAATTATGTTAACGAAACCTGGTCATGGACGGATCAGATTAACTTAAACACAACTAAATTTAGCATAATTTTCTTATTGTTAATAGCGTTCTCACACAGTGAGCCAAAACTGGATGAACCCGTTCCTCCCAACCCAGCTTTAAGTAAAAAGAGGGTCAATAACATATGAGAGGCCAGCCATGTAGTAGCATCACAAATGACAGTCAGTGATAGTCCTTTGAATGGTGCCCAAGCACTGCGCAATAGCTTCTAAAATAGCTGCTTTAAAGTAATGCACATGTCGAGCTGAAACTAACCTATGCACGCACTACTAAGCTATTAATGCGAAAGATTTATTAAGTAAATGAGGTTAGAGTAGAAGTAAGTGGTATACGGTGAATTCATTTAACTTTGTATTCTAACATGTTTCTCTCTGACTTTATTAATATTCGCATTTGGGCCTTGGAGGGTGACTGATGTCCTCATCCTTTGTCGCAACCACGCATGCATCTTACATCTCTGCTCTCAAGTCCATGAAGTCATGGGACGACTGCCAAACCCTAAGCCTAGCAAGGACATGGGAACTCAACTTTCTGAACCCTATGAGAGGAAGTCAAAGAAACATTGTACCATAAATTTATCGATCAGAATATGAAATGCTTGTGGGAATAAAGCTTGTGGGTATTAAAATTAAGGGGCGGGAAGTTAGACAATAGACTAAAGAAAAATATTGCACTTGGTATGGTGTGATGTCCTCACCCCACTGCTTGGCCCAATCAAATTCCAGGTGAACATGGAATTGAAACATTTGGGGGTGGATCATAAACTTGAATTTGGTATAACAGAGGTAAGTTCTAGATAGTTAGACACACTTGGTGCTGAGATGCTGATGCTAAGCTGAGATGCTGTCCGATTTTGCTGCAATCTGACTGAAGAATCCTACACTAGGGAAAATTCACGGAACAACCGAGGAGGCACATCTAGGAAGGGGTCCAGACGTGCCAGAGCTGGAGAGAGTACCACCAGAGAGAGGTGTAACGCTGGCGTTGCACTAGGAGAGGTCACCTTTCCCTGTCCCGAACCCGTCCTGAATCCTTGACTCTTTGATGTCGGGGTCCTCACACCATTCTAGGTAAATATATCTGTAGGGTAAAGGCTCCGTACTTGCTCTCTGTCCTTTCTCTCCTCAGGTGCTGCTATTGCAAGAATTTATTAATGCAAACTGATTATAAGCTAATTGTACTATTTTTCCTGATGGAGATTTCTGGTATATTCATGTGTATTTGAATTGACTCACAAAAAAATATTAATTCAGATAAACTTTTAAAACTCCTTCTGAGTCTGTGGTTCTTTAAAATAAAAGTTAAATGCATTATGGTCTTTCCTCCTATTCTAATCTACTACTAGATCTTATTGAACGTTCACTTACTCAGGAGACAGGAATGGTAAGAATACTGGTGTAAAGGTTTCCTAGGGTAAAATAAAAATGATGACCAGTGGATATTTGCCAGCTCATTGCGTGTATGAATGTATATGGGCCCAAATGAGTGTTGTGTGTATGAGTGCGTAGAGCTGGTAAACTCCGCTGCATCACTGCCAGACCCAACAAAAATCCATCTCTCAAAAAAAACAAAAAAACTTGATGATGGATTAGATTTACACCAGTTCTCAAACTTCTGCCATGGTAAGAACATGATTAAGTGGAAGGACATCTAGACTGCAAAATACAAGACGCTATTTCTGATGAACATCCTTAAGCTTACATATTCACCCTCTCATGTGCAAGGAATGGAGCCAGAGGGCAAAATGTGAGGACCAGGGCATACTCCCAGTATGTAAAAGATAAATTCAAGAAGTTTGGATCCTCTGACAAATGCTGAAAAGCCAAACTGCCTAAAGCTACCTCCAACTGGTGGAGCAGCAAGCCTGGACTGGAGACCAGAACCCCTGGACCTTCTGTAACTCCAATCAAGCTCCTCAACCTGTCTTGCTGGCATCGGTAGTGACGACCACTGGATCCATCTGAAACAGAGAAACCTCCTTCTCCAGGTTCCCCTGCCGTAGCCACCAACCCAGCTCTTGACTAATTACCTCAGTCATGGGCACCAACCAAGTCAGATCCAGAGATTGCAGATTTCAATGAGCTAAGAGAAAACACATCAGGATGTTGAAATGCCACCTCGCCCAAGGAACCACACACAGAAAAGCTGCCAAATCCCCTTGAACCTTCATCCAGAGGGACAGAGGAGGATGTGACATGAACTCCAAGATATGGGACTGAAGAGTTAACAACACTTTCCCCTCAGCAGGCCAGAAACATGTCCCAATGAAAGTCTGATCCTGGGAAGGTACCAGATTGGACTTTTCCCAACTGATCAGAAACCCAGGATCCTGTAATAACTGCAGGACCATCTTAACAAGAGTCTCTGCTTGCCAAAAGCATGAAGCTACCACAATCCAATCGTCCAGATAAGGCTGCTATTCCTCGGAGGTGAAGATGGCCTACCAAGGGTGCCAGCACCTTAGTAAACACTTGAGGAGCCGACTGCAGGCCAAAGGGAAACAACTAGAACTGAAAGTGTCGATCCCCTACTGGAAATTGGAGGAACCTCTGAATGTTCTTGTGCACCTCGACATGCAGGTACGCATCCTGTTAGTCTATAGTTGCGATGAAATCCCCTGGAGCCACCCGCGGAATCAGCTGTTGAGGGACAGCATCCTAGTTTTAACCCATCCATCGAGTTTCTTCAAGTCCATCATAGGTTGATAATCCCCTGAAGGTTTCTGGACTAGAAACAGGATAGAATACACTTGTTGCCCTGCTCTTGAGGAGAAATTGGGATAATTGCCTTTTTGAAAAGTAATGCTGCGAATCCGTCAAGCAGCGCCTTACTTTTTTCCTGCCTCCGAGGGACGGGTATACGGATGCACCCGAGTCTGGAGACCAAGAACTCAATTCTATACAAAAACCGTTCTGCACAATGTTCACTACCCAGAGATCTGAAATGGAACTTGCCCAGAGCTGGGAAAAGTGCATAATCCAAACGCTAACAGGATAGTCAGGACCAGTGCTCTGATGATCTGGCCTCGCTGCCCAGTGTCCCTCTGCCCGGTTTTTGCCTCTGTTCCCCTCGCTGTCCCGTGTCTCTCTGCCCTTTTTGCGTTCTGTTCCCTCATTGCCCTGGTAACCCTGTGCCCGTTTTGCCTTCTGTAACACTCGCTGCCCCCTTACCTGTGCCTTTTGCCTTCTGTGCCCTCGTCGTCCCGCTCCGCTCCGGCCGCTGCATCCCCTGCGGCCCCGCCCCTCTGACTGCCCATTTGCTGCTTCTCCCTCCCACCTCCCAGCTGCTCCTCCCTCCCACCTCCCCATATATGCCGGCCGCTGCGCGGTAAGGAGAGCGACCCTTGACCCTACCTGGTAGGTCGCTCCCCCGCCGCACAGCACCACCTGTGGGTCTGCCGCTGCTGAGTTAGGTTGGTTTCCTATTGTATTGCCTGTACTGTTTTTCGTGTTTGTTGTGCTCGTTACTGCTGTTCTCTGTCCTCCCCCGCTGCCTGTACTTGCTCTGTGCCTGTTGTTTTCCCTGCCTCTGTTCCCCTCGCTGCCCCGTGTCTCTCTGCCCTTTTTGCGTTCTGTTCCCTCATTGCCCTGGTAACCCTGTGCCCGTTTTGCCTTCTGTAACACTCGCTGCCCCATTACCTGTGCCTTTTGCCTTCTGTGCCCTCGTCGTCCCACTCCGCTCCCGCTGCTGCATCCCGCCCCCCTGACTGCCCATTCACTGCTCCTCCCTCCCACCTCCCAGCTGCTCCTCCCTCCCACCTCCCCATATATGCCAGCCAATTCATGGCCGCACTGCGGGCGCGTCTACGGCAAGCCCGTCTGCGCCCGTCCGCACCTGGACCGCGCCCAGCGCCAGAACCCCTGGTCGCCGCACCCGCCACAAGGAACGCCGCCACTACGATGCCAGCACTCTGCATGCTCTCAACCCCGGACGGAACCACACCTGTTTCAAGGTCGCCCCGAAACGCACACACGGTCCCTTCACCTGCCGGAACTGCAGCTACACCAGCCTCAGAACCAACTAAACACCCGGTAAAATAGACCTCAACCACCTCCGATGCATACTTCTGAACACCCGCTCCGCACGCAAACACGCCGTCGAGCTCTGGGACCTGCTCGACACAACATCCCCGGACGTCGCCTTCCTGACAGAGACGTGGATGAACGACTCCTCCGCACCCGACATCGCCATAGCCATCCCAGACGGCTACAAGATCACCCGCAATCGCCATCGTCCACAAGAACAGCATCAGGGTCTCGACTAGCACCGACGACACCCTCAGCACCGCCGAACACATGCATTTCCAGATCCACACAGACACTAACTCCACCCTCAGAGGCACCCTCGTCTACCGACCCCCGGACCCCGTCCCCAGTTCAGCGACTCCATCGCTGACTTCATCAGCACGCACACCCTGACCTCCACCGACTACATCCTCCTCGGAGACCTGAACTTTCACCTGGAGAACGACAACGACAGCAACAACACAACCCTGATCGATAACCTCGCCAACCTCGGATTGAGGCAACTCGTCGCCACGCCCACCCACTCCGCCGGCCACACGCTCGACCCAGTCTTCTCCTCAAGCCCGCACATCTCCTTCAACCACACCACCGAACTCCTCTGGACCGACCACCGCTGCATCCACTTCACCTTCCAGAAACCCACCACACACCACTGCACCCAACAGATCCCCCGCCGCTGCTGGAGCAAAATCACCGAAGATCAACTTCATGCAAACCTCGCTCTCAGCCTACCCACCGTACCCTCCAACACCGACGACGCTGCCCACAACCTCAGACGCTGGATCGAGGACTGCGCCAACACTCTCGCCCCGCTGAAGAAATCCCCCTACAGAGACACCAGCAAGAGGGCCAGCTGGTTCACCCCAGAACTCCTAGCCTCCAAGCAAGCCTGCCGGAAGCAAGAGAAGAAACGGCACAATGAACAGACCCCAGACAACCTCGCAGCACACAAGGACGCCATCCGCAACCACCACCACCTCATCAAGGCAGCCAAGAGGACCTCCTTCAAAGACCGCCTCGACAACAACGCACATGACAGCAAGGAGCTCTTCAACATTGTGATGGAACTCTCCCAGCTCCAACACCAACGACATCCCGCCGTCGCAAGCCCTGTGCGACTCCCTCGCCACCTTCTTCCACCGCAAGATAGCAGACATCCACAACAGCTTCAACACCGAGACAGCCCCAACAGACAGCAACACAACAGACTCTCCTCACATCATAGACTACAACCCCCTGCTAGCCTGGGCCAGCGCCGCATCAATGACACCTTCAAGACCATGAGCACAATCCGGCCAGTCTGGGTGTCCCCCCAGCCCCTAAGGAGGCCATAAAAAGTCTCGGGGTATGGCTGGAACCTGAGCCGTCTATGACTACTCAAGCCAAACGAGTGGCGGGGACGTGCTACGGGCTGCTTCGGTCAGCACGGAAAATCTTGTCGCTTCTCCCTGATAATTCCAGGAGACTATTGGTGCAGGGATTGGTGCTTTCGATGCTCGACTACAGTAATGCCCTTTTCCTTGCGGCACCTGAATCCACATTGAATGTGCTCCAAAGAGCGCAGAATGCAGCTGCGCGTATGCTCACTGGTACTGCCAAAAGTTCTTCGGCTCGGCCTGCCTTGAAGGCCTTGCATTGGCTACCAATTCGAGCGCGCATTAAATTCAAATCCCTCTGTATAGTGTTTAAAGCTTTGCAAGGATTGGGTCCCCCCATTCTAAGAGATTTGGTCCGCTCCTATAAACCTGCGCGAGCCCTTCGCTCTGATGATGGGAACCTGGTAGTGATACCCAGGGCAAAAAAGATGAACGGGTGGCCGCCGGTTTTCCATTAATGCGGGTCAATTATCTAATGCCTTACCGATGGCCCTGCGTAAAGAACCAAATTTGGCAAAATTCCGTAAAGTATTGAAGACTTTATCTTTTCCCTCTGTAGGTTCCTCTTGGTGTCCTGGGGTAGTGGCTCTGTGTATTGTTTAGCGCTGGGACGCTCAAGGGCAGCCATGCGCTTTAGAAATCCTTTTTCATTTCATTTAATTTCATTTCATTTCATTTCACAATCCACTCCGGCTCTCCGTCAGACCCATTCCCGCAACAAGTCTTCAACAAAGCAAGCAGCTCCATTGCACCCCACTTGTGCAACGTCATCAACCTCTCCCTCGAGACCACGACCTTCCCAGAGAGCTGGACAATCGCCGAGATCAACGCTCTACTCAAAAAACCCAGAGAGACCTCAGGAACTTCCGGCCGATCTCTCTGCTCCCATTACCGGGCAAAGTCATTGAGAAGAACGTCAATAAACAGCTATCCCGATACCTCGAAGAAAACAGAATCCTGGACCCTTCTCAGTCAGGGTTCCGCAGCAACCACAACACCGAGACCGCCCTCATCGTCGCCACCGATATCAGGACCCTGCTGGACAACAGTGAGACCGCAGCACTCATCCTCCTAGACCTCTCCGCCGCCTTCGACACAGTCTGCCACCGCACACTACGCGCACGCCACAGGGATCCGAGACAAGGCTCTGGAATGGACCACATCCTTCCTCTCAGGCAGAACCCAGAGCGTCCGCCTCCCACATTGCGATCCGAAGCCTCCAAAATCATCTGCGAAGTACCCCAGGGCTCCTCCCTCAGCCCGACACTGTTCAACATCTACATGACCCCGCTTGCACACGTCGCCCGACAGCATGACCTCAACATAATCTCCTATGCCGACGACACTCAACTGATCCTCTCCCTCACCAAGGACCCCATCACCGCCAAAACCAACCTCCACGAAGGAATGAAAGCAGTCACCGACTGGATGAGGGCCAGCCGCCTGAACCTGAACTCGGATAAGACAGAGGGCCTCATCCTCGGCTCCAACCCTTCAACCTGGGACGACTCCTGGTGGCCGACTGCACTGGGGACAGCCCTGACACCCACAGACCACGCACGCAACCTGGGAATCATCCTAGACTCAACGCTCTCAATGACCAAGCAAGTCAACGCCGTCTCCTCCTCCTGCTTCAACACCCTCCGCATGCTCCGCAAGATCTACAAATGGATCCCAACAGATACAAGAAAGACAGTCACCCAGGCCATCGTCAGTAGCAGACTCGACTACGGAAACGCCCTCTAAGCGGGAGCCCCGAACAAGCTCATCAAACAACTGCAACGCATCCAAAACGCCTCGGCACGACTAATCCTCGACGTACCACGCCACAGCCACATCACCCCCCACCTGAGAAACCTGCACTGGCTCCCCGTCAACAAGAGGATATCCTTCAAGCTCCTCATCCACGCACACAAGGCACTCCACAAGACCGGCCCTGCCTACCTCAACAGTCTCTCCTTCTACATCCCCAACCGCCAGCTACGCTCCACCTACCTCTCACTAGCCACCGTTCCGCGCATCCGAAGAACTACCACCGGCGGGAGATCCTTCTTCCACCTCTCCGCCAAAACATGGAACACACTCCCACTGAGCCTACGACAGACCCAAGACCTGCTGACCTTCAGGAGAACACTCAAGAACTGGCTGTTCGATCAGTAGCAGCCCCCCCCCCCCAGCGCCTTGAGAACCTCGTGGTTATGTAGTGCGCTTTACAAATGATTGATTGATTGATTGATTGATAGGAAAAGCCTGACCTTTCCCCTTTCTTGGATGATATTTCCTCCTTTTTGTCACATAGAATTTTGACTCCTTCCTACTGTCTAATGCATTCTTTTTCCAGGAACCATAAGACTCAGAAGCGGAGGATTTACAGGACCAAGTATGCTTCTGATTTTTAGAGGTTTTTATAAATAATTTCATCCAGTTGGTCACCGAACAGCTTGCGCACATCAAAAATGTAACCTTTAAAAAGCACTCATCAGGAAATCCTTTCCAATCACACAACCATAAGTGCCTCCGAGCCGTAACTGAAGCACTTGATAACACTGATGCTGAATTAATCACATCTGCCAATATATCGGAACATAGCTTCAATTTCTGCTCCCTGCTCACCAAGTGTTCAGAAATGGCCGAGCCCTCCTGCAGTCTATCAGACAAAATCTCAAAATACTTGACCTAAGACTGAGAAGTCAGGGCTGCATAAAATGCTGCTCTCAAGGCCAGATAAGCAGCAGCAAAAGATTTCTTCAAGCCCCCACCAATCTTCCTGTCTAGTTGATCAGACAGGGATCAGTCTTCAGCACTCAAGGAAGACCGTCCACAAAGCAGAGCCATGATGGTATCCACCTTCACTGAATGTGGCAAATCCTCTTCCCGCTCCAAGACCTAAGCCTTCATCATGAATCTGGGGGCCTGGAAATGGTCAGGTTCCTTCTACCCCCGAAATACAGACTCTTTAATCAGAGGGTGAAGAGGCAAAGCAACCCCAGCAGGAGTGAAATACTGGTGAAACATCTCTCCCTGCTCATGAACTGCAGATGGCTCCAAACCAAGAATCGCTCTTAAGTGATCCAATATAAGACCACTCCCAACAGGAAAACTACTTCCCACCAGCAGCCTTAGGCATAGATGAAGACGAATCAGATCCAGAGTCAAAATCTCCAGGCTTGTCCAATTGCATTGATTTAGACTTTTTCTTAGATGCCAACACCTTAGCAACTGCATCATCGATCATGGCCTGCACCTCCTTGGCAGAAAGTCAGCGCCACCAGGGTACTGGGTAGCAGGCCCAGTCTCCTTGTCACTCTCCGAATCAGACTCCATCCTCTTTCTCTTCTCTGCATGGTTGTATTCGATGGTCACCAAGAAATGATACTCAAAACCCAGCACCCGGATAGCTTTAATACTGCCTATGCCCTGATTTGGTCACTGAAAACCAATCCGAAAACCACAGAGGAAAACCAACAACCAAAGAGAACATGGCCAGGTCACTGGTCAGGTAACAACCGATCAAATAAGTACAGCACAGCTACACATTTTATTAAAAAAATATTGTCTTGCCACTAGTGACTGTTTTGCAAGAATTAATGAGCACAGTCATGCACTACATTCTCCAAGAGGCACAGCATTCCCATAATCATGCAAAATGGAAAGGCTGAAAGCGTGCAGCAAAATGCTGCCCCTGCGCCATCCTGTCAGGGATTTCCACAGTCCAAGGAGTTCCCCGGATTCAGGCCTTCCAGCTCAGCTGTTTCCCGTGCTTCGTGTCCGCATCTGAATCAGAGCACCTCTCGGACATGTACAGACCAGCCCTCGAAGATGCCGTGCTGCTTCCCCAGCCTCCACTACAACAAAATCACGCTCAGCGAAAGAAATGTAGTCGTGCAGAAACCCCAAATTTATAATGCACGCCGTGTGAAATACAACCGAAGAAGATGAGCCGTAAGATCAAACCCACTAAAATCAAGACTCGCTGGAGCGAGCACGCCGTACTCACCCTTCAGTGTCTACAGGCACAAAAAAACAGGAGGTGTGAGGGGGCAAGAACATATTGTATGGCTAGGGGGTGTGTCTACGAGGCACAGGGGCTCACTGTGTAATGGAAATAAGAGAGAGAGACGAGGAGGTAATTTATGTTTGCCGAAGCAAAACAGCATCTGCACCAGGCCCGGTTCTAGAGGGCAGACCGGGTGGGCCAGGCCCACCCAAACATGAGCCTGGCCCACCCAAACATGAGCCTGGCCCACCCAAACATGAGCCTTGGCCCTCGCAGTGAGGATATGAAGGCCAATAGAAAATGGGCACTTTCATTTAAAACGTTCCTCCGAACGTTGTTTTTCTTCATATTCTGGGAGATGCGTTATTGGGCCTGGGTTCGGGTGGGCTGTGTCGTGCACGTACAATAGGGGCATGGCAAAGGGAACAAATTCTTTGGCACCGAGTAACTTTTGCCTACTATATTGTGCTGCTGCGTGGATATTTACATTTCTGTTCAGCATTTGAGAAAAGAAGTTTGTTTATTCTGATTCACATTTCCTGACTCCTGCAGCTGCTTATCAGATCAGGCTGTGACACAAGGAGTAGGTAAGAGAATGTGTTACTGTTTGTTTTTGTTTTAAAAATCTGCACAGGCCCAGCAAGGCACATCATTATCATAGTCATGGATGCAAGGCAACAATAAAACCTGTCCAGAGAAGTGGTGATTAATGATCCTGCTGGAGAGCAGTCCTTTGCCTGTTGGTAGTTTTGAAATGCAGATAAGCTGTATTTTATTTGGATAGCTCAGTGGGTTACTGCCTTTGTCACAGAGATTCTTGTGTTACTTGCAGTTCAAAAGTTACAATCCTAACATAGGACAGTGGCCTATGAACTGTCATCAAAGAGCTGCATACAAACATGAATGGTATAGTTAGAACTTCACTTTTTTTGTGTTACTATAAAGTTAGAAATTCCCCAGTCTTTCATTATTTTAATGTTGCTAAAGAGAGTTTGGGTCGATATACATTTTTATTAGTAAAGCCAACCACTAGGGTATGCTTTAAATCCTGAGTTTGTGCTTCCCCAGCCCAAACCCTCTTAAAGTATACTGCCCACCAGTATGGATGACATGTAATTCCTACACCTTGTAATCCTCATTGGCTCATGTAGACGATATTACATACTTTTATGATTTTTTGTCTCTATATAATGTGTGTGTGATGTAAAGTACTATGACACCCTACACTGATATGAGTAGCGCTATACAACAAATGAAATTTATATGAGAGGAGGCTACAGAGACATGAAGGGTACTGTTGGAGGGTGGTAGTAATGGTATCGGGGGAGAAAAAGTTCATTGGTGAGGCGCCAAAAAAGGCTTTCACACTAGCGATAAAACCGGTCCTGTCATTGCCTTTCTGTTTTTATTTAATTAGCAATCAGGTCATTAGGGCAACTGTGGAACATATTTTAAAGTGTGTGCTAATTATATTTACTGCTATATTCAATGTTTTAGGTTTGAAGGTGATTTTACTAATGTTTTTTATGAGAATAATGAAAGTAGAGCTGGATGGTGGCTGATATGGGGCAGAGGCCCGAAGGTCATCTGTGAGATAAGGTGCACAGGAGAGGGATGGTCGTTAAGTGGATAATCGGGCCTGGAAGTACTTGTGTTGAAACCTGGCCTTTTGGAATTTGAGGGTTGGCACTTACATCCAGACATCACTCTTACTTTCAAATAACTCTCCACATGCTCTGTATACACACAGAATTGATCCGTTGTATACTGGTGACTGTTTGCAAGTAAATATAATGTAATCTAGGGCTTGTAGGCTAGAAGAAGACAAATTGGGCCCGCAGTGGCCCACCCAAATGCACCATTGGCCCACCCAACAAAAAATTCCTGGAGCCGTGCCCGATCTGCACACACTCACACAAAAAAAATTACGCTGCAGTTGCGTTGTGGTGTATATGTGCAGCACCATGCATATATGCATCATGATGAGGTGGCTATTCTCTTTTTTTAACACTTAATTTACCTTTCGAGAGTAATCAACACAATCTGGGAGCAGTCAATTAAAAGAAATATGCACAAAAGCCCATCAAAGTCAAAGGAGTGGCCTTATAGCAAATTTCACCTGCCGGACCATCCAAAAAGATGACCAAATTCAATTTACACAAAGACAAAAAAAAAAGAAAAGAAAGGAGGGGAGCAATAAAGGGGCATGCCGCCACCACCACAGGGGCAGGGTTTGAAACAAACATTTTAAGATATCTAGCAGAAAATAGTCAGGAGGAAAAGGGTGGGGGAAGCAATGAACAAGTGGGTGGCTAGACACCAACACAGAGCGAGCCCCAGTGTATATTTGAGGGGAGAGCTGGACAGGAGTGCAATAACAAGTAAACTTGTGCACTCCCGTGGACAGAAAGTAGGAAAAAAACGTTTCTTGAATGTAAGCATTGGTAGGATACAAGTCATCCAATAACATGCATTGGCATAGCCAATAGGTCTCGCTTTTGGGACCTTAAAAGTGTTTAGCCATGCAACAGTTGATGTTGTTGCACCAAGGATATTGTGCTGCATAACTAAATACTTATAAGGTCCCAAAAGCGAGACCTATTGGCTATGCCAATGTTCAAAACGGTTACAAACGGGGCCTCCCAAAATACGTGTGGCCCAGGGCCCCGAACATCCTTAAGATGTCCCTGGGTGCAAGCAAACGTCACAAGGCCTGCTCGACACTGCTAAAAAGGAAAGCCTAGGCCCGTACTCATTGGTTGGTTGTCCTGCAGCTACTGCTCCCCAGCAATGGCAGAGCCCAGAGACAGGCCCCTCTTAGCTCAATAGTGACTGGAGAACTTCAACAAGGCGGAGTGCATGGGGCCTCGCTGCCGGCAGACACAGACGGGCTCTTGAGAGGACAAGATGCTGTGCCGGCTTCGGGAGGGATGAGCAGCACCTCCCCTGGGGGCCCATATTTATGCGCAAGTCTTGGCACTGATGGAGCGCAGATTAAGCTGCAGTCAGTCATTTGAGACATCTGATGCCTCATGCGAGATTCAACTCCAGGAAAGCATGTGTTATGTTTCACTGTGAAACAGTTTCCTATGCAATTTTCTCGTTCTCAGCGACATGCAAAACAAAGAGAAAGAACATGCTTTTAAATGTCTATAAATGTCAGTCAGGCGGCGTTTTTACGCTCATTCTGTGGGAGAAAGCCTTAGGAGCCAAATAAGATTTATTTTATGTTTAAAGGTCATATTTAGTTTGATACGCTATAAACAAGGAATTACCTGGGGAAAAGTGTTGCTTAAAAGCAGCTAGACTAATCAAGTAAGAGAGGAATGCACTGGCCGCTACGTGTCACGAGGGCATTTCCCTGCTAGAGCCCTCTGAACATTGGGGGCAGCCTCCCCTCCGAAACAACATATTGGGTCACACTGAGGTTGTTGCATGACCAAAGAGATCAGACAGCCACATCACATGACCACAGAACCGGAGCCCTCGACATAAAACATACCAGAAGGCCCTACTTTGAAAGTGGTGCGGGCGCGAGCGCCCGCCGCAGCGAAAGTGAAAGCACATAAGAACCACACTAAAGTGAATGAATCGAGATAATTTGTAAACAAGCCCGGCTGTGAAAGTGGTGCGGGCGCGAGCGCCCGCCGCAGCGAAAGTGAAAGCACATACGTTTCAAATTAACGCAGACGCGGCGGAGGAGGGGTGGAGGAGCGTTGAGAGAGCACTGAAAGCTGGCCACTGAAAGGAAAATGAAGCTGACGAGGAGGGAGTGGGAGAAGGGAGGGGGTGGAGGATGGAACGTGAATGCAATCAGTCTTAAATTCTTTGAAGAGCTAGGCTGTTGTGATTTGGAGCGTGTTGCTGCGGCTTCAACGAGAGAAAGGTTTAGCACTGCACAGGTGTCCATTGTCAGATCAACTTAGTTGGCAACCGACTTTGGCCGAGAGATCCATTGTTGCACATGAAAAATCTTTATTCCAGGGACCTACAAATTGGGAGCTGGAGTTGGAGGAGCTTAAAAGGGAGGTCACTAAGGCGCTTCATTGGGAGCAAAGTGAACAACGCAGACAGTCCACCTATGGCTACATTGAGTGAAACGGTCTCTCACCAGTTTGTATGGATTAGTTTTACAAAGTCTGTTCCCAAACACATTTATGAGAGAATGCTATTAAAGGAACACTAGGTCTATTGGTCACAACACCAGTCTGCGTTTTAAGATAGGCATGTGTAATAAATGACTATAAAATCCGTAAGAAAATTCAGGCGATTAATGCACTCGAGTGAGCTCCACACAGTTTTGAATCATCGTAAAAAGTAGCTTCGAGAATTAACGCACATGTTGCAGAGCAGTGCCATGTCTTCACAGTTTGTGGTCTGTATAAGATAGCTGAGCTCGCTGATTTAATGCATTTGTCACAAGGTCCAGCTAGTGAAATAGCTTAGAGAATTATGCAGTAACTGAAAATCGCAGCACTCAATTTACAAAGCATACATTTGAAACCCTGCAAATTTAACTTGCTTCTTTTGCATGTTCACACGTTACTTTTGTAAGTGAACGCAAGCCAAGAGTAAGAAAGAGAATGATATAACCAGAAGTGTACTCAAATGATTGAAAATGTTTCCAGAAGTAGATGGCCACCCATTTTTAATGGCATGGACTCAATAAGGAACGAATGATGAGAGCACAGAGCAGCGTACAACATCCAGTACATATCAATGACGGATGGTACAGAAAGTGACATCGGCCCAGGAATACCGAACGTGTAGGAGTTTACTTAAAATGAACGGCAGCCCAGTAGGGAGCGTTTTAGAGGTAGCCGAAAGTGAATTATTGCTCTGTAAGGTGATTAGTAGTTGCCACCTTAAAGCAAGCCACAAAATGTATGTAATTAATTTTCTCTTATAAGAGAAATTGTGCGGTTCATCTGAAGTCTGTTTTAGCCCAAAGCAGATAAGTGGAACTCCATTATTGGGATTGCCAATTTACCTTCCCCATTGAACATGAGGTTCCAGTTAGAGAAACGGAAGGCACACCACGAGTTTCCAGCTGGTGTATATATTTGTTGGGCAGATATTGTTTACCTGGCTAAGCACAATGCTTTCAACTCAATTTGCCTTCCAGCACGCGCGCGAAAAGAAACATTTTTAAAACGCACAGGAGTGGTGCACGCGCGCTACGGCAAAAGTAAAAGCAGGCAAGCACGCGAGAATTTTAAACAAGCATTGGCTCACGGAGAACATCAAAGCGGCCGTGCGGCCGCGAAAGTGAAAGCGATCAAGCGCGGCGCGGGCCCGCGCACATGCACTGTAGCTCTAGGCCGGCCATAGTAGCATTTTAAGCCCTCACAAAAAGTCTCGCCAGACCAGTGCATGCGCTTGGTCAGGTGAGACCTAAAATGGATGATACAGAGCTATGGTACGTGGCTGGAAAACCCAAGAGGAAGGATAAATGAAATAAGAAGCAAATAAGATTGAATAGAAAGCCAACTATTGGTAAGCATTGAGCTGATCCAAAGTAAGAATTGCTATTATCCACATTAGATGTTCCACAACAGACAGATAAACATTGTTTTTAGATTATACCTAAAATGTGGTAATAATAGGAACTATTTAAACGTGAAATCCAGAACCTGCATTAAAGCTTGGACTGTTGATGTTCCCCAAAACATCATTTTAATTTTAAACATCAGGAAATCTACCTCTATTCAGGAGTTCAGCCCAAGGCTAGTGTTCTAAAATACGTGTAACTGCTGAATCGAACTTAACTATGTTAACAATTCCAAGTCCACCGTGGATTTTTGTAAAACTATTCCAAACTAAGGGCCTGAATATGACGGTTAGGAAGGGCTACGGATGGGATGCAGTTTTGTCGAATCAGATTCTGAACCCTTGATTCCTACCGTATCAGACACTTTTCCCAACGACCGATTACAATGTCCGAAAACCATACGAGCAATCCGAATCGGTTCCAAAAGGCATTGGGTCGGTTGGAGTCTTTCGGAGTCAAAACGTTCAGCTCAATGAGCACGGTTTTCAGATGAGTGATTGCGATGACCAATTTAGACAGCCATTCCAACTCGGTATGTCCGAGACTAAACGGCTTTCGAATCGGTCTTTGGGGGCCAGTTGCGAGTCCCCCCTCACCCAGAGGTGTCAGATTGTGGCCCGTGGGGGTAACCAAGGGGCCACTCTTCTCAACCAAGGGGCCACTCTTCTCAACAATGTGGCAGGCACCATAGGGTGCCCGCCACACGGTGCAAGGTTTTCCTCAACCACCAGTTATTTCAATGGGAGCCCGTTTTTCGCGTTCGGAAAACAGGCCCCATTGACGTCAATGCGAGTCCGACCGAACGATGTTGGAAAGCATCATAATCGGTCATCCGGACTAGCAGGACACGATTCAGTAGGAAACGAGTCCGGAACCGATTTGTTCGGGAAAGTTTCCTAACAACATCATAATCGGACCCTAAGTAGTTCAGTATAATTCTCAGCTTGAGGTTCAAGGAGGAGAAAGCACATTCCACAGAAGAACTGACATGTAACTCTCGTTGATTAAGCTTGCTAAGTAAGTAATTGCGCGGAGTAGGCTGGTGGATGTTCCATACACCTACAAGCAACCCAAAACAGCATTTGCTGAAGTTGTTCAATTAAAGTTAAGACACTCAAGAGGCGGAAATCTGTGTCCTACAATGGGAGAGAGAAAAAAAAGACTAGCAACATGAAACTCCGAAACTGGTTGCAAAAGTATAGAAAAGGCAATAATAGGTCATCTGGTATAATCCACTGGGTGTAGAGGCACGTTTCTGGGAGGATTAATTTTGTCCTCCAATGCTCAAAGGTAAATTTGATCCATTTCACGGAGATTAGCAATACATTGGCTTGAAAACTAGGATTTCCAACAAACATGAAAACCCATTTTCTAAAGAAAATGCCAGGCAGTGTCGTCCACAAACTGCTTCACTTGGACTCTTGTTTCCACTTTGCTAACAAGAGTTTACAAATTCTGGTGAGCAGGGCTGAAGATTCTAGCATGAGATTATATCAAGCAATCGCAGGGGGAGCAATAAATCAGTTAGTATACCATTGGGTAACAGCGGGGATGACAGTGCAACGGAAGCTGTGCCGTAGTTTGTCTCATGTAAGTGCTTGCTTTTGATTGTATTGTTATTGAATGATACAAAATGCTAATAAACATCTTTTTTAAAAAAAAATGAGATTATATCAAGCAAATGTCATAAACTGACCCGAGACTGACTCTTTGCGATAACCATTGTTTGTTTTGAAGCCTACCAGATACAAACATTATTATTAAAATCCGGGAGATCATTTGTGTGGAGGTTCCAGTAACAATAGCTCGGTGTCAATCACTGCCAGTATTAGCCTACTTTTGTCCCCAGTATATGCCAATTTATTGGCCCAAATCAGGGGCTAAGAAGTCTAATTTAGCGAGCAACCAAAAGTAATTATGCTTTTAAACTTTTCATGATGTAGCATTTCACTGTGTTGTTTTTTGTTTTGCATTGTGTGAAACACCTGAGCTGAAGCCACAATAGTCAAGTCGAAAAATGTGCTATAAAAGGTTTATTATAATAAGGTGAAGACAGGTTTGAACCAGAGTGTTTAATGATTGGCTTTCAGAGAGCCACAACGTCAACAACCATGAAATGACACTAGCATCTAAATCAGACCCAACCGGTACCTCCACTCAAATGTCTCCTGAAACCTTCCAATTTAAAATGTGTGTCATTTTCGACCACCTCTTTCTATGTTGATAACGTCTACTCATTAAGTCTAAGTGTGAATATGCTGATGAATAGCCCACACAGTGTTGCTTATTACTGATCTAACAGATCAATGCACTGTAATTTGCAGACTGTCACACAACTAGTTCAGAATGACTCATACATGATAATTACAATCCCTCTGCATTCCACCCCCTGAACCAGAAGAGCAATAGAACCTTTCACTTTAACTTACAAAGCACAAAGTTGTAACCGTGAGAGCATGCTCTTTTGTCTATACAGCAACTGTAGTTAAGAAGCGCACAGTAGTAACAAACAAATCTGTGTTTTAAGAACCAGAAATGACCATTAGCAGGCACACTTAAAACTGACTACACCTTTACACAATCATCCAATAAGAAACGGTCTAAATTGATATGAAAATCATTGGTTTAAAAATAGATTGATCTTGCCTGTACCCCGGTAGTCTATTGGAACAAGATTAAAGAGCTTAAGCTCTCCAGAAGCTCTTCAAATGAAGAATTATCTGATTAACTTTATGCCTGTTTGAGGCTTACTTCCCAGGCAATTATCCTTTTCTGATCCTGCTTCGCTTTGTTGCTTCAACCACCACCCTTGGCAAAAGCTCGAATACAGCTAATTTTGGGGGATAAAGCAGTAAAAACAAGAATGACATTACCTTCAATTCTAGTTCCACTCCTTATTTAAATATTTGTTGTCATCCAACCTAAACTCCTGTGATTTTCTAAACTCACTGACGAGCATGATGTTGGTAAAGACTCAAAACGCAGCCAAAGTTCACAAATGACAAAGTGAATATGCTTCATAATATGGTGGCACTTGTACTGTCCATCCCAATGACCTTTAAAGAGTAATATGTAGACCATTAGAAATTGAATCCTCCAATTAGTAAGATTTTGCAAACCTTAGAAAATTAACTGATGAGTTATTTGCTAAGGCAAACGTCATGGAAAAATCAATACAAACAGTGGGTGTTTGCAAAGAAGTATGGACAAAAGGTACACTGCAATCAAAATTTATTTATTTGGAGTTTCTATAACATATTCATGCGACCAAAGGATGCTACAGAGTGCTGGCTCTAAAAGAGTAACAGTGCTAAAGGAGAGTAAGAGGGGCTAATGAGAAGTGAGATTCAGGAGGATATGGGAGGGGCTGGCATTTCATTTAGAGAGTGAGCAACCAGAAACTGCTAGAGGGAAGGAGTTCTGGTCAGGCAGAGGGGTGACTGGAAAGCTTCTGAGATCACAGAAAAACTACAAGGAGATAAACCCATCGCCTTTAAAAAGAAATGCAGTGCTACATTTTTTAGAAAGGACTGCCATTCTGAAGGGCAGATAGGAAATATGATTGGAATGCTTTGGATACAACGAAAATGATTCAGGACTGCAAGCTATTGTGGCAGACTGATGTTGGCATATGCCGTCAACGATAGGGATGATTGTAAGAAACTGGCAAGATCTTGTTCAGCTCACTGTATAGAACCTGTACGAGTAGCACTTGGGCTATTTGTTGAATAAATGAACTACACTGTTAACAGGGACGTTTTAATTACTGGTATTCAAACATGGATGTTGATTCAATGACCTAACGTAATAATGACATAACTAGGTTGACACCCTGTTCCGCAACAGCCTCCTATTCACTGCATAATGGCTAAGAGAATATCATGGGGTGGAAACTACAGAAAGTAAGCATGGCTCCTAACGGCTTGTTTCCATTCTGTTCCTACTGCTTCTCCCTTGACCGCTGAGATCAAAGGTAAGCAAGGGTAGCGACAGTGGTATGAAATGGGAAGTAAGAGGTAACAGGTGTTACACCAAATGACGTCTTTGATTTCATTAATATAGCATAACTACCGTATGAGTTGTTAAAATGCAAAACAGTATATTGTGAGAAAAGATTTAAAAATTAGAGTAGGGAAAATGGGTGAATTCTAAGGAGAAAACTTGAAAAGGTAACTAAATAAATAATGATCCCTGAAGGGCATATCAAGTAGAGGGATTAGGACAAGAACAAGCAGGGGTTGAAAAGTACATGCCAACAGATAAACAAGTCGAATGAAGTGTAATGCTAGGAATAGATTTAAATACCAAAGATAGTAAGCAGCACTGGAAATGAGAGATAAGAAGGAGTCGCATAGAAAAGCCAGGCGCAAAGTGTGAAGTGACTAAGAATGCTAAACAGGAAACCCAATACTGGAGGTGAAAATACTTTTGAAGATAATGGACAACAGAGTGGCGCTGTAACAGAACGAGAATAGTAGTCCAGGTGGAAAATAGAACAGTCTGGATGGCTGGTTTCAAAATATAAAGTGATTAGTACATACATTTACCCGATTTTATAATGCTGCTGTGTTCTAACCTGGCATGTGGGCACAGAAATGAGGAGTTACTCTGCAACTCCGATATAAAATTAGAAATATGGAAAGGGGCAGATGGGGGTGTCGGTAAAAGGAGAGAGGGAGAGTGACAGCACTGCAGGATAGCAAAAGATGCCTCTTCCAAGCAGATTAAGGCAGATCCCATCCTAGAATATTCAAGTTGTGTATTTTACTTTTGGAAAATACAGACGAAGTCGAGGAGTAAGGCTCAACTACTCTGAACAAGTTAAATCACTGGGACTCATATTGCTGAGAGACAGTAGTCATGCTTACAATATAGAGTTGGAGAACTCTAAAGGAAACACAAATATATATATATATACACACACACACACACACACACATATACATACATACGAAGGGTGCGTGGTTGTCAGATAGAGAGGCAACGGCCAGAACCATAGAAACCACAACCTTCCAGAGGAAAGAAAGTCAAAGAAGTCTCTCGATAAGAGACTAAGCACTATTGATCACTGTGTAGAACATTCCACAGTCCGTGTCCTGAAAATATCTTGCAATGGCAAATAACTGAGCGAACCACAATCTTAAATGCAAATAAAAACTTAAGTAAAACCAAAAGAGAGTACACCCTAGAAAGGCACATGACTTAAGTGAAGATAATACAGAAGTGGAAGAACTTTCATTTGATACAGGAATGTGGAAATAACTCTGGTGGCGAAGAGGCATTTATTTTCTAGTAATGATGCTCTCTCTGGGACATTATGGAACAAAGCCAGCAGTGTAATAGTATAAATAAATACACTGCGGAAGGGAGAGAGCTACTGATTCACTTTGTCCATGGCACTTAGTTAGGGTAACAATAAATGGGACACGGTGTCACTCATCTGACAGCACCTGTAAGGTTACACCTTTGGTATAGCCTTACAGGTGCTGCCCGATGGTCCATGATATGGCTCTGGTGCAGGTATTTGTGGTGTCTGGTAAGGGTGAGTAACAACTGTGATGAGGGAGCTAGTGAGTAAGGAAGGGATGGTCTGTACTGGCTGCTATGGAGCAGGAATGAGAGATGAAGAAGAACTCTATAGGATAACAGTGCATGTGGATCAACTGTGCCTGCGGTCATGCAAGAGGAGAAATAGAGTGCAGCATTTATAAGGAAAACTCTGTACCTTTACTGCCAACTCATACTCCCGAGGCTGAATATTGAGCACTGGAGGACTAAAAATGGGAAGACTGAATTGTATATTAGGATGATAGACACTTTACTTGTGGCTCCTGAAAGGTACGGGATCTGAGGATGGTATGTTTTATACGTTTACCCATCGATCTTCAGAAGCATGCCACGGCAGTGCCAAGAAGGTATGTATGCACTATACTCGATATGCAGTTTTACCCCATATTTCTAAAGCATGTATGGTACATAGAAGGAAGACAACATTGACATTAGGGTACATGGAGATGCCTCCACTGTCACACTTTCTGATCATGTATATGGTGGTAGTACTCAACAGAAAATGCTACAACAAGTTAATATTCAGTAACCTTGTACCGCCTGCCCTTGCTCATAGAATGGCATGGTACGACAGAATGAAAATTAAGGAAGGTATGCAGAAAACGTATAAGATATCATGAAAAATAAGAATGGTATCCAGCAAATGTAGGATGATCATAGCTTGTAGAGGCTACTATGTTAAGACAGCATGCACCACGTGTACTGCCACCTACTGAGAGTGGTACTATGACAGGATACTAGATACATTACTTGTGCTGACACAGCTGCCAAGTCACCACTTTTACACTTAACGCTTATACAAAGCGAATGCACGTTGCATGGTGAGTATTTGTGAAAAATAAAATACAACTATTAGAAGGCGAGGTTCTGCTTGTTTAGCCTATTTAATAGCTAACTGACTGTTTACTTGCCATACAATGTGTAACTGAGAACTTTAGATGTGCACGTATGTATATCATGCACACAAGGGAATGACTGCAATCAGTGGATAAAGTTTCTGGCGAAGGAGTTAGCAGACCCTCCTAAAGTAAAAGGATTAAATTACTTGCTGAAGGTACCAGGCGTGGTAGCATGTCTTCATCCTTAGGAAAAAAAAGTACAATGATAGAATGCTGCACAAAGGGGGTGTGGGCTGGACCTGTGTGCCAGTATTTGCTAAATATACCATAATTTTACTCTAACTTTACTGGCTGTCTCTGTGAGAGTTCATCTCGTTGGAGCTTATGAACCGCGCATGTTTGGCTGGCCCTTAGGATAAATGCAATGCCAGAATGATGTCTGGGTAAAACATCATCATACTTTCAGCTCCGGGTACTGCGCGCTCTGCATGGGCGTCGATGAACTGCCGCTCTTTGTCAGGGGTGTTAAAAAGGTGATGGGTGTACTTGAGACGGTGTGCATTAAACGTATCTTGTTTGCATTGGCCTCGGAGGATGAATAACTACAGTACAGTGTGACAGTTCGCAGAAGGAGGGGTAAATGTACCTGTACTGCCAGCCTTTTCCGCCGCTGCAGCCAGTGCCCCCTGGCCCTCGAGGGCCGGGGGCGCTCTTGTTCGGCAGCCCCAGAACCTCCAGCTTGTTCTCGGTGTCGCAGACCCTGACCGGAGTGGTCTCCCCCTGCATGGCGACTCCGTGGACGCTGACCACACTGCAGCCCCCACCCCCGGGAGCTACAGCCTCCCGTGGTCCGCTCCCTGCGGTCTCCTCCTCGTCCTCTTCATTCCCAGGCCCTCTACAGTACAGCAGCTCAGAGAAGTATCTCGGAGTCAGAATATCGCCTCCTTTCCAAAGTCCGCCCCGGCTTGGCGAACCCTACACCCGCCTCCCAGGGAGACACAGGGAAAGCAGGAGGCGGGTCAAGTAATGACACCACAGCCACTACGCTTCCGGAGCCCTGCAGAACAGACGCTGGGATACCCTTCTGAAGTCAAAATAGCGCCATTTTGGTTAAGGAGCATGTTATATAGAACCAAAAAATGCTAGAACGTCACGGTTCAACGAGAAGATCAGAAACCAAACTTGAAAAAAATCCTTCTTTAAGAGTAAAATACTGAAAATAACAGAAAACACAAACTGTAATGGATCTTCGAAAAAGTGAGCATGTGCATTTCTTAATGTTCTTATTTTTTTATCTATCTTAAATTAATCTCCTGGATTTGTAAAAAATATATATACGATTTCAAATTGATGTACTGCAAACCTAATATGTATAATGACAAACACCTATTGTAGTTCCTATGTTAAAAGTCCTAGGAACATCATGCGGTCTCCATTTAAAGATGGCCGTTTTTTGTTATTCACGCAGAGACATTTGCTGACAATCTTCCTGAAAAACAATCAGAAGGCGACAACCTGCTGTACGCAAAGGTCCACCCACTCCGAAAAGCGTTTGCTAATCGTAGACACGAGTAATGACAGAAAAAAAAGAGGCTGAGCAAAATTCACTATTAGCTCGACAAACTGTCATCACCTAAAAAGTTGCTGCCATCTTAAAACTACTAAATAACAAGAATAAGTGATTTATAACAAGTGAAAGAAAACTAAAGGGTTTATGCTAATTGTTGGCCAATCAGTAACACTATTTGGACTTTACCTGAAATATATAAAAAACAATATTTAATTTTTGATCAATTTACCATGATTTTTTTAAACAAATGCACGGATTCATAATCTTTCGGTAGCCGAATATCGATGCAGCTAAACTGGAATTGCGTAATTGTCGCTAGATTTACGATCACATGGGGTTTGTCGTGGTTTTGTGCGGTGAACATGAGAGTTATGCACAAACTCAACCAATGATAGTATAGGATTCACTGTCCCTTTAACAAAGGCCTGCCTAAGCACCCTAATAAGCTACAGTTATGGCTAGGAGATGGGAAACAAGTTTGAAGGTCCTCAGCTGGAATGTTAACGGACTAGGGGACAGACTCAAGCGCACCATAGTCCTGTAATTCCTCAAGCGGCACCAGCCGGACGTAGTGCTACTGCAAGAAACGCATATGATGGGGAATGTTTGTCAGGCCCTCAATAGATATGGCTACACCCTGGCGGCTCACTCTGGCTATACCTCCGGCTCGAGGGGGGTGGGGATACTCTTGCGTCGCTCGCTGCCCCTCCATATAGACCTAATCAAGACAGACCCACAGGGCCGCTTCTCGGCAGTGTCTGGACGCTGGGAGGGCCGCACGCTTAACCTACTAGCTGTTTACATCCCGCCTGGCCTCCAAACCCGGGCCTTCGCGGACCTGGGCACGCTACTCTTTTCCCTTCCCGAGGGTGTCAAGAATTCCTGTCATACGAGGGAAGGAAAACGGTAACCAGCGAAAACGGACTACATCTCCCAGGATGCTTAGCGGTTGAGAGGTTATGTAAACAGGAGAGCTGTTACATAACTCAAGGGAAACACGCCCTTATGTAAACAGGAGAGCTGTTACATAACTCAAGGGAAACACGCCCTTATGTAAACAGGAGAGCTGTTACATAACTCAAGGAAAACACGCCCTATAAAGGGAGGAACCGGGAGGTACAAGGCTGTCGGATATTGTGTTTACACCGGCGTACCTGCTTCGTGAAGAGCAGTGTTCCGGAGTGGTGCTCCAGTAAGGCAAGAACGGAGGTAGGTCGAGTCGTTACTCCCTGGGCCGTGTCTTGCCCCATCGTCACCTGTGAAGGACCCGGAAGCTCTACCGGTCAACCATTGAGCTTCGCTTTTTGACTCGGCTGAGTCCAAGCGCAGTGGCGCTTTTGCTGGTTGGAGTCGTAACTCCCAGCCCGACCAGAGACACAGGGACTGCCAGCTGTAACGCACACCAGGAGGTGTTTGCCGCGTTACAGACTCGGAAGTCCACAGGATCGATCGAGCGGCTGCTCTCGGTTCAGTCTTCTTGCTTGTGATTGGGGTATCGGTGACGCATCACCAGGAGGTGACTCCGCGTCCCGGTGCAGTCTGAGGAAGAGGTTGAGCGGCTGCTCCCTTCAGGTAGAGACCCCGGCTGGGTGTTTCCCTGACTCCTCGATTCTCCCCAACACTCTTCGTGCCCCTCACAGCCTACCGATTGGCATTGTCGGCCATTTCATTTCTGCCCTCTGTTGGCATACGCCGGGATCGGCGTATATGCAGAGGACGGTTAGGACCATCCGTGCTGTGGGCTGGTAACGTACTTAGCCTGGAGGATTCCAGTGACTATAACTTTTGTTTGTTCTTTGTATTTTATTTGCCTTCATTAAAAGAACTAACCCTTCACAAGTGGTTGCGTCCTCATTGTCGTGTCTGTTAAACGATCCTGAGACGTTCAGGGCGTTACAAAGGGTCAGTTGGTGCTGGGAGGGGACTTTAACGCAGTGGTGTCAGGAACCCGGGATAGACAGCCCCCCAGGGGCAGGGGTGGTTGGCGGACTTTCTTGAGGCCTTCGGGCTTACGGACGTCTGGCGCCTGCTCCACCCAACGGACAGCCAATTTACCTTCTTTTCGGGGCCGCATCATTCCTTCTCACGATTAGACTACATCCTTACTCTGCTACAACAAGACATGATAGTACTGGAGGCAGCGCTTCTGCCTAGAGGCATTTCTGACCACTCACCGGTCTGTACGCACATCACATTTGGGAATAAACGGGAGGGCTGCATAGCACCAATAAACGCATGGCACTTAAAACATGAGGACACCAGGAAGCAGATATCCAACTCAATCTCCCGTTACTTCGAAGAGAATCTTGGCTCGGTAAAATCCCCCGTCACCTTGTGGGAGGCATTTAAAGCCGTGATTAGGGGAGAGGCGCTTTCGGCCATATCGGCTAGGCGGCGGGAGCGGTGCGGGCAGGTCGCCACACTGGAGACGGAATTGGAGGTCCCGGAGAGGGAGGCGCCGGGGGTAGGGGACAGGGAGGTCAGGCACAAACTGCAGTTAAAGGCGGCGGAGTATAAAGCACTGGTGACCCAAGAGGCCCAGACCGTGACTCGTCACAAGCTTGGTAGAATATATGATCGGGGCGATAAAGCCGGGAAACTTATTGCCTGGCTAGCAAAAAAACAACAAGCCAGTAAGGTGGTGCCAGAAATACGTACCGAGTCCGGGACTATAGTTACAGAGCCCCGGGAAATAGTGGAACAGTTTGCGAGACACTACCAGCAGGTCTACAGGCGTGAGTCGGACCGGCCGGAGGAGGACTCCATAGACCTCCTAACCGACATTCGCATGCCCTCCCTATCGGATGAAGATCGGGAGGCTATGGACAGCCCACTCACTGAGGCCGAACTTCAGCGTGCAATAGGGGAACTGCGCCCTGGTAAGGCGCTCGGTCCCAACGGCCTCCCAATTGAGCTTTACAAGCTCCAGCCGGACGCCATTAGCAAGCATCTGAAACACATGTTCGAGCAAAGTAGAGAGAGGGGGGTGCTGCCCCGTGATCAGCGTATTGCGACCATAGTGGCAATACCGAAAGAGGGGAAACCCAAAGACTCATGTGCGTCATACAGACAGAGCCCCAAATACTGGCGAAGACGCTGGCCAATAGGCTCAGATCGGTGCTCCCCTCGTTGGTCCACCCGGACCAGTCGGGGTTCATGCCCCACCGCAACACGGCCCTCAACATTAGAAGGCTTAACGGCGTACTGGGGCAGTGCCACAGACTACAGGAGGACGCAGTGGTGGTCTCTCTGGACGCCACCATGGCCTTCGACACCTTAGAGTGGCCGTATATGTTCGCGGTCCTGCGCAAACTGGGCTTCGGACCTCACTTCATAGCGTGGGTGCGTCTATTATATGCTGAACCCCTGGCGCGGGTGCTGGTGAACAATAAGTTGTCCGAGGTTTTCATGAGTGAAAGAGGGACCAGGCAGGGCTGCCCCCTCTCTCCCCTTCTTTTCGCCCTCTCCCTCGAACCACTCGCGGCCTGGATAAGGCAGGCTGTCTACTTAAAAGGTATCTCATGGGCGGAGGGGTGGGAGGATAGAATCTCCCTATATGCCGACGACATACTCCTGTACCTCTATAGGCCGCGCAGGTCGATAATTGTGGCACTCGACATACTTGCAAGTTTCGGTCGTAACTCGGGCTTCCGGGTCAACTGGGCCAAATCACACCTATACGTCTTACGTGGTGAACCTCCGCGGCTCCCGGACACCTGCCCTATCAATGTGGCAGAGGACGGGTTTAAGTACCTGGGAGTGTACATTACCAATAACAAGGCCCTGTCATATGAGCACAACCTCAAGCCACCGCTAGTTCGGCTCCAAAGGGAGGCCAAATCCTGGCAGCACCTGCCACTGTCTCTGCTGGGCCGGGCAGCCCTATTTAAGATGCTAGCGCTACCACGGTTTCTCTATGCGCTACAAAACTATCCAGACTTAGTCCCCAGCGGCTACTTTGTGGCGATCGAGGCCGCACTGCGCGACCTCCTTTGGGCCGGGTCACCCCGAATCTCTTTGACCAAACTCACACTGGGGTGGTACGACGGCGGTATAGCCCTCCCTGACATCCGCAAGTATTACTGGGCGGCCCACTTATCCGCGATAAACCAGGGTACGTATGGAGACGGGAATGATCCCGCCTATGGCATGGACAGATGGCTGCTTCCCGGGGGAAACTAGGAGATAGCGCTCTACTCCAAACGGGGTATACGTCAACTCACCGGACCTACACTTCACTCGGTACAGATATGGCACATTGCTCAGCGGAAGCTAGGATGGGCAGGAGTCCTTACGATGGCCACGCCACTTTGGGCCTCCGAAAAATGAGGCAACCTGGGACGCACCAAGGGGTTCCGCAACTGGGACTTGATCGGCATCTCCCAAATCAAGGAATCTGGGGCCCTACAGGGATCCGCACGTTCGCCCAAATGCGAGACACATATGAGCTGGCACACACCGAATACTTTAGATACTTACAGGTGCGACACTCCCTACAGGCTAATATCCCACCGAAGACCAAGCTACCACAAACCTCCCCGCTTGAAGATAGGTTGCTGGATGGGCACCTCACAGAACACGCCATATCACTCACGTACAAAAAACTAATCAATAACCCCCCCGACATGCTCCTACCCCTTAGAGAAAAATGTGTAGCTGATGGGCTGGAGATAGACGACGAAGAATGGCTATATGCTTTGGCCTCCCCCCGTGAGGTCGCGATATCAGCCCGACTGCGACTTATCCAACTAAAGATCTTACACAGAGTATATATCTCCTGCACTAGGCTACACATGATGGGGAGGGCGGACTCAGTACTCTGTAGGAGGGGATGTGGTGGCACGGGTACCTTCTTCCATGTGATGTGGGAGTGCCCCAAGATTCAACGGTACTGGAGAAGGGTGGTGCAGTGTATGGAGGAGGTATGGGAGGTGGGAATTCGCCCGGAGGCCAAGAGGTGCCTCCTCAATATATGGGAGCCAACGGACCTGTCACCGAAAGGGAGGCTCTGGGTGACGCTCGGACAAATGGTGGCGAAAAGGAACATAGCCAGGCTCTGGGGAAGTCCTCTCCCACCCAAAGTGTCGGATTGGCACAGCGACATGGACTGGTGTATGCTGCGGGAAAAGACTGTGTATGTAGCGAGAGGGTGCCCCCGGAAGTGGATTGAAGTGTGGTCCAATTGGAATGATTTCAGGGGGGGCATTTGCGAGCCTCCTCCCGTTGGGCAGGAAGGCTCAGGAGATCTGTAAAACCCCAACGCTCCTGTGGCTCCGGGCGCTATAGAGTGGGATGCGGAGGTCGCATCACCGGTACATAGGCGATTTATGGTGCTGAACGTGATGACCTTGTTTCATTAGGGGGGAGGGGGGGGGGGGCAGTTCGACTGTTAGGCGCCTTTACGCCAGTTTGGCAATATGCCTATGTTTTATGGTTGAAAAAAGAGAAAATTGAGTCCTGCACTATCCTTCGTCACACTGTGCGACACTCGTACCTTACAACGCCGCCGTACCCCCGGGTTGACGGCACAGGGCTGTGTGCTTTACTACTGACTGCAGGTGTATATCCTCCGCGGCCGGCCCGAGGGGTTGTAGGCTGTAAGCTGTGTAATGTGTAAGTCTGCAATAAAGGTCTTTAAAAAAACAAAAAAAAACAAAGGCCTGCCCATCTCACTTTCTCGTTATAGTTCCACTTATTGGGAGACGCCTCAATTGTCAAAGCGGCTACCAACGTTGAATTAATCGGGTATTTTATTTTTACCGTAACAGTTTTAATTGCATTTCAAAATCATAGCCGCTTCAAAACATGATTTGATTTTGAGTTAGGGAGCTCGATATTCGGAGATAATAGAAAAGGTAGAACAAATAGCGAACGTTTTAACTTATATAGAAGATTCAACGTTGGCGGTAAAAGAGGAATCTTTTAGTGTTATGACATGAAACCAGAGCATTAACTGGAGCCAGTCCCGAGCACCGTTCGTTGATAGAAAAGCTATGTGCTTGATAAACATCCTAAAATGTCAAACTAGACAAGCAATGGCATAGCCAATAGGTCTCGCCTTTGGGAACTTATAAGTGTTTAGCCATGCAACAGTTGATGTTGTTGCACCAAGGATATTGTGCTGGATAACTAAACACTTATAAGGTCCCAAAAGCGAGAACTATTGGCTATGCCAATGCATGTTTCTTTGGATTCTAGGACTTGTAGTCTTATTTCATTACAAACCAGGACTACAAGTCCTAGAATTCAAACGAAAAAATCCTGGACTGGACCAGTACATCACACATGGACCTGGGAAACTTTGCAGCTATGCATCAAATACCTTATTTGAGGTAACATGAGGACAGCTGAAGAGACAAGGGGCTGAATCATGTCACATACAACCTTTTCAGATAATCTTGGCTTTTTTATCTAATGGTATGTTGCATGCAGTGCCATTTAAGACAACACATATAATAAGAACAGTAAAACTACAAGTTCCAGTGTGCAAGGCGATGTTGGCTAAAAAGCAAGGCCTGTCGTTAAATGTCCCACATGGCATAGGACTTCTTAGAGGATGTGGCCTTATCTGCCCAAATTTGGAGTGTTTAAAACCTGTCTACATGCCAATATTGAGAGCTCTTAAAAAAACAAAACACAAAGTTTATATTGAAATATAATGTACTCTTTTGAAAGACTATTAATGTAGCATTTCTGTAGAGAGCAGTTTGTAGGAGGAACAAATGTAAAGTAATATATGTGCAATGTATAGGTATTCTAGTTAAACTCACTAGTCATGCACTCCACTCCTATGATTCCACATTGCCATTTTTGAACGCCATTTTTTTAAATAAATGATTAAAAAACAAGGTAAAACCAAAGCTCATGATTCTAAAGAAAGAAATCTCTTACTGGAATCATTGTTGTCAGAACGCACATATGTTTGCTACCAAAGTCGTCATCTTATCTGAATCCCACTATCATTAGATGCCTCAACCGCAGAAGGATCACAAGGGTTCCGTTTTGATCATTTTTACAATTTATTGATGTCTGATACCTAGTCCGGTTTGTGTGTACTAGTAGTACAAGACCCAGCATCTGTTAAGTTGCTCACTAAAAACCCAGTAATGGAGCACTGTGGTTTATAGTGGCATGGCGGCATCTGGTGTCTTAATAATCAAATCAAATTCCCAAATCAAATTTATTTATTATGTTTTGGCTCTCAAAGAGGGCCACATAAACATGTACAGACAAAACAACACAGTCATCACAAGTACAAGAATTATAAAAACATAGTATTCGAACCGTAATAGGTACACTGCAAGCCATCAGTCCCACAAGGCCGGGCCGGCACAATCTTCCAGAGAATTTAATAAATAGCTAAAAATCCTTTAAAAAAGTTAAAAACATAAGCACAGAACATTTCATTTGGTGGGCAATAAAGTGCATGAAGAAAATCTTGTAAAGTGACAATGCTGAGGCGAAGACAAATTACTTTAAGCCATTGCTTGCGCAAGCTACGTAACATAGGACGCTCACTAAAAACCCAGTAATGGAGCACTGTGGTTTATAGTGGCATGGCGGCATCTGGTGTCTTAATATAAATTAAGCCTGCTCAGTGAGTTTAGTGCAACACAAACACCTGGCGATTATGGGTACAAATTCTTGTAGGGTAAGTTGAGCCATTCATCCACTTGAGGATTATATAATGAATAACATTGCAATTGGTAATTCTTTTTATAATGTATTTTTGTTTTTGTTTTCTAGGCCTAAGAGTAGTCTGAGAGCTGTACAGTCGGTACATTTAAAACACAAAAAAACAGTACATAATAAACAGTATCGCAAATCAAGAAACTAACAGCGATCTACCAATATTGTGTGCTCAGGGCAATGTATGACTCACACACAGGAGTGATACAGCAGGCAGGAAAATCTTTCAAGTAGAGGTAGGTACCTGGAGATTGGAGATAGCCTTTCCAAAGAAATGCCCACAGTTCGAGTAGCAGAAGTCCACTACATAGAGTAGTTCCCCAGAAAAGATCACATAAAAGTTAGCTTTATAATAGATAAACAAGGCTGACAGAGTCCTTACAATATTTTCCACAGCTATGGCAAAATCTTCATACATTTTGAAGGAAAACTAGAATAGAGGCAAAAGTGGAAACAAATGTTTAAATCTGTGCTATGCACGATTGTAATGAAATAAAAATATGGTTCAGGTGGAAAAAGAAAGTTGGAGGAAAGAATGAATCTGGTTTGCAGCAAAAATTGACTCCTAACAGGAGATATAGGTTAACTGCATGGTATGGTTTTCCTGGAGGGAGCCATAAAGAGGCCATAAGGAAACCTTTGGTTCCGAGAAGCAGGGGAAACCCCAAAAAAGAAGCAGAAAAAACCCTTGTCAAGAAAGTGAAGCCAAACTAAGAGTGAGGGGTTGCAGGAGACCGTACACTGAAGCATGAAGTCTAGCTACAGAGGAGGTGGAGGCAAGGGAGGCTAATTTTGTCAGAAAGGTAAAGGTCAAAGGAGAAAAAAGGGGTAAGGAGAAAGCCAGGAACTATAGAAAGAGAACCCTGAGTAAAAGTTAAAGTCTGAAGAGATGATGGGGAGATGGACAGTAAGAACAGTCCTGCCTGCATGGAGATTGGGTTTAGTGGTATTTGTGGACCAAGTGCTCCCTGCAACATGGAGTTATCTCGGAACATTAGAATGGAAGGACATTTTAGAGATGTCTGGGTCAGAGACTCGCGATCGTGCTCAACCCCTGCTATCTTAAGGTGCCCCGAATTCAAGCAGGCCATCAGGAGGCTACTGACCATTATTTTGCAGAGAATGAGGGGACGGTAGACTCCACACGGGGGCTATGGGAGGCTTTTAAAATGGTTATAAGAGGTATATCCCTGATTGAGAGACACAAAAAAGAAAAGAAAGCCAATCTAGAATCCCTGGATCGGGAAATTCAGGTGTTGGAGGCCCGCCTGGCTTGGATGACCATGCCACGGTGCGACATCGCTTGACTTTTAAGTGCAGAGAATACAGTAATGTTGCTGAGGAGGCGACCAGGGTCCGATGCCGCGCAACCCAACACCGTCTCTACAAGGTAAGAGATAGAGCAGGCAAGCTCCTGACGTGGTTGGACAAAAGAAAGGCGGTGTCAAGATGGGTGTTTGAGGTGGTCAATGAGAAGGGGATCTGGGTCAGAGATTAACAGGGAATAGCTGATGCCTTTTTGGCTTATTTTACACAAATATATGCCCTGTCTTCTGCGACTGCCATTGACGAGGCACAGGAACAGGTATCTGACCTCCGTATGCCACATCTTACATCGACTGAAAGAGACCTCCTCGAACAGGAGCTCACCGATAATGAAGTTTCACAGGCCTTACGGGCATTATACTCGGAGGGCTGGAGGCCCGAATGGCCTGCCCATTGAACTATACCAACTCACAGCTGCCAAAATTGCCCCCTTCCTTCTGCAAATGTTTCAAGAAAGTCAAGAAGCCGGAACGCTACCAGCAGATCAGAGCATAGCCAATATAGTGGTAATCCATAAAGACGGTAACCACCTGATGTCTGTGCCTCTTACAGACCCATCTCGCTGCTGAACACAGAAGTAAAAGTTTTAGCAAAACTATTGGCCCAGGTCATTCGGACGCTGGTCATCTCGGACCAGTCTGGCTTTATTCAGGTAGAAATACTGCAATTAATTTGAGACGCTTGCCTGGAGTGTTGGGCCGGGCTGCCGACATCCAAGAGGATGCCGTGGTGGTGTCACTGGATGCACGGATGGTTTTTGAAATGGTGGAGTGGCCATTTATGTATACTGTTTTGGAGAACAGGGATTCAAACTGTGTTTGCTGACCTGGATTCTGCTTTTATATTCAGATCCACTGGCTCAAGTGACAGTGAAAGGGGGCAAATCGACTGCCATCCCGTTGTGGTGAGGCACGAGGCAGGGCTGCCTGCTTTCCCCACTGATTTTTTCCTTGGTGCTGGAGCTGTTAGCGGTGTGGATAAGGGGTGACCCATTTATCAGGGTGCTGAAATGGTTCGTAGATTGGAACGACAAAATTTCCCTCTATGCAGAAAATATCCTGTTATATGTAGATGACCCGAACACACACTACCTAGAATATTACACATATTTGACTTGTATTGTAAATACTCGGGTATACTATAAATAGAGATAAATCATTAATTTATGTACTCCATGGTGATACCCCATGCCTCCCAGTGACTGTACAGCACGGGTGGTGATGGAAGTGTTCTGCTACTTTGGGATTTTAATCACCAGAGACCCTGATATATTTTATTAACACAACCTTGAGCCCCACTTGCACATTTGCAAAGTGATGTCCAGCACTGGAGAGCCTTGCCACTGCCACTGTCTTTATTGGGGAAAGCATCACTTTTTAAAATGATGGCCCTGCCCTGCATTCTCTATATTCTACACACCACACTGTACGTGGTTCCGCCCTCCTCATACTTCCATGCGGTGGGCACTGCTATTCGTATTCTCCTCTCGGATGTGGAGCCCCTACAATATCCCGCCCGAAACTGGCAATGTAACTGGCATGACAATGGAATAGTACTCCTAGCCCATCAAAAATACTACTGGGCAGCCCAGCTTACAACAGTTAATCATTGGGTTCACCTTCCTAATATGAACCCGCACATCGAATGGAAAGGAAAAATATGCATCCGGGAGGCTACCTTTTAGCCATCTATGGAGGGAAACGCTACAAATCATTCCCTATTCAGTCACAATTCAAATAAGGCATGTTACACTGGCGGCATTGGGATGGTGGGGTAGGATCACTTGTGCTTCTCCATTATGGAACACAGTGAAACTGGGTGTTCTGGCCGAGCAACGGTACTTTCATAAATGGAACCTAATAGGCCTGTCAAGAGTAGGAGATCTGTGAGCATGAGAGGAAGTGATATCCTTTGTGTATTTACAAAGGGATCACCAACTAGCACACACGGAGACATATCGCTACGTCCAGATCAGTCATACTCTATTTGGCACATTACCAAAGGGAGAGGGGCTTCATGAGTCCACTCTGCTGGAAGACAGACTGCTTGATGAATATATGGAGAAAAGGGCAATTTCCATAATTTATCGTAAACTCCTAAATAACTCCCCTGAAGTCTTGACACGTCTTCGAGAAAGCTAGGCAGATGATGTGGGGCACTTGGCAGGGGCGGTGGGTGAGATTTTAAAGTGGTGGGGCGCAAACGAATTAGCATACAGCACCGTAGCGAGCGAGCGCAGCGAGCGAGCCCGAACCCCAAAAGGGGGGTTAGGGGGGGTTACCCCCCCCCAAGAAAATTTTGAAAAAAAAGAAGAAAAATCGTGCATTTTCAAGCAAATTTGAGAAAGCAGGAAGGTTAATAAAGCAATTGTGAAAGTGCAGTTATTACATTAATAGATGGCATAACATAGGTAGCTGCTTATTCAGTATTACCACAGAGCTTCATACATTCTGTCCTATTATGCTCAGGTGCTGAATTCAGACTATAAGACTCATGGAAATCTCAGCTCTAAGAGTAGAAGAAGTTGCACAGCAGTGTAATGGTTGCCAGGCTCGTTCCGCAGGAGCGTCAGGAACTTGAAGAAAAGTCCACAGTCTTCCCCTACGGCCTTCCGACTCTATTAGACTCTAGAGTAACGAATGGCACGCAAGGGGAAAACAGGGAAACAAAACAAGGAAAGGCGGGGGAAGAAAAACAGTCTTACAACATACTGAATATTAGACTCTAGAGTAACGAATGGCAAGCAAGGGGAAAAGAGGGAAACAAAACGAGGAAAGGCGGGGGAAGAAAAACAGTCTTACAACATACTGAATATTAGACTCTAGAGTAACGAATGGCAAGCAAGGGGAAAACAGGGAAACAAAACAAGGAAAGGCGGGGGAAGAAAAACAGTCTTACAATATACTGAATATAAAAGAGGCAGCGCAATGCGCTGTTACCGTGATTCTGGTTGAGCTGAACTTTGTACACACACTTCACATAGGTCCACGCAAGTACCCCAAATATAAATGGTATAAAGGTTTTCGCAATTTGCCAAGGGGAAAGGTTTGATAGGCAACACAAGCAACGAATCGTTCACCCTGCGGGAGACAGGTCCGGCCAGTGAACAAAGGTGAGCAAATCTGTGTAGTCTCCAAATAGAACAAACACTACAAAACTTTTAAAAACAGAGATAACAATGCATTTCTTACCTCAATCAGAATTTTTTGTATTCAAACAAGTAGCAGCATTCACTTTTTGTATATGAAATCCGCACGTCTGTCTTTCAGTGTAGCAAACTTGTCAATTACTTTCATGTTGAAGTCCGGTATCTTTTGGACTAGCTTGCTCTCTACAGATAGCATCGCCAAAGCATTTAGTCTTTCCTCTAGCATGGTGTTCCTGAGGAATGTCTTTATGCGCTTTAAGGCTGAAAAACATCGTTCAGCTTCTACTGTTGTCATTGGAGTCGTAATCACAATTTTTAGTAAAGTCACTGTCTCTGTAAGTGAGTTTTCCATATGCAGTTTATGAATTAAACTCAGCAAAGTCAAGGCGCTTGTGGCCTTCCGGTACACAGGCATTCCGTAGAGTACAGTTAACTCAGTTCTCAGCTGCTCTTTTTTGAGCATAGGATATGCTTCCACAGCCTGATTCAGAGCACGCTCAGGGAAGGATTCATCATATTGTGCAAACTCTTTACTTTGCAATAAAGTCGCACTCACCAAATGTTTTGTGAACGAAAAACGTTCTTTCGCCTGCACAATTACAATGTCACATATCTCCTTTCCAATTCGAACCAGAGAGGTGATGTTTTGTCTGCGGTTTGCAAAAACAGAATGCTCCGGCAGTTTGCTCTCTAAATCTTCAACCCCATCTCTCACTTTCATAATCTGTTGTACAAATGCAGATGTATTGGCTTTCAGAGAGACAGTATCTAGGTCTTTTCTTTGCAACTGATCGTATAACACATCAACAGGAATCATTATGTCATGAAATAAAAACAGTAAGAACTGAAACTCTTTGTCTTGTAGTGTTCTAATAAAGCCATGGGCTTCATTCTGACTTGTGTGATCAAAGTCTGCTCTGGATGCTATGGCGACAAAACATTTCTCAAGGCCCTCCCTCTGTTCAAAGATTAAGTTGACTGTACGAATGTGAAAGTTCCAACGAGTTGAGGATCCCCTTGGTACGCTTTTGTCCACAATCTCATGAAGGGCTTCTGTTCTTTTGGGGGAACGTGTGAAGAATGCTGCTATGCCTCCGATATCCTGAAAGAAAACTCGTGTCTCTCTGATCTTTGATACCGCCTGTTGCATAATAAGATTGAGTTGGTGGGCGTAGCAGTGCACAAAATGAGCATTAGGGTACACATCTCGAATTCTCTTCTGAACTCCACTAAGGCTCCCACTCATTACGGATGCACCGTCATAGCTTTGTGCGATAAGCTTTTGTTTTTGAGGCAGGTCCGGGAAAATTAAGTCCAGTTGACACAGTATTGCTTCAGTGATGGTTGCTGCACTAGAGTCACTTAAATGCGTGAAGCCATAAAATCTTTCCACAATGTTTCTGTCACTGTCAAGGTACCGAAACACTAACACGGACTGTGTTTGAGTGGACACATCAGTGGTGTCATCAGCCTGAATAGCCACAAAGTCTGTGTTTCGCAACTCTTGCACAATATGGCTTCTTATAATTTCGAGCATACAGTCAAGGAGTTCATTTTGTATTGTATTAGAGGTGCCCTTAAAGACTGTAGCATGTGCTAAATGTCTTTCCAAATCCTGGTCTATGGTTGACATTAAATCCACTAGGCCTCGGAAGATCCCAGGTTTTGAGGAAGTTTCTGATTCGTCATGGCCTCGCAATGCCAGTTCGAAAGCACCACAGAAACGAATGCAATCAATGATCTTGGATAGATTTTGTCTGTTCTTATCAACAGCTTCATTGTGTTTTTGAATGGATTTGCGATACGCATCATTTATCTGCTGCTCAATTGGTGCGTCTTCCCCCAACATTCCCAGTCTTGTCAGGTTTTCCAGATGATTTCTTGTGAGCGCATGCTTCTTTATTTTTTCAGCGATGTGCTTCAGGTCGACCATTCCTTGCCGTGTCCAAGAAAAGTCACCGCCAAACAGCAAGCAGGGGAAGCAGAACAGAGAATTTCTTATAGGGCACCCTGTAAGCCAATCAGCTTTTGTGTACCAGGCATTTGAGAATGTACGTTTTGACATTTTTCCTCTGTCCTGGTTAGTTTGCTGTAGGTTTATTTCAGGCTGATGAGGTCCCAATTGTTTTAACTGTAGTTTTTGTTCAAGTGGCCGTGACTGGAATGACTTTGTAATCAGCTCTTGTACTGTATTCATGATGGGGTGTTGCTGGCCTTACCAATATATATATATATATATATATATATATATATATTAAAGAAACCTGTCAATAATAAAAGTACAACGTATAAGGTGCAGTGCAATAATATGAAATTTCAGTATAAATACATTATACATATATCTTGTGCATTATCCTAATACATCTCAAATGACTGCTAAAAATAGAGCCGTACTGCCTACTGCCTCTCTGTGCCATAGTGGTTGCTGGAGGCACTGAAAGACACTGCTTGAGGGCCTTGAGAGTGACCACATACATACATAGCCCTAACTCCCATGTAAAAAAATATATAGCATCAGTTTCCTTACCTTTAACACTGGTGTTTGCTGGGTTGTAGCCGGGGTCGGGTGAGAGAGCAGCAAAGGAGGTTGGGGTCCTCTTGTTGTTTGCTGGAAAATTGCCCCAAAATGCGGTAATGTTTCAGGTTGTCAGGTGCTGAAAATGAAAAGATAACAATTTATTTTTGAAACAGTAGGGTAATGAAACAAAGACTGTGGGGAAAAAACACAGAGCAGTCATTTTTCACTTCACAAACAGTGCAGAAGAAACCAAACCAGACGCTAAGCCCGCGCCACACACGCATGCAACCCAACTTGCGAGTCATTGCAGCTCAAAGACCCATGCTGAAGCAGAAGCTAAAAATATAAAGCATTTTGTTTTACCTGGGACTCTAACCTAAGTGTGACGTGTTCTGCTTGATGGTCATTTAGCCGCCAGTTGCAAAATGAAACAGAATCAAAGTGATATATATTAGCGCGAAGACAGCCTGTGTCTCACGGTGCAGCGGTGCAAATGTGGCATGGCTTCCGAAAGGGAGTTTAACTCAAGAAAGAAACGTTAAGCAAAGTGAAAAGGGGATGGAAGAGTGTTAGTCTAAGGTACAGAGTATGGCACAGGAAATCATTTAAGTTTAGACTTACTTGCGACTCTGGGAAAAAATAATGTATGTCATCAGCAACTGAGCGATCTGTTTCACAATATGCCCTTAATGACACTGCAGGAGTGACATCACATGACCATCTGCCTCTGTTATATCACAAAAGGTTGCCATGAGTCCTACAGTCAATTAGCCTCACAGGCAAGACACCACATTCGATGAGAAAAAGGGGCACATATGAAGATGAAGGTTTATAAATTCACAATTAGGAACGCATCAGAGACTTACCTCTAGATATGAAGAGATTAAGGGCATATTGTAAACTTTAGCAGAAGTAACCTATTGATGTATAGAAAGTTGTCAAGCTTAATAGTGGTTATGTCTTACAATATAGGGGATTAATATCTGACACGAAAAGACTGAACCTGCTCACAGTAGATGGTACCATGGTGGCATGAAAGAATGAGGACGGTATTAACCCTCAGCACCTTTCCACCTAGCATTTCAATCAAGCCGTATAGTAGAAATCACCTGTCCTTAACCCACCCTTCATATCCTGTTTGTCAAATCGCCACCTTAAACCGTTCCACGTCAGTTTTTTTAACGCCTAACACTAGTCATTTAAAAGTTTTATACCATCAATTCTCTTTATATATGTTGTAACTCACCTTCACAAATACATCGATCTGTGTATGTGCCCTCAGCATTAGTATTACGCAGTTGGAGAGATGTGCTTCTATGACCAGCCCTAAGCACTATGGACTTGACAGCTGCATGTGGAAGCTGCAGCCTTGCTCCTACACCCACCCCACTGGTCCCTTCACTTCCGACTGTGTGATATAGGACCCATCGTTCCTAATAGCAGTGTTGCCAGACGGGGGTGGGTAAGACTCAAGTTCCCCCCCCCCCCCCCCCCCCACCACCCACACAAGCCCTCCACCACGCATCATTCACCATGGCTTCTATTCAATGGAATGTGGGTATGACACCGAATGGAATTTCAACCAGGAGTCCTCGAGCACAAGTGGAAAATCAAGGCGGGGGCTTTCGCCTGCAGTACTGAAATATTCGCACCCTCTTCGCATTTGCTAATTATAGGAGACCCTACCACTTTCAGAAGGGAGAGGAGACCAGAGCTTCCGCTGACCGGGAGGCGGGATCTCTGTGCTTGATGTTCAATATTGGTGAACAAACTTGCAAATGATTTTTGCTCCCTTCACGAATGTCTATGGGAAACTTTGCGACTTCCGGTAGGTTAGAAATGTGAACATAAGGTGTTTTCCAATAGTTTATCACTCTTATCACCTGCCTTGAAGCTAAGAAGCGTTTCTGCTGAAGAACTACCTTGTGGACCTGCGCTCTCCCACCCCTTAACAAAGGTAAACAGGTAAAACAAGCATTTACAATGCAATAGGTCTCGCAACTGCGAGTTTTGGAGCTATTGGCATTGTAAACGGCAATGCCTTTTGCCATTGTTATTTACTATACCAAAAGCAACACCTATTGCTTTGTATAGCGCTGTGCTCATTAAAGTAAAAAAAAAAAAAAAAAAGAAAAACAAGTATCCTTTGATGCCAAGCTATTTGCTGTAACACTGTTTATATAAGAGCAACTCCTCCATCAACCTGCACAGTCTATGGTGTCATACAGACGCAAGTAACAAACAATAACATCAGAAAAAATGCCAATTCTATACTTCCAACCACACAGCCTGCACTGTGCAGCATGCTACCCATGTAGGGAAGTATTTTAGTGCCCCATATAAGGGTAGTAAGCGCTATATATAAATGCTGCAATACAACACGAATCAACCACCTACTTGTGAAACAAAGCAGCCACTGCCCACGTGTGAACTGACAGTAGTGGAAACTCCGATTTAAGGAAAGCATATATATAGTCGACGTATAAGACAGACAGAACCCCGCAGTGAGCAGGATGCAGTGCCTGAACTTAACAGTGACTGTCAGCGGAAAACACAAGCAGCTTTGGATGTGAACGAACAGCACTGACAACCCGAGTGTGAGGAGACAGTAGAGGCAGTCGTTGACAGCCCTGGGGTGTGAAGTCGGTAAAAAGAGGCCATGAGTGCAAGTAGAAAGCGGCCAGTTTCCATTTTGTGGGTAGAACAGTAACGGTGGTGAGAGCAGAGTCAGATTAGACACCCTTGAAAGAACTGAGACAGCACCATGTAGTGACGGTACCTGCGGGTGGACAGACAGAAGTGACGGTTCTTGAGTGCGCGTGCAGAGCACCAAGAGACTCCCAGCACAGAGAAAAAACACAACCTCTAGTGAGAGCAGTGACTGGTGGCAGCAAATCCGGACTGCAACACCCAGAATGCATCACGGTGTCTTGAAAGCAAAGGAATGTAAACAGTGATCACCAGGACATGGAGTGAGGTGGACACCCTAATGACAGCAGCGCGCGCCTACAGTGACTGTGCAAAGGACCGACAGCCCCGGGGGCTGAATAGATATAGGCGTATATATTGATGGTGCAGCAGGTGCAGTGACACCGGGGCCAGAGTTGGGAGCAGCAGGTGCAGTGACACCGAGGACCATGGGTGAGATGGCTCCAATTTATCCCCATTAAAGTGTGTTTTTCGAGACGACGCGGGGCCCGCAACGGCGACCCCGGAGGCGCTGGGGTGACCTACCACGAGCGACGGGCCCCTGCCCCACAACGTCGGGAGCCGCTACCTTGCGCGCGCCACCAGCTCTATGCCTGGAGGGGCGCGAACACGTACTGGGTCGGGACCTGCAGCGACAAAGGGGAAGCAAACGAAAGCGGCACTCAGGATGGATACCGATCACGTGGCGGCGAAACTGGACAGCGTCTTGGCGGCCATGGAGCGGATGGAAGAATCGCTGCAACAGACGCGCACCTCTCTGGAGACCAGAATCGATGGCGTGGCGATAGATCTGACCCACCTCCGAGCTGATCACAAGAAGTTGCAAGATCGCACCAAGACCCTGGAAGATAAGGTGGCGGTGATTGAACCACTGACGGTACAGACGGACAAAAAGGTGCAAGACCTCCTAAACAGAATGGAACTCTTGGAGGGCAGGGCCGAGGATGCGGAGGGACGGGCACGGAGAAACAACATCCGCCTCGTGGGCATCCCGGAGAAATGGGAAGGAGTGGATCCCGCCCGTAAGGCTGAGGACTGGCTGCGAGACCTGCTGCCAGACGGCACGCTTTCCCCCTACTTTGTGGTGGAGAGAGCCCACCGCGTGCCCACGCGACCGCTCCCCCCGGGCTCTAACCCCAGACCATTCCTCCTTCGAGTACTCAACTACCGCGACCGGGACACGATACTGCGCGAAGCCAGGAACCTAGGGGAAGTCACCATAGACAACGCTGCGGTGATGTTCTTCCCGGACTACACTGCAAGAGTGCAGAGACAGAGGCATTCCTTCCTGGCTGTAAAAAGAAGGCTGCGCGAAGCGGACCTCAAGTACTCGCTACATTTCCCTGCCAAATTACGAGTAGTGGTACGTGACAAAACGCACTTCTTCATGAGCCCTGGGGAGGCTGAGGCCTGGTTGGATGAAGGAATGCCTGACGCGCCGCGAAGGGCGCCGGGAACTACCACGATGGAGAGGTCCAGAGGTTCGGGGAGGCGACGTCGCCGAAGGTCGCCCACGCCGCCGCTGCTCGGGGAGGCAGTGCGCCGCTCCCCGCCGGCGGCCCTAGTTCACCAGGAACAACAGGATGCCTTGCGCAAGGTGGCGGCAATCAGCAATTCCCCGGCGCCGTCGCTCCACCCGGGCGCCAGCCCGGCAGCGTCTTCAACGGACGATGAGGCGATTTATGGACTCCCGGACACGCAGAGCTCTGGGGGACCCCCGGAGGTCACGCCACAGACGGTGGATCTCTTTGGTTGACGGAGTTTGGGAACGGACTGATATCTACCGCATGGCGCGAACCCGCCCGAGCTCCTGCCTGGCTGCCCCGCCTAACCCTAGAGCTGCCCCGGGCCTACCGACGCTCACACTGTCGCTGCCCTGGGGGGCTGGAGCACGGAGCTGGCCACTGTAAGTACATTTTCTACTTATCCACATGCGACTCATGCACCTACTTTGCAGAAACAAGGGTGTGCCCCGCTGCGTTTCACTGCCAGCCTGCTGCGACTTGGCCTGGCTGGGGCGGGACTTGCCCCCCCCTGGCACCTTTGCCCGCCCTTGACTGATATCTGGGCGCACAGCTGCCACGGCATGGAACAAGAGACACTGGACGTCCGCTGGCCAGCGGGGGCTTGCACACCACACCCGGGAGAGACACCGGGCACATCCAAGACTGCACTGTTTTGATTACTATTAGAACATAAACCACAAGCACCCCCTTAGACTGTATAGTTTGCGAGCTCACTTGAGTGTTTGGACGGCGACCTGTTGTGCGGCCGACCTTTTGGTATTTTGGACTTTGTTGCCATGTTAAGGCCTTTTGCATTCCCCTTTTTCCCTATCCCACTACCCTGCTGGAGATCATGGTACTGCGTATACGACACTCACGATGGCTACATGGCAGAAGCGGACTGCTGGGGCTGGGGGGCCCTTAGGCGGGGGGCCGCGCCTTGGGGGGGGGGAGGCGCACACGCACACATAACTGCTATGGCTAATGTACAAATATGCACCTGGAACGTCAGAGGAATGCACACGCCAGCCAGACGCTACCATATATACTCATACCTAAAGTGACATAAAATCAACATAGCGCTACTCCAAGAAACCCATTTGAACGGAGCCGAGGTGCAGGCATTGCGCCGTAGATGGCGAGGGCAGCTATATGCTACGGAGTATTCCTCCTACGCTCGCGGAACACTGATATGGGTCCGCCCTGGGACTCCTTGGGAAACCACGGAGGTGGTAGTGGACCGGGAGGGCAGATATGCGGCTGCGCAGGGCAGATTAGATGGCCAGCCTCTCACACTGGTATCCCTCTATTCCCCCAATGTAGATCAGGGTAGCTTCCTGGCGCGGCTCTCAACGGTCATGGCACCTTGGCACGCAACATCGTGGATAATAGGGGGCGACTATAATTGCACTCTAGATACGACACTGGACCGCTCCTTCCCGCCCCCAGCTAATGCCTCTACACGGGGAGCCACAAAAGCACTACTGGAATGGGCCGCGCAATGGGACCTACACGATGTTTGGCGACAGCGCAACCCAGGGACGCGGACGTATTCTTACTACTCTGGCGCTCACGACTTACATGTCCGACTGGACCGGTTCATGGCCTCCACTGCCCTCTTACCCCACGTGACGGACACGCAATACATGGGCCGCACGCACTCGGATCACAATCCACACTTCATGTCAATAGCCTGGGCACGCCCGCACCCTCCTGTACCCACTTGGCGCCTGCAGCCTGCGCTGCTACTAGACGCGGCTTTCCGGGATAACTTGCTTACACGCGCCGCGCAATACTTCGAGGATAATGCTGGCACGGCGTCCACTCCACAGACGGAGTGGGACGCCTTCAAGGTGGTGCTTCGGGGACACTGCTTGCATGCGCAGGGACACATGAGGCATCAATTGGAGAGGGACTTAACTAGATTAGAGTCGGACTTACTGCTACGGGAGGAGGGGGCTGTGGCTGGCGACGAGGGCCCGCTACACGAGGCCCGCACGGAACATGCACGCCTTTTAGAGCGACTCCGAAACGTGAATTATGCCGCGCATTCGGCGAGAACGCATCACCTTGGCGACAGACCTGGCAAGCTTTTAGCGTGGCTGATCTCTCAGGAGGCCCGCTCGACCCCGGTAGCGGCTGTGCGGACGGGGGGGGGGGAACTGGTATACACGCAGCTTGGTATCCACGATGCCTTCACGGCTCATTATGACGAGCTGTATCGCTCCCGCTTGGCGGTCCCTCCTCCGGCTATAGCTGACTACCTCTCCCCCCTGCAAATGCCGCAACTGACTATTGCGCAGCAGGACGAGCTGGGTGCCCCACTGGAGCCAGACGAGCTCCGAGAAGCCATCTTTAATTTGTCAAATGGCAAAACACCGGGCCCGGATGGACTGCCGGCGGAGCTGTACAAGGCCGGCTCGGATGTTCTCATTCCGGAGCTGCTGAGGATGTACACCGCGGCAGCGGAAGATGCCGCTTTACCCCCAACATTAAATGAGGCCATGCTAGTATCTATTCTTAAACCGGGCAAGGATAGTACACAGGTGGGCTCTTACCACCCGTTGGCGCTACTAAACACAGATTATAAAATCCTGGCTTCTACTTTGGCCAGAAGACTGGCCCCCCATGTGCCCGCCCTAGTGCACCGCGACCAAAATGGGTTTGTCCCCACACGCCACACTTCCTACAACATACGCCGCCTCTTCCGGGTACAGGAATACGCTACGCAGCAATGGCCGAGAGCGGGATGCCTGATATTGGATCTGGAGAAAGCTTTCGATTCAGTGGAGTGGCCGTACCTGCGGGCGGTTACAGAGAAGTATCAACTGAGGGGGGGATACCGGGCCATGATTGATCTGCTTTACGGCAGACCGACAGTCCGAGTCCGCACGGGCCGCCTCCTCTCAGCTACCATCCGAGTCCGCAGAGGCACCCGCCAGGGCTGCCCATTGTCGCCATTGCTTTTCTCACTGGCCATGGAGCCACTGGCCACGACTCTCAGAACACACGGGCTGGAGTGGGGAATCCCGTTGGCGGATGGCTTGCACGCAGTGTCACTGTATGCAGACGACTTGCTGCTGTACGTCAGGGACATAACTGCCATCCCCGCCTCCCTTGCTGACATCTTCCGCAACTTTGAGGGAATGTCGGGCCTGAGAGTCAATTGGGCCAAGTCGGGGGCGTACCCCTTTAGCCCAGACGTACCTGAATGTGACATCCGGCTGGGAGGGGACAGACTGCAATAGCATCCCACCACTTTCCGATACCTAGGGATACGGATATATAGAACACCGGCAGATATCCTGGAAGGGAACCTCTGCCGAGCGATCGCTTCTGTCCGAGCGCAGATTGGCTTCTGGAACACCCTACCCCTTAACGTGCCCAGCCGCGTGGCACTGACCAAAATGATTGTGCTGCCTCGCCTACTCTATTATTTTGCGAATATGCCTCTGTATGTGCCCGTCAAGCTCTTTTGTGACCTAGAGGTGCTGCTGCGTTCCCTCATCTGGAACAGGGGGAGGCCGCGAGTGGCGCTGGCTAAATTATATATGCCCACAGACTCGGGGGGCTTGGCGGTTCCTAACCTGGAATTGTACTATCTTGCGGCACAGATGCAATGGGTGGCGGGATGGCTGAGCGGCAAGCAACTCGAGGACACTGCCACGCATGCGGCTACATGGACACAAACGCAAATGAATGCGCTGTTTCACCCGCACACCCTGCCCTTCCCAGATCTACTTGGCAGTGGCGCGCAGATGCTTCCTGAGGAGCCTTCGTCTCACGCGTGCTACTAAGCCTTATGCCCCGAGCATGCCGCTCTTGGGTATGCCTGGCCCGACGGGGCCGCTCACGGAGGCCCACTTGGCTGGCTGGGATCAGGCGGGGGTGGACACACTGAGCGATTTATATGCGAATGGCGAATTGCTCACGTTCGCCAACTTGGCTGAAGACACGACTCTCCCGGTGGGACAGTTCCTCCTACACGCCTCCCTCTTGCACACACTCACTGCTTCCTGGGGCGACATGGCAGTGGAGCCTCCGGTGCATGCCTTCATGCAATACCTACATGTTATGGGCCATGGCGCGCACATCGTACACTGGCTGGCGCAGGCACTACAGGCGCACTCGCAGCCATCCACATTAACGCTGAGGGAGCGCTGGGCGACAGATAGGGGAAGAGACTGGACGGACAAAGAATGGGCACTGATACTGACCGGTCCGACGAACATCCCACGCAATCCCCGCTTTAAAATTATACAGTACTACATACTACAGCGCGCATACCTCACGCCCGAAAAAATTAACAGGTACTTTGCGAGGACAGATGCAACCTGCCCGCGGTGCTTACTACCGGGAGCGGACCTCTTACATATGCTATGGCACTGCCCAGAGGTACAGGCATACTGGGACGCCGTACTGACACTGCTCGCGCGCGGGGCTGATGGACGGCTCCCGCATACATGGGAAGCATGCATACTAGGGCTCTATCGGCGCACAAAAGACAATAAAGTACAGGCACGCTTTTGGGACATGGGTCTTATAACGGCCAAACGCTTGCTCACCAAGCATTGGAAGGCAACCGCCCCCCCCCACACGTTCGACATTGGAGAGCCTCTTTTGTTAATTGGGCGCAGGCAGAGAGCGCAGTGCTTCTTCGCTAGGAAACTGCAGGGCTCCGGAAGTTCCCCATCGCCCAACTTTGGGATAATCTCCTCGTGACATTCCAGAGGGCTTGCCAGGACAGGGGGATAACCTGAATCCCTGGGGTTTGTCGCTCCCCTGCTGGCGGGGCGGCGGCGGCCCCGGGACTGCTAGGGGGATGGCTCTTGCCCCCCCCTGCTTACCCCTGATTACCCCTGATGCCCCACACTGCCGCCCTGCATGGGACTGCCGCTGGGAGGTACTCGCTACGCAGCTATACCACACACACGGAGCTCGCTGCTGCCACGGCCTGCGGGGACGTTCGCAGTGTCCGGATGGGGGGTCGGACGGGGGGGGCGTGGCCGATTTGCCCTGCCGGGCCGCTCCTTCTCTGGAGCGGGGGGGCGCCCTACACACAGGGTGGGCGGGTGCGGGCACGGACGCTGGGGAATTCCAGCCTTCTTTAAGGCCCTCTTTCTTTTTCCCCCTCCCCTGGCCCGCGGCTTCCCGCGCACGCTACGCAGTCCCGCTGTGCCCAGCTTGGCGGATGATGACCCTCCTGCTCTACCGCAGAATGATCTCCCCCTCCCTTCTTCCCCCTTCCCCTTGACCCTACTTGAGTTCACGACCCTAACCTTAACACATACTATTGCCCTACATACACGGGATAGATATGGACTACGACGCTGCATACTAGACTCGCCGGATCTATGCGCTGCCATATAGGTCGCTGTGAGCTATACTGCAACATCCTTGCCGCGCTTCGGCCCACACTCTGAGCATGATGCTGGCGCTCGGCTGCCCGGAGGCGTTTACACTTTGGGGTAACAGCGGCGTCCAATAGGTCTCCGGATTGGGGCCTGGGTGACAGCCGGCGCAGCCGTGGAGTGGGCTGGATCACAGCGCCTTCCTCTGTCGCCGATAACATGCACCTGGGACACCACAAAAAATCAAACACGCATAAACAGCGCCACACACCTACTCTCTTCACAACGCACGCACCTCCCTTCTGTACGCATGCTACCCTGTACAACGCCGCCGGACCCCCGGGTTGTCGGCTGAATGGCTGTGTTCTAACATCTGGAAGCGTACGCTTTGCTTAACTGCTTCGCCGCCTGGACGGTGACTGTGCGTTGTAAGATGATGCAACTGTGCACAATAAAGGTTTTTCAAAAAAAAAAAAAAAAAAAAAAAAAAAAATTAAAGTGTGTTTTTAACTACGAAACCAGAGGACGGGACCCCATTTCCTTACTTGCTTCAGGGCCCCTGGCACTCTAGGTGTGCCACTGAATGAGTACCCCCTGAGTGAGAGCACGCAGCTGATAAACTCACGTTGTTGTTGAGCCAGGCACACGCAGAGGGCCAGTTGGAAGGCCAGGACGAGCCTGAGGATGCACTTCATGGCGAGGTTGAAGTGATAGGGGAAAAGCCTGCACACAGACCCTGGAGGAACTGCGGAGAGAGACCTGCACAGCACACACAGCGTTGAAGGCACTGCGGTGGGCGTTTCAAAAGTGCAAGAGGGTCAGGCGGTGGAAACAACTCGGAAAAGCTGGATTGCACTGTGACCAGCAGGATGTTGCTATCACACGGTTCCTTACACACTCTTGCACTTACACAGCGACTCTGTAGACATGTTTGGGGACTCGCGGCAGAGGCTGCGGAGGGTGTAGCAGCACGGTGTGTGGCTGGATTCTTCACATACTTTAGGTGCGCTGTGTACGGAACTTCTAGTGAAGGGGCATTTATTCAGCAAAGCCAGTAGCCATGGGCTGTGTATGTGGTGATCCTGACACTTCCTTTGACTGACATTCAGGGCAATAGGAGACGGGCTGTAATTCTGCTTTATGAAATGTGAGGGTGTTGCACTTTGGCGTCTGTATAACTCTCGACTTCCGTGGGCTCCAGCATTACCTGCTGTGTTGTTGTGCCGAGACGCGCAGCCTGGCACATGAACAGTGAGGCAGGGTCACTAACAGCGCACTCGAGCTGTCACGCTGACGGTAATTGCAGCGCTACTGAGGGTGCGGGATCCTGACCTATGTGCGAGACATAGGAGTTTAGTGCTCAAGGCCTGGTGCAGCTGTGTGTGCACGGGGACAGCAGGGTGAGGAAAGGACAAGCAGGGGCCAAAGGTGAAGGTTAAGTGCAGTCACGGCAAGCAGCTTGTACAGGCCGCGGGCACTTACCAGCTTGAGTGACAGCCTCAATGTGGCACACTAGTCGCGGCCGGCATGATGAGCGGGTGGGGAGGTGGGAGGGGGGTCACGCGACTTCTGGATAGCGCAGCGGACATAAAGCAGCTCCAGCGCTCAGACAATGACGTAGCTGGACGGAGGTGTAGGGGGGAGGTCTTCCTCGGGCATGACTTTTTTGAGGGAGTCAGAGAATAAGGAAGTAGTCAAACGAGTGCAACGCGTCGCTGACACAACGATAAAACACAAACACTTACGAGAAATGCTCGTTCTAACTATCTGCAGAGATTTCGCTGTAGATCATGCGGAGCCTGGACAGTGAGCGCGGCATCTGTTGCTAACTTTACACTTGAGGATCCTGAGCCTTCCCCCATCCGAGCTCCTTGCAGCTTCCCCGCTGCACACACACGGCACTGCTCAGGCTGGAGTTGCCTATGGATAGTACCGCGGCTGCTTTTAAAACAAGCCCGTTCTTACGGCAGAGCGCTCAGCCACCCTCCTGTGTGCGCTCGGAACCTGGCAGGAATCCTGGGAGAGATCTTGTGCAAGTCTGATGTGATCCCGCAGCAATCATCGAAATCAGTGCCAGTCGAAGCAGTGCTTTAAATGCTCCAGTGCGCTCGCTGTGGCCCCGCCCCTTGTGTATCTCGCAGGCCCGGCTCCGGCCTGGTGTCAGAGGGCCTGCGGAACTGAGCCGCTGCTGCCGGGTGGGGGGCGGGGAGTCCGGGGGTCGGAGCCGCGCCATGGAGGTCCGCATGGCCGAGCTCTTCTGCTCGGGCCTGGAGAGCAGCGCCGCTCTGAAGCCCAAGGGTAAGAAGGCACCCAAGGGCCCGGGCCGGAGAACCAACAACAACCGGCAGAGCACCGCGACCAGTCTGCCCCCAGAGGTGAGGCGGCGAGGAATGGGGGTGGGGGGGCAGAAGTTGCGCTCTTGCCTGAGCTCCGTCTGCGGGAGGGCTGGTTTGTGGGGGCAGGTATCCAGACGTTCTTGTGTTAAAAAGGAAGCGGGAATCACGGGACTGTGGAGGGGACCATGGGGTTAATGGCAATCGAAAGTGAAACTTCATGCTGGCTTGTGAGGGAAGGGGGACAGGAGATGTGCACGCCGCGTGGCTGTAAGCGCGTACACCAACTCAAATCCGCCAAAAGCCTGCGCGTGCACATCTCCTGTCCCACTTCCGAGGCAAGTCAGCAACAATAGATCTCGCTGGCACAGCAGCGCTTCGCGCTGCGTTCGCCAGGCGAGACCTAAAAATGATGTATACATTTCCCTGCATAAAATGATTTTGCAAATGTGCAAGATGCGGGATTCACACTGCGGAGGCCATGTTTCACTATGCACTGGAAAAACTTTGCCCAAGTAAAGACGAAGGAAAGCTCGAAACATTTGCAACACTCACGATGTACAAAAATTGGGAACTTGGGACATTTGCAGGTGCAAAAAACGTCACACCCCTGATGCTAAAATATCCATTTACTCACTGAACAATAGACATCTGAACCTTGAGAGCTCCGATGTTCTGCATTTAATCAATTCCACAAAACCCATTATGCAATTTGCGATTAGCTAATACCAAAATTGTCTTAAGGCATTCTGTGTGACAAGGGCCATTTCACTAGCATTTACTTTACAATCAGCAACGACTGACACATTTAAAAGAAGGAGAGATGTGGCATTATGGCCAGAGCTGACTTTGGAACTGGGGAACCAGGTTTGAGTGACGCATCGGCCCTACATGTGCCTTAAAAAGCATAAATGTGACCTTGTGGAATGTAAATGCTGCTCATGTGATCAGATCCCGTTGACGCAATATAAAACTGCACAAAAATGTGCATCAAGTAAACACATTGCACTTTAATTGTACGTATGTTAAAAACATTCTTTACAACTCTCGGCTACACAGATGTGAGACATAGTACTGGTGCCTTTACTGTATTGGGTTCTGCTGCTGCCTAAGGGAAGGAGGGTGTCGCGGGGAGGCATCACCAGAGAGGGCATGGGTACCATCTGCCTCCTGAGCCTGAGCCCCTGTGTGGGAGCTCGCATTAATGCCCCTGCCCACCCTCGTTCAGAGGCGTCCCGCACCTGCGCAAGAGCTGGCATTGCCCACTGTCCCCTGATGCCGTGGCCTCCCTCACCTGTGTAGGAGCTGGCATTAATGACCTTGTGCCCCATGATGCTGCGACAACATCCCCCACCGGCCTCACATAATCCTGTGTCAACAGTCAGTGGCTCAATATGTCGATATGTTGCACTAATACCACCCAATCACGGCCTACAAACATACTCTGCCGAAGCCAGCAGGAGAACGCCGACAGCAGAGAGTGCCCGCATGGTGCCCGGAGCGCGCCTCTTCTCTGGCGATGGACTTGCTGTCTCTGGGAGTGGCAGGGCTCGGAGTTGCTTTGAGTCGCCTACTACCCACCTCTACTCGCCTGCCTCTGCCCCCTCAAAGGTCCATCAATCTCTATCTGCTGCGCTTTTATCGACGCACCCTCACTCTCTCGCTTATCACACCCCCACACACTGCCATGCCCCCAACCCACTTGTCTGGGGATGGTACGTACGTGTCAGCCCCTCACACGCGCTCCCTCTGGCGGCTCAGTGATGTGGGGTGGCGGCACTGGCTTGGCACGGTGGCCACGGCGGCCAGCTTTGATGGCACGCTGGACAATGGGTGCTCTCTGCAGCCCCCTCCCACCTCTAGCCAAACACAAAGGTAGGCCACCCCCCGCCACCCACTTCTATTCCTCCCCTGGCTGAGCAGTGTCAGGGTGACCCAGTCAGATCGATGAACGCATAAAACAATACCTGGACATCGGCCTCTCTGAGTGAGATTTACCACCGGGCCCGGGGCCTGGCCTTTACGTAAACTAGGAGAAGAATAGGGGGAGGGCAGAGCCTGCGACGGCCGGTCCAGAAACGTGTGGAAACTCGCGGGATTGTAGTGCCAGTGAACAACTACGTCACGTCACATATTTACTGATTGCATTCATCTAATTTAAAAATCAATCAATAGCAACAATGAACGGCGGCAGATAAATCGAGTCTAATGCAGCATGATTACAGGGAGCTTCCAGAAATATCAAAACCGCATCTTATTAAACAGACCGACCGCATCACTTACTTACCTTCGCTTGCTGGCAGAATCAAAGGACTTCAATCCACGAGGCGACTCAGGCGAGGAGTGAACCCGACCGTTACCTGTAACCAGGCAGAACCGGATCCCAACAGCGCCGCGCGCCGCAAATGGCCAATCACTGCATGACTACATTAAGTCAGAGACAGTGATTGGCCATTGTGCAGGGCGGCTGAACCACCCACGCTCGGCATCCAATATGGATTGCCCCTGCTGTGCTGCGCGGTGACCAACCAATCCTGGCGCTGCATGCAGCGCCGGGATTGGCTTGTAGGGCACACCAACTGCTCGCCCTGTCGCCCTTTTGCTGCCAGGCCGGGGTGCCGCCAGCATAACCACCCCCCCCCCCTACTAGCTAGGCCCTGGGGACTTTATTGCGCATGCTCGGGCAAGTTGCTGCCCGAAGCATACATGCGGGAACCGGGAAGGAAAACAACTACCGCCCCCCCTGCGCACTCCCGAGTCCCGAATCAGTCGGGTGATGCCCGGATAAATATCGCGCTAAGCACGCATATTTTGGCGTACATTTATTTTTATTTTGACATGATTTATTTTAATTATTTTGGCAGCCGCGGGTCCAGCAGGGCTGGTGGGGCTACGCCCCTACGCCCCAATGGAGGCACCGCGGCTGGCAGTTGGAAGATGATGAGTGGCTGGAGGCAACGGCATCCCCTAGAGAGTTGGCTCCCGTTTTCGTCTCACACAACTTAAGATGATGCAAAGGTCCTATCATGCCTGCACAATGCTGGTTAAGATGGGCAGGGCTGAGTCAGCGTTCTGCCCTAGGGAGTGTGGTGGTCAGGGCACATACTTCCATATGCTGTGCGACTGTGTGGTACTCCGGGATTACTGGGGGGCGGTGACATCCTGTTTCATGACTGTGTGCAGGGGGGCCATGACGATATCGACAAAGTGATGCCAATTAAATATAGGGGAGGCAGCAGACCTGAACAGCAAGAATCATCTTTGGGTGACACTGGGTTTAATGGTGGCCAAGCGCAACATAGCTAAGATGTAGAGGGCTACATCCACCCCAACTTTGAGGGAATGGAAGGCAGACATGGACTGGGGTATGCAGTCTGAGAGGGTGGTATATAAGGGCAGAGGTGACCCAAACAAATGGCCGAACATTTGGGGGAAGGGGAATGAATATAGAGGGATGTTATGCACACCTGTCAATCGAGAGGATCCTGTGGAGCTGTCTTAAGAAATTTTGCATGAAGGGGTGAAAAATGTTGGAATGTTTGGGAGGTCGGGGTACCTGGAATGTCCAAGAAATCAGTGGTGCTCGCCCTCTGTTGTATTGTGTCTCAATACAATGTAGTATGATATTTTCTGTCATCGCAATGTTATGTTTGATTATTACAATAAGAAGACATTGTAACAACTCAAGTGAAGTCCTTAAAAAGTGAGATACAACAATGATTTTACAATACAATAAACTCTGGAAATATGATATGAATATGACATGTTAAAACAAAAGCAATAACACAGGTATTCAAAAAGAAAACATTATATCATCAGTAACAATTATGATAGAAAAAAGCCTAAATTCACCCTAGAATTCTTGCTGATTTAATAATTTGACAAAGTGACAACTTGCATCTCTAAGTGATATCACTATGACCCCTCTATGACCCCTCGGTTTTTGCACTAAAATTTAAATATGATTTTTTTTTTAACCTGTAGCATATAGTCACTGAGGGAGGATTCGACATAAGATGAAAAGCCTCTTCATATGTTGAACAAGAAGGGCTAAAAAACAGCTTATATAGGTAACGTAAAAATTGAGCATAGGCTTTGAAATTAATGTCAGTTAAGGCCAGTTGTAGTCTAATCATCTCAATAGATGAAGACTGCTCTTAACCGTGGACGATCGACTTTATTAAATTCATTACTAAAATCTACAAATGCCACATATAGTTTGAATTTTTCTATCTTCACCTAGGGCCCGATTCCGATGACGGGGGACCGCCACCGACAGCCTGTCACACCGCCATCGTAACCATGTAATCCGTCCGCCATATTACGATGGTGGACGATGGTTGGCAGTCGACCGCCACGCCACGCAATAGATGGGCTCCTTGAGCCCGCCGGTGTGGAGGAGGGGGTTGTATTCCCTACAATGGTGGCGGTGCCTGCCAGGCACCGCTGTAGGGAATACAATGTCCCTTTCCACCAGTCTGCCAGCAGCACCGTGACCAGGCAGACGTAAAGGGACTTTGGGGGCAGCCAGCAGCACCGGCAGCAATGCAAAACATAGGCAGTGCGACTGCAGTGGTGGTGGTCGCATTGCAATGCCTCTGTCGGTACCGCTGACAGCCTGTTGGGCGGTCCCGTTCTCAATAGAGTGCCGCCATCCTAATCAGCACCTTAATTCTCTGCGATCATCTTTATGGCTAGCATGTTGTGCACTGTTGAAGAACCCTCCCTCACTCCACATTGTTCGATGAGGAGGAGGAGGTCCTTTGACTAAACCCAGGCTACCACATTGTTAAAAGGCATTTTGCAAAGATTTTACCAGTCACATCCAAAACAGCTATCGGAGGATAACTTTTCGGGTCATTATGATTATCTGTCTTGAAGAGGAGGATTATATTACTCCCTTTCCAAATGTAGGGAATGAACCCAGACTCTAAATAAAAATCAAATAACCACTTAAGGTTTTAAGGTTAGTCTCCCATGTTTGGAGATATGGTTTTAATACTGCAACCCCAATTCCATCTTGGCCTACTGCTTTTAAAAAATTTCAAATCATTGATTACCTTAATAATTTTGGCAGTTGACAAGTCTTTCCAACGCATAGCTTTAAAAATAGAGTGGGATACTTCCAAAGGAGGAAGCGGAACCTTGGAGACTGCATACAGTTCATCCATATAGACCCATCAATGATTTTTATCAATTAGTATTGTTTTTTTAGATGATCTTTATATAAACAGTTTGAAATGATGCAGAATACATGGCCACTAAAAGCTTTCCGATAAAAATAGAGCCAGGCCTATGCCATTTGTCAATACTTAAATTGGCTGCTCTTACCAGCTCTGGTGCTTTTCTTAGAGATTACAAAACTGAAACAGAAGCATTGACAAAGGCACTTGGTCTCGACTATGCAAGTTAACGACTTTTTCAAGATGTACGATACCAAAAACAATGGTCCTTGACCACTTATTGATACATATGAGCCGTATGCTTCGCTTAGTTAAATAATTTTCTGATCCTGAGCTCGAAAACAGCAATCCTTTAAAGAACGGAGCTCACAATATTCAATATGCAATTCAATCTAACAAAGAACAACATCCAATTCATTGTAAATTACTATACATACGTTTATTATTTTGCCAAATTGAAATATTGATAAGGCAGTACGAGGTTGCTCCAAAGGGAACGTGCATCAAAAGAAAGTGATTAAAGGGTGAGTGAGTGAGACAAGAAATGGAAATTACATAGTTATAAGGACATTCAATCGAGTTACACAATAGGGATCGGTTGTAGTTCACTGTCCAAATTCCAAAGAGCCTGGTCACATTTGTCAATTTCAGAGTTATATTGTTATGCTTCAAAAAACGACCCAGTCAGTGGTCTAGCACGAAGAACTGTTATGTGTCCCAGGTAATAGAGAGTGGGCGTCGACGTTTCGACCCGTCTTGGTGGCCTTAGGAATTTTTAAGCCTTGGCCTTGCGGGTCTTCATCAGGACCAAAGGGGGGCAACCTGACTGGAAGGTGGTCTTAATCAAACACCTGATCAGATTTAAGGGACTTAAATCAAAGGAGGTATCCCGACTTCCAATGGATGCAGGGCTGGGTGTCACAGATTATTCATTTAAGCGCGTCATCCGCCAGTGTGTGATCCGTCTGCGTTGGATCGGCCGCTAAATGTATCACCAAGATATATGATTCAATCGGGGCAAAGGCACAATGAATGTGCTCAGTCACGGCGTGTCTGTCTCCGTTGAGGCTCCAGCTATGTGTGAGCTCAACCGCGTATACGTGTTACCCCATTTTCGTAATGGCTTGTCAAGATGTACAGCAGCATGGCTGAAAGTTTAAAAGAAGGGCTATGATGTGGCCATTGCTGGCCGCATCATAATGCTTTTTGTTATTGCTGGCAGGAGGGAAGGTGGGAGGCAACACAGAGAGAGGAGGAAGGCAACACTGACAGAGGAGGGTGTAAAAAAAAGTGCTATGACGCAGCTAGCGGTGTTCACATCATAGCACTTTTTTTGTTGCAGTTGGAAGGGCCAACATAGATGATGGAAGGAGGGAGAGGACCGGCGATACAGACAATGAACTGAGGGAGTGAGGGTGAGGGGCAAGACAACACAGACAACGGTGGGGTCAAGCTAACCGGTACAATGGAATGAGGTAGGGTGGGGGCTACTCAACATGCACAACGAAACGCGGGAGGGAGGGTGTCGGCTAGCCAGCACAGACAAAAAAGGGAGTGGGGAGGCCCTTCTTGTATCCAACTCGCTCTGTATTGTGGTTCTCCATACTTTTTTCTTAGAACCTTTCTTGCGCAACTAGATATCCACAGTTGGCGCTTGAATCTTTTTTTTTTTTTAGAATATTTTTATTTTGAAATAACCAATAAGCAGTACACCGTTATTATGTCGTAGACAGTTTAGGTACTTAGCACAAGTGACCATACATTGTCGTATCGATTAAGCATCATCACTAACTTTATAATAGGGATACAGACACATAGTTTCAGAATGCAGCCGCGGACTATAGATCACTGTTTCTGCGAATGTCCTTAGTCGCTAACATCCACTGCATCTCTCTCTTGTGGGGGCTCGCATATATTCCCACGAAAGGTATTCCAACTACCCCAAATCTTGTTCTATTTTTTGGGGCAACCCCTGTGTATATACACTGCCCTCTCTATGACCATAGCAGCATCCATGTCCAGGTACCATTGTTGCAGTGTGGGAGTTTGTTGCAGTCCCCAGTTGCGTGCTTTGTTCCGTTTCGCCAGCGCCATACCCAGGGTAGCCCAGTCCTGCTGCATGTGGTTAAGATCTGTGGGATCCCAGATATTGAGTAGGCACTGCTTGGGCTCGGGAAGAACCTCTACCCCCAGGACCCGTGACATTGTATTCATGACCGCCCCCCAGTGTCAGTGAGATGTTAATGAGATTGGTCTATATGACCCGCACTCCTCTGGTGGTGTGCCTGGTTTAGGAATCGTCACTATCGTTGCAAGACATTGGTCTCTAGGTAGTTCTTTTCTTTCCAGACTTTCCAGGAACATGCAAGCATAGGCGGGACCAGGTGAGTCGCTATTCTTTTGTAGAGCTCCACTGGGAGCCCATTTGGCCTCAATGCCTTCCCCGCGTGCAAGGCCCCTAATTCTTTCAGCAACTCATCGCCCGTTAGGTCCGCCTCCAGATCCTGAGCCACGGATGGCTCAGTGCTGGCATTTGTATGTCCCTGAGGAAGACTAGATTGTCAGCGATCGTAGTTGTGGCCTGGGCCGTGTATATCTGCTGAAAGTGCGTCCCGAAGGCCTGAACAATTTGCTCCGGGTCGCGTGTGAGTTCTCCTGTGGTCAAACGGAGTTGCGCCACCCACCTATTCGCTTTTTCCTTAGTTGCCAGCCAAGCTAGAAGTCTACCGGCCTTATCCCCCATTTCATAGACGACGTTTTGGGTGTTGGACAGCTTAGATTTCCCACGAGTAGGCTTTATATTCCTGTTGCGCTAAATGTAACCGCCGTTTCTCTGGCTCTCTAGGGTTCCCTACGCATGCAACCTCTGCCATAGCCACGTCCTGTTCCAGGGACTCAATCTGGTGCCTTCTACCCCGTCTGTGTTCCGTCACCAGAGAAATAGCCTGCCCCCGGATCACTGTCTTATAGGCTTCCCACAGCATTGCCGGGGATGAAACTGTGTGCGTGTTTTCAGTGAAGTATTGTTTTGTGGCCTCGACCAGTCCCTTCCCAATTTTGGGATTCTTGAGGAAACCGGCGAATAGCGGAAATATGAGACGTCTCCCCCTGGTATGTGAACTGCAGGTGAGCAACACTGGAGAGTGGTCCGAGACCCCCCGAGGTAAGTGTTCAATCTCCTGCATGTTATTTAGCCCCGCTGCCAGCATAAATATATAGTCAATCCTGGACAAGCTGCCGTGTACCCCAGAGAGGAACGTGTATCCCTTCTCCCGTTGGTGACTAAGGCGCCAGATATCCACTAGACCAATCGCCTCCGTGAATTCGTGAAGTTGTCGATTTAGTCCAGTGGAATCTTTAGGGGGTTGCCTATCTATTGACGCATTCATTGTGGTGTTAAAGTCGCCCCCTATTATAAGTTCTCCTGGTGGGAGTGATAGGTGAAATTTAGCCAAGGCCGGGAATGTCGTCAGGTGTAAAGCCGGTGGGATATATACTGAGACCAAATTGTATGGGCGCCCTTCCCATTGGCAGGCAATGGCTGCGAAGCGCCCTTGGTCATCTGTCCATGAGTCCAGTACAAGGAGAGGGAAGTGTTTATGTATTAAGATACCCACTCTCCGGGATCCAGAGGTGAAGTCGGAATGTGCCACCATTATATAACCCTACCTGTCCAGGGCCTTTCACGTGGAGCCCACCAAGTGTGTCTCTTGTATTAGAGCAACCGCTGGGCCTTTACGTTTAAGGAATTGCAGGACAAGCCCCCTTTTAATTTTATCACCCAGACCGTTCACATTCCATGAGAGTATAGTAAGGGGAGGGCATAGCTTATACTGCGACCCATCTTGAGTGTCAGGGTCCGGTGGCGAATGCGCTAAGGTTTCCCTATGTGCCATTTCGCTGCAAGATGTATGTCCCGTCCCGTGTGCCATTTCCCACCCATCTTGTCCCTGTATTATGCCTAATCTGAACTTGTGTGTGTACTGGTGCGAACAAAAACCCCCTCAACGTTCCCCAATTCCCTCTCCCCCACCCTGCACCCCTGCCCAGCGAATTTGAAACTACCCGCCACCCCAACTTAGAAGTGTGCTTCCGTCCCATAACTTGTACTTGCTGTGGGGTTAGAGCTGTGCAGCGACCGTCGTACATCCGCCCCTCATAGGATAGTCAGTCTATGGCAGCCGACTGTGCCTCGGAGAGCCATTAAGTTCGCTGCACGGCTGCCATCATAGGTGAGCCACCGAGTTCCGAATCAGTGATCTGTGCTTCGTTCATGCTAGGTGATTGTGTCCTTGGATCGTTGTCGTCAGTCCAGTTGCTGGCCGTATTTGCCGGTAGACAAGTGGTGCGCTAGCCCGTGTGAGTTTCCATGGATTGCTGCATGCCAGTCGCAGGGGCCTGTTCTCTGGCCGGTGAGGACATTCCAGGTTTTGAGGTGTGCCGCTGTCGGCGCCGGTCCCGTCCATGAGGGCTTGCGGTCGGTCGCCATCCCTCCAGCCATTCCCGGGCCTCCTCCGGAGTCGAGAAGAACCAGCTTTTTCCATCTGCCTCAACCCGGAGCTTTGCTGGGAACAGCATTGCATACTTCAGATCACGGCTCTGCAGCTATTTTTTAATATCGAGGAAGTTTCTGTGCTGTGTCGTGACCGCCGCCGTGTAGTCCGGGTACAAGGAGATCGTGCTATTGTCCACCTTCAGTGGAGGTGCCACACGCGTCGACTGAAGAATCGCATCTCGGTCCCGGAAATTGAATAATCGTGCCAGGATTGGCCGATGGGGGGGGGGCCTGGCCTGGGTCGTCCCCCCGTTACACGATGGACCCTTTCCACCGAGAAAAAGCTGGAGAGATCACGAGGCCGCAATTGCGTTTTGATTAAGTCCTCTACAAACAGGTCCAGGGCGGGCCCCCCGGCGGTTTCAGGTACTCCAACCAGGCGGACATTGTTCCACCGCGAGCGTCCCTCCTGGTCCTCAAGTTTGGCAGCCATTTGCTTTGTGATGTGTTCTAGCCATCGCACTTGCTGCTGCAGTGTGGCTGTATCTGTGGAGAGACCCGCTGTCGCGGCCTCCACGTCCGTTATTCTGGAGTTTATCTTGGAGACGTCCGCCCGGAGAAACGTGATGTCCGTAGATATTGTGCCAATCGACCTTTGCACCTGGTGGAGGGTGGCCATAATATCCTGTAGGGTTATTTCCTTGGTTCCTCCGGTCTGCGGGCCATCCACTACACCGGAGGGTCCAGCCGGCGGGGCCGCGTTGTCTTTGCTGAAAGTGTATTTGTCCAACTTATTGGTCTGAACCGTCCTGTGACCGCGGCCCCCCATCGCGGTGTCGTCCTCGGGGTCTCAGAGAAAACAGGGGGGGGGGGTTGTACCAGCAGTAATCGCTGCTGCCTGACCACGGGAGTGGCATCCACGTGCGGCCTTTCGGTTTTCCTGCGTGCCGCCTCCCCTGCCTTTAGTGAGGACTTTCGGACTGTACCCCGTCTCCTGGTTTCCCACGGCGTGTTGTCTCTCCTGTTACAAAGCGCCAAACTCGATCCCCCAGAGCGGGTTAATGGCCCCTCGCCTCCGGAGACTCCTCCTCCGCACTGGTAGGACCAGCGCACCACTGGACTCAGTAGTTCTCAACGGTCGCCTCTAGTCCACCAATATATGCCACCACCGTTAGCATCAGGGCCCGTACGGACACGCGGCCCCAGGCGCCAATCGAAGGGGGGGCAAGCGGCCAGCACTGGGGGGGCCCGCCTGAAGGAAGCACGCAGCGCCGTGTATCTCAGGTGCGTTATGGAGGCGATGTGGTGTTCACCATTCCTCAGCCGCTGTGTGTTGTAGGAGGACAGTCAGCACAGCATCGTGGAGCCCTTTCAGAAGAGGGATGAAGCGCCGTGCCCCCAGGCGCGTCGGATCAGGCGCGGAGATGGTGCAGGGAATACTCGCCTTTGCATGCGTGCCGGCCCTTGGACGCTGGGGCCGCGTATCGCCTCACGTGGGCCCCGAGGGTGTGGGCCTCGTCCTCCACCTCAGGCGCCGGGGTCGCCGTCCAACACCGCCTCCCTGAAGGGGCTCGGCCGGCCCAACAACGGGCGGCATCCAGCTGAGCGCCGCCCGCAGCCGCAGCGCCCACCCGCACCCACCGGCAGCAGCGCTCACTCCAGCCCCCGGCTTCTGCTGTGCAGGTAGGCCGCCATCCCCTCACTCAGCCTCACGCCGCGGCGGCCGCTCCAGTCCACCCGCGGGTCAAGATCGGCACCCAGCAGGCATCGGCTCACCCTCGGCCCCCTCCGTGGGGCTGCGGCTGCCGGATTAATGACAGGATTTGCGACGAGGAGGATCGCCGATCGCGGAGCTCTTTAGGTTGCGTACATTTTCGTTGCCCGCTAGCCACGCCCCCTCGCGTTTGAATCTTTTAACCGTTCGTTTTTCCTAAAAACTTTGAAAATTCATAAATCCTGTTCTACAGATTGTATTTTTGTTGTTTTGGTATCAAATAATCCATTACATTTTACTCTAATGTTTTAAATTTGTGTGGGATTTTTCTTGTATTGTTTTTCACTTTATTACTGTTTGTGTGCTACATAAATAATTTACACATAAACCTGACTGCTTTTTCTGTCAAACTACTCAGCTTTCAGCACGGAGTAACTTAGTAACTTTATGTGGTTCACCCTGCCAGGGAATGTTTCTGTTGCTTGACCAGGGTTTACTCCCCAGTCAATCAATCACCTAATTTCTCACAAAATTCAACAAGGGCAGTAAAGTTAAATCTAGGTCAAAATAGTTTTCTGTGTTAAGAATGTTGGTGCTGTTTAATGAATCTGCATACAATTTGTAAGGCTGTTAAAAGGTTAAGCCCAGTACAGGAATACAAGGTTTCATGTAGGACTGAAATGGGGATCGCAAAGTTAAAAGCGGGTCAAAAAAAGTTTTAATTTGCTAATAATTTTAGACCAGTTCTATAGATCTGTTCAACACTTGGTAGTCATTTAGCATGCTTAGCTTACCCTTGATATTTCGAGTTTCATACAAATCTGTCAAGTGGATAACTCTTGAAAGGAGGTGCCAAAAAGCAGCATTTCTGATTGTAACTCCCACAGGAATATTTCTGTCACTACAGAAAACGATGATGAATGGAATTACACCAAACTTGGCATCAAACTAGAACTTTACTCTGGGAAGTGCCTTTGCTTGGTTTCGTGTAAATCAGTTCAGTACATTTTGAGAAAATATGCTTACAAAAATGTGTTGAGTGGGCTTGAAAGGGTTAAACAATAGGGGTTTCTAAATAGTTAATTTACAGACAGTCCTTAAACTCAGGTACATTTAAATTAAAAGTGCCCTCATTGGAGGAGAGAGCTTTTTACTCCTGTCGTCCATTTCAGGTCTGCTGTGTCCAGAAGGACGTGAGTTGCTGACTGCAACAGTAAATTTCAGTTGCAGTCCCAATTACAAGACACATGGCTTGCTCCCCGTATCCTGTAAAAATGCAAATGAGAAGCACAAAAATGAGACAGGAAGAGCATTCTCTGACCCTCTGAGTCATGCGGATTGTCCCACAGGGACCCTCATATGTTTAAAGGAATAAAATCTTGTTGCAGGGTTTGTGAAACCCAGGCCAGAGTTAGTGAACCTCTGAGTATGGCTCCATGGTTATCAAGTGCTTCTCTGTGGTTGTGCACCCCAGAGGAGGGTTTTTGGATCCACAGTAGTCCACCTGCCTTGGGTTCACAAGCCTGGGTCCATGTAGCAAGGCCCAACAAACACCCAAGTGGCCTTAATGATTCACAGGGTTTGCAACATTTGTAATGGTAACTATAACTCTGACCCCCGTCATGCACAGTTTTGCCATCAATGATAAAATGTCAAATGTTGCAGTGACATTATCAGTGATGTCATATAACATGTCATGAGTGAAATAAGATGTGGGATAATTAGCTGTGCATGGCGAGGGTGCGAGTTATAGTTACCTTAGGGCACGAGTTACTATTACTTGAGATAACTATAACTGATGAATTTCAGTGTTATTTTTAGTTTTAAACATTTCGTTGCCACTGAATTTTCCACATAGCTATAACATTAGTTTAACCTTTGTTTTTTTCAGTGAATTTCTAGGGTATTTTTAACATCAAGTAATATTTCCTGGCACGTCCAGGTGTGAGCTTGTGCACACCCTCCCTTTCAGCCTGGTTCCCTGAAGGCAACAACGATCAAACTATCTAAACCTATGCAAACTTCTCGGCTAACCGCCATATCACTTGTCTCAAAATGACTACCATTTAACAACCTTTTTCCCCTGCGCACCTGTTCCAAACAAAAGCATCTTAAGGCCTGCAACTCAAAAACACTGTATGCAGCCCTCATTACACCATATTCGAGGGATGGGAGGGAGAGGCCAAAATCTCTTCCCTACTCTACCGCTGATCCGCCATTGGGTCGCCTTGCCTTAAAATGGTGGCGAGCAGTCCAAAATGGCTGGTAAAATTTCCTTCGGCTACTTCCTTTACCAGGATAAAGCCAAAAAATGCTACAGTCGTCCAGACTGCACAATTCCTCTGATAATCATGTGGGCAGACCTTCCCCTTGTCAGCTGCCTCCTGAGCCCCCACTGCACAAGATGTGCACACAGATGGAAACGCGATCCTGGAGTTTCAGGTCAAAGCCCACCTGTATTTCAAAGCTCTTACACATAGTGAGTATGTGGACTTTGCACACATGTGCCCACATGCTTTTATCTTCAGTCTACAGCAAGGGCCCTCAAAAATATGCTATCTCCAAATACTCCAAAACTGAAATGAGAATAATAAATTCCTAGCAACGCCTTATCAGCATTTCATCCTTCTAAGGACGATTAATTGAGTATTATTACATTGGATAATAGTTTACACCCGCTTCTTAAAGCACTCAGAAAACGCAAAAACTGTGGTATTGGTGGCTGCATTAAAAAAACTGGTTTTATTATTACAGTACAGTAAAACAATTACTGTGCTGATGAGAACAATATATGATTCCAACCTGTGAAAACAAGAGTAACCGTGAAGCAGGGAACTGGTCCTCTTTCCTGACAAATCCTTCTAAAGAGGTTGGAGTTGAGGAGAGTGAGTCAGAAATAGTCCCTATAGAATTTGGGGTTCTCCAGGGTTCCTTTGTAGCACACTTTTTGTTTAACCTTTATACAGTTTCTGTCTAGAATAGCAGAGAGGCAATACCATGGACTGGAATGAGGCCCCAGAAATGACCAGTGGCTGAGATTAATTCAAGCATGCCATCCATCACTTTTTTTGTTTTTCAAATCTCTTCATGGATCACTCACCTGGTGCACCATCATGCAAATGACACCCATTTATAACTCAGAATCTCTACCATAGAGAACATCAGACAGCTGGAGTGGGTGCAGCACTTTGGGGTGTGTTAGGGGCTTGAGGACCAGTGTATCTTCTTATTCCAAACCCCTCAGACAGATGAGAACAGCTGTTTCTGTCATGAAGACTAAAGACATTTCATTTATCTCTGTTTACAGAAGCTATACTTTCATGGATGTCCAGCCTCACTTTCACCCTCAGAAAACCCATACATTTCACCCTAAACTCAACACAAACACATTTCTGTGACTATCAATTTAGTCAGGACATCTGTTCTGCTTAGAACTGACTTCAAGGTTTGGTGCAGGTACTGGCCCTCCCCGGACTACCTAAATCAGAGGTGGTGGATCCATATGAGATCTTCGGGATACCCACAGAAGCTAAATGTACATAAAGTGGATCCAAACAGAACTCATGTAGGTGCCTGTGGTATCCTGAGAATCTAGTATGGACCCAACGCTGATGAATTTAGGTTTGACATCCTGTCCTGAATCTTCTTCTGTACCTCTAAGAGTTGCACTACGTGCTGCAGCTAGACTAATGCCAGGCATGATGAAATGTGGCCATGTCACTCTGGATCACAAGAGAGTGCCATGGGTTGTTCACATACAAACTCCAGCTAACTCAGAGGAGAAAGGAAGGTTTGAGGTCTGAGATCTTCGAAGAGCAAGAACAATCTACTCCTGGATATTTTAGTCACTAAAAAGTAAACAGAGAAGACCAATCCTTTTCTGGCATGGCATCAGTGGTGTGGAAAAATGATCTTTGAAGCAAGCCCCCACCTTGTTGAAATCAAGAAACAACTGAAGACTAATCCCTTTACATGCCTCAGCAGGTCTTTTAAGCCCTAATACTGCAAGAGATTCCACCAGTGGATTATTATCTAAATTTAGCACTTCCTCCAGGAATGGGCGTACTGTCCATTCCCAATCCAGCTCTAAAGCAGTCCCTTCATACTGTAGCGTTTTATGTAAACATGTGTTTATTAGCATTTGAATCCTATAAAAGGGATATTGTTAATCAGTGGTTCACATGATTGATCCCACTGTTGTTGTACTCTTTTAGTGATGTCCTAATAATTTTCATGTGGATTGTTGAACAGCTCTGGTGCCTCCATGCGATGTTCACACCTACCTTAGAAGGCTGATGAATGAATAAAAAATAATGAAAGTAGCACAAAGCTAACAGCACCTGATAAAAGAAGCAAACATCAACCTCACACATAAGGATCATGATAGCAAAAGTAATTTTTTATTGCATATAGTTAATTAAACCCATTACAATTTGTGTTAAAAATCATTGATTTATCAGAAACAATGAATGATTAATAAAAGTGGGCAATGTCCTTTTTTCAAAATTCTATATTCATCAACATAAGTCAACAATAATCTGTGTATAAATTATTTCTCTATTTTGTACATCTTTTGACATATGTCTAAAATCATGTGCTAAAATCGTAGACAGCGTTGCAATTTCTCAATACAATGCTGTCGTTCATTGTTGGCAGTCATCAACTTTCTTTGTAATGATAGTGTGCGAAAAGTGCGAATGCGCGCGGATCCTCGATGACGTTGCTAAAATCATGTGTTTAGCAATGGTTGTGTGTTTGAGGTGCTAAGTGTGCATAAGTCATCAAATTCTTGACTGATGTCATGTGCAAAGTGCAAATGTAAACTTAATATTACAAGACCTCCGGTTATCAGTCATCTATTACAGGGTTCAAAGTTTTGTGCAAATAGCAGGTGTGGTTAAAAGTCATCTGCAAATGGCATATGTACTTGTTATTATGCTACTACGATATACCTGTGAACACTATGTGTTTGATTTTGATAATAGTTGGTTAACTTTCTGCAGAAATCTGGCTGCCCTACATGAGATCTGTACTGAATGGCTATTTAGCAGTAGCATTATGGCTGGTCGACAAGATCTAACTTTGAAGGAACGGGATGTTTAGAGTAAATAATGCATTCTCAAATGGTTCACAGCTGGACAAATACACACTAGGTGTATAAGGGATTCTTCCGCCTGTCCACAAAGTCTGCAAAGCATGGCTGGCCATGATTGTTTCCATGTTGAAACCTAGCCTCTTGATGTAAATGCTCCCAATCTGACCAAGAGTTGCTGATGCTGGATTGATGGAGTTATATGCTGGACAAGATATGGCTGGGGCGATCGAATGATGGCGGTTTAGCTGCTCTCACATTATGTAAACCAAATGCACCCATTAACAAGCTTCTGAGTATTTGCTACTGGTGCTGGTCGTGCTGAGGTCCAGACCCCGATCACTACCACTGTTAAGGCATGGCAACATATCATTGCCAGAACCCGGGCCCCCATGCTTTATTCACCTCTACTTCCCTTGTCCCATCATCCGAAGATGCCGGTCCTTCTGGAGGGAGTGTTTAAACGAACCTTAGTTAAGTATGGGATTAAGACTTGGGGGGACCTCTACTTCCAGGGCAAGTTCCACACCTCGCAGCAGCTCTTTGCCAACATACCCCCCTCCCCCATGGACCTTTTTTTATATATCCGGTTACGGCAGGGTTTCAAGGACCACACCCCTTCCTTCCCTAGGGAGCCACCAGAGGTCGCTACTCTTCGCCTTATATTGACTGGAAATGCACCATCTCATCTAGTGTCTTCCCTCTATCATTCTCTGTACACCACGCAAGCGGCTTCACAAACTTCCTCCAAAGATAAATGGTCTGCAGAATTGCAGCTCACTATAACTGAAGAGCAGTGGACCTATTGCTGCAGGCAAACGGAACATAGCACATCCAGTGTCCGCTTCCGGATACTCCACTAGAAGTGCATCCATCGTACATATTATACACCTGTTAAACTCCATCGCTTTCGGTTGCGTGACGATGATAGATGCACTTGATGTGGGGCTGCAGGGGCTGACTTTCTCCATTTGGCATGGGACTGCGCTGCCGTGCAGAGGTACTGGCTCCGGGTTTTGGAAGCCTTGGAACAAATGACGTTGTTACACCTTCCACGCACTCCTCTCTTCGCCCTTCTTGGCTATACCGCGCCCATAGCAACGAAGCACAGGAAGTTCGTCTCCTTCAGCCTTCTCCTCGCCAAAAGTCGTGTTGCATGTCGTTGGGGTCGAGGTAGGGCGCCTAAGTTTAAGGAATGGATCCAAGATATGGTATTCTGGCAGGACCAAATGTATACATTTGCTGAATTACTCCCGATTTCTTCCCGGCCCCGCGATGACTGGGGACCCCTCACCACATATTTGCTTACTCATCCGGTTCCTGTTGCTGATGATACACAGCCTACATTGTGCCAACTGCTTGTGCCCCCCAGATTCTTGACACTTTGACATGCGTCCCCCTTAGCCTCCCCCTTAATCCTCCCCTTTTCTGCAAGCGCTTTATGATTGAATGCTGCTACAATGTGTAGTGTGTGGTTTCCCTTATTACGATGTCTCTATTGCCCCATTGCATGGCTTATTCGCTCATCGTGTTTTCTTGACCTTCAGATCACTTTTCTTGGTCTACTGTGTTCGTTTCATTTGTATACCTGCCCTGATGCTATGTCTGTGCTCTAGTCTGCATGCTTTGTATTGTTTTGAAAAAGTATAAATAAATTAAATTTAAAAAAATAAAAAAACAAGCTACTGAGTAAGACCACCAATCAAGAGGTCAGGCCAAGAGCGAGGATGCTGCAGAAGGAGAAGAAGAGGAACAAGACAACAGAGGAAGCATTCATGGACCTATGGACAGTGAGCGTAGCTGGATGATGTGATTGAGGGCCACTCAGGGCTGGCCTCTGCTCATTTAGTGCCCCGGAGTGAAAAGCACATTTGTGCCTTCCATTATTCTGGGCCAAACTGGATAGGGCGGGGGATTGAGGGAGAAAGAATGCGGAGAAGGAGAAATGGAAACAGGTGAAAAATAAGGCATTGAGGGAAGGGAACAAAAAGATTTATGGGGAGACCAGAAGAAAGTGAACAGGTGCTGGTAGTCTGGAATAAAAAAACAAAGCATTGGCAAAGCCAATAGGGATCCCCTATGCAAGAGCTATTGGTTTTGCCAATATGTTTTAGCAATGTTGTACACCAGAGTGGGTGCTGTTCAGCATGGCTAAAAGTTAGTGGGGTAAATGGGAGTGGCGTGGAGTTGAGTCTTGTAAAGTGAAGTGTTATGGAGTGGTGTAGAGTTGCATACAGTAGAGTTGAGTGGCGTGGAGAGGAGTGGAGTGTTATTAAGTAGCGTACAGTATTGTGGAGGGAGTAGAGTATCATAAAGTGGAAGGGCGTAGAGTTGAGCGGTGTAGAGTGAAATACAGTGTCAGAGTTGAGTAGAATGGAGTAGCATAGAGTGTCATGGAGTGGTGTAGAGCAGAGTGGAGTGGCATAGAGGGTGTTGCATAGAGCGGAGTAGATTGTCATAGAGTGGAGTGTTGTAGAGTTGAGTGGTGTCCAGTGGGGTGGCACAGCGGAGTGGAATAGAGTGTCAGAATGGAGTAGCGTGCCGTAGAATAGAATGGAGTAAAGTGGCATGGAGTGGCATCGAGGGAGTTGCATAGAGCGTTGTAGAGTGGAGTAGTGTCGTAGCATGGCTTAGAGTGCAGTAGAGTGTTGTAGAGTAGAGTGGCATTGGGTGGAGTAGAATGTCAGTGGAGCAGAATTTAATGGAATGGAGTATCATAGAGTGGAGTGGGGTAGAGTGGAGTATAGGAGAGTGGAGTAGAGTGGCTTAGAGTGAAGGAGCGTACGGTACAGTGGTGCAGAGCAGATTGGCATTGAAGTGCAGTGGCATAGAGTACATTGGTTTTGAGTGGTGTGGTGTGCATTAGCGTAGATTACAGTGACGTAGAGTGCAGTGGCATAGAGTAGAGCGGTGCAGAGTAGACTGCAGTGGCATAGATTGCAATTGTGTAGAGTAGAGTGGCACAGAGTGCGGTAAAGTGAAGTGGAATAGAGTGGAGTGGTTTAGGGTAGAGTGCAGAGGTATAGAGTAGAGTGGTGTTGAGTGCAGTGGCGTAGAATGGAGTGATGTAGAGTGTAATGATGTAGAGTGGAGTGGTGCAGAATAGAGTGCAGGGGCTTAAAGTGCAGGGCCATAGAGTGGCGCAGAGTAGAGTGGTGTAGAGAGCAGTGAAGAAGAATATAGTGGTGCAAAGTGGAAGAGTGGCTTAGAGTGCAGTGATGTAGAGTGACGTAGCGTGCAGTGGTATAGAGTAGAATGTTGTAGAGTACAGTGACGTAAAGTGCAGTGGTGCAAAGTAGTTAGCGTAGGTGCATTGGTTTTGAGTAAAGTGGTGTAGAGTGCATTGGCCCTGAGAGCAGTGGTTTAGAGTACAGTGGTATAGCGTCGACCGCAGAGACGTAGAGCGGCGAAAAGTGCAGTGGCATAGAGTAGATTGTTTCAGACTAGAGTGGAGTGGTGCAGCGTTGATTGCAGTGGCATAGAGTGGGGTGGCATAGAGTGCAGTTGCGTACAATAGATTGTTTTAGAGTAGAGTGGAGTGGCATAGATTAGTGGCATAGAGTGCAGTGTTGCAGAGTGGAGTATAGTGGCATAAAGTGAAGGGGCATAGAGTGCAGAGACTTAGAGTATATTGTTTCAGAGTTGAGTGAAGTAGCATAGAATGGAGTGGAATTGAGTAGTGGCGTAGAGTGGAGTGGTCTAGAGTGTAGTGGTGCATATTAGAGTGGAGTAGAGTGGACTGGCATAGAGTAGAGTGGTGCAGAGTAGAGTAGAGAGGCATAGAGTGAAGTGGCGTAGAGTACAGTGTCTAGTGAAGTGGGGCACAGTAGATTAAAGTAGCACAAGTGACAGAGTGCAATGGTGTGGCATAGAATACAGTATAGTGATGTACTGTGAAGTGGTGCTTGTAGGAGAGTAGGATCTGCTTTCTATGTTCACCCCCACTTTTTGCTTTTGCTTTACTGGTTTTCGACTTAGATGTGGCTGTGGGCCTGCTAATCAGACCCACAGCCCTGCTGTTCTCTCTCTAAATTGATACTATGTACTTTAGGTGCATAACCCATTTGGATAGGATCACCTTATTGGCCCCTGTACAGTGTACCTTAGGTACCCAGGGCATAGGTGTACCCTAGGCCTACCAGGGGCTGCAGCATGTATTATGCCACCCCTGGCCTGGCCTTCCATTATGACACAACTGGCTGATCACTCAGCTGGGGCAAGGTTGTGTAATCACTCCTTGCTTAGGTGTAGTATTCCTATACCTAACTTACATATAGACACATGTGTACCTATCAGCCACTCCTATGGCAGGCCTTAACAATCCTGGAGGCAGAGTGCTTGGTAACATGTGAGATGGTGCTCTCGCATGAGATGAGCCTGTCTGCAGCTTTCGGAACCATGTCCTTATAGCTGTTCTATGATATAGCCTACCATATACTCTTAAAGTGCCTTATAATCTTAAACGGTTATGGTAACTATGGTTTGGCTTTATCAAAACTTGTCGTGTAAGGTGTCTAACACTTTGGAATAATACCCCCATCCCATTTCTGGGGATGAGGATATTATCCCTCCCTTCTAGAGGGAGAAGACATGTTGTAACCTACTTACCCGGTTAAAGTTAACCAGAGCCCCAGCATCACAAAATGGATGCTGCTGCCACAGACACGAGTCTGACCTCCTGCTGCTGGGAGTGATCCCAGCAAGGGAGGCTTGGACAATAGGTTTCCTGCCTTGGGAGGTGCGAGCAACACCCCAGACAGGCCTTAGTGTATTGGGGCAGGGAGGGATGAAAAGAATGAGACATGCCTGAGGCACACAAGGTGTCCCGTGCATAGTCCAGTTCAAACCGGTGCTGGGGCACTCCAGCCCCAGTCCTGGCGCGAAACTGGACAAAGGGAAGGGGGTGTAACCACCCCCCTCCCAGGTCCCACCCATAAGGCGTGACCTAGCAGGCAACCCAGCCCCCAGATTAGTATAAGAGTGGTAGCTGGGCCCCAGGAGATTAGATTATCCTGAACCTGCAACTTGAACAGAAACTCTGGACCTTCGACATTCGACGAAAGAAGAAGACTGAAGAATCTCCCTTGTGGCCAAGGAGTGGCTACCCTGTGCAAACAGGCACCATCAAGAGACTACCCTTTGCTTTGCTGAAGTTCTACGAGGGACCGACTGCAGAGCCCGACCAGAGCCTTGACTTCCAGACTTCTCCGACCCTGATCCACATCCACAGCTGAGCTGAGATCCGTGGAGGCGACGAGAGACGTGGGACCGGCTACCTGGGAAAAGTGGCAAGTATCTTCCAGCGCAGCTTCTGAGGTACCTTCGAAGTTGTGCACCGGGGATTGAGAAGCCCCAACCCCAAGCACCATCTGCACTGAAGATCAGCCCCCCACACTCCACGAGTCCTGCGTGGGGCCCTTCTGCATTTTCCTGCTTGCCGCATCTGTCCGGTTGCTTGCCCGTTGGCTAGCGGCCTTTGTGACGACACACCTTGAAATCTTCACTGCTGGTTTGGCTCCTCCAGACTGGCTCCCGCTTCTTTGCAAAAGAGAAGCACCCCAGACCTTCCTGGTCTGCACCAGAAGCAAGTCCTCCGTTCTTCGTGGGTTCCGCTTGCCAAGGCTTGGTGAGTCCTAGTTCGACTTCGACGCCGCCGACCGCAAGAGCCTTCGTGGGACAGCTCGCCTCCTGGTCCTGGTCGTCCTCGACGTCGCCTGGTACCCGTGGCTGCAGCGACAAGCTTCACCTTTCACCTGCAATCTTCACAACATCGTCTGGTTCCGTCCTGGTTCCACGTGGTCACTGGCTAGTGACCTTGACTCTGTCCCTTCTGCTTGCAGGTATCCTCTCTTCTTGATCCCAGCCTTGGGATCCACCGGACACTCTTCACTGACTGCCTGTCAGCAACTTTCCTTCAGGCATCCATAGAAGTCCACGACGAAACCCGACGCAAGTTCACACCTATGCACCCGCAGCCCGTGGGCTAGGTAATTTGGGTACTTCAGTGTTCACAAGGGTTGTGACTATCCTAGGGTCTAGTTTCCGAGTCTCGACTCTCTAGCTGCTTCAGAAGTGTCCTTAAACTGTTAATTTCTACTTGCTAGTAATTCTATCGACTTTTACGCATTACGCGTGAGTGTTTCCACTCTGCACCTGAATCCCGTGGGCCTCCCACTTCCTAACTGTTGCTAGTGTAGTGTAGCCCCAGCGATTCCCTAGGCCTAGGCCTAACCTATTTCCGTGACAGTGGTCCTTATACCACTTCTTTAGTATATGGTTTGCGTGGCTCCTAGGGCCTAACTGTATTACTTACCTGTGTGACTTAATGTATGCTTAAATAAGACTGTGTTGTACTTACCTCTAATCTCATAAAGAGTGCTGAGGGTTTGACAAGAATAAATACACTTTATTTTTTATATATATATATATATATATATATATATATATATATATATATATATATATATATATCTGTTGTGGTGTCCTTTCATTTGGTATTCAAGGGATTATATATGGTATCACAGATGGCTTCACATGCCATTCAGAGTTTAGCCTAAGACTGCTCTTGTCCATGCTACCACTAGGATAGCTGGTCTATAAGGTTGACTTTACAACCAATCACCATAAGGGTTGTTTGGACTGATATAAGGTGTACACTAGAACTAGTGACATCATACATCAGGCCAACTTCTCACAGTGCTGAGTAGAGTGGTATACAGTGCAGTGACGCAGAGTAGAATAGGGTGGTGTAGAGTATAGTGGAGAAGAGTGCAGTGGTGCAGAGTAAATTGGCTTAGAGTGCATTGGTTTTGAGTAAAGTGGTGTAGAGTGCAGTGGCATAGAGTGGTGCAGAGTAGAGTGGAGTGGCGCAGAGTAGATTATTCCAGAGTAGAGCACAGTGGTGTCTGATTGATTTGAGTGGCAGAGAGGGGATTGGCATAGAGTTCACTGGCATACAGTGGGGTGGCACAGAGTATAGTGCAGTGGCATAGCATGCAATGTTGCAGAGTATGGTGGCATAGAGTGGAGTGGCATGGTGTAGAGTGCAGTGGTGTGTAGTAGAGTAGTGTGGGTAGAGTGCATTGGTGTAAAGTGGAGTGGTGCAGATAAGAGTGCAGTGGAGCAGTGTGAAGTGGAGTGTAGTGGCATAGTGTGGAGTGGTGCACAGTACAGGGAAGTGGCGTGGAGTGAGGTAACGTGGAGTATGCATGGTATGGTAGCATCCTGCCATTACAGACAACACATCTTTAATTGAACTGACCATTACATTTGCACTCACATACAGTTTTACTGATCAAACTATACAGCGCACAAGCAATAATGTGTGGAAATGTCATCACCCAATGTATTAATTTGATCGTCAGCACAGTTCGTTCACAGACATTCACATACTGTGTGCTAGAAAAACAAATAACATTGTACAGCTTTCCTTCAAGCAGACCCCGGTAGCCAGCATGATTGTCACATAAATACTCTCACTTTGAAGTCAGAGAAAGAAAAATGAACACCAAGCTCCTTGGAAAACACAGCCCGACAGTTGACCTCTGAATGCACAGCAAATGTGACAAGATAAGAACAAGATTTAAAGGCCTTGTTACCTTTTTAGAGAAAGCGAGTTTGCGGAAGAATACAGTGAACAGGATTTGGGCAACGGGACAAACTTGAGCTGGACAGGCTAAAGCAAATAAAGCCTGCAAATAGAAAGCCAGATAACGTGAGTTGCAAACCACAAAGCCAATGGTAAGTGTAATAGTTAGCGATCTAGCTTATAGGCGGACCGTGGCACCGCATCCGCAGGCCAGGCGTGGCCTGCGGGGAAGTAATAAAAGGGACCGCCCACTCGGGGGCAAGGTTACTCCCACTAGTACCAGCGTGTCGGCCTCCTCATTGCTGGCGTGGCGACCCCAGCCCACGCGCTACACACTCCGGGGCCCAGAAGGCACTACGGAACACTGGCGACGAGCGGGAGATATCAGGACCCGCGTACCGGCCCTCACGCCCCTCACCGCGAGGCCGGATGGAAAAAAACAAAAAAATAACTAACAACGGAGCGGATAATAGGTGCGCGCGCACACCGGGCCTAGATGAAAGACGCCCGGCCGACTCACAGGCACCCAAGAAAAACATGGTGAGTGCAGCCCACGCGCCCATACCTCATAAGGAGCCAAGACAGCAGCTAACACAACAAAGCCACTAAAACAACCCTGCACATTGCCCCAGCAACGCGAGGGACACACAGGGGGACTGCACAAAAGGCCAGCCAAGGATGTATGACGTTACAACGCACACTTTTACAACGCATGCACTTACAACGCATTTTTTACAACGCATAATCCATTACAACGCATGACATTACAACGCATGACACTACAACGCATTTTTAAAAACTACCTTTACAACGCATTTCCATTACAACGCATAATACCTTTACAACGCATACCATTACAACGCATAATATTAAATTGCATTTAAGGTAAGTATAAGATAGTATAGGGGTAAAAGTTACTTTTCTAACTCCAGGGGGTGCAACAGTAGGGTAAGTGTTGGATAGTATAGGGGTAAAAATTACTATTCTAACTCCAGGGGGTGCAACAGTAGGGTAAGTGTTGGATAGTATAGGGGTAAAAATTACTATTCTAACTCCAGGGGGTGCAACAGTAGGGTAAGTGTTGGATAGTATAGGGGTAAAAATTACTATTCTAACTCCTGGGGGTGCAACAGTAGGGTAAGTGTTGGATAGAATAGGGGTAAAAATTACTATTCTAACTCCAGGGGGTGCAACAGTAGGGTAAGTGTTGGATAGTATAGGGGTAAAAATTACTATTCTAACTCCAGGGGGTGCAACAGTGGGGTAAGTGTTGGATAGTATAGGGGTAAAAATTACTATTCTAACTCCAGGGGGTGCAACAGTAGGGTAAGTGTTGGATAGTATAGGGGTAAAAATTACTATTCTAACTCCAGGGGGTGCAACAGTAGGGTAAGTGTTGGATAGTATAGGGGTAAAAATTACTATTCTAACTCCAGGGGGTGCAACAGTAGGGTAAGTGTTGGATAGTGTAGTGTAATATTATGCGTTGTAATGGTATGCGTTGTAATGGTAGTATGCGTTGTAATGGAATGCATTGTAAAGGTAGTTTTTAAAAATGCGTTGTAGTGTCATGCGTTGTAATGTCATGCGTTGTAATGGATTATGCGTTGTAAAAAATGCGTTGTAAAGGTAGTGCGTTGTAAAAGTTGCGTTGTAAAGGTTGTTCCCCGCCAGCCAAGCATCAGAAAGGAGGAAGGAAAAAAAAAAACAAAGGGAAAAGAATCAGGACATTTTCACAGTAGCCTGGGCAGATGGCCCCCGCATAGTGGGTGATTTTTCACAAGGGAGCTGCGGATAGGCACGCATGCCTACAAGACACCCTGCGGAGCTAACACCTGCGCCCACTGACAATGGCCCACATCGCCACGTGCCTACACAGCAAGAAGACGAGCCCTCCGCCCTGTACCACCACCTCTGCGGAAGCCATCAGGCGAGGGAGGAGTAAGTCACTTGCCACAACATACCCAGTGGTTTCTGACACCAAGCGCTATGGGGAACGACGACCAAGCGAGAGCACCAGGCCAAGTGGCGGCACCGGCCCGCATACCGTTCAGGCATGCGGCATCAGGAGTCCTACCTCCGTTCAGTGAACTGGAGGACCCCGCGACAGCCTCTCCCCGATGGAAGATCTGGATAGAGCGCCTCAACAACTACTTCATCGTAACCCGGGAGACAGACGAAATCTTCAAACTATTCAAACACTTGCCCAACACAAGAGCGGCGGCCGACTATAATGCGGCGGTAGCCGCGCTGGACGCCCATTTCGACCCGCAGTTGAACCCAGATTTCGAACGGTTCAAGTTACGCCAAGTACGGCAGAGAGAGGGAGAGTCCATGGCCGCATTCTATGCATGCCTTCAGGAACTTGCCAGCACGTGCACGGAAGATGACCAACCGAAAGAGATCCGTGCACAACTAATCCAGGGGTGTCGGGACAAGACGCTGAGAGGGCTCATTCTGCGCCAACCGAAGATTGTGCTCGAAGACATGCTAATACTGGCGAGATCACACGACCTGTCGGCAGCCAGGGCAAACGAGATGGACCAGGCGCTAATCAAGCCCCAAGGACGGTCCGACAATATCAAGACGGAGCGTGCAGACGCCATTCGGACCAAGCAAAAAGGGGACTCGTTCAGGAGACCGAAGCCGGAAATGTCCAAGCCAAGGTGCGGATACTGTGGTCATGAACCACATGCCGCAAAAAACTGCCCCGCGCAAGGAAAAACGTGCGCCAACTGCGAAATACCCAACCACTTCACCACCGTGTGCAGGAGGCGCGCCAGAGGTCGTGACTCCCGGAACCAAAGACCCCCAACGCGGGCAGTACGACAACTGTCAGTAACAGAATCGACGCCACCGGAAGACACGCAAAGAAAGGGCAGGAGATACCAAGAACCGAGTGAAGACTCTTCAGACGACGATGACGGAGAAGCATACCTGATCTCGTTTGCGCAGGAACTCAAGCAACGCCGCAGGCCCCAGCCAACGTGCATGATTCAAGTGGCGGGAACAGAAATAAAGGCAGTCATTGACACTGGAGCAACAGTTAACGTCATTGGCCTCCAGCAGTATCGCCACCTTCGGCCATGCCCTCCAATGACGCCATCCAAGACCAGAATCTACGCCTACGGGGCAGACACTCCTCTCCCGTTAAAAGGGAAGATCATAGTTCCCATCAAGGCAGACGACCTCGAAGTAACAACAACAATCCACATCATTAACAGGGAAGCGGACACTTTACTGAGCAGCCACACGGCAGAAGATCTCAGACTCATTTCGTTCGCAAGGAGAATCCAGTCTCACCAAGTGGAGGAGCTACTCAGTCAGTTCCCTGAATTATTCCAGGGGCTCGGACGTATCAGATGTGACCCTGTCAAATTACACATCGACAAAACAGTGGCCCCAGTCGCGCTGCGGCATAGAAGGATCCAATTCCACCTGCGGCCGCTAGTGGAAAAAGAGTTAGAGACTTTGGAAAAACAAGGCATCATCGAAAAAGTGTCGGACCGACGCCCTGGGTGTCCCCGATGGTTATTGCGGAAAAGCCAAAACAGCCAGGAGCCATACGCCTCTGTATCGACATGAGGCTGCCGAACAAAGCTATACGAAGGGAACGTCACATCACGCCAACGATGGATGACACCATCGCGGATGTGAATGGGTCAAAATGGTTCTCAAAAATTGACCTGAACGCCGGATACCACCAGCTTCCGTTATCCAAGGAAAGCAGTTACATCACCACCTTTAGCACCCATTTAGGGTTATGGAGATACAAAAGACTCAACTTCGGAATATCGGCGGCGGCGGAAGTATTCCAAAACACAATACAAGAAATGCTATCAGGCTTACCTGGAGTGCTAAACGTCAGCGACGATATTTTAATACACTCAGCAACGGCCGCGGATCACTACAAACATCTCTGCAACACGCTGAAACATCTCAGTGAACATGGAGCCACCCTACACACACAAATGCCAGTTCTTTCAGCCGTCCCTGAAATTCTTTGGGTACGTGTTCAACCAAGAAGGTATCCAAGTGGACCCGAGGAAGTCGCAGGCCATCAAAGACGCGCCCGCGCCGACAACACCGACGGAAGTGCGTAGTTTTCTAGGCATGGCTACGTACTGCGGGAGATTCATCCTGGGACTGGCCACCCGAGCGGAACCCCTGCGGGCCCTCACAAGAGCAGAGGCAAAATGGCAATGGGGACCAAAAGAAGAGGAGGCATTTCAAGGAATAAAGGATGCCCTTCTGGGAGAAGCCACGCTGGCGTACTTCGACCCAGCTAAAAGAACGGAAGTGCTCGTCGATGCAAGCCCAGTAGGGCTCTGCGCGGTACTGGCCCAAGAACACGAACCTGGCCGCTGGGCGGCCCTGTCATTTGCCAGCAAGTCCCTAACACCCACAGAGACGAGATACGCCCAAGTCGAGCGAGAAGCGTTGGCCTTCAAGTGGGCTTGCAACCACTTCCATCTATACCTAAAAGGACAGCCATTCACAGTGGTCACCGACCACCAGCCCCTCGTTCCGCTCTTTAAAGGGACGGCGTCTCACCCCCCTCCGCGTATAGAGAGATCGGCGGTGCAGCTACAGCCGTACGAAATGGAAGTGACATACCGGCCGGGAGCCAAAAACCCTGCAGACTTTTTGTCCAGACACCCCATTCCGGTCGAGGCAGAAGACGACGCCGAAGACACGGAACACTATGTCCACTTGGTATCCACTGCAACCTGTCCCCAGAACATGACCCTGGAAGACGTCAAAGAAGCGGCCACCACGGATGCAGTATACTCCAGAACTCTGCAAGCAGTCCAAGAAGGATCGTGGACAAACTACCTGCGGCAAGCCAACTCCTGGAGCCAAGAAGAGCATGAGCACCTGACGAAGATGTGGCAGATACGGAGCAAACTCAGCGCCACAAGGGACGGGATTTTGCTAAGAGGGTCCAGGCTAGTAATACCGTAGGCCCTGAAACACAGAGCGACTCAATTGGCCCACGGAGGGCATCAAGGAATAACCAAAATGAAGGCACGAATGAGGGAGAAGGTCTGGTTCCCAGAGCTAGACAAGATGGTGGAAAAACATGTCCGGCGCTGTCCGTTGTGCCAAGTGACCAGTGGCCCGGAAAGACCGGTTCAGGTGATCACTGAAGACGTGTGCACCGTTCCTTGGTCCAGAGTGAGCATAGACTTCGGGAGTTTCTCCGGAGGGAAGAACACGCTAGTACTCGTAGACGCATTCTCGAAGTACCCCATAGTAGAGCCAGTTGCATCCACGGCGTTCAACCACGTGGGGCCCAACCTGGAGAAGGTGTTTGCTATGTTTGGGTTCCCCCACGAGGTATGCAGCGACAATGGCCCACCATTTCAAGGTGCCGAGTTTGCCACTTTTCTAAGACAGAGAGGAATACGCCACCAACGAGTAACCCCTCAGTGGCCACAAGCCAATGGCGACGTTGAACGCTTTATGCGCACGCTAAACAAGATGTTTTGAATAGTGGGAGTTGAACAAGTGGACCCGGAAAAGAGGCTCCATGAATTCCTACGGGAATACCGGAGCACACCCCACTGCACCACACAGAGGAGCCCGTGGGCACTGATGCTCCATGGCCCAAGAAGAGATCTACTTCCCACCTGCCCAGGGTGGTCACTGCCACCTTTTGAGGCCGAGAACGCGCAAGACCGGAGAGCCCGCCGGAACCAACAAGTAAGCCTCCGTCGCCGGGCCACACCAAGAACACTCCGCACAGGGACAACCGTCCTGCTGCGAGACCGTCACCCGGGAGGGAAGTTCAAAACAAACTACGAACCGGGGACCTGGACAGTCACCGCAAACCGAGGGACCATGGTAACCGCTCAAAGAGGAGGTGAGGAGGTGTCCCGGAATGTGTCATGGTTCAAAGAAGTCCCGCCAGCACACCCTGGGAGGCCCGCTGATCAACAACCAGACGGGACAAGTACTCCAGCACCAGAGACCACAGAGACTAACACCGTGATGCCGTCCAGCCCAGCGCCAGAGAGCGAAATTCCCAACACCCCGCGGCTGCGGGGCTGCCCCCAAAGGAACAGCCTGAGACCAAACCCTCACCCGAGTCAGTGCCTGAAGGACTTTACCTGCTGAGTGCATCCGGCCACCGACCGTGGAGTCCACGCAAGTACCAACACCTATGTGTGTGAACTGTCTGAACTGTTTGAGGTTGTTTGTTTCATTGACCAAGTTGGATAGGAGCCCGTGGGCACTGATGCTCCATGGCCCAAGAAGAGATCTACTTCCCACCTGCCCAGGGTGGTCACCGCCACCTTTTGAGGCCGAGAACGCGCAAGACCGGAGAGCCCGCCGGAACCAACAAGTAAGCCTCCGTCGCCGGGCCACACCAAGAACACTCCGCACGGGGACAACCATCCTTCTGCGAGACCGTCACCCGGGAGGGAAGTTCAAAACAAACTACGAACCGGGGACCTGGACAGTCACCGCAAACCGAGGGACCATGGTAACCGCTCAAAGAGGAGGTGAGGAGATGTCCCGGAATGTGTCATGGTTCAAAGAAGTCCCGCCAGCACACCCTGGGAGGCCCGCTGATCAACAACCAGACGGGACAAATACTCCAGCACCAGAGACCACAGAGACTAACACCGTGATGCCGTCCGGCCCAGCGCCAGAGAGCGAGATTCCCAACACCCCGCGGCTGCAGGGCTGCCCCCAAAGGTACAGCCTGAGACCAAACCCTCGCCCGAGTCAGCGCCTGAAGGACTTTACCTGCTGAGTGCATCCGGCCACCGCCCGTGGAGTCCACGCAAGTACCAACACCTATGTGTGTGAACTGTCTGAACTGTTTGAGGTTGTTTGTTTCATTGACCAAGTTGGATAGGGATTTAATAATTAGCGGTCTAGCTTATAGGCGGACCGCGGCACCCCATCCGCAGGCCAGGCGTGGCCTGCGGGGAAGTAATAAAAGGGACCGCCCGCTCGGGGGCGAGGTTACTCCCACTAGTACCAGCATGTCGGCCTCCTCATTGCTAGCGCGGCAACCCCAGCCCGCGCGCTACATAGTCCGGGGCCCAGAAGGCACTATGGAACAGTAAGCAACAGGCGGAATGCATTCCTAAGTCGACTTTTTGAATGTCCACAAGATGTCTTTAGTAAACCAGACAGCTGTGACCTAAAAAAAATTAAAATCCATTGGGAGGTAAATTCAGTGAACCCCTCTTAAGCGATGTGCCCTGGGCCTAGGCCCTGCTCTCCCATGTCTTAAATATAATTTAACAACAAGAGAGAGAGGGAATTTTATTTGGAGCCACTCTTAGTCCCCCAGGGCTGGTATAGATAAACAAACAAAGAAAGAGTGTGTCCGTCAGAATAGGGCCAGTGCTAAGATATTTCAAAAGGCACGGGGGTGAATCACTATGTTTTTAGAAGAACCCTCACTCACCAGCCTAGCTGGTGACATGCTTCATCATTGGGTTCCCACCGGAGAGACCGAATGTCTCCCCGGTGTGCTGCAACGCCTGATTTACAGCGGAGCTGGATTCTTTGTGAGTGAAGACAGTGCAGTCAGTGATGGTGCTGGTTAAAATGTGTCACAATTTAAACCAATAAACGACTTTAATAGTGGTCAACTGGACACAGTTTAAAAAATATATAGTGTGGTGGACGTGAGAACTCTGGTAATAAATTGACCAGCTACGTCCTAGAGAAGGTGCAATATAAACAGAGTGGTCGACATGTTTCTGCTTCTTACGATATTACATGAAGCATTCTTCAGGACCTAGTGTTAGACCACCACGGCGGTATACGCTCGCTAAGGCGTACCCTGACCTGTGGGGTCTGGAACCGTTAGAACTTACGGTTGAAATGAGGTAACCCTTCAGGATTTCTGAGAGCTTTCGGTTGTGATGTTAAATTCAACGTCACTGCATGAGTCCGGGTGGGGGGCGGGACTTCTAGTCACACATACGCCAAAGTCGCCAGCCCACGAGCAACCTATTCGGTCCAGCCCTGTGCCCACTGCACCTGCACTGCACCATTGATCACTTTTTTGTTTACTTCAGTGTGGAACCATTGATAGCTAAGCTGATAGATCCTGTGTGCATTACTGCCTCTCCCTATGCCTTTATCTGCCACAAACGAACTGAGAGTCAGGAAGAAGAAAGACTCTCTCCTTCGTAGTCATCTTCTTTTAATGTGGCCTCTCCAAGCCCCCACCGTCTTGCTATGGTTCGACTTTTCGCCTGCTTGACGTGCACTTCTCATAGCTCGCCTATGCACGGTATTTCCAGTCCCCCTTTGCCCTGCTTTGACTGGCGCCGCACAATAAATTCCCAACCTCGGTCCCCCTTTCTGTCCTGCACAGATATTCTGTCAGTCTGACGGCTTCCCTCCTGCCTGCACGTGAGTGAGGGCTGCTGCTCCGCGTGGCCCCGCCTCCGGTCCGAGCAGGATCATACGAGGACGCCTCCCTGCAGGGCGCTGCCAGGAAGTGCTGATGGTTATCGCTGCATGCCAAAGCAGGGAGAAGGCACACTGGGTGAAGTAGAAAAGGAGAGACGCGGGCAGGCGAGGCGGGAGCGGCTGACTCACTCTACTGCTGCTGGGCACCGAGGGAAAGTCTCACTCTGTCCACATCACCAGGGAGAGAAGAAACATGCCGCCTATCAAGGTCTGCATCGTCGGCTCTGGAAACTGGTAGGTGCCATCGTCCAATGAAGCCTCCGCGACGTGTGCCCGCGGCGTATAATATAACATATGTCCTGCGTGTTCTCTGTCTCGCGGACTGACTCGTGCAGCCTGCAGTGAGGCTAGTTGAATGTTATTGTACTGTTTGCAAGCTGCACAGCTGTGGTGCAGGCAGTTGCGTTATGTTTACGTTCCTTCACACACTTGCAGTCAGCAGTGACACATGTTGCATGTGTTCAGCTGTCTAAGACACACGCACCTGGAAAAATATGAAGCCTGTTTACCAACAGTGAAGTCATTCGATGCGTTTACTTAAGGAACGCCATCCAGCCGCTCGCCCCTTATGTTTCCAGTCGGGAACCTCCTGAAAAGACAGGGACATGAGCTACAACGTAGAATTAACTCAATCCCGAAACGTGTAGAATGTGTATTTCGCTGGATATCCGGAGTTAAAATACAAGACGACAGTTTTGTATGGGGCTATTTAAGGATAGGGTCGAGAGTTTGGCAGTCGAAGTGTTGCAGCCTACATTATTGCAAAATATGTATTTTGCTTTTTGTATTTTCACGTGTAACCTCTATCCTCCTCTGCACAGATGTCTTGGTGCATATACACGTACATACGAGCAGCAGGTTGTTAAACTCATTACATCTGGGGGCTGGGGAAAGGGGTGCAGGCTGGCTGCCTGTCCCCTTTACATATTTCCTACCTCTCACCCCACCTTCTTCCTTTAAGGAGTGTCACCCGGCTTGTGGAAAAGCAAAATGCCTTCCATTGACTTGACTTCAGGAAACACCTGCCCCGAAAACCTTCCTCGTCCTCCAAATAATCTTCATTGACTTCGATTCGCTCACCCCCAAAGCAGTTCGCCTCACCTTCCTTAGAGCCTGAGGCTCAGAGAGCTGTGTGCGCAAACTGTAGCGAGTGCGCTGCAGTTATTAGAAAGCAGGAGAGATGTCGCAGGCCTGGAGCACACTGGGTTCCTCTGCCGTGACATGTTTGCATCTTCATACTAGGACAGTGTAGTGATTCTACTCACAGCCTATCACAGAAGAGTCAGGAGAGGGTACCTATCACTTGGTGGGGTTGACACATTTGCATAATAAAGGTGTTGAGCCTCTCGAACTCCTAAACCCCGGTAGCACTGCAGCTGTTACACGCCGACCCACGTAACAACATGCCATTTCTTCTCAGAACATACCCCGCTTCAGAAAGCAGCAACACGGTAACATTTGCTTATTTATTGAGAAGATGTAGCGCTTTCGTTAAAGCGCTTTTCATAATGAAACCTGAAATCACAGCCAAGACGAAATTGTTGCATTTAAATATTGGGAACATCGATAAAAATAGTACGCACAGCAACGTGCCCGTGACAGAGAGAAGGTGTTTTTAAACAAGGTACAAGGATGCCAAGGGAGGGACAGGACAAACACAAGCATCCGTGTCTCTGCAGCTCGTATGGATCAGTGATATGTAACGGATCTGCGCCAGGGGTACTGCACGCTGTCTTTTGTAAGCTTAGAGGCAGGGGTCCTAAGGCCTCACAGTAGCCTGAGCCTGCCCCCGAGGTGCCTGCAAGGTGTGTAGACCTGTAGTCAGATCAGTGCCACAGCAGACCTGTCGGCCTTGGGGGTACTGCACGTTGTCTTTTGTAAGCTTAGAGGCAGGGGTCCTAAGGCCTCACAGCAGCCTGAGCCTGCCCCCGAGGTGCCTGCAAGGTGTGTAGACCTGTAGTCAGATCAGTGGCCCAGCAGACCTGTCGACCTTGGCAGGACGCCGATCCTTACTATTATCCAAATCCCCTGTTTACAGTGATCACTGTGCTGCCTTGCACCTTTCACTGTCTGCCTCCCGCCTGACGTGGCTCCCGGGCAGCTGGGGAGATTTATTTCCTGGTTAAAGGTTTTAAAGCGAGACGGCCTTGGGACACTGTACAGACACAGATTGTACTCCCCTGGAACCTTGCAGGCAGTATGAGTCTAATCTGGAGGCCAACGAGTGATTGAAGTGCATGCTTCCCGTGACACTCTCCACAGCACAAATGCCTTACACCCTGTTAGTCAATTGATTCAGCTCAGATTAAAGGCATGTGAACATTTGTACTATGAAAACACCTACTTTTAGTTTACCTTTTGTGATATAACTCTTTAAGAGATGAGGGTTCCCCCCCACCCCAGTGCTGACTCATATTTAGGTCTCACCAACAGGCATTATTTTGTTGTAAAATACCTATTGTGTACTTTATCAGTACTTGCAGTGGGTGGACTTTGGGTTGACCTATTGGTTGCCTTTTTTGTCAGTCACCTTTGCCTGATTCTTAGTGGCTTTTATACTTTTTCTCATGTTTGTTTCTCGCCTCGAAAATTGATTTTTTTACCATTCTTCTGAATAATTTAATTGTAACCTTCCATTTCTTACATCCAGGGAACGACTTTTTACTTTCAGCACTCTGTGGGAGTGATTGTGTTTTCTTGCTGTGTTGCGCGTGAGCTGCTCCCCACTCAGATACCCACTAAACAGTGTTTAATTTGATCTGGTGGTTGCAGGAGGGGCTCACCAGCACTCATCCTTAGGACTGGTGCTTATTTTTCCTCATCAGACTTTGACCCAGAGCAAGAGAGAGAAACACCCTCAAGGGGGAATGAAAGAGGAAGAAAAAGACAGAAAGATTGTGACAAAGAGGGGAAAGCAGAATTTTGTGAGAGTGAGATATAGGGGCAGAGAGTGTCTGGTACTGAATTAAACAGGCAAGAGGTGGAATTGAGTCTACGTAGCATTGGTATTTGGAAAGCCAACATGCAATAGCCCTGCCTTCTGAGCAAAGTTTTGGGCCTACTCTTTTACAAATTAAGCAATTGTCCCCATCCCCTGTGCTCTCGAAATTTGAAATGTATTGATAGATATAGACGTCATCCAAAATCCACAATATGTTAAAATAATATATACAGATTTCCAGTCCCATAGTATTACAATATATCATGAAATTCTTTATAAGCAAAAAAGATTATTATTCTTATCTTATACATCTCTAAAATAGCGGGAATAACACTTAAAAAAAGTAAAAAACTTTGTAACATACAACTTCATCAGGTGGAGTTCTTATAATCTCAATCAGATCCATAGTTCTAAAAATATTAGATTTTGTACAAATCGGTTTTAAAAATCGGGAGCATGCATCAACTAAGCTGCTATTTGGACTGACAAATAGGACATGTACCAAATCTTGGATTCCTCCATTGCACAAATCACATTGGCCGGTTTTGTAAAAATTTCCACCCCACTTTTTTGTTATATCTTTTAACGGTAGTGTCCTCAGTCTTAGCATCAGGATGCAACGCCTAACCTTATGGTCCAATGTAAAACTCAAATATTTTGGGATCTCTTTATACTCCACCCTAGGTATTGAGAGCTTGTAATGCAATAACTGTTGACAATAAAGTTTATCTATTTTGTAGCTCAGCCTCGGAGTAGATTTTGACAAAAAGAACTTCAAGAGTTCCGGGGACCAACTTTGTAAAAGGTTCTTGGAGCATTTGAAGTGCTCTAAAGCAATCTCTATATTTCCTTTAAAAGTATATACACATGGATCAGCCTTAAAAGTTTCTTGAGATATAATTGTTCTTAATATACCTTTAGGTGCATGTAGTATGTTGCAAGCCCACCTGACAAGGTTTGCCTTAGCTCTCGCGTATGCACTCACTAACCCTAATTCCAATCAGAGTGCCTGAACAAGAGTGGCTTGTAGTAGTAAGCATACGCAAGAATTTTCCCTCTTTGAGATTTAAAAAACCCCATCGATTTATAGGAATATATTCTGAACCATATGTTAAGATAGGGGTTCTCTTTGTTCGATAAACTTCCAGGAGGGCTGAAAAATGTAGCCTTCCAGTAAATAAATAAAACTTTTTATACCCTGTATATTGCTTCTGTTCCCCTCCCAGCTCGTCAGTTGCTTCACCAGCCATCCCTGTCAGGCTTTTTCTTTTATCCTCCGCACCGATCCTCTGTTTCTCCCTGTTGGACCCGGCCTCGTAACATGGCTCTACTGGTCCCCACATCACCTAACCTGTTGCCGGCGGCCCCAATCCCCCGGCCTCACCAAGCCTTTCCACCAGAACACACGCACTCAACCCGGACACCCTCGTCCATGGCCTCTCTCCTTTCGGCCACCCCGGGCCCGCGTGCCCACTCCATGCACCAAGATGGCCGCCCGGCCCCAGCGCGACCCGGGCCTAGAGGCGCCACTCCGGCTGGAGGACATCCCGCTTCCAGGGGTTGAGAGAGGGAGGAGCAGTTTCTATCGCACCTCTGGAACTCCCCTGGGACGATGGGTTTCGATCGGCCCTCCGGCCTCCCTGAAGGCTGGCTCCACGCCTGCTGGGTGTCTGGGACTCCTCCCGACCCGGCCTGAAAGGATAAAAAGACAATGGCCGGAAACCCCCGACAAGCGACCCCCAGGTGACAAGACCCCTGCCTGCACAGACTCCGGACATCAAAGGGGGGTCGACCTATAACCAGGGGTGCTCTGGGACTGTCCGGAGATTCGACGCTGGAACAACGAGAGCCTGCTGACGTGGTCGCGGCTCCTGGAACTTAGAACGACCTGAGCCCTGCTGAGTGACTCGCGGCTCCCCGAAGATCGTAAGACCTCCGAACTTGTACCTGAGCCCTGCTGAGTGACTCGCGGCTCCCTGAAGATCGTAAGACCTCCGAACTTGTACCTGAGCCCTGCTGAGTGACTCGCGGCTCCCCGAAGATCGTAAGACCTCCGAACTTGTACCTGAGCCCTGCTGAGTGACTCGCGGCTCCCTGAAGATCGTAAGACCTCCGAACTTGTACCTGAGCCCGCTGAGTGACTCGCGGCTTCCACAGACTCCACTGGTCCCGCCGGACCCCACGACAACCAGCCTACCCCCCAGCTCGAGGATTGTGAGCTGTGCGCCGGGTACATCCTTACCTTGAACTTTTGTGCCAAAGACTGTCCCGCTACCCCCTATCCCTTCCGAGACTCATTGAGCCCGCGCTCTCCTTGTACATATTTGCAGCGCTAACCTATTTGATAAAGATTGGTTCCTGAGAACGCACGGTGTGTTGTTTCTGTGTCGTGTGGTGCCCGAAGTACGATCCTCGATACAAGACTTCTCCACCTGAGGAGTCTCCCGCCAGTGCCCGGCTACGATACTCGAGGGTGGGTCTCAGGGTAGTCAGGACTCCCTTCCGGGCTCCTCTGAGGTCGCCGTCTAACATTGGTGGCAGCGGTGGGATTCGGGCCCATCACCGAGAGATCGTACTGTGAACGACGGACGCACTACCAACAAAGATGGCAGAAGGAAACACCGTGATCCCCGCAGAAATCAACGCCAACAGGGTGTTCCAGGTGGAACAACTAGAAGAATACACACACAAAGAACTAAAGCAATTCTGCAAAGAACTTAGAATCGCTACCACCGGTCTCAACACCAAGGAAGATTTGCAGAAAGCACTGAAAGCCTGGGTGGATACCGGGGCCTCCCGCCCGGAAAACACGGGGGAGCACCCCGACGAGGCAGAACCTTCCCAAGGCGAAAGCAGCAACAATCAGGTGCGAAACATTGTAACAGAAGGGGGCCTATCCCCGGAGGAACTCGCGGACAGAGAGAGAAGCCGCAATCACGAACTCGAGTTAGCTAAGCTCAAAATCGAAGGCGAATTAAAGTTAGCAGAGAAAAAGCTAGCAGTGGAGCAAATACGCGTGCAAGGCGAGCTAGAAGAGAAGAAGCTCCAACGGGAACACGAAGGAAGGAAGCTCCAACTGGAGCACGAACGCAGCTTGAAGGAAATCGAACTCAAGGCCAGAAGTAAGGAAGGGAGGCCCCCGGAAACCGAGAGGCGACCTCCCCAGCGGAGCAGAAGGTCCACATCCCCAAAGATGTGGTCAAGGAATATTATAAAAACGATGACATTCAGCAATGGTTCAGGGCCTACGAGGTCGCCATGACCTCCCATCGGGTCCCGCAGAAGGACTGGGGGGCAGGGTTGTGGGGACGATTTCCGAGCGAAGGAAGAGACACCCTGCTCGACCTGCCCCTCTCTCTGCAGACCTCCTACAGCCACATGAAAGAAGCTCTACTCACAAGGTACGGTCTCACCCCCGAGATGTACCGTCAACGATTCCGGGACTGCAGGAAAATCCCGGGCACCACCTGGGTAGAATATGTGAACTTTTTTAGTCGGGCCTTCGATGGGTGGGTCAAGGGCAGCAAAGTCACCACTCTTGAGGAACTCACCGACCTCCTATTGTGGGAACACCTGGCTGCGAACTGCTTTGTGGAACTACGCCAGCATCTGCTCGACAGCAAACTCACCGATCCCAGGAAGCTGGCGGTGGAAGCAGACCGCTGGACCAACACCCGTGTCACCCGGGGCATGGTAGGAGAATACCCCCGAGCCAGTCAGGGACCACCCCGCCAGAGAGGAGGGGGGAACCAGGGAGGCCAGAGAGAGTCCCAGCCTAGTCCTCCGAAGACCCAATCTCCACCTTTCCCAGCGCCCCCCCCACCAGTAACCGGACCCCCCGGGAGACGGGGACACAGGGTAACCGTCACTTGCTTCCGTTGCCAGAAGCCCGGGCACTACGCCAATGACCCAGAGTGCCCCATGGCCACCCAAAACACCCCTGCAAGACAGATAGCCAACGTAGCCCTGGGGGAGGAGGTTGAGGAAGCCGGGGAATGGGAACCCGCAGCCATGGCCCTAGTATCCCTGGGAGATAGGGAGATGGTCCCTGGTAGCCTCCTGCCCTCCAACACGAAGAAATACGGGCAGCTCGTTAAGATCAATGGCCACCAAATAGAGGCCCTGCGGGACACCGAGGCCAGCATCACCGGTGTCCTCAGGCACTTAGTCCCCGAGGAGCAGATCCTCCCCAACGTCTTTTGCCCAGTCATTTCCGCCGATAATAGGGAGAGTATGTGTCAGGTAGCTCTGGTGCCGTTTGAGTGGGGTGGAGTAATAGGTAAACTGAGGGTGGCCGTATGAACCTCCCAGCCGGTCGACTGCCTCCTAGGGAACGACCTGGAGAGTTCGCCCTGGAAGCACATCGAACGCAAGGCCCACCTAGGGATGATGGGGCTCCCCGAGTGGGTGTGCGCCACCACCCGATCTATGTCAGCCCGACTCACCCCCCTGGGAGAAGTCGAAGACGCCCCGACCGAAGAAGTCAGAGCAGTAACCCCCGAGGGTCCTCCCGTCCCCCCATCGGAGGGGCCCGTCGCCAGCGACGAGCCCTCCCTGTCCGACACCGCCCCGGTCCCTGAGTTAGGCGATCTACCCGAGTTGGCCCAATGGCGCCACGAGGGTGGACCCACCCGGGAGGAGTTTTGCCGGGAGCAAGCCACCTGTCCTTCCCTGGTCGGACTGCGGCGCCAGGCCGAGGGCCAAGCCGCAGGCGACCAAACTGGCACGCACCGAATTTATTGGGAAAATAGCCTTTTGTATAGTGAGCAGAAGTCGGTGGAGCTGGGATCCGGTCGGGTGCTGGGGGTACCCCTCGGCTTCCGAGACTTCCTCCTGGGCTTAGCCCACGACGTCCCCCTAGCCGGCCACCTGGGTCAAGACAAGACCTACAGCCGTCTCGTGACCCATTTTTATTGGCCTAAGATGAGAGCAGCCGTAGAAGCCCACTGCAAGTCCTGTCCCACGTGCCAAGCTAGCGGGAAGAGTGGGGGAAGCGCAAGGCTCCCCTCCAACCCTTCCCGGTCGTCAGTACCCCCTTTGAACGAGTCGGGATCGACATCGTGGGGCCCCTGGACCCCCCCACCTCCCAAGGTCACCGTTTCATCCTGGTCCTGGTGGATCACGCCACCCGATACCCTGAGGCGATCCCCCTACGCACCGTCACGGCCCCCGTAGTGGGCCGGGCCCTGATGGGGATCTTTTCCCGGGTAGGGTTCCCCCGCGAGGTCGTGAGCGATCGCGGCACTAATTTTATCTCGAGGTACATGACGTCCCTGTGGCAACAATGTGGAGTGTCCTACAAATTCACTACCCCGTACCATCCCCAGGGGAACGGCCTAGTAGAGAGGTTTAACCGGACTCTGAAAGGGATGATCACCAGCCTAGAAGAGCCCCTCCGGCGTAAGTGGGACGTCCTGCTCCCCTGCCTCTTGTTCGCTTACCGAGAGGTCCCCCAGAAGTCCCTAGGGTTCAGCCCGTTTGAGTTGCTCTATGGACACCCCGTCCGGGGTCCCCTCAGCTTGGTTAAGGAAGGGTGGGAGGCGGCACCCCAGACCACCCCACGAGATGTGTTCCACTATGTTCTGACCCTCCGGAACCAGACCAGGAAGTTCCGAGCACTGGCCGAGGCCAACCTAGAGACAAGCCAAGAAGAGATGAAGCGCTGGTACGACCAGAATGCCACTCTGGTCGAGTTCCAGCCGGGCCAACAAGTATGGGTCATGGCTCCCGTGAAGCCAGGCGCCCTCCAGGACAGGTGGACCGGGCCCTACAAAGTGATTGAGCGGAAGAGCCCAGTCACATACTTGGTGGACGTCCAGTCGCCCCGGGATCCCCTCCGGGTCCTTCACGTGAACCGCCTCAAGCCTCACTTCGTGCGGACAGAACTAAGCCTCCTGCTGGCCACCGATGACGGGGCCGAAGATGAGTCCGATCCCCTCCCGGACCTCCTGTGTGTCAAGGAGCAGGATGGCTCCGTGGAGGGAGTGAATTTCTCCCCAGCTCTCACTACCCAGCAGCAAGAGGACTGCCGCCAGCTACTAGGACAATTTGCCGACCTCTTCTCCCTGATCCCCCGAGTCACCGACTGGTGTGTCCATGACGTGGACACCGGGGACAGCCCGCCGGTGAGACACCGAGCCTACCGGGTCCCCGACCGGGTCCGGTCCTGCATTCAAGCTGAAGTCTCAAAGATGTTGACCATGGGAGTGATCGAGCCATATGACAGTCCCTGGGCCAGCCCCGTGGTCCTGGTCCCGAAGGCAGCGGCCCCCGGTGTCGCCCCCGAGCTCCGGTTCTGTGTGGACTACCGGGGGCTCAATGACGTCACCCGAGCCGATGCCCACCCCATCCCACGAGCCAACGAGCTCATTGACCGACTCGGGGCAGCACGGTTCCTCAGCACCTTCTACCTCACCTGCGGATACTGGCAGATTGCGCTCACCGAGGGGGCCAAGGAGCGGTCTGCCTTCTCCACCCCAGATGGGCATTACCGCTTCCGCATAATGCCCTTCGGAATGAAAAATGCCCCGGCCACCTTCCAGCGACTGGTAAACAGAGTCCTGGCCGGGCTAGAACAGTTCAGCGCGGCATATCTGGACGACATCGCCGTTTTCAGTTCCGAATGGGGTGAGCACCTCCAGCACCTCCGGAGGGTGCTAACCGCCCTGCGCCAGGCAGGCCTGACAGTAAAAGCCAGCAAGTGCCAAATTGGACAAGGATCAGTAGTCTACCTGGGGCACCAGGTCGGGAGTGGCCAGGTCGCCCCTCTACAACCAAAAATCGACGCCATCGTGGCCTGGGAACCCCCCACCACCCAAACGGAGGTCCGAGCCTTTCTGGGCCTCACTGGCTACTACCGCAGATTCATCCAGGGGTATGGCAGCCTTGTCGGCCCCCTCACAGAACTCACATCCAAAAAACAGCCAAAAAAGGTTCAGTGGACAACCGCCTGCCAGGAGGCGTTCGATGCCCTAAAGAAGGCCATGTGCACGGCCCCCGTCCTCCAGGCTCCCGACTACTCCAAGGAGTTTGTAGTCCAGACCGATGCCTCCGAGCATGGCATTGGGGCCGTCCTGTCCCAGATGAATGACCAAGGCCTGGACCAGCCCGTCGCCTTCCTCAGTCGGCGGCTGTTACCCAGAGAACAGCGATGGAGTACCATTGAGCGCGAAGCCTTTGCCGTGGTCTGGGCACTCAAGAAACTACGCCCTTACCTGTTCGGCACCCATTTCAAAGTCCAAACCGATCATCGGCCCTTGCGATGGCTTATGCAGATGCGGGGAGAAAACCCCAAGCTACTGCGGTGGTCAATCTCCCTTCAGGGGATGGATTTCACCGTGGAACACCGTCCTGGGACGGACCACGCCAACGCCGATGGCCTCTCCCGGTTGTTCCGCCTCAGCGAAGAGAACCCCCCAAGATGATGGGCAGTTCTCTCCGGCTTTCAGCTGGGGGGGACGCGTGTTGGACCCGGCCTCGTAACATGGCTCTACTGGTCCCCACATCACCTAACCTGTTGCCGGCTGCCCCAATCCCCCGGCCTCACCAAGCCTTTCCACCAGAACACACGCACTCAACCCGGACACCCTCGTCCATGGCCTCTCTCCTTTCGGCCACCCCGGGCCCGCGTGCCCACTCCATGCACCAAGATGGCCGCCCGGCCCCAGCGCGACCCGGGCCTAGAGGCGCCACTCCGGCTGGAGGACATCCCGCTTCCAGGGGTTGAGAGAGGGAGGAGCAGTTTCTATCGCACCTCTGGAACTCCCCTGGGACGATGGGTTTCGATCGGCCCTCCGGCCTCCCTGAAGGCTGGCTCCACGCCTGCTGGGTGTCTGGGACTCCTCCCGACCCGGCCTGAAAGGATCAAAAGACAATGGCCGGAAACCCCCGACAAGCGACCCCCAGGTGACAAGACCCCTGCCTGCACAGACTCCGGACATCAAAGGGGGGTCGACCTATAACCAGGGGTGCTCTGGGACTGTCCGGAGATTCGACGCTGGAACAACGAGAGCCTGCTGACGTGGTCGCGGCTCCTGGAACTTAGAACGACCTGAGCCCTGCTGAGTGACTCGCGGCTCCCCGAAGATCGTAAGACCTCCGAACTTGTACCTGAGCCCTGCTGAGTGACTCGCGGCTCCCTGAAGATCGTAAGACCTCCGAACTTGTACCTGAGCCCTGCTGAGTGACTCGCGGCTCCCCGAAGATCGTAAGACCTCCGAACTTGTACCTGAGCCCTGCTGAGTGACTCGCGGCTCCCTGAAGATCGTAAGACCTCCGAACTTGTACCTGAGCCCGCTGAGTGACTCGCGGCTTCCACAGACTCCACTGGTCCCGCCGGACCCCACGACAACCAGCCTACCCCCCAGCTCGAGGATTGTGAGCTGTGCGCCGGGTACATCCTTACCTTGAACTTTTGTGCCAAAGACTGTCCCGCTACCCCCTATCCCTTCCGAGACTCATTGAGCCCGCGCTCTCCTTGTACATATTTGCAGCGCTAACCTATTTGATAAAGATTGGTTCCTGAGAACGCACGGTGTGTTGTTTCTGTGTCGTGTGGTGCCCGAAGTACGATCCTCGATACGAGACTTCTCCACCTGAGGAGTCTCCCGCCAGTGCCCGGCTACGATACTCGAGGGTGGGTCTCAGGGTAGTCAGGACTCCCTTCCGGGCTCCTCTGAGGTCGCCGTCTAACACTCCCCCAACACTTTGCCCCCATTATGCCCACCACTCGGCTGCATTCACGTGCTCCTGCTACTCCATCACCTTTGCTACCCTGCCCATTTCCATCAAGTTTATTTTTGTAATTAATCTTTTTGAAGGGCACGCCAGCTGCAATTTGCTACTAGGCTACTCCTTTTTCTTTGCTGTACTTTTGCCCGCATTTTTTTTAATTTACCGCTCAAAGATTGGCATCAACCATCTTGAAAAAATAAATTAAAATTAAAAAAAAAGTTCAATCTCATTTGTGTGCATGCATGGTAGTGCATGTTTACATACATCATTACGTTGTGGTGACCCTCTCTTATGTGTGTTGCCAGTGCTGTTCTGCGTGGCAAACAAGCCTTTTATTTTTGCCAATGCGGAACAGTATTTTCAAAAAGCATTGGGAAACCCAAAAGGTTGGGTATTGCCATTGAAGGGCTAGACCAACAGGCTTTGGCAATGCTTGATTTGGTATTTTAGGTGGTTTGTGCTTATGCCTTCATAACTTTTTTTCCAAAAATTGGGAAAATGTGCTGTAAATAAGTGCTTTTTTTTCTCTAAAAATTGTATCAACAAAAATTTTGCTCAGCTATGACTGTCCTCTTCCCAGCTTTAATACACAGGCTGGGTTAAAAAAAAATATTTTTGTCACCACCGGTTTTCAGTTTCAAAGTATTTTCTATTTATTTCAGTTTTTACTTGTTTGCATTTTGTGGGTGAAGAAGATGTGAAATTCGTGGGTTAATCTGAAAAGATACATATATTTGAAAACCCCCCAAAAAATGCTAAATTCAGCAAGGGGTCACTTAATTTCTAAGTTTTTCTACTAAAGAATGGTTAAAAAAATATATATAGTTATGTCCATCAGACGCTTCCAGTCTCAGATATACATCATCTAGGTGAGGTGTCCAAAAATCGCCATGATACCCAGAGCTATAAACCGGTCCACACCTTACAATGATTTTTCACTGCGTAACGACCATGCTACACTCCATAAGGAAAAATGTAAATATAAAAATGTCAATCAAAGAAAGATAAGCTTTTTTTTTCAATATACCCAAGAGATCGAGTTTAGGGATCTGGGCTATTTGTACTACTCAAAATGTTGGTTTATCCAAAATGCCAAATTATTCTAATGTCGTTTTTTTTCTTTTAAAATGTGTTTTTGTGCACATTGACTTAAAACTCAGCAGCTTCTGCCTACGAGACGAATGTGTATGTTATACTATTTGAACATATCTAACTGTGTTGCAGGTTCCTGTGCAATGAGAGGTTTAAGAAAACTGGTAAATTTTTATTCGGATGAGTGCGGAAACCCCAGGTCAAATTTTGAATAATGTGAAACACCCCTTAGGAGTGGCCGCTGCCTGCACTAAAATTAGAGAGGGTTTCATGACACTGACTGCACATTCATCAGGATGGTCTGACCTTCATGTTTAGTCAAAATATATTTTATCTTATTTGGGTGGCCATTTTCCTGATGTGACCCTCGGAAATATTATTTCTGCTGGACCACGCCCAGTGTCTCGAGCTTCATCCCAGCTCAGATTCGAAGATGTGTTCAATTATTTTTGCTCCACAGGAGGAGAAAACAAAAGTACCCTTTAGTCACTAGTGTCAGAATCTGGCGCACGGCACCCACCGCAGCAGCCGGATTCAAGCTCCAGCTGGTCGGACAGGTTTTGTCATATACCCCCTTCCTTCTTGGCCGAGCTCTCTTGACTCATGACTTGGCTGAGTTTTTAGGTCTCGCCTGCGAACGCAGCGCGGAGCGCTGCTTTCGGCGAGATCTATTGTTGCTGACTTGCCTCGGAAGGGGGACAGGAGATGGGCACGCGCAGGCTTTTGGCGGATTTGAGTTGGTGTACGCGCCTACAGCCACGCGGCGTGCACATCTCCTGTCCCCCTTCCCTCGCAAGCCAGCATGCAGTTTCGCTTTCGTCCTCACCAGCCTCCTGTAATTCACGCACGTACAGACAGACACGCGACGTGCACATCTCGTGTTCCACTTCCAAGGCAAGTCAGCAATTTTGTGCCATCATACTCACTGTTGCCACTGATCCTTTGAACATTTGCGCTGCAGATCTGGACGATGCTGTTAAAATCTCGGGACGGGGAGCGCTGCGGGCCCAAGTGCCTGTACATGGTGGCGGTAGTGCGTCTGCTTTTTCTCGCTGCTGTGAAGGCTTCCCAAGTGCTACCTCCTTCGATCCAATACGGCGATCTGACGTGCCCCGGTACTGCTCCCAAGCCCTCTCCACTGCTCCGGACTGCACCCTAGCGTTAGGTCCGCTATAGTCGGGTCTCTGAACGTGCCCCAGCTATCAGCTGCGTACCCAAACACCCATACCACGCATGCGCCACACGCTGAGCAAGGCACGCTGATGGGAAATCGCCATAGTCCCCATAATTAGATTCACTGCCTCTCTTGCCTCGGTCATCGCATTGCTCCGTGCGAGCTCTCCTACACCCATTCCCATCCTGCCAGACTTATTTGAGTTAAAACTGCACATTTCTTCATTTTTATCTCGAAAGAGACACAGAGAGCAGCTGATACAATTCCTTTGCTTTTAGCTCCATGCTCACTGCTCCAAATTTCCCTCGTTTTCAGCTCCATGTAGAATAAAGGCCGGCGAGCTGTGGGCAATGCTGCTAGTTTAGACACCAATTGCCGTGAGTCATTGGGCGAAACAGCCTAGGAGGCGGGAACAGACGGACAAGGTTGGTTTCAGGAGAGCCCTTATCCAGTTTATTTTAACAAACTTTATTGAACACTTGAGAGTAACCAGAAGACGGTCAAACTAATTCATTCAAGCGTAGTGAAAATCTGAACGTATTATTTAAAAGAATAATGAAAGAATGTTGGCTCGAAGTCTGGAAATTAGATGATCGGACTTTAGAAGTGTGCAAGGGTGCATTATAATGTTCAATGGTGCTGTGGCTGCTTGCAATAAGGAAGAGGATGTGGCGAAGCGGCCAGGTTCTAGGTTTCCAGTCTCTGCCTCGGATCAATATTCTGTGATTCTGGGCAAATTACCTAATCCCGCTGTGCCTACAAAAATGAATGCGTTCATGTGTAATGTTACCGGTGCTTTTGTAAATCCCTCAAATTCCTTCTGGTTGAGTTTGTGCTATACAAATCTGGAATAAAAAAATTGAATTTATACACAACTGTTCTGTTTCTGAAGTTCAATTATTTCCTGCTCCCCCCTCTCTTCTCCTTAGTGTGTTTCATGTCTCTCTGCAGCTGTGTGCTCTGCTGGGCAGTGTCTGGAGTCCTATCTCTGGCACGCTCAAACTCTTCACAGGTCTTTAAAGACCAAGTACTGTGGATTTTTTAAAATTTGGGTTTTCATTAAAATGTTAGCTGTGCAAGGAACACCCTCCTACCAGCTTTCAACGTTAGGCAGAGCTGTTAAAAAAATACTGTTTACATTTTCGGAACTGGTAGTCTGTTTTTTAGCTCCAGCCTGAGCTAGCCACACGTGTGCCCGCTCCTGCACCATAGTAAACGTTGTGTCCTGTCACCCATCACTCTCTGACAATCTCTCCCCTACACCACCCACATTTTAAAACAATCATTTACAATCCAATAGGTCTCGCATTTACGCTACTTTAAGCTATTGGCATTGTAAATGACAATGCCTTTTATTTGTTTTAAAAACGAAAACACAAATAAAAGGCATTGTCATTTGCAATGTCAATAGCTCAAACTTGCGTGAATGCGAGACCTATTGCATTGCAAATGCTTGTTTTATTTGGAGGACAAACAATGCATTTGGCTGTGCTGTAGCAGTTTCTGCAGTGCGTGCACAACATTTCAAGTGTGGGCGCTCACAAATCTCTGCTTGTCTGAGATGGTTGCCTTCTGTACTTGCTGGCTTCTTCGCAAACTTGAAAATGCCATTGAGAGTGAAAGGCCGCATCTTGTACATCTTGCCATAAGTTTCAGTCTCAGGGCAGTAGCGGTTGTGGCGGACACTGAGAGGTAAAATGTACCATTCTAACTCCAGGCCTAGAACATATGGGAAAGTTGAACTTTCTCCTAAATAGTTTAGGAGACTTGCTTACCATTCTAATTTAAGTCCGTCACCATTTGGGCAACGTTAAAAACTCCCCAAGTATTTTAAGCAAGGGTTTACAATGGTAGCATTTCAATGACCCATGTTGCACCCTGAGGCATTGGCATAACATAGGCCCCCGCGGTGCTGGGGACCCTGAGCTACAGGAGGCCCCCCTCAGCACAGTACTCCTGCCTGATAGCTCCTGACTGAGTCTGAAAGGGGGCTCCTCCATGTAGTTTGCGGGGGGGGCAAGTTTGGTTTCGCTAGTTCCCTGAGGGCACCACTCAACTCACCAAACTAAGGCTACCTCTTCAGGCTCCTGGCGAAACGTCCTTCATGCATTTGATTATGTATGGGCACTCTGATCAGGTGTGTATCTTTGTGCGCCTGTGCTCATCACAAGTGCAATTTCAGAGGAGGGATCTAACCCTAAACTATCTGATTGTGTGCCTGACACCCCTGCCTTTGGTAAGGGGCACCATGGGCCCTCAAGTTCTCCAAACTGGTCTAGGGGGGTCCTGGTCCAGAGTCTATACACGGCGATCCAGGGCCTGCTTAGGCAGGCTACCACCCCTCGGGACTGGGCAGTCCATCACTGCAGCTTGCAGGCTGGGATCTCAGTGAATGTGTGTGTTCATGCCAGGTCCAGCGCAAGGATATTCGGAATTCCCGCAAAATTATATTTTGACATTTGAATCCTGCCTTCCCTAAACAGCAGGGCCATTTTGCAGCCATTTGTAACAGCCTGGCACCCTGTTATGGCTGTAATGTAGGTGCCTGAAGTGGCCATATTTTAGAAGATGCCTTGGACGAGTATTGGACCATCCTTGTTGTACCTCTCCAAAGGTCTGCCTTTGGAAACCAGCACAAAACCTAGAGAGACTCCTGCGTGGTCTACATTCTGTGATAGTTCGGGGGTAATGTGCTGCCCTGGTGCACATTCTGTAATTGACCCCATGCAGGGGCAACCAAAGATTCCTTCATGTATAAAGAAACAACCCACACAAATGAGGCACCTCCCTGGCCTGAATATACAGGATCTCCTCCAAAATGGTTGCTTGGTGTGTCAGAAGGGTCTTCACACTCTCCGCTGTAATACCAGTGAGTGTGGGTATGCCATAGTGGCACAATTTGGCACTTCTTACGTTAGTGTTCCCCAAGTACAATATGAATAAGCATTGGCATAGCCAATAGGTCTCGCCTTTGGGACCTTATAAGTGTTTAGCCACGCAGCACATTATCACCCACCGGGCAGATTTCTGTAATGGAACTAGTACTTATGTAAAGTGCTTTGATACCTTCATTTGCGCTACATGATGCAAAAAAAAGGAATGAAAGGAGAAGTGCTTGCAGATTTCTGAGGTGGGGGAGCGTAAAGATGCACTCTGTAGAGTTACGCTGTGCCTACCTGCTGTAGATGTTTGGTTTTTCTCCACAACAGTTAGGGTAAAATGCTGATTGCTAACGCTCTTCTGTTTTTTTTAACCAGAAGCATGATCATCCGTTCAACAAATGGTTAAGCATCACAATGTAGTTATTTACTAAAACCCCACGAGGATCGTTCCCTTCCTCCCCAAGAAATGAGTGGTCTTTAAGGAGCTTTACCTACTGTAGCAGCTGCTTGTTGCCTTCCAGGGTAGGCTTGTTGGCCAAGGCCATGGTGTGTTGGGCTCTTAAACATTGGGGCCAATGAACAAACTTTGAAATGCTGGATTATGTCAGTGAAATAACCCTGGCCAAGGGTGGGTCTCACAAGGTGGGGGTAAGGTGTCTCGCGGATACTTTGCATCATTAAAGATGTTCGTTTTTGCAATACTAAGCTACTTAATGCTTTGTATGTCACAACCCAGAAACTAAGGCTGCCACAATGGAGTGAATAATGCAATCTGTCATGTGGAACACAATGCCCATGTGCTGTCCTTTGGCTGTGGGTAAGTCTCCACAGCACACTGGATGTGCTGATCAAAACAAAGTGATACTATTTTCCAGTGGAAAGTATTAAATTGTGTACCATGCCTCATAAATTGTCAATCTCACACATTATGCGGGGGCGTAGCTAGGGGGGGGGGGGCGGTCCACCCCAGGCGGCACTATTTTGGGGGCGGCGGCCGCACGGCACTGGTGGCCTGTGGCGGCGGTCTTTATCATTTATTTGGGGATAGTAGTGTCAGGGTCTCCAATTAAGTTATAAAGGTGGCCGCCATGGGCTACCAGTGCCGCGCGGCCCCCGCCCCGACACTAGTAACTACAGTGAAGTGCAAGCGCACCTGCTTGCAAAATGCTGCAGCGCACGCACCACCAAGCGTAGTGGTGGTGGTGCGGTGCGCGACGTCCCGTGTTTTTGGGTCCCAGGGCCGTCAACCTTGTAGCGTGTGTAAGCGCTACCAATGACGGCCCTGGGCACCATATTTGTCCAGCCCCCGCGCCGAAAATACAGCAGTTGCGCATGCCACCACGACGCACTCTCGTCATTAGTGGAGACGAGTCAGGGGAGGGCTGGGCGATTTGCAGCAGAACCAACCTCCATGGTACCGCCACTACTGTGTAGTCTACACACGACCAACGAGAGCCTGAGGTAAGATGGCTGAAAATTTCTCTCCATTGCTCGGTGAACACACAGGGCGCTCTGTGCAGGGGGCCCGGCTCGGGCTGAACAGTTACACACTTTGCCTGGAAAACACTTATCACCTGAAGCTGTAAAACCTACGGCGTAACTTGACATTCTAGAAAGGAAGAAATTACGGGAAACAGAGGAGGCCCAGCAGCCTGGCGTCGGCGAAAGCTCTGACCCCCTCTGCGGGCCCTGCTTGGTATTCCACAGGTGTCGGGTTCGTGGCTGTAAAGTCAGTCAGTAGCGGAGGCAGGCCCGGTTCTAGAGGGTGGGCCAGGCCCACTCAAACATGAGCCTGGCCCACCCAAACAGGAGTCTTGGACCTCGCAGTGAATCTGCCACCGATTGACTACAACAATAATAACAAAAAATCAGATAACTGGCGATTTATGATCCTGCTGCAGAACAGCCATTTGTCTTGTTGGTAGTTTTTAAATGCTGATAAACTGTATTTTATGGGAATAGCTCAGTGGGTTACTGCCTTTGTCACAGATATCCTTGTGTTACTTGCAGTTCAGAAGTTACTATCCTAACATAGGACAGTGACCTATGATCTGTCATCAAAGAGCTGCATACAAACTTCACTTTTTTGTGTTGTGATATAGTTAGAACTTCTCCAGTCTTTAATTATTCTAATGTTGCTAAAAAGAGTTTGTTTGGGCAGTTATACATTTTTTTCAGTAAAGCCAACCCCCAACCACTCGAGTACTCTTTAAATCCTGAGTTTGTGCTTCTCCAGACCAAACCCTCATAAAATATACTGCCCACTAGTATGGATGACGTGATTTCTACACCTTGTAATCCTCATTGGCTTATGTGACACTCCCTGTAGACTGATTTATTGTCTCTGTATAATGTGTGCGTGATGTAAAGTACTGTGACACCCTACACTGATATAAGTAGCGCTATACAACAAATGAAATGGATATGAGAGAGGGGCAACAGAGAGATGAGGGGCACTGGTGGACGGTGGCTGTGAGGGAATCCGAGGAGGAGGTCAAGGGGAGGGGGGAGCTACGGAGAGATGAGGGGCGTTGGTGGAGGGTAGCAGTGAGGGAATCCGAGGAGGAGGTCACGGGGTGGGGTTGGAGCTACGGAGAGATGAGTGGTGCTGTCGGAGTGTGACAGTGAGGGAATCCGAGGAGGAGGTCACGGGATGGAGGTGGAGCTACGCAGAGATGAGGGGCACTAGTGGAGGGTGTCAGTGAGAGAGTCAGAGAAGGAGGTCACGGGATGGGGGAACTACAGAGAGATGAGGGGCACTAGTGGAGGGTGGCAGTGAGGGAATCCGAGGAGGAGGTCACGGGGAGGGGGGAACAACAGACCGATGAGGGGTACTAGTGGAGGGTGGCAGTGAGGGAATCCGAGGAGGAGGTCACAGGGTGCGGGGAGCTTCAGAGAGATGATGGGCACTAGTGGAGGATGGAAGTGAGGGAAGTCGAGGAGGAGGTCATGGGGTGGGGGGAACTATATAGAGAGATGAGGGGCACTAATGGAGGGTGGCAGTGAGGGAATCCAAGGATAAGGTCATGGAGTGGGAGGGAACTACAGAGAGATGAGGGGCCCTGGCGGAGCATGGCAGTGAGGGAATCCGATCAGGAGGTCACAGGGTGGGGTAAACTACAGATAGATAAAGGCACTAGTGGAGGGTGGCAGTGAGGGAGTCTACTGCATGGTACTGCACTCTTTCCAGTGGCAGTAGGACCCACTGTCACTCATGCTCTTACTTTTGCTGTGGGGGTTACCCACAGGTTTCCAGTGGCAAGTCTCCCTAGCGTTCTACAGCGATGGATATATATCCACAAGAGAGTACTGCCCTTCCTAAAGTGCGGGAGTTTTGATGGCGCAGGGAAGCTATGTAGGTGGTAACAGATAGGCCCAGCCCCACACCAATGAAGACACGCATGCACTGGTTGCTGTATAGGTACAAAGACCACATGCGGTTCAATACCCCTTTATTTAAAACCTCTGGCGGTGCCCGGCTAGAGGGTACTTGATCCATGATTTCCGGGGCATAGGTGAGCCCTACAGTGGCCAGGTGGCTCACTACATACCTTTCCCACTTTGTTCTGAACGTTCTACCTGGACATGCTGTACAAAGTCTTTGAATCTCTGATTTGGGTAACGAGTATGTAGCTCAGACTGCTGATTACAGGGTCTACCCTAGTCACCTTCCTTGGTCCTTTCTCTCGATGGCTCCACCAGACACCCTTCCCTGGTTGCCTGGCCCCTTTGTGGCTCACCACGATGTTGTCAAGCTAGGGGTCCCTCTATCACCACAGGGTTCCCACTCTCCAGGCTTTCTTCTTCCTCTGCTGACCAGAGACATCCACCCTCTTGAGCCATGAAATGTTCAGACTCGCGCGCTCCTCTGCCCTCTGGGCAATCACCATCGTGCCTTATACCTTCACCACTTCCCATACGCCTGATTCAGAAGGTGTCCTGAGTGGGTGGTGCAAAAAAAGGGGTTACCACCCCTCTTGTTTGCACTACTGCTACCTCGGACTTCTTCAAAATTGATGCAGCACAGCTGTGCATGCCTGCCTGGCTTCCGGTGTCCAGCACAAGCTCGCTGCCCATCCACCGCGCATAACAACAATGCACTCTCCGTGAGATGTGATCTGTTACTAATACTGCCTGAGTAAGGAACTAGCATTGCAAGAAAGATCTAGACCAATGGCTCAGCGCTCCACTGAACTAGCCTCTTTACTAAGTCTGTAAGTGGCCTCCTATCACGCCACTCCAGCATGATTTGTTAAAAAATGGCAACAGGGCAGTATGTAGGGAAGCACCAAAACCGCCATGCACACTTTATTCATGGTAAACTATGCTTCACCTTTTAAAAAATGTTTGTCACATCAGGCTGCAAGGTAAAGTTTTTTTCCCTTTGATTTAATTTGATGCCCTCCCTCACTTCCCCAAATGTGATTACATGGGTGCATGTCTGTTTTGAAGGTATCAACACATGGTATCATTTGCAGAATATTTTTTCTATACTTGAGTTATCTTTTCTGAAAATTTTAATTAATGTTTTTTTACTTTGAGCCATAAAAGCGCTATCATTCAATATGGTGTTCATTTTGTCTCCTAATGTTGAGTGAAGAGTATTATTGGTATAGCTCCATTTACTAGCTTCATTTTCTGACACTACCCCTTTGCCAGAGTAGAAGGAACAAACATAGGAAGCATATACCAGATTGATTGATATATCTACATGCTTGCATGCTGAGGGCTTACTTCTCCCCAAAGCTACTGATGGATTGAATCGAGTTGGGCTCGCTGGATATAACCGATTCATACTTAAGGCTTTAACTGGTGGGCAGTAGAGAATATTTTAGCAGGTAGCAGACTGTTCAGCAGAAAGAATACTATGTAAAGTAAAATTTGTGAAAAAAGTACTGATAAAAAAGACCAGACCTTTAACATGAATCTTAATTTGAAATTTGGACAAGGTGCATACTTGTCACACAGGTTGATCATTGGAACACAACAATTAACTTAATTGAAATAGTGTCATAAACATTAAGTCTGTATGTCATATGACTATCGAATTTGGTGGTTTACAGTTAAAATTTCTGGGTCAGTCCAACCAAATATTGTCACTTGTCCTTCCTATCCTGAGGTTTGTGATGGCAGCAGCTATTGCTTTCCGGTTTTCCTGAATTAACACTTTTATTTTGAGACACATCTGATCTTTCAGCTCCCTGGTATTGTCAAATAAATTAGGAAGGGTGTTGTAATGGTGTATAATTGAGAGGTCGCACCGAGCAGTGCTTACATTGTGGTTTTTTAGTTTGTTTCTTTATAATTGTTTTATATAGCGCGAACTAGACCCGAGACATCGGGTATCAGAGCACTTTACATGAGCACCAGTTTCGTTACAGAAGGACATCTACATTTTTTTTGTTAGCCATGGGGAGATTTCGTGATTTGCCCAGAATCACAGGATGTTGAGTGTCATTTCCAAGACTCAAACCCGTTTCCCCAGCTTCAAGTCCGACCGCCCTAGCCCTAAGGCTACATCCTCTTCAACGTGTTGCTTACCTTTCCCGTGCTCTGTTTCGTTTGAATGAAATAATTCAGTTCCAATTCAACATGCTACCCTCAGTACATTCATGCTTCTGTGACCTGTGAGCGTTTGTTTTCGAATACACTTAACAGTGGACTCTAACCATTGAACTGACCTGCACAGCAGAACGTGAAATCTAAGTATCCCAATTAGTTTCCAACATTGTGTTGCATTCAATGGAAGATATGTTTTAAATGCTAATACATTAGGTGCGAAATTTTGAAGGATACTTCAAACCATACGTGGTTGAGTATTCACCTTGCCCTGAGCCGTAAGGCAAAAGCAGTGTGAGATTTCTATAAGTCACTAAGCCTTGTGTGAAATGAACTTCTATATATCAATAATCAGCTGGAGGTTTTTGGCACAATAGAGCCAAGCTACACGTTTTGACTCCATTGGGCTCCAGAGCAAATACGTACTTTTCCCCCAGCAACCACCCCTGCTACCTGCCATGGGCGGCAATCTGAGGGATAGCCCCGGGCGCCAGAAGCTCTAGCTACGCCACTGACATTATGCATGCACATTTTACATCGGTGGTGCCTGGTGAGCTTTATTCCATGACTGAATGCACAATGTAACCCTAACTCTGCAAAGTCATCTATACATTTGCTGTACACACTTATCAGATGAGAGTCATAAGTATTAGTTGCGCACATGATTTTCACTCCATTAAGCGCCGTTGTCAGAGACTGCCTCGAAGAGAACCATGACGCCATTTTAGGAGAAGGGACAAAATTGTGCCATTTTTTATCGTCATTGAACAGATAAATGGTCCGGCAGTTGAAGGTTTGGTCGACCCTGTGTACTCGTATGTATATTAGACTATTTCTTCCAAAACAAGCAGAAGTAAGGGGTTCGTTACCATCTGCGTGGCATTTCCTGTGGTAATAATGCTCTTGGTGAATACAACACTGCAGGGTGCGGTATTACCACATCATTCTGTGTCTTAGATTGAACGTCAAAGCGTCAACCTCCAAATGAATGTTTTTTGCTAGCAATAGCATGCATTGCAATAATTACTGCAAATCTTGGAATCCCGGATTGAGGGCAAACTAGCGTTTCTGGAGAAAAAAAAATCTGTAATAACTCAATAGACAGAATGAAGGCCTACTGTGTACACAGCTGGCTTTATATATCCTGGACACGAACAGAGCCTGCTGCATCAAGTTAACATCCATTACTTTTAAGCAGTGCAGATATTTCGCACACTATCTATCTGAAAGCACCGATCTAAATTCGACCAGTAATTGTTCGGTAAATCCCAGCAGTAAACAAACTCGTTTCACATTTAAGTTTTCTTCCTTTAAGAGGTTACAGGTTTACTGGTTCCGGCCAAAACAATGTTGACACAGTTGCACACTGAATTTTTACATGCTGATATTGAGAAACAGTGCACAAAAAATATTTTTCCACTTTGTGAAAAGGCCAGACTGTTTACATACTTAAGTGGCTAGATACCCTTCTGCCTGTGTTTGTGGTCTCATGCTGCAGTTATCAGAGCCACGGATAGAAAGGACAAGCAGCCTTCGACGATGTACCCTGTGCATTCGAGGCCTGGCAGTAAATTATCTGCCGCCAGAACAAATGCTGGAGTTCAGATACCTTAAATGGGCATTTCAAAATCAGGATTTGGTTGAATATCTACGTGTCTCATTGTAAGCAGTGGCTTCGCCCCGTATCGGTTTAGTTCCAAGCAGAGACAATAAACAAGTGCGCGTACCTCGCGCTGAAAGTTAAAGCAAACACAAGCGCGTGAGCAGGCAAATGCAAACAGCTCTTTTCAAACACTCGTGCCTGTGTATGGCATCCACCTTGCGGGAGCGAGCAGCGGCGCGCGGGCCATCTGTTTTCAATTAGCGTGCTCGCTCCCGCAAGGTGGATGCCAGCACAAGCACGAGTGCTCGAAAAGGGCAGACCAATTTCTAAAGGTCATCTCCTAGAGCAGCGCATGCGCACTGCCTAGGCGAGACCTAAAAAGCGGCCAATTGTGTGAAAGATCTGCCTCTGGACTAAGGTTTGAACCCCAGGGTTGCGAGCCAAAGGATTTTGATGATGCAAGTAGATTTCCGTAACCCTCGGGCCTATGCAGAGAGCCTTTGGGCCCGCAGAGCTGTACTAATAGGGGCCTGACTCTCCCATCCATGGGCTGCATCATGGGGGCAGCTCAATACTGCCAGAGACTCTAGCAGGGTCATTTGTTTATGTTGGCCCCACACCCTACCTTGGTTCTGAGAAATCAAGGAATACAACAGTGGTGTGGAGTTATACATCCTTATTATAAATAAGGCTCCCTGTTTTCCGTTTTTACTGATTTTTACAGATAAATACAGACATAAAACCATTTATTTTCTTGTCATTATTTATTTTAAATGTGGATAAAAACGGAAACCTGGGCTGTTTTGGAGTGATTCTTAATGCTGTCAATCATGACTGCCAGGCCAATTTTTCTGCCGATTGACAAGCAAGGGAATAAAAAAAATAGGGATTTTAGTGAAGATCCTTAAACAGCAGTAGATTTGCAAAACCTTGATACTAAAATGTACAAGTGCATATTTTACCATCTTGAGTGTGTGTATATATCATTGAAACCAGTCAGGCGTTCAGGCACGAGTGCACTTTAACTGGTTAAATAAGTGCAGAAATATACACATTTCAGCTTCATTTTTTCACAAAACCTAAAATAAATATGGATAAATACAGGTAAAATTAGTAAAAAAATAAATATGGATAAATACAGATGGAAATGACAAAAATATAAATACCATAAAACCGGGAGCCCTAATTATAAATGAACATAGAGTGTAAACAACATTTAGGATTATCATGCTGATAATTAACACATTTACTCATAGGAAACTAAATCCAAATATATCACTAAAATTATAGAAAAGGGCTAACAGAATCCTGCATTGTATTCTTTACCAGTTTGTTGAAATTTGCCCAGATCTCTGCATACTTATAGCTTGTCAGGAACCAGCACAGCTTTTTTGTTTGTCCGTCATCCACCTCCATGGCCACGTTGCTTGCTCCTGAGAGAGCCTCCTAGTATAGAAAAGTCCTCTTTACCTTAAAGCTTAAACACGTGATTCAATAGTCTGTCGCCTAATAATAAGAACGTATGAATCCACAGATTGAGCAATATATACAAGTGAGAAAGGGACAACATTGCATGTGATATGCACGTTGTAGGTCACAATACAGGCCGTGACATATTGTTGCTAAATAAAAAACATTAGCATTAACTCGCAAACATATATATCATTTGTGCAACCTTAAAAACATCATGAACCATCAAGACTTTCATAACATAAGGAACAATGAAACCCTATATCATCTTACCCTACCAGGGGGCTAGGGTTAAAGGTAATAGATATATGATAATAATCCGCTGTACAAAGAATTTTGTACATAACGTGGTGTCCAAGCAAACTTAATGTGTTGTGTTCCTTGTTTATTCTGTTTCTGTTTAATATAGTGCACCTACACACCAAGGGGCTTGACGAAGGACCAACAATAAATAGCATATTGAATATATTGGAAAAACATTGTGGAGAATAACCGTGGCCAAGGTCTGACACTAGTAGTGGATTAGTGAAAAAAAGATTGATAGTGCAGACAGATTTGATTATGGGGCAAACTCGGTAGCGTCAGATTCCCTATTGCTTCAGAGAGGAATGTTGGAAAAGTTCTAGAAATAGCTCTGTATGAGACGGTCTGGGGATATGAATGTATTGGATGGACATCACATGCGGATTGTTCAGCATCAGAAAACTTTAACAAACATTCAAAGTCCAAGAACAGCAGTGCTGTAGTTTTCTGCAAAGCTGTTCACTATAGCCACTACAGAGAAATGAAACACACAACAAATTCAAGCAGAATGCACCAAATGGTAAAACTGTCTGCCTCTGGGCTACTTTATTTTTTAAAAAGTTGGCCAATTTAAATTAGGCAAAAGAAGCAAGATGATGGGACTAATAGAAAAAGGTCCCAAGAGTCTATATCAGTAATGATTCAGGAGAAATCTTCTGCAGGTTCTACCCAACCTGTGAACCAGTCGTTTCTGTCCTTAAGAAATGTTTTTTTGGATGTAGTCGCAGATGCCAAAAATCTTTTAAGAGAACTTTGTTTATCTTCTCACTGTAGGTGAACATGTCCTTACTCACCTGAGTCTTAGGCACATCCCTACAACGGTGTCTTTCCAAAGTCATTCACAAATGCTTACTCCATCCATTCCACTGAAAACGATTTCTTATTGATGAAGGAAAATGGAATGGGATGTCATTGTCACTGCAGAACCACAACCACATAAAGTGAAAGATGACATGCTACAGTCTCTGATTTGTAATGCTGTAGTATTTATTTTCTTGTGATTTGAAACATCATCGACCAATGAGGATCTCCCCAACCTCCAATCCATCTACGGTGCACCATGGACCATTCTGTCTCCTATTCTCTTCAGGATTTGGCTGGGTCCACTGAGAGATTGAGGTGTAGAAGTCACACACTGTATTGCAGTGCACTACTACAAAAATAGCACCATGGTTTGTCATAACTTAAATACTGATTAACAAATTTACAGAGGTGTGAGCTCTGCATAGAGACATAGACGAAATTATATTTCTTGAATCTAATTCCCATCAAAAGTGATCTCCTACTCACCAGTGGATCAACGCCCATACCATTCTGCATCTCTGTAAAAACACATTGTCATCAGGAAACCTGGGCCATGATATATAAAATGCTGGTTGTAAAATACTGACCTTAAATTGCACCCAGTATTTTGCCATCGGTATTAAATTTTGCAAACCGACTGATGTACTTATAGGTCAGTTCTTAAAATTCCCATTCAGTGTGGGCCGCAATCCGGCCTACCTAATGAATATGAATGGCGTTGGTCACTAAATGCAACTTACTTTAATTGGATACCATTACAGGGATGATGGGATGCTAGGGTCAGTAGACTACCATGTCTGTGATCGCATTTAAAAAGGTAGATTGGCCTTGCTTTTTGTTTTTCTTTACTTTTGTTGATATTTATGTAAAAAAGGGTATATCCTGACGTCCCTTATGTGCAGTCTGATCTCCTGTAATTTAGCAGAGCCCCTGTGGGCCAGTCATTGTTTTTTGAACTGCTTGATCATTTCTGAATACTAGCGGCCGGCCCAGGAGGTTGTAGGCCCGTGCTTGTACCCTTTTTCTCTGCACAATAAAATAAAAAAAAAAAAAAAAAGGTAGATTGGTTTTTATAAATGCAGCCCTTTTTAGGTCTCGCCTAGCGAAAGCAGCGCATGCGCTGCTCTCACTATTGCGAGTACCTTTTGGAATCGATTCTGCGAAGGGCTTGCTTACACGCGTCTGCATGGACAAACATGGCTGCTCTTGCCTTTTGTCCGTAGCAGACAGCATGCGCGTGTCCGTAGTCCGTACAGACTGTGGACAGCCCAACGCCATTTTGCATTTTCGTGTCCTAGCAACAGAAATGCTTTTTCCTGTACGGCGTGTGAGTGCAAGCCCCCCGGACCCTCCCCCCCCGATACTCTTCCTCTCCCTGATCCCTGCCTCTGACACTCTCTGTCCAGTGCCCGCTTTTTCCTGTACGTCGTGTGAGTGCACGTCCCCCTGGACCCTCCCCCTGACCCTCCGTCCCTCCTCTCCCCGATCCCTGCCTCTGACTCTCTCTGTCCAGTGCCTGGCAGTGTTTGTGAGTGTTAATGCACGCCCCCTGTGCCCTCCTCCTGGTGTGCATGCCCCGGGTCCCTCCTCCTGCACACACCGGACCATCCCCCTGACCCTCCGTCACTCCTCTCCCCCGATCCCTGCCTCTTTCATGTGAGCACACTTCCTGCAGCTCGTGGCTGTTTCTGGTGCAGGCTGTGCATGTGCGGAGCTGGGCGGCTCTTGTGAGTGCGTGTGCACCAGCAGGTAGAGTGCGTGTGCTGCAGGTGGGGTGTGCGTGTGCTGCAGGTATGGCGTGCAAGCAGGGGTGGGGGTGCAGTGTGCACGCATGCGCTCATGGTACCCCTTGGCATTGCTCCCACGTGGGGGGGGTCTTTGAGGAGCACGAGGCCGCCACAGAGCTGGGGTGTGGGCTGTGGTGCCCCTCGTGCATGCACACTGCTCAACGTGTCCCTCGAGGCTGAGCGGGGAAAGGGGTGGGTGGGGGCATACCTCGTGTACTGCGCGAGGGGGCGGGCCCTGGAAGACAACATAAGAGCCCCCGTCGTGCACGCACGGTGTTTGACCCCTCACACATAAAATCACTGAAGGCTCGCTTGCCCATGGAGCTGTGGGCCTTCACTCTTGTAAAAGGGGTGGGGGGTGGGCTTCACTCTTGTGACAGCTGGAGGGCTTCACTCTTGTTGCAAGAGGTGGGCTTCACTCTTGTGACAGATAGAAGTCTGTGGGCTTCACTCTTGTGACAGAAGGAGGGCTGTGGGCTTCACTCGTGTGACAGCTGGAGAGCTGTAGGCTTCACTCTTACTGGGGACCAAGTTGTACAAAAAGTATTTTTTTCACAAGCGCAAGATCTGTGGTGCGTACATTGACAGGGTCTGCCTTTTCATAAGCCCAATTTGAAATGTGATAGGGCACCAAGTACCCTGCCAGGTATGCGAGCATGCATTAATGAAGGTGAATTAAAAGTGATAATGTGAGTCACGAATGGCTTCGCGACCCAGGTCAACGTTGCAATTCATTGCAAATCACAACAAGCATTGAAAATGCAATAGGTCTTGCCTTTAATTAAGTTAAAGCCATTTGCTTTGCTAATGGTATTGTATAGCAAAGCAAATGGCTTTAACTTAATTAAAGGCGAGACCTATTGCATTTTTAATGCTTGTTCTTTAGAATAAATTGGGCGGCGTTTAAACTTTTTTCAGAATGTTTGTTTGAGTGTTGGCAGTGGTCCTCCCCAACAGACTTTTTTTTAATCCACAAAGAGGAATGGGTCACATGGGGACCCCTTCCCTTTTGCGAATGCATGACCACCCCAACTTGAGAGTCAGTCATTTTTCATTGTTTTGTGACCGTATTACTTAAGCATAACATTGATATATCTCATACCAATTCGCATTTTGCAAGAGATGTCTACAGCTCACCCCTTTCAAATTGTGAATCGGTACCCATTCACAATCTCATTTAGGCGTCAGTAAAAGTTCACTGACTCCTAAAATGGAATTAGTTCATAATATAAACCTATTTTGCCGTCGCAAATGCACCTATTTTGCAAATTACCATGCTCAAAGTTCTCACCATCACAAAGGAAGCTACATCTCAGGGTTTTGTCCTGCACTGAAGGTATGACTGGTTAGATATGCGATTGTAATCGAAATACCACCAACTGATACCTGTTGCTTCTTCCGTAAGTCTGGGTTTCTTAGCCTGACATACGTAGGACGGCGGGACAGGTAGTAGGATTATGAAGATCAGATTATGAGAACTCATGGTGCTCAGATTTACAGTTCATCACAGACACCCTTGAAGAGGGTTGTCAATGTGACAATGCATCTTTTAGTTATGCGCCAAAAACACATACTTTACACCTTCCCCGAAAAGGGAACGTTGCACAAACGGCAATACGTGGGCTAAAAATCCTGCACCCAACAGTATAGTACCCACAAGTCTCAAGAAAGCTGAAAACCCCACTGTTGTACCTCTTGAAAAGGAACCACTACTTACCAGATAATCACCGCACACCCCAACTAATGCTGCTATTTAAGAGGACAAACTATAAATGTTCCTGCCTTAATGATTTCGGTTACTAGCATTGTTGGTAGCTCTGGTAGCATCCCACCCATGTATGGAGATTAATTGGAGGGCCTCTTCACTCTAGACATTTTCCCAGTTCTGCTGTTTTAGTTCTTGAATACAGTTGCTTTCTTTTTTGCGTTCTTATGCCATTTTGTGGACAATATTTCTGGTACCCGGTTCTAGGGTACGAACCGCATTTAAAAATACTCCCTTTTATAAAATAACCCAGAACGAGCAGGTGTGCAAAATGAGCTGTTGCACCTTGAAGCCTTCAAGCACCAGGTAGGCTTGTCTTTTTTAAAATCATAACTATGGAAAAACGGTACCGTTTGCAAATTTAGGCCAAGATTTACTGTTGCTTTACGTCAGTGCTTTCATGGTGCACTGGTGCAAATCATAGCGTCAGCCAACTTTCCGGCATAAAATATATTTTGCTCTGAAAGTCAATGTGTGCAGTTCAAAATCGTTTTGCGTCCTAGGGTGTGAGCAACAGGTGTGTAAAGGGACTAGCACAGCTCGAATATCATTGGGTTTCCACACAAACCAGATCTTCTAAAATAGCCTGACCAAATTTTGGGTGAATTCGTAACACCAGATAAATCCAAGTTCAAACAAGGGTCAACCAGAATATCGTCATTCAGTGGATTTCACTTTCAGCGTGGCGTACCCTTCAACGGTTGTCCTCTTATTTACATTTCACTGGAAGATGTACCTCAAATACGCGTCTCACCTAAGCTGATGTTGGCTCACCCTTGTGCCATAGGACATCTTTATTTTGGCGTTCATACAGCTTTTTCAGCTTGGCCGATAACATCACAGATGTATGACTGTTATTCAGTGCTGCACTGCACAATTGTTTGCCATTCTGGCAAAGCATGTACTGCATAAATATGTATTTGTGCTCTTGTGTCATTCGTCCACTGATTAGGAATTCTTGGCCTTTGACAATGGTGTCAGATGCTATGACAACGCACAACATTTTTAAGCATATTCAGGGCAAAAAGGCATGTTTTATATCCATAAGTAGCTGGTATAGCTGTAAATCGATGGTACAGCCAAAATTGACACAACAGCCCAACTCCTATTAAACATCAGCTCATGGATGACTCTGATGAATTTAAATGTAACCCTCAAAAGACATAAGAAGTCTTTTAGACACTGGCAGAGGACCGGCTTGCCTAACAGTTAAACAAAGGCTCTCGCCTCCACTCTCATGGTCTACAGCCATATCAAGAGGTCCTTGCTTAACTGGTGTGTGATGAAACTGCATCCACTGAAAACAAAAGAAAAATGTCCCTGATGCACAGGGAGTATTTTCTCTGAGAGGCAGGCTTAAATTGAAGATGCTTCCTAACATCAATTTTTTCATCTCCAAATATGACTTCAAACTGGTGACTCAGTTTTTACGGACTGTCTAATTGTTGCCTACTCAGATGTATCCACCATTCTGCAGCAATTTGGATTTCACTTACAAAATATTGGTCAGAATAACTCTCATTCTAGACTCCCTTAAATGGCTAACGCTTAAATCTTGCTCCACATGTAAGATAGCTTGTCTCATCTACAAAGTCATGTACCTACATTTCCCTATGTACTTCACACAAAAACTGGAATTGTCTGATAAAACCAGGACCCAAGAAGCAAAAAAAAAAATGTTTATCCTCAAACTCACCTTTTCAGGGACTCTATCCACCGATAAAAGGCTTGCTTCTTAAGTTTACCTTCTCAAATGTAAACCAAAGGATCATGTACTAAATCTGCCCTAGCTGGTCACTTTGCTGTGGCAATACACTTACTCTGCTAATGATCGAAATATCAATGTATATACATTTTTTATTGCACTTCTACTGTGCTCAGTATGTCATGGCTTTATATCTCCTCAGGCTAGCAAGTGACCCCGAAGTTACCTTCATGTACTAACTGCATCTTTGTCTTTATTCCCACAGTCTTTTATCTGCCTTATGGTTACTGATCACAAATGGTCAGTTGCTGTTTTCTTCAAATGTATAGTTTTTTACGTGCCATACTGTTGTATGGCTTCTGACTATAAATGTACATATCTCTCCCTGTTGTTCTTTTTATCTGTATCTATAACGCACATAAATGTTTGTGCAAATGTCGCTGTCATCTCAGTGAACTTTTGTTGTAGTGCATGTAGTCGAAATTTCGGGTCTAGCATGCCACTGTTAACTAAATAAGAAGATACGCGAGTGCAGACTAATGAGGGGTTGGTCAACATGAGTAACCGAAGAGTAGACTGACGCTTTGCTACAACATGGAATATGGCCTCATGTTGCTAAGATACCCATGGCATTTGATTGGCAACACCATTCAAACAATGACTCTTGTCTGAACAGGCCAAAGTAGACAAAGTGTAATACAGTGCAAAGAAATATTATTTCCTGTGTTTTCCATAGGGCCATCTTTTGCTGTTGCACACACGTGTTTGCATTATTCAGCTTCCCCATACAATCCTAAATACACAGTTATTTTTAATGATTTTTTTGTTGCAAAATTCAGAAGTCACACGTCACACACATATATTACCGTCAATCAAATTCAACACTAACACTTGCAAACCCTATATTCTATATCACATGTGTGACTCCCATGGTCTGAGGCAACCCCTTTTGAAGGAAGACCATAGGAAGGTGAAAGAGGAGAAAAGAAAAGGCCATCGCTCCATACTGACTACTCTCCAAAGCCCGACTAAGGGCACTTTTGCACTATATAAATCTCTGTTAACATGCATATGTATAAACCTCAAATAAATGTTACCACCCCAGTGATACAGCTCAGCTGATCTTCTCATGTAATGCTTCTACTCAGATGATATACCTCCGTCTTTCTCAAATCCTAGATATGACTATGCCTTCTGACTCTGAAGTCTTGCCCTATTCGGCAATCATGTTGAGTATCACCTTCTATAAGATCATGGCCTTTGCCATCCCGTCCAAAAGGAAACTCTGATATACCAGGTTATGAGAATAATGCCAATTGTTTTAGGAGCAACGAGCAGGAACCTTGTTTTGTTCGGACTTTATTTTAGAAAGAGATTAGAGAACCACAATTGTGTCTTCATAAGGCCCAGGTTTGTGTCTTATTTTCAGATACATCTGAGTGTTTTGAGGGACATTCAGACCAATATCCCTTAAGTCTTTGATTAGTGGTTAAACATAGAGCTTAAACTGTGTGAGTTCCAAGATGGAACCTTGTTGTACTCAATGTGGAAAAGGCGAATGATATAACAATTGTTTCTCGATTTTAAATGTGTTTTATCTGTCCTTCAGATATGATCGGAACCAGTGAAGAAAGTGCTATAAATCCATATCTGGTTTTGAAGTGTATGTAGAATTGTAATGTAGTCCAGATGCAGTAAGATCCAGAAGAACTAGGATGCAGGCTTCTTCTTTGTCCATGACTATTAGAGCAGTGGCAAGCACAGTTAGTATGGCTTTTTCAGTGACACAACTGCCCCTAAAGCCTGATTGCTTTGAGTCAAGGTGGTTATTTCTTTTGATATGTTCTTCAAATTGGGCAATATTTTCTAACATTTTGCCCATGAAGGGGAACAGTGTATCCAGTCTTTAGTTGTTGAGTTGATCAATGGGCCACCCTGAGTATGATTTGGGCCACTCTTAGTATTTCGAGAAGCCTGAATCACCAGACCTCACCAGTAGCGATTCTTTAAAAAAAATGAAGTCATGACACATCTGGAGAATCTTAGACATACATCCGAAATTTTTAAACCCAGTGTTTTGAAAATTCAAATGATTTTAACCAATTTTTTTAATGAAACCCTATCTTAAAGCAGTTTTAAATGCAAGACATAGGTTTAACTTGACTCGTTTAAGATTGGGCACCTTTCACTGATTGGTCAGTTTTCTAAATATGAATGACAGGTCTACAATTTTAACTACCAATTATAAGACGTGTACACTTTACGCAATGTCGACCTGCATATTTATACCTACAATCTCTGCCTTCCTTGGAGATTAGCTGCAGTATGGCATCTTTCTTGTGGGCTGTTCTCTACGCCAGAAAGAAGATTTCTTTAGTTCTTCCAGAGTAATGAGACATAGTGTGAAAGTTTTTATGGTGTTATGCTGGGTGGTAGTATACGTCATAAGTACACATTATTTATTGTATTCTTATGCTCCTATAATTAAAAAGATGTAAGCGTGTCTGCTAGGGTAGGTGGGGAGCACATGGCGAACCCAATATTAGGTTTTTGTTTTCTCCTCTGCTCTAGTTCCGTGGTATTTCAGCCAAGTATGCTACAGGAGGTATGGGCGAAATAATTCTCCTAGATATGATTGTACTTCTTTTTTCTATTTTTTTAACTGTTGCACACCTGTCCTTTTATTATTGATATACTGTAGTATTGTGATTTGATTTTAAACTTAATTTTACTATTGTGCTTTTATTGTAAAATTAGGCATATACTCTGAGCTGGTTCTATGAATTGTATTTTGTATTGTTTATGCTTTTTATAACTGAATTGTATTATATGGTGCTTTTATGGATGGCTAATTGCCTCCGGATAAAGTTATTATTGAATTGAGTTGATCAATGTCTGCTGGTGGTTTGCTTAGCAGCGGCTTGGCTTGTCTTTCTTTCACTCTGGGAATGATCCAGGCTGGAGAGATCTGTTAATTGTCTACAACCATGTGGGTGCTTTTAATGTATCACTGTTCATTTTGTTAGCGAGAAGGGTATAGTGTTTTCATTGTGTGAAGGCAGGCGTGGATTTCATATTTGTTTAGTTAGTGCTTCTTCTGATATAGAATCAGATGTTTCCCACTTCTTAGAGTCTTTCCTTTTTGCTTCTTTTACAAGGGTAATAGCCTCATTTCTCAGTATTTCCTCTCTCACGTTTTGGTTTTAGTCAAAAGATGACAACCTGTTGCATTTGTTATTTGAGCCGACTGTGATAGGGGGCTGCAATGCTTTGGTTGTCTTGTTGAGCGAGTGGAATAGTTTCTTTGCACTGTTTTCCCTCACTAAGCCAAGTGTGAAATAAGGCAGATTTGGCTTTGAAGATTTTCACACACATTCCTTGCTGTCTTTAGAGCGTTAATCCTACAAATGAATTTGATTTTATCGAATTTGCTTTCCAGTGCTCTAACTAATTTTCTTTACTAAGTCAAATCTTTGGACAACCAATGTTCTCACTGTTTTGATTTTTACCTTTCAAATGAAAATGTCCCACTCCCTCCAGTGCGACAGCTGCTAGTTGTTAGTTGAGCTACATCACTGCTAGAGACATCAGTGTTAGAGGCATTGGGCCAAATGCTGCTGTATCAATATCTATCATGTTTCTGCATATAAGAAGCTGGTGCAAAGGGTGTGCGTCCTGAATATCAAACCCGCAATATCGATGGGACAGAATATCCAGGACACAATATAAAAACCAACACCAACAGGTGTGTAAGTCTAGAGTTTGTATACCTAACTCCACAAATATGCACCTATGCGGTACATATATCTTCAAAGTATGTAGATGTGATTTAAAAGTAGCAAATCTATACTTCCCTATATGCACTTACCTTTTGATATTTTGTCCCTCGATATTCTGTCGTCAATATTCTTATAAGCCGTTATTGTTGGTGTTGATAGTCATTAGTATAACCAGTGCAGGGGATGTCCTTTCAGTACTGTTTTGGGGATTGAAATCTCAATAGGAATTTGACGAGAATCTGACAAGTCATAAATAATCATCACCTTAACATTTAAATGGCCCTCTTTGGCTGTAATGAGGTCTAATGAAACGCCTCTGTTATGTGGTGTTTGGAGTTATGGAACTGCAGCAGATGGTTGTCTGCCACATTGTTGGCATTGGCCCCCGAGTGAATGCTGAAAACTACAGGTAGATTGTTATTGGATTAGTCAGTTTCTTCAAGATTCTTAGAGCGGATACATTCTGTGTCTTTCTCTAGAAAGAGGTTATTGTGACCAGGACTATTATACATAATTTTGCAAATGATGGATTTTGTGGTGTTAGCTTGCTTTTCTTTACAAGGCATTTGAAGTACTGAAAGCTTGGTTCCTGAATAATTTTTCATTTAAGGATTTCTATATATATAGGAGTTACTATTCTATCTGTACTGTCAATTCTGAGGATGACATAACCTGGAGGTAACAAAAGATGTGACAGTGGTTGGGAGCGTCTAGTAATCCAGGTTTCAGTGAACACGATCAGGTCTAAGTACTTACAGGGTAGCAGATCCTGATTTCAATTGTGTGAGTTATTACCCATCTGCAGTTGTGCAGTGTGCAGTTCAGAATACCAAAAGTTGTTGTCAGTTTTGAGTTCATGTTAACATGACGTTCTGGACCTGCCTCCTTCTTCTCCTGCTTCTCCTGCTCCTTGTTATTTCTTACATCTTCTGCCACCTTCGTGGCCCACCCATTTGTGGTGCCACTCACTCATCACTGTTCCAAACCTTGGTCATTTCTTGTCTGGGCTTTTTCCCTGTGACCGCAACATATCCCAGCCCATGTTTTTTCTATGGAAGTGGAATCCATTCTCAGAAACACATATACAGTTATTTGGCCCAAAGGACCTGCATATGACAGAGCCAAGCACTTTTAAAGTGTTTTTAAACTTGACATTACTTCAACATTGAGATTTAATGAGCTGTAAGTCATTTCTACTGGTTGACACTGCATTGTTTACTATCAGGATACGATTGCATGAGTGCTACGTAATTTGGTGGTGAGGATGGTATACCACAGTGTAGTGGATATAATGTAGACGTGCCAAAATACTGCATCCCTTATATCGACAACCAACATTACGCCAAGGTAAGTAGATGTGGAGTTAAAAATATTAAATGTATAGTTCCTTATAAATACTTGCTGTCATGATATGTTGGTAGTTGATATCTTGGACACGATATTGTGTCCGATTGGTTTAGAACCATGATATTGTGAAACACAACAATTTAGGGTTGTACTTTCACTTTAATGGATCTGCAACTGTCTTGAAGTTAGTGTTGATGCATCACACTTTCACCGCAGAATGTTTACTCTGCTCTCCTGCCTGGGAACACCTAAACGCAACAAGGCGTGTTACCAAAGGTTGTACTGGAAAATCTGCCTTTAGGGAACCAGTCAACAGGTGCTGGGATCAGTGCACCACTGCATACCAGTGGTGTTTCTGGACTAATTTCACTAAATCTAAAGCAACCTGGGCAAAGCTGCCATTTGCATTTCTGTGCATATCTTCACAAGCCATCACTCCGCGGGGTCTGCTTGTTGACTAGTCTGGCCCAATAAATGTGTAGCTCTGTAACGTATATGTGGGGATGTGACAGAGGTGGCGTCTACACTCCTGACAGTGCTTTGAATGGGCTGGTACTGAGTACCGGCACTTTTTTATTTTGAGAGGGAGAGTATCAGCACTTCTCAAGAGAAATGTAGTACTTCTAATTGGAGAGTACCTGCACTTCTCAGGAACAAGCATGTACGCTTGTACAGAGTACCGACACTTCTCAGGAACAAGCAGGTACTCTAGTACAGGGTACTGGCACTTCTATTTTTCCATTTCAAGCACTGGCCCCTGAGATTTGTGGAGGGGGTTCCTTTCAGTGTGTAAGTGAAGAGTAGTACATTATTTTACTAATCTGCATAGTGTCACCACCATGTCATGTAATGTATATCGATGCCTTTGAGAAGAAGGCGGAGGGTCTTCATTGAACCAGAAATATTTCACCTTTTCAGAAATGTCTAGCTTTTCTACATGTATACTGTATTCGATACTTCAGCCAGTTGGGTAGCGAAAACATATTACTGGTGATGCCTCGGTTGTTGGTTCTGTGTAGTGCATATTTCTAAGAAACCATAGGGGGCTTTTTGACCAGGAGCGCCATGAGTATGTTTTTTTTTTAAACTTCTTTTTATTGCCATGAAATCATATGATATGCATGCATAGTAGTATATTTATGCATATGTTATACATTTTCAATCGATCTACACACATATACATTATGGAGTCGAGGTTCTTGTATTACATACAAACATTTGTGAAAATAAACAGTCACATGCACAGGTTTGTATTATTCTGACTGTTTCAAGGGTTGAGTTGTCCGGGAGGGCAATGATAGTGATTAACTAGCCAGTCAGAGTAGCAGGTGCCTCAGGGAGCTCTAGCCCATCCATGTCTCTTTAGGTTGAGGGGCCTTCTTCAAAATCTTGGAATTTTTTTAGGGCCTAAGCGGAAAACTCACCGTGAGCCCTAAGAGGGTTAGAATATTCTATAAAGCTTTGGGCGACTTCCTTCCACATATCAGAAAGAGGCCTTCTGCGTGGCCCATTCGCCTCTTCCCTTAAATGTGCCTCTTCTTCCTCAGTAGCCCAGTATGACACCTCTGTTTTCCATCTAGTATATGTAGGACCTGAATTCGTCTTCCAGGTCCTAGCTATCTGCAAGGGCCAGGTCTATCTTTTTTCAATAAAGATTTTTTTTTTTAAAGAAAGAAAAAAAAAGGGCCAGGTCTATCAGTTTATTGCCCACTCTTTTGGGCGTTGGTCGGTTAATCCCTCCTACTAAACAGATCTCAGAAGACACCTTAGTTTCACTGTCAAGGGATTCACCTAAATGTCTAATAATATGCGCCCAGTACCCCTGTATCACTAGGCAATTCCATACCATATGGAAAAAGTCTGCTGGTTGCGATAAACATCTAGGACACAATCTAGGGTCACCACCAAAGATGTCCCCGATTTTCTTAGGTCAGAGGTATGTTTGGTGTAGAAAATTAAACTTTGTGAATTTCAGTCTTTTAGTGCCACAGCGGTGTGGAGTGGCGCAAAATGCGATAGACTGGCGTAGACTGCAGTGGCAGAGTGGATTGTTTCAGAGTAGAGTGAAGTGGCGTAGAGTGCAGTTGTATAGAGTAATGTCGTAGAGTGTAGTGGTGCAGAGTAGATTAGAGGGTCTTGGAGTGGATTGGCTTAGATTAGATTGGCATTGCGTTCAGTGGCGTAGAGTTCAGTGGCTTAACGTTTAGTGACGTAGTGTGGTATAAAGTAGAGTGGCAGAGAGTGAAGTGTTGCAGAGTATACTGGCGTAGAGTGCAGTGGTGCAGATTTGAGTGGCGTGGGGGAGAAGTGGCGCAGAGTACAGTGGTGCAGAGTAGACTAGAGTACCGTAGACTGCAGTGGTATAGAGTATAGTGGCATAGAGTGATTTGGTGCAGAGTAGATTGCGTAGAGTGCATTGGTTTTGAGTAAAATGGTGTAGAGTGCATTGGCATACAGTTCAGTGGAAAGGAGTGCAGTGTTGTAAAGTAGGGTAGCATAGTGTGGAGTGGCGTAGAGTAGTGTACAGTGCAATGGCTAAGAGTGCAGTGGTGAATGTAGTGTGGTTTAGAGGGCATTGGCGTAGAGTGGAGTGGTGTAGAGTAGAGAGGCGTAGAGTGGAGTGGTACAGAGAAGAGTGCAGGTGCACAAGATGAAATAGGTTCTCTAGCGTTGATTTCCGTATGTTATGCCCCCTTTCAGAGGGGCCTCTATGGTACTAGGTCACAATCCCTCAGTAGTACTGCTACCTGGTTTATGGAAGCCCTGGTATTGTGAATACCAGGGGCTAGATTCCTGCATTCTGTATTTTGGGGGTACACTGGGCACTCCTGGTGCGGCCCAAGTAGTCGACTAGCGCAGCTTCAGCGAGTCATATTTAATTCCTCTTTTTGGCATTTCTTAGATCAGAGCCTGTAGGCATGCATGCATTAAAAAACCTCACCTTTACTTGGCTGGGCGTGTGAACATTCTGTGGTTAATAAACTTTTTTTCTTCCACACCTATTCAAACCAGTTCCACTTGCTTCCCTCGCAAGTAATGTTTTTTTATTTTATTTCAGCTGTTCCCAAAAATATCAAAATCTGGCAAACTGGTGTTTCATGGAAATGTGTGTGTATGGTAAAACCGCAACTATATATTAACACCTGGATATTTTGTGAGCTTTTTTTTTAGAGTGAATCACAAATGTCTTTAAACATCTTCATTTTGTTTGGGGAAAAATAAACATAGTTTTTTTTTATTTCCTCATAAACATAGGGCCACAAACACTTTTTACCTTTTGAAGAATGGAATAGGAAGGGGGGTAAAATATATCTGTACGTGTGTTGGGATTTACATGGCGCAAACCTTGAGGCATATTTAGGGGGATTTGGCCTGGGGCAGCGCAGCAAGTCACAATGCTGCGTTGCCCTGTGTCAAAGTGAAAGAGCAGAAATGCCCTGTATCTATGGCATACAGTGCATTCCTGTCCTTTCCTCCTTCCTCGCACCGTTTTGGCAGCCTAGCGCCAACGCAGGCCCGCTTGCACCATGGTGCAAGGGTGCCTGCTTTGCATGCTGGATTGTTTTTGTGCAGAATGGGGCACCTTCCTCCACAAAAACAATGCTGGGAGGTTTTTTCTTCTTTCTATGTGTGCTGCAAATAGAAAGAGGAAAAAAGGAGAAGAAATAAGTTCTCCCCGTTGCTCCTCGCCTGCAGAGGCGTATGGTTTTGGCGCATCCCTAGGTTTACATGGTCTTGTAAATTTGAGGATGCGTCAAAATCCATGAGTGTTGCACGGGAACACCCATCGCAAAGCCCATGGAACACCTCCTAGCGCAGAGTAAGGCAATGCAGCGATTTGTGCTGCCTTGCCTTGCTCCTTGGGACTTATTTACAAGCCTCTAGCTTCCCGGTGCGGCAATTTTAATATGGGAAAAAGTTACTTACGGGCACCGCAAGGGGCTTGTAAATAAGCCTCCATATTTATGAGGCCATTCAAAGCCACACACAGCCGCTTTGCCTGGCCTCATAAATATAACTTTGTGGCTTGCGCCTTTGTTGCGTCACTAAAAGTAACACTACGGCGCCGCAAGGGGATCGTAAATATGCCCCCTAGTTTGGAGCAACACAGCGCTGAATATCATAATACGTAATATAACTTGCTTTTCTTTCGTTTCGAAATACTCTCAATAAAGGGTATTGCTACGATTTTCCTACTGAATGTTTCAATTAAATGTTATACACTGACCGCACAACAATGGAAAACTGATATGGCCTTGGTGGGATTTGGACTCTGGTCCTGCAGATCTCACCAGATAGTGCAGCCTCAATAATCCGTCTTTTCTGTTATATATTAAGAAGGGGCTTTGAGAAACAGTTCAGAATTGTGTACATCAGTTAAAGTATGCATTACACATTTTTTCAATTACATGGAAAATAATTAGATTTTTTTAAGCATAAGAAGATTAATTTGCATATCTTTAAGGCATTGCTTGATATGTAAAATAATAGAAATTGCAGTTATTTCTCCAGTACACTTACGAGGTTGCTATCTCCTTTCTATTTATAATATATTTATTTCAGTGTTTGTCAGTGCTTTAAATGGCACTTTTTCCTTACAGAGGAGAGTACCGGTACTCATTCAAGCAGGTCGGCATTTCAGTTCTAGTGAGCATGTGTCACATTTTTACTCTGTGACACATGCTCACACGATGGCCATTTCACACCGGTTTCACATCGGTAGTGACATGGCACAGCCAAGCAACGTCTGACGTCACCCGCCAGGTAGTTGTTCGGCTGGAAGGTTAGGAATCCCTTTGAAAAGGCCCGTTTAGGCTGGGTTTCTTGTTTCGGTTTCCCAGCGCAGGACGGAAAGCAGAGCCACAGGATCACCCTTTCCAGCACAGAAGAAGAGCACAATCCTGAAGGGGTTTGCCGTCGCCAGTCAGACCCAGCGAGAAACCCTCTTCATCAACTCCTCCGGTACTTAGGTTATTACCCTGCACAGCGTTTGTATTGTTCCTGCCTCTGCTGTGACGCAGGATTTGATGGGCCCCTTGGAGAGATGCGATGCAGGGCACCAGTGTGAAGCGCTGCAGCCGCCCTTGCATTACCTCCTCGTCAGACCTCCCCGTCACAGTCCTTAACGTATGAGCAATAGCTCCTCCCACAGAACTTCCAAGCAAAACTCCCTTAGCCCATCCCTATCCTCCAGGCCACTCCCACATCCTGTGGCTCATAACTCCTGACCTCCTGCAGCACATCCTGTTGTTTTTTTCTGCGAACTACTCCATGCGAGACTCTCTTCTGGAGGTGCTTGCTGTAGGGTGACACTGGATGTTTGTTCTTCAGCGCCCAGATGCCTACGGATGCTTTCTGTAAACACGTTCTGTTATGACGTGGTGTGTCCTGGCTGCCGGCTGGGGAGTGCGGTGGCCTCACTCTCCTTGTTGGGGCTTCTGTTTTGCCAGGGGGCTACGTTGGCCTTGCTGTCCCCGTTGCTTCTGCCGGTGGTTTTCTCTCAGCGGCAGGTCGCCTGTGCGGGTGTTTTCCCTCCCTGTCGTCCGTCCGCTTGCTGTCGGCGGTGTTTGGGTGCGGTTGGTGTAGTGTGGGGTCCATGTATTGGGCTTCTTTACTGCCCCTGTGCTCACCTTGAAGGTGGGGCTTTGCCCTCTGGTCTTGTTGGAGGTGGGTGGCTGTGCTGTCCTTTCTGTGGGGGGAGGCTTGCGGTATGCCTTCCTCCGATGGCCTTGCTTCCGTAGTTCCTGCTGCGGGTCATGTTGGACCAGGCTTCTGTTTTCTTGGGGTCTCCTGCTTGGAGAAGGAGGCCTCGGTTCCCTCTGTTGTTGAGGTTGGTGGTGGGCCCTTGCTGGCTGTTGCCGGTGGTTCCTGTTCCCCTGGGGTGTCCTCCTCTGTCCAGGGCTTGTCTAGTCTGCTTGCTTCTGGCTGGTTGGCTCTCTTTCTCTGACTGTCCCGGCGCCCTTCGGCTCTTCTTTCCTGTGCTCAGCGTTGGGTGCCATTTTTCTTGGTTGGTGTCTGGATTGGGACTAGTCTGCTTTGACGGTGGCTCCTGTGCGTGGCTTGGATTCCTGGATGCTGGCTTCGCCTTGGGTCTGGCTGTGTCCTCCTTGCAGGCTCGGTGAGCGGCGGTGTGGGCCTTTCGGGGTCTGGCCTCTGCGCCTGTTGTTCCTTTGCTGTCCCGGTTGTTGAGGTGTTGTTTCCTGTTGTGTCCCCGGATCCTGTCCTTTCCGCCTGGTGGGGCTCTTCCGTTGGATGGTGTGGGCTTCCCGTCTGCTCCCTTGGAGCCTCTGGCGGCGGGGTCTCTACCTTTCTACCGATCCCGCTGGTTTTTCTTGTCGCTTTTACCTCGGCCTGGGGTGTTGGGCTCCTTGCTTTGTTCTGAGCCCGTTTTTGGGCGTTTCTTTCTGGTTCGGGTCGTTCTCAGATCTGTTCCTTCCTTTGTTCCCTCCTCATTTGCCTGATCGGACAGTCTGGTTCTGCCTGTGTTCTATCCTACTCCTCCTTCTGGGGTTGTGGTGCGACTGCACTGTTTGGATGTTGTTCAGGCTCTTGTGGTGTCCTTGGTTCGTGCTCCCTTTTTGTGGGGTGGCTTCTCTTTTTGTGGCCTTTGCCTAGCGCGGCTGGGGTCTGATGCGCCTCTTGGTCGGTGACTGTGGTGCGCTCTGGGGGTGTAGTGTGTGGCTGGTCGGTGCGGGGGCTCCTTCCTGTGCTGGTTCGGGGGGCATCTGACTGAGCCCTACGGGGCTGCTGCTTGCGGTTCTATACTTGCCCTTATATCCCATTTTCATTGGTTGTGGGCCTGACGGGGTCTACTGTTTTTGGGGATGCTGCCTTGCATTCTGTTAGGGTGGGGTGACTTTCAGCTTGTGCTGTTGAGGTCTGTTTCCTGCTTTTTGGTGAAGCCGATCCTTGCTTTGGTATCTGCTCATACGTTAAGGACTGTGACTGGGAGGTCTGACGAGGAGGTAATGTCCGATTACTTACCGATAATACTCATTCACAGTCGTAGACGTCCCCGTCACAGTCCTGGTTCCCATCCCTCCCTCCCTGTTTGGCTTCTTATGCTTGGTGGTACTGGATGTGCTGCAGTAGGTCAGGGGTTATGAGCCACAGGATGTGGGAGTGGCCTGGAGGATAGGGATGGGCTAAGGGAGTTTTGCTTGGAAGTTCTGTGGGAGGAGCTATTGCTCATACGCTAAGGACTGTAACGGGGAGGTCTACGACTCAGAGTAATGTATATTACCGGTAAGTAACCGGACATTACACAAGCACTAAGTGTGCTTGTGTAATGCAGGGGCGGCTGCAGCGCTTCACACTGGTGCCCTGCATTGCATCTCTCCAAGGGGCCCATCAAATCCTGCGTCACAGCAGAGGCAGGAACAATACAAAAGGAATCTAATAAATTCCTTTCCTGCTGTTTCTGCCTCTCCTGCTGTGTTTCGCTCCGGTCCTCGATGCTGGCCCGGCTCCTCTCTCCAAGGGCAGATCTTTAGGTGGGTTTATTTGGGGTCACCCCCCCCCCCCCAACCCAATTATATTTTGTATTTGGTCCGGTTCTATGGCATTTATTTAGGCCAGTTAGTTGGTACAATTAAAATGTTTGGGCAGCTGCAACTGGTATCTGGGCTAGCAGGCCTTTAAAAAATCACAGACGTGGAGTGTTCCTTTTCGATGGCCCCTGGGGTGCTATACACTGTTTTGGTCTTCAGTATTTTGCCGTTTGTATGGCTGTTGTCCTTTATACAACTCTCCAATTTACACCAGAAGTGGTGTTTAGATTTGTGCCTAACAAGCGGATCAGTGAAATATCATGGGTTCTCACCAACATTTTTGTTCGCCTCGGATCACACAATTTGGTAAAGTGGGGAAGCCAGGCTTAATCCCAGGTTTTCTGGTTTCACATTGTGCAGTTGACCAGGAATCAGAAAATCTGGACCTAATCCTGGCTTCCCCACTTTAACAAATTGTGTGATCCTACGCAGTTGTTTATAATTTCCCTCCTTTTACTTCATTATCACATATAGGAGAACCTCGCAATATTACTTCAGGCTATGCGCTTTGCAAAATTCTCCCCGGTGTTTGATTGATAAATTATAGTGATTATGTATAATAGGAACCCAGGCTGCTCAAGAGGATGAACATAAGTTCAATATTGGCATTGTTGTCAGGATGGAGGGAAGAATTCATGTTATTAAATTCACGTTTGAAAACTATCACTTTAAATGAAAACATGCTTATCAACGCACTGGTATAATCTGATGTAATAAGGATAATCGGTTCTGCATGTTGTTAAATAACACTTTTTTAATTGGGAAGAGACTTTATTTATAGTTTACACTCTTGCTGCAAGATGTGTTTAAAATGAGTGTTGGTAAAGTTAAGAGGTGCAAGACACCCTAGTTACTTTCTTTCTTTAACTTCACTTAACCTTTAAATAAATGCTTGCTTGTTTATTTAACATCTTTTTGATGTCCGTTCTTAGTCGAGTAGGGTGCAGCCTAGTGCAGCTGTTGATCGGGGGGGCCGCACATCAAGGTCAGTGCTGTATAGCATTCTGTTAGTCCATAACCAGAAAGATAAAGCATACTAAAGACGGTGATACTGGTGGCCCTAAACATGGAATGTTTAGCCTACAGCAAACTCTTTTGTGGGTCAGTCATGTGCCGTAGGCCCTTGCCTCTCCTCACACTGTTAGAGCTGTGCAGGTAGCAGACTCTTTTCACAGTGGTGCTTCTCGTGTCGAGACTCAGGAAAGACACTGATGCAGGCAGAGATAGTCAGGGTCAAACAAGTTAGGTGAAATGTGCTTCATAGCTACACTGGTTCTCCTCTACCCGCCCCCACCACCCAAATGGGCAACTGTGGCTATCAGAGCAGCACTGTTAGAAGTAAGGCAGATCAATGAAAGCAGGCCTGCCCCCGGTTTAGCTGGTACTTGGTAGATGTTCAAGAAGTAGGGTGGGGGTTAGTGTTGTGGTTACTCAGTGGCCTAATGCATCCACTTAAAAAATGTGTGTTTGACCTCTTGGTCTTAGCTTTAAATCATAGGATGTTCACTCAGCCTTTCATCCTTCTGAGGTCGATAAAATGAGTAACATTGACTTGGGTAATATGCATCTTTCAGAAAGCACCAAAATACCTCAAGGGATAAATGTACACTTTACTAATTAGTTATCATCCAACAGAGTGAGTGTGTGTGTCTGTGTTTTTTTGTACTGCCAATTGCCACTGATGATATTGGAATACCCTTTCTTTAAGGGTATACCCCTTCCACTTGCTTTGCTACTATGTAAGGGTCCATTTACTATAGCGCAAGGAATGGGGTTTCTCGGTTGGAATTGGCATTTCAACCATTTTGCCACGCCCCACCCTGGTTTCATCTGTATGCCCTTCAAATTAATACCTTTGTCCACCACCTCTCCTTTTTAGTTGGCTACTCAAAGGTGATTGTCGCTGAATCTGTGCATAATAAATGTGATTGATGTGCCATTTGTGCACCGCCAATTTCATATGCAACATTTTTAAAGAGAATGTTAAAAGTATCTTTAATACATGCAAGGGTATCAAAAATATATTACAGATTGAAGCAATTTGTCATTATTCGCACCCCAAAAAATTCTTGTCATTAGCCCCGCCCACTGCCCCGCCCTCCTAGCCCCGTCTTCTTGCCACGGCCCCAGGTCACAGCTCAATTTGATGAGTACCTGCACTTTTTTTTCCCCCATTTAAAGCACTGGTGTTTGTATAACGTCAACATACCGCAAAATGGCCTGTTCTGAGCACAATGCGTACAAGAAAGAGAAAAAAAGGTGATAAGGTCATGTGACTACATTTGTAGTTTTGAACCTATAGACACGGGGTATAATCCCAGCATCAGCACTTTTGTAACTGTGAACGATCACCTAATCTCCTTGTACCTTAAAGCAGTGATTAATTTGAGCCTGTGGTTCCCACATGCACTTATTTTTGGGGTCCGGCACTTCTTTTTCCTCATCAGACATTGACTGAGAACAAGAGTGGGAAAACGCACACTGGGGAAAGGAAAAAAAAGATGGAAAAAGGAGAAAGGAGGAACCCGCAAAAGTGAAATAAAGGGGCATGGAGTGTCTGGTAGTGATTAAAGAGGCATGAGATGGATTCAAGGCTACGCATTTGGGGCGTTGGCAATTAGTAGCACCATCCACGAGATACTGAGTAGAGCTGGTGGGCGCCAGAACTCCTCCCAGCCATTAAACACCTTACTTTCAATCTTCTTTTGCGCTGAGGAAATGGTGTAATGTGTCCCCATCAGCAAGGCTGGACTGGTCATATCAGGCATCGGGCGTTTCCCCTGGAGGCTGGAAGGGTGGGGGCCGCTTTTGTAGTAGTGCAGCAGAGTTCCTTGTATACAGCCGTTTTCAGGCAACAATAAAAGTGCCATGATAACTCCGGTAATTAATGCAGCTGCTGGAGAGAGATCGGAGTTTTTCCTAGTGGCAGTTTTGACTCACCTAAGGTAGCGCAGAGGGTTAATATGCCTGCTGCAAACAGAGTGTACTATGCAGATCACAGAGCAGTATTGTATGTCGTAGCTCAGTGGTTTACGACTTTTGTCAGAGAGACCATTTTGTTACTGTGCAGTTCATAAATTACAATCGTAATCTAGGTTAGAAAGTTATGTTTTTGCCCCAGTGTTTAATTATCCTAATTTTGCTAAAAAGGATTTGTTTGAGTAGAAGTAAATTCTCATTATCAAAGTCAACCCTAACCACTGTGTTACATTCTGAATCCTAAGTTTGTGGTTCCCCAGACCAAGCACTCTTAAAAAAAAAAATGCCTACCAGTATGGATGACATGTGAATCCTACACCTTGTAGTCCCCTTTGTCTTCGTAACATTTTCTATACACTAATTTACACATCTGTATTTCATTGTCTGTGTGCTTGTGTGTGATGTAAAATGCTCCAACACCCTACACTGGTATAAGAGGCGCTAAAATACAAATAAAATACATGTGAGTGAGGTGCTATGGAGAGGTAAAGGCAGTGCTGGAGGGTGATAATGGGGCAATCATTGAATAGCCCCAATAAAGATTGCTGTATCCTGGTGCACTGTGAGAACATCGTTTACTATGCTTTAAAAACGAATACAATTTAATATAGAATGTAAAATGTGTTGTTGAATGCAACATTTTCCCCACATTTCTTGGAGGGAGACACCCCCCCCCCCCCAAACCCCCTTGTAGTGGTCGGGCTCGCTCACTGTGTGTGCTATGCACTGTATGGGGGCTGGTCTGACAAGATTTGCCAGGGCTGCTTTGGGTTCCCAGTCCGGCCCTGTCCATCAGAGCTCACTGATAGTAGTTTAATTCTTGAAAACCTACAATTTCACGAGGAACTAAAATGCACCTCTATTAAACAGCCGAGGTAAGGCCAGGTGAAAGCTGCTTTTATCCTGGACATGTTTTGTCTCATTTCACTGCTGGTGTTCTGTCCTTTAAAGCTCTCTATCAGTGACTCTCAGTCTCTCGTGCACGTGCAAGAGCATTTCAAGCAGGCCCAATGGTAGGGCTGTATTATTACTCTCCTCATTTGCTGAAAGTACAGCAAGCTTCATAAACACTTTTGCCAATTGTTCCATGGATAGAGTTGGAATATAAATTCATCCTCGGGTATTTGGATGCATTTTATGTCTCTCCTCTGAGTTTCAGGAGAGGTGTAATGTCCTTGTGCTTCCTGCCTGACTTGTGCATCAGTTCTGATGCATAATTAGACACTTCCTCTACACTTCCAGGCTGGTGCTTAGGTGGGAATCCTTGGGAGTGGGACAGTGCATGGCAAGGGAAGAACAGATGCTGACAGTGACGTAACGTAAAATGTTGGGGCACACCTGTAGAATGTGCAGAGGGACCTCTAAGTCTCCCATATCTCACAGAAATTCAATGGCCTTGGGCTGAATAGAGACCCCCTGCACTACAGGATCCGATAAAGATGTCCCTTTTCACTTTACATGTTGCTCTTGAATAAAATAGGAGCAGGCCACATTGTGTCTGTCTCTGTCAATGTGACAAACCCCTTTGAAACCAGAGGGCAATCTCAGTAGGAAAAGGGATGCCCGAAACGCGTCATGGAGATGAGGAGTAAATAATAATAAAGAGTATACTGCCATTGATTCGTCCTGGTGTTCCGTTTCCTTCAGTTCGCCGAGAGGAAGTGCTGGGAGTTGTTTTGCATGCGTATATATATATATATATATATATATATATTACCTACTGGCAGTCGCCAGTAGGTAGTTATAGTTAGGACCACGTTTCCATAGGAAATCCGCAACATTCTATTTTGAATAACTTTGGCGCCGGTCGACGAATCCTCGCGAATTTTTCAAAATAGGTGGGGCGCTACGCTCCGCTCCTTCCCTGAAAGTCTCGGGGGGGATTCGTCAAGCGGGGGCTGAGATAAAAGGGGGGTCCCAAAACGCGTTTTTCCCATGCATTTTTCCATAGGACCTTTAGACAGGGCTACAGCCCGAACGTCTGAACAGAATTACTAGAAATTTGGCAGAGAGGTAGTCCTCAGGTCAAGGAAGTGCCTTTTGTAGGTTTGGTGTAAATCTGTTCAGTAGATTCTGAGAAAATAGCCTTTAAATAAATATATATATCTGAGCCAGCTTACGGTGCGCTTACGGTACGCTTACCGTACGCGTACGGTGGCGTGCGCGAGCGCGATTCTGATTGGCTCTTAGATCTTAGTAAACATTCGAATCGGTCGAACCCGGAAACGGCGGCCGCCATTACGTGTGTTTCCCTCAGAAAAAAAAGAGTGATATCTTGAAAAGGGGGCAAGGAGGAGAGTTACAGACCCCCTAACATTTGTAAGGGGGTCAAAGAAGGACAGAAAAGTACAAAGAAAACATTTATTGATTTTAAAAAAAATCGCGGGGTACGCGTACGGTAAGCGTACAGTAAAAAAAAAAAAAAAATGAAAATCAGATTTAAGTGTTTAGATATTAGGGGGCTCTAAAAAGAGCCGTTGTGTTTCTGAAGTGATTTTTTAGTGGTACCTACAAGTAAGTACCGATGCAGAGTCTAAGGTTCAAGAGGAAGACTCTGTTCCCTTCATCATTGAAGTGCACACCATCTCCTCTATAAATGTCTTGCATGTCGTAACGCAAGTTGTTGTGGTAAATGGAACCCATACCATAGTCACGGAGGAAAGCAGAAACAGATTTGTTGACGTGCTTTCTTGCTTTGTCAATCTGCGGACAGAAATGATTGGACCAGTTCCATTTTTGCCTTTGGCATATGTTAGAAAACACAAAGGCAGTTTTAGGGAAAAGTGAAAACAGTTGTGCAAAGGTGTCCTTCATAAGCATTTCCAGACCTACCCCGGTCAAAGTGCCTAGGTCATTGCCACCACAGTGCACTATTATGAGGTCAGGGTGTTGGATGTGCATGAAGGATTTCACCAATGGCATCAATTGGTGCCACTTTAACCCTCTCTGACCAATCCATTTAATGTCTACATTTGGCAAAGCAAGGTCTCTCACCACATCTGTTTTCTCTGCATACTTTTCACTCCAGAAGACATAGCTGTGCCCTACAATCCACACTGTGAACATCTTCAAAGGAGAACTGGATGCACTCAGGAGGTGTCTTTCAGTAGAATGGCAATATGAAAAGAAAGACAGTTTGGAAATGGAGGCATACATATTTTTTTTTTTTTTAAAAGAACTGATTGGCTGTTTCATACCATTCTAGAATAAAAACTAGGCTGTATGTGTAAATTAACCCCTTCCATGCTCATGACGGAACGGTTCCGTCATGAGCATCGGTTGAGCTGTGCTCATGACGGAACCGTTCCGTCATGGCCCCGCCCGCGCTCGAACCCTTCAGCACCGCGGGGGAATCCGCACAGTGCTGAAGGGGTTAATAGAAGCATGTTTTGTATTGGTACAGAAAAATGTGTTACCAAAGAACAGTACTATGGATTTGCTGTTAGGTTTGAAAAGTCAAGCACTCTTGCTCTGTGGAATTGAAACATTGTTTGGTGAACTTCTGACCTAACTCCACACAGCAGTGTTCCATGAACTGTTGCTATGGTAGCAGGCAGAAGTCAAGTTGGGGGAAGGGTACTAGGCAGAAGTCAAGTTGGGGGAAGGGTACTTTTGGAAAAGGGTTGGTTTTCAACCAATAGAAATGTGTGATTACATTTGAAAAAAAGGGGCAAGCACTGAGATTTGAAACTAACATGTATATGTGTGGAAAAAGAGAGGGAAAGTTTGCCATTATCTGGTTTTGCTGAGAGGAGAGAGGTGTAAAGAACAGAGATCCTGGCTCTGATAATCTGCTGTTTGAGTGCCACATTTCTTTCACAACTAACTAATTTTAAAGGTGAGTTTAGAGTTTGAGAGGGGATGTATATGGTAAATTAAGAAATGAATAATAGAAATGCAATTCTTTTTGTTGAAGTTGTGTTTATTATTTTCTGTTTTGGGAGAAATTTAAATGTGAGGAACAAGTAAAATAATATGGACTATGTTTTCACAATAAATTAAGGTGTACTGGTATATTAAAAGAATAGTTTAAGGGTTTGAGGTTGGACTCAGTAATGCAAATACATTCAGCATCACTAAGGCTGGTTGCCCTTGCTGGAGTGTAGGCAGTCACCCAGGTTACAAATGGTGCTGGTCTGAAAAAGCAGTTTGGACATGTGCTTTTTAAAAAATCTGAAAAGTGGATTCATAATGTGTCACTCTGTAAAAATGTTTATCACTTGCAAAAAAAAGAGCAGTAAGTGTGCTTTCAAATTGGCAAAGAAATTTCGTTTTGTGACTAATGTGAAAACATGACTCTGTGTGCAAATAGGAATTACAGGCAGAGATTTATTGCGTATTGCTCTGGTGATTTCACAGTTGCATTAGATGGAAAGGGGGAGCCATTTTTTGGTGCAGAAGCAGACTCTTAGCACACACCTAGCTTCTTACTATGTGGAATCATGCACAGTATTCACAAGCGAGTGGGGTTTGAGGTTTCAGTCAGTAATGCAAATACATTCAGCATCACTAAGGCTGGTTGCCCTTGCTGGAGTGTAGGCAGTCAACCAGGTTACACATGGTGCTGGTCTGAAAAAGCAGTTTGGACATGTGCTTTTTAAAAAATCTGAAAAGTGGATTCATAATGTGTCAGTCTGTAAAAGTGTTTATCACTTGCCAAAAAAAAGAGCAGTAAGTGTGCTTTCAAATTGGCAAAGAAATTTCGTTTTGTGACTAATGTGAAAACATGACTCTGTGTGCAAATAGGAATTACAGGCAGAGATTTATTGCGTATTGCTCTGGTGATTTCACAGTTGCATTAGATGGAAAGGGGGAGCCATTTTTTGGTGCAGAAGCAGACTCTTAGCACACACCCAGCTGCTTACCATGTGGAATCATGCACAGTATTCACAAGCGAGTGGGGTTTGAGGTTTCAGTCAGTAATGCAAATACATTCAGCATCACTAAGGCTGGTTGCCCTTGCTGGAGTGTAGGCAGTCACCCAGGTTACAAATGGTGCTGGTCTGAAAAAGCAGTTTGGACATGTGCTTTTTAAAAAATCTGAAAAGTGGATTCATAATGTGTCAGTCTGTAAAAATGTTTATCACTTGCAAAAAAAAAGAGCAGTAAGTGTGCTTTCAAATTGGCAAAGAAATTTCGTTTTGTGACTAATGTGAAAACATGACTCTGTGTGCAAATAGGAATTACAGGCAGAGATTTATTGCGTATTGCTCTGGTGATTTCACAGTTGCATTAGATGGAAAGGGGGAGCCATTTTTTGGTGCAGAAGCAGACTCTTAGCACACACCTAGCTGCTTACTATGTGGAATCATGCACAGTATTCACAAGCGAGTGGGGTTTGAGGTTGGACTCAGTAATGCAAATACATTCAGCATCACTAAGGCTGGTTGCCCTTGCTGGAGTGTAGGCAGTCACCCAGGTTACAAATGGTGCTGGTCTGAAAAAGCAGTTTGGACATGTGCTTTTTAAAAAATCTGAAAAGTGGATTCATAATGTGTCAGTCTGTAAAAATGTTTATCACTTGCAAAAAAAAAAGAGCAGGGAGGAGCCAAGATGGCGACCGGGACGGCAGCGTAGACTCCCGGCTCCGTAAACCTCCGCATCCCGCACGGATATCCTGCACGAGATCCTTAGTCTGCGCTATGCGATCGTGTTTGGGAATGAGAGTGGCACCCGAACGTGTGACTCCGAGGTTTCTGGCTGCGGTACCGCCGGAGAAATGTGCATTTGAACTTTGCGGCCCGTGCAGCCCTGGAGCCGGGACCTCGAGTGGACGCCTTGGCCGGGTGGCAGTCCAACAACAGCGGCCTGTGGTGACTGGGTGGAGTCGGTCCACCGGAGCGGTGCTAACCTCGGCCTGCATTTCGCCGTGGTCGCTCCCACTGCCAAGCGTAGCGGACTGAGGGCATGCCCGGGGGTGCAATTCTCAGATTCTCCGCTGTTTGCCCCTGCCTTTGACTGTGAGCTGCCCGGACGCCGCCCGTGGCTCGCCCTGATCCTTGCGGGCTGCTCCCGGATTTTCGCGGGAGCTGGTCCGTGGTGGGGACGACTGTTGCCCGTGACCACGCAACGGATACATTTTTGCCTGCCCCCGGAACCCTGTCTCCAGCGACGTGGACCTCGAGGCGCTTGTCCCTGGGTCCCGGCCCCAATACGGGTCGGGCCTCCCCGGCGGCCATCTTGTTGCGATGCAGCCTACCATCCTGTCCACGGGGTCGCAGCAGGATTGGGAGTGTGCGACTTTTGGGAGTGTGGCGGAGCGATCGCAGAGAGCTGTGCTGGGGTACGGCGACCTCCTAGAGGCCCTTGGTGCCCTTCATTTCTCCTTGGTTCGGGGCGTCGGGGTCTTGGGGAGTAAGCTCGATGGTGTGGCATCAGCGTTGGGACAGTGGCGGCCTGCCTGTCCACAGGTACACAGGGACTTCCCACACTGCACACAGGAGGACAATGTCGCGGCCACCCCTGCGATTAGTGCACAGCTGGACACTCCGGACAGTATGCTACCGTGTGATCGGCTAGCTGAGGGTTTGATCTGTTCCGGAGGTATTGGACCTGAGTGGAAGGTGGTGGCCTCGTCCCGTGCACGGCCTCCGGCGACCCAGGGACAATTTCAGCAACAGTTGTCTGCTTTGGCTGATTCCGCCTTCCTGGACCTTGTGTGCAGTGCAGATCCTGGGGCAGCACTGGGAAAGACGTCCCTCCATGATGTGGACTGTGTTGGTATTCAGAGACTTCCACCCCACCTGTGTGCATCGCTTCCCGGTCGTTTTTGGACACTCCTTTACCTTGGAACATCGGACATGGCGCTGGGTCGACGGGTAGGCATGGGCAGAATTGCAAAGAGTGGTCAAGGATAAGGCTGATCCTTTGGGGGTGGTCATCTAGTAGACGGGCTGACTCAGGGGTTGCGTACTCTCATGACATAGCCATTAGCATATTAGGTGCATAATGCTCCCCATCCTTTTTTTGATATGGTCGATTTTGAGCTGCTTATTGTTTGCTGTGGGGAGACCTCACCGTGCGGGAGGGAGAAGCCGGGGGTAAGTTCTGAAGGCCCTCCTCCAGTTTATTATACTTTCTCTACCCCCCCGTCTGGTGGGGTTCTTTTCTTACTCCTTTTTCCCTGTTTCTTCTATATTTCGGGTCTAGTTCCAGGGCGACAGGCACACTGCTGGGGGGGGGGCCGTACTCATTTGCAGAGGTGCAGGGTGGGGGGTTGGGGGAGGGGATTCTTTAGTCTCTCATCTCTTTTTCCATGGCCTCCTTTTTCTTCTCCGCTTCTTTTTGTTTTTTTATTTTCTTTTCTGGGATCAGCGTGGTACACCTCCTTTGTTGTGAATCGTTGCCTTTTCATGTGTGCCACAGTTTCCGGGGTGTTCTTGGGCGTTAGGGCGGGGGCCTGCAGGCGCAACTGTTTATGATATTCTTCCCCATCCTGAATTTCCTGTGCCTGCGCCATTGATCCAATAGATCGCTGTTTATTGCTTACGTCTATTATTCTGCCTGCCTCTTATCGCTGTCGGGAAATTGTTTGGCACCTGATCCTACTGTCTTGTTCCATTATAAAATGAAAAACCTTTTTTCTCCTGGTGTCCTACCTGCGCTGCTCACTGGCCGGACTATATTAGCATGAACATTCTGCTCTCCGAGGTGCCGCCTGTGTTCACATTTGAGCCTTATTGCTCTGATTGCCTAGCGGCCGGCCCCGGGGGGTTGTAGGCCCATACTTGTTATTGCTTGAAATGTCAATAAAGGTTTTTCAAAAAAAAAAAAAAAAAAAAAGAGCAGTAAGTGTGCTTTCAAATTGGCAAAGAAATTTCGTTTTGTGACTAATGTGAAAACATGACTCTGTGTGCAAATAGGAATTACAGGCAGAGATTTATTGCGTATTGCTCTGGTGATTTCACAGTTGCATTAGATGGAAAGGGGGAGCCATTTTTTGGTGCAGAAGCAGACTCTTAGCACACACCTAGCTTCTTACTATGTGGAATCATGCACAGTATTCACAAGCGAGTGGGGTTTGAGGTTTCAGTCAGTAATGCAAATACATTCAGCATCACTAAGGCTGGTTGCCCTTGCTGGAGTGTAGGCAGTCAACCAGGTTACACATGTGGTCTGAAAAAGCAGTTTGGACATGTGCTTTTTAAAAAATCTGAAAAGTGGATTCATAATGTGTCAGTCTGTAAAAGTGTTTATCACTTGCCAAAAAAAAGAGCAGTAAGTGTGCTTTCAAATTGGCAAAGAAATTTCGTTTAAGGGCCTAATGTGAAAACATGACTCTGTGTGCAAATAGGAATTACAGACAGAGATTTATTGCGTATTGCTCTGGTGATTTCACAGTTGCATTAGATGGAAAGGGGGAGCCATTTTTTGGTGCAGAAGCAGACTCTTAGCACACACCCAGCTGCTTACCATGTGGAATCATGCACAGTATTCACAAGCAAGTGGGGTTTGAGGTTTCAGTCAGTAATGCAAATACATTCAGCATCACTAAGGCTGGTTGCCCTTGCTGGAGTGTAGGCAGTCACCCAGGTTACAAATGGTGCTGGTCTGAAAAAGCAGTTTGGACATGTGCTTTTTAAAAAATCTGAAAAGTGGATTCATAATGTGTCAGTCTGTAAAAGTGTTTATCACTTGCCAAAAAAAAGAGCAGTAAGTGTGCTTTCAAATTGGCAAAGAAATTTCGTTTTGTGACTAATGTGAAAACATGACTCTGTGTGCAAATAGGAATTACAGGCAGAGATTTATTGCGTATTGCTCTGGTGATTTCACAGTTGCATTAGATGGAAAGGGGGAGCCATTTTTTGGTGCAGAAGCAGACTCTTAGCACACACCTAGCTGCTTACTATGTGGAATCATGCACAGTATTCACAAGCGAGTGGGGTTTGCGGTTTCAGTCAGTAATGCAAATACATTCAGCATCACTAAGGCTGGTTGCCCTTGCTGGAGTGTAGGCAGTCAACCAGGTTACACATGGTGCTGGTCTGAAAAAGCAGTTTGGACATGTGCTTTTTAAAAAATCTGAAAAGTGGATTCATAATGTGTCAGTCTGTAAAAGTGTTTATCACTTGCCAAAAAAAAGAGCAGTAAGTGTGCTTTCAAATTGGCAAAGAAATTTCGTTTTGTGACTAATGTGAAAACATGACTCTGTCTGCAAATAGGAATTACAGGCAGAGATTTATTGCGTATTGCTCTGGTGATTTCACAGTTGCATTAGATGGAAAGGGGGAGCCATTTTTTGGTGCAGAAGCAGACTCTTAGCACACACCCAGCTGCTTACCATGTGGAATCATGCACAGTATTCACAAGCGAGTGGGGTTTGAGGTTTCAGTCAGTAATGCAAATACATTCAGCATCACTAAGGCTGGTTGCCCTTGCTGGAGTGTAGGCAGTCACCCAGGTTACAAATGGTGCTGGTCTGAAAAAGCAGTTTGGACATGTGCTTTTTAAAAAATCTGAAAAGTGGATTCATAATGTGTCAGTCTGTAAAAATGTTTATCACTTGCAAAAAAAAAGAGCAGTAAGTGTGCTTTCAAATTGGCAAAGAAATTTCGTTTAGTGACTAATGTGAAAACATGACTCTGTGTGCAAATAGGAATTACAGGCAGAGATTTATTGCGTATTGCTCTGGTGATTTCACAGTTGCATTAGATGGAAAGGGGGAGCCATTTTTTGGTGCAGAAGCAGACTCTTAGCACACACCTAGCTGCTTACTATGTGGAATCATGCACAGTATTCACAAGCGAGTGGGGTTTGAGGTTTCAGTCAGTAATGCAAATACATTCAGCATCACTAAGGCTGGTTGCCCTTGCTGGAGTGTAGGCAGTCACCCAGGTTACAAATGGTGCTGGTCTGAAAAAGCAGTTTGGACATGTGCTTTTTAAAAAATCTGAAAAGTGGATTCATAATGTGTCAGTCTGTAAAAGTGTTTATCACTTGCCAAAAAAAAGAGCAGTAAGTGTGCTTTCAAATTGGCAAAGAAATTTCGTTTAAGGGCCTAATGTGAAAACATGACTCTGTGTGCAAATAGGAATTACAGACAGAGATTTATTGCGTATTGCTCTGGTGATTTCACAGTTGCATTAGATGGAAAGGGGGAGCCATTTTTTGGTGCAGAAGCAGACTCTTAGCACACACCCAGCTGCTTACCATGTGGAATCATGCACAGTATTCACAAGCGAGTGGGGTTTGAGGTTTCAGTCAGTAATGCAAATACATTCAGCATCACTAAGGCTGGTTGCCCTTGCTGGAGTGTAGGCAGTCAACCAGGTTACACATGGTGCTGGTCTGAAAAAGCAGTTTGGACATGTGCTTTTTAAAAAATCTGAAAAGTGGATTCATAATGTGTCAGTCTGTAAAAGTGTTTATCACTTGCCAAAAAAAAGAGCAGTAAGTGTGCTTTCAAATTGGCAAAGAAATTTCGTTTTGTGACTAATGTGAAAACATGACTCTGTGTGCAAATAGGAATTACAGGCAGAGATTTATTGCGTATTGCTCTGGTGATTTCACAGTTGCATTAGATGGAAAGGGGGAGTCATTTTTTGGTGCAGAAGCAGACTCTTAGCACACACCCAGCTGCTTACCATGTGGAATCATGCACAGTATTCACAAGCGAGTGGGGTTTGAGGTTTCAGTCAGTAATGCAAATACATTCAGCATCACTAAGGCTGGTTGCCCTTGCTGGAGTGTAGGCAGTCACCCAGGTTACAAATGGTGCTGGTCTGAAAAAGCAGTTTGGACATGTGCTTTTTAAAAAATCTGAAAAGTGGATTCATAATGTGTCAGTCTGTAAAAATGTTTATCACTTGCAAAAAAAAAAGAGCAGTAAGTGTGCTTTCAAATTGGCAAAGAAATTTCGTTTTGTGACTAATGTGAAAACATGACTCTGTGTGCAAATAGGAATTACAGGCAGAGATTTATTGCGTATTGCTCTGGTGATTTCACAGTTGCATTAGATGGAAAGGGGGAGCCATTTTTTGGTGCAGAAGCAGACTCTTAGCACACACCTAGCTGCTTACTATGTGGAATCATGCACAGTATTCACAAGCGAGTGGGGTTTGAGGTTTCAGTCAGTAATGCAAATACATTCAGCATCACTAAGGCTGGTTGCCCTTGCTGGAGTGTAGGCAGTCACCCAGGTTACAAATGGTGCTGGTCTGAAAAAGCAGTTTGGACATGTGCTTTTTAAAAAATCTGAAAAGTGGATTCATAATGTGTCAGTCTGTAAAAGTGTTTATCACTTGCCAAAAAAAAGAGCAGTAAGTGTGCTTTCAAATTGGCAAAGAAATTTCGTTTTGTGACTAATGTGAAAACATGACTCTGTGTGCAAAGAGGAATTACAGGCAGAGATTTATTGCGTATTGCTCTGGTGATTTCACAGTTGCATTAGATGGAAAGGGGGAGCCATTTTTTGGTGCAGAAGCAGACTCTTAGCACACACCTAGCTGCTTACTATGTGGAATCATGCACAGTATTCACAAGCGAGTGGGGTTTGAGGTTTCAGTCAGTAATGCAAATACATTCAGCATCACTAAGGCCGGTTGCCCTTGCTGGAGTGTAGGCAGTCACCCAGGTTACAAATGGTGCTGGTCTGAAAAAGCAGTTTGGACATGTGCTTTTTAAAAAAATTTGAAAAGTGGATTCATAATGTGTCAGTCTGTAAAAGTGTTTATCACTTGCCAAAAAAAAGAGCAGTAAGTGTGCTTTCAAATTGGCAAAGAAATTTCGTTTAAGGGCCTAATGTGAAAACATGACTCTGTGTGCAAATAGGAATTACAGACAGAGATTTATTGCGTATTGCTCTGGTGATTTCACAGTTGCATTAGATGGAAAGGGGGAGCCATTTTTTGGTGCAGAAGCAGACTCTTAGCACACACCCAGCTGCTTACCATGTGGAATCATGCACAGTATTCACAAGCGAGTGGGGTTTGAGGTTTCAGTCAGTAATGCAAATACATTCAGCATCACTAAGGCTGGTTGCCCTTGCTGGAGTGTAGGCAGTCAACCAGGTTACACATGGTGCTGGTCTGAAAAAGCAGTTTGGACATGTGCTTTTTAAAAAATCTGAAAAGTGGATTCATAATGTGTCAGTCTGTAAAAGTGTTTATCACTTGCCAAAAAAAAAGAGCAGTAAGTGTGCTTTCAAATTGGCAAAGAAATTTCGTTTTGTGACTAATGTGAAAACATGACTCTGTGTGCAAATAGGAATTACAGGCAGAGATTTATTGCGTATTGCTCTGGTGATTTCACAGTTGCATTAGATGGAAAGGGGGAGCCATTTTTTGGTGCAGAAGCAGACTCTTAGCACACACCTAGCTGCTTACTATGTGGAATCATGCACAGTATTCACAAGCGAGTGGGGTTTGAGGTTTCAGTCAGTAATGCAAATACATTCAGCATCACTAAGGCTGGTTGCCCTTGCTGGAGTGTAGGCAGTCACCCAGGTTACAAATGGTGCTGGTCTGAAAAAGCAGTTTGGACATGTGCTTTTTAAAAAATCTGAAAAGTGGATTCATAATGTGTCAGTCTGTAAAAGTGTTTATCACTTGCCAAAAAAAAGAGCAGTAAGTGTGCTTTCAAATTGGCAAAGAAATTTCGTTTTGTGACTAATGTGAAAACATGACTCTGTGTGCAAAGAGGAATTACAGGAAGAGATTTATTGCGTATTGCTCTGGTGATTTCACAGTTGCATTAGATGGAAAGGGGGAGCCATTTTTTGGTGCAGAAGCAGACTCTTAGCACACACCTAGCTGCTTACTATGTGGAATCATGCACAGTATTCACAAGCGAGTGGGGTTTGAGGTTTCAGTCAGTAATGCAAATACATTCAGCATCACTAAGGCCGGTTGCCCTTGCTGGAGTGTAGGCAGTCACCCAGGTTACAAATGGTGCTGGTCTGAAAAAGCAGTTTGGACATGTGCTTTTTAAAAAATCTGAAAAGTGGATTCATAATGTGTCAGTCTGTAAAAGTGTTTATCACTTGCCAAAAAAAAGAGCAGTAAGTGTGCTTTCAAATTGGCAAAGAAATTTCGTTTAAGAGCCTAATGTGAAAACATGACTCTGTGTGCAAATAGGAATTACAGACAGAGATTTATTGCGTATTGCTCTGGTGATTTCACAGTTGCATTAGATGGAAAGGGGGGGCCATTTTTTGGTGCAGAAGCAGACTCTTAGCACACACCCAGCTGCTTACCATGTGGAATCATGCACAGTATTCACAAGCGAGTGGGGTTTGAGGTTTCAGTCAGTAATGCAAATACATTCAGCATCACTAAGGCTGGTTGCCCTTGCTGGAGTATAGACAGTCACCCAGGTTACAAATGGTGCTGGTCTGAAAAAGCAGTTTGGACATGTGCTTTTTAAAAAATCTGAAAAGTGGATTCATAATGTGTCAGTCTGTAAAAATGTTTATCACTTGCAAAAAAAAAGAGCAGTAAGTGTGCTTTCAAATTGGCAAAGAAATTTCGTTTTGTGACTAATGTGAAAACATGACTCTGTGTGCAAATAGGAATTACAGGCAGAGATTTATTGCGTATTGCTCTGGTGATTTCACAGTTGCATTAGATGGAAAGGGGGAGCCATTTTTTGGTGCAGAAGCAGACTCTTAGCACACACCTAGCTGCTTACTATGTGGAATCATGCACAGTATTCACAAGCGAGTGGGGTTTGAGGTTGGACTCAGTAATGCAAATACATTCAGCATCACTAAGGCTGGTTGCCCTTGCTGGAGTGTAGGCAGTCACCCAGGTTACAAATGGTGCTGGTCTGAAAAAGCAGTTTGGACATGTGCTTTTTAAAAAATCTGAAAAGTGGATTCATAATGTGTCAGTCTGTAAAAATGTTCATCACTTGCAAAAAAAAAAGAGCAGTAAGTGTGCTTTCAAATTGGCAAAGAAATTTCGTTTTGTGACTAATGTGAAAACATGACTCTGTGTGCAAATAGGAATTACAGGCAGAGATTTATTGCGTATTGCTCTGGTGATTTCACAGTTGCATTAGATGGAAAGGGGGAGCCATTTTTTGGTGCAGAAGCAGACTCTTAGCACACACCTAGCTGCTTACTATGTGGAATCATGCACAGTATTCACAAGCGAGTGGGGTTTGAGGTTTCAGTCAGTAATGCAAATACATTCAGCATCACTAAGGCTGGTTGCCCTTGCTGCAGTGTAGGCAGTCAACCAGGTTACACATGGTGCTGGTCTGAAAAAGCAGTTTGGACATGTGCTTTTTAAAAAATCTGAAAAGTGGATTCATAATGTGTCAGTCTGTAAAAGTGTTTATCACTTGCCAAAAAAAAGAGCAGTAAGTGTGCTTTCAAATTGGCAAAGAAATTTCGTTTTGTGACTAATGTGAAAACATGACTCTGTGTGCAAATAGGAATTACAGGCAGAGATTTATTGCGTATTGCTCTGGTGATTTCACAGTTGCATTAGATGGAAAGGGGGAGCCATTTTTTGGTGCAGAAGCAGACTCTTAGCACACACCCAGCTGCTTACCATGTGGAATCATGCACAGTATTCACAAGCGAGTGGGGTTTGAGGTTTCAGTCAGTAATGCAAATACATTCAGCATCACTAAGGCTGGTTGCCCTTGCTGGAGTGTAGGCAGTCACCCAGGTTACAAATGGTGCTGGTCTGAAAAAGCAGTTTGGACATGTGCTTTTTAAAAAATATGAAAAGTGGATTCATAATGTGTCAGTCTGTAAAAATGTTTATCACTTGCAAAAAAAAAGAGCAGTAAGTGTGCTTTCAAATTGGCAAAGAAATTTCGTTTTGTGACTAATGTGAAAACATGACTCTGTGTGCAAATAGGAATTACAGGCAGAGATTTATTGCGTATTGCTCTGGTGATTTCACAGTTGCATTAGATGGAAAGGGGGGGCCATTTTTTGGTGCAGAAGCAGACTCTTAGCACACACCCAGCTGCTTACCATGTGGAATCATGCACAGTATTCACAAGCGAGTGGGGTTTGAGGTTTCAGTCAGTAATGCAAATACATTCAGCATCACTAAGGCTGGTTGCCCTTGCTGGAGTATAGACAGTCACCCAGGTTACAAATGGTGCTGGTCTGAAAAAGCAGTTTGGAAATGTGCTTTTTAAAAAATCTGAAAAGTGGATTCATAATGTGTCAGTCTGTAAAAATGTTTATCACTTGCAAAAAAAAAGAGCAGTAAGTGTGCTTTCAAATTGGCAAAGAAATTTCGTTTTGTGACTAATGTGAAAACATGACTCTGTGTGCAAATAGGAATTACAGGCAGAGATTTATTGCGTATTGCTCTGGTGATTTCACAGTTGCATTAGATGGAAAGGGGGAGCCATTTTTTGGTGCAGAAGCAGACTCTTAGCACACACCTAGCTGCTTACTATGTGGAATCATGCACAGTATTCACAAGCGAGTGGGGTTTGAGGTTGGACTCAGTAATGCAAATACATTCAGCATCACTAAGGCTGGTTGCCCTTGCTGGAGTGTAGGCAGTCACCCAGGTTACAAATGGTGCTGGTCTGAAAAAGCAGTTTGGACATGTGCTTTTTAAAAAATCTGAAAAGTGGATTCATAATGTGTCAGTCTGTAAAAATGTTCATCACTTGCAAAAAAAAAAGAGCAGTAAGTGTGCTTTCAAATTGGCAAAGAAATTTCGTTTTGTGACTAATGTGAAAACATGACTCTGTGTGCAAATAGGAATTACAGGCAGAGATTTATTGCGTATTGCTCTGGTGATTTCACAGTTGCATTAGATGGAAAGGGGGAGCCATTTTTTGGTGCAGAAGCAGACTCTTAGCACACACCTAGCTGCTTACTATGTGGAATCATGCACAGTATTCACAAGCGAGTGGGGTTTGAGGTTTCAGTCAGTAATGCAAATACATTCAGCATCACTAAGGCTGGTTGCCCTTGCTGGAGTGTAGGCAGTCAACCAGGTTACACATGGTGCTGGTCTGAAAAAGCAGTTTGGACATGTGCTTTTTAAAAAATCTGAAAAGTGGATTCATAATGTGTCAGTCTGTAAAAGTGTTTATCACTTGCCAAAAAAAAGAGCAGTAAGTGTGCTTTCAAATTGGCAAAGAAATTTCGTTTTGTGACTAATGTGAAAACATGACTCTGTGTGCAAATAGGAATTACAGGCAGAGATTTATTGCGTATTGCTCTGGTGATTTCACAGTTGCATTAGATGGAAAGGGGGAGCCATTTTTTGGTGCAGAAGCAGACTCTTAGCACACACCCAGCTGCTTACCATGTGGAATCATGCACAGTATTCACAAGCGAGTGGGGTTTGAGGTTTCAGTCAGTAATGCAAATACATTCAGCATCACTAAGGCTGGTTGCCCTTGCTGGAGTGTAGGCAGTCACCCAGGTTACAAATGGTGCTGGTCTGAAAAAGCAGTTTGGACATGTGCTTTTTAAAAAATATGAAAAGTGGATTCATAATGTGTCAGTCTGTAAAAATGTTTATCACTTGCAAAAAAAAAGAGCAGTAAGTGTGCTTTCAAATTGGCAAAGAAATTTCGTTTTGTGACTAATGTGAAAACATGACTCTGTGTGCAAATAGGAATTACAGGCAGAGATTTATTACGTATTGCTCTGGTGATTTCACAGTTGCATTAGATGGAAAGGGGGAGCCATTTTTTGGTGCAGAAGCAGACTCTTAGCACACACCTAGCTGCTTACTATGTGGAATCATGCACAGTATTCACAAGCGAGTGGGGTTTGAGGTTTCAGTCAGTAATGCAAATACATTCAGCATCACTAAGGCTGGTTGCCCTTGCTGGAGTGTAGGCAGTCACCCAGGTTACAAATGGTGCTGGTCTGAAAAAGCAGTTTGGACATGTGCTTTTTAAAAAATCTGAAAAGTGGATTCATAATGTGTCAGTCTGTAAAAGTGTTTATCACTTGCCAAAAAAAAGAGCAGTAAGTGTGCTTTCAAATTGGCAAAGAAATTTCGTTTTGTGACTAATGTGAAAACATGACTCTGTGTGCAAAGAGGAATTACAGGCAGAGATTTATTGCGTATTGCTCTGGTGATTTCACAGTTGCATTAGATGGAAAGGGGGAGCCATTTTTTGGTGCAGAAGCAGACTCTTAGCACACACCCAGCTGCTTACCATGTGGAATCATGCACAGTATTCACAAGCGAGTGGGGTTTGAGGTTTCAGTCAGTAATGCAAACACATTCAGCATCACTAAGGCTGTTTGCCCTTGCTGGAGTGTAGGCAGTCACCCAGGTTACAAATGGTGCTGGTCTGAAAAAGCAGTTTGGACATGTGCTTTTTAAAAAATCTGAAAAGTGGATTCATAATGTGTCAGTCTGTAAAAGTGTTTATCACTTGCCAAAAAAAAGAGCAGTAAGTGTGCTTTCAAATTGGCAAAGAAATTTCGTTTTGTGACTAATGTGAAAACATGACTCTGTGTGCAAATAGGAATTACAGGCAGAGATTTATTGCGTATTGCTCTGGTGATTTCACAGTTGCATTAGATGGAAAGGGGGAGCCATTTTTTGGTGCAGAAGCAGACTCTTAGCACACACCTAGCTGCTTACTATGTGGAATCATGCACAGTATTCACAAGCGAGTGGGGTTTGAGGTTGGACTCAGTAATGCAAATACATTCAGCATCACTAAGGCTGGTTGCCCTTGCTGGAGTGTAGGCAGTCACCCAGGTTACAAATGGTGCTGGTCTGAAAAAGCAGTTTGGACATGTGCTTTTTAAAAAATCTGAAAAGTGGATTCATAATGTGTCAGTCTGTAAAAATGTTCATCACTTGCAAAAAAAAAAGAGCAGTAAGTGTGCTTTCAAATTGGCAAAGAAATTTCGTTTTGTGACTAATGTGAAAACATGACTCTGTGTGCAAATAGGAATTACAGGCAGAGATTTATTGCGTATTGCTCTGGTGATTTCACAGTTGCATTAGATGGAAAGGGGGAGCCATTTTTTGGTGCAGAAGCAGACTCTTAGCACACACCTAGCTGCTTACTATGTGGAATCATGCACAGTATTCACAAGCGAGTGGGGTTTGAGGTTTCAGTCAGTAATGCAAATACATTCAGCATCACTAAGGCTGGTTGCCCTTGCTGGAGTGTAGGCAGTCAACCAGGTTACACATGGTGCTGGTCTGAAAAAGCAGTTTGGACATGTGCTTTTTAAAAAATCTGAAAAGTGGATTCATAATGTGTCAGTCTGTAAAAGTGTTTATCACTTGCCAAAAAAAAGAGCAGTAAGTGTGCTTTCAAATTGGCAAAGAAATTTCGTTTTGTGACTAATGTGAAAACATGACTCTGTGTGCAAATAGGAATTACAGGCAGAGATTTATTGCGTATTGCTCTGGTGATTTCACAGTTGCATTAGATGGAAAGGGGGAGCCATTTTTTGGTGCAGAAGCAGACTCTTAGCACACACCCAGCTGCTTACCATGTGGAATCATGCACAGTATTCACAAGCGAGTGGGGTTTGAGGTTTCAGTCAGTAATGCAAATACATTCAGCATCACTAAGGCTGGTTGCCCTTGCTGGAGTGTAGGCAGTCACCCAGGTTACAAATGGTGCTGGTCTGAAAAAGCAGTTTGGACATGTGCTTTTTAAAAAATATGAAAAGTGGATTCATAATGTGTCAGTCTGTAAAAATGTTTATCACTTGCAAAAAAAAAGAGCAGTAAGTGTGCTTTCAAATTGGCAAAGAAATTTCGTTTTGTGACTAATGTGAAAACATGACTCTGTGTGCAAATAGGAATTACAGGCAGAGATTTATTGCGTATTGCTCTGGTGATTTCACAGTTGCATTAGATGGAAAGGGGGAGCCATTTTTTGGTGCAGAAGCAGACTCTTAGCACACACCTAGCTGCTTACTATGTGGAATCATGCACAGTATTCACAAGCGAGTGGGGTTTGAGGTTTCAGTCAGTAATGCAAATACATTCAGCATCACTAAGGCTGGTTGCCCTTGCTGGAGTGTAGGCAGTCACCCAGGTTACAAATGGTGCTGGTCTGAAAAAGCAGTTTGGACATGTGCTTTTTAAAAAATCTGAAAAGTGGATTCATAATGTGTCAGTCTGTAAAAGTGTTTATCACTTGCCAAAAAAAAGAGCAGTAAGTGTGCTTTCAAATTGGCAAAGAAATTTCGTTTTGTGACTAATGTGAAAACATGACTCTGTGTGCAAAGAGGAATTACAGGCAGAGATTTATTGCGTATTGCTCTGGTGATTTCACAGTTGCATTAGATGGAAAGGGGGAGCCATTTTTTGGTGCAGAAGCAGACTCTTAGCACACACCCAGCTGCTTACCATGTGGAATCATGCACAGTATTCACAAGCGAGTGGGGTTTGAGGTTTCAGTCAGTAATGCAAACACATTCAGCATCACTAAGGCTGTTTGCCCTTGCTGGAGTGTAGGCAGTCACCCAGGTTACAAATGGTGCTGGTCTGAAAAAGCAGTTTGGACATGTGCTTTTGAAAAAATCTGAAAAGTGGATTCATAATGTGTCAGTCTGTAAAAGTGTTTATCACTTGCCAAAAAAAAGAGCAGTAAGTGTGCTTTCAAATTGGCAAAGAAATTTCGTTTAAGGGCCTAATGTGAAAACATGACTCTGTGTGCAAATAGGAATTACAGACAGAGATTTATTGCGTATTGCTCTGGTGATTTCACAGTTGCATTAGATGGAAAGGGGGAGCCATTTTTTGGTGCAGAAGCAGACTCTTAGCACACACCTAGCTGCTTACTATGTGGAATCATGCACAGTATTCACAAGCGAGTGGGGTTTGAGGTTTCAGTCAGTAATGCAAATACATTCAGCATCACTAAGGCTGGTTGCCCTTGCTGGAGTGTAGGCAGTCAACCAGGTTACACATGGTGCTGGTCTGAAAAAGCAGTTTGGACATGTGCTTTTTAAAAAATCTGAAAAGTGGATTCATAATGTGTCAGTCTGTAAAAGTGTTTATCACTTGCCAAAAAAAAGAGCAGTAAGTGTGCTTTCAAATTGGCAAAGAAATTTCGTTTTGTGACTAATGTGAAAACATGACTCTGTGTGCAAATAGGAATTACAGGCAGAGATTTATTGCGTATTGCTCTGGTGATTTCACAGTTGCATTAGATGGAAAGGGGGAGCCATTTTTTGGTGCAGAAGCAGACTCTTAGCACACACCCAGCTGCTTACCATGTGGAATCATGCACAGTATTCACAAGCGAGTGGGGTTTGAGGTTTCAGTCAGTAATGCAAATACATTCAGCATCACTAAGGCTGGTTGCCCTTGCTGGAGTGTAGGCAGTCACCCAGGTTACAAATGGTGCTGGTCTGAAAAAGCAGTTTGGACATGTGCTTTTTAAAAAATATGAAAAGTGGATTCATAATGTGTCAGTCTGTAAAAATGTTTATCACTTGCAAAAAAAAAGAGCAGTAAGTGTGCTTTCAAATTGGCAAAGAAATTTCGTTTTGTGACTAATGTGAAAACATGACTCTGTGTGCAAATAGGAATTACAGGCAGAGATTTATTGCGTATTGCTCTGGTGATTTCACAGTTGCATTAGATGGAAAGGGGGAGCCATTTTTTGGTGCAGAAGCAGACTCTTAGCACACACCTAGCTGCTTACTATGTGGAATCATGCACAGTATTCACAAGCGAGTGGGGTTTGAGGTTTCAGTCAGTAATGCAAATACATTCAGCATCACTAAGGCTGGTTGCCCTTGCTGGAGTGTAGGCAGTCACCCAGGTTACAAATGGTGCTGGTCTGAAAAAGCAGTTTGGACATGTGCTTTTTAAAAAATCTGAAAAGTGGATTCATAATGTGTCAGTCTGTAAAAGTGTTTATCACTTGCCAAAAAAAAGAGCAGTAAGTGTGCTTTCAAATTGGCAAAGAAATTTCGTTTTGTGACTAATGTGAAAACATGACTCTGTGTGCAAAGAGGAATTACAGGCAGAGATTTATTGCGTATTGCTCTGGTGATTTCACAGTTGCATTAGATGGAAAGGGGGAGCCATTTTTTGGTGCAGAAGCAGACTCTTAGCACACACCCAGCTGCTTACCATGTGGAATCATGCACAGTATTCACAAGCGAGTGGGGTTTGAGGTTTCAGTCAGTAATGCAAACACATTCAGCATCACTAAGGCTGTTTGCCCTTGCTGGAGTGTAGGCAGTCACCCAGGTTACAAATGGTGCTGGTCTGAAAAAGCAGTTTGGACATGTGCTTTTTAAAAAATCTGAAAAGTGGATTCATAATGTGTCAGTCTGTAAAAGTGTTTATCACTTGCCAAAAAAAAGAGCAGTAAGTGTGCTTTCAAATTGGCAAAGAAATTTCGTTTTGTGACTAATGTGAAAACATGACTCTGTGTGCAAATAGGAATTACAGGCAGAGATTTATTGCGTATTGCTCTGGTGATTTCACAGTTGCATTAGATGGAAAGGGGGAGCCATTTTTTGGTGCAGAAGCAGACTCTTAGCACACACCTAGCTGCTTACTATGTGGAATCATGCACAGTATTCACAAGCGAGTGGGGTTTGAGGTTGGACTCAGTAATGCAAATACATTCAGCATCACTAAGGCTGGTTGCCCTTGCTGGAGTGTAGGCAGTCACCCAGGTTACAAATGGTGCTGGTCTGAAAAAGCAGTTTGGACATGTGCTTTTTAAAAAATCTGAAAAGTGGATTCATAATGTGTCAGTCTGTAAAAATGTTCATCACTTGCAAAAAAAAAAGAGCAGTAAGTGTGCTTTCAAATTGGCAAAGAAATTTCGTTTTGTGACTAATGTGAAAACATGACTCTGTGTGCAAATAGGAATTACAGGCAGAGATTTATTGCGTATTGCTCTGGTGATTTCACAGTTGCATTAGATGGAAAGGGGGAGCCATTTTTTGGTGCAGAAGCAGACTCTTAGCACACACCTAGCTGCTTACTATGTGGAATCATGCACAGTATTCACAAGCGAGTGGGGTTTGAGGTTTCAGTCAGTAATGCAAATACATTCAGCATCACTAAGGCTGGTTGCCCTTGCTGGAGTGTAGGCAGTCAACCAGGTTACACATGGTGCTGGTCTGAAAAAGCAGTTTGGACATGTGCTTTTTAAAAAATCTGAAAAGTGGATTCATAATGTGTCAGTCTGTAAAAGTGTTTATCACTTGCCAAAAAAAAGAGCAGTAAGTGTGCTTTCAAATTGGCAAAGAAATTTCGTTTTGTGACTAATGTGAAAACATGACTCTGTGTGCAAATAGGAATTACAGGCAGAGATTTATTGCGTATTGCTCTGGTGATTTCACAGTTGCATTAGATGGAAAGGGGGAGCCATTTTTTGGTGCAGAAGCAGACTCTTAGCACACACCCAGCTGCTTACCATGTGGAATCATGCACAGTATTCACAAGCGAGTGGGGTTTGAGGTTTCAGTCAGTAATGCAAATACATTCAGCATCACTAAGGCTGGTTGCCCTTGCTGGAGTGTAGGCAGTCACCCAGGTTACAAATGGTGCTGGTCTGAAAAAGCAGTTTGGACATGTGCTTTTTAAAAAATATGAAAAGTGGATTCATAATGTGTCAGTCTGTAAAAATGTTTATCACTTGCAAAAAAAAAGAGCAGTAAGTGTGCTTTCAAATTGGCAAAGAAATTTCGTTTTGTGACTAATGTGAAAACATGACTCTGTGTGCAAATAGGAATTACAGGCAGAGATTTATTGCGTATTGCTCTGGTGATTTCACAGTTGCATTAGATGGAAAGGGGGAGCCATTTTTTGGTGCAGAAGCAGACTCTTAGCACACACCTAGCTGCTTACTATGTGGAATCATGCACAGTATTCACAAGCGAGTGGGGTTTGAGGTTTCAGTCAGTAATGCAAATACATTCAGCATCACTAAGGCTGGTTGCCCTTGCTGGAGTGTAGGCAGTCACCCAGGTTACAAATGGTGCTGGTCTGAAAAAGCAGTTTGGACATGTGCTTTTTAAAAAATCTGAAAAGTGGATTCATAATGTGTCAGTCTGTAAAAGTGTTTATCACTTGCCAAAAAAAAGAGCAGTAAGTGTGCTTTCAAATTGGCAAAGAAATTTCGTTTTGTGACTAATGTGAAAACATGACTCTGTGTGCAAAGAGGAATTACAGGCAGAGATTTATTGCGTATTGCTCTGGTGATTTCACAGTTGCATTAGATGGAAAGGGGGAGCCATTTTTTGGTGCAGAAGCAGACTCTTAGCACACACCCAGCTGCTTACCATGTGGAATCATGCACAGTATTCACAAGCGAGTGGGGTTTGAGGTTTCAGTCAGTAATGCAAACACATTCAGCATCACTAAGGCTGTTTGCCCTTGCTGGAGTGTAGGCAGTCACCCAGGTTACAAATGGTGCTGGTCTGAAAAAGCAGTTTGGACATGTGCTTTTGAAAAAATCTGAAAAGTGGATTCATAATGTGTCAGTCTGTAAAAGTGTTTATCACTTGCCAAAAAAAAGAGCAGTAAGTGTGCTTTCAAATTGGCAAAGAAATTTCGTTTAAGGGCCTAATGTGAAAACATGACTCTGTGTGCAAATAGGAATTACAGACAGAGATTTATTGTGTATTGCTCTGGTGATTTCACAGTTGCATTAGATGGAAAGGGGGAGCCATTTTTTGGTGCAGAAGCAGACTCTTAGCACACACCTAGCTGCTTACTATGTGGAATCATGCTCAGTATTCACAAGCGAGTGGGGTTTGAGGTTGGACTCAGTAATGCAAATACATTCAGCATCACTAAGGCTGGTTGCCCTTGCTGGAGTGTAGGCAGTCACCCAGGTTACAAATGGTGCTGGTCTGAAAAAGCAGTTTGGACATGTGCTTTTTAAAAAATCTGAAAAGTGGATTCATAATGTGTCAGTCTGTAAAAATGTTTATCACTTGCAAAAAAAAAGAGCAGGGAGGAGCCAAGATGGCGACCGGGACGGCAGCGTAGACTCCCGGCTCCGTAAACCTCCGCATCCCGCACGGATATCCTGCACGAGATCCTTAGTCTGCGCTATGCGATCGTGTTTGGGAATGAGAGTGGCACCCGAACGTGTGACTCCGAGGTTTCTGGCTGCGGTACCGCCGGAGAAATGTGCATTTGAACTTTGCGGCCCGTGCAGCCCTGGAGCCGGGACCTCGAGTGGACGCCTTGGCCGGGTGGCAGTCCAACAACAGCGGCCTGTGGTGACTGGGTGGAGTCGGTCCACCGGAGCGGTGCTAACCTCGGCCTGCATTTCGCCGTGGTCGCTCCCACTGCCAAGCGTAGCGGACTGAGGGCATGCCCGGGGGTGCAATTCTCAGATTCTCCGCAGTTTGCCCCTGCCTTTGACTGTGAGCTGCCCGGACGCCGCCCGTGGCTCGCCCTGATCCTTGCGGGCTGCTCCCGGATTTTCGCGGGAGCTGGTCCGTGGTGGGGACGACTGTTGCCCGTGACCACGCAACGGATACATTTTTGCCTGCCCCCGGAACCCTGTCTCCAGCGACGTGGACCTCGAGGCGCTTGTCCCTGGGTCCCGGCCCCAATACGGGTCGGGCCTCCCCGGCGGCCATCTTGTTGCGATGCAGCCTACCATCCTGTCCACGGGGTCGCAGCAGGATTGGGAGTGTGCGACTTTTGGGAGTGTGGCGGAGCGATCGCAGAGAGCTGTGCTGGGGTACGGCGACCTCCTAGAGGCCCTTGGTGCCCTTCATTTCTCCTTGGTTCGGGGCGTCGGGGTCTTGGGGAGTAAGCTCGATGGTGTGGCATCAGCGTTGGGACAGTGGCGGCCTGCCTGTCCACAGGTACACAGGGACTTCCCACACTGCACACAGGAGGACAATGTCGCGGCCACCCCTGCGATTAGTGCACAGCTGGACACTCCGGACAGTATGCTACCGTGTGATCGGCTAGCTGAGGGTTTGATCTGTTCCGGAGGTATTGGACCTGAGTGGAAGGTGGTGGCCTCGTCCCGTGCACGGCCTCCGGCGACCCAGGGACAATTTCAGCAACAGTTGTCTGCTTTGGCTGATTCCGCCTTCCTGGACCTTGTGTGCAGTGCAGATCCTGGGGCAGCACTGGGAAAGACGTCCCTCCATGATGTGGACTGTGTTGGTATTCAGAGACTTCCACCCCACCTGTGTGCATCGCTTCCCGGTCGTTTTTGGACACTCCTTTACCTTGGAACATCGGACATGGCGCTGGGTCGACGGGTAGGCATGGGCAGAATTGCAAAGAGTGGTCAAGGATAAGGCTGATCCTTTGGGAGTGGTCATCTAGTAGACGGGCTGACTCAGGGGTTGCGTACTCTCATGACATAGCCATTAGCATATTAGGTGCATAATGCTCCCCATCCTTTTTTTGATATGGTCGATTTTGAGCTGCTTATTGTTTGCTGTGGGGAGACCTCACCGTGCGGGAGGGAGAAGCCGGGGGTATGTTCTGAAGGCCCTCCTCCAGTTTATTATACTTTCTCTACCCCCCCGTCTGGTGGGGTTCTTTTCTTACTCCTTTTTCCCTGTTTCTTCTATATTTCGGGTCTAGTTCCAGGGCGACAGGCACACTGCTGGGGGGGGGGGCCGTACTCATTTGCAGAGGTGCAGGGTGGGGGGTTGGGGGAGGGGATTCTTTAGTCTCTCATCTCTTTTTCCATGGCCTCCTTTTTCTTCTCCGCTTCTTTTTGTTTTTTTATTTTCTTTTCTGGGATCAGCGTGGTACACCTCCTTTGTTGTGAATCGTTGCCTTTTCATGTGTGCCACAGTTTCCGGGGTGTTCTTGGGCGTTAGGGCGGGGGCCTGCAGGCGCAACTGTTTATGATATTCTTCCCCATCCTGAATTTCCTGTGCCTGCGCCATTGATCCAATAGATCGCTGTTTATTGCTTACGTCTATTATTCTGCCTGCCTCTTATCGCTGTCGGGAAATTGTTTGGCACCTGATCCTACTGTCTTGTTCCATTATAAAATGAAAAACCTTTTTTCTCCTGGTGTCCTACCTGCGCTGCTCACTGGCCGGACTATATTAGCATGAACATTCTGCTCTCCGAGGTGCCGCCTGTGTTCACATTTGAGCCTTATTGCTCTGATTGCCTAGCGGCCGGCCCCGGGGGGTTGTAGGCCCATACTTGTTATTGCTTGAAATGTCAATAAAGGTTTTTCAAAAAAAAAAAAAAAAAAAATAGAGCAGTAAGTGTGCTTTCAAATTGGCAAAGAAATTTCGTTTTGTGACTAATGTGAAAACATGACTCTGTGTGCAAATAGGAATTACAGGCAGAGATTTATTGCGTATTGCTCTGGTGATTTCACTGTTGCATTAGATGGAAAGGGGGAGCCATTTTTTGGTGCAGAAGCAGACTCTTAGCACACACCTAGCTGCTTACTATGTGGAATCATGCACAGTATTCACAAGCGAGTGGGGTTTGAGGTTTCAGTCAGTAATGCAAATACATTCAGCATCACTAAGGCTGGTTGCCCTTGCTGGAGTGTAGGCAGTCAACCAGGTTACAAATGGTGCTGGTCTGAAAAAGCAGTTTGGACATGTGCTTTTTAAAAAATCTGAAAAGTGGATTCATAATGTGTCAGTCTGTAAAAGTGTTTATCACTTGCCAAAAAAAAGAGCAGTAAGTGTGCTTTCAAATTGGCAAAGAAATTTCGTTTTGTGACTAATGTGAAAACATGACTCTGTGTGCAAAGAGGAATTACAGGCAGAGATTTATTGCGTATTGCTCTGGTGATTTCACAGTTGCATTAGATGGAAAGGGGGAGCCATTTTTTGGTGCAGAAGCAGACTCTTAGCACACACCCAGCTGCTTACCATGTGGAATCATGCACAGTATTCACAAGCGAGTGGGGTTTGAGGTTTCAGTCAGTAATGCAAACACATTCAGCATCACTAAGGCGGTTTGCCCTTGCTGGAGTGTAGGCAGTCACCCAGGTTACAAATGGTGCTGGTCTGAAAAAGCAGTTTGGACATGTGCTTTTTAAAAAATCTGAAAAGTGGATTCATAATGTGTCAGTCTGTAAAAATGTTTATCACTTGCAAAAAAAAAGAGCAGTAAGTGTGCTTTCAAATTGGCAAAGAAATTTCGTTTTGTGACTAATGTGAAAACATGACTCTGTGTGCAAATAGGAATTACAGGCAGAGATTTATTGCGTATTGCTCTGGTGATTTCACAGTTGCATTAGATGGAAAGGGGGAGCCATTTTTTGGTGCAGAAGCAGACTCTTAGCACACACCTAGCTGCTTACTATGTGGAATCATGCACAGTATTCACAAGCGAGTGGGGTTTGAGGTTTCAGTCAGTAATGCAAATACATTCAGCATCACTAAGGCTGGTTGCCCTTGCTGGAGTGTAGGCAGTCAACCAGGTTACACATGTGGTCTGAAAAAGCAGTTTGGACATGTGCTTTTTAAAAAATCTGAAAAGTGGATTCATAATGTGTCAGTCTGTAAAAGTGTTTATCACTTGCCAAAAAAAAGAGCAGTAAGTGTGCTTTCAAATTGGCAAAGAAATTTCGTTTTGTGACTAATGTGAAAACATGACTCTGTGTGCAAAGAGGAATTACAGGCAGAGATTTATTGCGTATTGCTCTGGTGATTTCACAGTTGCATTAGATGGAAAGGGGGAGCCATTTTTTGGTGCAGAAGCAGACTCTTAGCACACACCTAGCTGCTTACTATGTGGAATCATGCACAGTATTCACAAGCGAGTGGGGTTTGAGGTTTCAGTCAGTAATGCAAATACATTCAGCATCACTAAGGCCGGTTGCCCTTGCTGGAGTGTAGGCAGTCACCCAGGTTACAAATGGTGCTGGTCTGAAAAAGCAGTTTGGACATGTGCTTTTTAAAAAATCTGAAAAGTGGATTCATAATGTGTCAGTCTGTAAAAGTGTTTATCACTTGCCAAAAAAAAGAGCAGTAAGTGTGCTTTCAAATTGGCAAAGAAATTTCGTTTAAGGGCCTAATGTGAAAACATGACTCTGTGTGCAAATAGGAATTACAGACAGAGATTTATTGCGTATTGCTCTGGTGATTTCACAGTTGCATTAGATGGAAAGGGGGAGCCATTTTTTGGTGCAGAAGCAGACTCTTAGCACACACCCAGCTGCTTACCATGTGGAATCATGCACAGTATTCACAAGCAAGTGGGGTTTGAGGTTTCAGTCAGTAATGCAAATACATTCAGCATCACTAAGGCTGGTTGCCCTTGCTGGAGTGTAGGCAGTCACCCAGGTTACAAATGGTGCTGGTCTGAAAAAGCAGTTTGGACATGTGCTTTTTAAAAAATCTGAAAAGTGGATTCATAATGTGTCAGTCTGTAAAAGTGTTTATCACTTGCCAAAAAAAAGAGCAGTAAGTGTGCTTTCAAATTGGCAAAGAAATTTCGTTTTGTGACTAATGTGAAAACATGACTCTGTGTGCAAATAGGAATTACAGGCAGAGATTTATTGCGTATTGCTCTGGTGATTTCACAGTTGCATTAGATGGAAAGGGGGAGCCATTTTTTGGTGCAGAAGCAGACTCTTAGCACACACCTAGCTGCTTACTATGTGGAATCATGCACAGTATTCACAAGCGAGTGGGGTTTGCGGTTTCAGTCAGTAATGCAAATACATTCAGCATCACTAAGGCTGGTTGCCCTTGCTGGAGTGTAGGCAGTCAACCAGGTTACACATGGTGCTGGTCTGAAAAAGCAGTTTGGACATGTGCTTTTTAAAAAATCTGAAAAGTGGATTCATAATGTGTCAGTCTGTAAAAGTGTTTATCACTTGCCAAAAAAAAGAGCAGTAAGTGTGCTTTCAAATTGGCAAAGAAATTTCGTTTTGTGACTAATGTGAAAACATGACTCTGTGTGCAAATAGGAATTACAGGCAGAGATTTATTGCGTATTGCTCTGGTGATTTCACAGTTGCATTAGATGGAAAGGGGGAGCCATTTTTTGGTGCAGAAGCAGACTCTTAGCACACACCCAGCTGCTTACCATGTGGAATCATGCACAGTATTCACAAGCGAGTGGGGTTTGAGGTTTCAGTCAGTAATGCAAATACATTCAGCATCACTAAGGCTGGTTGCCCTTGCTGGAGTGTAGGCAGTCACCCAGGTTACAAATGGTGCTGGTCTGAAAAAGCAGTTTGGACATGTGCTTTTTAAAAAATCTGAAAAGTGGATTCATAATGTGTCAGTCTGTAAAAATGTTTATCACTTGCAAAAAAAAAGAGCAGTAAGTGTGCTTTCAAATTGGCAAAGAAATTTCGTTTAGTGACTAATGTGAAAACATGACTCTGTGTGCAAATAGGAATTACAGGCAGAGATTTATTGCGTATTGCTCTGGTGATTTCACAGTTGCATTAGATGGAAAGGGGGAGCCATTTTTTGGTGCAGAAGCAGACTCTTAGCACACACCTAGCTGCTTACTATGTGGAATCATGCACAGTATTCACAAGCGAGTGGGGTTTGAGGTTTCAGTCAGTAATGCAAATACATTCAGCATCACTAAGGCTGGTTGCCCTTGCTGGAGTGTAGGCAGTCACCCAGGTTACAAATGGTGCTGGTCTGAAAAAGCAGTTTGGACATGTGCTTTTTAAAAAATCTGAAAAGTGGATTCATAATGTGTCAGTCTGTAAAAGTGTTTATCACTTGCCAAAAAAAAGAGCAGTAAGTGTGCTTTCAAATTGGCAAAGAAATTTCGTTTAAGGGCCTAATGTGAAAACATGACTCTGTGTGCAAATAGGAATTACAGACAGAGATTTATTGCGTATTGCTCTGGTGATTTCACAGTTGCATTAGATGGAAAGGGGGAGCCATTTTTTGGTGCAGAAGCAGACTCTTAGCACACACCCAGCTGCTTACCATGTGGAATCATGCACAGTATTCACAAGCGAGTGGGGTTTGAGGTTTCAGTCAGTAATGCAAATACATTCAGCATCACTAAGGCTGGTTGCCCTTGCTGGAGTGTAGGCAGTCAACCAGGTTACACATGGTGCTGGTCTGAAAAAGCAGTTTGGACATGTGCTTTTTAAAAAATCTGAAAAGTGGATTCATAATGTGTCAGTCTGTAAAAGTGTTTATCACTTGCCAAAAAAAAGAGCAGTAAGTGTGCTTTCAAATTGGCAAAGAAATTTCGTTTTGTGACTAATGTGAAAACATGACTCTGTGTGCAAATAGGAATTACAGGCAGAGATTTATTGCGTATTGCTCTGGTGATTTCACAGTTGCATTAGATGGAAAGGGGGAGCCATTTTTTGGTGCAGAAGCAGACTCTTAGCACACACCCAGCTGCTTACCATGTGGAATCATGCACAGTATTCACAAGCGAGTGGGGTTTGAGGTTTCAGTCAGTAATGCAAATACATTCAGCATCACTAAGGCTGGTTGCCCTTGCTGGAGTGTAGGCAGTCACCCAGGTTACAAATGGTGCTGGTCTGAAAAAGCAGTTTGGACATGTGCTTTTTAAAAAATCTGAAAAGTGGATTCATAATGTGTCAGTCTGTAAAAATGTTTATCACTTGCAAAAAAAAAAGAGCAGTAAGTGTGCTTTCAAATTGGCAAAGAAATTTCGTTTTGTGACTAATGTGAAAACATGACTCTGTGTGCAAATAGGAATTACAGGCAGAGATTTATTGCGTATTGCTCTGGTGATTTCACAGTTGCATTAGATGGAAAGGGGGAGCCATTTTTTGGTGCAGAAGCAGACTCTTAGCACACACCTAGCTGCTTACTATGTGGAATCATGCACAGTATTCACAAGCGAGTGGGGTTTGAGGTTTCAGTCAGTAATGCAAATACATTCAGCATCACTAAGGCTGGTTGCCCTTGCTGGAGTGTAGGCAGTCACCCAGGTTACAAATGGTGCTGGTCTGAAAAAGCAGTTTGGACATGTGCTTTTTAAAAAATCTGAAAAGTGGATTCATAATGTGTCAGTCTGTAAAAGTGTTTATCACTTGCCAAAAAAAAGAGCAGTAAGTGTGCTTTCAAATTGGCAAAGAAATTTCGTTTTGTGACTAATGTGAAAACATGACTCTGTGTGCAAAGAGGAATTACAGGCAGAGATTTATTGCGTATTGCTCTGGTGATTTCACAGTTGCATTAGATGGAAAGGGGGAGCCATTTTTTGGTGCAGAAGCAGACTCTTAGCACACACCTAGCTGCTTACTATGTGGAATCATGCACAGTATTCACAAGCGAGTGGGGTTTGAGGTTTCAGTCAGTAATGCAAATACATTCAGCATCACTAAGGCCGGTTGCCCTTGCTGGAGTGTAGGCAGTCACCCAGGTTACAAATGGTGCTGGTCTGAAAAAGCAGTTTGGACATGTGCTTTTTAAAAAATCTGAAAAGTGGATTCATAATGTGTCAGTCTGTAAAAGTGTTTATCACTTGCCAAAAAAAAGAGCAGTAAGTGTGCTTTCAAATTGGCAAAGAAATTTCGTTTAAGGGCCTAATGTGAAAACATGACTCTGTGTGCAAATAGGAATTACAGACAGAGATTTATTGCGTATTGCTCTGGTGATTTCACAGTTGCATTAGATGGAAAGGGGGAGCCATTTTTTGGTGCAGAAGCAGACTCTTAGCACACACCTAGCTGCTTACTATGTGGAATCATGCACAGTATTCACAAGCGAGTGGGGTTTGAGGTTTCAGTCAGTAATGCAAATACATTCAGCATCACTAAGGCTGGTTGCCCTTGCTGGAGTATAGACAGTCACCCAGGTTACAAATGGTGCTGGTCTGAAAAAGCAGTTTGGACATGTGCTTTTTAAAAAATCTGAAAAGTGGATTCATAATGTGTCAGTCTGTAAAAATGTTTATCACTTGCAAAAAAAAAGAGCAGTAAGTGTGCTTTCAAATTGGCAAAGAAATTTCGTTTTGTGACTAATGTGAAAACATGACTCTGTGTGCAAATAGGAATTACAGGCAGAGATTTATTGCGTATTGCTCTGGTGATTTCACAGTTGCATTAGATGGAAAGGGGGAGCCATTTTTTGGTGCAGAAGCAGACTCTTAGCACACACCTAGCTGCTTACTATGTGGAATCATGCACAGTATTCACAAGCGAGTGGGGTTTGAGGTTGGACTCAGTAATGCAAATACATTCAGCATCACTAAGGCTGGTTGCCCTTGCTGGAGTGTAGGCAGTCACCCAGGTTACAAATGGTGCTGGTCTGAAAAAGCAGTTTGGACATGTGCTTTTTAAAAAATCTGAAAAGTGGATTCATAATGTGTCAGTCTGTAAAAATGTTCATCACTTGCAAAAAAAAAAGAGCAGTAAGTGTGCTTTCAAATTGGCAAAGAAATTTCGTTTTGTGACTAATGTGAAAACATGACTCTGTGTGCAAATAGGAATTACAGGCAGAGATTTATTGCGTATTGCTCTGGTGATTTCACAGTTGCATTAGATGGAAAGGGGGAGCCATTTTTTGGTGCAGAAGCAGACTCTTAGCACACACCTAGCTGCTTACTATGTGGAATCATGCACAGTATTCACAAGCGAGTGGGGTTTGAGGTTTCAGTCAGTAATGCAAATACATTCAGCATCACTAAGGCTGGTTGCCCTTGCTGGAGTGTAGGCAGTCAACCAGGTTACACATGGTGCTGGTCTGAAAAAGCAGTTTGGACATGTGCTTTTTAAAAAATCTGAAAAGTGGATTCATAATGTGTCAGTCTGTAAAAGTGTTTATCACTTGCCAAAAAAAAGAGCAGTAAGTGTGCTTTCAAATTGGCAAAGAAATTTCGTTTTGTGACTAATGTGAAAACATGACTCTGTGTGCAAATAGGAATTACAGGCAGAGATTTATTGCGTATTGCTCTGGTGATTTCACAGTTGCATTAGATGGAAAGGGGGAGCCATTTTTTGGTGCAGAAGCAGACTCTTAGCACACACCCAGCTGCTTACCATGTGGAATCATGCACAGTATTCACAAGCGAGTGGGGTTTGAGGTTTCAGTCAGTAATGCAAATACATTCAGCATCACTAAGGCTGGTTGCCCTTGCTGGAGTGTAGGCAGTCACCCAGGTTACAAATGGTGCTGGTCTGAAAAAGCAGTTTGGACATGTGCTTTTTAAAAAATCTGAAAAGTGGATTCATAATGTGTCAGTCTGTAAAAATGTTTATCACTTGCAAAAAAAAAGAGCAGTAAGTGTGCTTTCAAATTGGCAAAGAAATTTCGTTTTGTGACTAATGTGAAAACATGACTCTGTGTGCAAATAGGAATTACAGGCAGAGATTTATTGCGTATTGCTCTGGTGATTTCACAGTTGCATTAGATGGAAAGGGGGAGCCATTTTTTGGTGCAGAAGCAGACTCTTAGCACACACCTAGCTGCTTACTATGTGGAATCATGCACAGTATTCACAAGCGAGTGGGGTTTGAGGTTTCAGTCAGTAATGCAAATACATTCAGCATCACTAAGGCTGGTTGCCCTTGCTGGAGTGTAGGCAGTCACCCAGGTTACAAATGGTGCTGGTCTGAAAAAGCAGTTTGGACATGTGCTTTTTAAAAAATCTGAAAAGTGGATTCATAATGTGTCAGTCTGTAAAAGTGTTTATCACTTGCCAAAAAAAAGAGCAGTAAGTGTGCTTTCAAATTGGCAAAGAAATTTCGTTTTGTGACTAATGTGAAAACATGACTCTGTGTGCAAAGAGGAATTACAGGCAGAGATTTATTGCGTATTGCTCTGGTGATTTCACAGTTGCATTAGATGGAAAGGGGGAGCCATTTTTTGGTGCAGAAGCAGACTCTTAGCACACACCCAGCTGCTTACCATGTGGAATCATGCACAGTATTCACAAGCGAGTGGGGTTTGAGGTTTCAGTCAGTAATGCAAACACATTCAGCATCACTAAGGCTGTTTGCCCTTGCTGGAGTGTAGGCAGTCACCCAGGTTACAAATGGTGCTGGTCTGAAAAAGCAGTTTGGACATGTGCTTTTTAAAAAATCTGAAAAGTGGATTCATAATGTGTCAGTCTGTAAAAGTGTTTATCACTTGCCAAAAAAAAGAGCAGTAAGTGTGCTTTCAAATTGGCAAAGAAATTTCGTTTAAGGGCCTAATGTGAAAACATGACTCTGTGTGCAAATAGGAATTACAGGCAGAGATTTATTGCGTATTGCTCTGGTGATTTCACAGTTGCATTAGATGGAAAGGGGGAGCCATTTTTTGGTGCAGAAGCAGACTCTTAGCACACACCCAGCTGCTTACCATGTGGAATCATGGACAGTATTCACAAGCGAGTGGGGTTTGAGGTTTCAGTCAGTAATGCAAATACATTCAGCATCACTAAGGCTGTTTGCCCTTGCTGGAGTGTAGGCAGTCACCCAGGTTACAAATGGTGCTGGTCTGAAAAAGCAGTTTGGACATGTGCTTTTTAAAAAATCTGAAAAGTGGATTCATAATGTGTCAGTCTGTAAAAGTGTTTATCACTTGCCAAAAAAAAGAGCAGTAAGTGTGCTTTCAAATTGGCAAAGAAATTTCGTTTTGTGACTAATGTGAAAACATGACTCTGTGTGCAAATAGGAATTACAGGCAGAGATTTATTGCGTATTGCTCTGCTGATTTCACAGTTGCATTAGAAGGAAAGGGGGAGCCAGTTTTTTGGTGCAGAAGCAGACTCTTAGCACACACCCAGCTGCTTACCATGTGGAATCATGCACAGTATTGACAAGCGAGTGGGGTTTGAGGTTTCAGTCAGTAATGCAAATACATTCAGCATCACTAAGGCTGGTTGCCCTTGCTGGAGTGTAGGCAGTCACCCAGGTTACAAATGGTGCTGGTCTGAAAAAGCAGTTTGGACATGTGCTTTTTAAAAAATCTGAAAAGTGGATTCATAATGTGTCAGTCTGTAAAAGTGATTATCACTTGCCAAAAAAAAGAGCAGTAAGTGTGCTTTCAAATTGGCAAAGAAATTTCGTTTTGTGACTAATGTGAAAACAAATGTAGTAATATATTTAATTAAAATAAAGGAATTTTTTTTTAGTTTTTTTCAGGTATTGCTGAAGAGCAGTGAACAAAATTTAAGATGCCTACAAAATCCAGAGTAAAAAAAGACCACAAAAAAAACCTATATTTGAAGACAACTGGAGGACCTAAGTTAGTTGAAGATGCTCATGTTGGGAAGAAGAAAAAATCTTCTGGTAAGCAGACAAAAAATTTTCTAAGGAACATATTCAAAAAAAGGAAAAATGTACAAAATGTCTGTACTGGAAAGAATGATTTCAATCGAAAAGCACAGGAAAAAATTGAGAATTTAGTTAATGCAAATATACCTTCTGCAACTAAAAAGATAAACTTAAACAGAAAAACAGCGTTTAAAGAGATACGTAGAAAAATGTTTCAGAGAAGAGTTATGTCCAATTTGATAAAGGATGTGAAGAAATATAAGCAAAAGGCAAAGTTTTATAAGAGAAAAAAAGAAATTGAAGCCATTGCAGCAAAGGCATTAGAATTAAAAAGGAAACTATTCATTTTAATTTTGAATAGGATGCGTACATTAGACAAAATGGTTAATGTACTGAAATCACATAGCAAAAGGAAAAGAGTAGTGAACAGAACAAACTTTTGTAAAGTGTTTTTAGGAAAATGGATGCATAGTTCAAGTAGTGAACCTTTTTTTAATGAAGAGAGCTATTTTCAAAGTAATAGTTTGCTGCATGCAGTTGACACCAGAGGTCGTGCTTACGAAGTGAAAAATGGTTGCATAATGGAGAAGGAGATAATGGTTCCAAGAGATGAGGTACAAGTGATGGCGGATGAGGCTATGGGGAGACGTCCTAAAGCCCCAGTGTACACTTGGAATTGTAGTAGTATTTGCACTGTGCGTCAGGAATCTATTGATAAATTTCGTGAGTTTCTAAGAGAATATAGCAAAAAAAGTGTAAAACAGAAGATTAAGGTGCTTCAAAGTTTGGATCCATGCAGAGTGAGAGAGAATACTGGTTTGCAGGGTCATTCTCTGGCTTGTCTATCTAGAAAAGTGTGTAATAGTGTTTTCCATCATTTTAGGATGCTGGCTGTTCATCATACTGAAATGAGAAAGTTTGTGAGACGGTTGTATTTTGCTAAAAGTCCAGCAATAAAGTTAGATGAATTGAATAGGGCTCTGTTCCGTGGAACGGTATCAGATGTAGAGAAGGTTGTTGATGAAATTCAGTTTTGTTACTTTGGTCCTGAACAAAACAGTGCAGAGAAGGACACAGTAAATGAGGAAGAAGTGGAAGAGAATGTAGAACCCTCTGTAAGTAAGACATTTAATGATCACATAACAAAATTTGCAATAATCTCTAATGAAAGACCAAATGTTACTTGTATTTGTTGCCGCAGAACTCATTATAGAAAACAAACCAGGTATGTTGATCTCTACAGAAAGAGTGAAAATGAAGATAATTATAAGTGGAAGGATTTTGCCACATATATATTTCTTGAAAATTGTTTTGAATTGGGTGAAGTTCAGCGTATTTGTAAATACTGTTACAACAAGTTAGAGGAAAATAGAATGCCGACCAGAGCTGTACATAATAATTTAGAATTGGATGCTATTCCTGCTGAACTTTCTGAATTAAATACATATGAGTCTATACTCATTCAATGTGTTCATCCGTTCCAGACCATAGTACGTATGGAGCCCAAAACTGGTAAATTACCTCCTTCAGATTTACTGAGAGGTTTAAAAGGTAGAGTGGTGTATTTGCCCTTGGATTTGAAAAAAAATATGGAAACTATTGATGCGGTGTAACGGAGACTCCCTACCTTGGATCTGGCCCCCCTTACTTACCCTGTCCGGGGCATCCCTTCCGCCCAATCCTCCCGGCCCGGACAGTCCATCCAGGGTTTCAACCACAGCCGCGGTGACCCCAGGAACCCCGCCCCTCTTTCTCTTACAGGAGCCAATCCCGAACGACGACCCACCGGAAGGACAACCCCTGACTCCCGGAAGTCCCTCCTACCCGTTCCCCGCCAGAGACAGAAAAGCTGGAAGACAGGAAGGAGAAGTCGTCGAAGGATCGTGGCAGGAGAGTTCGGCAGGAGATACGACGAAAGGTGAGGACGAGAGCGGCGAACCAGAAGAGTGGTCGGAAGACTGGTGGAGTCCCCCGGAGGAGGCTGAAAGCGGCCGTAACTCGGATGAGAGTTACGGCGGAGCCCGTGAGTACCAGCTTTCCTTCAGTATAGCACTCTAAAGTGCCCGTGTGTACCATAGACTCTCTGTAGATAGATGTATATAGTCTCTCTCCTGTTAGCACCCCTGTACCCTGATAGGATCTATCAGTATCCGTTGTACAGCATCTCACGCTTTGTAAATAGTACCCCACTCAACCCCTTTTCCGAACACCCATCTTTCTTCAACTTATCCCTCTTCCTCCCCGTCCCTTCTCCTCACACTCCCCTCCTCTTTTATCACTCCCGGTGAAGGTTACGGCAGCGACATAGAGTGTCCGCAGGACTAACGGCTCCTTCTGTGTTTTGTCTCACTGCCCTCCGAGGTGTCCGTCCTTCCCCCCTACCTGGGATCAACGTCGGCGGCTTGGACAGCAGAAGACCTCCGGTGACGACGACCACAACCGACGGGACCCCACATCGTCTCTACGCCCTTCTCCTGCTGAAGACCTGTATACTATCCTGTTGTACGCCGTGCCTGGGACACAATAAAGTAGACTATTGCACACTATATACGGCCTCCTTGCCTGCTTTTCCAGCCCGCCGAATCCCGACGATCACATGCGGATACTTTGGAAACTGAACCATTAATTATTCTGGTTAATGGTGTACCTACAAAGAATAAGAAGATTTGGCAGGAGCTGGTAGATGTACGGAAAGTACAAAGAGCAAATTTGTATTTGAAAAGGAATAACAAATGGTATGAATCAATTTATATAGAAGAAGAAGAAGAAGAAGAAGATTTACAAGAAGACACAGAAACACCAACTGGACAAATTGAAAAAGTGGACAAGTCAAAGGAAGAAGAAATTTATGAACATTTTAGTATACATCCTCTTCATTCAAAAGAAGTTATGGGAGACAATATTGATCTGTTTCAGATGAAGAAAGCAAAAGGAACTCCCGTGAGTGTATGGGAGGAGAGCTTGGAAGCTCTATGTTTTCCCCAGCTGTTTCCTAAAGGAAAAGGAGGACGATACGATGAACGTCCGGAACAGATTCCAGCTTCTGAGTATCGGACTACAAGACTATATGCTGAAGATCCCAGATTTCGACAAAGTATTCCTTATTTGTTCCATCTTTTATTTGAAAGCGTCTTGTCTGCACTGTCTTATGCAGTAAATCACATTTTAAAAAGTGGAGTACATTTACAAAATGTGTCTGCTAAGGATTTTATGGAGAAAGTGCAGCACCGAGATGATCATTTGGAAACACAACTGATCAATCTGATGGCTTGTCAGCGTGGTACAAATGAATATTGGTACCGACGCCATGGTGAATTAAAATGCATGTTACGGAATTTAGGAACACCAACATGGTTCCTTACCCTAAGCTGTGCGGAGTACGCTTGGGATGATTTACTGGATTTTCTACGAGAGGCAAATTCAAACATTAAAAACATCGAATACAAGACAGCAGGAGAACTGTGCTCATTGGATCCGGTTAATGTTTGCAGATATTTCAATCATAGATTTGAGGCTATGATGTCCTTCATCTGCAATAAAAAAAATCCACCTCTAGGAGAAGTAGTGGATTTCTTTTGGAGAAAAGAGTACCAGGCAAGAGGTGCTCCTCATATTCATATGCTGTTGTGGATCAAGGATGCCCCAAAGTTTGGAACAGATGCTGATGAAGCAGTGTTATCTTACATTGAAGAATATGCAACATGTGCTATACCAAAAAGCACAGAAGAGAAAAAGTTAAAGGAGCAAGTTTTACGTTTCCAAAGTCATCGGTGTGGAAAATACTGTCGACGGAAATACAAGAGCAAAGATAAATACTACACTAAATGTCGATTTGGATTTCCTAGACCTGTTCTTTCAAATGGAAGAGTTAACAGTTTTATGTCATCTGTGAGACATACTATCACAAGAAAATCACCTAAGAATACCTACAACCTTAAAAGAAAAGAAGAATCAAAAAATATAAATGACTACAACCCAGTGATTTTATCCATGTGGAACGCTAACATGGATATACAGTATGTAGCTGACAATTCCATTGCTGTTGCTCGATATGTAACGTCTTACATTACGAAATCAGAAAAAACAGAATTGAAGGAAATGTGGGAAGAGATTTCTCACGAGAAAACTGTCAGTAAGAAGCTGTACAGTTTCAGTTTGAAGATGTTATCGCATCGAGAAATTGGATCCTACGAATGTTCAGATAGGTTATCTTCTGCAAGTCTCTACTCGAAATCAAGAAGAATAATTTGGGCAAGTTTAGGCCTTGCAGCAATGAGAAATCGGGTACTGAAATCTGTTGGAGAAATTGAATATTTGGCCGAGAATGACCCAGAAAGTACAGATATTTTGAAATCAAACATGTTGGACACATATTATCCCAAGAGAAGTCATCATCTGGAGAACATGTGTCTCTATGAAGTGCTGCAGAACTACATTTATTCACGGAAAGCCGCAGAAGACATCAACAATGGAAAATATAAAGTCATTGGTGAGGAAGGATGTTTGGTGAAGCAAACAAAAGGAAGTTTGATAAATCACCGGAAGCTGAGTTGCGACACTACTGACAAAAAGGAATTTACAGCTGTTTAAACCATGGCGTACAGAGGATGAACTACTGGGAGAATTTCAAAGCTATGAAGATTCTTTTAATGCTTGCAAAGACAGCATACAATGCAATACATTCACAACTTATCTGCAAATGTTAAATGAAGAAATTGAACAGGAAACTACAATTGCAGCAGAAATAGCTAGAGACAGTTCTCAGGACAGCCAAAGTTCAGGAACACTCAGTCAAGATCCCCTAGGACAACCAATCGTTGAAAAGGAAGCATCAATAGCCATGAATGAAGTGGAAACGGCTATGAATCAAGCTCAAGGAGAATTTATAGACTTACAAAATTTGGAAAGACAACTGAACGAAGAGCAGCAACAAATTTATGAAGAGATCAGAAAAAAAATTGATCACGGATTTCTACATGAAAAAAAAGAGTGCTCATGCACATCATTTCATCCAATCAGGATGTATGTAAGCGGACAAGCTGGAACTGGAAAAAGTTTCCTAATAAAAGTCATCAGAAGCTACCTACAGCAAAAAACGGATTCTACTTTGTCTTGTGTGGTTACTGCTCCAACTGGGTTAGCAGCATATAACATAAAAGGAATCACTTTACATCGTTTGCTAATGTTACCAGTGGAGCATGAGAACAAAATACAATACAACAAGCTAACTGGAGAAGCATGCTTGGAAGTTTCAAGAGTATTGAAGAAGATGCAAGTTCTCATTATTGATGAGGTGAGCATGGTATCAAACTTAATGCTTGCCTTTGTGCATTTAAGAATGCAGCAAATTCTGAAGACAGACTATGACGTGTTATTTGGTGGAAAACATGTCATAGTTTTTGGGGATCTTCTACAACTTACTCCAGTTAAAGGACAACCAGTGTTTAATACTGTGACACATGAAGACACGAAGAAGTCATTGGGAAGCATCCGTAATACAAATATTTGGTCCTTCTTTGAGTACAAGGAACTTACAACTAATATGAGGCAAGCAAACGATGAAGAATATGGAAGTATTCTGAAAGATATCAGGATTGGACTACTCACAGAAGCTGGCAAAAAAGCATTACAGAGTCGGCTGCTACATAATTTATTTCCAAAGGAAGAAATGGTTGCAGAGAAGATATACAAGAACATTGCAGAAAACAAAAGTGTCATCTGCTTAATGCCAACTCTACGTGAATGCTCAATATTCAATGAGGAGCTTTTGAAATTGGAAAAGGAAGATATCAGGAAATTGGAAGCAGTGGACAAAATTGAGGATGGAAGAATTACTGTCACATTAACAGGCACACTGAAGAAAAAAATGGATTCACTAGAGAAGAACATTTCCAAAACAGCTCGATTAGAAAAAAATCTATATGTTTGCATGAACTGTAGAGTATTTTTAAGGAGAAATTTGGATGTTGAAAAAGGTTTAGTTAATGGAGCTATGGGAAGAGTTGTGGGTTTTATTAATTATCAGAAAAAAGATGGAATTGAATGTTTAAAAATAAAATTTGATCAGATAGAAGAAGTTAAAGACATTTGTCGTTGTTCAGTTCGTTTCATGCTTGTGAAAGACTTACATGTACGTAGGAAGCAGTTTCCGTTTTCGCTAGCATATGCTGTAACTATTCACAAGTCTCAAGGATTGACTGTAGATTGTGCATATGTGAACATTGGTTCAACTGTGTTCAAAGAAGGTATGGCATATGTTGCTTTGTCACGAGTGAAAACATTTTCAGGTTTATTCATGATAGACTTTGATGATTCAAAAGTTAGTGCTGATACAAATTGTGTAGAGGAGTATAATAGATTAAGAAGAAGCTATGCTCCTCATTTAGGTCAGTATCCTGTGTTGGAGAAACGTGTAGTTTCTCGTAAAAGGAGAAATGAGAATATCTGTAATGAAGATGTAGAGAGGAGGAAAAAAAGAGGAGTGATGTATTTGCAAGCAAAAAGAATAAGGAAAATGAAGAACAGGTTGTAGGATGTTATTTTGAAAATAGATCTGGTGTCAACTGCTACGCTAATGTAGTGCTGAATGTTGCATTTTATCTGGAAAGTTTGCAAGAGCAGATAATAGTAAATCAGGGAAAAAGATTCTGTTCTGTGCTGAGTCTCCTTTTTGAAAAGCTGAGTAATGATAAAACTCAAATAGAAAGTGCTACTGAAATTAGAAAAGTTTTAGATGTATGGTCAGGACGAACACAGTTTTCTCAAAATGTACAGCAAGACGCACAGGAATTCTTGATTTATTTTCTTCAGGTACTGGAAGAAGAAGGGGTTCCCATTGAAAATATGTTTGGTCTCTCTTATAAATGGGAACATAGTTGTGAAAACTGTTATAATATATGTGGCTCTAATGTTGATTCTGAAAGGTTTATTTATTTAACATTGCCAGAGAGTAAAACAGTCACTTTTGCAAAATTAGTTAAAGATGCTAATCATAGCATGCAATGCGGTGAGTGTAAATCTGACATGTTTTCAACATTAATTTTAAAGGAATACAGACAGTATGTAATTTTAATGATGCAACGATGTAGAGCTGATGGTTCAAAATTGGATACTTTAATAAAGAAGTTTACAGGACAGCAATTATCAATTTCAGGAAAACTTTTGTAACAGTTGCAATAATTTTCCATGATGGACCTACTGTAACTTCTGGTCATTACACAGTTTATCTTAAATGTGAAAAAGGCTGGAATATGTGTAATGATTCCCAATTGATTTTTAAGCAACGTTTGCCTTTTGATTTAGCAAATTCCTATCTAATCTTCCTGAAACCTAAATTTTAGAGAGATTTGACAACATCTGGACAAAACAATTTTACCATTTTATTGGATTACCATTTGGAATTTACAAATAAAAAGATTTAACAAATTATCATTTGGCCTAATGGAAAGGTAACCAATTGTAATGTGGAATTTTTCCATTTTTTAAGGAAACTTTGGAAAACCAAAAATTTAGAAAAAATCGGTAACATCTGCACAATTTAAATTTTGGAATGTTATTGGATTGCCATTGGAAAATTTTTTCAAAAAAGATTTTTAAAATTACTATTTGGCCATGCGGAAAAGTAAACAATTCTATTGTGGACTTATTTAATTATTAATTAATCTTTCGGAAACCAAAATGTTACAGAGAATCGGTGACATCTGTACAATTTAAACTTTAGATTTTTATTGGATTACCATTGGAAATTAAACAAAAAAAGAATTTTAAAATTACTATTTGGTCTAAAGGAAATGGAACCAGATGTATTTGAGATATATTATTGTGATTATACTTCTGAAACAAAAATATCAGACGGTATTTTAAAGAAATAAGTATTGATATTAGATGATATTTTTTAAGAATATTATGCATTTCTAAAAAGTTATGTTTATGCAAAAAGAGATTGTGGGCTTTTTTAAAACAATCTTTGAGATTGTTAATTTTTTTTTTGCCTGCTGTTAAATGATGAATGCAATTGCTTTCACAATTTATAGTGAAATGCAATATTTTCTGAAAACAGCAAAAAAAAGGCAAAAATATTTTTTGAAAAATATGTAAATATGTGTACTGTATTATAAAATGTTTTATTAAATATTAACACTTTTTTCTTTTTTTTCAGATTGAGATAGCACATTTTCGAAAACTAGAACCATTTTTAAAGCAATTAAAAAAAAAATTAAATGAATAAATCTTTTTTTGAGTGGGTATGGTAAGTCAATAATGTCATGGTCCCTTTTTTCCACTTCTCTACAATCACATTTTCAGTTTTTAATTGTAGTCTCTCAAGGACCTTGTAAAATGATAATTGATTTTTAGTGTTTTTTTAAAAAAAAAAAAAAAAATTACGCGTACGGTAAAAAAAAAATAAAAAAAAGTTTTTAAAAAAATATATAAAAAATAGATGAAAGGTAAGGTTGGCTCTTAAAAGAGCCGTTGTGTTCATGCAGGGACAGAGGAAAGAAAGATTGGGAATATTAGACGGTACGACAAGTGTGCTGATCTATTTTACTGTTCACTAGGGAAATACTGGTCTGCCTATAAGTAATTAGATCGTGACAAGTGGCGCACCGTACTTCAACCCTCGCAAACCGAGGGTTAATTTCCAGAGGACCAGAAAAAGGAGATGCTCCCCCCACAGATGAAGGGCTCACCTGACCTGCAGAAGAAGGACTCGGCCCTGCAGATGATGGTCCAGGCTGAGCTGCTGTGGATGTGCTTGGTTGACTTACTGAAGGGTTACCTTCAGTAAGTCGAGCATGTGTCCTTCTGTGTACATCCTTAAGGTGTCTCATCATGGTGTGATTCCCAAAGGAATACTTCCTGTCAGGATTACCTCTTGAAAGTACACGCTTACACAGCTTGCAAGTCACTAAGGGTGCATTTACCTTTTGCTGGCCTTCTGGAAAAGTAAAATACTCCCATACGTAAGAGGTCTTTTGTTTCCTCGCTCTCTGCCTCAAGGTAGTGCTGCTAGCCTCACTCTCAGAAGAGCTCTGCTGTTCTGCCATCGTATCACAAAGACAACCCAGCTCCTTCTCCTAAGGGATCACAAGCAGAAATGAGGGGAATGGGTGTGGTGTAGGAGAGTTCTAGAACTGAAAGTAGTTTCAACCAATCAAAAGTTGTGTTTCATGATCACATGACCTACCGTACGCTTACGGTACGCTTACGGCAAAAGTACGCATGCGCGTAAAAAAGACACGCGCTCGCGCGCATGCGCATAACAGTCACTCCCCGACACTTCCGCGTAACGTGCGCGTGTAGCGTACACGCGTACGCGCCCCACGCGGAGTACGCACGACTACGCAAATTGCGTAACTATACGCAAACAGCGTAGATAAATTACGGACATTGCGTAAACCGTACGCTTACCGTAAGCTTACCGTACGCGCACTAAAAAAAAATTTAAAAAAAAGGAAAAAATGTATTGCTAATAAATTTTACCTGTTTATTTTATAAAAAATGTAAAAAAAAAACATATTGTAGAATTTTAAAAATTTAACCATAGTCTTTAAAAAAGGATAGAAAATTAAAATAAAAATATGTAAAAAAAAAAAAGAAGAAAAAAAAAATTAGCATTTAAAAAACCTTGCAAATTCACTGAAAAAACCATGGGTTTCACACACGTTATAGTTAGGAATTAGCATTTAAAAAACCTTTGAAATTCACTGAAAAAACCATGGGTTTCACACACGTTATAGTTAGGAATTAGCATTTAAAAAACCTTAGAAATTCAATGAAAAAACCAAAGGTTTCACACATGTTATAGTTAGCTGGACATTTCACTCGTAAAAAACCAATGAAATTCCCCCGTTATAGTTAGTTCAGCTAACTATAACTCGCGCGCCCGCAATGCACTACTGATGACGTCACATATTACATCACTCATGACATGGTCAGTGACATCACTCATGACATCACTGATGACATCTCAAATGACATCACTGATGACATTATCCTTGTGACAGAGTGGTAGACCTCCTCTCACCCTAATATAACCTTTGATACAAACATTCAAAAATAGAGACTAAAATTTTCAAAAAAATGGACATACCAATAACAGTTACAACAACCTATTCAGTAATTCTAAGATCCACATACACATCCACTCATCCACCAACAATCCTATACAGTCACTCATACATGTACTCACACATCATATGTACTCATACACCTATACATCCTGTTACACAATGCCACTCATCCATAGAGTTACTCACACATACTCACTCATGCTAATAAAGAATCAAACATCCATTTACTTGCATATACAGTTATACACACACCACCACACTTATTTTTACAGAAACTTACACATACTTAGTCTTTTAAACAATCACTTATAGAAACACATACTTATTCATACAGGAAGTCTACCAATCTCTCACTCTCACATATACTCACTTATAAACACCAATACTCACATATATTAGTTTAAAACATATGTAGTTACTTATGAAGACACTATTGAGACAGTCATTCACTCACTAACACACCCATGCACACACTCATCCACCCATACAGTCCTGCACACATGCTGTCTTCAACACATACAAACAGTGAGTCACTCATTCATGCATCTATGCACTACGTAATACCCCCCACCGCACCATGAAGACACTCAGACACTCATACTGATACTCAAAAAACCAACTATTAACCTATATAGACACTCATGTAGCTACTCACCAACCCATGCAGCCACTTATATACAATGTGAGAGACTGATACAGGTATTTACACATTTAAACATTACTCACTAAGCCATGTATTCAAAAAGATACACTTAGTCAGTTATACAATCAATTTTTCAGAAACAAATCATCAATTTAGACACTTATATACTCATTTATTCTTCCATCGACCTTGAGATATACATATATAAAACATATTTAATTTTCAGAAAAACACACATTCACTGGATGATGTCATCAGTGATGTCATTTGAGATGTCATCAGTGATGTCATGAGTGATGTCACTGACCATGTCATGAGTGATGTAATATGTGACGTCATCAGTAGTGCATTGCGGGCGCGCGAGTTATAGTTAGCTGAACTAACTATAACGGGGGAATTTCATTGGTTTTTTACGAGTGAAATGTCCAGCTAACTATAACGTGTGAAACCTTTGGTTTTTTCATTGAATATATATATATATATATGTGTGAGTGGTCAAGTGAACATTCAAATAGCCACCAGGTGCGAGACTCTTTTGATTGTAACTGGCACTGAAGAAAGCTGAATTGCTGAAACGCGTCTGCCGCATTGTTACTTAGTTTGCGCTGTGAACTCATTTTGAATAAACCCTCCCGTATGCATCCTGGCTGTGTCGGACCCTTCTTATACTGTTTGAGTGGGGATTTGGACTCTATGTTACGCCAGCATTGCAGGCACTGGCTTTTCCGACACGCCCTCTCGATCAGGCAGCACCGCGTTAGCCAGCAACCTTTGGACTTGTGTTTTCAAATGCACAACGCGGCGCCCCCCTACGCGGATGAAAACATCACTGTGTGAAGATATTACTGCGTGGGGAGAGAGGAGCAGCACTGACTGCAGGGAGCATCGAGGGGTCTCAGTGAGGACATCTAATCAACGGTAAGCTGCGGTTGGTGTAGTCCGGAGGCCACATTGATGGGACGCCACTTGGTGTTTCGGATTTCCCACTTACTTAAGGGGGATCCGCACATGGACTGCAAAGACCAGCATGCAGCAGTCCGTTCTAGCAGCGTGAATTGCAATATCTCTTTAAAGGCAAAGGAGGAGCTTCGAGCAAGACTCTCTGAGTGGTCAAGTGAACATTCAAATAGCCACCAGGTGCGAGACTCTTTTGATTGTAACTGGCACTGAAGAAAGCTGAATTGCTGAAACGCGTCTGCCGCATTGTTACTTAGTTTGCGCTGTGAACTCATTTTGAATAAACCCTCCCGTATGCATCCTGGCTGTGTCGGACCCTTCTTATACTGTTTGAGTGGGGATTTGGACTCTATATATGTGTATGTGTGTATATATATGTGTATATATATGTGTGTGTGTATATATATATATATATATATTTTTTTTTTTCAAAAACCGTCCGTCACCATTGCCGCTCCACTACGTCCTGGGTGCTTCTTTCCGCGGTGGTGAAGCGCTTCATACAACGAACGAAGGAGGTTGTCCTTCCTCTCCCAAATTGAAAGGCACTCACGGGTGTATTTTCAGTGAAAATACTTTATTGTGCAGACCCCCCTGCACTGACAGACACGTTTCGCATTGCGGCTTTATCGATGTCAGTTTGCCGTGTAACAAAAAGCAGTATTTAAACATTGTAAGTCACATGATCATTCAGTGACAGAAATAATGGACTAACGTTGCATTGCAGTCCTAAAGCCTTGGCAGACATCTTAAATGATGTTTATAAGAAGATATTACAATGCTGTACTGCTAAAGAGTGAATAATAAAGAACATAGTGCAAAAAAAGAAAAATGTTAAAACCATTCGTTTTTACAAAGAGGGGAAGAGCAATACAAGTTAATACCTGCTAATTAATATCAACCTATTTTCATGTATTTCACAATCATTTAGCAGTATTGTTGATGTAATTTTATATTCAAATCATTCCTTGTATAAGGAGATTGCTGATACCCCTGTTTGCCACAATTGTGCCCTGGATGGGCAAATGTCATAAAGTGCTAGGTTGGGATTTGCTAATAGGGTTTATTTACTTACTAACCCATCTTATCTGATAATTTTGTCTACAGATAATGAGAAAGGTGTATTTATTTACTTAAGATGAACCCATAACTCTTCGTCGTTATTCAATCCTATTGGAGTTTTGGTCTGGAGATCAATGATATATTTTGATTCCAGCACCCGCAATTTCCTAACCCTGTGCCCACCTCTTTCATCTCTTCCTACCTGGTCTATACAGTAGTATTTCAAGAGGTTTCTATTGCTTTGATGATGTTGTTCAAAGTGTCGTGCAACAGGATAATTGGCATCTTTATTGTTTATTGCACGTAGATGTTCCAAAATGTGTTTTTGCCGGGTGTATTGTACTACCAATGTACCGCTTGGAGCATGGACACTCCAGGCAGTACACGACGTGATCAGAGTTACAGTTCAAAAGCTTTTTTATTTGTCTAATGGGCCTGGGATCCCCCGGTCTACCCTCAAAGGTCGTTACTTTGTTACTGTTTTTACAGGGTTTACAGCGTAGACATGGGGAAAAAACCCAATATGTAAATTTTATTTTTCATCATTTTTGGGTCTTCGTAGTGGCTATGTATTAAGTGATCTCTCAAAGATTGACAACGTTTGTAAGTAATTAAAGGGCGCTTTGGTAGATGTTTTTTCAAAACATTCTCTGTTTCCAATATGTGCCAGTTTTTCTTAAAAATGTTCACAACTTCATTAGATTTGGTGTTATACGTTGGGTATCAGCAATCTCCTTATACAAGGAATGAATTGAATATAAAATTACATCAACAATACTGCTAAATGATTTTGAAATACATGAAAATAGGTTGACATTAATTAGCAGGTATTAACATGTATTGCTCTTCCCTCTTTGTAAAAACGAATGGTTTTAAAATTTTTCTTTTTTTGCACTATGCACTTTATTATTCACTCTTTAGCAGTACAGCATTGTAATATCTTCTTATAAACATCATTTAAGATGTCTGCCATGGCTTTAGGACTGCAATGCAACGTTAGTCCATTATTTCTGTCACTGAATGATTATGTGACTTACAATGTTTAAATACTGCTTTTTGTTACACGGCAAACTGACATCGATAAAGCCGCAAGGCGAAACGCGTCTGTCAGTGCAGGGGGGTCTGCACAATAAAGTATTTTCACTAAAAATACACCCGTGAGTGCCTTTCAATTTGGGAGAGGAAGGACAACCTCCTTCGTTCGTTTTATATGTGTATATATATATATAAATATATATACATACGTGTGTGTGTGTGTGTGTGTGTGTGTGTGTGTGTGTGTGTGTGTGTGTATATATATATATATATATATATATATGTGTGTATATATGTGTGTCAGGACGTAGTGAAGTCCACCTGGCTACAGTTCCCAGATATTCCACCCCTCACACACACCCTAGATATCCTGCTCATGTGCGGTACAAGACGTAAACTGATTTTTCTCCTCTACAAGGCTATGAAACAAGACTCTGCCCCTCCGGTGCCGCCATCTCGGGCTGCATGGGAGAAGGATCTCTCTCTCCAGCTGGAGGAGAAACAATGGGCACGCATAGGCGCCCTCACGCGAAGAGTCTCCTGCAATGCCAGGTTTAAATTAACGCATTTTAACTTCCTGCATCGTACCTACCTAACCCCGGTTTCCCTGAACCGTATCTTGCCTGATAGGGGCGACAGATGCCCTAGATGTGCCACAGAGAAAGCAGGCTGTTTACATTTAGCTTGGGATTGTCCACTGGTCAAGCAGTTCTGGGTGGAGGTGGTGGGCAGGATTGTTGCGGCTACAGGCATTCGGATGCAGCTTGAACCCTTGAATTGTTTACTTGCATTTGTCTGGAAACCAAAGAATAGGAAACTCCCATATAAGCTCCTACAATTAATGCTAGTGCTTGCTAGGCGTAGGGTAGCTATAACCTGGATGGGGCAGAGGGGCCCAGAAGTGCCCAGCTGTCTTAAAGATGTCCGGGAGTGGTCCCTAGCCGAAGAAACACACATGCAACTCACCCGAAGGGACGAGAAGCTGCAAGAAGACCTCACAGTTTGGCGGGAATTGTGTTCCTCTGGGGTGGTGGAGAGGGAGTCCTACTCGCAGGATACAACTGATGGCGAGGAGTGGGTTGGATGTAGAAAGTGGGCCTGCCTTTGCCACGGAGTGCGAGGACTGACCCCAGTTATATGCATACTGGGAATCACTGCCATGTCCCATGCTCCCGCCTCACTGTAATATGCTTCTGAATACTTATGTGACCCCATGGTACCTTCCCCCCCGGGATGCGACCATCTGTGCTACGTGCCCTTAATAATATCAACAATATGTCTATGTACGCTGTATTGATGCCGATTTGTTTCTGTATTTGTATAATGCAATTTGAAAAATAAAGTTTCAACAAAAAAAAATCAAGATGTATGTGTGTGTGTGTGTGTGTGTATACTTGCATTGCTTCTACTTAAGCTGTACTTGCTCCGTATCAGAACGATTACAGTGCTGCAACTCCGATTACACTCATTCTGTGTGTTGTAGAAGAGAAACCTGCACCACTGCTGCTCGTGCTATGCTGTTTGGTGTGTCTTAGCGCAGCTTAAGAAAACCCCTTTCTTATGAAATTGTCAAAACCTTTGGATTTGCCAAGGCTTGGTAAGAGTTTTTAGTGGCACCATGGGACGACATGACTGCTTCAGCATCTACTCCAACCTTTTGATGATTATATCTGGTGTACAATTGTCTTACTGGGTTTAATAATCTGGCATTTCCTTCCTTAGGGGTTCTGCGATTGCCAAGATCATTGGTGGCAATGTACGGAAATCCAACAGGTTCAATCCCATCGTCAACTTGTGGGTTTTTGAAGAACTAATAAACGGAAGGAAACTGACTGAGATCATAAACGAGGACCACGAAAATGTCAAGTATCTTCCGGGTCACAAGCTGCCTAAAAATGTGGTAAGTCAGAGAGAGCGGGCAGTTGATTAATTGTGAAACAAACGTTCGATTGACTTTCACAGTGTAATTCAGCTGTACAATGCTGCACAGCAACACACACAGAATAAAGAGAGTTAGGGTCAGTTAAAATGATATTGTACTGTATGCCACTGTAAAATATATGAACCATGCCATCACCCCCCTTTGTTCCAAACATGATTACATACTTTCTTTCCCTCAATCCATTAGCTAAATGCTTGATTTTGTAATCATGTCCCCCTCAAGTTTTCTTCCTGATGCTTCAATGCACTTTTCTCTTTTGCTGTCAGCTAGATTGCTGTTGCATAAAAACCTGTACAAACACATGTGTACAAGCCAATAGACATACAGACACCTATGCCTATGCACACACACAAACAGAGATAAACAAGATCCATGCTCACTGACCCACTGACGCAGGCATACCCATGCACACAGAAATTGTCACAATCACAGAAACAATCCTACCAGTGGCTTATTTGTAAAAAAATAAAATAATAAAGTGCCGGGGCTCTCGTCAGGAGGCAGCTTGCACCAGCACATTTCTCCTGTTAGTGCCTCCTAAAACAGAACCAACTACTAACCATGAAAGTGGGGAAAGGATGTGGTGTAAAGGCCAGAGCTGCCGACTTCGGACCTGGGGAACCAAGCTCGAGTCTCAGCGTTTGCTCAACATCCTGTGATTCTGGGCAAATCACTTAATCTCCAAATAAATTAATGTGTCCCTAACTGGTGCTTATCAAAAGCTCCAGTGTTGATTAAGTGCCGGTGCTGACCACCGGAAATCACCGGCTCAAATTAAGCACTGAGTCCTACCCACCAAATATACAGTTAGACAAGCAAATGCAGGTGCGCATAGACAAACAGGCTGAGACAGAGCTGGATGCATGCAGTTCTGTTCACTAGCCTTCTGAGGATAAAATCAAATTTGAGGTAGAGAAATAAAGTGTGGTATTAATGGCCATTTAATACTAAGCCTGTCCTTTTTTTAAAACACTTGAATGAAGGAATACGTAGACGTCTTGCACATCCAATGTTTGACACCTCTGGAATGATCGTTGGAAAGTAACAATACAGTGCTTTCTGCATGGAGGCAGATTTCATCCATGGCGTCTTTGGTGTGATCAAACACATGCAGTACTTCACTGCCTTAATTTCTCTAAAACTAGCACGACTCACTCAGCATTGCCACATCGGCCTATATGCACCGTGCATCCAGAACTGGCCTATTCATGAAAAAGGGGGCGCTGGTTCATCTGAATTAAACGGACCCTACAACTCCCAGAAAGTACTGACTTATTAAATGAAAGCTCAGAACCAAACACATGATACTGGACATGTACAGAGCACTTTGGCCACCTTAGTTGTACTGAATAAAGAGCAAGTATATAACATTTCAGAGATTTGAATTTTCCACACAAAGCATACATTGACACCTAGTTTACTGTTCCTCCTTCACATTCACGTTTCCAGAGAGCACTTACTAAAACAAGGAACTGCTCTGTGCACTTTAGTCTGAATCATTTTAGCTCTGCTGGCCAGCAGACTTTTTCACTGGTATGTTTACGTTTACCTGGAGACAATGGGGTTCCAAACAATACCACTGTTTCACTTTGAAATGGATTAAGTGTAAAGTTCAGGCAGCAGAGTGATAGCGATATACACAGCCTGCTCCATCAAAGGCCTGCCTTGAACAGCCTTCATGAAGACGAGGTGTTTTTTACTCAGAACCACCAATGAGAACAGCGTTGGCCACAATATTGTGGTGTAAGGACCAAATACCATTCCCAGAGCATGACACTTGGATACATTTTACCACTTGTAAAGCCAGCAAATCCATTCTCAGTGAATCACATGGTGCGGGTGCCTGGAAAGAGCAAGGTGATGGGAGGAAGGGTGGTGGGAGAAGGACAGGGAGTTGGTTCCCCATGGGAGGAATGCTGCCTCCATACACCACGGAGGACTTTTTATTGGCATCCTTCTAAGACAAGAAAAGATCCTATGGAAAATGAAATACAGCCAATGGTACTGCAGCTAACCAAGCTTCAAGTTCTGCATGAGGAGCAGATTATGATTTTCTACAAGGTGGAAGTGGCGCACGCCTTTCTTTTCCACAGAAGGATGACAGAACCAGTCTACACCGCTGAATACCTAATTCCTCCATAAAATTGATAAAATAAGTAAATGCGATTGTAAGAACGCATTTGGCAAACCTCAAACGGCCGCAGAAACGAATATGGTAAACAGATGTTGACTGGGAATTAATTGAGTGTTTATTTTTTTTATATTTTATTGGTTTTACGGAACAACCATTAGTATACGCGCAATAGGCACTTGCATGCACACATAATTCCAATTCAGTGTTCCTCACTTCCTTCCCCCCTCAGACAGCAATACTTGAGTGTTTTAGTACAGACCTGAAAAGCTGCAGGTGTGTAGCTCAAGGGGTGGCGCTCATTGGGGTTTTACTTTTAGAGAAATATAAGAAGGGTTGATAAAGTATTCTAACCTTCCTTCTTCGTCCCCCATTCTCCGCACAGCCATGACCGCATGGAGGATTACTATATTGATTTTGTTCTTAGTTTACAAAACATAAAGCATACTGACAAGAAGGCCAGTAGATTGCAGGCATGCATGCAAAGTTTTCTCCCAACTAGGAGGTCTGTCATGACGTTGTTTAGTCTTGCAATTCTTTAAAATAAAGATATTAAAAATGTCTTTACTATTCAAAATAACTTCTGCTAAGAAATATCAGCAATTCTTGTAGTCAAAGGGCCAGATTTAGAGTTTGTGGGACAGGGTACTTCATCACGAATTGGAATACCCGGTCCGCCATACTCTCGGTCAGTCGCTTCTCATTTACAGATGAGCAGACTGTAATCGTTATGTCGGCATAGTACCTCTTGGTTCCGCCAACGGAAAGTTTACTGTGCGGGCATGACGGAGTAGGAGATGTAGGAATAAAGTCAACACACTCCCAGTGTGTGCAGTCATTAGTTTTTTGTTTCTTAGAAATAAATTCCTGCTTTAGTAGTTTTGTTTCTGAAAGAAAAAAAAAAAGTTTAAAGTTTGGTGAAAGGGTAGCTAAACCGATGATGGCTGTTCTCCAAATTTCTGTGCCTTGAAGGGAACTGCTGTACGGTGGCAACTTTCGAGGTATAGAGATGATTGTTAGGCTGCGGCCATCTCTAAACTTGATGAGTACCTTTGGGACGGCAGACTTAATGTCCGCCACCATCCATCCCAACGGGCACTACTCTGTCCAGCAAGCGATAAATCAGGGCCGAAGTCGGCACCTTGAAGCCTGAGCAACTCTGTTCACACTAGTGTGACCATCTTAATATCATTATGGACAGCGCTTCCAGCCCTAGGTTTTTGGGTGGCAACCTAATGCATTTTGGGCAATGGGGCCTTGTTTTGTATTGAACTTATTCGAGCATCATACCTTATAACAATGATTTGTAGGTGAATAGTTGAGCACTGGGAAGACTGGCCATGATGACATAGAGTTAGTTCAGGGTTCTCCAAAGTCGGTCCTGGAGGGCCAGATCTATGCCAGATTTTTCAGATAACTACATTAACTAACTAAATGGGGTATGCTAAAAATCTGGCATGGATCCGGCCCTCCAGAACCGACTTTGGAGAACACCGAGTTAGTTGATCATCCTTATTCACACCCTGGAACTGAACTTCTAGCACAGTGGTCACTGTCACACATGTTAGACGCAAAATGCAAAAACTGTGTAATATTTATGATGTTTTGAGGACAGCTTGTAACTTTCCCCCAGTAACTGCTGCTAGCAGCTGAAGCCATGATGACGACTGCCCTTTGGTTTAGTTTCAACATCTCTCTTCTTGCTTAAGAGGAAATGTTCTGCTGCGCATTGTGACTGTCGTCTCGGATAACTGCTGAGCTCTCACATTTTTGCAGTGGGGCAAGAGACTCGAGCAGTTGGTGTGAAGAGTTTCAAAAAATAGTTGGGCAACAGTGTATTTTCAACACGGCACAAGATTCAGATCACCATTGTACTCCCTGTGGGATAGTGATGACATAGACATGTGCTCACCACAGATTCATATTGCAAAATCTGTTTTGGCTTCACTCTGATAAAACTTTTAACTCATTTGTTTGTGCTAGGTTTCAACAATTCATATTTTTAGATTTATTTTTTTTCAGAATCCAGGATTGGGTGAATAGTTAAAAAAGCAAAGTGAGAAAAGCAGTGTATGAACATGCATTTGCAAAATAATTTTGGGAAAAAATAATACTTTATGAAGATTTAATGATTGGGCTAAAAAAATAATTCAGCTGAATCATTGACAAACAATGTGCCATCTAATAAAAAATAACAAAATATTGTAGACGGGTAGTCAGAGGCAGCTTGAGAGCACAGGTTTGTCTGACAGACAAAGGTGCATTACATGAATATTAGTAATGGGTAGTGACAGATGGGAGAAGAGTTTGGAGGTATGGTATGAAGCAGGGGTACTGAAAGTTGTCTAGCGAGCGCACCAGTTTCACCCTGTTTTGTGTGAAGATAGTAAAACATTGTTTGAGGACAGTGGGATGTGTTGGTGAACACAAGGATACTTCAGGGGATTCCCGGGTAACTCTCCCTCCGCTTTTAATTTGGAACCTTAAAAAAGGCAGAAGATTGGCCATTACTGATCAGATATACACAGAGGGCCGATTCACAAAGAAAAGTGTACACTTTTGTGTATGTATGCCATTTTTTTGGTATTCACAAACTGCAAGTTTAATTTCAATAATAGAAATGTTACAACTGCGAAGACTCTGCAGTCGAGGCGGAGAACGGATAGAGTCTCCGCTATCGCAAAATTACTATTAGTAAAATTAAACTTGTACATCATGAAGGCCAAAAAATTAGTAAACTTACACAAAAGTGTATGTTTAAGACTCCGTGCATGTTACATTGAGTTTTCAAATCGAATTATTTTCCAACTTTTGCGTTTCAGTTTTTCTCCACGGTGCGACCTGTCATTATTGAGATACAAAACACTAATATTCTGTGGTCATTTTTTTTTTTTTTTTTTAAATCTTTTTATTAACTTTGCTCACAGTCATCAACATAATATAGCCATCATTACAATGCATAGCGAAAAATACCTGTGTATGGTATCCATCCCAATCCACATAATAAACCAAGGACTTACACATCATGCACCCCCTTCCACCCCCCTTCGAGCACCCCGAAACCTCTTCCAGGGACTTCTGTGGTCATTTTCAAAGCAATATTTCCAAGCTTCTTGAAATTTATGAAGGTTGTAAAGCTTTTGTGATTAATTTTTTTGCAAAAAACTACTTTTAGCAGGAGAGTTGCCTTGCAAAATTAAATTTAGGGGGGAAATTCTTAATTTTATGTTGAATGCAATTTTTTGGATGTTGACATCTTTGGAACACTTTGAAAGCGAAATCTAAAGTTCACCTCCACCTCCCTTTGGAACCTGGCAGATTTTTCAACATGGATACTTTTTAAAAGGGGTCTGAAATGGGGACACTGGTTGAGATGGGAGGTAGTCCATGATTTTAGAACGCCCACAAAATCCGAACTTTGTAGGAGTCACAAATATTCTTGTATAGTTTTCCTAACCTAGAAACACTCGTAGGAAAGTGATTTCGCCACAGGGAAAGTGATGGTTGGAATACTTAAATAAATCTCAGCAACTAGTATTTACTCAGACTGCATCCCAGAACATCGTTATGCACGGATGTGTCCCATCCATCACGGTTTTGTTACTTCAGTATGGCACCCTAGGTGAGATGGGGATGCCCAGACGTTGGTCCCTTGCACACTATGCCACTTTAACCAAGTTCTACGTGACCGATGAGCCTGAATAAGAGCGAAACCAGACTTCTGAGTCTTATGTTCCGGTTCAGTAAGGACCTGGCCTGGCAGTTACGGTTGGACTGATCCTGTTTGAGCAGGGCCAAAACTGATTTGCATATGGCTGGGTTCAACGGAAGTTTCATTCATGGTGTGCAATATAACAATGGACTCAGATGCAGCCCTGAGTAATTACCATTGGAATGAGATTAATTCAAGCATTCCATCCATCACTTTTTTACATACTCAGTTTAACGCCCTAAGTAGAAGCATATGCTCAGACGTGGGCCCATGCACTCTGTGCCACTGAAACCATTATATCCTCAGCTGCTGAGCCCCAATAAGGGCGAAACCAGTCTTGCATTGCTTATGCTCTGGTCCAGGGAGGACCTGACCTTGCAGTTTGACTTGGACTGATTCTATTGGAGCAGGGTCAGTACTAATATGTATATGGTTGGGTTCAAACTGAAGTGACATGGTGTGCAAAATAACAATGGACTGGAATGCAGTCCTGAGTAATTTACCAGTGATTGAGATTGATTTAAGCATTCAATCTGTCGCCTTTTTGTATACTTCAGAGTGATGTCCTGAGTGGGACGGTATGCCCAGATGTGGTTTCTATGCACACTGTACCACTGGCACAAAGCTATACCTTACTGGGGAGCACTTATAAAGGTGAAACCAGTCTTGGGTTGCTTGTGTTCTGGTTCAGGGAAGACCTGGCCTGCCAGTTCAGGCTGGACTGTTCCTATTGGAACAGGGTCGAGACAGATTTGCACATGGCTGGGTCCAAACTGAGGTGGTATTGTGTGCAAAATAACGATTAACTGGGGTGCCACCTGAGCAATAACAGTGGCTGAGATTAATTCAAGCATTCCATCCATTACTTTTTTGTATACTTCAGTCCCAAAATCAATTTGTCATACCTTAAGCAACAACAACAAAAGGATTGCTCTTTGGATGCACTTTATGTATGAGAAGAACTGAATATTACCAAAGTGAGGTGGTTACCATGAGTCCCTGTTATAAAATAATCTGGGAGGTGGAAGGGCACACCTAAACAGTCAATAGCGTGAGAGTGAGACTGAAATTCTCCTCTGGGCTGATCCAAGATGTGATTGACAATGTCACAAGCCAAAAGCTATAAGGGGAACACAGAAGCAAGTCAACAGTTTGAAGGGGGTTCTACCAAAGACTACTTTCTATGTACTGAACACAAGAGGTTGGCTTTTGCAGACTTAAAAAAGGTTAACTCTACTTCTAAGTGGGAAAACCTGATTCACAGCATCAGGCATCCCTTGCAGGGATCAATTTGCTCAAGTGGACAAGTCTGTTCACCTTGCAGAATTTCCCATAAGATTAAAATTAGGAAAGCATTTAGAAACTAGAGAACAAGGGTGATATAGGGAAGTAAAGAAAGGTCCCCAACTCTGTAGAGCACTCTTGTGCTGACAATTGCACTGCCCCTCGAAGTACTCAAAGGAAGTTTGTAAGTACAATTTTGATCAAGGTCCTAAAACTAAAACAAAGGCAACAGACCAAGAGTCACTGTACCTATCCAGTGTCTCCAAGCAATTACTGCCTTAGGAATCCAATCCTATGTGTGCACAATTCTGATCAAGGTTTTCAGTGCACTAGTGGGGTGTCCTGACATATGACACCCATGCATTGTGCGGATAACCTGTTTCACCAGACCAGATCACACCGTGCACAGGCCCTGCTATATGTAGGAAAATCAGCCACTGAAAAAACACAAAGGTTACAGGGACGTTAGAGTTAGGTTCACATTTTACACACACAAAACCATACAAATCCTGCAGTTATAGTTATCTCAAGTAACTACAACTTGTGCCCTAAGGTAACTACAACTCGTGCACCCGCCATGCACAGTTTTCTCAGCCAATTTATTTAAAGCAAATGTTGCACTGATGTTACCAATGACATCATAGAAGATGTCATGAGTGATGTAATATGTGGAGTAATTAGCAGTGCATGGCAAGGGTGCAAGTTACAGTTACCTTAGAGCATGAATTATAGTTACCTGAGGTAAATTCTAAACCTAACTATAACGTCCCTGTAACCTTTTGTTTTTTTTCAGAGTTTGTATATAGATATATATATATATATATGCCCTCACTTTAAAACAAAGGGATACCCGGTGTGGAGTGAGCCATCATTGTTTCGAGAACAACTTTCAGGGTTTCTTGTGCCATGTCAGCCTCTAGGTACAGAATTTTGAAACTTAAACTACGAACACTTTTTTGTATGTGCCGAAAAGGGAGAACGACCTTTACAACGCGGTCGTTGCACCGCAATACATTTACATCGCGGTCATTACAACGCCAGTCATTACAACGACTTGCGCTGGATGGCACTCTACACTAAGAAATAGTATGATTTACTATTCCAACACCTTCCCTACTGTTACACACACTGTAGTTGGAATAGTAAATCATACTATTCCTAAGTCCAGCGCCTCTAGCGCAAGTCGTTGTAATGACTTGCGTTTTATTAACCGTGATGTAACGTACCCTGATCTAAATGATTGAGTTGTATCATCACATATCCGCCGAAAAGACATCCAACAATAAGCCTTATGCAGCTCTTCATTTGTGCCAGCGGATGGCTGTGGTTGGCGCTGCCTGTCATTTCTGGGAACTGGAACTTATTTATCCGAGCCAGACAGATGCAGGCACCCGATGGATGAAGATGGAGGAAGAGAAAGATAGGAAAAGAGTGAGAAGGAGATGAAAAGGAACCTGCAAGAGGCTGGAAGAGTGAGGTGGTGAATTAATAAGGCATGTGAAATCAAAACAAGAAAGCCTTGGTATTCAGCAGCCTATTAATTGTGCAGTAAAGCATTGGGCCTATGTTTTTTTTTTATAACGATTTTTACAAATTAAGTTCTGGGTCTAGGCCATCTGTATTGCTTGACTTCATATGGTGCTTTGTGGAGAACTAAAGCTCTCTTTAATTCTGCTTTTTCCGCTTCAGGTCGCTGTACCGGATGTGGTTGAGGCTGCCACTGGCGCAGATATCCTTGTTTTTGTCCTACCGCATCAGTTCATTGGCCGTGTTTGTGGACAGCTGGTTGGCCACGTGAAAAGCGGAGCATTCGGGATCTCACTGATTAAGGTAATAACACATTCAGTAAATACCCAGCACGCCCGTCTTACAGAATGGGAAAAGGATTGATTATTCCAGTTTTGTGTGTGAGTTTGTAGCAGGATCTAGAGACCGCCATTGAATACCAGGGGTGTAGTTGGTTGGGGCATTCCACAATACAGCACTGTCTAAACCCTGGGCAGGTCCACAACATTGAAAAGCAAATGTTGACAGCGGCGCACACCTACCTACACAGTGGATGAATTAGGGTTTGAGATCTCCTTCGAAGGGGCGAAAGAGAGGTTTGGTCGCACTGTGAGCCACTGTCTATTCCAGAGTTGAGGGGTCAGTCATGAGATGGACTGCCGGCCAGCAGAGGACAGGGGCTGCTTAGAGGGAACAGTTAATTATGGAGTGAGTACAGGAAAATAGACCCTTTTAATTATGAACAGCACACACAATTGCACTCTAGTAGTAGTAGTAATCACCTCAGGGGGGTAATCAGTCTGCTCCACACATCTTTGTAAAGCCGGTGTGGTCCTTGCAAGGTCAACTCAAAATTTTCTTCAGGTGAGGTCAATTAAGGATCATTATTTGGTATAATTTTAAAATTTGGTATTGCTGCAATTAGACCATAAGCATATTAAAAGACGTCTTCTTATTGTTATGATCTCTGAATTGATATTAACAAAGTGTTACCTTTTAAGACTTTAGTGGTATAATTTACACCTACTACTGGAACCCTCATGGCCTAATTTATGAAGAAAAATATAAAATAAAAAATTAGCAAACTTAAATGTTTGTCAGCAGCCCACCTCCGGCGCTCCTGAATAAAATAGCTTTCTAGTCTTGATTCCACCTCATGCTTCCTTTTTCCCCCACCCTAAACTTCCTGTCTTTTTATCTTACTCCTGCAGGTCCTATCAGACCCCTGCTTTCTCCCTTTGTTGTTGTTTTCCTATGTTTCTTTTTCTTACTTTCTTTCTCTTGCTCAAAGACTGGTGATGAAAAACAAGTCCCGGTTCCCACCATTGATTGCCAGCGCCCACTATCTGCACTGGGTCTGCTGGGCACTTTTGACCTAAACACTCCTTCCTACTCTGTCCCAGATGTCTCTTTGAAAGAATGCAACTGTTCGCATCTGTCCTTGCAGGGAGTGGATGAAGGTCCGGACGGCTTGAAGCTCATATCAGACATCATCCGCGAGAAACTTGGCATTGAAGTCAGTGTACTGATGGGTGCCAACATAGCCAGTGAAGTGGCTGATGAAAAGTTCTGTGAAACAACAGTCGGTAATTAACATATTATTACAAGGCAAATATGCGGTCTCATTTCCCATTCTACACATCAGTGATTATTTACACTCTGTTCAGAATTCTAATATTTTCATTGACTAACATCGAGGCCACGAAAGAGATGTTTGCCTTGTTTTTTGTGCCTGAAAGGTGTTTCGTTTTGTTAAAAGAAAATTAGCAGGGATAGTGATTGGTGTTGAATTGGAACTTCTGTTATCCTATGACAGTTCAAATCCTAAATAGATGAGATTTGTGGGATCAACTCTAGCGCAACCATCCAACCCTTTGAGTTATTCTAAAGACAGCATCTTGTTTCAGCAAAATGTATGGAATGCTGGGATTAGTTCAGCCAATCAGAATAAATAGAAGGCTGGCACTGAGTACCCGTGCCGCAGTCTCATTGACTGTGTGAATCAGTAGGAGACAGGACCGCAGGGCTGTTTGTCTGTCTGGGTTGAGATTAGGAGGATGGACGCTACTATTCTTATAGCCCTCATGCTGGTCGGCATTAATAACTCTTCCTCTCATTATACATCGTCGCTTTCAGGTCAGGCCATAATTGAAGGGTGGGCAATTAACAACAGTTGACCCCTTCAGTAGTGAGCAATAATGCTTTAAAATATTACAATTCAATTCAAGGAATGTATCAAGCGCGTGGCTACCCATTGGGCATCCCAGTGCTGGGGGGTCTACCAGACTTTCTACAATGATCTTCAGTAAACAGATAAGTCTTGAGATGTTTCCTAAAGCTACTACAAGATACTACTTTCCGATTCTAACATCAACCTGTTAGCCAAATGAAGTATCTTTTTGGTTTGCCATTTTACTGGGTTGTTAGTTGAGTAAACATAGCATTTGGCCAGGATCCATATACGGCTGTTTGTTCAATTTGATACAAAACTGTGGAGCTACAGTAGGGAGCATGGTGGTCTGAACTGTGTGTGGTACTAACAATCAACCTGGGTCAAAGACAAATAAAAGCAAGCATTGCCACAGTCAGAAAGTCTCAGCTGTGAAAGGCAGAGTTATTGGCTTTGTCAGTTCTTTTTAGGGTTTGCATACAAACGCATGTGTCAAGACAGTTGACAATTTTACAGTGGGTTTTCTATTTCAGACACCGATTTCTAGATTGCTGTTGACGTGCACGCATGTGTCCTGACCCATGTGCTCACTTGGTCGTGGCACATATGACCTGTGACACGTGTGCATGGGTGTGTTTTGATGTGTGCATGTATGTATGTGTCGTGACATATGGCAGACATTTTTAATTTACCATTCTAACATAGCGAATTCTAACATAGTGAATGGCCATGTTAGAACTTTAAATCAAAATAAAAAAAGTGAAAAACAAGTATGCACCTGCCCAAAAAAGGAAGCAAGCAGGATGGTAGCACTTTGCAACAAAAAGAGAGTGAGTGGCATCAAGCAGTGGAGAGTGCATGCTGTCCTGTAATATGCTCACTGCAAAAGAAACCGGGTTTGACAAAAGCCAAAAGGTCTGGTTTACTATTGGAAGTCCCCCCATGTTTCCATCCATATAGCCCTCTCTATCTGTTTAGGCACTTACTCGCTCATAATCCGTGCATTTAGTCACTCATCATTGCAGTCATGCGTCTCTTTATCCACCTATTGACTCATTCTTTCATTCACCCACTCATCCTCTCTCTCATGCAGACTTTCTCTCTTTTTGCTTCTGCAGTGCCTCCTGCCATACACCCCAGGGGGCTGTAGACCGAGATGGCAGCTCAGCCCTCCCCCTTCAAAAATTTCCACCAGTCACTCCAGCCTTCTTATGAAATGCCTGATGGGGTAAATGGCCAATGTGGCTCTGGGTTTGAGTGCTATTGATAGTACAAGACTGCTAGTTGTGAGTAGTATAAGCTTCTATTAGCTTGTGGCTGCTGCTTCATGAGGGGTGTGTAGTGTGACTACTGCTCTGTGAGGAGTGTGAGTGCTGTCAGTAGTGTGAGATTGCCATTCTGGGGGACAGGAAAGTGCTTCTAGTCATATCAGACTGCTAGTCCGTGATGGGAGTGAGAGTGATTTTGGTAGTATGAGACTGATACTGCAAGGGATGTGAGAAAGCTGCTGATAGTGTGAGACTGCCAGTCTGTGGGGTGCAAGTGCTGCCTTTAGCGTGAGACTGCTAATCAGTGAGAGGTATCAGAGTTCTTTCATTAGTGTGGGCTGCTTGTTTTTGAGAGGTGCAAAAGTGCTGTCAGCAGCGTTTGACTGCGAATCCGTGAGAAGCACAAGAATCCTATTGGGGTTCTGTAGCTGCTACTCTGAAGGGTGTGAGAAATCTGCCTGTGGAATGGTATGAGACTGCAAGTTACAAGAGTTATACATGTATGTGTATCTGCATCTGTTCCTTTATATGTGACAGCTACTTTTTTTAGTAGTGCAAGAGTTCTGTTGGTGATGTATAAGAGGTGTGAGAGTGCTATAGGTAGTGCATGATTGCTTCTCTGTGAGGTGAGTGAGTTCTCTCATCAGCGTGAGGCTGCAGCTCTGTAAGGTGTGCCCGAGTGCTTTTGGAAGTGTGTGACTGCTAGTACGTGAGGTTTCTGAGAGCGCAGCTTGCTGTCAGTATTGTGAGAGTGCTTCTATTCTGGGTGTGTGCTGTTGGTAGTGTCAGTTGAGTCAAGTGCTTTGAAGTCTTGGCTGCTGAACACTTACGTCAGAATTCATCCCCATGATCAGCATAGCCCCCAACGTTCCTAAGAGTCCCAGATTGCAATTTTAGCAGTTTCCCCTGAGAACTATAGGACAGCAGGTTCTCAAAGTAATGTCTTACACCCATTTACAGGCCACGTTAATGCTCACGTTTCCCCTCAGTGCCCTATCCATGCCCCTAAATCTGTCCTAACAGGAGCAGCTTGTTAGGAATCAGCAGTAGGTCATTCTCGGTACCTGTTACATCCCTGTGGTGCCAGTTGTCAGATTCCCGGCTCTAGCCTAGGCTTTAGTCCACTCTTCCCAGAGTATCTCAGCCCAGGCTGCTGCAGCAGCCTCCACTTCTTAAGCTGCTGTAGGTTGGGCTGGGCAGTGTGTGGCGTCTTATCTCAGCCTCACCCCAGCCTTTGTGAACTGGTTAACAACGTTTTGTTTGTTTTTAAGTCAAGGCTCAGCCGCACATGCGCATGCGCTGGCTCTTCAAGACATGCTGTATCTGCTCTGTGGGCTTATAGCCCGCTCATCGCTTTTAATTGATTGCTTTGCGTGTCTTTCGCAAAGGCTTGTTTCTCAGTGAGCAATGTTTGTTATATGTCCCTCCTGTTTGTGTGTTGATCCCTCGCATTGAGTATGCCCCTATTTCTTGTAGGCTTGCCCTTTTGTGCATGTAGGTTTGTGAAAGCGCACTATTATTTTCTTTTTTTCTGCTGCTTATCCGCTCTCATGCGCTGCTCTGTAAGGGTGCATGCTAGTTGAGCACCCGGCTTTGTGCGAGATGACAAGAACGCTCGCATCACGTGGTTTGTGTGTTTCGACTTCAGTGAAGTGAGCCTGTTGCAAGGGAAACAGGAAGCTGAAGAATACTGAGGATACTGATCCATTGACAGGTGTTTTCCTAGGGTTACTCCTTGCTCCATGAACATGGTGGGGCCACTTTTGCTACAGGAGTCATGGTCCTTGAAGTCCGGGTGAAGTCTGGGTGAAGTCCAGTCAAAAACAAGTTACCACTGGTTACCAACTTGCCAAGGTAGACTTTTTCAGCCCCTGTGGCCCTGTAGCTGTAATTGGAAGTCCGTCAACAGACTCTTGGAGTCACTTCTTTCTGAGGCTTGGGGATATCTTTACTCTGACAGGGCACTCACAGGCAGACTCCCCTCTTTGCAAGCCCAAAGAACAGCAGGTACAGTACAGTCTTTGGTGCAACCTCTGTCTGCTGGGTCCAGGGAACAGGAGGGCAGTCCTTCTTTGGTCCTCTTTTCAGTACATACATAATCTGAGGTCTAGGAGCCACTTTTATGCCCACTATGATCTCAGGGGGATGTAGTGGCTGACTAGTCAATCGTGCTACTAGGTGTGTCCCGTCTGATGACAAATTCCTGAATAGTGTGGCATCTAGCTATCGCAGAGTAGCCACTCCCAACATGACAGAACTCTTCTCTAGGTGTGTGGAGCACTCTAGCCCATGCCAGAGGTGCACCTACTTGGGGGCTACACACCCCTTGATAAAACTGTTTGGTAACAGCTTCTCCCTCTCTGTCCCTGTTGCCAGCCTGTCTGTAAAAAAAAAAAAAAGGAGCAGCTCCTCCCGCCTCTAACTACCATTTGCCATTGGCTTCTTTTTTGGGCTCACAATGTGTTTGGCCTTTTTGACAGGAGGTGGTCACACTTCCTGCCTTAGCAGAGCCTTTGTGTTCCTTCCTGAGAGTTATTCACACCTCTCTCTAGAAGGGCAGAAAGCTGCCTTCAGGACATGAGCTTGTGTGCAACCATTAACAGTCACTGAAAAACTTTGGGTAACAAAGTGGAAACTTTCTAAAGTTGCCATTTGTGCAAAAGTTACATTAAATTCGACTTGAGCATCAAGTTGGTTTAATGCAACAATTCTTTTGATTCCTTGAAGTACAAACATTAGTAGTCCTATTAAGGAGTTAGCACCAATGGGGCTACTAGCCTTGAACAGTAAAACTGCAATTCAGGATTTTAGTGTCAGGACATGTAAAAACACATGTCCTACTTTTCAGTATACAGCACCCAGCGTTAGAACTCGTTAAGCCTGCCTTGGGGATGACTGATATATATATAAAAAATAAAGGTTTGGGGTTTGGAGTTACTTTAAATGGCAAAATGGAGTAGCAGTTTAAAACTGCTCTACTTCTCCGCAGAAGCAGGCTGGGAGACATGCTTTATGTTGTCACACTCATGGTGGCACAACCAGTTCTGCAGTCCACGAGGGACATTTAACTTACAGGCCCTTGGCACCACTGGTATCATATACTAGGGGCTTATAAGTAAGTTAACGTCTGCCAATTGAGAATAAGCCAATTAAACATACACTTTTTGAGGGTCACAGCACATGCACTGGTGCCTGGTCAGCGGGGCCCAGTGCACTACAGAGTCAATACACCAGTACCTAATAGTCAGAAAGTGGGCCAAAAAATGGGAGTGAACCTGTAAAAAACCATTTCAGCACAGAGACTTGGACCGCAACAATACACACAATAACCCACCAATAATGCCAATGTCCATATAATGTTTGATTTTATAAAGTCCAACAGCATGGATCCATAGGGGCTACAGAAGGCACCCTGCGGTATTAGTAGGAGATTAATAAAGTACTCTGTTCAGCTTCACTTCTTAGGCCACAGAGCGGTCATTCTAGAGATATTTTCTCCATTAGCACTATAGATACATATATTATTCTGCTCCACTGGAAAAAAAAATCATGTTTTTAGGAATGGTGGAGGCTGATGAAAGAGAACCATCTTCATGTTTGACCTACTCCACCCAGTGTGTCTGGTCTACAAGAGTTTCAATACTTAATCAGTCTCTGAAGGCCCTATTTGCAAAAACATTTAGTGTGACTTACTTTTGTAGTACTCCAGGCTTACTCGTGGATTCCACGAACAAGTCCAGTTACATTTTTATTAAAGCTTTTCTGACAATGTCATGTCACAGGCAACCAGTATGCAGTCTCAGGTTGATTTAATTACGTCTTGTAATGCTCTCTTTTTCAATGTATTTGTATGATGTTATTGAATGTGTACGTGTTTGTAATGAAACCCCAAAAATGTGAAATTGAAAGAAAGGTCCTCAAACTAATGCAGCATTACTAGCAACATTATACCATGACTAGCAATTAGATCCCAACTTTGGTATAACGAGCAATGCATATTAGATAAGAAGGAAAAGGCTTTGTGTGTATTTCCATTATACACCATATTAACATTTAATATAATTCTGACAAAAACATTTTATTTCACAGGGTGCACAAATAAGCAGCACGGTGCCATCTTCAAGGATTTACTGCAGACCCCAAACTTCAGGATCACTGTAGTCGAAGACTGTGACACCGTGGAGCTCTGTGGGGCGTTAAAGGTTGGTTGAATCAAGGCTGTTTTTCATGGTAGATGGGTCTTTTATCATTTTCTACTATTTAGAATAACTAAGATTTATTAGTAAAGCACGGGGGGATATATGTGGTTTCTGGGCTGTATAATCATTGATCTGATAAATCGAAGCTGTTAATCATTTCTGTGTGTGTGGGATAAATGTTGATAAAGATTGGTCAATGTTCAGTCTAGTGATAGAAATAGTTCAGTGATGAAAGCTCACTCGGCACTACAAGAAATTCTGTCATTGTGTAATAATAGGTGCATCACTTACAGGGTCAATCAATCAATCAGTCAGGGGAATTATAAGCGCACTACTCACCCGTGAGGGTCTCAAGGCGCTGGGGGGTAGCAGCTCTGTTCAGTTGAAGAGCCAGGTCTTGAGTGTCTTCTTGAAGATGTTCAGGGAGGGGGAGCATCTAATGTCGATCGGGAGCTCGTTCCAGGTCTTGGCCTGTTCTGGCTCTGCGGATGCGAGGGGGTTCGGCAAGGGCGAGGTTGGCAGATTGGAGGTTTCTTTTGGGTCGGTGGAAGGAGATTCTTTCGTTGAGATATTGGGGTCTGGTGTTGTGGAGGCATTTGTGAGTATCTTGAAGGTGACTCTCTTCTCGACGGGGAGCCAGTGAAGGTTCCGCAGGTGTTGGGTGATGTGTTTGTGTCGAGGGGTGCCGAGTACGAGTATGGCTGCGGTGTTCTGTATGGTCTGAAGCTTGCGGAGTAGAGACTTGTTGATCCCGGCGTAGAGGGCGTTGCCATAGTCGCTGGTTATGAGTCCGTGGGTGACGGTCTTTCTTGATTTGGGGAGAACCTTTTGAAGGTTTTTCAGAGGATGCGTAGGGTGTTGAAGCAGCTGGAGGTGACGGCGTTGACCTGTCAGGTCATGGAGAGGGAGGAGTCGAGAATGATGCCGAGGTTCCACACGTGGTCGGTGGGGCCGGGAGGACTGCCGAGGGTGGTGAGCCACCAGGTGTTGTCCCATGCAGAGGGGGTGGGTCCGAGGACCTCTATCTTCTCCGAGTTGAGCTTCAGGCAGCTGCTGCTGATCCAGGATGCGACGTCCTTCATTCTTTCCTGGAAGTTGAACCTGGTGGTGGTGGGGTCCTTGGTGAGGGAGAGGATGAGCTGGGTGTCATGTAGGTAGGATACTATGCTGAGTCTGTGCTGTCTGACGATGGCAGCAAGGGGGGCCATGTAGTTAATGAAGAGCGTGGGGCTGAGCGATGATCCTTGGGGTACTTCGAAGTGGATTTCTGTGGGTTCGTAGGGGAAGGGAGCTAGTCTGATTCTTTGGGTATTTCCGGTGAGGAAAGAGTGGATCCAGTCGTGGGTCGTTCCTTGTATGCCGGCGTCATGGAGTCTGGCGGTGAGTGTGCGGTAGGAGATGGTGTCGAATGCTGCAGAGAGGTCGAGTAGGATCAGGGCCGCGGTGTGTCCTTGGTCGAGGAGGGTGCGGATGTCGTCTGTGGCAGCGAGTAGAGCGGTCTCAGTGCTGTGGTTACTGCGGAACCAGGATTAGGAGGGGTCAAGGATGGAGTTTTCTTCGATGAATTTTGTAAGTTGTGCGTTGACGGTCTTCTCGGTGACCTTGGCTGTGAAGGGGAGGAGGGAGATGGGCCGGTAGTTCTTGAGGTCTGTGGGATCAGCTGAGGGCTTCATGAGCAGGGGTCTGACGTCTGTCGTCGAGAAAGATGCGGGTCTTGAAGGTGGTGTTGATGGTGCGTCGTAGTTCTGGAGGGATGGCGGTGACGGCTCTGTGGAAGATGTGTGGTGGGCAGGGGTCCGTGGAGGCCCCTGAGTGGATGCCTTCCATGGTTGAAACAGTATCTTCGATGGTGACTGGGGTCCAGGAGGAGATGGTGGGCTGGCTGCATTGCTGGAGAGGGTAGTGGTCTTGGAGTTGAGTGTCTGGTCGTTGAAGTTGTCCTAGAGGCGCTTGATTTTCAGATGGAAGTAGGATCCGAGTTGGTTGCAGAGGTCCTGGGAAGGGGTGAAGTCCTTGGTTTCGCTGGCGGGCTTGGTGAACTCCTGGATGACACTGAAGAGTTCCTTGGAGTTGGCGAGGATCTTGTTTTGTATGAAGGTCCTTTTGGTGGATCTAATGCGTTGGTGGTATTCTGTCATGGCGTTCTTGTAGGTTGTGCGGTCTTCGGGCATCTTGCTGTTTCTCCAGTTCTTCTCGAGGCATCTGGAGGTGCATCTGGACTCTTGGAGGTCAGCAGTGAACCAGATGGCCTTCCTGGGGTGCTGTTTGTCGGGTTACGTAGGGGTGCAAGCTTGTCTGCGCAGTTGGAGATCCATCTGTGGAGTTCTTTGGCTGCGAGGTTTGTGTCGGTCGAAGTGGTGGGGGCGTTGTGGTTGAAGATGGAGTTAAGCTGCTTCTCAGTGAATTTGCTCCAGTTCCTTTCGAGGAGGGCGTGGTGCGGGTTTAGGCGGCGTGGGGTTGTCAATGTGGAAGTGAACACAGTGGTGGTCTGTCCATGGGGGTTGTGTGGTGTGGCTGAAGTGGATGTTGTTGCCTCCCTTGAAGATGGGGTCGAGGGTGTGTCCTGCGTTATGGGTAGGCGTGGTGATGAGCTGTTTCAATCCGATGTTGACGAGGTTGTACAGGAAGGTGGCGGAGTTGAGGTCGTTGGGGTTGTAAAGGTGGAAGTTCAGGTCTCCGACAAGTATGTAGTCCATGGAGGCGATGGCATGGGGTGCGATGAGGTCAGCGGTGGCAAATGGAGCACGAGGTCCGGGGGGTCTGTAGACAAGGGTTCCTCGAAGTGTAGTTCTATGGCTAGTCTGGGTTATTTAAACTCAAAAGTCAGTGCTAAAACGGATACAGATTGTATACGTGATTGCTACAGCAACAATTCAAATTTGAAGATGAAAGGAAATTAAACTAGGTTTGTGTTTTCATTAGCAGTCACAGCCAGATTTCACCTGATGGTAAAAGGCGATGGAGACCTGTGTGCAATGGCTTAATTGACATTTGTGCGCTATATTCTCCATATGTTTGTGCACAGATGTTAACTGGGTGCAAAAACAGACGAGTCCCAGCACAAATGTTACTTGCACTGGGATAGTTTTTTACACCCGTAATAATCAACGGAGACGGCATTAGGTGACCCTGTTCTTCTTGACATTCAAAGGATCAGCTATAAATGAGTAGTGATAAGAGAATTTATTTCATACTCCAAATTTGACCATGGCTAATTAGATCCGTAGCATATATATCGTTATCTCTCTCTCACTCTCTCTCTCACTCTCACTCTCACTCTCACTCTCACTCTCTCTCTCCTTAGCCAGAGTTTTACCCCCTCCTGCTGGTGTAATTTCTGAAATGTCCCTGCCTCAGGTGCTTACAAGCAGAATATTGGTCAATGAGGAGCTTGATTTTCAAAGACTGACCTTTGATTTTCTCTTGTAGTACCCCTGATATACTCCTGAATTTTCATGGACTTAGTTCAGGATTTCAAGAGTTAGCCGCGTCTACTTACAGCAGAATCTTTCTCAGTTGGGCCCTAAGTGTTGTAAAAGTCCTTTGGATCCTCCAGACTGCCACCGTTTAACCCTTCACTTACTCCCATGTCATCTAGCCTGTTTCCTCCTTTCCCCGTACCCATCCATAACCCAAACAGCATTAGGATTTAGTTCAGTATTAAACTCCCCCCCAGCTTTCGCCATGCTTGCTGCACTTCTTAACGGAGTGCCTTGGAATGTGTATCATGGACACCTTATTAAATAATGAGGGGGCAAATAGTTTTGAAGTTACTTAAAGTCAGTGGGGCTGATTTACAATTTGGTGGGTGGAGAAGGTATTGCAACAGCGACGGAGTACCCTCTCTGCCGAACTCATGGTAAAGCCCACCTGATTTACTGGTAAAGAGGCTGACAGTATGCTGACAGTTGAGCTCACTCCAGCTCCATCTCCGGTATACTCCTCTGACGACCCAACGAAGTGTGTGCCATTAGAAGTAAGCCATCCAACCAGCTGCTTAATTTAATTGTTTGCTGTTCGTCACCGCCACTTAAAACCGGGCGGTGAGGGCCAGAAAAAAAATACCTAAAAAAAGGCAAAACTTTGTAAAAGTTGACGACACCGTCCAGAAAACATTAACAACATTGACAGGAACCACTGTGACAGTGGTTCCTGACAATTTTAAGACGTGTCCTCTGGACCACTTGGCATCTCTAAATTTGGGGGACTGGATGTCCATCAGGATAACTGAGTAATTTAATACGGTGCCCTAATGGACACTAATCTGTCCTCCAAACTCTAAATCAGTACCTATGTTTCTTAAATTCTGTTTACAATGATGAATATTACTTACACTCTAAAATTGAAATGTGTTCACATACCTGTTTGTCCTCCTAACACGTTCAGTGGGTTTATTCAAACAAATAGAAGTACTTCAGGTGTAGAGAAATCAGTGCCCCAGTTTGGGGATTTCCATAGTCCTGCTGTCCTACTGTAGTCCAACCGTCCATATATCCTAGCCCGTATAGGGAGGGTCTTGTCAGGATCTTCAGTAACACTGGAGTCGACACAGATTCCTATGCCCACTATCTCTGAAAAAGAACTCAATGTACACTCTGGACAATTGCTGTGAATAATTGGAAAATACAGGCGAAGTCTCTTACCCACAATATGATCTGTACGAGCCCTGGAGATGATTGATGACAGGCGATGTTCTGCTTATCCTCACAAGAGTCTATCGAAGGAACAATGGGGAATGGACAGACAACACTCTTGAGGAATAGTAATGGAGTAGTTCCGACTCTAGGGATGAACTTTGAAGTAGACACTATGACTTAAAACCCTAGCTATGAGTAAACTAATATTGTCCTATTGAACTGACTGAACTGTGAAGGAGTACTAACCCCAATTCTGGAACCTGAGATAATTAACTAGAATTTCGTGAAGTGGCACCAACTAAATACATACTACGAATTCTTCAAATAAGTCACTTGCCAGAATCCCACGTTGCGCATGCGATAAGAACAACCAAAACAGAAGCGCTGACAGGAATTCCCTCAGAACAAGAACTTCACTCAGAGCCGCGCTGTGACTCCGGTGAAGAGGTCAGTTGAAGTGCGCAGATTCCTGAGCAGCTGTGCGCTTCATCTCCACAGCTGCTCGCGCGCTCTCGAAGACTAGAGCGCTCACTCCTCGCTGTTTGTAATCCCCTTCGGCAGCCATGTTGGGGTACTCGCTTCTTCAGGTTCAATACACAGCGCCGCAGGAACAACGTGGTGACTCTATGCTGCCTTCGCCCACATGGATACTTGGAGCCCTGCTTGAATGACCGTTGAGCTTTTGCTGGCACTGATCTAATGCTGGCTATGGTTCTGGAAGTCTTGACAGTACCCCCTTTCAAGAATGTTCCTTCCACAGCGGGCTTGTTTGGGTGTGCCTGATGAAAGGCCTTAACTAGTCGTGGGGCATTTACATGGACTGCTGGTTCCCACGACCTTTCCTCAGGTCCGTACCCCTTCCACTCTATCAAGTAATACAGTTTGTTTCTTGTCACCTTGGAATCTAAGATTCTGCTGACTTCGTATTCTTCGCTCGATTCTGCCACTATGGCGGGTGGAGAGTTTTTTAATCTGACCTTGTCTGGACTTTTCTTCAGAAGGGAAACATGGAAGGTCGGATGAATTTTCAGTGACTTTGGTAATTGTAACTTCGCCACTACAGGATTTATGATCTTCTGAATTTTAAATGGCCCTATGAATCTAGGCTGAAACTTCCGATTACCCTTTAATCTCAAATGCCTTGTGGATAGCCACACCTGGTCCCCTTTTTTAAACTGTGGGCCTTGTCTTCTCTTTTTGTCTGCCTGCTTTTTATAGGATTGTTTGGCCTTGATTAAATTGCTCAAAGCTCTTTTGTAAGCGCGCTGCAGCTCCCCCATTACTCTAGCCACGGCAGGGACCTCCCCAATCTGTCTCCCCAGTGTGATAGCTGGATGTCTGCCTGTGTTCAAGTAAAATGGAGTGAACCCTGTGGAATCATGAGTTGCGTTATTGTATGCGAATTCTGCAGTCCACAGTAATTCGGACCATTCCACATCCTGCTCTAACAGATAGAGGCGTAAATATTGTTCTAGCTCCTGGTTCAACCTCTCGGTCTGACCGTCTGTCTCGGGGTGGTAACTAGTTGAATAACGTGCGTCAACGCCTAAGTTGTGCATAAAGGTCTTCCAAAACTTCGACATGAACTGTGACCCCCTATCTGAGATGATTACTTGTGGAATTCCGTGTGCCCGAATGATGTGTTGGTTGAATGTCTGTACTAATTGCGAAGCTGTGGGTACAGCCTTGAAAGGAATGAAATGTCCCATTTTAGAAAATGAGTCCACCACCACCAAAATCACTGTGTTACCTTGACTAGAGGGCAGATCCACTATTAAATCTAATGTCACGGTGTGCCAGGGGTAGGGTGCGTTAGGTAAGGGTTGCAATAACCCTTGTGGGGCCTGACGACTGGGCTTCCCTTTGATGCAGACTTCACAGGTCGAAACATATTGTCTTACTTGGGCTGCCAGACCCGGCCACCAAAAGTGTCGCCGGACCAGTTCTTCGGTCTTCTTGACCCCCTTGTGGCCTGCCATCCGATCATCGTGACAACCTCTCAAAGCCTCTTCTTGGAGTGTTCTGGTTGGAAGATATAGCTTGCCTTCATGATATGGGAGTCCTTCGACAAGGTTTCTTTTAGCATCGGCCTCGGCCCACTTACGAAGATCCCCTTCTGAGCAGACTTGCTGAATTTGTTCATCGAATTCTTTCATTTGCATGGCTCCGATTATTTGTTTCAATGGGACTATGGGTTCTTCGACTGAAGGTTTCTCTTCGGCTGTTGGGTTCATGCGCGACAGTGCATCGGCCTTCCCGTTTTTCGCACCTGGTTTGTATGTGATCACGAAGTCAAATTCTGAGAAGTACAAGGACCATCTCAATTGACGTGGCGAAAGTGTTTTGGCAGACTTTAGGAATTGGAGGTTGCGATGGTCTGTAAACACAGTGACAGTATGCTTGGCCCCCAGTAAGTAGTGTCGCCAATCTTGGAATGCTTCTCGAACAGCCAGTAGTTCCTTGTCGGCAATGGAGTAATTGCGCTCCGTGTCCGACAGCTTCCTGGACCGGTAGGCCACCGGATGCAGTTGTCCCGTCGTTTTGTTCCTCTGTGACAAAATTCCTCCGGTTGCGAAGTCTGATGCATCAGTTTCGACGAAAAAGGCTTGTTCTGGATCAGGGTGCATTAGAATGGGGGCGCTAATGAAGGCCGTCTTCAAGTCTTGGAAGGCTTGTTCTGCCGTTGCAGTCCACACAAATTTTTGTCCCTTCTTTAGCAGGTGTGTGATGGGAGTGACTTTAGACGAGAAATTAGGAATGAACCTCCGGTAAAAATTGGCAAAACCAATAAAACTTTGGATTTCCTTCACACTTCCTGGCGATGACCACTCCTGAATGGCACGGACCTTTGAATTATCCATCTCGACCCCTGCTGCGGACAACATGAATCCCAAGAACTCCACCTTCTCGGCATGGAAAGAACACTTCTCCAATTTCACGTACAAGTGGTTATCCAAAAGCTTCTGGAGTATAGCTCGCACATGCTTGACATGATCTTCCAAGTTGTCGGAAAAAATCAATATGTCATCAATATAGACGACAGCCACTCGATCCAAGAATTCTCTCAGAACATCATTAACGAAGTTTTGAAATGCTGCTGGGGCATTGCTCAACCCATAAGGCATCACTTGATACTCAAACAACCCATACTTGGTCCGAAAGGCTGTTTTCCATTCATCACCCTCGGCTACTCTCACCAAATGGTAAGCTCCACGCAGGTCAAGCTTGGTGTAAATCTTTGCTCCTTTGACTTGATCCAATAGTTGATTGATTAGTGGCAATGGGTACCGATTTTTCACTGTAACTTGGTTCAAGGCTCTGTAATCGATACACGTGCGGAGAGTCCCATCCTTCTTTGGCCGGAAGAAAAGCGGAGATGAAACTGGAGACTGTGATGGCCTTATGAAACCCATCCTGGTAAACTCTTCCAAATACTCTTTGAGGTAGATGTTCTCTTTTTCGGTGAGTGCGTAAACTCGACTGCAGGGCAGGTTGGCACCGGCTTCCAATTCGATCTTGCAATCATAGCTTCTGTGTGGTGGTAATTTCTCTGCATTCCTTTTGTCGAACACACTCGCCAAATCTTGGTATTCTTTTGGTATTTCCACTGCGCTAACAGTGCAGATGTGGAGCGACAACTTGGCCAACCCTGTAGCCGGCGGTCCCTCGCACTCTTCTGACTTCTTAGTAAAACAATTCCTCTGACAAAATTCCGAGTTCATCTTGACTGTTCTCCTCTCCCAATCGATAACCGGGTTATGCGTGGTCAACCATGGTAACCCTAAAATCAGCTGGAACTGGGGTGCGTCTATGAGGTTAAATCTAATAAATTCTCGATGACCCTGCAATCCTTCCAATTCTAAGGTCTCTGTTTCTTCTACTATGGGTCCTGAAGTTAAATTGGAGCCGTCGACTGCCTTTACGACTTCGAGATTCTTCTTCTTGATCGCCCTTATGCCCATTTCTTGCGCAAATCTCAGGTCACAGAAGTTCCCAGTGGCCCCCGAATCAATCATGACTGAGACTTCTTCCAAATTCTGGGTTCCGAATTTGACTGTAAAAAATACTGTAAGATGGGGGGCCGCTGACTGCAATGTGTTAATCTGTTGCTGAGGCTCATGAGTTGACTGTTTGGAACATCCCACCAGGGCAACTCCTGTTACTGGTGGGATCGATCTTTTAACCCCTGGTTACTCTTGTTTCTCTTCGGACACTCCCTCACAAAATGTCCCGAGGTACCACAATACAAACACAACTGATTTGCTCGCCTTTTATCTTTTTCTTCTTGAGAGAGAGGGCCCCTGATGGAACCTATTTGCATTGGTTCCTCCCCGGTACCCGTATCAGGTTTTGAGGGTTCGGATCTCATACGGTCTAGGCGTGGCACAAACGACTTGTAGTCTCGCTTCTTTTCTGACCTTCTTTCAAACAATCGATGCTCTATTTGAAGAACTAAATCAATAAGTTCTGAGATTTCCTGAGGACGTTTCGGGATCTGCGCCAATGCATCTTTTATTTCATCTTTGAGACCACGATAGAATATCGCCGCACGTTTACTGTCGGGCCAATCTGTCTCGACGATTAGTTTGTTGAACTGAGCTATATATGTCACCAATTCTCGATTGCCTTGCTTAAGGTCTAGAAGTTCGTTGTCGGTGGCTTGATTGGCCGTTCTTCTGTCGAATATTCGTAGAAATTCCTTCTTGAAACGGTTGAAATCGTACAAAGCTGCATCGTCTCGAGAGACCAACGGCATAGACCAAGCTGCGGCGTCGCCGCTCAAGTAAGACAACATGAATGCGACCTTGGCTTGATCCTCTTTGAACACCACTGATCTGCACAAGAAATGTAGGGAACATTGGGTCAGGAAAATCTGGGCCTTATGGGGGTCCCCGCTAAAGCGTTCTGGGTTGGCTAAGGGGACAATAGGTGCCACTGAATGAATTACTTGCGTGGCCACTTCTGCACTAGAGTTCTGAGAGGAGTTGAAGCTAGGTAAAGGAGTTGTCCCCGCTAAGAGTTCCTCTAATTTCTGTTGAACGTGACGAGTTTCTTGTTGGGACCTATTTACCTCATCCCTCAGGACTCTATTCTCTTCTGTGGAACGTGTAAGTTGGGTCTGTAACCCTTCTAGGATTCCCGCCAAGGAGTTCATATCAAATCCCTCAGCCATGTCGACTCGAGTGAAAGGTTTTTTTTTTTTTTTTTTTTTGGCACTTCAATCTGTCAGGATCTTCAGTAACACTGGAGTCGACACAGATTCCTATGCCCACTATCTCTGAAAAAGAACTCAATGTACACTCTGGACAATTGCTGTGAATAATTGGAAAATACAGGCGAAGTCTCTTACCCACAATATGATCTGTACGAGCCCTGGAGATGATTGATGACAGGCGATGTTCTGCTTATCCTCACAAGAGTCTATCGAAGGAACAATGGGGAATGGACAGACAACACTCTTGAGGAATAGTAATGGAGTAGTTCCGACTCTAGGGATGAACTTTGAAGTAGACACTATGACTTAAAACCCTAGCTATGAGTAAACTAATATTGTCCTATTGAACTGACTGAACTGTGAAGGAGTACTAACCCCAATTCTGGAACCTGAGATAATTAACTAGAATTTCGTGAAGTGGCACCAACTAAATACATACTACGAATTCTTCAAATAAGTCACTTGCCAGAATCCCACGTTGCGCATGCGATAAGAACAACCAAAACAGAAGCGCTGACAGGAATTCCCTCAGAACAAGAACTTCACTCAGAGCCGCGCTGTGACTCCGGTGAAGAGGTCAGTTGAAGTGCGCAGATTCCTGAGCAGCTGTGCGCTTCATCTCCACAGCTGCTCGCGCGCTCTCGAAGACTAGAGCGCTCACTCCTCGCTGTTTGTAATCCCCTTCGGCGGCCATGTTGGGGTACTCGCTTCTTCAGGTTCAATACACAGCGCCGCAGGAACAACGTGGTGACTCTATGCTGCCTTCGCCCACATGGATACTTGGAGCCCTGCTTGAATGACCGTTGAGCTTTTGCTGGCACTGATCTAATGCTGGCTATGGTTCTGGAAGTCTTGACAGGTCTCTTTCCCTCTGTCCTGTTTTCTAGGTCAACAAAGGCAGTAGAGCAAATGTGGGAGCTAAAAGGAATGATGCATTGCCTAGATATGGTCCAGCAAAGCAGTCCCTACCCAGCACTGCTTTTCACTGTGTCATTTTGGGTTGCTCTGATCCCAGGCCATGCCTAGTCCTACAGAAGGAAGATGTTAAAACACAACTCAGGTGTTTGTTGAGGATGTAAATCAGATCTCATCATGGGGCCAGAAAAACCTACCACTAAATCCTACGCAAGCTGCTAGAAAATGTTTTTGCAGTTCTGTGAGTTGGAAGGCATTAATCCTTTTACATCTTATTTGTTCAGTGTCTTGGGGTTTCCATTGTCTCTTGCACAGCAGAGCTTAGGGTGGCTACATTTAGAGGCTGGCAGGGAACTATATCTCAATGAATGCATCTTCCTGACCAACCTTCCATGTTTTAATTGCCACACGTGCACATTTAATTAAAGATTTGCTTTACTTGTACCCTCATACTCTGTTTATTGTTCCTCAGTGGGATTTAAACATTATTTTGACTTTTTATATGGCATCTCTAGTTAAGGTAATGCAGTTCAACTTCTTACTGTTCTGCTGTTGCCGATTACATCTTTTCGTTAGGTCATAGAACTGGCCCTTTCGGTTCGTTTGCCCTTTTTATGCTCAGATAAGTTGGTCCTTTACACCTCTCTATCTTATGTACTTAAATATTGTTAGCAAAGGGAAGTGACTTTTTTACGTTCATTCTGTTTCTGATATATAACATTTCCAGTTGTTTTTCCTACTTCAATGCTTGCATCTCTAAATTTAGTTAGGTTCCTAGAGTGCTCTGATAACCATTGCCAGCGAGGTGGCATTTCATACTTTTCATTTGAAATGGGACCCTTTGCCAACAAATTTTACTGTCCATTCACTTTCGATAACTGTAAAGCTTCCATTTCAATGTATTGCTTGTTTCCTCTATCTGCATATTATGTATCTGTTCCCCAAGAGATGTAATTTCTTCTATTTTCATGCATGTGATGGCTCTTCACCTGAAACACACAAAAGGTGATGAGAGGAATGCTTGTAATATGTCTAACCACTGGCAATCGCTTGGGGTGGTGTCCCAACCCATTGTTCACCTTTAGATGACGTTACCCTTTGTATGTAGCTGATATCTTCAAAGCCCTTTTGTATATCATGTAAGCTTCCTTCACAAGATGTAACCTTCCTTTATTGCAAAGGCAGTCCATTGTCAAATGTAAAAAAAACTAAATGCTTGGGACATTTCTTGCAAACTTTATACTGATATTTCTAACGTTTACGCATACATTAGAATAGTATAGTTATATGGCATAGTTTTCACTAATTACATGTGAAAATTCAGCGTTCAACGTGTAAGCGTACTTTGCTGTCTCTGTTTTTAAATGTAGCATCTATAATTCAGAAACTGTAATACTGTAGAACAATAAAATAATAAGAAAGAGTAGGTCTGGTGTGTTTTTTAATGGACCTTCAACTGAAAATGTTCCCAACTTACACCTTGCACACTTGAATGGGAACTGTAAAAGAAACACATCTTTGCTTAAAAATAATCCGAAATAAATAGGTGGAGAAATAAATAGCTAAACCGGTTAAACCATGAAGAAAATAATGCCTTTGGAAAATGACAGAAATGTGTTTGAGTCAAGGAAGAAGGGTAATGAAGATGTATTTGAAGTGTTACAAGATCCAGAAAAGTGGTAAAGGATTATTGAATGAAATACCACCCCAAAAAATATTTGTCACGATACATTCTTTGGATTTTTTGGCTTGGTATCTTCCAACAATTGCCACAATACCTGTTGAACTTTTTAATGGTGGGTGCCCCCGGCGTGCATGTGGCCTGCATAAAGTAATCAACCAGCAAAGTCCCTTCAACCAGGAACAAACCGGAGCACTCCACAGGGTTAAAACTGCATGTATTCCACTCTGCACAATTAAAAATGTAATTCCTTCTCTCAGTATAACGTGTTTCGGCTACCAAGCCTTTATCAAATGCTTCCAGTGAAGCCAACCATTATCATACATCTATTTCTACACAATGGCCATCAAAGAAGGACTACAAGTTGATTGAAGTTCACATGTTAGTAACACCGCTATTATTATGTATGTCTGGTTACCCTTGATCTTCTAATGCTGTGCCAACTCCATGATGACAATCCTTTTTCATGACTATCCATTCACATAATGGGAAAGATCGTTCCATATCCTCATACCATGCTGATAGCGTTTTCATGCCACTGTGTGATGTAAATCTGGAGCAAATTACATGACAGGATATGCCCCTTGTCGGCTGCCGTCTGCCCCTTCACGTTCCTGTACCAGAAGGTGCCGGTCTCAGTGACGGATACCTTTCCATGTAAGCATGCCCTGATTTTCTATCAGCAGGCGCATTCCTTCATTGGGCTGCTGTGGTTCTGTCAGGTTCCATTTTAATAATCCAACAATTGCCACAATACCTGCCGAATTCTTTAATGACGGGTGCCTCCGGCGTGCATGTGGCTTGCACAAAGTATTTAACCAGCAAACTTCCTTCCACCAGGAACAAACTGGAGCAAACCTTCACTCAGCATGGCTCGTTTCGGCTAACAAGCCTTTTTCAAATGCTTTCAGTGATGCCAATCATTATCATGCATGTATTTAGATGTATTACTTCACCCCCTACACAATGGCCATCAAAGAAGGACTGCAAGTTGACTGTAGTTTTTTGGTTCTTAACACCTCTATCATTAAGTATGTCTGGTCTGGTCACCCTTGATCTTCTAATGATCAATGATGTCATTCAACATGTCATGAATGATGTACTATGTGACATCATAAGCAAGACATGACGGGTGCAAGGTATAGTTAGCTCACTAAACTGTAACTGCCGAACTCCAGTGTTTTTTGTTTTTAAACATTAGTTCTCATTTCAACACCTATGTCACCGTAAACCTGGATTCTTAATGTTCATGGTGCATAGTATTAAAAGTAGGACATGAAGAAATGTAAAGTTAACATGTCCCTATAATGACTACCACCCAAACACTATTTTCCACTGTGGGAGGCCTAGCTGTCCTATGTAGAAAACCTGAGTACAGATTAAAATCCTAATACTTCTTTGCATTAGTTCTCCAGCTTCCCCCCAGTCTGTACTTGGCTTAAATAAGATATGAGTGAGGTGTGGCATTCCTCCCGGGAGCTTTTCAATAGGCGACTGTGATTGACAGGTTAACCGGATTGAGCAGGGATGAATTATTTTGAGTTCAGCAGAAGGTTGGGGGCTGTGAGCATCTTATGTGATATTACACTGTCAAATCTGGCTTGGGGGCCAAATCTTGCTTGACAGATCTGCTGAGTTCTCACATAACACTTGAGGTGCACTTTAAAGGAATGGAACAGGATGCCAAGACAATTCTTGTATATTCACAGTCTAGTTGCTGAAGAATCCCGCTTTTGTCATACCAGACATCTGTCTCTGGATTGTTTGTTGGTACAGTGGCTGTTTTAAACTGGATTTTAGTGTTAGATGTGGAAGGACACTAAGGTTACCATAGTATACTCCCACATTTATTCCCAGCTCTCATAGCCCAAGTTGAGTGTGGTGGAAGACGTTTGCCATCTTGAAAATACCCAAAGTGGGTAGGGCTGACCCCCGGGAACTTTTAGCCAATTGGTTAGGTTGTGCCAAAGAATCATTCCCACCCACTAGCTAGGGCCAGGCATAAATGTGGCACTTCCAAACACCCTCGTCAGAACCCTGGTGAACATGAGGAAGATGAGGACTGGACCTGTGACCTGAGAGAAACCCTGAAGGACTGGACCTGCTGCCTCTTGCACCCAGGACAAAGCAGTGGGCTCCAATTGTCATAAGGGTGACCTCTTATTCAAGCTAAAAGGATACAGCAAGCTGGAAGAGACCTTTCCTACACCTGCCCAACTGACCAGTGGCAACTGGACTTAGACTGAACTGTGCTGTTAGAGACTCATATGGTGTCATGCAGAGACTAAGTGCCTCCTCTGAGGTCCTGGGGGTGGGGGGGGGGTTACAGTGTACCCCTGTGGTGGATTGAGACTTAAAAGACTAAGTCAGAAGGTAAAATCTTTGACCAGGACATGCCTAGTTGGAGTATCAGTCTCGTGCTCCATTGTGACCAGTCTCAAATTGCGCCTAGGTCCAGGTCTACTGTGACTATTGACTATCATTGGCACTTTTTGCTTCTTGGTGCTAATCCTAATTCAAATTTTGATCATTCATATCTCTAGTTGCCCTTATTTGATTTTTTGTAATTTTGGTTTCATTTTGTTTATTAAAGTTTACTCTGTTGTTCTGATTTGGTTTGAGATTATTGTTGTTCTACATTTTGTCTTTATTACTCTTTTGGTACCGCACAACTACTTTCCATATTTCCCTAAATTAAGCCTGTTGCTATGTGCCATAGCTACCAGGGATTGGAGTTCAGCTTAATTTAGTGACTTTAGTAGTTCACCCTGAAATGGGTTGTGATTATTGCTTGAGGTTGGTAGTCACCACCCCAAATAATAATCCAATTTGTTCCAATAGTTTTGACATTATCACTGCTTTCCACTGTCTGAAGATTTAACCCACATGTGTTGTCTGCCCCTATGTAGTTTCTATAACGTTACTCTAACATGAGAGATAGTTCTGTTGTTAAAGGTATAAGATTAAGAGAGATGTGTAAATTTTCTTTTTCAAACCAAAAAATGAAAGGTCACCATCTTTTCACGCATACCCTATTTTATTAGTTGCTGATAGCTCTGATTTAATAAGTAGACTTTTAGCTAGTTGAAAAGTTTGTTGTGTGTCTTCACCCGATCATCCTTAGACTGGGTACCGTTGCAATGTGCAGAAAAAAGGTCTGCTGGGCACCACTGAAAAATCAACTGTGTTTACTCTACTGTATTAGTAATTTATCAGAGTTATGAAACCATAATTCTATTGATCAAATTGATTCCATTAAGCAACTCTTCAATCTTAAATTATTTTTTTCCCTCCAAGCATATAATCAGTTTTCAACATTGTAACTGTACAACCAAAGTAATGGGAATACAATCCCCAATGCATTTCGGAGATATGCCCTTCCTCAGGACAAAATGTTGCAGATGGAACACAAAGACACCCGGGAATTACAAAATATAAAGTAATATACAGAAGACTGAAATAAGCATCAAAATACAAAGGCAATGCAAGCAAATAGTAAACAATCGCATTAGACGCTCCAACCCTCTTCAACCATCCACCCTATCCTGCTATACAGTAAAGATTTGACTTCCACAAGGTGTGTAGACTGGTTTGAGAGCACACCCCCCTAAGACAATCCAGCAGTAGCAGCCTATCCAAAGTTTAATATTAAAAACTGTCAGGCTAACCAATGTGCAATAATGATATACACATTTACCATGATCCTCAAGGTAAGTATTTACAACTCATGTTGGGTACAAGCTTATAGGTAATTAAGGTGCCATAATGTGGAAACTTTCAGGCGCCCCTATGCACATTAGTCATAAACTTAAGGACAGCTGGGGCCATATTATGAAAGGGCTGCGAGGACACAATGGACATTTGTGCCTTTTTTGTGCACCCCGGGGTACTTTGGTATTACAGAAGGTGCCGCAGATGCTTGTGTTGCACCTTCTGTAATACTAATAGCGCTGGTGCACTTAAAGTGCCAGTGCTACCTTCAGAGGGCGTTCCCTAATTTGCATGGGGGCGTGGCCCATGCACATAAGGGGATCCTTTTGCCTCTGCGCCCGGTCCGTATTACAGATGCAGAGGCAAAGACACTCTCAGGGGACGCACTGACAGTGCCCCACCTAGAAAGTGGCGCACTGTTAGTGTGCCCCCTTAGAGCAGCCATCAGGTGGGTGGAAGAGGGTCCTATGGACCCCCGACATCCCCTTGCAGGCTGGTGCAGTCGCTGACTGCACCCGCCTGGTAGGGGATTTCTAATTCCCCTTCAAAGTACAGGCCGGTTGCCACCTGCAGTGTAAAAACATGAAGCAGCTTTAAAGCAGCCACGCCGTTTTTCACAGTAATGCGCTGCCCTGGGGGTAGCGCGAGTTCGTGGCTGCCCTGGGGGCAGCGCATTCATGGTAATACAGCACATTTTCATTGTTTGCGCCGGGGTGCCCGGCCAAACAATGAAAACGTGCCTTTACTGTAATACAGCCACCGGGTTTACAAAACCCATCAGGTAATGGCAATGACAAAATTATGAAAATAATTAAATCTACTACACAAGAGGTATAAAGCTAAAATGCAATTACACATATAGTATCATAGACATCTATGTTAACCACACGTAATGAAATATTATGAATCTCATTGCTGCACATTATGACAATGTGTTCTGAATTGCTTATAATCATGCATACCAATTAAAACGTATAATATTTGACCCTCGTAGGCGAAGGGTAAACAAGCAATTTTTCATTCTAGTTTCCAACAAGCATTGAAAAACTCAACACGTGGTGGTCGGAAAAATGTGATACCTATTTAGCAAAGGCCTTAACTAGAACTTACTACATTGCTCTGTTGCCAAAGGAAGTAAATGTAACATTTACGTCATTGTGTATCTTGCGATGGGAGGATAACACTATTGGTTGACTCATTGTGTGATGGTTATAAAGTGTTCTGTCTAATGACACATGTCCACGTTGACCAAAACATGAAATAACAATAAAAACAATTAGAGAAAAAATAGAACTTACTTGTTTGGAGGCGCATTATCAGGCATTCAGAGAACGGTTTATGGTGAACAGTTATTCATTATTACCCTAAACTGTAACACTAATCCAGGTTACCAAGGCAAAGCGCACTAACACACAAGGGCAGCCTTTAGGCAGAGCTTTCTGATGAGCATGTTCATGGAAGGAACCTCACCCCAGTAGGTTGTAATGTTTTGGCACCACTAAAACATATGGAAGAGAGGCCAATTTCCCATGCCTTACCACCTGGATAGGTATCCTAAGTATCTAGATTAACTTTGTTTAGTCAATGTGGTGTTAAGTAAGTTCTTTGCAAAACACTCTATTGTATTAATTCAAATCGTGTATGTCTGAGAACTTTGGCAGGGAATGCAAGCACTGAGGCCCATCCTCCATTGAGTTCTAGTTTCGTATCCTAACTGTCTCTGGGTTGGTCTAATTTGCTCCTTGATGTTCCCCAAACGCTGTGGTGCAGGGAAGAGGTGTCACCAAGATAGATATTGAAACTTCTCTTTCCACTATTGATGGAACTCCTCATTGGATTAATATGGTCTGGTATGTGCTCTATTCGGTTTTGCTTCTTTGTCGGTCACTTTTTGGCCATCCTCATCGATTTCTATCCTAAATTCGGAACAAAAGTATAGGTTTAAGACTTGGCATCCTTTCACGATGCTCTTCATCAATCTGTTACAGTGCGCCTTCTTAAGAATCTGCCGCAGCAAAGACAATTATTCTGTGTGTGTGTCTTGGGACTTAGATTAAACAAACAGAGATGGCAAGCAAGCAGCAGAGTGCTGTCCATAGAGAGATGAGGGAACAAATCAGGAACATTGGCTTCGGTGACAAGGCTCTCATCTAGCAATGACAAAGGAGATATTTTTTGAATTGCTAGCATATTTGAAAATGTTTATGCCCCTTCCCTCACTGATTTGATCTATGACTTCTATAGAAGTGCATTTGCTGTGCTGGCCATCTTCTGTGCATCTCTGTGTTTTCAGATCTGGCTTAGCAGCGGTATTGCCGGCTAGACCTGTTGTTACCAATGCTTTACAATATATAGCAATATTTCTCTCATGGTTCTTGTTATTCGATGTTTGGTGCATCATTCTAACTTCTAATGTGTGCTTGAAATACATGCATGATGGACTGTTTTACACCCCAACAGTACATCGAATCATCACATATTACATTATTTATCTTATAGATACTTTGTATACAGTAAACAATTGTGTTATGACTTCTTTTTGTCACTGCAGCAGGGTTTTCAATGCTTTATTCAGGACTCAAAGATGCAAGACAGATCTGTTGGGTTTGCAAATGTTTACTTAGCTTTCTAATTTAATTTCTTGTGCAATTACTGGCTTTTTTTTCACTATCAATGTGCTTTACTTATGCATGTGCTGGTCAAGAATATACTAGCACAACCTATGTGGTAACTGTGTGGTTATACATGAATCATGTTTTTCCTTGCCCCATGTTTCTGTGATGGCATCAATATTCTGATCATATTTTCTTTCATACCATCTAGGCACAGAAATAATACCAGGAACTGGGAAGGAGGGGATGCAAACTGACTGCATGCCTAATGGGTTATTGAAGGGGAGTGTAAAAAAACAAAACAAAACAAAAAAATACCTGGGTCCATTTTGTTACTCATCAGAGAGTGATTGGCACAACTCTCTATCTTCAGAACTTCTGTATTCTTTCTATTTCACTAAAAGCGACATTAACACCTGCATGTTAAATTATTCAACCAGAGTACGATAAAGTAAGGTTCATGTACATGATTAATCCAAGTTTCCAAGTTTATAATTAAACACTTTCCGCTCAGAGCCATTTTCGCAAAGCCAACATTAAAACATGGGGGAAGATATTTGATCAATAAATGGGAAAGGGCAGACAAAGAAAAAGGAAAACATGGCATAGAAAAAAGAAAAGACATACTGTAACATAAAAGAGAAAGAAAAAGGGCATGGTACAATAACCTAGAAATTGTAACCTTTTTCCAGTTTTGAAACTGCAGCCCATTTTGCACAGAATGCCAGTTAGACATCTGCAACTCATGGGACATGCCAGTTTGAAATAGAATTGTCTCATCGAGCACTTGTCACCGCGGTACAGTTTACCTTTAGGAACTTCAACTGCACTTCCACTCTGCTAGTGGTAGCCTGATGTCACTTTTATTGACTGTCTAAAACAATCTTCAAATAGGCATACTTCCTCAATAGTGCCATGGTAGGATTTACTTTCCCACAATCCACCACAGTGCACGCTGTGATTATGGGCCAGTCTCTTTTTAGATGGAACCTTTGGGTTATTCTCAGATCCTTGGATCCAATTGCAAATTGACATATTTTGATCTGTAACAAGGTATTTACCTTGTTTTTCAAAATCAGGGTTCTGGCGAGAATGTTTGGCTATATTTAAGATGACATTTTGTCCTCGATCCTCTCTCTTAGTTTGTCTGAAGTCGGGGACTTTCTTCCCTTGTACTTCACAATCTTTCCATCTTGGTCGAAATATTGCCTTTGGAATTGTGCTTCTCGGTTGATTGTCTCTTGGACTGAACTTTGATTAGCAGTATTCTGTTTTCTGTGGCGGTTATATTGTGCTTAAATAATCAACCCGTTACCCCCAACTCCCCTCCTGTTTAGAGAACACGGGGGGACTATTGCAAAGAGTTAGATGGCATATACCCGTGGTTCATCTTTCATATCCACCTGAACCTTGGTCAAAAACACTCCTGGAATTCTTTCATGGGCCCAGGTTTGTGGGCTGCATGGTGTTGCGTTTGCCAATGAGGAGTTAATAGGAGCATGAGCTACCATCTGATTGATAATGGTCATCTTTCCTTACCCCTTTGTCCTCTTTGTTTCTTTTCCTTTTTCCCTTTTCAAATGGTAGCATAAATGCTAATTTCCCGAACAGGTTCTCTGGTTGCTTTAGGACAACCTTAAGGGCCCAAATGAATTTTGGTCCAAGCCCCTTTTAGCACAGATGTACTTTAGAAAGGGTTAACATTGCATATGGCTTAGACTCCAACCCAAATGTTGAACAAATGATACAACTTGGAACATCCACATGGCACAAGGAAATGCCGATGTGTTGTTCTTCAAGCCCCCTGGTGTGGCCAAGAACCCCTTTGCCTGTACTGGGGGTTAGGCCATATTACTCAAGCACATTGTGGCAGGATGGATGCAGCTGGAATTCTCTACAGCAGAAGTCTTGGTTTTGCTGAATCGTCAGGACCTCCTTGATGGCCCAAGCCCAACCCTCTCTCTCTCTGCCGTGCCTGCATTGCCTTCTACACTTGAGCAACAGCTGTGAAAGTTTTGGTAGAGAATCTGCATCCTTGATCAGCTCTGCATGTTCCGGCAGGGAGGTGACACAAGGAGCCACACACTTATCGGCACCTTCTCCATTACAGCCGAAGTACTGACCATGAGTGCAAGTGATCAAATGTGACCATATTCACTAAAACGCATCATCAGTACATAAATGCCAAATGCATACATTTCACCTGTCTATCTCATTTTAACCTGGCTCATCAATGTACACAGTCCAGTTGCACTAAACCCGTGTCCCTGATTGTGTATGTTAGAAATCTAAAAGCACTTTTGAGCTATATTAAAAAATGAGGTTCAGATGATTTAAATCTAGGTATGGTCACTGAGAAAGAGAAAAATCTACCAGGAAATGAAAACAAGCAGTTACAATGCAATAGGTCTCGCATTTGCGAGAGTTTGAGCTATTGGCATTGTTTATGCGTTTGAAAACCTGCAATCTGTGTGTAAACAAGCACTTTGTACTTATAGTCCTTGCTTATGAGAAGCAAGGCTGGCAGTCTCTTTTACTGCCAGCCTTGCTTCTCGTAATCAAGGACTATACATACAAGGTGCGTGTTTATGCACAACTTGCAGGTTTTCAAAACAAATGAATAAAAGGCATTGAAATTTACAATGCCAATAGCTCCAACTCTCGCAAATGCGAGACCTTTTGCATTGCAAATGCTTGTTAAAAAGTAAATCCCGGGGAGGAGCCAAGCATGGGCTGAAGATGGCCGCGTTGTGAGGGAGCTCCGCCGTCCATCCTCGCCCGCGACTATCCTGACCACTGATCCGCTTCATCCCTCGACAGATCCCGTGACCGGAATACCGACGGACCCCATCCCGCCGGTTCCGGTGTTCGTAGCTCGCCCAACCGCGGAGAAATCGTCCCCGGAAGCCTCGTCCTTCGCCAGGGCCTGAAGCCGGGACGCACAGTGCCGAGCCCAGCCGGGCCGTTGGACACCCGGCGGTGGCGCCGCAACTTGTGGGGCCGGCGAGGGGATCCTTGTCCCGAGCGGCCTGGGCGGCGACTGGGCGGACACACGGCAGCAGCAGCGCTGAGGATTGGGGGGCCGAGACTGGGCTCCGGAGCGGCACCGAAACGCTCTGACCGAGGTGAGGCGGGGCGAGCCGGCCGCGAGGGGGAAGATGGCGGCGGCTCGTCCCTAACAAAGGATTACTCCTGCTGTCCCCGCTTCACCGGGACCACTGCTTGCCCTCAGAATTGCCTGGACCTGCACCGGGGCATCCGATCTACGCCCCCACCTGACTGTGGCCCCTGGTGAGACGCCCTTGGCCGGCTTCCCTTTTTCACGGCGGTGGCGCGATAGCACGGCGCATCGCCGTGCTCTATTGTCGCGGCCGCTTTGGCCGCGGGGACCTTCTTCCGAGCCCGGCTCGAGGGCCATTGACCTGCTGGTGGTGTCCGCTCCCCCCTGCCCCGGCCTTTGTCATCCTGAGCTAACGGAGCGGGGAGACTCGGCAGGTTGGTGCGGCTCAGTGCAGCCTGAAACGCTTGGTCTCCTACCGTTAGCAGAGACTGTTGTGCTGCCTGCGCCGACGAACTGAATAGGAGGCCCACTCATTTGGGGGGGAGCTCGGCGGAGGGTGTGGAGCTCGTGCTGGATCCCTTCTGGCTTGTTGGTGTCTGACGGTGCCCGGGAAGAACCGCACAGGTACCTGAGCTCGCCCCATTCCTAACGTGGCCTATAACAACACTAAAATTTGACGCAGTTTGGGGCATAGCTTTACGGCCCCCGCCGCACGAGTCGCCAGGGAGTGGGTGCCTAAAGCGTAGCTGAACGCGTGTGTGCCCGAGGTGGCACTTCAAGACTCTCTGGTGATTTTCGCGGGCCGCTCCCGGATTTTCGCGGGCGCTGGTCCGTGGTGGGGGCGACTGTGGCCCAGGACCACACACCGGACACCCTGTTTGTTTGCCTTCGGAATCTGCCACCAGTGCCATGGAACCCGAGGCGCCTGTGTCTGAGTCCCGGTCCCGATCTGGGATGGACCTACCCTGTGGCTATTTTGGTGCGACAGAGTCCAACATCCTGTACACCGGGTCTCGGCAGGATTGGGAGGGTGCGACTCTGAGGAACGTAGCGGAGCGGGAGCCGGGAGCTGCGTTGGGGTACGGGGACCTTCTCGAGGCTCTCGGTGCCCTACACGCCACCTTGATTCACGGCACCTGGGTGTTGGGGAGCAAGCTCGATGGAGTGACATTGGCGTCGGAGCAGCTGCCACCTGCCTATCCCCAGGTACGCTGGGACTTCTCATGCCGCGCACGGGGGGACAACGTCGTGATCGCCCCGGTGAATAGTGCACGCCTGGACTCTCCGGACAGAATGTCAACGTGCGCTCAGCTGGCGGTGGATCTGGTCGGTACCGATGGTCTTTGGCCTGAGTGGGAGGGGGTGGCCTCGATCCGTGCGTGGCCTCCGATGACCCGGGCAGCCTCCGGGCTATGGTCGCCCGCTCTGGCTGATTCCGCCTTCCTGGGCCTGGTGTGTAGTGTAAATCCTGGATCGGCATTGGGAAAGACGATCTTCCATGGAACTGACTGTATCGATCTTCTGAGCCCTCTACCCTACCGGTGTGTGTTGCTTCCTGAGTTTTATTGGACGCCTCTTTCCCTGGTGACATTGGACATGGCTCTGGGACGTGGGGTAGGCATGGGTGGGTTTTCAAAGAGTGGCCAAGGATGATGCTGACCCTCCAGAGGTGGTCACCTACTAGGCGGGCGGGCTCGGGAGTTGTGTGTTCACACGGTGTAATTGTTGATGTACTAAGTATGCACTGCTTCTTTCTCCTTTCTCGACGGGGTCGATTTGGGGTTCTTTATTGCTTGCTTTATGGGACAACATATGGTGCAAGAGGGAGAAGTCGGGGGCGTGTTCTGTAGGCCCTCCTCCAGTTTATTAATAGTCTCTCAACCCCCCCCGTCTGGTGGGGGCTCTTTTTCTACTCCCTTTCTCTGTTTCTTCTATATTTCGGGTCTGGTTCCGGGGCGACAGGCACGCTGCTGGGGGGAGGGGCCGTACTCATCTGCAGAGGTGCAGGGTGGGGGGTTGGGGGGGGGGATTCTTTAGTCTTTCGTCTCCTTTTTCCATGGCCTCTTTTTCTTCTCTTATTCTTTCCTGTCCTTTTCCTGGGATCAGTAGGATAGTATTCCGTTGTTGTCAATCGCTACTGTTTCCGGAGTGCCATAATTTCCGTGGAGTCTCCTGGGTCTTGGGGCAGGGGGTTGCAGACGCAATGGCCGTGTCCTTTCTCTACATCCTTAATTTCCTGTTTCAAGTGCCATTGCTAAGATAGATTGCTGTATATTGTCGACATTTATCGCTCTGCCTGCCATTTTTCGTTATCTGGGAAACTGTTTGGCACCTGATCCTTTCATCATAAAATGTAAACCTTTATTATCCTGATCTCCTACCTGGGCTGTTCAAGATTGGGAGTCTGCTAGCGACGAGATTTTGCTCCCCGAGGTACTGACTGTGATAGCCTTGCTTGCTGTGATTTTCGTGTCTAGCGGCCGGCCCCGGGGGTTGTAGGCCCATATGTGTAATTGATTACGATGTCAATAAAGGTTTCAAAAAAAAAAAAAAAAAAAAAAAAAAAAAGTAAATCCCGTTATGTGATTTTCTGTTTAAAAATAAAAACTCACACATCCTGCACCAAACAGTCAAATGCATTGGCAGGAACCGCCGTGACAGCAGTTCCTGTCAATGCATTATAAATGACTGCCTATTTGGCAGTCATTTATAAATTTGGTGGGCGGCCCCTCCACATTGGGCAAGGAGTCATTTACTCCATTCCCCCCCACCCCCCCCCAGCGGAATGACAGGCCGTGCCCAAATTATACATTAGGCCCTAGGTTTCCTATATAAAACAGCAACATTCTGCATTAGTGTTAAATGATAACATTAGGCATTTACATGCATAAAACATAGGCACACTATCATAAGCACATGCTAATAACAACAAAATAATATTGTGATGACATATATGGAATTATACATAGCAGAGTTTGCTCATCATAAATTGGAGAGTCGTAGACCAGGCTCATAGAGGTCTGATACAATGAAAGGAACAGTGTACAAATGACAAATGCAGCTATGGGCCCATTTCCCTGTCATCAAAAGAGCAGGGACCCTGGGTGATCATCCCGTGATCTGTAAGGAGTACAGTCCAATTATTGACATATATTGGCTTACTCTGGTATTCAGCCACTTTCAGAGGCGTCTAACCTGTCCAGATAAGAGGACTGAGGCACAAGGAGGTTAGTGATTTGTCCAAGATCACAGTGTGCTCAAGAACATTATCCTTGATCCGTCTAGCCATTTGTCAAAGCCTAACAAGTGTCCATTACTCTAAAATGCAAATATTTTAGGAGCATTGTTACATTATATTGATTTTATAACATTTTAATGTTGTCAATTAAAGCTATGCGACACCATTCCTCTCTAGAGCAGCCTTCAGTTTTAAAGCAGGTCACGCCACAAACTGGACCTCATTTTATCAATATCTATAGGATAAAATGCTGAGTAGGCCCTGCTCGAATTTGAACTCATCAGACTGGAGGAAGCCCAACCCACTGAGCTAGCCGCACAGACTGAGCGGAGATGCAGACCTGCGAACAATAATAAATCAACGTTTTTCATCCGGCCTCAGGGAGCTCCCTGAAGCCTTAAAGAATGTCCTGGCCACTTCCACTTGTAATCCAGGCCTATGACGTGCGGTGCACGAGCCGTGATCGATGGGTGCCGTGGGACACGTGCTCCCAGGCGTGAAATTCACCAGATTCAGTTTACAAGGAAAACATGTGTTTATCTTGGACTCTGTTGTCAACATACGAGTGCATCCACTTCTTGTTGTCCCTCTCCGGCGCAGAGGAGTCCGAGCTCTCAAGGTCCAAGCTTTCTTCCCATTTTCAAAATGACAAGTTTATTTACTTGTAGTACACAGGCAATAAATAACAGCGTATTAAATGTATGTGTACACCCATAGCCTTTCATAGGCGCCGCTCATAGGCGCAGCTCTCGTGACGCCATGGGCCTCTCCCGGATCATATGTGCTGCTCAAACATGTACACACAGCTGTAGCACGGTTTTTGAACCACAGTAGTGTCCAGAGTTACTAAACTGTAGTGCGGATACTCGTGTGATGCACCATAGTGGTGCTGGCGGTGAGGGTGGGAGAGGGGTGCTTGCGCCGACGGTACTACCCAACGCCAACTAGCACAACCGATAGCCGCGTTCAACATTTGCGTGCAAAATAGAGCAAAAGAGGAAGGTGCACCAGTAAGAAGTCCAGGTCCAAACAATATTTTTGAAGTATTCTTTTAATTTTCTTGTAAAAAGACTCGCAGCCAACGCGTTTCGTTCCACACTGGAACTTCTTCAAGGCAATAGTAAGAATATAATGTTGCTTCGTCTAATATTCGAGTTCGAAACAGGAAGAGTCACCACGACAGCATGGGTAGCTGTAAAATACAGGTGACCAGAGTGACGGCTCCGTGATACGAGCACACAAGTTTCAGAAATTCCAATACTCTTGGAATCCACTGTCCCCAACCCGTCCTCGGAACGTGTAACAGCAAAGGTCACCTGTATTTTACAGCTGCCCATGCTGTCGTGGTGACTCTTCCTGTTTCGAACTCTGACATTTGACATTGCTTGTTTTAGAAGCTATTTATGTATGGTATGTATTTCGGCAGTAGATGTTTTTAAGTCTATTTTCATGCAGTCTATGTTTCTTCAGTAGTTGCTTTCACCTGCTGCCTATAGGATTATATCATTAGTGATAGCAGGCCAAGAGCTGAAATGGAGTGTGTAAAAGACGTATTTGCAGGACACAGGTTGCCGTGCAGAGAGGGGTGTCACTGTCATTAGTGTAATGTACCGGGGCCACAGAAAGTGAAGTGCCCCCTTAACCCGAATTATGGGTGTCGTCTACTAGCCAACAGGTGCAGATGCATACGCATTTTCCCTGCTTGCATTATGGCCAAGACACCCTTGCTAAGTCACAGAGTACAGACTTCATAAAACAGACAAACATCAAATATAGCACCTCATAAAGTGTCAGCATGGTGATATTATAATGTTGTGAGTTATATCTGTGTTCCTTGAACTCTACCGACATGTTTTGGTAATGTCCGCTCTTCCATTGCTTCGGTTGCAGAACATTGTCGCTGTGGGTGCCGGCTTCTGCGACGGACTGGGATTCGGCGACAACACTAAGGCGGCAGTCATACGGCTAGGCCTCATGGAGATGGTGGCTTTTGCTAAACTCTTCTGCAAAGGGGAAGTCGCCACTGCTACCTTTCTGGAAAGCTGCGGAGTTGCTGACCTTATTACCACATGCTACGGGGGACGTAACAGAAAAGTGGCAGAGGCCTTTGCAAAAACTGGAAAGGTAAATGGTGATTGAGGGTCACTTGCAATAGACCTCAGCACTTCTTGAACTGTGCTGTCTAATCAGTTGATTGTGGAAGGTTGAAACACATAGGGTCAATTGGGAAAAAGCATGCCAGACTGTCAGACATTGCTCCCATAGGCTTACCCCTACATTTCACAGGTATTTCCAACTTCTTTGGAATTCATTATTATTTACCAATGCAGCAAGTCCACATTTCTGTATGCGTAATTGTAATGATTTATTACATTTACAAACAAATTTTCCTTGCTGGGATAGTATTTTCCCAGTGGAGAAACCTTTTCCCCTTCACACCCTCCGATGAGTTCCCTCTCCACCATGAAAACAGTTTGTTATTTCTGCCTTAGACAGTAGACTGTCCATTTTCAGGGTGAAAAACTTACCGCAAAAGTTTGTGAATATCTCAAAATGGGAGGTCTGTTGATGTTCAGCTCCTTTAAGAGACACAACCACAATCCACCCCTTGTCGCACATTCGGTTATTTGGAAGGTGCTGCAATAGTACTTTAATTTAAGTGTACGTAAATCTATTTGTGAATACAGATTTTGCTGTTGTAAATGCTGCCCCATAGGCAAAAGTAGGTGTGCAAACAGCTTTGTGAATTAAGCCCACAACTTGCTCAGTCCTTTTTTGCAATCTTCCCTTCTCTATTTGGCACAGGAATGCATTTTGAAGGTTTATTTACTATTATTTCACGTAATGTGGGTTGCAGCAAGAGAACTTGCTGCACTGTGTGCGTGAAAGGGAGAGAGCAGAAATGCTCCATACTTACAAATATATGGAGCATTTCTGCTCTCTTCTTGTGAACACATGCACCATGTGCAAGGGTGCCTTCCTTATGGGCAGGATTGTTTTTGTGCAGAAACATCTTCCTAAAAAAAAAAAAACAATCCATAGAGGCATATTCCTCTTTCAATGTGTTTTGCAGATTGCAGCATAGATGGAAAGAGGAAATAACAAGGACAAATAAAAATATTTCTCCTCGTTATATCTGTTGGGTTGGAACACCATTTTGGTGCATACCCAGGTGTACAAGTCTTTGTAAATTTGGGTTTGCGTCAAAATATATGTGTGAATGCATGGGAACGCCCACACTCCACCCAGGTAACGTCTACCCAAGGCATGGCAGCACTGTGCGCTGCGTTGCGTTACTTTGTGTTTACTAAACCACGTAAAGCAGCTTTGTTAATGCCAAAAATCAAGTTGTATCAGCTGATCCACCAAAGTGATGCAGCCCAACACAAAACCATAGTAAATCTGGGCCTTGGCATCTTAGAACTGTCACCCCACTTCTCTAAAATATATTATTTGTTTTCTTACATTACCGGTAACTTGAGGGGGATGGAAGGCAGAAATCGTTTTCATCTGTAGGTAACAGGCTGTAAACAGAATCACAAGCAACCCTGTACAAAAAACAGAATTTTACAAAATTAATTTATGTACTCATGACGTTTCCTATGACGGTCGCGCTGTGAAAGTGTTCTTCATTCCTTCAGAGTACAGAACCCTGGCTATGGTTTTTGAGCGAAAGTTATAAAGCTTGAGCCATACAAAACTCTTAACAACATTTTTTAGTATTGTGCTTGTATTTTAGTTTTGTTGCGCATAAACAAATGTAAAAAGTGCAATGCCAATGTAAATTTCTTCTAGTCACAAAGCACGGTCAGGGACAGTGCAAAAGCCACCAGATGCAGTCCCGGTGTCCATTACCACATGCACATTAGCTCATGCTATTGAAGCTGCATTGTGGGTGAGAGTTGGGGGACGTGGATATGCATTCCAAAAACCCAGTGCAACACAGTTTGTCCTGAAGCAAGGCAGCAGTATTCTACTCTTAGAGCAGAGTTATGAAAATTTGACAATAAATATAGATGGCTTAAATTTACAGGTACTTTATGTCTGGTTTGCGTTACTTTTTTAAAGTATTGGGGTGCAATTTACAATCCAAAGCAAGTCACAATTTGTTCTGCATTGTAACCAAGAGTAACACAGAGCTGCATAATGCACTTTGTTGCGTTACTTTGTGTCGAGGAGGCGTTCCATGGATGGTGCATGGACAGTCCCATGCAACCACCAATGGGTTTTGATTCAAATCTCTATCTACAGAGATTTTTTAACAGGAATTTTTGCTAAAATTCTGGGCTTCCTTCAAGCAGGCATAATGAGGAGAAATATTTTCATTTCTCCCTCTTTGCATGTGTGCTGCATCCTACAGCGCACATACAAAGTCAGAAATGTCTTAGTGGGGGGGAGGAGCCTAGCGCGCAACCAAGATGGCCGCGTAGGTGCGAGGCTCCCGAGGACCTCCGCGACCTCCTGAATTAATCCTGGCGATATCCTGTCCTTGTTGAGGGGACTGTGTCGGTGAACCCGAGCTGAGGCGCCGCCCGTTCTTTGGGCTCGAATCGGACCCCGAACACCGGTGGGAGCGTCGATTGAAGGTTGCGGCCTTCTCCTCGCCGGCCCCCCGGATTGGAGTAGTGGGGCGATCCGGGGACGAAGTGAATAACAACGGCGAGCGGGGCTGAGCGACTCGCATACCCCGCACTTTCACTTTCGCTTTTGCGCCCTCCTTGCCTCTGGCGGGGTCGGGCTGCGGAGCGGGGTGCGGTGGTGTTGCCTTGTCCAGGTGCCCGGCTGATCCGCCGGCGGTGGGTTGACCCGCTGCCCGGTGGTCGCCCCCGCCCCCCCCCTGACACCCGTGATTTGGTGTGGCGGCCCGTTTGGAGATCTTGGCACGACGGTGTAAGGGCCAGCATGTCCACCAAACAAGATGGCGACCGGGCGAAGATGAAGACAACCCGCCGTGGCACGGCGCACCAGGCCAATAGTATGGATCGCTATACGCTCCAGAAGGGTTCTCCTGAGACAGCGCGGTCATCCCTGGTGGGCCCGACGGAGGCACCTGCCCAACCGGTGGACCTGACCCTCCGGGACGTCATGGGCGCCATCGCAGAGATGAAGGCCTCGGTGGACCAGCGTTTTGATACCTTGGCGCAAAAAATTGACTCGGTCCTGGTGGATGTGGGCCTTGTGAGGGCAGACTTGTCAAAAACGAATGACCGAGTTGACTCCCTGGCCCACACCACAACGAGCCTCACGACGGACGTGGTGGCCCTCCAGAAGGAGGTGCGCCGGCTTGGCCAGGCGAGCGCCCTGATGGACCGGCGACTGGAGGATTCCGAGGGTCGGGCCCGGAGGAACAATGTTCGCATTATTGGTGTGCCGGAGGGCCGAGAGGCGGAGGCGGCGGATCTCTTTGTGGAAGAATTGATCCTGACCCATCTCCAGCCCCGGGGGCTGAGTAAGCTTTTTGCGGTGGAGCGTGCCCACCGGGTCCCTGGGGGCCGCCCTAAGACCGGTGCCCCGCCGCGGCCTATTATTGCCCGGATTTTTAATTTCCGTGACAGAGACGCCATCCTCCAGACCTCCAGGCAACAGGGACCGGTCAGGCTGGACAACATGGATGTACACTTCTACCCAGACTTTACTCCGGCGGTCCAGAAGCAGCGACAGAGCTTTCTCGGTATTAAACGTCGCCTACGGGACCTAAACCTCAAGTACTCAATGCTCTTTCCGGCTAAGCTGAGGGTGGAGGTGGATGGCCGTACGCACTTCTTCGACCGGCCCGAGGCGGCTGGGGACTGGTTAGATACTTTGCCTGGAGATCGGGGTGGGGGGGGCACGGCTGGCGGGGAGGGCCCGCCGGATCAGAATTGAGGGGTGACTGTATAGGCCTTGCTCGGGATATTGCTCCTTTACCATATATTGCTTTTGTAGGTTCCCCTCCCATGGAGGTCGGGTGGGGTCTGCTGGGGGCTTCCCTCCTCCTCTGGGGGACTAGTTAGTACTTAGCTATGGGGCGACAGGCACACTGCACTTTGGGGGGGCTGTCTGGGCTCATGCAGGGGTGCAGGGAGGGGGGAGTTCTGTTGGGACCGGGGGGTGGGGGGGGTGTGTTGTTTGTTAACACCGCAAGGCAAACCCGCAACTGTTTTGTCGTTTTTAAGATGCTCGGTGGGGGGCGACCGATTGTTTTGACGTATCATGGGGGGTAGGGATTTGATTGTGTTGTCATGGAATGTTAACGGCCTGGGGGATAGGATTAAACGTGGTGTGGTCCTGCAGTATTTAAAACGTATTTCACCAGATGTTGTCTTCCTGCAGGAGACACACCTTATAGGTAACACCTTTCATGCAATGAATCGGCGGGGATATCGTTTGGCGGCCCACTCCGGCTTCACTTCGGGCTCGCGGGGGGTGGGCATTATGGTCAAGAACTCGCTCCCGCTGGAGATTGACGAGGTGCGCCATGATGAGAGGGGACGTTACACTGTTCTGGTGGGACGAATGGAGGGTAGAGTGTTTATCTTTATATCAGTGTACGTCCCGCCTGGGTTACAAGCCACTACATTTGCGGACCTTGGGCGCCTCCTTCTGGACCTTCCGGGTGGCCTGTTGGTGGTTGGAGGGGACTTTAACGCGGTTGCCTCTGGGTCAATGGACCGCCATCCCCCTAGGGACCTCCCCCAGGCACAGGCGTGGCTGCCCGGCCTTTTAGACACGCTGGGCCTGGTGGATTGCTGGCGCTTAAAGCATCCCGTATTGCAACAGTACACCTTCCACTCGGGGGCCCATGGCAGCCTCTCGCGGCTTGATTACATCCTTGTCCCGGCGGCCCATGCAGGGAGGGTGGGGGAGGTGCGCCATTTGGCACGGGGTTTCTCAGACCACTCCCCATTGTTGTTGCATTTCGATGTCTTCCCGAGGGGGGATGGCAGGGTAGCCCCGATCAATGCATGGTATTTGCGCGACCCCACCATTCGTGCCGACTTGATCAAATCCTTACAGCGCTATTTCGATGAGAATGTGGGGTCGGTCCCATCTGCCATCTCCCTGTGGGAGGCTTTCAAGGTGGTTCTTAGAGGGGAGGCCCTCTCCTTTATTTCCAATGCCCGGCGGCGCGAGCGGGAGGAGGTGACCTGGGTTGAGGCCGAGATCGCAGAACTGGAGGGTGACCTGGGGAGCGGGGTAACAGACGCCAAGTTGCATGTTTTGCATTTAAAGCAGGCGGCCTATCGGGCCCTCGTTACGGAGGCGGCCAGGGGCCTCAGTAGAGAGCAGCAGGGGCGATTGTATGATGTGGGTGACAAGGCTGGCAAATTGATTGCGTGGTTGGACAAGAGGGAGAGAGCGAGCCGCGTGGTGCCTTTGATTGAGAGCATGGATGGTGTGTGCGTCACTGAGCCGGAAGCCATTGTCTCCTGCTTCGCGGATTATTTCCGCGAAGTCTACTCCCCGGTTTCTCCCTGCTCGGAGGAAGATTCCCATGCCTTGCTTCGGGACATCGCACTGCCCTCCCTTACGGTGGAGGACAGGGATTCGCTGGACGCCCCTCCCACCTCGGACGAAATTGCCTCGGCTATTCGTTCGGTTGCATCCGGCAAGGCCATGGGCCCCAATGGTATTCCCATTGAGCTATACAAGTTGCGCCCGGATGTGTTGGCGCCCCACCTGCGCGCGATGTTCCTTGCGGCCCACTCGCGGGGCTCCCTCCCGCCGGACCAGCGTCTGGCTACAATTGTGGTGATCCACAAGGAGGGGAAGCCCCGTGAGCGGGTCACATCCTATAGGCCGATTTCGCTTTTGAACGCGGAGCCCAAAATCCTCGCCAAGGTGTTGGCCAACCGGTTGGTTGGCGTGGTGAGCGATTTGGTCCACCAAGACCAATCGGGCTTTATACCGCACCGCAACACGGCGCTTAATCTGCGGCGCTTGCACGGGGTGCTCGCGCGTGTCCCATTTGTGCGGGAGCCGGCCATTTTGGCGTCCTTGGACGCCACCATGGCGTTTGATACGCTCGAATGGCCATATATTTGGGCGATGCTGGCGAAGTTTGGGTTCGGCCCGGGTTTCGTCAGCTGGGTCAAATTGTTATATTCGGGCCCGTTGGCGCAGGTGGTGGTGAATGGGCGAGTATCTGCCCCGTTCGCGCTGGGGCGGGGCACGCGACAGGGTTGTCCCCTGTCCCCTCTCCTGTTCGCCCTGGCCATGGAGCCCCTGGCGGAGTGGCTGCGGTGGCACCCTTCTATCCGTGGTCTCCGCTGGACCCCAGAGCATGAGGACCGCGTGTCTCTCTACGCTGACGATATCCTTTTGTATCTCGCCTCCCCGCGCAAGTCATTGATCGTCCTGGTTGATGTTCTGCGCTCCTTCGGTCGCAACTCAGGCCTGGTCATCAACTGGGCGAAATCCTGTGTCTATGTGCTCTCCGGGGAGGCCCCGGTCCTGCCACGGGACTGTCCGATTCAGATTGCCTCCCAGGGTTTCCGGTACCTGGGTATATATATCACTCTTGACCCGGAGGCCCGCTATGAGCGGAACTTGCTGCCCCCCCTCCAGCGTCTGAGGGAGGACGTGGTGCGCTGGCGGCGTCTGCCGCTCTCGCCGCTCGGCCGAGCGGCCTTATTTAAAATGATGTCCCTGCCGCGCTTCCTCTACGCCCTCCAGAATACCATGGACTTGGTCCCGGCACGCTACTTCCGCGAGGTGGAGGGCCTCCAGCGGCGCCTGTTCTGGGACGGGAGGCCGCGTATTGCTCTGGCTAAATTGACGCTCCCGTGGTACGACGGAGGGGTCGCCCTCCCGGACATCAAACGGTATTACTGGGCCTCCCAACTAGCTGCAATTAATCACGGCCTTTACGGGCCCGCCTTGAACCCGGCATTCGAGATGGACAGGACGCTTCTGCCCGGTGGCGATTATAATCGAGCGCTCTACTCTGGCGCGCCCGACTCCCGTTTGACGGGACCGACGCGTGTCATGGTGCGTGTCTGGCACGCGGCTAATGCAGCTATGGGGTGGAAGGACCGTTTGACCCGGGCGTCACCGCTGTATGCGTCTGAGAGGTTGGGCTCCCTGTGGACGTCGAAGGGCTTCGAGAAGTGGGACACGATCGGAATCAGCACGGTGGGAGATCTCTGGACGAGGGGGGGATTCAAAACTTTTGAGACGCTGCAGGCGGAGTTTCAGCTGCAGGGCAGTGAGTACTTTCGGTACCTGCAGGTTCGCCATGCGCTGGGCTCCGTCTTCCCGGATGTTGCATCCATTCCGGAGTCTTCCCCCCTGGAGGACAGAGTGCTAGATGGCCATGTCCCGGACAGCACGATCTCCCTCATATACAAAAAATTGATTAACGATAGATCGTGTCTGCTGACCAGTCTCCGCGAGGCTTGGGTTGCCGACGGGCTGGAGCTGGACGACGAGGATTGGATTTCCGCGGTGGCCTCTCCGAAAGAGGTGGCCATCCCGGCTCGCCTTCGTTTCGTCCAGCTCAAGATCCTTCACCGGGTCTACGTGACAGGGCCAAGGCTTTTACGTATGGGTTTTGCCGGTGATGGAATGTGTAAGCGTGGCTGTGGTGCGTTGGCGACTTTCATGCATATACTGTGGGAGTGCCCGAAGGTGGAGCGATTCTGGCGTGGTGTGCATGAGATTCTACGAATGGTTACGCGTGTCACGCTGCTGCCTGAAGCGAGGAGATGCTTGCTGAATGTCTGGGAACCAAATGACTACTCAGTCCCGCAGGCGCGGTGGGTGACTCTGGGATATATGATAGCCAAGCGTGATATTGCCCAATTGTGGGGATCCCAGAGGCCCCCTGCGGTGTCGGCCTGGAAAGAGCATATGGATTGGTGTATGTTTCGTGAAAAGGTGGTGTATGTGGCGAGGGGTAAGCCTGGGGCGTGGATGAAACTCTGGGGCCCCTGGAACGCCTACCGCGGGGGTATTTGTGAGCCGCCGCTGCTACCGGCGGCCTCGCCGGCTCCGTCTCCCTAGATGGCGCCCCTCCCTTGGCCGCTGGCGCGCGGTCCCCCAGTCCCTGATCTACTCCCGTCCCCCTTTTCAGAATTTTGCTGCTGGTGTGGATCCCCCACTTATGGAGCACGTGTTGTCACTTGGATCGAGGGTTGCCTTGCGGTTGTGGTTTGTTTATGTTGTTTTGTATTAAGAAAATGGAACCGTACTGTGGGCATGGAGCTTGGAGACCTGCACCATTGATCACTCCTGTTTTCCTACTGTGCACCGCTGGGAAAATTTTTCGCTGTATGTCTGTATTATGCTTTTGATGCTCTAGCGGCCGCCCGGGTGGTTGTAGGCCCATACCTGTAACTTCTATAAACTGCAATAAACGGTTTCAAAAAAAAATATAAAAAGAAAAAAAAAAAAAAAAAAAAAAAAAGAAATGTCTTAGTGCATAGTTTTTGTACTGCAAAAGCTACACCAACTACAATGCCGACACCCTTACACTATGGCACAAGGGAGTCTGCATTGGAGCATGGCAGTGAAAAGTTCACTACACAAGAGGAGAGCAAAACAGCGTCAGATCCTAGTAGATTTGATATCTTCCGTTCTCACGCATTGCACCACAGCAAATGTATTTCTTTATTTGTTGTACTGCATTGTGCGATTTTAAAAAAAAAAAGTAAATCTTTATTTAAATAGAAATCTATATAGATAAATTGCTAAATCACCCTTTTTGCACTGTTTAAAAAAACAGTTCCTTTTCTCAACGTGTGTGGAAATTAGAAGAGGAAAGGAACATGCCAACCATCATCTAGTAATAGGTTACCATCTTGACCGCCAGTAAAGGGTTTCAGCTACTTGCTAACAGGCTCCGTAGTCGCTTTGCCAAAAGACAGTGATCACCACTCTTGTCTCCTTTCATCCTCATCGACCTCGTGGAATACACCTTGGAGAAAACCACAGCCCCAGAGTATAACAACTTACAGAGACATGCTAAGGAGAACCAACAATACAAGATAAACAAATTCATGCATCCCGTCTTGCACACCATACCTCACTTCCCAAAATACGTTCAGTACTTCTTTAGATTGACTAATTTAAGTGAACGTCATCTGACATCAGAAAGCTGGTACAGAGGGAACTTTGTGCTGAAGTGCATTGTAACGAGGGAATATTTTGAAGGGCTACAAAATGGAAACTGATTGACATCATTTTCATTTTGGTTTGTTCAGTACTTTCCTATTACTTTTAAAACAGCTCGACTATTTTTCAGATCTTTTTGATTTCAGGGTTTACAAAAGTAACAACACGGGTCAATTTTTATATCTTTGCTGAATAGGGAAGGGCATGGTCTGTTACACCCCCCCCCACCCCCTCCAAAAAAGGAGTACTTCTACGTCGTGGCTCTTTCCCCTTGTATACACTTAGTGGCAGGACAGGAAACCAGGTACCATGTATGCCTGTGTCATATTCTGGTATGCCTTATGCCCACATCCTTCACGTATGCACACTCAGCACTTCCCTTTTTTATGCCCATTGATTTTAGCTGGCATGTGCTTTTCCCACACTCAGGGGCATATTTATGACATTATCACGCAGCACAGCAAGTCACCTTGCTGCACTGTGTGAGAGGGAGAGGGCAGGAATGAGCTGTATTTAAAAGAATACAGCGCATTTCTGCATTTTCTCCTGCATTGCGCCATTTGGCTGCCTAGCTCCACTGCAGGAACCCTTGCACCCTGGAGCAAGGGTGCCTGTGTTGCATGCAGGATTGTTTTTGTGCAGGAAGGGGCACCTTTCTACACAAAAACAATCCACAGAGGCATATTCCTTTATCTATGTGTGCTGCAGAATAAAGATACTTCTCCTCTTTACGCATCTCCTGGGAAGGTGTATCTTTTTGGTGCATTCCCATGTTTACCAGTTCTAGTAAATCTGGGAATGCATCAAACACCATGGGAGTTGCATGGGAACACCATGCAATGTTCATGGAAGACTTCCTTAACGCAGAGTAAGGCAATGCAGCGATGTATGCAGTGTTGCTTTATTTAAGATTTATGAAGACATTCAGGGCCACGCAAAGTGGCCTTGCGTGGGTTCATAATTTTTTTTTTCTGTTGCATTACGCATGTATCACGCTGCGTGGTACAAGCGCCGTGCAACTGGGGTCATAAATATGGCCCTCAGTGACATGCTAGATACAGGTCTCAGCCCATTTTGGTCTATCAGGTTTTTGTTTTTTTCCTTTGTATCCTTTACTTAAATCAGTGCCTGTTGCATTTGTTGCAGTGGCAGGCTTGAAGTCATGTGTATCATGTTGCTAGCGGTTTATTTGGGGAACAGTCATTTGATGCATGTCTGAGTGCTTTAATCAGTATAGGGAACCTATGGAACCCTCTTGCTTCCACGCAGAGTAACAGGGCACCCATTCCACTTAGGAGATTTAATTTCATCATGAGAAAGAATAATATAGACACGAGTACAGTTGGCATGGCACATGCAACCACAGCTAAAGTTTTGGGACCTTAACCAAAGGCCATGCATCAAGACGTCAACATTCCGTTTGATTGGGAAAACGCACTTGGTCCTTCCACCAATGAGGTTCTTTGGCAGTTTAAGAAGAACAGAGTCACAGACATGTAACTGCATGTGCTACTGAGACCACAGCCCTCATAGATTTTCCAGATATTCAAAGCCAGAGCCCCTTTTTGCTTCCTGGGGCTTTGCAGTCCAAGAGGAGATAGGAAGTGTAGGCCTCCATAGAAAGCTGGAGGAAGTGCAAACCCATCTTCCAGGCCTCTATGGAAATCACAAATTCCCAAAGCGTTATACTGGATTTCAACAACCTCCTTTGGAACACGTCATGAGGCGCTGTGGATGGAATGTTTCCAATCTCTACAATCATTGATGCCAGATTACAGTGAATGCAGTTGTCCTTTTAGGGGTACATGATCATGCTCTGCAACTGTTCCCGGAACCGCCTCCTTCTAAGTCGTCTCTTCCACAGTCATTATGCCTTCTGCTGGTGGAGCTCAACAGGCTTTGCATTCTAGGAGCCATTTACGCCCTCAAATGTAGGACAGGGATAGTACTCTCAATTCTTTGTAAAGAAAAAGGTTGATCAATTATGCCCAAGTTTAGATCATCCGTTTCTGTCTGCATACAAGTTCCATCCAGATGGTAACTTTGGTTCTGGTGCAATCATCCATTTTAGGTGGACCTGCAAGATGCTTACTGTTTTGTAGGAACACAGCAGGTACCTGTGCTTCATGGTAAGAAACTACTACCAGTGTTAAAGATTGCCATCTGGCAATTAGATGATTCTCCAAGAACTTAAGTTTTGAGCTGCAGTCGTTGCCTTTCTGTAGCTGAGAAAAGTCTTCTGTTATCCCTGCCACGACCACCTCACCTGAACATCATTCAGCCTAAATGTGTTTCACAGAAGCCTGCTCACTCTTGCATTCTCTGGGTCCCACACAAAACAACTCTGCTTCCCTTAAGGATTTCATTTTATAGGAAGATTATTGAACTTAAGTCCCACAAAGGCCTTTTCTCTTCCAGAAAGGGGCATAGCTCAATACCTTTTGCCTGGAGGATTAACAGGCTTCTGGAACAACTGGTATCCTGCAGCAGAGTGGTTCACCTTTGCAGTCTTCACATTTGTTCTCTGAAGACTGCTGGGGTCATTTGCTGGGCAACCCCTCCAATTTTATCCCAGTCCTTCCATCCTTTGAAGCAATCTTCAGAAGGTGTTGGTACATGCTCCCAAACAAAAAATGGGATGCTTATTTTACCTAGCTCATTCTCAACTTGCAGTCACAACATACTCTGTAGAGTACAGGTGGTGTGCTCTGTCAGTAGGAAAGATTAGATTTGTCCACATAAACATGTTGGAGGTGAAAGGCAGTATTCATGTGCTGAAGCATTTCTTTCAGCAGTGAGATCCAGAGTGGCAATAGTGTTCACAGATAGATCTCAGCCTTCCTCTGAATCTGAAGGGAGGGGAACACACACTTCCTGCCACCCTTCCAGGTAGTAGGACAGTTGTGGTAGTGAGCAATCATTCATGGTGTATTCCTGCTTGGGTCTCATATTGCAGGAGTTAACAACCACAGAGAAGACGGTGTGAGGCTGGGCCTCCATTCTACTCACAAGAGGGGGATTCCCCATAAAGTCCTCATTTCCATCTTTGAGGTCTGAAAATGCCCATCCATCAAAAACTTTGTCACTCATATAAACATGTATAATAAAGTCACCACCTGGTTGGGCAAAGGAGAACATTCCTAGGGGACAGCCTGATGTAAGACTGAAGAGGAGTATTAATCTATGTATTTCCTCTGACTCTTCTGTTCCTGAGTCCTACAAGACTTAGGGACAGCCTCGAGTGTTCAACCATCATGGTGGTTCTAGATTGGTCCCATCAAGTTTACTTCTCAGATCTTTTTCAGAAGAAGTACACTTGCCTCACCAGAGGAAAGAGCTCTGACCAATGGAGAGAGGAAGTATGCAGGTTTGTATCCTGCCGAACTAGCCTTCACTCACTGTGGCATCCCTGAACATATCGGGAATTTCTCCACCAGAGGTGAATACAAGAGTAAACAGCTATGGTTCTTTTAGATCCATTCACTCACATGGTGGATGATGGTGTGCCCTTCTTGAGGCATCTGGTTGAATCAACCATGTAAGTGAACACCTGTAAGACCAATGAATCGGCGAGAGACCTATAGAAACATGTGAGGAGAACCACCAATGAGCTTGTTAAAAGTCACTTGACAGGCATGAGGCACCATTTCCCTTCGGCAGGCTTCATAAGCACTCTTAAGGACACAGGTGCCTATTTACGAGAATGTCAAGCAGTGCAGTGCAGTGCAGCGCAGCGCAGCAAGTCACCTTGCTGCCCTGCACTGCGTGACAGAAAGGGCAAGAATGCTCCATATTTCAGGCAATACGGCACATTCCTACCTTTTCCCTTGCGCTGGCGTCCTTTTGGCTTTTGGCAGCCTAGCGCCAACGTAGGCACACTTGCACTATGGTGCAAGAGTGCCTACGTTGCATGCAGGATTGTTTTTGTGCAGGCAGGTACACCTGCCTGCACAAAAACAACCCTGGGAGGTATATTCCTCTTTCTATGTGTGATTCAGAATGCTTAAATATATGTTCGAGGCATATGAGCTGCAGATTACACACTTGTGCATAGATCGCCATCTGGTGTTGGGCCCGGATGTTTGCAGTTTGTTTTTCCCTCTTGGAAAGTCTTTGGCAGTCACGAGGTCGGTGACTCCTCCTTTGGATCATATTGCGCATGGGCTTCGGCTCCATCCTCAGATTGTTTTTTTCCGCCATCGGGCTCGGATGTGATCTTCGCGCTCTGGTTCCGAACAGCCTCCAGTTTGACGGTTGACGCGCAATCCTCACCCCAAACCGCGGTATTGTTTCGATCGCGATCTCCCCCCACTCCACGCTCCTTCTCATCGGCACGGACCTTCAGTTCCAGTCGTCGACGGCGGCCTTCGATCCTCTCCAAGCTTCGGTCCTGGCTAATGGAAAGGACTCCATTTAAAAAGTGCCTTCGATGTGGGTCCAAATTCCCCCACACCGATCTCCACGAGGTATGCAATCTCTGCCTCTCCCCTGAACACGAGGCTCGAGACTGTCCGGCGTGCAAGTCCTTCCGGACCAAAAAGACTATTCGGGACCGAAGAGCCAGAAGAACTATGGCGCACTCCTCGACGACGATTCCGGACGACATCTTCGGAGAAGGCATCGACACTCCAGAGCGGTACACCGAAGAGGGCCTCGTCAGTGCTTCCGAGGCCGATGACTCAGATGTGGAGGACATCACCCCGGCGCAGAGGGTCGTGAGTACTGATTTCCCCCCCTCCCCCCCCCCCCACACACCCCTGCCGGCACCGAAAAAGGCTCTGGTCACGCCTTCGGGCTTAGGCAAGACCAAGGACATTGCTTCCAACACCCCACCTTCGGGCCCGGTGAAGAAGCCAAGCAAGCCTTCCGGCGGCTCGGGCTCGAGCCAGCCTATCCCCAGTGCCGATAAACACGCTTCAGCACCGAAAAAGAAGCCGACCACCAAATCGACACCGAGCTCCGCACCGAAGCACTCGGGGTCGAAACCCAGCTCTTCAGCACCAACACCACCTTCGGTGCCGACCAAAGCACACAAGGCCACCGGCACAGACACTTCGAGGCCGAAATCCATCTCGGCGCCGACCAAGCGTCCAGAGGTTCCTAAACCAGGTTCCAAACAACGAACCGGCACGGAAAAGCCTAAAAAGCCAACGGCCCCGACGCCTTCGGCGCCGACGGACAGACCAGCCTCACCGGACTTATTTACACCGGATCCCTTGCAGAAAACACTCACCAAGGATCCAAAAACTGGTCATTTGACACTTTCTTCCAAAAAGAGACATTTGGAGAAGCCTGCTCCACCTCCGCCTCCAAAGAGGAAGGACTCTGCTACCTCTCCGTTCAGAATACCTTCCCCACCTCCTCCACCTTCTCCACCCCAACCTCATCGGTCTCCCACCCCTTCTCCACACGATGATGATCACGGGGACCCATATGATGACATAGGGGATGTCCCCCAGGACCTACCCACAGGGGACCCCACTCCTACAGGATCCCCAGACCCATGGGACGACTACAATATCCCTGATATCCCCAACGTCCCACAAGACGACCTTTACCCCTCCAGGCCATCTCCACCAGAAGACTCATTGGGGTTCCACCATCTACTTCAAAGGGCGGCACACTATCACGGGGTAGACTTGCATACCGACCCCGTGGAGGAAGATTTCCTCCTCGACACATTCGACACCACACATAGGTCTACCTCCATATTACCTATGCTTAAAGGAGTGGTAAAGCATGCGCCAGAAGTTTTTAAGGACCCAGTTAGGGCCAGGGTCATTAACCCGCGCATTGTAAAGAAATACAAAGCTGCCCCCACAGATCCCTCCTACATCAGAGGGCCAGCACCACTAGATTCCCTAGTGGTGTCCACTGCACGCAAAAGGGCAAATTCCCAGGCGTCAGGCGAAGCACCACCACCTGACAAAGAGTCAAAGCTACTGGACGCATCAGGAAAGCGCACTGCGTCACAAGCAGCCAATATGTGGCGTATAGCCAATACGCAAGCGCTATTGGCCAGATATGACAGGGCACATTATGACGAGTTAGAAAGCATAATGCACCACCTCCCTGAAAAACATAAAGCAAGGGCCAACAAACTAATTCAAGAGGGTAAGACTATCACTAACACCTCTATACGCTGTGCCTTAGATGCAGCAGACACAGCTTCCAGGCCCATCAATACCAGCGTCCTCCTCCGTCGCCATGCTTGGCTAAGAATATCAGGGTTTAAACCGGAGGTACAAGCCTCCATCCTTAACCATCCCTTTGACCAGGAACATCTATTTGGACCAAAGGTGGATGAGGCCCTAGAAAAAATGAAGAAGGATACGGATACGGCGAAGTCCATGGGAGCCTTACAGTCACACCCTCCTAGACGCTCCTTTCGCCGCTCTTCCTTTCGAAGTACATCTAGAGGCTACTCCTCAGACACCGCATCCACTTCGTACAAATCCCCCACTCAGTCCACCTTCACGAGGGGTTATCAAAGAGGCGGCTATAGGGGTAACAATAATATAGGCAGAGGCAAAACAAACAACGCCCGCTCTGCCACAACGCCTACCCAATGACTCCCCCCCCCCACCCCCCCCACTCCCCCCAGACCATTCCACTCCGGTCGGGAGCAGACTCCAACATTTCCTTCCCGTCTGGGCTACCATCATCTCAGACAAATGGGTGATACAAATAATTCAATCAGGCTACTGCCTAGAACTAATATCTACCCCCCCAAGCATTCCACCCAGGCAGCGCACAATGTCACAAGAACATTTAATACTCCTAAAGCAGGAGGTAATCTCCCTCCTTCAAAAACAGGCAATAGAACCCGTTCCTGCCAACCAACAAAACATGGGAGTGTACTCCCTATATTTTCTCATACCAAAAAGGAACGAGACTCTGCGGCCCATCCTAGATCTCCGGCCCCTAAACACGTACATACACTCCGACCATTTTCATATGGTAACGCTTCAGCAGGTACTTCCGCTCCTATCCCAAAATGACTTTTTGACCACCTTAGATCTAAAAGACGCGTATTTTCACATTTCGGTGCACAAAGCTCACCGCAAGTACCTCAGATTTGTCGTGGACGGACAACACTTCCAATTCAAGGTGCTCCCGTTCGGAGTCACAACAGCGCCACGGGTATTCACCAAGTGCCTAGCAGTGGTAGCAGCACATTTGCGAAGACAACACATCCACGTCTTCCCATACTTAGACGACTGGCTGATAAAAGCTGGGTCATACCATCAGTGTGTTCAACACACATCTACCACCATCCAATTACTCCACCAGCTGGGCTTCACAGTAAACCACCAGAAGTCCCATCTCCAACCATCCCACATAAAACAGTACCTCGGTGCCACCATAGACACTTCAAGAGCACTAGCCTACCCTAATCCTGCCAGGATTGCAAGCATTCAAGCTCTACGCGCAAAATTCGCACTACAACACTCCCTTCCGGCTCGAGTGTTTATGCAACTGATAGAGCTCCCTGCCTGTTCGTACATGCTTGCCAACCCTCTTCACTACCCGCAACTATCCCCTTACCTTGTCACCCTTCGCCTACTTTCGCAGTAACCCCTACCAAGTTCCGCTGACCCTTGTCCTTCGATCCGAGACGAGGAATATATTACAATATCCTAGCCTATCGGCCACGACTCTCCTTTCATACTAAAAGTAAGTCTCAACATCCCCTCACGCTTAGCGCTTATGTTCCAACCACCTTGGCTCACTTAATTAATTCGTCCCCTCTCCTACTCCAGATATCGTCTCTGATACGACCGCGGCTGCGGTAAGCGTTCTGCTCCCTTTTCGACCGCTACTTTCACTCCTTTTCACTGTAACGTTTCCCGCTCTAAGGCTATCACGATAATAAACAACAGGAGCATAAACCCTTAAACCTCGTTGAGACTGGGGTAATAGTATAAGAAACAACAATGATTCTCAACAGGTATCATTTGAACAAGACAGATAAGTCGTATGTACAAGACATTACTATAGGAATAAGGAAGACTCTGAAAGAATTAGGTAGAAAAAGGTCATGATGTATTAGATCAAAAAAGGTTTTACAAAAATGACATACAATAATGTAAATAAACAAAATAGTAGCTCCAACGTGGGCCAGACAACCGTGGTACACCACACTGCTGGAACTATTTGTAGTGCCGCACCAAAAACTACACCTCTCTCCACACCTCTTAACCCAGAACCATGGAGAGATCTAACACCCGAACCCAGCACAGCTCAACCTTGCGATCTGGCTCCTGAAATCCTAGAATTCGGGTACCTAAATCTTCCCCCTGACTGTATGAACGTCATCAGAGAAGCTAGAAGACCTACCACTAGAGCGTGCTACGCCGCCAAGTGGAAACGTTTTGTTGTCTATTGCCATAACAACACCATCAATCCACTGGACGTGTCCATTCAACACATAATAGGCTACTTACTCCACCTACAAAGGTGCAATCTAGCCTATACGTCCATTCGACTACACCTCGCAGTTATTGCAGCTTACCTACAAAACAGGCAACATCTCTCACTCTTTAGAGTACCTGCCATTAAAGCCTTCATGGAAGGCCTTAAAAGAATAATTCCCCCCAGAGTGCCACCCTCACCTGTGTGGAACTTAAATATCGTAAATGCGAACTACAATTCCTAACATGGAAAAACGCTTTTCTTGTAGCCATCACTTCCCTTAGAAGGGTCAGTGAGATACAAGAACTTACCATTCAAGAACCCTTTCTCCAAATGCACCATAATAAGGTTGCTCTCCGTACCAACCCAAAATTCCTCCCTAAAGTCATTTCTCCCTTTCACCTAAACCAAACAGTAGAACTACCAGTATTTTTCTCGCAACCACAGACCGTTGCAGAAAGGGCTCTTCACACACTGGATGTCAAACGAGCCTTACTCTACTACATTCAGAGAACACAACCTTTCCGTAAGACCAAACAACTGTTTGTTTCTTTCTCTCCACCACACAAAGGTAACCCCATCTCAAAATCGGGGATAGCTAGGTGGATTGTAAAATGCATTCAAATCTGCTACCATAAACCAAAGCGAACGCTATCCATTCCCCCGAAAACCCATTCTACACGAAAAATAGGGGCTTCCATGGCATTCTTAGGGAACATCCCATTAGATGATATCTGCAAAGCAGCTACATGGTCAACACCGCACACTTTCAGCAAACACTACTGTGTAGATGTGCAAACTAAGCAACAAGCTAGTGTGGGCCAGGCTGTACTGAAAACATTATTTCAAACCACTGCAACAGATACGGGTGGTCGCCGCTAACGGTGGGTACTGCTATATAATCTATGCACAAGTGTGTAATCTGCAGCTCATATGCCTCGAACTGAATATGCTACTTACCAGTATGCATCTGTTCTTGGCATGGAGAGCTGCAGATCTACACACGCCCACCCGCCTCCCCGGCTACCTTTATCTGTTCCAGTTTATCTTATTTAGATAGCACACACATGGGCATCTTCACTGTTACTACTACGCTCCATCTTTCCCTGCTGGCGAAAAACAATCTGAGGATGGAGCCGAAGCCCATGCGCAATACGATCCAAAGGAGGAGTCACCGACCTCGTGACTTCCAAAGACTTTCCAAGAGGAAAAACAAACTACCAACATCCGGGCCCAACACCAGATGGCGATCTATGCACAAGTGTGTAGATCTGCAGCTCTACATGCCAAGAACAGATGCATACTGGTAAGTAGCATATTCCTTCTCCTCTTTACGCCTCACCTGAGAAGGCGTATCTTTCTTTTTGGAGCATTCCTAGGTCTGGTAAATTTAGGAATGAGCCAAAAACCATGAGAATTGCGTGAGAACACCCACACATGCCCATGGAACGCCTTCCCTGGGCAGAGTAGGGTAATGCAGGGATTTGCACTGCGTTGCCTTACTCCAGATTTATGGAGCCACACAGGACCACGCAAAGTGGCCATGCATGGTTTCATAAATCTGACTTAAGGTTTGCGTCGCCCCTGCATCATGTTGTGTGGTACAAGAGCGATGCAAACCACCTGGTATATAGGCCCCTCAGTCTCATTCTAGTGAGCGCTATGTAAAAAATATTTGAACCTACAACCTCCTATAAAATGGAGCTTCTCTCCAGGAAGACATCCTTTCTGGTGCGTGTAACTTTAGCCAGGTGGAGCTTCAGGTTGCATGTGCTTAGAAGCCTACCACAGGATCCATTGGGACACTGTGATCCAGAATCTTATTCTATCCTTTACCTTGAAGTAATGACGGATTTTTAGTTCAAAGACATTTTTCTCCCTAACTTCTTTACGCATCCACATACCCTCTCGGCCATGGAGATGCTGAACTGGGAAGTCAGGAGTTTCTTTATTATGATAGAAGCTAAATTCTGTAGACCTACTCTTTGTCAATCTTTTACCAATCATGCTGGCTGAGCGACAGAAGGCAAAGATTGTTGGCGTGGTTGTTATCTCCTATGCTCCTCTGTGTAAAGCATTGATCCTCCATTTATCACACACCAGAGCTAAGGTGGCTATGGTGCCGTTATATAGAGACATAGATAAGGTGGCTACATGGGCAACAGCAAATGCATCATGCAGCCACTGTGCTCTAAAGCAGTGGTTATTGACCTGTGGTCGACAATCCCTTGGTCCACTAGGCCTATTCCGGGAGTCTGCAACTCTTTTACAAAATTAAATGATATTAAAATTAATAAAATACATACAAATGAAGCAAAATCAAAAATGTGAAAACATTCTATATTTTATTGCCAATTAAACAAAATATTTCAATATCTGAGCATTTGTTTGGTGTGTACTTGTTTTTATATTGTTGTGTAGTTTGTTTAAGGTTCAAATCATAGAAATTGACCAGGTCGGGGGTCCCTGGCTGCCAATAATTCCTCAAATAGGTCCTTAGATTTCAGTGAATCAGTGGGCGTCCAGAGAAGTCAAAAGGTTAAGAACCGCTGCTCTAAAGGCTTTCGTCCAGAATAATGCATCAGTTGGCCATGAAGTTCTCCATAACTTGTGTATCTAGACTGCTGACCCAAGTTGCTTTCTACTCTGTATTCTATGGTCAGTGCTGTGTAATGTAGCCACAAGTTGAGAATGTGACAGAGCCAGGTTGTAGGAATAGGAAAGGTTACCTTCAGCGTGCCTAATTTGCTCCTGACCCATTGGCTGTTGCCTTTATCACCACCCTCCCTCTGAAACCAAAGCATACACTGATTGGCTTCTTAAGAAGGGCACGAAAATACGTGCATGGTGCTGAGCACACAAATCTGTTTAACAGCGTTGGAAATATTGTCTAGTGACGCCATTAAATCGTGTGGTACCGACCAGTTGATAATTAGAAATAGTCTTCTCACCCAGAGTAGCAGAGTCTCCATAAAAGTATCTTAATCCTAATCCCTTTAATGTTACTCTTTACCAACCTCCTTCGTGTAACATAAAGGCAGGTTCAGTGGGGTATATTTCATGGCCAGAGATGTAGCATAAGAACAAAAAAACGCTTTGTTCTACTTGTATGAATAAATCACATTTTTTTGTATTTATTTTAGTCAATTGAGGAACTAGAGAAAGAGATGTTAAATGGACAAAAGCTTCAAGGCCCACAAGCTTCGGCAGAAGTCTATAAAATTCTAAAACAGAAAAACCTGTCTGAAAAGTAAGTAGTATTTTCCTTTCTAACTTTTGAATGATTTATATTCTGTCAGTTGTTTTTTAAACGTTTGCCTTGTGAATGTTTCCTATTTTAAATGAGTGATGAGGACAGGCGCGGTGCATCCATTAGGGCGTTGGGGCGTAGCCCCCCCGCCCGCAGCGTCGGCGACGGCGTCTTTGAATTTAAGTAATCAGTTTACTTAAGTTCATCAAAGAGGAGATCTGACAATCATGTCAGTCAGAATGACAACGGACCGCCCACCCGGGGGTGGGCGGTCCGTCGTCATGTTGACTGACATGATTGTCAGACAGACCAGGCAGGAGCAACAGGCAGCAGCACAAGTGCGCATGATTGGGGAAGGGGAGCGAATTTTCGCTCCGTGCCCAGCCATGCGCACTTGTGTCTGCTCTGGCTGGCGCATGCCCATTAGGAGACCGAGGGTTGAGCAAAGGCTCAAACCTCGATCCCCTAATGGGCAGGCGGGCGAGCAGTAACCCGTGCCCTCGCCAATCCTGGCGCTGCTAGCAGCGCCAGGATTGGCTGACTCAGCCAGACAGCCAATGAGAGCCTGAGAGGGGCTGTACAGTAGGCGCCATTCCAACGGATGACCCGAGGCGGTGCGGACGTGCTCAGGAGTCCTCAGCTCAGGTAGGATAACTAGTTTTTTAAAATTTATTTTAACACCCCCGCGCGATACCCCCCCCTGCAATAACCCACTTCCCCGCGCGACACATACACCCCCCCCTCCGCGAGCCGCAACTGAAACGAAACACAAAAATCGGTCCTAAACAAGGGGTTGTGTATTTTTTTTTCTTAGTATTGTATTACAGCGTGTGTGTATACTCAAGTTGGGGGAACTTCATGATACTTCGGAAGTAGGCACAAACGCCTCGTGCAAAGGCATTTCCCCCAACCCCTATAACAAATATTTGACAGCTATGGGCAGGCGTCCAGGAGATACCGAGTGTCCTCGGAGACACAACCCTACCCAGGGATCCAACATGTTGGGTACAAACTAGGGACATACTAGAATGACATGTCATCTGCTGTTGAAAGGAAGTGTACGTAACACGAGAAACTGTGATATATAGACTTGGAGGGTTTACTGCAAGAAAGTGTTACACTGTGTTGCCCGTTTTATAGGTACTTGCTTAGTTTAGTTACCGGGTGCCTGTGTCCCAATTGCTAGTCAACAGCACAGTCAGTCGCTATAAGTAGTCTTCTCTGCACAAAAGGTTACTGTGTACGACCAACTATAAAGCGACCCGTCAATGTGAAGTGTCAATAAATAAACAGAAAAACAATCTGGCTGTAAGAGCACAAAGATCAAAACGGTGGTCCCGAAAACGGATGTAGATAACCGTTTTATTAGCCTACTAAACCAGTTGCCCAGTGTCACCTGAACTCCAGTGAAAGCAAAGGAGCTTTGAAAACGTAAGCCTGACTGAGCACACGTCTTGAATGAATAAGTAGGCAATTCTAGTCAATTCTATCCTGTCTGCCACAGCAATCTCCCACCTGAAAAGAGTGTAGAAGAAGCATATATTCTTTTAAAATGTGATGTGAGGCCGGGCACACATCACAAGCCTATCCTGTTTCATGTGTATGACGTGCAGGGCTTAAAAAGTCGATCGTACGACAATGGAGGAGTCAGACTGCTACCATGGAGCAAGCATGTTCCCCCGCTTGCATTCAGCACACATGCTACGTGACAACAGACATTTAAAAGCTGAAAGATAACACAAGCTACCGGCATTTGGCATACAATTAAACCTCTTAATTAGCATTACATGCTAGTCATTGCTCAGAAATGGAACCACTATGGTATAGCGTGATATAATCAACACATTATAAGCACAGAGGTAAAGGGGGAGTGCACGCGACAGACATTTTTCAAAGTTTAGTCACATTTTTAAGAATTATTCTCTGTAGGAAACATACAGGCATGCAGGCGGTTAATGAGGGCTTGTAGTTATATGGGCAGGCACACACTTATGTATTTATTATATATTTTAATGTATTGCACTGGACGGACTCATCAAATGCATACAATTAGTGCCATAGGGTTATTGTTTACTGCGCTATGCTGCTACTGAGAATGTGCAGCTCACACCGTGGCGTCATGCGTAGTCCTGTGGCATTTATGGCTGCAGGACTTCATCGTGCGCAATAATTTGCAAGTTAAAATATAGGTTTGGAAAGTGATGTTGAGGTGTTGTTTAGTGGCTAAGCTATTAACTTTAAAGCCTGGGACCCTGGGTTCTGATGCCAGCTTCAAGAACTAAATAAAAATCCTGGGATTCTGGGAAAATCATTTACGCTCCCTGTGCCCGATATAAATATATTCGAAACTTAATATGATTGTAATTATGTACCATAATGGTGTGCAACATCCACATGACGCAGTAGATCTTTTGTTTTCCCTTACCCCCAGATGTACACACTACGTGAACATAATGTGCGCGGGCATGGCGCATTAAAGTTTGTCAGCTGCATTACCTCAACAGGTGTGGGGCCTGTTGGAGGAAATTTGCTGATAATTGTCCCATATGATTTAGTGGCTGACTTGGCAAAAGTGAAAGATTTAAAAATGCTAGTTTAACTCTATGAATGGCTTTGGCAAAAAAAAGTTTGTTAGTCTCTATGGATGGATTCATGCTTTGCCTGCCTTATCTCAAGCATGCTGAAATTCTCTCTCACCACTCATGTTGATTTTAATTTGCAATATTTCCCACTGCACTCCTGCATTTTGTTTGAACATTGCTGCCTAACTTACAAGTACTTGTTATACATTAGCCTGTTGAATAGGTTTTAAATCTGGCAGGTGGCCATAGTGACCAGAAGCAAGACTGGCCCTTCCAAAATACAACATCCTCATGTCTCAGCCATGCTTTTTCTGATGTTGCCCCTGGTATTAAAATAATACTCCACTACAAATCGGACGCTTCCTTCACTTCAATACATTTGAAGGGCTTTATTGGGCACCTGTTGTATTGGTCTTTTTTGCAGATGATTTGGGGTGTCTGGTGACCTTCTTATTGCTTCCATGTTTTCTTTGTTCTTTTATTCATCTGTTTTACCTGTATGGAAATCCTTTTTGTGGATTTTGCTAATTTCTTTGATCTCTTTGGCACTCAGTCACACTTAGTGAACCTACTCTACTTTCTAGAGCAGGCATCAGCAACCGATATGGCGATTACTGTTGTCGTGTGCACCTATTATAAGCAAGATTGAGCTTTTTTCTCCGTATAATTTGTAATTTTGCCTTGTAATTGTGTTTTTCAGGCTGGTTTTTAGATTTTTAGATATGCAATGATGTATAGTGAGCCATATGTTTAACCTGTAAGGCAGGTGCAAGGGATGTATTATGTTTTGTGAAATTGACCTGTTTTATTCAAGTGGCCTGTTCCAGATCATAAACGTTCAGGCATGCAAAAAAAAATGAATTTAACCGAGATCTGTGACTGGGGGTGAATGTTTGATCTGTTCAGCATGAAGACTGAAGGTGGGGAGCTGGTTTCTGGCGTGTTAAACATTTAATACTCCACAGTATTTGGTTTCCAGTTCCCTGGGCCAGGCAGGTATGCCCGTTAAACATGTGGGTGCTGCTGAGCTCATGTCCTGAGCTGGGAAGCTTATGTTCAAGGCTATTTTTCAGCACCTTGATCCTTTTTCATGTTTTTCTTCTTTCTATATTGCAGTCTTGGTATAGCACTGTGGCTCATAAAAAAATGCTTCCTTTGATATTACTCAGCAATGCATTGTATCTCGAAGTCTCTTATGAAGCTCTGTGGTTATACTGAATAAGCATCTACCTATGTTATATGACATCTCTTTATTAATGTAATAACTGCACTTTCACAATTGCTTTATTAACATTCTTGCTTTCTCAAATTTGCTTGAAAATGCACCATTTCTCTTCTCTTTTTTCAAAATTTTCGCGGGGGGAGAACCCCCCCGAACCCTCCTTATAGGGGTTCGGGCTCGCTCGCTACGCTCGCTCGCAACGGTGAAGTATACCAATCAGTGTACGCCCCACCACTTTCAAATTTCACCAGCCGCCCCTGGATGAGGACGAGCATTAGAGTGGTCTGTTTTCATAGGCACACTGCCAGATGTACGAAGGTCGTGTCGCAAATACACTTTTACACACCAGGCCTTAGGTATATTCAAGGAAGCCACACCAGCAAAAGTCACATAATGAGCTAGAAGGAGTTGCAGATTTTCAAAGAATCCTACATGTGTTTAGCATGACGCAGAATGACGTTTCTCTGCACCTCTTGACACATATATCCTACGCCATAAGGCAATGCAAGTCACAACATGGCGCAAACATCTGTTCTGGAGGTGAAAACTGAAAGCTTTATTTCAGTCGCACAACAAAAATATCATAGTTCAAAAAAATGAGTTGGTTAGAATTTGCGGTAGAAGACAATACGGCTCGTTTGCCACCTTTATTCACACTTGTTCCTATATTCTGTTCCGTATCTCAAAGTACCTTTCTCTCTTCCATCATTTTTATTTCTCCTCCTTGTTCTTCCTCCTACTGCTTCCGTCTATTGCTTGTTCTGCTTTGTACATTTTTAGGTCTCACCTAGGGATGCAGCGCATGCGCTGCTCGCCTTGGCAAGACCTATAGTCGTCAGTTTTGCTAGTGAAGGGGGACAGATGGCACGCGCCCGGACAGGCGACGTGCACAGCGTCTCGCGTCTCTTCCACCTTGTTTTTCTTCTTCATTCCAGGTGATGTGCAACAGCCTGTGGCAGCGATCACCAAGGCAGGGGAGCCGGTATCTTCTCTCCACCACCGCCACCAATGAGGCACAGGCCGTCCCCACAGACCGCCACTTGAAATGACATGCTTTCCTGTAACATTCAGCCCACCATGCGCGCTTTCATTTTCCAAGCAGCCCGTGGCAGTCGAGGTCTTTTACAAGACTTTCCCTTGAACTCGTTTGGTGCATGCTTTATATTTTATGATAAAAGGGAGTGTCCAACCTTTCGGGAGTAGTAATTCTTGCAGGATAGCCTGGGGTGCCAGCCGCTGTTGTGCCTAATACCGTTTGTTGAACCATATGCTCCCCCAAGTTAATCACCAGACGCTTCTGAATGCACCCCCTTACCCCACCACACCAGCTAAAAGATAAATCACAAGTCGAGGCCCGTACTTATATTACTCAACACCAGTTGGTCCGGCAACATGCCTTAGTGTGATCTAAAGCAGTTGATGCGGTATTTGTAAACAAACGCGTAGAAAAAGACCCTGTGACTGTTATACAATGAGGGATGGAGAGACTAACTTATTTCTAAGCAGACTGCAGCCATGTACACTACATTCAGCTTGTATTGTGCTGTATCCCAAAGTAACTTTAATAAAATCGTTCTTATTTCTAGTACTTTTTCCTTAACTTTATTTCAGTTGCATTTTCTTTCCTGTACGTGAACGAAACGTTATGGAAAGAAAATACAACTGATGTTCAGGAAAATATACAAAAGACATTTTTATGGAAGCCTGTCAGGTCCTGCCCTTTTTTTGGGACGCCAATTCCTAGAAATGCTGCTGCTTGAGGCATGCGTGGCCAACTCTTGGTAGTGCTCTCTCTCTACATCCTGCTATCACAAACAGTGACGCCAAGGGTCGTAAATGTTTTCTGAAATTTACACCAACTAACAGCATTTTAAAAAGTGTTAAACGCCAGGCTTCTGGGGCTTGGATGTAGATTGAACTACTGCATGGCACAATGCAGAAGTGGCATGTTTCCAAACCGGTGGGGCGTAAAGTTCACTAACTTGTCTTTATATACCTATTTTCCTTTTACATATTTTTCCACCCACAACCCGCTTTTGTGTACTTTTTTAAATATATTTATTAGAAGCAAAGTCCATTAGTCAGTCTTTAAAAGAAGTTTTACCCCTTAAATCCAAATGATCTACTCTGTAAAGCAGTGTGGCCGATGAATGTCCAGTGACTATATTAACACGGCTTTTCACTTCCACTGTTTCCATCTGTTTTCAGTAATTCTGATCAATCGCTAGTTAGTCATTTCTAGTAGTTGTTAATGCCTCTCAGGACAAGTTTTTAGGTGTTAATTCTCTAAAGCGCCAATAGTGTATTGTGGTTTTCATGATTGGGCCAGGAATGTTATAAGTGCTAGTTGACAGTACTGTGGAGCAACAAACGTTGACGTTAACTCCCATAAAATATTGGAAGGACAGTTATAAAGATACAGGTTTATCTTCGGGGAAAATTTTACCACTATCGCATTTTGAAATTTATTGAAATAATCTATCACAGATGAAAATTGAAACTTGCCTTTTTGTGAAGCAGTTTGCTTTTTCTTATTCAATTTTGGCAAATTTCAAGTAATTTTTTTTCATTTATGTAACACATCACAAATTAAATTATTTATTGACACTTACTTTGGCCTTATCCCCCCGTTGACCCTGCTCTAATCACAAAGTTTAAAGATTGGTCAGGCCATCAGCAGATCCACCATCATTTCCCCTGCTCTTTTCATATGCGTGGTGGAATTTTCCACCTGCAATAGCAGAGGACTGCTCCCACACCAGATCACCGGAGGTCTGGGACAGACTATCTTACCTCTAGGTTGCAGGTGACCGGCTGCTGGGCCTCTCCCCTAGTTACCTCATTTACGTTGCCTTGTCTCCCTACTTACTGCTGCGATGGGGAAAACCGATGCCAGACAGGCTACCTTTTTTTGATGCTAGAAGAACACCCTGCCGCACATACTCGGCGGCAGACGGCAGTCACTCTGGTATGGCAGAACAAATGGAGGGGGCTGACTCCGCTATGGTGCTTCTCCAGGAACTCAAGACCAGTCTCCAATCAGGTGATGCTAAGATTGACAACTTGACAGCGAGACTAGATGGCCTGATGAATCGGATTGATCACCACCTGACTAGGATAGATGGTGCAGAAAGGAGGATCTCCGACCTAGAGGACAACCTAACTGAAACAAAATCCAAACTGGCCCTTTGGAGAAATTGACCCTAGCCATGAAAGTAAAGAATGAGGATTGGACGGTCCGGTCATACAGAAAAAATATTCGGGTAGCTGGTATAGCAGAGTGCACGCCCATGGGGAGGAGGGCCACGTTTGTGGAATCCTTTGTGAATGACCTGTTGGGCCACAACAGCTTGTCAGCAATGTTCCTGGTGGAGCAGGCGCTCCGATCGTTGAGCTCCAAATCCCCTCCAGGCTCCATGCTGAGACATATAATTGCACATGTTTTGAACTATCAAGACCGGGACACCATTCTCTAGCTTGCTTGAGAGAAGTGCCCGCTGTGGTACCAAGGCTCACAGATTTCTATCTTCCCGGACATTTACAGTTGCCATACAAGAGGCGCATTAAACGTACACTACTCCACTGTAATGTGAAATTTGCTCTGATATACCCTGCCTGGCTTCATTCACCTCAGCGGAGGAGGCTACTAAATTTAGCAAGTCACTTAGATCCGATCGGAAATCTCCGAGATCAACCTCCCGTTTCATTACCACCATCGGCATGCGGCAACCTAGGCTGCTGACAAGGGACTGCGGTGGCCCATATGGATGCTATGTCACTATTTGGACTATGTTGCTCCCGCTACATCACTCTCCTCCCCATCTTTTCCACATGCTGGATGACAACAGGATATTAGGGGGAAGTATTTTGTATTGCTCACAGCCCCGGTCTTTTCGCCACACCCTGGATAATAAATACTCACTGAGCCATGGTGAGACTCATCGGTTCATACTGAACACTGTAATTCATGTCTGTACAATGTGTGTGTCGCGGGGCCCTGCTAAGCCCCATAGTGTGAATCACTAAATTGATTTATTTTTCTTCTTACACCGTTTCTGAAGTTGTTTGTTGCTTAGCTTACTTAAGGACTATGAAGGTTATGTTGTAGTGGAGGTGGGCAACTGATTGTTTGGTAGTCAGCACGGCTGGGGTGTTTTCAGCCTGGATTTTTGTAAATTTTGAGGTATAGTGTATATGAACCGTTGGTGTAATGCAGTACTAGACGGTCGTATCAGAAACACAGGCTGCATAATATTGCCACAATGCACAAAGATGGTGTCTCTATATCCTGGAACATTAGGAGCTGAATGATCATGCAAGACTCACCAAATACTCGCTTATCTAGATTGTCACTCTTTTGAAATTGATTCCTACAGGACACCCACCTCGACCCCATTATGAGTTTGCTTGCAAATGGGGTTCTCAATGTTTTTTCTCTTTGCATAGCTCATACTCAAGAGGGGCCTATATCTTGTTTCGCCCACTTGGTTAACTTTCACTTACACCATTTACTTGCGGATGTGCAGGGGCGGTTTTTTGTCCTGTTAGGTTCCCTTGGATAAGTTAAGTTGGCACTTGTCAATATATATGCACCGAATATTGCTTCACCTTATTATTTTATTTCTTCGAAAACCTTGTTATTCTGTGGCACTTCGAAATTGATACCATAGTGTGGGAAGGGGACTTCAATCTGGTGCTAAACACAGAGCTTAATAGTACAGGTGTTCGATGCGCTCATCCCCGAGCTCCTTGCTTTATCCTTGAGGAGGGTTTTGAGGCGTCAATTACACCCCTTCCATAGAGACTATACTCATCACTCCATTCCTCTTCCTAAAAAGACTATTGGTTATCCACACCTGACATGAGGGCTTCGTCCACAGATGTTGCATATCTACCTCGTACTCTTTCTGACCATTCTCCTGTTAAATTATAGCCGTTTCTCCTGTGCTCATGCCTGTTTAGACCATGCTGGTGCTTACCCAGAGACACTTTTAGACCAGGTCTAACGGGACGAATTGCGTACTGCCATTCTGGAATATTTTAAGTATAATAAAAGCAGAGTTGAGAAGTATGCCATGCTTTAGGAGGCTTTCAAGGCTTGCATTAGAGGGGTAGCAATTGCCAAACATAAGGGTATTCTCAAAGACATATGAATACATTTGACCATGCTGGAGCGTTAGCTCAAGTATATCGAGACCCAGGCCACATCTGCCCCGACTCGAGATACTTTGGGGTGCCAGCATTGGTTGCTACAGGACTAACAAAACCTAGCGGAATAAGCGGTTCATGTTTTTGGGCAAAAATGCACTACTGCCCCCCATTTGGCGAGTAGGAGCGGCCCAGTAAGACATTGTCTTGGTTACTGCACTGCAACAGGGGAACATTCATACTATTACATCTAGTAATGGCAACGTCGCTAGTGGACAACGACAAAATCCTGACACATATTATGAGCGCCTATGTGAGACGCGACTCAGTGACCGATACAAATATACCAACTTACCTTGATGAGGTAGTTCTGATCTGGTTAGAACATGGCCTTCAGCAATTTCTACGCCACGCGATCTCGGTGGAGGAAATAGTTACCGCCATAGATGCTTTTCCAGGAGGCAAAGCCCTGGACTGCGACAGCTTGTGTATTGATTTTTACAAAGATTTCAAATATATATTAGCAGCCCATCTCATGGAAGTCTACATGGCAGTGCTTGTTGACAGTACTCTAACCCCAGCCTTGCGCCGAGCCATCATCTCTGTCCTTCTTAAACCTGGTCGGGATGCTGCTTGCTGCACCTTCTATAGACTCCTTTTGCTTTGAAACTGTGATAATAAAATTCTTGCAACAGTAATAGTGACTAAGCTATCTTTCATGCTTGACAAGATGGTATCTCCAGTGCAGGTCAGATTTGTCCTGCATCACTCCACCTCCATTAACCTCTGTGCGGTGTTTACTGTCTTACACCAACTTAAACCGAGCTTGCAGCAGCCATATTATTATTGTATATAGAGAAGGCATTTGATTCCTTGGACTGGCTGTTCCTGATGGAGGAGCTTTGGTGTATCAGGCTCCCGAACGGCTTTCAGGTCCTTATCAGTTTAATTTACGCTAACCCTACTGCCAGGGTCACAATCAAAGACCTCCTATCAGCACCCTTTCAGATACCCAGAGATACGTGGCAGGGTTGCCCCTGTTGCCATTATTATTTATTCTAACAGCCATGGACCATTTAGCCTGCCTTCTCGAAGAGCGACATATGCAGAGAGGACTGTGTTTCTGCTACGGTGCACACTTGCTATCAATGTACATGGATGACATACTGCTCTTTGTAAGCCACCCGGATGTTACTGTGTCCTCACTGATTAGATAAATTATCAGGTTTGGCAGACAATCCGGTGTCACCATTAACGGGGACACAATGTACATGCTTCCGCTACAAGAGTGAGCCCAGAGAGGTAGAGTTTATAGTTCATTTAAATTATGGCCCAGCCATAGACACTGTACAGCGTCAACTGACCACATGGGTTAAGCTTCCTTTGTACTTGGCAGGGAGGGTGGCCCTGATCAAAATAGTAGTCCTACCTAAGTTTCTTTACCTATTCTAAAATATTACCATCCCCCTAAATATTTTAGTTTGAGGCATTTGTGATGTAGATACACATGCTTTGCATACTCCTGCCACCTAGTGTTGGGTTCAGATGTATGCCAGTTGTTTTTCTTCGAAGAAGTCTTTTCCGGTCACGAGGTAAGGTGACTCCTCCTTTCGGTGATATTGCGCATGGGCATTGACTCCATTGTTAGACTGTTTTCTTTCCGCCAGCGGGTTCTGACAGTAATTGTGGCGCTCCAGTTCTAAACCGTCCTTCGGGTTCCCCTTGGTGTGCAATCCACTGTACCCTCGTTGGTATTGTTCTCATACGCGTTTCACTATTCTCTGTGTATTGGCTAAATCGGAAAACTCTCCATCTTCGATCGAGAAGACATCATGGGCTGCCTTCAGGTCTAGCCCCATCTGTTGACTTCCACTCTGTTCACTATTAGCCAGTTTTCTGCTGATGGAATGGACTACGTTTCAATTCTGTCCTCTGTGCCACTCCAAGTACCCACGCACTGACCTGCATAAAGTCTGCAACTTATGCCTCTCTCCGGAGCACAAAGAAGAGGATTGTGCTCCGATCGAAAAAGACTTTGTCGGATCGTCGGGCTCAACAAAAAGACATGCAGCAACAAAACATTGAACACACTCCGGATATCTTCGGGGAAGACGCCGAACACGAAGAGATGGAGGCGTCCACGGCAGAAAAGGAGGAGATCTTCTCTATCCAAGAATCGGACTCCGAGCTGGAAATCGAGTTAGAGTCCGAAAACGTTACACCAGGACAGGGTGCCGTGAGTAACAAAGCCCCCTTGCCCCTCAAACTCTCTTTGATTAAACAAAAGGCTTCCACACCACCACTGCCTTCTGGCCATGATCCGCACCGAGATCCTGCTTCCAATGCCCCACCCTCAGGCTCAGCACCAAAACGGGCCCAAGCCGGAAGGCTTAACTGACTGAGTCGAGGAAAGACATCTTCGGAACCGAAACCTTCAGCTCCAAAAGACAAAAAGGACAAGTTCAGTTTGGCACTGAAATTAAAAGATACTCTTCAAAAGCCTCCAGAACCTATCCTGGACAGGAGAAACTGGACCCTAAGGAAAAGAAAATGTATATTCATCCAGACACTGGACATATATTGGCTAAAGGTGTGACACCTTCTTCCAAAAGAAAGATTATCTCAGAGGACACTAGCTACAAAAATTCTCTAAAAAAGAAGAAGGACATGGCTACAAGTCCTATCTACCCTAGTCCTCAATCCCCTCCAATATCTTTACCACTACTACCATTGCCATGCTCAGACCCTTCACACATAACACCTCAGGGTTCTCCACACACACACAGCCTGATATAGGGGATGATGATGATAATTATGACAATAGTCAACTACCAACAGACCCATGGGATGACTATAATATTGATCCACCAATGCATAATGACCCTGATTTATATCCTGCAAAACCATCACCTCCCGAAGACAATGTAGCATATCAGGAGTTTATTTCCAGGGCAGCATCTTACCAAGGGGTCAAAGTTTGCTGATGTTAAAAGGCATGATGAGGCATGCCGATTACATTTTTAAAGACTCTGTACATGCCCGTATATTAAATAAACAATAAACCTGATATTTGGAAAGCGCGAACAAATCACCCCTAAGTGTCTGAAGGCGCTAGGGGCCGTCAGGGAGATTAAGCGAGCTATTACCCAGAGTCACATGGTGCTGTGCTGGGCTGAGGATGTCTTTATTTTTGCGAGATTATGCAACACAGTTCAGGAGCAAATTCCAAATTTTCTGGTAGCACCACCAGCATTTCCCCCACTAACGCAACTTATAACTTCTGCGGACAGGGCAAGATGGATGCCAGTGTGTTTTTATTACAGCCAATAGAAGCAGTACCAGCTCGGCGAGCATAGGTTCAGGACCATGGCACACCTCTCAAAGATTAGCAATGTAAATACTGCTGTACTCAAACGGATCAAGTGCCCCTAAAATACTGCCATAAACGTTTGCAAATCCAATGTTTACACAGGGCCTACAGTAAACTAGCTCGGCAACACCATATATGCCCGTCCTGCACTCATAACTAAGTTCTGCAGTGAGGACCATGCAGGCTTCCTACAACTGGCATGGGAATGCCCTATGATCCATTACTACTGAAATAAAATTATCACAATGTTGGCTAGAATGACTGCTCACGCTCTAGTACCCCACCCCCTATTGCTTCTGCTGGGGTATGTTAACAACATACTACAATAGGTTGGACTCTTCTTGGCATTGACCCAGCTTTGGCCACGGGTTGCGATCTATTGGGGTAGCCACAGTACACCTAAGGCACTTAACTGGATCAAAGACCACACAATCTGTAAGGACCCCACAGAAATCTACTCTACACATTGATGTTGCCGATAACCTCCTGACCAAAAGATATATGGACCCCCGACAAGCCTTTCTGGCTGCACAATCTACGGGCAACCACGAAACCCAACATTGACAGGGAATTGCATGCAGATATAGAAGTAAACAAGCCAAACCCCACCATAGCTTGAGAGACATGCAATACCTATATCATGGGACAGCATGATTGATGGGGTGGAGTGATGAGGTGTGGTGAAGATGGTGGGTGGATATGTCAAGCTCAAGTATGAGTAAATGGGGCCCTCTGTCCAAGGTTTCTAATCTGTAGAAGCACTAGACACAGTCAACCTCTTTCACCACTCTTTACTCTGGCCATCGAACCACTGGCAGTATAGTTATGTTGTGATGCCCAGGTCTTGGGCTTCGACTTGGAAATGGCACAGTAAACTGAAAGTACTCGTGGCCTACCATGAATTGCAGGTAACACCAGTGGGCCGGCAGGACGGGGAAGTGAAAGTAAGCGTCCTGCAAGTCCAAGGCTACCATCCAGTCTCCAGGGCAGACAGGACTTAAGCTAGTGTCAACATTTTGAACTTCTCCTTCCGGAGGAACCGGTTGACGTTCCGGAGATCCAAGACAGAACGCAGGCGTTTGTCCTTCTTGTGCACCAGAAAGTAGTGGGAATAGCAACCACGACCTACTTCTGGGGCAGGAACTCGCTCAATGGCCCCCTTGGCCAAGAGAGCCGTAACTTCCTGTCGGAGAAAGGCCAGGTGATCCTCCAACATGCGATGGTGCTGAGCTGGCATGGATAGAGGGGCAGTCTCGAAGGGGAGGGAGAAGCCCCTTCGTACTATCTGCAAAACCCACCTGTCCGACGTGATGGTGCACCAGTGGGGGAGGTGATGGTGAATCCTGCCACCCACTGACGATTGGTAGCCCTGAATGGTCGGACTAGGAGGGTTTGGAGGCTGCTGCAGAGGGGGCGCTGGTGGACTGGCCTGCTCGCTGGCCCCCAGACCCACGACTGTGTGTCCCACGTCCCCGGCTGCGCAGGGGCTGGACAGCTTGCACCGACCTGTCACTCTGGGTGGAACATGACGGGGCACCCCTTCCGTAGCCATAAAAGGGGCAAACAGCAGACTGCGTAGGGTGGGTGATGGAAAGGCCCAAGGACTTGGCCGTAGCCCGGGAGCCCTTGAAGCGCTCTAGCGCATTGTCGCTTTGTCGCCAAACAGACGACGGCCATCAAAAGGCATGTCCAGCAAGGTATGCTGGACATCCCCGGAAAAACCATTTGACCTCAGCCAGGCGTAGCGTCGAAGGGCTACCGACGTTGAAATCGTCCTGCCTAGCGAGTCGGCGGTGTCCAGTCCACATCTTATGGTAAACTTGGCTGCGTCTCTCCTCTCGGCGACTGCACGGGAAAGCACGGCCTGGGCCTCCTCCGGGCACTGTGGCAGCACCTGCGCTACCGTATCCCACACAGTGGGTGTAACGCCTCAACAGACATGCAGTGTTTACCGACCGCAGTCCCAAGCTGGAGGAAGAAAACATCTTCTTCCCAAGAGGGACCAGCTTTTTGGATTCCCTATCAGGTGGTGCGCTAGGGAATGCGCCTTTGAACGTAGAGGCTTGGACCACCAAGCTCTCAGGGGTGTGGTGTTGGGAGAGGAAAGAGTGGTCGTCCGGATCCAGGCGGTGGCGTCTGGCAATCATCATATCCACAGGAGCCCCTGTGTTTTGGGTCTGGACCAGGTGCCCAAAAGAATGTCAGTAAGGGCTTCATTGAAAGGCAGCAGGGGCTCCGAAGCGGCCGCTGCAGGTTGAAGCACCTCCGTCAGGAGATTTATCCTAACCACCACCGTAGGTAGCTCAAGGTTGAGGACCTTGGCCACCCTTCGCAACACCACTGCGTATGAATCACCCTCCTCCGTAGCCACGGTAGGAGGAAAACAGCATTCCAAGGTAATGGGGAGGTATCCAGACCACTGGATTCCCCGAACTGCTCTCTCTAGTCCGATTCATCCAACTGGTCAGCTAAAGGGTCTACAGACCCCTCCAAGTCCTCCTCACCCTCCTCTGGTTGCCAATCTGGCCTGTGGAAAACGTCAGGGTAGAATAGAGGTACAAAAGTACTGCTGGGCGTCGGATCTGGCATCGGTCGACGTCAGTCCGGCTCCGTGTCCAAGTCAGGGTGGAGGCCGGGGTCGACGCCAGATTGGGACTCAACAGGCGTCGGGTGCGGACGTTGTGCAGGTGGAATCGGCACCGGGGAAGCTGTTACAAAGTCAACCGGCGCTGATCCGGATCCAGGCCTGGATCCAAGGGGACCCTGCGGTGCCGGGGCCGTAGTCAAAGGCCCAGGGCCCTTGTGCCGGCGGAGTCGGGCTGCCCAAAGATGGCATGCATCACTTTGTAGAAACTCCGAAGCTGGGCAGGGATCGCTCTGGCTACCGGAAACGGAGGGAAACTCGAAGTCGATGCGTCAGGCTCCGCACGCGTAGCTGCAGGACAGGCACCATCCGCATGCGTCAGCCGATGGACGGGAAGAAGTCGAAGAGTGACGATGCTTCTTTGACTTCTTCTTGTGCTTCGACTTACCTGAGGAGTGCGAAGACTTCGATGACGAGTGGTGGTGACTCCTCGACCTCCCACGCGACCAGGATCTCAAATGCCACGGAGCGGACTGCCGGGCCTCGAGAAGCTTTCAGGACCGCTTCTGCAAAGACTTCGGATTCATGGTCCGGCTGTCGGAGCACAACTTGGGATCATGGTCATGCTCCAGGCACCACAGGCACATGCGGTGCGGGTCCTTAACCGACATCAGCTTGCAACAGGTGTCGCAAGCCGTGAAGCCGGGCTGAGGACGACTGGACATCCCTGCATGCACCAAGAGTCGACAAAAGTCGCAAAATAAGTCAGCCAGAAAGTGACTGCAGGTACCGCTCTCTCCTAGTCTGCGCTGGCTGGTGCAGAAAAAGAACTGATGTCAGCGCGCGAGGGCAGCGTCTGAGTAGATACTGCAACATCATTACGGCGACCACGACGCCAATGACGAACGTGGAGTCGACCGACGCCACCTATCGATGCGCAGGGGTACTGCTGACGAAAAAATTCTCCGGATCAAGTCTGATGCCTGGGGGTAATTCTAAGGTAAGGAATCTATAACTAATTGTCTCTTTCAGATTATAGTCCACTCGAGACTAAACTACTCATTGGTCCCTTGGGAAAAGGAGGGATATCCCAAATTTATAAAACAGTGGCTAATAATTTCCACAATTTCATGTCAGGTCTTGGTGAACGCTGGATGATAGTGATTGAAGGGATGGCTGTATGACCCCCACGCACGCTAGTCAGTGAGACTGCCCTTCATTGAATTTAAATACCTCTAACTTACATATCTCACACCCCACCGGCTGTGGCAAGCCCACAGATTACTTCAACCTAAATGTTTCCGCTGCCTGGAAATCAATAGGGGATTTCTTCTACATGGTGTGGGGCTGCCCAATTATATTAACGTACTGGCAAAGAGTCAAATAGACCCTTCACCACGTCTCGCCCTACTAGGGATCCTGGAAGACTTCGGGGCCCACTTGAAGATTGCACCCTAGTGGGGATTAGAGCTGTGATCGCCAAAAGAAATATTGCTAAGCACTGGAACTGGATGGGTCCTCCCTCCCTAACCGAACGGTGTTAGGGAATGGACTGGTGCGTGAAGCAGGAGGAGCACATATACGTGGCACAGGGATGTCCTATGAAGCATGGCAAAATCTGGGGAAAATGTGGGTCTTATTATGGACTGGGCTAGAGAACAGTAGATGTTAAAAAATGAATGTATGTCGCCGGTGTTAGCTTAGATGGATTTATTATGAACCACTGTGTGCACTGTTCTGACTTGCTTTGTTCACAAAATAAAATATTGAAAAAATTGTGAATATGAGAAAAACAAAGGGGCATATGTACAAGCTCCTATCGCCATCAGAACGTCACTTTCAGTGACGTTGTGGTGACGATCGGGGCCTCCCCTCATTTAAAAGGCAGCGTTAAGCCACTTAATGTGGCTTAACACTGCCTTGTAAATAAGGACCCCTTTCACTATGCTTAGAGTGAAAGGGGTGGGCAATGGGTGTTGTGGTGGGTGTTCCACCGCAACACCCATTGATTTTGACACTGCTCCCTATTTACAAGGGCAGCGTAAATAGGAGGCAGCGCCAAAATTAAGACCAGGGAAAACCTGGTCTTAACTTGGCAAAACGAGGAGGAATGCTTTATTTCTCCTCATTTTTGCTTTTCCATGTGTGCTGCCTTGTGCAGCACACATGGAAAAAGCAAAATGCTTTGGATTGTTTATGTGAAGGAAGGTGTCCCTTCCTGCACATAAACTATCCTTAAAAAAATGACATTTTGTAACTTCCATGTGTGCTGCATTAAGCAGCACACATAGAAGTGACAAAATGGCATTTCAGGATTGTTTATGCGCAGGAAGGGACACCTTCCTACAACTAAACAATCCTCCCCTGCACGCAGACAGCTTTGCACTAAGGTGCAAGGGTGCCTGCGTTGGCGCTTCACTGCTAGGTGTAGCGCCAGCACAGGGGGAAACACAAGGCTGCACCATATGTAAATATGGTGCAGACTTGCGTTCCTGAAGTGGCGGAGTGAGGCGTTAGGCCGTGACAGCTAATGCCTCACTCCGCCAGTTCCTTGTACATATGGCCCTAAATGTGCAAACACCACTGTGCTCCCATGCCTGTTCCTTGATGTTAAGGATGTAAAGATTGGGAAGACATTTTGGCAGATCAAGCCTCTTCATCCTACCAGGTGAAATTAATGGTTACTACCTCCTATGTTAAATGCAATCTTGTATATGTCTTCTCAGCATGCACATTGTTACCCTTCTGATCAGAAAATTAAGCTCCAGCAGGAACAGCAGGGCAAAACATCCAATAATGTGATTACGAAGGGTGGCTAAGCCACTGGCATTAGTCTTGGTATTAATAACAGTTATGAAGGGAATTGGAGAAGGTCACATTTCCACTACAAGGATATGTTCATTGAAGAGAGTACATGGCTTCAATTAAGAACACCCCAATATGTACGTATTGGTATTTATGCATCACAAACCTAGAAAGGGAGCAACAGGGTGCTGAACAGTGCAGGTGAATCCAGAGATACGATTCAAGTTTGTTTACGAGAGGAGAATAGTCGCTAGCTTCCAAACTACATGTTGGTAGTGCTATTTCTAGGACAATGGCTTCCAAGCAGTAGAAAAGCAAAACATAATTAACAGGATGATTTACTGAATTGTGTCTCCTTAGATTGCTCCCCTGCAAATAGCGGATTTGTATACCTTCCAGTCTTTGTCCTTGAAGGGGGAATATATAGGAAACAATAGACAGTAGATAAAAAAAACACCTTGTCGTAAAGCAGGATCAGCGCAGAAGGCCTTAAAGCTCACAAACCTTTCTGTCTTGAAAGTTTGAGGTTTCAAAGAGCAGCATCTAAAAGGCTGGTGAAGGTTATAGAGAATACCTAAAGGGACCCCCTCATTCTTCTCCTGCGAGGCAAAATCCCTAATGCCCTGGAAGGGTTTTTTATGAGCAAGCCCATGAAGGGGGTATATTTTCAAGCCTTTTCTCAAGAAATTAGCATCTAAGCTAGGATGCATTTTGAGAACAACTATGGGATTAAATAGAACCTAAAATCTGCACTGTTACGGCTCTCTCCTCCCATGAATCTCAAGTATTTTTGTTACCAGCTTAGGCAACCTTTCAATCATGAAATTTAAACCCCTACCACACGTCAGAGTAAACTTGCTTGAGTTTGCTACCAATAGCAAGTTTAGGTCAAAAAGTTTAGTGACTAAGTTATCCAACTGAAGTGATATCGTATTGGTACCGGGGAGGCTCTAATGGTGTGTAGGAAAGTAGATTATATATAAATGTCCACCTCAAAAGATAAGGTCACCACCTGCTAGATGTCACAAAAATTAAATAAAATAAACTTGTGCTCAATCTCTGGTAACATGACACAAAAAAGTCAGGCTTAACTCAAAGTCAATGCGTAACTATTTAAGCAGAGGGAACAATTGACAAGGTAACACACAAGACAATAAAATTCCACAAGCAATTTTACATTAAAGTGAAAAAAGAAAAAAATACCAAAATGACAAAAAGTTAACAAAGGGAAAGGGACATATGATTTTTTTCAGAAGATTTAAGTGAAAATAGCTCTAAAAACACAAAACGCGCCAATAGTAATCTATGAAAGCAATAGACATGGACCTAAGTGCAATTTGAGGTGAACAGCGAAGGAGCCATGAACAGATACACAAAGTCGATTGGTCTTGGTAAAAGTCTGGAAGTCAAAACGTTTTAAAAAGTCCTAATTTAAAAAGGGACTTTGGTATTTTTTGTGTGAAGAAGTTGTCTCCCTGCTGCAGGAATCTGAAATTGTAGCTTTGAGGTTTCGCTTGCAAAAGTTTCTGCATCCCAAAACAGAAAGCAACTTTTCAGAGATGCTAGACCTTTTGAGAGGAGGCAACTCTGAAATTCAGTAAGATGCGGGGTGGGTAATTTGGCTCTGAAACAAATGTTTATAAAAGTTTTCACACTTTTTCTTGGTGTCCAAGCAACCACATGAGCACATGTATAAGAGACCCAACAACAGGGGGGAGGGGTGGTCATATAATGAGCAGTCTGCTTCTCTCTGGTTACTCAAATCAAGTTCTGGGGTAGCGCTCCTCCCACTGGGTTTGGTACTAGTCTGACTAGGGGACAAAAACAGAGCCCATTCCAGGTGTCACCTAACATTTACTTGTGAATAGGAAAGCCCCTTTGAAGTAAATTAAGTTCCTAGACACACCACTGCTGGTCTTCCTGTCAGGTGAAGAAACCACCTGCTCACTTCCCAGCAATGGTCTCTGCTCTGGGAGCAGTTTTCACACCTAATTCAGGCCAAGCACCAGCTGGGCAGTTGCTTGAAAGTTAGTTTCAACAGCTTCAGGCAGGGTAAAGATAACTTTCTAAAAGTTACATTTCCTATATATTGAATATAAATTTGACTTCGCCATTAGATTGGTTTTGATTAAATGAGAAATAAGTATTTGAATGGAGCCTGTAGATGGAATAGGTCAAGTGTTATAAAGTGTATAATCTGACTTTTCCTATGTACCAGTGACATACAGCCTGATCACTAACAATGTTATTATGGGCCTAGTCACAGGGGTAACATGCCATTTCTGTTGTTACACATGTTCCATTCTTAAATATTATGCACAGTACCTTGTGGGTAGCAGGGTGTGTTTAGGGGTAACACATTTTAATTTTAACAGGGTTTCTTACCTATCCACAGGGTGATTGTGACAGGTCCAGGCAGCAGTATTCAAGTTAAATACAGAAATCAGTTTTGAAGCCAATTTTGACATGTTTTAGGGGCCAGAGCACATACTCCGGATAATAGTTAACCATTGTTGGTGTTTAAGATAGCTAGCAATTCACTCCAAAATAAATGGAAAACTGGGGGGTAACCACCCAAAAGGGGGGCAACTTTGCAACAGTGAGAAATACCCAGGGATACTACCCAGTAACTAATGAATGCCACATTATGACACCCACCCTCCAAAAGCCTTCACTTACATGTTTATCTATTCTCAGGCCTCTGACTAAGCCATTTGTGCTTAAAGTATTTTTTTTTTAATTGAGCTTTCAACCTCTGTCTTTAATAGCATAATGTCAAGCTGCATTTTAAACCCAGTAAGCCGTTATCAAAGCATAGAGAGGATTAAAAATGATTCTTACGTTTTTTGTTAGCTTACTAGCTTTATTGGTCAATGGCAAATTATACCTTTTCTTGAACCAAAGATTCAATTTTTATTGAATTGGTTGTGGTAAGAAGAAGAAAGTAAACTACATTGCTGTTAATGTTGAGATGCCAACAGTGTCTGCAATGGTGCGTGGGCAAATCTGAGCATGCTTTCAGCAGCAGGACTAAATGATGTAGCAGAAGCAGATTTCTTCGGAGCTGTAAGAGCAGTTGTTTGAAGCTCTCATCAAACAGCAAAATTAGTTTGTTAAAACTTTAGTCCTCCGGCCAAACGGGTGAATGTTTGTGAAGTAGGAAACATCTCTCAGTAACAGGTATGTATTGTGCAATACCTTTGTGGTGTAAAATGTGTTCTTCATTATGCAATGTGGTGTGCCCTTGCTCACCACATTCTATACTTTTAAGAGGTTATTTAAATGTCTTACCTGGTCCAATCTTGTGGTGTGGCTTACCTGCAAAGCACTGCAGGCTCAATTCCTGGTGATTTTCAATTAGTTCCAGCAGGACTCTGGAAAGAACAGCAACTTAACAAAAACAACTGGAGGGTTGGTTAGCTGAGGCAGCATAAAGCCATATTCCAAAATAGAGTTCAAGCCCAAATAAGATCTGCAAGATTCTAAATTGATTATTCTAAAGCTGGGCACAAATGGTCAGCATGGCTAGCATATAAACAGAGTTCCTGGTGGTAAAGCAGAACCTGTAACAGCTATTCCAACACCTCAATACCCAGAACAGTGCCTAGAGGCGAAGGTCCTCCAGAAGCACACCAAGAGGAGAGGAGCAATTGGTGGTGGCTTCATAGGGACTTGGCCACACCCCCTTCATCATTTATGTTCTACTTCACTTTACCAGCAGCTGTAGCAAAAAGAGGATTAAGAAAAAAACTTGAAAGGCTATGGTCTGGTAAGAGAAAGCTGGACAATCTATGTCTGCCTCCACCCCTGCCAGATAGAGGTTTGTGTACTGCCCTAACAGGCAAACAACTAGGCTTTGGCAACATTGTATTATTTAAGGATCGATACATAGCAAGGATGAGGTTCCTGGGAGAAGCATCCATTTACACAATAGATGCATAACTTGTACCAACCATGATGTACATGTAATATCGAACTCTACGATGGTCTACCCCGTTACGTATATGTTCCAATCATTTATGTGAAAAGTGATACATGTACGTTTATATAACTAAATGCCAATAAAAAGAATTTTCAAAAAAATAGATGCATAACTTGTGGCAACTTTAGTACAAATTCTCAATTATTTAGAGCTTGAGAGGGGCTATAATATCAGGGTCTTGCTTGTATGCTCCGTTAGGGTCTTCAGGGAACAGTTAGTGAGTCGACCGGAGGCAGAAAAACTCAAGAGAATGGAGAAAGACCATGTGAGCTTTTTCCTGAGGACTGCGCCTGTAACACAGCTCATCGCGTAATCTGTCAGGAAAAAAAAAAAGAACCATCGCTGCTGTGAAAATGTAATCCTAAGGAATGTTTAGTCTGAAGTTAAAAAACATATTGGTGCTATCTAAAATGGTTCACATAATGAATATAGTGTTAATTTGCCCTCTACTGGTGTTAAAAAGAGAATACAACAGCAGTGTGAAGAGCATCTATGTGGAGAGCATCAAGGATGCTCCGGAACGCTTTTTAGTTGTGAAAATGTACACAGAAATTTACTGAACCTTTCTTTGCTGTCGTTTTAGAAAGGTGAAAATTAGGATGCACATTTTCACTTTAGTTCCCTATTGTTTTGAGCATGCCACTCAGAATATAGCATCAGTGATTTTCAGCTCAGTTGCTTTCAAGTCATAGATCCAGCTTTACACACTCCTGACGTGAAGTGATCAAGTCACATATCAAATATGTTGTCACCCATCACTGTTTAACTATAAATATCAACATTTATTTTAAACCCTACTGACAAATCATTATCAATTTCCCTTTTCAGGTTTCCATTATTCATAGCAGTATACAAGATTTGCTATGAAGGAACACCAGTCAAAGAATTCATCTCTTGTCTACAAAACCATCCAGAACACTTGTAACCAGGAACAAGACCTACTTTTCTCCGTTTTCCAATTTTCAGAAAGCATTAGATCATACGTGGCATTCTAAGATTATTTAAAATGTTCTGGCCTTCAAGAATCTGATCATAGATTTGTCAAACTGTTATGTTCTATGCATACATTGTAAAGGCCTGGTTTGATTTTCAGATCCAATCATTTGTGATAAGCCACTTGACTGTCAGGGTGCAGAGAACCCAATACAGAATGTATTAGGCTGTCGAGAGATTATTTTTGACTGCAAGGTTTTCAACATTTTCCAATATTCTAGGTGACTGTCAAGCAACAGTGTGTTAACTCTGTCATAGCACCGTAGCTGCTGTAAACAGTCAGACCTGGAACGTTGATAAGTGGGAAGTAACAGAAATCCACTGTATTACTAACCACAGGTAGATTTAGATTTTTGATTTTCCCAATAAGCAATCTCTACACCATTACATTAGTTTAAATTACCAATGCATCCATATTAACCATTATAACATTTCAGTTAATATATTTTAATAGTGCATAATTTCATTCTAGGACTTGTCTAAGATCTGGAAGCATTAAAGGAAAACAACATTCTCGCATGACAAACACCACTGGCTTGACATTTAATCTGGAAAATTAACATGGGATTAAAGATCATTGGAAAATCCCAGTCATTCAAGATGTCGGCATTTTAGCAGTTTTATTTTTTTTTGCTTCTAGTGAAATGGTGTAGATTCACAGTTTCAAATGTAGTAACGTGAAAGATACTTAAAACGGAGACTCTTCACTAAATTTAAAAAAAAATAGGAATCCGGTACTTAAACTTCTTGCTGCAAACGCACACTTTTCAAGTCCACGTTCTTATTTTGAATCTGTTCATCATATGAGGCTGCTATTGTAGCAGAAACTGCTGTTATTACTATAAAAACAATATCAAGTAGATGAATGAGTGACTCAACAGAGGGCAGTAAATACGTTTACAACCCACTTTGTGCAAAATAACTATATAATAGCAACTAACCCACATTCACAGGTAGGTCCTTAGCAGTTGTTGATTCAGTGAAGGCTATAACACTAATCATGTGTCTATGCGATATCCTCATTTTTATGGAATATACTGTGCACGATAAGGCTATTCACCTCCCTAAATAATTAAATAATTTCACTTTAATAAACACACAATGCGATAAACCAATTTTCCTCTTAACCCTTCATCCCTGCATTTTATAGCATTTGTACATGGGGAAAATGTGGCAATTTAATGCAAGAAATTTTAACCTAGAATAATTACTTTTATATGTTAAATGTATATCTCACAATCTTGAGGTATAGTAATCCTTACAGTGAAACTGAATGTTTATTTCACAGCATTAGCAAAGTCCCAATGTATTTGTGCTTGGTCTTTACTGTTCCACAGCCCAGAGCAGAAGAGGTAGTCATTCAAGTTTAGAGAGTAGTTTATATGGCTCCTATCAGACCATGTGAAACATGAACGGGCTGCAGACTGTTCGCTGTTATTGCACTGTTTCAAGTTTGGGATACATTATTAGATTGTTACAGTTTACAACTTTACCCAATATCTGATTGTAAAAGGTGACCTTTACTACATCATGTTTTGTTTCCTAAACTGTGTGGAGCTTGACATCTGGTTACTAACGACTTAACTTTACAGATAAAGCTATACTGATGTTATCAACAAATGCAGAGTTAACTATTTTGTTAAGAAGTAATCAGCAAGAACAAGCTTTTATTTTAACGTCATGTAACATATGTATATCACAACAGCATACAAATAAACATGGACCAATGCAGCCCTGTGTATTTGATTAATTTAATGTGCTCATCTGGGGAAAAATAAAAGGAAGAATTTTTGTTTAATGATTTTATTGAATAACATACTCATCAAACAAGGTTCTAAATTTTAGATAATGCAAGTAGACTATTAATACACAGTTCAATTTACACAAAATGTTATCCTGTATAAAATATTTGTACAATTTTGAGAAAAGTAAACACTTTGATTCATTTCACGGGTACTTCTACTCATTCTGTATTTTATACTTACACCTAAACATTTACAAATCTGTTTTCAGTTCATAGGCAGGTAAGTGGCTCACAGTAATGCCTTCTGAACAGACCTGGAGTGAGTACAAACCCTGCACAGTAGATCACGTGGACTGAGCCAAGCACAAACAAACAGTTGTGCATTTAGCTAGTCTTAGAAATATCAGCAAATATTCAAATGGTAATGTGCAACACTGAATAAAAGACTAGACAACTATGATGAACAGTCATGAATAGCTTTTAGACAATAGCTATAGGTAGCACTATGTATCTAGAGGCATTTTGGCATCTTTTTGTCATATCAAACAACACTATGCCTTAATTATAAAAAAAACACTGTTTACCTAAATGAACTGTTCTGGCACAGTTGGAAAGATACACTGCAATCACCAATTCAGATTAATTTGGATCTTTGTTAAACAGGGTGCAGATTTCCTGTGCCTCTTAAACTTGTGCCAGCAGCCTCCTGTCATTTGCACACTGAAGTGACCCAAACTATCTGTCTGAAACACACACACAAAATCTAGTGCTAACAAAACAGAGTAACAAATCGAGGATAGTGGTATTCCATGCTTACAAAACTAAGTAGTACAGTTGTTTTTATATTTTCTAAATGTAGCCACACTTTACTCCGAAGGTAAGATTTAGCAATTGGCATATCAGCATCAACATTGTATGTAATATTTTGCATGATTATAGTTTATATTGGGTTAAAACCCAAGATAAATTATAACGGTGCTGCATGGTTTGACATTTCAGGTGCTCTCAAATATTTCCCACATGTAGGTACTTTTCTAATGATTTTATGTAGCAAGTTTGTAAATGGCTTATCCTTCCTACATTAATGAAATACTCAATGAAACCTGAGAAGCATTTCTTTTAAGACTTTATTCATTAGACACATTGCTCTTTCACACATTAAGTAGGAGAAATCTTTGAGGTAGACTGAAAATACCCGTGATAAAGAATTAAGAAACACACATCTTTCAGCAACAAATATGTACTGCCTATTGGTATAAAAAAAACTGTTTTATTTAAAAAAAACAAAAAAAAAACAACTTTTAATAACCATGGTTATCAGTTGATGACCAGGCAACGCCATTGTTTTGTTTCAATTGTCATATATAAAAAAGTTATGCCTACATGTAAAGGACCAGAAATTGGATACAGAAAACTTACAATGTACTGTAATGCAATAAATATGCATTTTAATTTAAGAAAACAAAAACCCTCCATCCCCCAAACAGTATTAAAATTGTAGGCTAGTTAATGCTTCCTTTAATTTTGGAAGTAAATGGAAAGTTTGGCCCAAGCCTATAATAATCTAGTTGATGGGCAGTTACAGAAGACTTTAGTACAGGGAGATACAATTCTTTACACTGTGCAGATCAGAATGACACCTGTTTCATATTAGAATACGTGACACATGCAAAGATATTATTTACTACAAATCTTATTCTAGATGGTCTGATGCTCTGACACTTGGAAATATGATTTACTCTTGTAAATAATGAGTTTTGCACTTTGTTTGGAACAATTATGGTGCTAGAGTCCAACATAACTCTTCTGAGATATATACATACATACCCACACACACACATATATTTACACACACACACCAATGTAACAATTATCGATAACATAGGTAACATGAGTGCAAACTTATAGCTCATATAATATATTTTTACATAATCTGCAAGTAAAAAAGGCATCAAAACATAAGGCTATTTATTGCACACTCGTCAAACAATCAATATGTTTCCCAGACCAGGGGCCCTATTCCAAAAGCTTATTTTGTCTTGAGTAAATGTGTCTTCTTCATGGAAACCTAGGCGTAAATTATACATTAGTCAGGATTAAGTCACACCTACTGACTGAAAATGTTTGGTGATTTGGGCCAGCAATTTTTTTTATCTTGCCTGGTAAGTTTTCCCCCCTCTGAGTCTTTGTGCTGATTTGTTATTTCCAACTGAGATGTTTTAGTATCAATCAGCCATTATAATTTCACATTTGTGACTACAACCTACTGATTATTATTTTTCAATGAGTACCTTAAAATGAAAGGGGCAATATTATTAGATTAGAATACAGCAGTATAACTAAGGACATTAGTAGATACAACAACTAATCAATTTTTTTGTAAATCACGTAGGAAATATAATATTCTATATGACTGACAATATGGCTATTTATTCAGCTTTATTAGGGTTAGTTACTGCAACGAAGAAATCAAAGAGTCACTAACAATTTGAATGTAAAACGGACATCAGAATGAACACCCATGACACCCACTGCCAGCCGTCCTCAAATTAATGTTGTACTCTTATGACTAATGATATTGCTTGAGTCATGATTTAGTGTGCCTTGCAGATGGTAGCAATCTAAAGCTAGAAACGAGTGTAACAAAGGGGACAGCATGAACATTCTTAATGTTTTACATTTCATCAAAACCAAATTACAGTGATTCTTCTCCTGTACCCAAAAATGAAAATAGGAAAAACAACTATTCTGCTTGAGAAAGGAATATGTGACATCATATAAATTTATGAAAGACAAACAGAGAAGTCAGCATCCTGTATTTTCACACTTACCCAGCTAAGGCATCAGCACTGGATAGATGACCAAACGAACAACAAACAAACAAATGTGAACAGGACCTTAATGTACAATATATTTGCCCAACTGGAGACTGACATGATTGCCTGTGTACTGCGGAAGATGGTATGATGATAGTCGCTCCTGCAGCTGTAATGACCCATTTCGTGAATCACTTGAAATGCAGCCTTTTCCTTATGTGTACTCATATATAAACCCATACAAAAAAGAATGGTTACTTCTTTTGAAGTGATAACCAACGCTATACATGAATGAAATCTCTAGAAGTGACAGAGTCGCATTGTTTTGGGACAGGCTTATAGTTTAAGATGAACAATACAAGCTTCATGACCCTAAGATAGCAGGAACAGTGAAGTTCAAAAGCAATGTAACAGAAACACAAACAGAATGACAGTGCATTTATTAAGAATGCATAGGTATGATAAACAAATACCATGACATTAACAGATGCCGTCTATTTTACCAAGGAACTAACATGTTCAAAATAAGCTCCAATAATTTTTGTAGTATAAATACATATAAATATGTTAGTTTACGGTGGAAATAAATGGCAATAGTTAAAATGTAAAAGGCAGCTTTATCAGTGATGAAACCTAACAATTTCCATGACTATTAGCTGAGGTATTTATCCAGTTTAAGGCTTCCACTGCTCTGCACATACAGAAGTACTTCCCTCAACGAATACATGTGCTCTGATGGCATTAGGTTTGTAAATAATAAATAAATACGTTTTATATGTCCAAGCTTCTAACATACCATAACAAACACCAACTAGCAAGCATCATAACACCATAAAAGCTTTTTATTTTTGGCGGTGTAACAAATCCATCAAAGACCTCTTATTAGAAGTATCCCAGCATCTAGCATACATTTAAATATAGGCCAAGAGAGTTGATGGCAGTTTCTGTTTAGCTAGGCGTGAAACAGAATTGTGTGGAGGCTTTACACATCACAGCCCATCTTTATGGAATTAGTCAGATGTGGCAATATAGACCATATAATCTGACTTTGCAGTGAAAACAAATGCTTTAATGAACACCACTTCCCATCTCTATCTAAAGCATAGATAGTTAAGGGATAGTTCAGAAAGCTCATCAAAGGTGAGGCATTTCATTTTTTTAGGTAACACAAGTGCACTTCCCTGTATCCCACGTACACCAGCAGAAAGAGGAATAACCAAAGAGCTACATGCAAGTGACATTGGGTAGACTCATACAAGGGCTAGATGAGTTCAGTCATTTGGGATCTGTGCTGCCAATTATTCTGGACACTTCGCCCACTCAGAATTCATTGTTTTATCAGAGAAGTGTTGTCTTTTATTAATGGTCCAGCACCCTAGCCATCTTAACATGGAATTTAAATCTGATAAAAGGGAAACATAACTCCTAGGTCATCAGATGCTACCCATGTTTGTTCTCCCGGTTTTGCAGTTGTTAACCAACAACTTCTGAAATAAATAGCATATAATTTCCAGACATATGTACACAAAGGCAAAAAGTATGGAACACGTTTCCAAAACACCTATACAGAGCATGAAATTAGAGGCATCTTTAATAATGTAGTGTAACGTTTTGAAAGGCTATTCTAGTCTGAAATTTCAAGTGAAGGCGTCCAATAACTAAATTATTGTTTGCAAATTATTCCCAAAACAAACACTCATAAGGGCCATGCCAGCTGTCTTTACCACATCTTATCCCGAGAAGTACCCTCCTTTTAGTAATTGACTGGTATCCAAGGTTCCTGTGTAGAGACCCAAACAATGATTTTATCAGCCCTACACAGTACCAAAGGTGTGTAAAGCAGACTAGGACCCTTTTGTTCTTACCCCCATTGTACATAATGGGATGTGCAGCTATGGCACAGTTAAATCAAAAAGAAATGACCGATACAGATCAAGACTGGGCATGATAAGTTTGCCTACTAATCTGAAGGATGATGAGAACCTATATTACTGATACGTAACTTATTTTCCAGCTGCTATCTACTTCCAAGTACTTTAAATCACAGTATTAAGCAGTAAAACACATTAACAATATTTACAGCATCATATTCCAGGATGTTTCATAGTAAGATGTTGAGCATTATCTCATGTCCCACTTTGAGCTTTCCTTTACTTAATACAGAGTTTTGTAATGTACCACTTATCAGCAATGGTCACTTCCAACTGCTCACCTGAACAAAAGTATGAGAATGGCCACACTAAATCTATTATCCAAAGAAACGTTCACAGAAATTATGGCAAGACATCTAGGTTGCTAGTCAAGTACATATAGTTCATGGCTTTGCCACATTAAACAAAAGAAGCTCTCATATTTGAGGTAAATTAGAAGATGCATTTGGAAATTCTTTTTAAAATTAAATGCTACAGTACATTTTAGAAAAACATTTTTGTTATTAATTAGTTTATGTTTGAATAAAACCTGGTGACAAATCAAATTTAAAATCTACTCTTAGTTTAAATCGAGCTAGGTGCTTCAAAGGTAGGAATTCTAGTACTGTCCTCCTTCAGCTAACCTGGTGATGTGATTTTGGGGTCTACAGTGCATGAAGTTACTTCAAATAAGGTAAACAGAAATGTACTGGCATAATTATTTAGTCATAATGCTGTTCAATAAGAAACGATTGAATACCTGTATTAATAGTTCACTAAAGTTTGAATTTTGAATTGATCAACATTCTCTGAGGATACCAGCTTAATATTTATAGGGGATTTTACATGCTTCTGACAATGCCCTTAGGATGACTTATGAGCTTATTATGATATCATACCTGGAAAACATTGTACATTTTGACTATAATGCCCACTAGAACACTTGTTGAAATTCACATTGTTTGCCACATGTTTACTGTTTTTCATTGCAAGGATGTTGTTGTAAGAACTCCTCCTAAATTGTTTGAGATTGTAATCAGGACAAGTTTGATGGTGCACAGTTCTAGGTGTTCCCCTAACCTGGGGGAGTCTGCCTTTTTGGGGGGTTAGGCAGCGTGGAACTATCCCTACACATAGTTATGTCCAACGTTTTCAAGGCAGTGTACAAAGAAAGAGTAAACTATGTTGTAATGTTATCAAGTGGAAATGCAGCATCGAACGTTGGCCAGGCAAATAGGATGATACCAATCAATCAATCAGTATCTGTAGAACGCGGCTACTCACCCGTGAGGGTCTCAACATATAACACTATAATTACTTTAAAGGTGTGATCTAGTACATTTGATACTTGTGCTTCTAATTTTAATATGTAATATCTAAAAATAATGGGTGGTGCAAGGACACATCAAAACACAAAGAACTTCTTTGTCCTGTAAAGCATTACAGTGGCCAGATCTTTAACCTACCATGATGACAAAATAGAGTGGCAGAAGACAAGAAACGGCCAGATCGCTCAACAATGGAAGAGACCTTGGCCAGGGGATTGAAAAGAAAAGTATTGAAGTTGAGAAGGCTTGGAAAGCGTGCTAAATGATTCAAAGCTTCTGGCATAGAACGACATTTTGATGTACTCAGAGAATATGTTCTGCAGGGACTGTGTTGAGAACAAGGCAACGATCATGCAGTCTTCCAGCGGAAGACACAAAGGATGCCAATTTTACCAGCACCTTAGTGAAAAGAGTGTCTAGTGTGTGCAGACTCTATCTTCCACCCGAATGTAGGGTAGAATCCAGGCCAAGCTGACCATCTTGAACTTAAAAATAGGGAAAGATTGGTCAGCCTGAAAAAGTGGAGAGGAAAGTGAAAACTTACAGTGCATTTTCCACAGTTTAGCACCTTAAGGGTACGTTGTGATCGCTTCCTTTCAAAGGGAGCAGCTCAATGGCATGAAGGTCGATAGGTTAGGCTCTGAGGCGTTTGCTTGTCTTATGATGGCAGGTGAAATGAGAGATTAGCAATAATCTCAGAATTGTAACCTGGTACTAACTAGAGAAAGGATAGACAGATTTAAAGCTCCCCAATGAAAGCAGGCACATGGCCTGCCAATATTGGTGTTTTTGGGGATGGATATGTCACTTGGATTTTTTGGATTCCCTAGTTACAAGAGCACATATGTTTTGAGGGGTATCTCATGGGCTTCCTCTGAAATGTTTTTCAGATGTGCCAGGGTTACCAGCAGTGCAGAACCAAATTTCTGCACTGCAGGTAGCCCTGGTACATCTGAAAAAATGGTAGCACAAACCACAATGGAATGTTCATCAAGGAACTAGGTTTTATCATACTAACTTCGTTTGGTATTGCAACTGTCTTGCACTGAGTAAAGACAATGCACATGGAAGATCACAGCTTTTCACAGAAGAACAGGAAATCAATTGCATAGCAGACCTCAAGCACACTGTAACACACGATGCCTACAGCCAGACCCCTAGGAGCAGTGGGAGCCTTGTACCAGGACTTTAATGAACCACCAAAAAGGCAATTAAGGTCCATTGCCTGGAGGTCTGTGGAACAGCTTATTGGGTACCAACTCATCAAGTGTTTCTATTAAAGATGATGTGTTTGTTTGCTTAAAGGAAAGGTCACATTCTGGTGAACTTTATTTGCTTGCATGTCACAATATTTGCCTTCTTAATTAGGATTGCAAGTATGTAACATTCCCTTTTTCATTGTGGGATCATCATTAATATCCATTAATCCTGAATAAAATAGTACGGTCATCCCCAGTACAGGGGAATAGAGAAGCGTACTGAAAAGGAATTGACACATCAAGCTAAACAAATCTCTGGATTAAAACCAGACCAATTTGTGTGTCTGACAAGTCAATAAAGACTGATCTCCAAGTGCATGCTCAGTTAATTTCATTGTTAGCAATGTTTCCCATGAGGGCAGCAGTCATTATATTTACCCCTTGTGGAACAGACTACCAGAACAACAGTTTTTATTCCTTATGTCTTTGATTTTGTCATGATAGTTATCACTTATGGAGTGGACAATGTCGGTGTGGAGCAGCTCAACATAACTTATAGGCATGCAGGAGTGCTGCTTTCGAGTTCCCAGATCCGCAGCCTGTGAGGATATTCACATAGTGAGGAATATGCGTTTGAATTATTCATCAACAGCTAACGTTTTTAACACCAATTCTTTTTTCTATAGAAGTAAAGGGGTGGCCAAAATTACCAGCGTAATCATGATGTACCCATTCCAGCTTTCATTTTGTGGACCTCTACATGAACATGGGATGTAAAAACAAAAAAGCATGAAAAATATAGGATTAGGTCTTTCAGCTGGGCATCAGATTTCAAAAGCATAAGACAGAGATATGGGATGTGTCTCACGGAGATTGTGTGGAACTATCTGTGGGCAGAATGACCTAACATAATTTTGTCTGTGGTACCTATTTGGGAGAAATAGAACTTATTCCATCAATCATTTGCTCCTTCATGGCTTCATTAACTCTGGTCCTATGCCACTATGCAGAAGAGCGGTGATTCTACCGAATCCCATAAGGGATATATCATATGAACCTAGACAGGCATTTGTATTCACTACCCTTCGGGATGCACCTGAAGTTCTACTAGCTTTCTTGACCACAGCATCCATCCTTTTGCTCTTTTCAAGCGGGGGAAGCAACAGAGGTCAAAGATATTAGGGAGCTCTTTTGAACTGCCAAATCAATCATATAATTTGTAGGATGGGAGTTACATTTTGGAATAGAGAATCCATCCCATCTGTCCTATTTTTTTTTCTCGTCGGTTTGTAGGATTTCACCGAAACAGTTGCAAGAAACAAAGACTCCTGTAGAATTGCATCAAAAAGTAAGAAAGAGCTCAAAACTACAGTTTCAATTTCAAACACAACAGATGTTTGCTACGCAAACACTTTTGCTTCAATGGTCACTCTCCTGGAAGCTCAGTTCCCCACTTTATTGAAGGTTGTTTTGCAGAGAACTGCCAAAATCCATAAATTAATAGTTTATACATGTTGGAGAAAAGCTGCCTTAAACTAAGATCTCTGGGTTGTGACCACAAGGGTTCAGCGGAACTGGTTTCTGACCTGTAAAGACTAGCAATGACCATAAAACGTGCACAAGATTCCTGGGTTTTCTTCTGATTCCTTAGATAGATGTGGCACTTGTTCTTCAGATTGGCATTACAGAGGTTGTTTTCAATGTTGAGTGAATCTTCATCGTTCAAGTACTGAATGGCGATATCAGTACTTGGCAAGCAAATCACCACTAAAACTCTCATTGTCACCCTGGTGATATAAAAGCAGTGGTGGTTGCATGGCCCTGAAGGACTGCTTGGAAGCATGACCATAGGTTACAGCTACGTCTAAGGTGGAGGCATGGATACTTGGCTCTCTTTCTGAGTTGAACCCAGATTTCAAGGAGGCAGCACCTTTTCTGGCAGAAGTAGTTATACTCTTTTCTAGCAGGCCAAGTTCAGCCTTAAAGAACCTGGCAGTCCCTCAATCTTTTAAAGTGAAGCACCTAATAAATATTACAATCCACAACAGAGTGAATGTTAATAAGACAATACATAAAGTGCGTTCATCATAACATGACTCTGACTTCGCAGGAGGGATACATAAAAAAATTAACCAGCATTGTGAAAGAATGTACAGCTGAGGAAAACTGTTGAGACAAAATAATGCTAAAATCAATGAATGGTAGTTCAACAGAAATGTTTAGGATAGTAAAGAGAAACCTAATGCTGTAGAAAGAAGCCAAATGACTGCTTACATTTTTTTTTTAAGTAATGCAAAGTCAAAAGTCACACTAGGTGGTTTTGAAACTTTGTTTAGCAGTGTGTAAAATAAATACCATTGTCAAAATCATCTTTAAATGTCCTGTTAAATCAGTTTCCTGCACTTTTTAAAGGAAAAATTAACAAGTCTTTTAAACGCATTTACATATTTAAACATAGTTTGTAATGCAAATCAGTGTGCTTTTTAAAAATCTAGACAATAATTAAAACGTGTTTTTGGAAAGAGATATTTCTCTTTCGGAAAACATGATCACGCACAAGGGCTGAGATATTCTAGCTCTATTAATACCAAGGAAGATATTGCAATGGAGAAATGCAGTCATCTCTAATGGAAAGGCTTCTCTATTGGATTGCCCCAACAAGTTGTTAAATCTTTTAGGGACTCTTATATGTACGGTTGAATAACTTAACTACCACTCTTCCCTGTCTGGTATGGTATAAAACTGTTCAGTGGCCAGATGAAGTGCCAGTGCACGAAATACAATCATCCCTTCTAAGACTGATGTGCTGTCTCCAGAGAGGATGCAATCCAGTAACAATATAGTGAAGACTGATGAAGGTCAACAGCCATTAACGGCCAATTTTAGTTTCGTTTCTCTCTTGTACTTCTTTCACATAGGTTAGGAGTTATGGCTTTAGTTCAAGTACATCTGCACACTGGATTGTACTAGTAGTCTGTTTTTCACATTTTAGGAGTGACACCTTCCATTATCCATAGATTCGGTAGAGGCCAGGTTAGCAGCAGATTAGGAGCCTAAAAGGCATCAATGGTGGCCTTGACAGGAAGGATGCAGACCACCTATCCCTATCATCTATGAGCATAGTTGAGAAGGCTCTCAATACTGAAAAAAGTAGCAAATTAGTCAACTTGAAGGGATTTTACAACGCATAAGTTTTCAAGTTGAGCTCCCCACTTGGTATGCTCCACACCTGTCTACATGTGTGTCTGTAGTCAGACAATACCTGGGTAGTAATGGGGCAATTGGATTTTCTTCCCAGAACTACCAAAGCTAAACAGGACATCTAGGTCAAAAGTATCACCGCAACATTTTTTAAGTGCTCTCTCACTTTTTGGTGTTTATGAACAAGTTCAGTTCTATTATTTTGAGCCAGCTCAACTATGGAACACACTATTAGAATATCAGGAGTTTTTCTCCAAGTAGTATGCTAAAAAAGTGTAAATTACAGCATTGTAAATGGTGCACTCACGATTTTTCCAGATTCTTGGCCTTCGCCTGGCAAAGGCATGACAACTTTCTCTATTACTGTGAAATCGTCCTGTACATACTAAAATAGGACTTAATTGAAAAGTAGGTTAGTTCTTCACAGGTCAACTTCGAAGGGATGGGTTAAAGGTGTACTTAACAGGGAGGATAGGGCAGAATAGCGCTATATCACTCCAGAAGACCTGCCTCCAAAATGAATGTAGTGTACAAGGCTACATTTATAGCTCACACAAAGGAAGACTGCCCCATTGCAGTGTATGCCAATAAAATATGATAAAAGCTCAAAGAATTTAAGAAGAACTGGGTTCAGTCAAGACAAAAACGGATTTGACCATCACCATCCTGTGGGCATGAAGGACTCCCAGAACAAGCCACTGTTCTAAGCATCCAGAGAAGGATGCAATCATGGCTCATAAGAATGGTCAGAGTCAACAGAGCATCAAATATGCTCCTTTCTAAATGGGTACAACCAGCTTTCCAACTCTTACTGAAATTATATGATGTACACAAAGAAAATACGCGTAGTATACATTACTGGCAGTGACGACACACAATTGTATGTCTTTGCGAAAGTGGAGTTGGTCGAAGACTCGAAGATACCAGAGGAGAGCTGAACTTTCCACACTGTTATTGGAAACTCTGGTACCATGTAGAAAATACTGGCACTTTGTTGACCGCTCAAGTCACGTCTTCATCTAAAAAAGTTGTTGCTTCGTTCAGCACTTGCTGAACTAGTATATTTTCATGGCTTCTGTGTCACAAAACTTCACAACAACACAGAAATCCTTTTTCCCCTGTGAAATGACAGGGTGAAAATTCCACATTAGTGCTCCAAGAGGTTCAAGCACATCAGCCGTCCACGTACATTTCTGCTCATGGCGTGTGTGGAGGGAGACTACCCAAGACCATTGCTTCTCCTTTAGCGGGGTGCACAAAGAAGAAATCCGGCCAGCAAAGGAAGCAGGTTCCCCAGGAGCAGCCACAGAGTCGCAACAGGACTTGAAGAGCGAGAGCATAGATCTAGGGTTAAAAAACATACAGTTACTCTCACACTCTACTAATCATGCGGTGCAAACATGACTTCTGCACAAATAATCATACGGACCAACATCATTGCAACATATTCATGAATCAGTTTGTCATCATATTGCCAGTATTCAGGGAATATGGCAATCCTTTTTCTACATTTGTTTGTGAATATCTGTAATGGATTTATATGCAACTGGCATGCCTGTTAATTAACACTAATTACTTCAGTTTTTTAATCATATCTATATTTAATGTTCGTCACGATTACAATAATGAATGACAAAAATCATCAATTGTACAACAAAAAGGACAATATTACACACCGTTATCCAGTATGTAAATTAGCACCATTGTGTAGGTTTTTTTCAAAATCTGCTTTTCCTGTAAATATTGTTTAGGTATTAATACAACAAATGCAAGCAAAATGGGCTTGACGCTTAAGCTATGTAACCAGGCAAGAACAGCAACGTTTGGATGCCAAAACAAAAGTACCTATTTGAACCACAAAAAAACAAATATCATGGCAACCAAAAGCACCAGCAAGTACTTAACTACTAAGAACTTCTGTGTGGCCACACTAAGTACAGGACTCTTAAATCAAATCAAATGGAGATAATCATTGATTCCTGAAAGTTCAGTGTTTTCACCATGCTGCCACTAATTTGAGCCATGCCCCTGCTCCATAGCCATGGTTCCCCATACTTGTAGATACAAGTTTTCTAAAGATAGTTACTATATTCTAATCTCCATCTTGGAATTGCCATTGTGGACGTTAGCAGTCATTGGGATTTCAGGTCCATTCTACCTTCCCCGCAGCTTCTAACGCAATACATCTTAGACCCACGATTACAAGGGCAGGAGTCTCTGGGATGACATACCTCAGGATACTTTTTATGGTCAACAGTACTCATTCTCTAGCAGTGTAGAGTTTGGAAGTTCATCTGATTTGAAGAGTAGAGCCCCTCCCCCACTGGGTCTCCAGCATGTTTAGGATATTCTCTTGTACACATTGAAAACTATTAATAATAAGGCATGCCATACAATCTATTTGTAGGTATGTACAGAAAACAATACAAATCCCCGTTGGCTACTATAATAAATTATTTTGACTCTATTTTTCTTTTTAATCCAACAGTGTATATTTATACAGAGTACTATATGGAAAGCAATTTTGCTTAGGCATTAAATGAAAACCAAAAAACATTTCATATCAGAATTACCTAAATTTATTTGGAATATCTCAGTTTCAAAATGCCATATTGTAATATTAATTTCATTCTCCTATATCATTTATGTACAAAAATGTTTCCTGAAAAAAAGCAACAAACACTCTATACCATTCAAACTCAATATTCATTTGATGCACATACTGTACTCCTCTCGGGGTCCGTCTTTTTCCTCCCCCCAAACATTGACAAGTTTACCACTCCACTGGCTTTCGTCACAGGCTCAACCTCTGAAGCACCCTTGGGCCAGATACTTACTTAATCCACGGACACCTCGGCCATCCACCTGGCGATCCAAGCCTCCAGAATGGCCTTAGAAACTTATGTAGGAAAAGTGAAAGTGGTTGTGACCCCCCCTCTAGCAAGATCTCAGAAATGTGACTGATAGGGTATCGGGAGCAAAAGATCAGGTCTCAGTATTATAAGACGAAATGACCACTCTCACAATGGTTTGTGGTGGAGAGGGCCCACAGATCACTAGACCAGGAGCCACTCTCTGGCGTGTCCCCAGTCCTCATGATTGCAAAAATGTTCAACTCCAGAAACAGATATATGATTCTCTCGGATGCCAGAAGGGCAGCAAACCTAACTTTCCTTTCCACTCGGACTATGATCTTCCCGGATTAAACCAAAACTAGTTCAACGAAAACAAAGTCCTTTGATGCCATTAAGCAGAACCTCAGACCATGTACCCCAAAAATATGTTGAGTTTTCCAGACAAGCTCAACGTACTCCACAACTCTCGAGCTCACTTCCTTGTGATTCTGGAGGATGCATGAGACTGGGTAACAATGAAGAACAAGCTTAAGGACCAAGGTCTCCTAGACCAAAACCCTACTGGATGGAAACACCGACTGCTAATGGGGGCACCAGACGCAGAGGCAGATCAAGATCCCACAGAATGAGGGAGAGCCTGGCCTATTCCCCAGAATCATCTGATACAGATAAGCGACATCCATGTACTGACTTACAGAACGTGATGTATGATTCAACAAAGGGCGCGACTCCTACTGCCAGCCAACTGAGGGATTCTGAGGAAGAGGGCTTGCCTTGACGATGCCTAGTCAGCCCCCACCAACCCCGGAAGAATGAAGATGAAAGGGGATATACCCATACAGTGGCCTATTTAACTTGGGTTGCTGGGCTGTGTTCCATGAAAGGGTCATAAACATGTTTAACGTATTTTTTGTATTACGTGGCATTTAATCCTACAAAAGAGCAGGTCCATGTCTACTACTAGTGGCCCATCTAGACCAGGTGTCCCTAACCAGTTTATCGCAAGCTACCAGTGATTCGCAGACACCTTCAGAGCAGCTAGCAGCCTTGAGTTCATGTTTTAATAAACTCTGGGTCACATTTTCCTATTAAAGTTAAGGGATGGCGGTGTTTAATTGTCATCATTATCATCAGGCTGCAGATAGCAGTGCCTGATAATGAGCAGTGCTCAGTCAGATTTTTGATCCAGACTGGGGCACGGAGGTGAAGAACGGAAGCAGTAAGGTATTTAACTCTTACATAAAAGTACTTGTCAACTCGATATTGGAGCGGGAGAACAAAATGATGCTTTTAAATGGGAGAAAATTAAAATGAAAAGTTATCATAATGATTAGGTTACCTCTTCATTTTAATTTTCTACCATTTCAAATTGTTTCATTTACAAATGACTGCTCTTTTTTTTATTTTATAACATATTTTATTCATTTTGTGGTGTTGCAACCTCCTTATGCACAGATATACATCATGTTAAATCCACATTTGTGTTCCACACAATAACTAAGCACGATAATGAACAATAATGCCACTAACTGTCACTTACCAGCACTACGTAGCTGGGAAACGTAGCAATTATACATGCAATGTTTTTTTGATGTCCATCGAAATGTCTTTGGTACATACATATAGTGAAATATTAAAATTCTACGAAACTAAACTACCCATCCCCCATCCACAAATAACTCAACTATATCCCACCCCTCTTCTAAGCTACAGACCGAGCAATATATTTCTATGCATGTTTAAAAGTCAGCATAGCAGTTCTTACATTTTTAAACAGTACCACAAATTCAGCAATCCATTCCTATAGTGTAGTATAGGCCTACAACATCCTGGACTCTACCTGTCAATATATTGGCAATAGTTTGGTGCTCGTCTTACCCGGTCAGTAGTGCCTGTACATCTGTGGCTATAAATTCTTCCAGTATCATATTCCACTCCATTGAAATAGGTTTCTTCCGCAAACCCCTATGTTCCTCCCGCTTCAACTCTGCACTTTCTGCTCCACCCCATCTGACCACTTCATTATACCAGTCCATCAGTGATGGTGCTTTTACGGCCTTTCATCTCATGGTGATTGCACGTTTTGCTAGTATCAATGCTAAGTTTGTAAACAAATGACAGGGCTCTTGCTCCTACTGGCCATTAGTCAATGTGCCATATCTATAACTGAAAGATACAGTAATTTTTTTAAATAGGAGAAATATAAAGTGAAGAAAATTATTTCTATGAAACATTAAGACAATTTTTTTCTCCATTTTCAATTAAGCCAATCAGGTCTGATTGTTTTATTAAGTAGGCTTCTTCACTTCGAATTTCTCACATTTAAACAAATGGCAGAATTTTACTGTTCTTAATGTAGTACCGGATCTTCAGACCACTGGGAGCAAAATGCTTCCTGTTTATAAATGTGACACTTTGAAATGGAAGAAAATTTAAATGAGTTTGATAGAATCCACATACACAAAGTTAATGCTCCAGTTTAATTTTCTCCATTTCAAAATGTTGCATTCATGCACAGCAGGCATCTTGTTCCATGTGGCTGGTAGACACAGTCCCATAGTTATTACTGAACAATACAGCCAATATTTTAAGTGGGAGACATTTAAAGTGTAGAAAAAGAATCCATATTGTAAACATTTTTGCAGAAAACTTTTCTGCACTTTAAATTTTTCCCATTACCAAAAGATGGTGCATGTTTGTGTTACCTGCACACCGATGGTAAGGGAGGTCAGGGGCCCTACCTCTCGGAAGGGAAGGGAGGTCTTTATGTGAACCAAAGGAAGAAAAGGATATTTTCTCCCTGAACTCAAATTACCCATAATGTAAGGGTATCTCCTGCCTCAAGAGAGAAATGGTGCGCTTCTCAACTATACACCACCTTTGCATGAGGATGGAAAAAAGAAAATGAATCCTTTTTTATAATCACCCTCGCCCACTCTAGCAGTGGCATGCTTTATCATCGGGTTCACCCTAACCCCTAAAGGTCAGGATGGGCTTAACCGTATTCCAGGGAGCTCTTTGTATATTAATGGGTCTAGGGGAAGCTACATATAAATAAAAAATACCTCATCCTATCTATTATCCACTTGGATCCGCTTAGGCCTGGCTTGTGGTACCTCTGAGTGCGGCCAGAGGAGGGGTTTATATCCTCCATGTAGAATTCAGCTGGACTGGGTCAGAGGTGGTGAAGAAAGCTTGTGATGCATAACGTGCGTATGTAAGGCATGCCCCGGGGTAGGTGGGAAATGGAGTCGTTTTGGTCTTGGACACCCGTGTTGGATGTAGAAGCGTGTCCCAATCCTGTGGTAAAATCCACTGTATTGAAAACTATGCATGTGCAGGACTGGAAAATGAATTCCCTACCATGCTCCTATCTCTGGTGACAGCGCGCTTCAAATATAATCAGTGGCATAATTCCTGAGGTTTAAAGTTGGAATACACTGCCGTTTTCCTGATTCTGCTTATATGTCAACTGTTATACATGGTAAAATGGTGTCTGATTGTGCTGTGTCAAAAAGGTGTCAATTAGTTGTGCTCACTGACGCTACCTGGAATACGTTCACCCCCTATAAACTGGGGGTGAATGTACATGTCCAAATGGGAAAATAAACTGTAAGGCGGTCATCATCGCCATTCTTAAGGAGGCATATGAAGAGGGACCGGATAATGGGCACACTGAGGACATCCCCTAATGGTAAAGAAATTAAGGTGATTCGCTGACATATATATTTATAAAATGGATCGTGAGTGCAGAGTATACTTGAAAAAGCGCTTGTTGATAAATGCCATGAACCCTGCCCCCAAGAGTGTGACCATGAAAGTTCTGTATATCTGAAGGATGACATTATGGGGCTTCTGTGTTTACTGTAGGCTCAGTTGGTTCCATGGGGTGCAATCATTGAGCCCTGCCATATTAGTCTGACGCCTGTATACCCATCTTTGTTCTTTCCCGAGGAGTCTGTCAGTAACCCCTGTTTGTGCTGTTGGTTTCTCAATTACTGACCACCACATATCTTTGTCACTGTGATTCCTCTTTAAATAATATGTGTTAAGTTTAGTGGATGTTCTCTTGCACTGAATGGTGCTCCTGAGTTTGCTCAAGGTCATTCCAGTATAGCCGAGGCCACAAGGGCATTTGATTACATATGCCACATTGCAACTGTTGCATTTGGTGTGCACTTTCTGTTCCCAAGGCACAGGAAAACCTAGGTCTAGTGTTTTTGAATGTCTTGTTAGGGGGCACCCGGAGCAGTTGCCACAGGGAAAGTGGCCTGATACTCGAGGAAGATTCCATAGTGTATTCTGTCTTTCTGTAGTCTTTTTCCATGATTTTTGGGTGGACAATCCGGTCCCTAATACTCTTGTTCCTCTTGAAAGAGCAAAGGGGTTTAGTAAAGGTCAGTTGATTAGATGTAAGGATGCACCAGTGCTGGTTAACAATCTTTTTGTAATATTGGACGAGGTGTTATAATTACTGGCGAATATCACTGTTTTGCTATATGTTGAATTCCAAAAGAGCGTCTCTCAGAATGTTCTGTGCTCTTTTTTGTGCCTTGCGATTATCTTGTCGGGGTATTGTTTGCAATGGAGTTGGTGTATCGGGGTCTCTGCTTTCTTCTTAAAACCCTGTACCTCAGAACAGTTCCTTCTTATCCATAAAAATTGCCCCACCTGGAGATTCTCCCTTGGTGCCTGGGGATGGGTGCTGTTAAAATGCAGGAGACTGTTCCAGTCCGTGGGTTTTGTGAACAGTGAGGTTGTCAATTTGTTATCCTTGAGCTATAATGGTGACGTTAAGGAAAGATACCGATTGTCTATCAGCAGTCATGGTAAACTTCAGGTATGGGTTTCTACTATTGAGACAAGTAAGAAAATGCTCGATGGTCATGTCGTCTCCATGCCAGATGACCAAAACGTCATCAATGTAGTGAAGCCAAAGACAAATTCCGTCTGTGAAGGGGTTGTTAGCGCAAATGTTTTGTTCCTTGAACCAATGCACATAGAGACAGGCAATGCTTGGGGTAAATGTGCTGCCCATCGATGTTCTATGGCGCCCAGATAGATGTTAGCCTTAAAGGTGAAGTAGTTTTCTGTAACTAAGTTTAGCCAGTTACATTAGCTAATGGATAGGGGCTGCCTATTCCGAATCTTGCAAAGAGAAGTAGGTCTGTATTGACAAGTAATCTCTCTTCATGCTGGTGTGCGGTGCCTCCACGTCGAGACACAGTATCTTTCCATTGTGGTATTATAGTTCTTTGAGTAGGTTCAGCAGATGTTTACTGTCCTTGATGTAGAATGTGGTTTGAGTGACAAGGGGGCGTAAGAACAAGTCATTATATTGTGACAGAGGCTCATTCCCCTGAATGAAACCTTGTGGGTCTTTTAATGCTGAATTTGAGTTTTTTCAGTTTGGAGCGGGGTTGTTGTTGAGTTTTTTGCTCTTAGGCCTTAGGAGGCGTGGTAGAATCCTTAGGCTTGTTTTTCGGTTCCAAAGGTTTAGGTTTCGGAGCCGAGGTGTGATCCTTAGGCTTAGAAGTCTTCGAAGCCGGTTTATCTATGGGCCTCGAGGTGTTCGGGGCCTGTTTGTCTTTGGGCGTGGAAGAAGTCAGAGCAGATTTCGGAGCCGAGTGTTCTTTTGGTTTCTGTGCCGGTGGGACTATTACATGCGGTTTGCTCGGTCCCGAGCTACCGTAAGGCTTGTCTTTTTTCTTCGGAGCCAGGCCCGGGGGCCGGTCGTGACTGGGGCCAAGAAGGGGAAGTCTTGACCAGTGCCTTCTGTTTCGGTGGTGGGGTTGGGGTAGGGGCAGCAGTACTCGTTGACCAGGAGTGATGGGGTCGTCCGAGTCTTCTGCCTCCGACACGATTTCCAGATCTTCGGAATCTTCTTCTGGGACATCTGGACCCTCTTCGGAGATGTCCTCTGGCTCCAGAGCTGATCTCTGCACCATGATGTGTCGTCGTGCCCGACTATCTCGAATAGTCTTTTTTGATCGAAAAGAGGCGCAGGCTGGGCAGCTGGACTCGTCGTGTTCTGGCGAGAGGCACAGGTTGCAGACCTTATGATGGTCACTGTGTAGAAATTTCTCTCCACACTGGGGGCATTTTTTGAACGGCGTCCTTTCCATGAGCCGTAGGCCTTACGGTGTCGATAGGCCCAGCGGCCCGCGTCGACGACTGGAATCGAAGCGGCGAAAGGCGCGTCAAAGATTTCGATGGCGAGGTCAATCGGAAGAATTTGATGAAGTTGTGCGCGTTGAAAAAGTTTGAAAAGTAAGTTTCTAACCGGAGCGCAAAAGTTGCATCCGAACCCAATGGGGGAAGAAAACAATTTAAGGATGGAGTCGATGCCCATGCGCACTATTGTCCAAGGGTGGAGTCACCTATCCCGTGACTACAAAGACTTCTTCCAAGACAACAACAAGGTGCAAGCATCCGAGCCCAACACCAGATGGCGATCTAATGCTAAGTGTGTGATCTGCAGCTCATTTGCCTCGAACATTATATTGTGAATTAGAAGGAAGAAAAGTATAGAACCCTGAGGCAGAAATGGTGCAACTAGCAGGCCGAATCTAAAGTATTACAGGGATACCATATTCTCTGCACTTCCTAAGGCAAACATAAGGCAATCACGGGACTATATATTGCATTTCGGGTGGACACATGCACCCCACTCCATAACCTTAAGCACGCATGGACGGCAGATGCAGGTACCCGTGTGTCTCAAGTGGATTGGTCAAAAATAAAGGCTGTAATTCCCCGCGTATCTAGGAAACGCTTGCTTTAAGCTAATCAATTTAAATTATATTCATAGGGCGTACCTCAATCCCAAAAGAATAAATAAATAGTACCCAAACGCCCGTTCAGGGTGCCCAATGTGTGATGTGATTTGGGCTGATTTATTTCATATGGTATGGAGCTGCCTGCACCTCACAGAGTACTGGGACAAAGTGGTTTGCATTATCAATGTTATTACGGACCGAAATTTACACCCATGACCTGTCTACTGGGGATGTTCCCTAGACCTGCTAAATATAGAGTTACTAACAAATTTGCTGACTGCTCCTTAATACTGACCAAGCAACAAATCAGGCTTAATTGGAAAAACACTAGGGGCCGCAGGTTTCTAAATGGAAAATTGAGTTACTGCGGTAAGCAGATTGCGAAGGTGCTAATCTATTTAGGGATGCCAAATGAGGCCCAGGCCTGGAATGCATTGCTGGATGACCTCCGTTCCCGAGAATGCCCACTTGACAACCAACTAAATCCCACCAACTTCCGATAGGACGAGCCGCATTTACCTTAACCCACCACTTTCTGCCCTCTGACTTGACTGTTCTGACTACCTGCAAAGCTACCAATACCATGGGCTCCTCGTTAGTTCCCCATAAATTGGCATAGATACCTGAGCACAGTACATCATAGCGATACACCTACAATACCAACACACTATTTGGACCAAGCATTGAGATGGGGAATGTTTTCATAGTAGGTTTGGCATTGCACCTTTGTAACTCTAAATCACTGTATTAATCGATCATTCACAGCGTACTGCTCTTCCTTACACCTGTACGAAATGACCGATATATGGGTTGCAGTACTTCATTCCATTATAAGCGTTGAGATGCTGTATTGCTGTTTATTAATGCAAGCTGAAAATATCAATAAAATGTCTTTACAAAAAAAAAGTGTAGTCAAGGAAAGGAATTGACTTCTATTCAAAAAGTACGTAGTCCTTGGTGATAATAACAGGGACAATGACTATTTGGCCATTAATACTCTAAAGCTAAAGTAATTAATCTTATGGAATTGTTAGATTAGGTTAAAAGAAAAATAAGCAGTGGTCAGGAAAAACTTTTTGGTATTATCTGAATATTTTAGATTCGTCCCACTCCCAACAATTTGTTCTTTACTGGTCAAGATGCGGTTGGACTTAGTTTTGAAAAACACTAAACCTCACTGGAAATCTGGAAAGGCAAGCGCAAACGTATGTACTTGTATCTTGAAAAGCTCAGATAATTTTGACCAGGTTTTTATCGAAATATTACACTGCATTTGTCTAGATGGAGAAGGTGTATTTTGTCCAATTCTGAAGAAAAGTGGCTTGAGGACTAGTAGATGCTAATGCTTTCCTGTATGGTCTGGCAGCCTCATCTGGCACGGACGGTGGGGAGATTTGTAATGACCGCATTAAAAATGATGTCATTATAGAGCCAGGTAAAAGATTAAATTAAATGCTTTATGCCAGTGGTTTTTAAAATTATGGTGTGTGTAATTTCCAAGAGTCACTGGTCTAACAAAAAATAGCAAAACAATGATTATTACTTAAAAAACAAAACATGAGTGGAAACCTAGATTCAACTTCAATAGAATGAAGACCCTTTTGCAGTGCTGCAGCTTTCCTTGACACTGACATTTCCCAACTGTCCCTGTATATGTTTGATTGCTAATGACATTGACGGTCACTTTTAGCAGGTGGGAAATGTCAGTGAATATGGTAAAAGACACACAATTGGTATAGCCTGGTGCAATTTTGTACTCTGTAAACCTTGTAATCGTATTGGCACTAGAAAGATGTGTAATTACCAATCACACAACTTGTAATTAGGACAGTGTACAAATCATTCTGCTCAGAAAAGAAATGTTCTTTAGTTAACTTACCAATTGGAATGGTCTTTGTGACATTAATAGGAGGTGGATCCCGTTCAGGTGGGCAGGATTCACAGAAGTCCAAACAGGAAGGACAGATCAGGTTCCCCCCATATACCCAGCCATTCATCTGGATACTGATGGCCAACACTTGTCCTGCACGGCTACATAAATATGCAGTTTTCTGGACCCAAACCTTCAAGCCATGCAGAGAACATGAGACCTTTTCAAGACAGAAATATGTAAGTGACCTTGATAACATCTACGTACCTTTAACAAGCATAACTTACTTTATTCTTTAACAGAATGGCGTAGAAACCTAGGCAATGCACAGTTCAGGCTTGGCAGCGAGAATCAAATACAATTTAATGGACCCAATGTCTTGTTAACCCCTGTTATTGAAGTAAATATTGTGAACTGTGTTTGACAGTTCTCGATCCTTAGTTCAACAAGTTAACAATCAAATGATTCTTTCACCCTAACTCCATTAAAATGTTTTTTACGATATAACTCCATAAAACATCAGTCAGGTATATAAAGGTAAAGCAGTAGTATATACATCCAACAAAACATACATTCAAATATCAGGTTTAAAATAGAACTTCAGTCCAGTTCATTAATTTGAAATCTCAGGTGCAGCATCCACAATTGATTTCTGTGCACGCCAAGCAATACTTAAAATTTTACTCACTGCAAAGACGACAAAAGTGGATGTGTTCATTTTAAAAATCCTAGAAGCAATTAAATACTTTCAAATACCCAGGGCCTTGCACACTGGACGCAGCCACTTCTTTTGGGCACCTTGGTAGACTGAGCAAAAGAGCAAGAAATGTACCTCTGATTTTGTTGCAGCATGACAAGTTAGACAAAGATCAGTACTCAAACCGCCCTTGCCCCACTTATGCATGAAACCATTCATGTAAGGTCGCGAGCCTAAATTTAATGTACAGGCTTCTTTCTGTTGGTGGCTATATGGCATCTAAAATACCTCGTAACTCAGCACAGGCTTGAAGTAAAAGAAATTGGCTTGTCAGTATCCCACTTTTTGAAGTTTATTGCCAACCATCGTAAACACTATGCCAATATACAATCATCAATTAAACTGCAGTGCGTCTATTAACCTCTTGAGTGCCCATGACGAGATGGTCTCGTCATGGGCCGCGGTTGCGCTGTGCCCATGACGAGACTATCTCGTCATGAACCCCGCCCGCTAATGAAAGGGCCGGCACAGGGCGGGGAAAGGGCGGGGCACTCAAGGGGTTAATATTACCATGGTTGTCCCACATCACTTTAAAATCCAGTTTACAAAGCCACATGTGCACATTCTTGAGCCAGGAAGTCTTACAGATGCCATCCAGGGCTAGCAGTTCTCCAAGTTTATTCCTATAATATTCCAATTCTGGAAAAGACCAAACCCTGAGGCAGTACAATAATGGATTCAGAGCTGAAATATGGGATATTCTTTTTACATCCATGTCAAGGAACACAGGCAAGAGTGGGAAACAATTTTGGACACTGAGTAACAATCTTGCAAATCTATTTTCTGCTAGTCCCAATGTCAAGTCAAGTCAATTCAGCTTTATTTGGTGTAAAATATACATCCATAAAGCATTCTAATCAGAAAGGACAGTTAATCATTCAAGTTAAAAACAGCATATTTCATAATCACTCAGTTCTTCATATTAAAATACACATTTTTACATTGTTTTAAGTGCAAAATAGCCTATATCATGAAAATACATAAGGTGCAAAGTGTTGACATATGTCAGGATAAGAGGGATGACACAACTAATTACAGTCATCAGGTTTTTCATATATGTGAGTAATCCCTTCTCCAGATTGCAATTTGTATAAAAAGAATAACAGCATTCATTGTTTTTATATCTTCCAGGCAACATATAAAGTTAAAAGCGTGTTTATAATAAAAAAGAGTATTTGATACAAAAAGTGGTTTTAAACCAGATTTCCGGATATCCCTATAAAAACTACAAAAAAATATAAAATGCATCATGGACTGAGTAGACTGTACGTCACACGGACAGTTCAGGAGGTTATGACACCACTTTTCCATTTTACGAAATGCTATTTTATGATGTAGTGTGCCTAGTCTAAGCCTCATTAGGTAAAATCTATTTTGGATGTTTCTTACCAAGGTTAGGGATCTTTGTGTGCCTATTACTGATGGGCGTTCACAAATAAAAGATGACACTTTGTTTTAGTCTGACTTCAGCCTCTCTTTCACATTCCCTTGTAGTAATATATCTTATCTTCAAGTCACTTTTACTATAGTCCTGAGTAAGCACGGGGTTCTTTCGATCAAAGTCTACCTTACAGTATCTAGCCAAGGAATTTTTCTACTACGATCGAGGGCCAAGCAGTCCATGATTAGATCCTTGGTAAATGTGGTCTCATCTTTTGGCCAAATCCCTTGCCAAAAAGTGAGTCCTGACGTATTTATAAGATCGCTTAAATACAGTGCAGACAATTCTTTGTGAACTATGTAATTGGCTGTGGAACTTGGGACTGCCAACACTTTTTAAGAATTTGTTTCCTTGGATTTGTAAAGAGGCACTATTAGGTCTCCCCATATAGCTGCCCCATAGCAGGAGCCTGTAACACACTTACTTCTATACATGGCGAGAATTTCCTGTATGCGTTTGTTTCCTATTTTTGCTGAGAATCTAAAAATACCCTCCATTGTTCTTAATAATTTCAAATTACAAGAATCTATATGCGTGCTCCTATTAAAAAGTAATCCCAAATATGAAAAAGTGAAAACTCTATTAATCACGGCCTCTCCCACATGGTGTTGTCTATTCTTCAGCCTATTCCTCCTGCATGTCATAACAAAAGTTTTTTTTAGATTTAGCTAGAGATCTTTTTCAGACATGTAGAACGTAAATTTTGCTATTAGACATTGCAGACCGTTCGCTGTTCTTGATAACAGGACAGCGTCGTCTGCATATAGGAGGACTGGGGTGGGGCGGGCCCAACTTTTGGGGCATCTACTGTTTGGTTTTGTAAAAAGGGATCCACATTATTAATATATAAAGAAAATAGGAGGAGCGCAAGGACGCATCCTTGTCGTAGTCCACGCGTTACCCTGAAATCTGGGGTACATTCACCCATTGTACCAAACCATACTCTGGAGGTTAAAAATGTATAAATCTGGGATAAATATATAATTATATCAATTGGCGCGCCTAGCCCTTTCAATGTTTGCCATAATTTAGCGTGGTTTACAAGATCGAAAGCGCTAGTGAGATCTACGAAACAAAGATGTAAAACCCCTTCCTTAGCTAGTGTATATTTTCCTATCAATAGCTCCAAATTTACACATTGTTCCACTGTCACTAGACCCCTTCTGAATCCATACTGGGCCTCTGTTAAAATGTTATTCTCAGTGGCCCAGCTTTCTAATCTCACCAGCATAATTCTGCCCACCAGTTTGGAGGTTGAATCAAGAAGGGATACGAGACGGTTGCAATTAGCCTTCCCTCTATCCCCTTTTTTAAAAATGGGTACAATAACGCTTTTTGCCCAGGATGCAGGCAGCACTCCTCCTAAAGTGGCATTAAAAACATTTAATAAAATAGGGGTCCAGAAATCAATATTGTGTTTAAAAAAGTCAATGGGTACCCCATCCGGTCCCGCGGCCTTGCCACTGCTGCTTTTTTGTAGTGCGGATTTAATTTCATCTGGCGTTATTAGGGGTGATTTTACAGGTTCCACTAGTATAAATTTACAATTTTTGCGTTTAGTGTCTTTAGCAGCTTCTGGATTAAAAATGCCCTCGAAATGCGTTATCCAATCTTCCGGAGGGACAGCAACATTGATTTTCCCTGCAGTGTCCTTCCTGAAGAAAGGGTGATCAATTGATTTCCAGAATAAAACTGCATCTTGAGTCTCTGCAGCCTGAATGAATTTTTCCCAGGCCTCCTCACGAATCTCCATTTTCCTTTGGGTCAGAGTGTTTTTGTAACCTTTCCTCAAAATACTAATCCTAGCACTGTACCTTGGTTTAGCTTTCAGGGCGGCTTTTAATTCCCTATTTAACCTTGAACACTCCTGATTAAATCATCTGGGGTTATGATTACGGTCATTCGTCCTCTTTTTAGCTATTAAGTCACCTGCTATTTCAGTCATGATGTTACTAAAGGCGCTTATGGTTACCGGATTTGTAGAGGAACTGTTCAGACAAATATTTATATCTTTTTGTATTTTCCCTTTAAGGTTATCCATAAAATGGTTGGGTTCACACCCGACCATTTCATGGAGACTCCGTTGTTACCTCGAGTCTTGATATTTATGTCCGCTGCCTTACCTCTTTCTTTTCCTGTCAAGCTGAGTCTCAAGGACATAATTAGCGGGTGGTGGTCGCTAAGCAAATTTACATTGATCAGGAATTTTTCCACCAGACCCTTACAATTGTCTGACACAATAAAATGATCTATATTCGAGGATGACCTAGCCCCTACGTATGTTTGGGTAGCTGTTTCTCCATCGAGGTTGTCTGGTTCCATAACTGGTAGATTATATTTAAGAGTGGCATTGTTGATAGCTTCCCCATAAGAATCATGTGGAAAATGGGGAATTTCATCACCAAAGCGATCACAATATCCACATGGTTCCCCGCTACAATTTCGCATTTCTCACAATTAAAGTCACCCGCCCATATGAGGATATAATCTCCTCCCACTCCTTTTATAAAACAATCCAGGTCTTCTTCTAATAACTTAATGACCCTAGATTTGGTATTATCGAAGATATTATTATAAAAATGTATTACAATAATGAGCTGTTTCCCCTCCGAATAGAAATGTAAATGCTGATAATATTGTGACGTAATATTGGTTTTTCTTCATATTCAAGGCGAGGTTACTGCAATTAGGGCCGCTAAACATCCTTTTGCTCTCCCCATTCTAGAGGGGCTAGCCTTAGTACAGGTTGTTTGAAAGCCATTAATAAAAAAAGGACTCCGTGTGCCAGGTTTCCTGTATCAAGATTAAAGTGCATACCTCTATCGTTTTTAGCCAGTCCTCGTCATTAATCTTATTTTTAATCCCTGCCACGTTCCAAGACATAATATGTAAAAGCTCATGAGTTTGTATACCAGGTTCGACCTCCATCTAATTACAAGAAAGAGTAATTGGATGGCTCGCCCATATCCTTCCTATAAATTTGTACACTCAGATCAGCCTCTGAGTCGTTACAGTTTAAGGTATAATCCACATTTCTAACTAGTGGCTCATCCACAACCTCCCTCTGTCAATCAATATCGCTACATCTTCTCAAGGGTGCATACTTGTTATATGAGGGAGCGATTGAAAAAGGATCATATCGGTAAATTGTACTTAATCTGCTATTTCTAGTTCTATAAAAGAAACCGAGTGGAACAGCAGTTATACAATCATGTTGTTTAAAACAAGGCTCAGTGAGATTATTTAAAAATACTTCCATCAACTTCCCTACCAAGTCCCTGCTACGAAAATTCACCACAGCACAATCTCCTTGATATTGTTTTCTAGAGCTACCCACCCAGTTCACTCTCCTTAACATTATGATGTTCTGTTGTAACATATTAGTTCCAAAGTTAGTCTTTACAGAGATCCAGTGTACCACTTGATTTTTCAAAGTCTTGTATGATTCACTATTTTTGTCGACTAATTTAGGGACTTTGTTCAAAACAAAAACGTATGGGGTCGCCTGGGGGATGAGATGTAACGGCTCCTTGACACTATTGCTATCTTGCGGGGACCTGTTTAATTTGTCCACCAGGTTGGTTTTTACAGGTCTGGGGGAGGGGCTAGGTCATCCTTATTGGGCCTTTGATCTTGGGTAGATCGTATTTTTGAGCGGTCCCCTTGATGATGGTACAGAAAGGTTTGTTCTTTGCTTAAATTCACCAGCGGAGATAGAGGTACTTGATACTTCTTTTGGCCTTACAGCTGGATTATTAGCACTAATAGTCTTGCTCAGTGTTTTTAGGGGTAGTAGTTCGGCAACCAGATCCGTTCGGTAGATCACATCCTTCTGAACTAGTTTGATTTCTGACATCAAACGTCGCTCAATACTATCTAGTTTGCCATGAAGTTCTTTAAATAAAGTTTCAAAATTTTGCGGCCTTTGTACAGAGTCTATGGGATTATTATCTCCCTTTACCGCCCCAGCATTTTTTCTTCCTTTTTATGGCTTTGGCTTGGATTTAGCCTTCGCTATCTGGTTATCCCCAATATCGTCAATCAGATAAGGTAGTTGTTTTGACTTTTTTGCTGGCGGGGAAAGCAAGTCTGTACTATTGGATAGCGCAGAAATCTCCAATGGGGTACTTAAATTACAAGGATTTGCCAAATTCGGGACAGTGTCCTTATTAATTATATCGGTGGTGTGCAGCTCAATCTCAGAAACCTTATCTCTCCCACTACTCGCGGGTGCTGAGGAGTCACGCCCACTCTCTGATGCAGATTCTTTTAATACGGCGTCTAATGCATTTTAAGTGGCTGCAAGTTGTTCCTCCACATGAACGATCTCGCTATTTATCAACCCGCGGCATTTTTCATGTACTTGGTGAAAGGTGCACTTTTTGTGGGCAACTTCCCTACAGACGGCGGTAACTTCCTTTTGCCCATTGCCCCGCTGAAAGAGATTTCCAGCGGAATACGATAAACAACTGTTGTACCTCCTTACCAGTTATCGGCGGCTCCTGTGGGCCAGGAGGAGTGGCCCAGCCTCGCCGGCCGCGGACGGGCGCAGAAGGGCCTGCCCACATGCATGCCATGCTGTGGGAGCCCTGGCCGGTGTTAAAGCGCCTCCAGACACGAAAGCGTGACACAGGCGGCGGGCACGCCGCTCGGTGGTGCCGGGAGTTGCAGTTCCTCTTCTCCTCTATAGCACGATGAAATCAGGAAGACAGGAAAACAGGATTAACGGGCTCGTCCCAATGTACTTATATCATATGAACCCCAAAGTTCAGCCCCATAAAGTGCCACATTTTGTGTTTTTGCCTTATACACCGCTAGATCAGAAGAAACCGATATTGACCTTGTAGCTCTAAACATGCATAAAATTGCCATAGCCTTATGTTGAGTTGGTAAGCTGCTCTCATAACAGGATTAACGGTTAAAGCGCCTCCAGATGCGAAAGCGTGACGCAGGCGGCGTGCGCGCCGCTCGGTGGTGCCGTGAGTTGCAGTTCCTCTCCCCTTCTATGGCACGATAAAAGCAGGCAGACAGGAAAACAGGATTAACAGTGTGGGAGCCCTGGCCGGTGTTAAAGCGCCTCCAGGCGCAGTGCGCGCCGCTTGGTGGTGCCGGGAGTTGCAGTTCCTCTCCCCCTCTATGGCACGATGAAAGCAGGCAGACAAGAAAACCGGATTAATGAGCTCCCGGGAGCCCTGGCCAGTGTTAAAGCGCCTCCAGGCGTGAAAGCGTGACGCAGGCGGCATGCGCGCCGCTCAGTGGTGCCGGGAGTTGCAGTTCCTCTCCCCCTCTATGGCACGATGAAAGCAGGCCGACAGGAAAACAGGATTAACAGGCTCGTCCCAATGTTCTTATATCAACGCCAAAGTTCAGCCCCATAAAGTGCCACATTTTGTGCTTTTGCCATATACACAGCTAGATCAGATGAAACCGATCTTGACCTTGTAGCTCTAAACATGCATAAAATTGCCATAGCCTTATGTTGAGTTGGTAAGCTGCTCTACTTGACTTGAAGACCCCAAGCTACCTTAATGCCCAGCCAGGCAATCAAAACTGGAGAACATTACCATCCACAATTAGACTGCTCTTGCAGGCTTTGAACACCATATATTTAGTTTTTGACATGTTCAACTCAAAGCATCGTGGATATAAAATTCTAGGATTTTTTTAAAGAGAGTTTGGAGGCACATAGGGGCTTTAGATAGCAGTAAAGAATCATCTGCAAACAAAAGGACCAGGATTCTATCACCATCGAAAACCAGAGACTCATTATTAAAATGCAATAAAAAATAGATCACATAGCTGATATATATTGAAAATAGCGTCAAGTCTAGGACACAGCCTTGCCCTTAATTAGGATTCTCTCAGTCAAATCGTCATTGGCTCCCCAACGCACCTGAACATATTTCTGTTCAAGCAGGCTATCCAGAATAGGTACCAGGTGCTATGGGGCTCGCATATTCCTCAGTGTCTTCCATAATAGACCCAGTGGGATCATGTTGAAAGCAGCCCCGAGATCTACGAAGGCAACATATATATTTTCTTTTCAAATGCACATGTATTTTCAATAAATAAAAAGCAAATCGAAAAACCTGATCAACAGTACTCTAGTCTTTGAGCGAAAGCCCGCTTGAAGAGAGGCCAGGTTCTGATTTGATCCCATCCAATTTATCCAAGACCTGCCTGGTGAAACTTTTTTGTATAGTTTCTCGAAGCCTAATAGGTCTGTAGTTCGGTGGGTCATCTCCAATCCCCATCTTATAGAAGAGGATGATCTCTGCAACTTCCCAGGTGTCAGGGATCGCAGTCCCTGCTAGGATGGCATTAGATAACAAATTAATGTAGAAAGTCCAAATAGCAGTTTGTGGCAGTACAAGTCATTAGCTATTTTATCTGGCACAGGAGCCTTCCACCCCCCTTCAGCAAGTTGAAAGCATTTAACATTTCTTGAAGAGAAAAGTAAACAAACATTTTCTCCACGCTCCTCACTTGTGTCCATGGTAGCATCATCTAGCCTGGTTAGAGGCATTTTGAGGTTTTCTACCGTAGGGTCAGGTAAGTAAGTGCTGTACTCATTTGTTGGGTTGTATTTAATGTACCATATTGGTAAAAGTATGTTTACTTCCATGTGCTAAAATATGCCAGAAAGTTTTGCTATCTTTCTGCTTTACAGCAATTAGACGATCTTCCTAATTCCCATCTTCCCAGTTCCTCTGACTAGTTTTTAAGGTTCTTTTGTATTGTGCCCTCCCTTTGCAAACATCTGATTGTACATGGCTTTTGAAGGCATCCAGTAGTTTACCTTTGCCAATCCTACAATCCGTGTTATACCAACGAGAGACCTTGGGACATGTGTGATGCGTTGGATGGTAAAACTTCAAGAAGAAATTTCTCTAGATATTAAACAGTGAATTATGCACTTCAGTGAAGGGTATGTCATTCACAAGAGTGTTGATGTATGCGTCAAAGGTATCTGCAAAAACACCATACAGTCTTGCAACAGACACGGAGTTTGTCTCAAAATAAAGCTACTTAACTGACTTCAGGTTATTTGCAGCTTATGGCGTAGGTGCAGAGAACAAGGGCCTGGTGTACTCCGTCACAAACCTGACAGATATCCAATCTGCAATATTACAAGTCCATTGTATCCTATGGAAATTTTAATATGGTGGATGGGATATCCGTCACATTTGTGACAGATATCCCATCCACCAAGATTGTAATCAGGCCCAAGGTCTTTCAGTGATAGAAGCAAGGGATTATGGTCGCTCTGTGGGCAAGGTGTCACTGCCATATCTAAGTGGGGCCATAATTTTACGTTCATTAAGATATAAACAATCTTACACTTAGATCCACCCCTCTCAAAGGTGTATTCAGCATTCCTGTCTGATTTAGTGCGACCATTACATGCCCGCAAACCCAAATTAATAGACATTGTAGCCAGCTGAAGAGCTGCCCTTGAGTAACTCCGGTAACGTTGCCAGAAAAACATTGAAATAGAAAAGATGTTGACTTGTATCAGATCATTAATTCTTTTGGCATACAACTGCTGTAATTTCCACCTAAAAGAAGACAGAGGTTCATTTTGCAGTACACAAAAAAACAGTAGGGTTGACCGAGGGATGTTTTTAAGATCACATTTAAAAAAAAAACATAATACAAATAAAAAAGGATGAAGAGACTAGGAGTAAGAACGTGAGGTTTTATTACATTCATAAACATATCATGGGGAAAGAAGAAAAACCGTAACCTCCAAAACCTCCGTCACAAAAAAACCGAAACAGGCAAAGTGAAAATAATGCAGGGCCATCTTAAGGACTTTGGAGACCTGGCCGTACATATTTTGGGGCCCCTGTTCGGAACAGATTTGAATTTATGATCCAATATCAGCTCTTTTACGCGCATTTTGATCAGGTCACTAACAGTGCACAGGCACATTGGTCCAAATTCTAAACAAGTTTACATCTAATATTCAGGGATAGTGACGCGTGTTTTCAATATTGTATAGCAGCAGCGTCTGACTAATATTACTGCACATAATCTCTGTGACCCTCTCCCATTGCCCCTATTTGAGGTCCTGTTTTGCTCTAAAACTCTTTCTGTGAATTTTGCATGAAACATAAACAAAACAGGTCTCTGCAAAATGTCTGCAATAGAAAATAAATTAAAGGAAAACGGCATTTAACACAATTTGGTAAAGAATGAGGACAATACACTGTGCAGAACAGATGTAGCTCTATCAGGGGACTGGACTTGCGCCTACTATGCCCATGAATCAAAACGTCTCTGGAACAATGAAGTAAATGACATCGCGATATTTGTACATATTTTACACACGGAATGAACAGGAGGCACCCATACCCTATTGCACTAAGGACAGCTAGATAGTCAACTGCCTTTAAAATTCTGTAAAGGGACAGGTTAATGATTTCCTTAATTAAAATAATTACAGGAAATATTTAAAACATGCATTTAAAAATGTCAGTATTAGGCTCTAAAACATTAAGAGAAACAAAACAACCTTGCATTTATCCTTCAAGTGAAGAAGGCAGAAAAGAAGGGTGTGATTAAAGGAAATGGAAACATTTTCCTTTCCTTAATTTTTTCATTCTTTCTTTCTTTTCTTATTTATTTATGGGTTTTGTAAAACACTGTTACCCTTGTGGGCATCCTGGCACTAAGTAGGAACCACAAGGAATAGCGCAAATTAAACCTAAAGATTAGCTAGCAAATAAACACGTCTTTAAGGATTTCGTCAGCATTAGAACAACTGGGGTAAAGTGTTCCATAGTGTAACTGTGGCAAAGAAAATTTGCAACTACCAGCCCTGGACTTAAAGATCTTGAGAACATGGAGCATACCTTTTGAGAATGGGCAGGGTTACAAAGAGAATGGAGTGGAATGATTATCCTCTGCAAGTAAAAAGAATTGTTTGCACACAGGATTGTATGACAAATGCATAGGCTCTTCAAAAATTATCACTGTAATCCTGTGAGCCTCTAAAATCTTGCCAGCTCAATTTGAAACGTCCAAATCAATAAAACAATACATTTACTCCAGTTACCTGATAACATCCGCTGCCCCAATCAGGATAACTCAACTTCTTTGTGCACTGCTCCATGATGAAAGCAGATTTCTGCAAGAGACACACTGAACTGGGTCCATATTTTTCTGCACCATAATTTCTAGATGGGGCTAAAACAAATAAATAATGATTAGAAAACAGGTTGTGTTTTATTATTGCACTTGTACTTGAGTAGATTAACAAAAGTGAAAGCAAGTTAGTATAGGTAAGCCTCATGTGGTGGGTGATACAGATTGTAGAGGGAGGAGTAAGGAGGATCAGAAGGCTGGGATCTTAATAAGGAGATGTCAATTTACATTCAAACCCACGTCAATTTACTTTTATTCTTGAGACCACAACAGTTGTATTATCGGAATCCATCCTGAAGGAAGTTTGTCGTGGGGAGATCTTTATATCACAGAAATAGATGTCCTGTGATAGTAAAGAGCTGTTGGTTGGAGCCTAACAAATACAGCACAGATGTTTCTGACCGCATTAAACATGCAGGACACATAGAACTCGATGGGCTTAGCCTCAAAGAGGCAAACATTTATCTAATTTAACTAGTCCATCAACACTTTAGGGCTGATCTGAAGACTGACTGTGGAAGCCGTGTCAACTGAAAGTCTATACCTTGTTCTCCATTCTACTACAGCAGTGTCATCCCCTCATTGAAATGAAGTGCTAGCTAGAGCCGAAGGTATCAGAACGCTTTACAAGACAAGTAATAGGCAGATTCAAGGTTGACATAATAAATCCGCAAGGAGAGGGAAAACAGTGAAACATATAAGTAAATCAAAAAGTAACACATAGTACAACATTATCCATCTTGGGTATTGATGATTGATTAAAAATGCTACATTGGGAGAGGTGATCGTATCAAATGTTCCTTGTTGGTGTAGCAAATTCATGGGAGCGAGTTCCAATATTTGTTCATCAGAAGTGATCTGAGGTTCTGTTTGTCATAATTGCATGTAGTTGTGCAGCCACTGGACAAGAGCAGCTATTGGGATCAAGTCAGTCAAATGAGCTGTCCAGAGTCACTTTAAAGTCTCCACCTCAAATGATTGTCTGCGGGTCCAACGCGGTGATCTTCTATGTATTGTACCATTCACAGGCACACATACACTCAGAACATTCATACACTATACACACTATACATACTGCACAGCACTGCATTACGCCTGTATAATACCATTCACAGGTACACATACACCCAAGCACATGTGTACCACACATGCACTGTGCAGCACTACACACAAAGGCCAAGGGAGAATTTTAAATGAATGAGCCTGTTGGCCTCACTTCAGTGACACAGGTAAAAAGGGCCTGTTCACTCCAAGTGATCAACACACAATATGATGCCAATCACTGCGCTCGTGCTGCTTAACACTTGGCAAATGCAAAGACAATTTAGGAAAATGTAATGCGTTTAGCTAAATTTGTGGTTTGTGATTCTGGGTAGGAAAACAATGGGGGATCCACGCAAGCCACACCTCCCTGGACTGCCCCGGTTGTCTAGTTTTCAGAAATGTCTGGGTTTGGTGGGTTTCTCTAGCTGGCCGCCAAGCCCAGGACCAAAAACGCAAGTTACTCCCTTGCAAAACCAGATTGTTTGTTTCGTGATAGATAATTGTGATGTCTCCACAATAGGTTTTGGGCCCTTTCCTATCACAGGCACTTGGCCCACACACACAAATGAGGTATAATTTTTATCTGGAGATCTGGGTAAATGCTGGGTGGTAGGAAATTTGTGACAGCCCGGTGATCTCACCACTTTCCATCACAGAACTGTGAGGAAAATTTGTTTTTTGTTAGCTAAATTTGAGATTTGCCGGGGATTCTGGGTAAGAAAACAAAACATTGGGGGATCCACCCAAGCCACACCTGCCTCAAATCTAGTTTTTGAAAATTTACAGGTTTGCTAGGTTTCCCTAGATGCTGGCTGAGCTAGGGCCCACAATGTACAGCTAGGCACACTGCAATAAAAGGGTCAGTTTTCACTGGAAAAATGTGATGTGTCCCCATTGTGTTTTGGCTGTTTCCTGTAGCAGGCACTAGGCCTACCCACACAAGTGAGATACCATTTTGATCTGCAGACATGGGAGAATGCTGGGTGAGTGGAAGTTTGGGGCTTCCTGCAGATTCCATAACTTTCCATCACAAAAATATGAGGAAATTGTGGTTTTTATTTTGACAAAGTTTGAGATTTGCAGAGGATTCTGGATAACAGAACCTGGTGAGGGCCACACAAGTCACCCCATCCTGGATTCCCCTGGGTGTCCAGTTTTCACATATGTACAGGTTTGCAAGGTTTCCCTAGGTGCCGGGTGAGCTAGGGCCCAAAATACACAGCTGGGCACATTGCAAAAAAAGGGTCAATTTTCACACAAAAAAAGTGATGTGTCCACATTGTGCTTTAGCCCGTTTCAGGTCGCGGGCACTAGGCCTACTCACACAAGTGAGGTCTCATTTTTATCGGGAGACATTGGGCAACACAGTATAGTAGCACAAGTTTTATGACCATTTGTCTTTCTATGCATTTCTGCCTTCCAAATGTAAGCCAGTGTGTAAAAAATAAGTAGTTTTGAAAATCACCCTCTAATTCACATGCCAATATGGTTACCCACAAATTCAGAGATGCACAAATAACAACTGCTTCTAAACTCCATATCTTGTTCCTATTTCAGAAATACATAGGTTTCCTTGATACCCATTTTTCACTCTTTATATTTTACCAAAAGGTTTGCCGTATACCCGGCACACAATGAAAAACAATTGCAAGGTGTAACTCAGTTAGTGGCTCTGGGTAACTTGGGTTGTTGGTGACCCTACAATCTCTATATACCCCCGCAATCAGAAGGGGCCCGCAGACGTAATGGTATATTGCTTTCAAAAATCTAGCATGGTTGGAAGAAGTTACAAGTGAAAATGTAGGCACAAAAGGCTGCTTTTTTTCAACTCAATTTCAATATTCTTTTATTTCAACTGTTACTTTCTATAGGGAAACCTTGAAGGACCTACACAAATGCCCCCTTTCTGAATTAATAATTTTGCCTACTTTTCAGAAATGTTATAGCTTTCCGGGATCCATGATTAGTTTCACACCCATTTCTACCACTAACCGGTAGGAGGTTAAAAGCACAAAAAAACAGGAAAAATAGGCTATGTCCCAATAAAATGCCAAAACTGTGTCGAACATTTTTGTTTTCTGATAAACGTCTGCCTGTTCCTGAAAGCTGATAAGTTGATGATTTTAGCACCACAAACCATTTCTTGATACCATTTGCAGGAGGAAAAAAAAACAGTTTTCCCATTTTCCCCCAGAAACCCAAAATGTAGCTGCATGTTGGCTAATTCCTCGGGGGGAATCAAAAACCCTGGGTACCTTTACAATACTTAGGATATTAGAAAAAAGGACGCAAATTTGGCGTGAATACCTTATGTGGACAAAAAGTTATGGGTGGCCTAAGCGCAAACTACTGCAACTAGCCAAAAAAAGGCATGGCATGTACATGTTGCGCATATAATAATATATATATTTTAACCATAAGTAATATCCATGTTTGTTAAGCAGACCTATAAGAATATCTATATATTTATAAACCATATGTAGTGTGTGTGTGTATATATATATATATATATATATATATCTGTACAAAGAACTGTACATATCTAAATACATACATATAATCAAATTATACATGTATACGTGCACAAACATAAGCTGTACATGTGTGTTTTGAGTAAGGTGCTCATGTAGGAAAGAGCCAAATCTTGAGTCGTTTTCTGAAGATAAGGTAGTTATCTGTGGATCTTATGTTTGAAGTCCATAGTTTGGCTTCTTGAACAGAGAAAGATGTACCAATCATGGCTTTTTTCTTGTATGCTGGGATTTTGAGTCGAGGTGCCAATCTGGAGGGAGGTTCATTTGTTGCATGTATTTGGCGATTTTATTCCTGATGAAGTGGTCCCGTTCCACGTATTGTTTTGTAGGTGATATAAAGCAGCTTGAAGGAGGATGTTCTGGCAACCAGTAACCAATGTAGGGCCTTCAAGGCAGGGGAGATGTGGGCTTGTAGCTTTACATGTAGGAGTAGTCTGTCAGCAAAGTTTTGAATTCATTGTAATCTTTTCATAGTTGATAAAAATGATCCATGGTAGAGGCCACTGAAGCAATCAAGTTTACACCTTACAAGAGAGTGAGGGTCGTAATGCTCACCCAACCATGTTCCTAGCTCTGCAACCCACACAAGTTGCACAGCAGTAGCTGCATCAGAATTGTGCAACTCTCCGTGACAACACTCCTCTCAACATCCCTGGGACAGCACCATTAATGTGCTCAGAGGTTTAAAGAAAACACAGTTGGTTCAATTCACAGCACCTTTTAAAAATTCAGTCCCACTCCTTAACCGATTTTTATAAAACTGATCCAAATCAGAGAGTACTGGAAATCCATGACATTAAGGAATACTCATCCTCGCCTACACTTACAGAAGAATGCTTTCTGGCATGTGGAAAAGAGCAATTTTTTTTTTCTTTACAATAATTTCTCACTGTGGCAAAACATCCTTACCCTACAAGCTTGAAATGTTGTGGTGTCCTGTTCCAATTCTTTAAAAAAAAAAAAAAGTTACCCTCAAACAGCCAAGGGACTCATTTTACAATTCTTTCCTGGATCTCCATGTAGAATGTTTCTGAATGCCCCCAAACTTATACATTTATGCAGTGGTGGCTGCCTTGGAACCGGGGTGGTGCTGTAGGGGGGAAATGAATAAAAAGAAAAATAAATAAACGTACCGTCCATTCGCCCCAGCCGCCGCATGCCTCTCCTCCGTCTGCACTGGCAGCAGACTCTCCCAGCCAATCACAACACTGCATGAGAAGCATCGTGATTGGTCTGAGCGACCTGTTTGGCTGCTCAGGCAGTGCCTGGAAGCCTCGGCATGTTCTCCAGCGAGCTGTGCAACACAGCCAGGTGGAAAACATTGTGAGTGTACATGAATGTTTGGGCAGCACAAGAGGGTCGGCCAAACATTCATGCGCACTTAGGGAGTGCAACCCACTCCTCACTGTGCTCAGCCCTGCCCCGCCCGACCTGGCTCCAGTCCTGCACAGAAAAATAAAATGATAATAACGTCTTGTTATTATAATTTTATTTTTGCACTGCTCAAATAGCAGTGGGCCGACGCTCCTCCGCCTTAGTGGAGGAGCCGCCACTGCATCAATGAGTTTTTGTTGCATTTTGCCCCTCTGACACCCAGTCTCTTTACCCACAGCCACCCCTAAACTTACAACAGCAGAGAATCTATCACACTTCTACATTTTCAGCGGTTGAAGGATAATTTATAATCTTAAAATTAAGATTATTAGAGTCTATGAACCAGAATATGAAATTTAGAACTCACAAATGCCTATTTACACACCCAAAAACACTTAAGGATGCACATAGGTGCTCACAAACCTTAGTGAACGGGACACTTTAGATCAGACTACTGGACAAGGAGTTGAAGGAAGAGAAGCTGGGCAATTGCTCACACCTGCATTTCTGCTGCCTCTTCTGCAGGGCCGGCTCTAGGGCTGTGCGACCGGTGCCACCGCACCGGGTGCTGACTTGGGGTGGGGGCGTACATTTTTGCAAGTATATTATCATGTTTAAAACGCCTGCTGCCGCGTTCCTGGCATCAATTAAAATGTCAAGATAACTCCGGTGATTAATCGTCTCAACTGAAAGAAACCGGAGGTTTGTCTAGTGGAAGTTTCGACTCATTTTAAGGTAGCGCAAGGGTTAAAATGCCTGCTGCTAAGAACGTGTACCATGCAGATCACAAAGTGCACATAATGTAAATAGGTCAGTGAGTTACTGCTTCTTCAAGAGAGATCCTTTTGTTACTACAGTTTATAAATCCAAATCCTTAAACAGAACATTAAGCTATTAACTGTCATCAAAGAGCTGCATTCAATCTGCATATGTTAAAGCTAAAAAAAAAAAAACTCAGTCTTCACTATCCTAATCTCGCCTAAGGGGTTCATTTGGGTATAAAACAATTCTTCTTATTAAGGAAAGAACCCATGACAACGGTGTTAGGTTTCATATCCTGAATTGGGCTTTTCCAGAATAAGGACTCAAACTATATTGCCTACCAGTATCGTGGACATGTCACTCCTACACTACACCTTGTAGTCCTGTTTGATGTAACATTTCCTATACACTGATTTACACACCTATGATTGTCTCTGTCACTTGACTTGACTGTCTCTGTGCAATATGTGTGTGATGTAAAGTGCTCCGACACCTTACACTGGTAAGAGGGGTGCTATAAAGCTAAAAGAATCTGAGAGACGATGTTTATTGAAACTTGTGCTAGTGAGGGAATACATGGCAGAGGTGGTCAATGAGGGGGGAGCCAACAAACATTGTCGCACAGGCCGCCACCAGTGTTAAAGCGGACCCTGCTCTTCTCACTAATCCAGGATGCACTTACCTGGGATAAGGATCTAGAGGAAGCTGGCAGAGTCAGTAGCCCAGGCAAAGCTTAGCTTTGGAGGCTCGGCCACAGCAAGTGAAGAGTCATCACTTTCCATCCCTCGTAAGTGGGTATGGAGCAGGATGTTCATTCGCGACGAAACGGGTAGTGTGAACTGTGACCTTCCCGTGTTGAAGCGTTCCAAAACCATTCTGAGCAACACACAAAATGTCAGCCTCAGACTGCTACTTACTACAGTGAAGAGAATGGGAAGCAGCTGCCTCTAAGGAGGAGGGGGAGGATAGAAAGGGGTGAATGTCAAGGATTGTGCTAAACAGAATGCTCCTCTGGCTGAAAACTGGGCTAAACTGATTTAATTAACAAGATATCATAGATGGATGTCCTTGGGCCACTGCCATCTCTATTATGTGGCTAGGAAGCTCACATAGATCGCCAAAGCAATGCCTTTTAAAGCAATTCTACTTTTTTGTGTAAAACTTACTAAAGCAAAGGACACCATTTGACCATACTCACCTGGCTGACGCCCCTATAGAAAACCTCTTCTGCCAGCCGAGTTGGACCATCCACGGTCTTGCCATCATCCTCTGGCCCCCAGATGGCAGTGCAGATGTGGATGTGGACAGGGTTAAGATCAAGAGATTTTCGCCTCCACAGCATCGGTCACTTCCCATCCAGCATCCGCGCACCGCCTATCTTTCTCATCTAATGATATGGGTTTAATCACACTGAGTACAACAGCTGTGAAGGGATGGGAACTGGCTCTAAGGGCACTTGAGCTTGATGTTAACCTTTATTCAGCATGTTCCGCATTTTTAGGAGAACTTGTACCTGCAGTATACATTCCGGACACAAAAAATCATCAATGATGTAAATCCAATGTCTTAATCACCTTTTAAATCGTGACATCAAATTAGGAGATGAGGGAGAGGTCGGCGGAGCTGACGTTCCTCTTGGGTGTGTGGAAGGAGACTCTTTCTTTGAGGTATTTGGGTCTGATGTTGTGGAGGGATTTGTAGGCGTGGGTAAGTAACTTGAAGATCACTCTCTTCTCGATGGGGAGGCAGCGTAGGTCTCATAGGTGCTGGGTCATGTGCTCGTGTTGTTGGTTTTCCAAGGACGAGTCTGGCTGCGGTGTTCTGTATGGTTTGGAGATTATAACCGTGTTCTGTTTTAGTGATTCGATTTTCTGGTGCGAGAGCAGCCGTACCACACACAGCTCAAAGTCCAGTGTATCAATATGATCAATAAACTTTAAGTGAGAGGATGCTATCACCAGAAGGTGCTCTGTTCAAGTCATCCATGATATGGAAAATGACATCCACCTTGTTATTGTTGATGCATGCAGTAGGTGATTATAAAATCTAAATAAAGCAATACAATTGGTCACCTCAGTTGTCTGGAAGTAAGCACTCTGAAGATGTTATAAACTGTAAATATTTGTGTAAGCTGGGTATCCATAACCACATGCCTGGTACCCATTAAATAATAATGTCATTCTGTAAACACTGCTTTAAGATCAAACAACTCTTTATCTACTAGTATGTAATTACTTGTATGTAATTACTTGTCCTGATCACGGGGCAGGCTGCCTTTGCGGTGTCCACCCGGCCCGATATCTGCTGCTGATTTACCCGGAAGAGTTTGCTGGACTGGGGGGGGGGGCACTCGCTTCTCCCCCCGCCTCCTGGTCTCCCCTGTTGACGCTGGAAGGGGTGGACCTGGCGAGCGGTATCCTGCCAACCTGCTCTGGGGACGGTGTTCCCCGCATGTGCCCCGGCCTCCCCCAGTGGTCCTGCCGCGACGTCGGCTGTCGCATCAGACAGCGGGGGCTGGAGAAGAGCGGCTGGCGCCTCCTACGCACCGCGCGGCCTTTGAAGGCCCAAGGACCCAGGCCGAGACGGTGCTTGCTCCCCTTCTTTCTGCCTCCTGGTCCCCCCTGTCGGCGCTGGGAGGAGCGGGCCTGGTGTGCTGGAAATACGCGGCCTTCTCCTGGGATGTCGTTCCTGCTTGTGCCCAGACATTCCCCAGCGACGTGGTTGCTTAATCAGCTGCCACATCGGGCAGTGGGGGCTGAAGGTCAGTGGTTGTCACCCCCTGCGCAACGTGGGGCTTGTGAAGACTCTGGGGCCTGGTATCCGGACAACTGGACGGAGGAGGGGGGGGGCCTCTAAGTTGCGGGCTTGTCCCGAGGAAGCTCCCAGCCTGACTGGGGTAGGAGCCGGCTTTGAGTGGCTCTGCTTGCTATTTAGACTGATCGGATCTACCTTCTTCCCCCCTCTGGGCTGCGCAATATCTGAACCGGCTCCCACAGGCCCTGTAGTCAATTCGAGGGGAAGCTCCGAGGCACACTGCGGTCCCTGGGCTGGAGGTGGCTCCAGGGAGGGCATCGGCCACATGAATCGAGCGGCGGGAATCCCATGACCGGGCCTGCCAGCCGTTTTCCTGGCCCCCCGGCTTACCGCCATTTATTTGAGGTGAGCGCAGGACCCGGTGGGAGGCGGACCCCCTCCATGTTGTGCCCAATATCCTGACGCTGTTTCGCCATCACCTGCGACCACAGCTCCGACAGCAGGGGCTCTCGGCCGCGCGCATCTGGCGGCGCCCGGCTGTGAGTGAGGGCTTCCATCAGAGGGCCCCAGTCTTGCGTGGCCTGGGTCCCCGGTTCGTCGTACTGGGACGGACTCCCCACACCACTGCACGCTCGAGTTGTGACCCAAAGGGGTGCGGCCGACAGTTGGCTTCTCGGCTCCTACACCATCTCAGCGCTCCGTGATAAAGTTGGGCGGCGGCGGATTTGATTGTGTCTCCACTTCGTTCTGGCTGCTTCCTCCACTTACCCTTGGACTATCTGAAGAGGACCACCAGCTCCCTGCTGTGGGGGTTACCGGCGAGGAGTCTGGGACTCTACAGTTCCGCTGAGTGTTACCATGGGCAGAACTGATAGATTGGTGAAGACACCTGCCACCCAAATCAAAATGGACCGCTTCACCACCTCAGATGCAGGGGCAACTGGGGGGCCCGCTGAACAGGAGCCTCCACCGTCTGCAGATTTGTCCGCCATCCTACAAGCCAGCCACGCCTCACAAACCTCAGTGGAAGGCAAGATAGCAGAGGTGCAAGTGGACATGACTATCATCCGGCAGGACCTCTGAAATGCCACAGACAGGATCAAGGAGACCGAAACCCGAATCTCCACGGCTGAGCGTCCAGCAACATAAGGGACAGGTGGCTCGTCTCCAGTCGCATACCCAAGAGTTGCATCGCCAAGCAGAAGATGCGGAAAACAGGTCCCGGCGCAATAGCCTCCGCCTGGGGGGCTTTCCGTAGGGAGCGGAGCAAGGCCGCACGGTGGAATTCCTGGACAGGTGGCTATGATCATGGGTCCCCGAGGGCTCCCTCTCCCCATGGTTTGCGATGGAGCGGGCCCACAGATCCCTTGCCCCCAAACCACTGCCGGGTGCGACCCCCCGAACAATCATAATGCGGATTCTCAACTTCAAGGACCGCAACGTCATCCTGGCTGAGGCCCGTAAACAGCAGTAGCTCCACTACGAAAACCATGCAATCATGATCTTCCCGTACTATACCCATGCGCCGTTCCCTTGGTGAAGTTAAACAGAAACTGAGAGCACTCAACATCCAGTACCGGCTCCTTTTCCCGGCGCGCCTCAGAGTGGCGTTCGCTAACAAAACCTTGTTCTTTGATTCTCCTACTGAGGCCTGGGCCTGGGCAACGGAGGAGCACCCCCTGCGGACCGGCGACCGGACTTCGCCCCTGGGGGGGGGCGGTGGACTCATCCCTCCCGCACCTTTCGCTCCCCAGCCTCAATGCAACCGCCCCGCATGCGACGCGGGCCGAGACGGGCCCAGTCGGACTCCCCGCCGGGCCACTCCCGACAACCAATAATGCTGTCTGCAGACTCTTTAGCCGGGAGGCGGTCCGACTCCTCTGGCCGCCTGGACCGTGGAGGTGCTTCGCCCGGACTTTTCTGCTTGATCTTCCAGACACAGACCTCTCACGTAGTCCGACGCTCCTGAGAGACCTGGCCTGAACTCGTCCCTGCCTGCCAGGCTTAGCCCCGCAGCAGGAGACTGTGTTTAGACTCGTATCATTCTCTTCTTCCCAATGGACTCGTTTATATACATTCTGTCATGAGGAGGGGTCCTCCATGCTTCCCCATTCCCAAGCATTCTAGTTTGGTCTTTGTTTCACTTGTTTATTGTTAGGGCGACAGATGCTTCAGTTCCTGAAGTGTAGGGTGGGGGGTGGGGATGGGTAGAGGGGACCATTGTCCCGTATTTGCGGTTTATTTTTGTTTTCTTTGTTCTTTAGTTTTGTCACACCAGCTCTCACACGGCCCCCGGATTCACAACCGGTGGGATACGCAGACTTCCCGCTGGACACTATACTAGGCCCTCAGGCGCCCCTTCTTGATTCGATTGTCAAAACCGCCACACCCTGCCAACATGCCTGACACACCTCTACTGAGCACTTCTCTGTGCATCATGTCTTGGAATGTTAACGGCCTCCTGGACCTATTTAAGCGCGTAGCGGTCTTGCGCTATGCACAACGCCTTGGGGTGGACATATTACTGTTACAAGAGACACATCTGATGGGTAATCACTGCCCCTTTTTAACACGCTACGGCTACGATACGACTTGGCACTCGGGGTTTACTCGGGGATCCCGAGGGGTGGTGATCCTAGTGAAACGTTCTCTTCCTCTTGTGACTATGCGGACAACCCTTGATGCCCAGGGTACCTTTGTGGCCCTCAGCGGCACACTAAACGGTAGCCCCATCAATCTTGTGTTGCTCTATACCCCTCCTTCAATGTTGACGACGACACTAGCCAAATCTGCTGACCTCCTGGCATCCCTACGTTCCTCGGGGGTGACTTTAATGCGGTCTCCACACCTGACCTTGATGCGACAGGTCCCCCCTCCTCTAGTAGAATCACACAAGCGAAGCAGCTGACGACCTGGCCCGAGTCGTTAGGTCTATGCGATGCATGGCGTATATGGCACCCACACTCTAAACAGTTTACATATACTTCGGCGGCGCATCACACGCAGGCATGCATTGATGCCATCTTTGCTCCATCAACGGATTGCCTCAGGATTTAGGATGTCGCTATCCTCCCACAGGGTATCTCCGACCACTCCCCGGTAACAATTTGCACGGCCCGCCCCCCCCCCCGCCTCTATGCAGCAAACATGGAGACTCAATGCTTGGTTCCTCCAAGACAAGGAGTTTCGGAAGGTGGTGGGACAGGAACTCAGACACTACTTTCTCTCTAACGACGGATCCGTCTCCTCACCGGGCGTCCTGTGAGAAGCGGGCTAGGCCACAATCAGGGGGGTCGCCAAAGGGCCAGCTCAAGCTCCAGCGGCAAGCCCAATTAGAACAAATTACCACATGGGGAACGTGCCTCCATCCAATCCCCAGAAGCCCCCGATGCGAGACTTCTTGCCCAGCTCCATTCAGAAATCAAGCAGTCGTCGCTGGACGCGGCCAAACTCCTTTGGCGCTCATCTGTCGCCAGGGTATATGGTTGGGGCGACAAAAATGGCTCTCTCCTCCATTGCCTTACCACATATCCTAGGGCGAACCGCATAATTCCCAAGATCATGGCGCAGGATGGTTTGGTGTGTTGTTGCCCAGAGGAGATGGCCCGTGCCTTTGGGTCCTACTACCGTCAACTGTATGAGGCTCGCTCTCCATCTCTTTCTCTCGCAGAAATGCTGGAGATGGGGGGTGGCCGCCTTCCCAGCTTGGATCCCGTTAGTCAAGAAGACCTTAACCGCCCAATCACACAAGAGGAGATTGGGGAAGCAATTGCCCTTATTTCCTCAGGCAAGACACCGGGCCCGGACGGTCTCCCTCAAGAGTACTACATGCAGTATCGGGATCTTCTCACCCCCCATCTTGCAAGACTGTTCCGGGAGGCTGTTGAAAAGGGCTCCTTCCCACGGGAGATGGATATGGCCACCATTGCGGTTCTTCCTAAGTCCCAGCCGCCCTCGACACGATGTGCAGATTACCGCCCTATCTCTCTCCTTAATACCGAGGTTAAATTGTTCGCCACGATCCTCGCCCAGAGACTCAAACCCCACTTGTCCACGTTGGTTCATCCCGACCAATGCGGGTTCATTCCCTCACGCGGCAACAGGCACTGTCTCTGTAGAGTGCAGTCAGCCTTGGACCACTGACATCACCTCACCCCGTATCTTGCGATTCTTCTTGTGGATTTTGAGAAGGCCTTTGACTCGGTGGATTGGGTTTTTTTAGAGGATGTCCTTGACAAGATGGGACTTGGTCCCCGCTTTCGCGCCATGGTCAAGGTTCTTTACGCCTTTCCTTGGCTTGTGTACTGGTGAACGGGGTTCTGTCAGAGCCCTTTCCGGTTTGCAGGGGAACAAGGCAGGGTTGTCCCCTTCCCCCCTGCTCTTTGCCTTGGTGATGGACCCTTGGCATCCCTGATGCGGTCGTGCGAGCATGTGCGGTGCTGGGAGTGGCCCAACACCGAACCAGACAAAATTGCACTCTACGCAGATGACGTCCTCATCTACTTAGCAGACCCTGCCTGATCAGGCCCCCATTGTCTCTGCATTCCTTCGAACGGGCCTCTGTCCTTCGGTTGAACCCTGACAAGTCGGTTCTAGTTCCCCTCCACCTGTCCCGCGAATGTTTCGATTGGCCGTCCAATATTCCTCTTCGCCGCCAATCCTTCAAATACCTGGGAATATGGCTGACCTTGCTCCCTGAGCTCTGCTGGGTCCTTAACGTCACTCCCCTGGTGAAACGGGCCAAGGCGGACCTCCAGAAGTGGCAGTCGTTGCCCCTGAACCCTATGGGGAGGGTCGCCCTATTTAAAATGATGGTGCTCCCCCACTTCCTCTATGTTCTCCAAAACACCCCCGTGTGCTTTCCCAAGGCCTGGTTTCGTGAACTCGATAGCATGGCCAACAAGTTTTTGTGGGGGAAAGGTAGGGCCCGACTGGCGCTCAATGTCTGCAGGATCCCCTTGTTCGATGGGGGTCTGGGGATGATCCATCTCTATTTGTACTATCTGGCCATGCGACTTCTCTCCCTACATGATTGTTTCAATGGGGGATGGTCGGACCCGGCTTACAGCCTCGAGGTCGAGGAATTGGGCCTCACCAGGATTGAAGCCATGTTATACGGGGCTCCTATCTCTTCGCGTCTACCAGAGGTGACGCGCTCAGTGTTGCTAGCCTGGCGGGCTGCACTGCGGCACATCAAATGGACACACACACTGACACAATGTACGCCCTTGTGGCAGGGGACCTGGCTCAAAGAAGTTAGCGCGCTGCAGGGTTTCAGGGCTTGGGACCTTATAGGCATCTCACAATTAGGCGATGTGTGGGTGGGAATCACATGCGGTCCTTCGGAGACATCCAAAGCAGATATTCCCTGCATCAATCACAATTCTATAGGTATTTGCAATTGCGTTATGCCCTCCACACGCACCTTACCACAGGTACATGTCTTCCTGATGACAGCCCGCCTGAGGCTCAGATTATGTTTGGGGACATAGGGAAGGGTGGCATCTCCCGCACACTGATCAACAATACCCCTACTTCACTGGACCGACTGCGGGCTCAGTGGGAGGGTTGTTTGGGCACCTTGGAGGAGGAAGATTGGCGGGACGCCCTTATGGCTCCTAGGACGGTCACTGCATCCGCTAGATTACGCTTGGTGCAACTCTATTATTTACATGCTGCATATCTCACCCCAATGCGCCTTCACCGAGCGGGATTCAGCCCAACCTCCGCTTTTTCTAGGTGTGGCCACGACCCAGCTGACTTCCTCCATGTGGTATGGGCATGCCCCTGTTTGGCGCGGTTCTGGGGGGAAATTGAAGAGGAACTCACCGAAGTTTTAGAGTGAGAGATCCCCCATGACCCGAAGCACACGATCCTGGGCATCACTGATGGGTTGGATGGGTCTCGGAACGAAAAGCTGTTGTTCACTACAGCAATGGTGGTTGCCAAAAGGGACATTGCGGCCTCCTGGAAGCTCCCTGAACCTCCGAGTGTCGGACGATGGAGGGCTGGGGTGGATTGGTGTGCCACAAAAGAGAAAGTTATGTATGAGGCAGGTGGATGTCCCAAGAAATACCATAGGGTTTGGGGGAAATGGTTGGGGGGTGCGGTTTAGTCATAAAAGGAATGTCCGCATTCATATTCCTATGCCTTTATCAATGTCTGTAAACTGGGTGGCACTAACTTCTTTTTGCAGTCCTAGATTTTCATGGTGTTGTGCTGTATGGCTGGTGTACTCTTATGTTGTCAACATCAATACAAATTTGTTTATCAAAAAAATCCCCCCAAAAAACTTTGATAAAAGTGAACAAATCCAATGATAACTAGGATGTTCCCAGCAGAAGTTGTTGTTGGCCAGTGACGCTTGGCTTGCAATTTTTTCATACCCATCCAGATACCTTTATGTGATAAACTAAAACATGAGACCACCAATACTGTCATAGGCAAACACATGGAGGGAGAGGTAATTTTACCCAACGTCTTTACAAACGAGGACATGAAAAAAAAGCTACACCTATTTTTTGTTTCTGAAGAATAAAAGGTGCCTATCACTGAAATGTTCTCAGAACTATGTACTACCTAGGTCGTGAGGTAGCAACTACAAACACATGTATAGGTTGTAATATGACAACAGGAGGTAGTTAATAAAAACTCTGAGTGGATTCCAGCATCCAATGATTCTTCCACATTTGTCTACTTCCTTTCTCCTTGCCTGTTTCACACAACACTATTATGAAAAAAAGAGGGTAGAAAATTGAGGGAAAAGATCCGGCCCCCCTCTTCAACCCTTCCAGTTGAGGGACTTCATATTAAGCAGACCGTACCTACTTGTGTGCACGTCTGTGCATTCCATGTCATTTAATACGTTTTTTTTTTATTTTCTCAGAAAAAGATCCATTCTTAGAACAGTGGAACAATAATGGGAAGAAAATTCGGAGAATTTGTTCTACCTTTATGCAGCTTGATGTAGATGTAACAGTTGCTCCACTGCTAAAAGTATGACATGAAAAGAGCACTTCAAGTTTGTAGGCAAAAATTGTATTCCACAGGCGTGTCAACACAGCTTTTTTTTAAAAACGTTATCTTGGCATTTGTACAAAATACTGTAAACAAGGGTCGCGCACTAGCATATCAAAGCTCCATCCTGAGCACATTAAAATATTGAGAGGAGCATTTTTACAAATCCCAGGGAAAAAAACAGTACATTGTTCTAATAAGAAAAATCGTAGCACCCCTCATCTTTTTAAATGTACCTCAAATGCAGGAAAAAAAATGCTGCTTTCTCAGTTCCTCCATTATGGTTCACGCTTTGTAATTAAGTGGCGGCTCCTCCGCTAAGGCAGAGGAGTGTCGCCCCACTGCTGAAAAGGAAAAATAAAATAATAATAATGTACTGTTATTATTATTTTATTTTTCCTATTTAGTCAGTGGTGGGGTGGGGCGGGGCTGGCCAGAGCAGGGGAGGAGTGGTTTGCACTTCCTAAGTGAGCATGACTGGTTGGCCGGCCCTCTTGGGCCTGTCAAACAGTCATGCGTGCTTTGCATGTTCCCTACCAGGCTGCATTACACAGCCTGGTGACGAACATGCACAGGCTCCCTGTCCCTGTCGGTACTCAGACCAATCACAACGCTGAATTGCAGCAATGTGATTGGCTCAGGGGAACCTGTGTGCCTGGGTTCTTCCTGCTGCCGGCCGGGATTGGAGAAAGTAAGAAGGAAGAGGACGGAGGAGAGGCGGCAGCTTGGCGTTTCAGATAAGTCTTTTTTTCCTTTTTTTTCATCCCACCCCCTGACCCCCACCACCCCCTTTCCGGTAACAGTTGCTACTGTAGTAATTATTCCGTTTTTACTAGAGGGGCTTGAGTCCCATGTGCCACCTCATCCCGCAATATGATAGGAGTATATTTATGCCATGCTGAGGACTGTGAGTGACCCAGACTAGAAGGAAGGGGTGCAACAGAGCAGTGGAAAGGGAAGGACTTAAAGGATACCTTAAGAGGGAGAGAGGATGGCTTGGGACGATACTCCATGGGTGGGCTGGGGAGGGGGTTTGGGAAGTGACTTAACATGAGATAACAGCCTGGACAGGACTGCCAAACAGAAATTGACTCGAAGATATTATAATGGATTTCCACCGGGGAAGCCCTACGATTCCTACTGTTACCCATGATACTTTTTCAGCACCTCCGTCTCAAATCGACCTAACCTTTCCTGGGGATCAAACTTCAAACATACAGAGACAAGGAGAACATAATAGGGAGGAGGGGGGGGGCATCCTTAAATTTCATCGCCCCCCCACTTTGACCAGGGGTCCCCCGGTGGTCCCATCAAACATTTATCCAGCCTTGAAAACTCAGTTCCCATCCTCATACTGCAGCTCTAAACATTTAGCCCGTTGAACCCTTTGCCAATAAAAATGAAAACTCTAATATGGTCTGTATGGTTTAGGCTCTTGCTGCTACTGTGTCGCAGTGCCTTCTTTGTACTGTTATGTTTCCCACACTGGGGTCAACAGATCAGGCAGCTTCAAACATCTCCCCTCACAACCACTAGTCCTCGACTCCACAGTCGTCACAGACCAAACACTTGTCTTTCACTGTGCTCCCAGGCAATGGGATCTGAAACCTGCACTGACGCACATAAACTTATGGATTCGAAAAGCTCAGGTTCTGTGCACAAGGAGGACGGTGTGCCTTCTAATCTAACAGAATACCATCAATAAAGCCAGTCCCTCACTCTTCATTTTGCTGAGTGGCATAACTCTGCCCATATCCTTGCTCTCCGCCTCCCACTTTGGGGCCACTTACAATAGTCTGCACCCATAATGCCTTTACCTTCCCTCAGTAATGCCCCAGATCTACAACCTATAAATACACTCTCTTGTGGGTTTCACTCGAACCCAGACGTTTCTTACAAGGGCCTGGAGTTCTAGAGTATCTTGGGCCTACAGCAAAAGGTTAAAGCATGGACAGAGTAATGCTCCTTTGAACCAAGGAACCTCAGGCATCCGCTTGCCCTGTGTCCTGGACTGGGGGCCCATGGTCCGCTGTTTCATCTCCATTTCCTCCACCCCCGGTAGCCCATCATGAGTCTGCTGTGACATGCACCCTGAGCAGGGTGTGATGTTTTTGTGAAGTTTTCACTTGAAATGTGGTGTGGTAGTGATCCTAACTCATGTCAGTGGCTGATATCTGCCATCACATGTTGCCTACGTTGTTCGTCAGACCTTGGAATAAACTGTGCTGCAATTACATCCATAAACTCTTGTAGCACTTTTTTATTTAAAAAAAAAAATGTAAAGAAGCTGTGGCATGACAAAGCCCAAGAGGTGTCCTTTAGGCTCATTTACGCAGCAATAATTACAGAAAAACATCAGCACTTACATCCAGCAAAGCCACAGAGTGAGAAACTCCTCGCAAATCCACTTTTGCATAACGGCATACCAACTTCATTTGGCCAGAGTATCAAAAACAAGGGGAGACAGTAAAAACGTCACATTGATTCTGTTAAAAGTCTTATATAGTGAATGCAGAAATGCACAGCCTTGTACCTTTCGGTGTGAAGTAAAAGGATCAGTTTTTAGGAGGCTGTGCATGTTCGATAAAACCGTTGGCATAGTCTTTGTCCCAGTACTCTTTGAGATACTTGTTCTCTTTCCCGATATATGTATTTATCTGCAAAGAAAATGGCTCCTGGGCTCCAGAACTAAATGAGTGACATGCCAACAAATATAAGCTTTTTGGTGGTTATAGATCCTGAAAGCTGGCAGAACAACGTGTGGTACAAAAGTCAGAGTTCAAGTAGATTGTGCACATTCTAAGAGTGCCATCTGCTTTCCTGCCCAAAACCACAGGTGACAACCAGTCAGAGCTCTCAATAGGCTCAATGATACCTTGTTGACAAAGATTCCAGATCCAGATTAAATTCCTTCCTCATAGAAAAAGGTACTCCTCTGGGTTTAGGAACTATAGGCTAGACCCCTCCTTCAAAATTATGCGGTGAGAAAAAACCCTTGATCCTACCAAACTTTTTGCTAAAAACTTCAGGAAAGGATGCCTTCCAACTCCCTACCTCTACCGCCTATACCAATTTGCACTCACCCTTAAGCAACACCTGCTCTAGTCCAGAATGATGCCTACATTCCTTTGCTCAAACAACCCTAGTAAACAAGATCCATCCTTTGTTATGTAGACCGTGGCAGGTGTACTATGACCTTTAAAACTCAAAACACTGTCAAATTCTCCCAGAACTTCCACTGGCTTACCCCCATATGGGATGGGTTTAACTTGTGACTTCTTCAGAATAATATTGTAAAATGTGTGCCACTCTTCAGGACCAATGAAGGTAAAAAACATGACCCAGAATCTGTCATCATGGAAACCGAAATACCGGCGACAGCAATCTGACAGAATGGTGTCTTGACACGCATGGTATCTAACTTTAGCACCTAGTTTTGCTCAAGTTCCTATACTTCAGCTGAATAAGAGATCATCATTACATTTCCCTCTTCAATATCTGACTCAGAGCTGCCTTCTGATGTACACTCACCAGAAAGCACGTTTGGATTATGGTTTAAAATTTGTTGCCTTAGATTTGCATACCCTTGCAAAGTGTCCCTTCTTACATTTTGCAAGGGTCTTTTCAACAGCTGGACATGAGGAAGCATTGCCTAAATGGTTTTTGCTGCCACACCTATGACACCCAAATGTTCCGCTTGTTCCCCCGGAAGTTGCTTCCTCATGTAAAACTTGGGCCTTTCCATAATGATGTTGCGCTTCTTCTTGAACCGAGAATCCAACATTTTGTTAGCAGAAGCATAATAGTCAACAGCATCCCACTCCCCCATCATCACAGCTACGGTTAAGTGCTTTAGAACTTTCCTGCCTTTGGTTCCCAAACAGAGCCAACATTTTCTTTTGGGTAAACACCTCCTCTTCTATGTCCTCCAAATATGCTTCAAAACCTTCCACCCAAGCTTCCCATTTGATTAGAGGGTTACCCGAAATGGGAGAAAAGTGGAAGGTGGTAGCACAGATTGCTGAATTTCTGTATGTTTTTACTATAGTGACAGTCATAATATGTTGAACATAAATGCACACTAAAATTGCACATTAAAACATGCAACACTAACATATGCATTCACCAGTACAGCATTTCATAGCAATGTCACATGAGACAGGACAAAACTAAAAGTGGTGATGGGAAAATGACTTCCTAGACACTTCATTAGGCAAAAAAAAGCCCAAACTGCATGTTAAAAAAACTCCTGTAGCAAAGGTTTAAACAGCAAGTCATTAAAAGGTGTGCGCATCACCAAAAAGTGCACACATTATGCAAAACAACATATTAACTATATGCACTGTTCGTATCAGCTATGAAGTGGTAGAAATGCTTCAATCTGAATTAAGCCCAAAAGTACACACAATGCCAAGTTGTGTATATCACCGATGCGCACTGTTGCGGACACTGCCAGAGCAGAAATACAGGCCTGAAAAAGGTGTGCCATTCACCGACACGCCAAGTGTCGCGAAGACTACACTTGCTCCTTGCGCAAAAGTGTTGGCCTGAAGAGCTGTGCGTATCACTGATATGCGAAGCGTAGCTCCTTTACGAAGTTCAACACTGAAGCTTGTGTACTGGACACATGCTTCTGAGATTGCCAGGCAGCGGTCGAGGCGATATGGCTGTCATCCCGACGTGCATCACATAGCTTGGTGGTTGCCAGACAAGAGAAGTCTGCTGCACTAGGCCTGATTGCCACACGTCGAGCACTGGGCAAGTCAGAGGAACGCTGATGTCAATGTATGTGCCACAGCCAGCACAATTCCAGTCGAAAAAACTAACAAACGACTCCTGTGGCTCCTCCGGACGTCATCCAACCACATCAAGTTAACGACCCTCAATGCGCTTCTTTCCTAGATGAAGGAATAAATCAAATCGCTGAAAAATGCCTGCTCAGGAAGTCAGCGGGGTTGTCTCCACTCATCACCACTAAAAAAGTCCTTAAATGGCCACAGTTCACAGTGTGAGTTTTAACAATTTCTTGAAGAGGAAGTAATGGTACGACTAGCAGAGCAAGCGGCAGCCAGCAACCGTCTCAAGCTAACCAGCACTCTACATTCCACCTTGACAGTAGTTAGCAAGGTGGCGCATGCTTCAGGTTCTGAGCACAGAACCTAACAAATACCCAATAATTTGTTACTGTGTTTCTCATAAAATCTTCCCAGAGAATCTTGTTGGACAGTGTTAAAAAAAGAAATACCAAAAGTTGTGTTATATTAACAGACAATGACAACTGAACAGTTTACATTTGTGACCTGTTGGTACTTATCTATTCACCAAAAGTCTCACAATATTTTAGAGTCCCCCCTCACAGTAGGAGACCTACTAAGTCCATGCTACACAAGCTCCTGCTACAGAAACTTTAGTTGTTTGCTTTAGTTTGAAAGAGCATCCAGGCATGAATCTCTGTGGTGAAACATTGCTACACCAGTATGTATGGTGTAACCTGCAGAAACATTAAAATGGTCAAGATTAAGAATCTGAGTCGGACATGGCTGACAAATAAATGCTGAAAAGTAAAAGGAATACCAAAGAACTAATCTGTAAAATGCAAAGATTTAAAATGGTGCCTAATGCGCAAGATCCAATTTCTCAAATTCAGAAAAGTTCTAATACAATCTGTTTTACATTTTGAATTATTTAACATAAGTAACACATGCATGTAAAGATGTTTTATTAAACACTCACTATGTATAATGCAAAAAAGAAACCAAAAGTATTACTATTTAAAAATTGATATATTGAGACAGAGTAAAACAGAATAAAAGTACAAAAAACTAGCCAACTCACCTGGCTGATTCTCTGGTATTCTACAGTCTGAGCTACGTTGAAATTCTCCACTTAAATGCCAACTAAACTCTTGGCTAAAAGGGCAATAGTCAGCAATTTCTACTGATCCGCCATAATATGCCAAATCCTCAGTCCCAACTCCATTTAGATGGTCAAAGTACTGTAAAAAAGCAGCAAACAAAAAAGGATTACGAATCCTCTCAACAGAACCTAACAATTAAGAAAGAATTTACACTTGCCAGTAATCCTTCATTCTTGAGCTCTATATCCAGTTCCCAACAATGTGAATCTCTTACACCCTGTGTAAATGGAAGCCATTTTCAAGCTTAAATCAGTGGCATCTTAGTGATACAAGGACCGTTATAAAAAAAACAATATTGTTGTATGAGAGCCACTCGTACTGCACCTAATGCCTAGCATTTTAGCAACAGTACTAAGCACTCAATAATATACTTTGCCAGGCTGAACCACCAAAGCAGCAAGGGGGAAAGAAGGGTGGGTCTTAGAGAAACAACTGAAATGCAGAGTGCAGTTCCGAAAATGACAGGAATGTTCAATTTATAACTTTCCCCAGTGAGTTAAAGTTGGTCTATCTTGAGTAGGCGCCATAATAAAGTTGGTCTATCTTGAGTAGGCGCCATAATAATGCACCTGCAAAGGTGGGTTGGTGCTGGGAATACCACTGTCAACAGACAATACTTTAAAATACTTCCCTGGTGGCAGAGTCCATTAAGGGTTTTTTGTGAATTTATGTGCCCAGAAATAAGTCGCAGTTTCACAATTCATCATGAGTGGGTGTGTATTAAAGGTCAGGTCCAAAATAGCCTTTCTTTTATTTAATCCACGCTCTTAAGTCGTTACACTATACAATGGGATCACTTTGTAAAGTTGGTATTTTCAGCCATAATGCCTTCCGGCTTGTCAGAAAATTCAGAACATTTTCAAAAGAGATCCCTTGCCCAACTTTAAATTTGAATTAAATCAGCCCAACCTTGAAAACGCATGTTGATAAATGCTGCCACATGCTCAAAACCCTAGAAAGAAGATTAAGCATTTAGTCTTCCACATCACTGAATGTCACTATCACTATCATTAGAAGGCAAATGCTACTTACCAGTATGCATCTGTTCTTGGCATGTAGAGCTGCAGATCTACACACTGTGCATAGATCGCCATCTGGTGTTGGGCCCGGATGAATGCAGTTGTTTTTCCTCTTGGAAAGTCTTTGGAAGTCACGAGGTATGTGACTCCTTTGGATCGTATTGCGCATGGGCTTCGGCTCCATCCTCAGATTGTTTTTCGCCAGCAGGGAAAGGATGGAGCGTAGTAATAAGCAGTGAAGATGCCCATGTGTGTTGTATCTAAATAAGATAAACTGGAACAGATAAAGGGGGTGAGGGACAAAGCACCGGTTTCTATTACCCCTATAGTATCGTTGGCTGAGGGGCAAGCTCTTCCTCTTAAGCCTCTTCCCCCCTTCAACCTGCTTGTGAAATCTCAAATTCAAGACATTGTTTGTAGACATTGTTTGTAGTAATAGGTTTTCTCTTCTGGGTGAAATTGACGTCGATACCTGTAGCCCCGCCTTGCCTTCCACTGTATTTTTGGACACTAATTTGGGTGCCTCTGCATCTGAGGATAGTTCTACCACTAATTTACCCGAGGGTCTTACTGGTCTTGAATCTAGCAATTATGACATGAAATCTTTATTGGTGGTACTGAAAAATCTTTGCTCCTTGATTGAATCTATGCAAACTAAGATCGAAACTCTAACGGTTACTGTCAGAAAACTTGAAGAATCTAAGCTGTGCTCTGACACCTATTCCAAACCTAATCCTTCCACGTCTAGGGGGGGTCCGATTAAGGCCCCTTTAGAAGTGACAGATAGGCTATGTGTGCCATCTAATGTATGTGGTAAGATTTTGCCCCAAGATTCCCATTCTCTGAGTAACCAGTCTCGTTTCTTAGTTCCATCAAGGGTTGATTGTCCCCCTGCTTGTACCCAGTTTATTGTTAGGCGTCCTACTAGAGCCCCCTCTGGTATGTGTCAGGTTATAACTTGTGCTGGAGGCCCTTCTCTTGTAAATGAGAGATCTGGTATAAGCTCTAGAGGTAATCCTCATCACCAAGTCCAAACTTATGGGTCATACACTCGCACTCCCCACTCACAAAAAATGTATATGGTGAATGTCCCTAGTTTGTCCTCTGGGTCTGACCATGAAACCAGTGAATCCTTGATCAACAAGGTTATTCACTGGATTAGATACGTAAGGGGTTGCCGCTCTGTAATTAGAGCTGATATAGCTGGAGCATGTAGGATTTCTCAGGCTGGTAGAGCGGTGGATTATATTGAGGTCACTCTTATCGATCCTACCATTGCAGAGAACTTAATTAATCTTGAGTTCAGAAGCTGTTCCCCGGATTATTCTGCAATCCAAATGAGGTCCACTCCTATTTGGTCTTCTTGCCCAGATGGTTCTTCTAATCTGCCTCTGGGAGAGTCATGTTTAGAACAAAATGACTGACTGTGTAAAGAGTTTAGTCCAGCTGTTTTTCCTGTTTGTTCTTTCCTGTTTAATAAAACCCCTAATGTCGAGCTAGGTACTCTGGCCAGTGCAGAAATGCAAGGTTTTTCAGTTGATCCGGCAAGGATAAATCAACAGAGTAGCATCCCGGAGGTCCATCAGGATGATAGTGCAACCCACCCAGAGTCTGGGACGCTCCTGTCCTGGAATATTGCAGGACTAAAATCTAAGTTGAAAGATCCAAACTGGGCATTGTTTATTAATTCTTATGATATCTGCTTATTCCAAGAGACCTGGCTACTTGAGGCTCAGTTTTTATTAGGTTTTTAGAACTTAACGTTCCGGCAGTTAAGGGCAAAAAGGGGCGCCCCTCAGGCGGTCTTACTATTTGGATTAGACAGGACCTTGGTATTGTTGTCAAGGAGCTTCCTACTTTGCACCCAGACACCCAGCTTCTCAACCTTAAGTTCAAAAATGGAAAATTGCTGGATATTTATAATGTCTATGCCAGAAGTACTGGTGGAAAGAAGTCTGATACTATAGCTCGCTTGGATGAACTTTTGTTTCTTTACTCTCAGCACTCCCATGTAATTTTAGGTGGAGATTTTAATACAACCTTTGAACCCCTACTTGGTGTTGATTGGAGCATTTCGGAGGTAGAGGGTGGTTTATGGGGTGTTCCAAGACTAGATCTTGAACCTGTCACTCGTTGGTCAGAACTGGCAATCCAGATCAACGCCCTTTGTTTGAACAAGGGGCTTCGTGCAACAAATGGCAGGTCTGAGCAAGATAAGTCAGGGTCCATTACTTTCAAGAGTGACTCTCGTACTAGCAGGATTGATTATATTCTGCCATCATTAGATCTTTGGGATGCCCTGAGGGGTATGGTGGTTATAGACAGACTGGAGAGTGATCACAATCCTCTCTCTCTGTCTACCTTGTTTTGGGTGACCCCCATTGCCCCTAGTGATTCTTCTCCTCAGCACCACCAAGATGTAGTCATCGCTAACGATCTGCGCCATGTTAAATGGGCTAAGGTTGCCCAAAGTCAAGAATGTTTAACCCGTATTTTTAATAGTCTAGAGCTTGCCATTCAGGATTTAGGGGTTGCGTATAACCAGTGTCCTTTGGAACTACATTGTATACCTGGAATGTCGATCCATGATTCCTTCTTTTTAGAACTTAAAAATATTTTTGTAAGGACCTGCAAATCATCTATGCCCAAGTATGACCCTTTACCACGTTGGTATACTACCGAATGTAGAGCTGCTCGTGCGAACCTGGGCATCGCATTGAAATCTGGCGATAGTCTTAAAGTTCGCTCTGCTAGATATGCTTACAAGCAAGCAATCTTTAAATCCAAGCGAGCGTGGGATTTCCAAAGATGGCAGGATCTTAGGGAAGCAGGTGCCCAAAAGGATATGAGACGTTTCTGGTCCGTCTTTAGATGGGGTCCTGGGGGTAACCCTGATAAACCCCAAAACTGGGTTTCGCAAGATGCTTGGGTCAAGCACTTCGAGTCCCTATATGCCGTTGAAGAGGACATGTGTCCCCCCCCCAAATATCAATTTACCTTTTATAAGGAAGACGCTTTTACCCTGGGTGACGTTGTTGATGCCCTTAAATCGTTGGTTCCCGGAAGGGCCCCTGGGATGGATGGAGTCCCTGCTGATATTTTTTTGAGTAATAGCGAATCTTGGGGAAATTATATCCTAATTTTAGCCAATTTGATTGCTAGAGGTGCCCCGATTCCCACTTCCTGGAAAGGTGCCGAAATCATTCCGGTGTTCAAGATAGGGGATAAGTCCCTCCCTGCAAATTATCGACCAATCAGCCTGATTGATACCATGCAAAAAATTCTAGGCAGGCTGATCTTGAACAAAGTGTTGGATTGGGCTTCAGATAATGCAATTCTCTCCCATTTACAAGCTGGTTTTAGAGCTAGAATAAGCACCGTTGATCAGGTGCTGCATTTTGCTATGCTCTATTGGAAGGTGGTTTATTTGGGGGGTGGCAGCCTATATGCTGCCTTTATTGATCTTAGGGCAGCCTTTGATCTTGTCCCCCGGGCATCCCTATGGGCTGTCTTACACAAAATGGGGATGCCAGCTGTTCTAATTTCCCTAATCGCTAGACTCCATGTTGAAAATTTTGCACAGATTAGATGGGGTGGTGTAGGCCAAGTGACTAGGCAGTTCCCTATCCAGAAGGGGGTCAGGCAAGGCTGCGTCCTTGCGCCAACTTTATTTTCTTTGTATATTAATGACGTGGCCAAAATATTAATAGATGCAAATGTTGACGCCCCCTCATTGGCAGGTGCAAAAATTCCTATTTTAATGTTTGCCGACGATTGTCTTATTATTGCTAAAACCCCGAGTGGCTTACAGAACTCCTTAGGTATCTTTGAGGACTTCTGTTTAGTCCGCGGGCTTGAAATTAATGTTTTAAAATCAAAATTTATGACTTTCAACCAGTCCAAATCTTTTAAAGGCAAAATGTATATGAATAATTTGCCATTGGACCAGGTTCAAGATTTTACTTACTTAGGTATTTGTATTCAACACGACTTGGGATGGAAAAAGCAAGTAGATCTGGCATCCCTTAAACACTCTCAACTCTCTGGTGCGCTAAGCAAAGAACATATCCAATCCTTGACTAAACCCATTGACCCTGTACTTCGGGTGTATGATGGCAAAGTGGTTGGTGCCGCGCTCTACGGAGTTGAGTTGTGGGGTTTTGATAACGTACATAAATTATCTACCTCTGAAAATAGATTCCTTCGAAATCTTACTAAACTACCTCAGAGTACTCCCCTTTGCCCCCTGTTTTATGACCTAGGAATGAGACCAATAGCATTAATCGCCTCATTTCGCCCCATACTGTACTGGCGGCGCTTATGGGTTACTCCTGAACTTAGGCTCTTTGCTCTTGGTCTCATGGATATTATCAAATTGGATACCTTTCATAAAGTCAAGTGGCTCCGAAGGGTATATGAGTCACTTCAGGACTTGGGCTTAAAAACCTTGTGGGAGGATCCACTAAACGTTAGCTTCCCGTCTAAGCAAGTACTGAAGGCCTTGTACTGGGAAATGGTAGCCACTCGAGTCTTTAGATCCGCAGCTCCGCTCTCATTATCTGGTGTTTTTTTTTATTTCAAGGATACCATTTCCTTGGCACCTTTTTGGGATGACATTACTAATCCTTTGGATAGGAAGCTTTATTTTCAATTTAGAGTTGGCAGTCTCCCAGTAAGAGAGTTTTCATCTAGATAGGCTGTGACCAATGTGCTTAATTGTCCTGGCTGTATTGCACCTATTGAATCTGTTAATCATTTCCTGTTTCAATGTCCATCCTATGCAATTCCGCGCCGAACCTGGCTAAAATCAATGTGCCGACAGTTGGGCACCAGAAATGCCAAGGTGGCAGTACGTATTTTGCGTTCTGCCGAAATACCACTTGTTTATATTTCTTTTTATTATTTCAAAAGTTTTTTATTGGTTGTTACAGCATAGACATATATAAAGCAAGTCCATTAGTGTAATATGAGTCATAAATTTACGAATCAAAATTACTATACGCTACAGTACATCATAGTAAATGTCAGTACAAAAGTACAACAGTAGAGCACGTATCACATATTTCTGTTGCTAAGTTCCTTGGAAGGGCATGGGTGATTAGGAGCAAAATGTTGGCTGGGTAAATCGTCTCAGAACCTGAAATGTCAATCTTTCTGCAAATACCCTTATTTATTGTTTTAAACTATTTTAATATGTTTTGTCTATTTTGTATATATATAAATTTTGTACGCTTTTATGACAATCGTCAAATAAAGCTTTCTTGACTTGGCCGCAATGGTGCAGTCTAATAGATGTGTAGGCTAGGTTGCATCTTTGTAGGTGTAGTAAATAGCCTATGATGTTTTGAATGGGCACATCTAGGGGATTGAAGTTATTATTGTGACAATAGACCACAAAACTTTTCCACTTGGCTACGTAGCAAGCTCTAGGTAGGCCGTCTAGCTTCTCTAATGACATTCATACAGTCAGGGGGAAGATTTAGATAACCGAATTCTAGGATTTCAGGAGCCAGATCGCAAGGTTGAGCTGAGCTGGGTCCGGTTGCCTGATCTCTCCATGGTTCTGGGTTAAGAGGCGTGGAGAGAGGTGTAACTTTTGGTACGGTACTACAGATAGTTCCGGCAATGTGGTGTACCACGGTTGTCTGGCCCAAGTTGGAGCTACTAGGATGAGAGTGAGGGAGTGTTGTAGTTTGCGCAGCACTAATGGAATGAGTGGGAGAGGCGGAAAAGCGTACGCAAATCTGCCTGACCAATTCATCCATATCGCATTGCCTTTGGACGACGGGTGTGGATACCTGGCGGCGAAGCTTGGGCATTTGGCGTTTTGGTGGGTGGCGAAGAGGTCTATCTGTGGGTACCCCCACATTTGAAAGTACGGGTGAAGAACTTGTGGATGGAGTTCCCACACGTGGATCTGTTGTGTTTGTCTGCTCAGCAGATCGGCCATAGTGTTTTGGACTCCTGGGACATGTTGGGCTAGGAGAAAGATTTTTTGGGGTATGGCCCATCTCCATATGCTCTGTGATAGCTGTGAGAGCTGGGGAGAGTGTGTGCCCCCTTGTTTTTGTATATAGTACATGGCTGTCATATTGTCCATGCGTTTGAAAGGCCTTTAGGGCTAAGAATATGGCTAGTAACTCCAGATGGTTGATGTGGAGTAACTTTTGTTGGGGCGTCCACCTGCCCTGCATGGTGTGATGTAGTAGGTGAGCTCCCCAGCCGGAGAGCGATGCGTCCGCTGTCAGTACTATCTGAGGAACAGATTCCAGGAACGGTCGCCCTTTGGAAAGGTTTTTGGTGGTCCACCACTGCAGAGAGCGATGGGCACGACCGTCTACCACCACCAGATCTGTCAATTGACCCTGGGCCTGGTTCTATTGGCGCGCTAAGCACTCTTGGAGATGACGCATCTTGAGTCTTGCGTGAGGTACTATGAATATGCAAGAGGCCATCATTCCTATAAGTTGCATTAACACTCGAGCTGGAAGAGAGTGTTCCGGTTGAAATTTGGCACGCAGAGCCTGAATGCTTGCTATCCTGGCAGGACTGGGATAGGCTAGCGCTTTTGAGGTGTCTATGGTGGCACCGAGGTATTGTTTTACATGGGACGGTTGCAGATGGGACTTCGTGTGATTTACTGTGAAGCCCAGTTCGTGAAGTAGTTGGGTAGTGGCGTGAGTGTGTTGTACACACTGGTTGTATGAGTTGGCTTTTATGAGCCAGTCGGCTAGGTATGGGAAGACATGGATGTGTTGTCTACGCAGGTGTGCTGCCACTACTGCTAGGCACTTGGTAAACACCCGTGGTGCTGTGGTGACTCCGAATGGGAGCACTTTGAATTGATAGTGTTGACCATCCACTACAAATCTAAGAAACGTCCTGTGAACCTTGTGAACAGGAATGTGGAAATAGGCGTCCTTGAGGTCTAGGGTGGCAAGGAAGTCATTTTGGGAGAGCAGGGGAAGTACCTACTGGAGTGTGACCATGTGAAAATGGTCTGAGTGTATATAGTGATTTAGGGGTCTGAGGTCTAGGATGGGCCTTAGAGTGTCGTCCCTTTATGGTATGAGAAAATATAGGGAGTAAACTCCCATATTTTGTTGGTGGGTAGGAACTAGTTCTAGCACACTTTTTTGTAGGAGGGAGATTACCGCCTGCTTTAGTAGTGACAAATGTTCCTGTGACTGGTTGTTGTTTGGGTGGAATGTTTGGGGGGGTAGATGTAAGTTCGAGGCAGTAGCCTGACCGAATTATTTGTGGTACCCATTTGTCTGAGGTCATAGTAGTCCAGACAGGAAGGAAATTGTGGAGTCTGCCCCCGACCGGAGTGGGATGGTCTGGGGGGAGTGGAGGGAGGTCATTGGTTAGGGGTGGAGGCAGTGCGGGAGGTGTTAGTTTTACCTCTGCCTTTATTATTGTTGCCCCTGTATCCGCCTCTTTGGTAACCCCTTGTGAAGGTGGATTGGGTAGGGGCTTTATAGGAAGTAGAAGTGTTATCGGAGGAGTAGCCTCTGGAGGTGCTTCGAAAGGAAGAGCGGCGAAAGGAGCGACTGGGAGGGTGCGACTGTAAGGCTCCCATAGACTTCGCCGTATCTGTGTCTTTTTTCATTTTTTCCAGGGCATCGTCAACTTTTGGGCCAAACAGATGTTCCTGGTCAAAGGGGTGGTTGAGGATGGAAGCCTGCACCTCTGGCTTGAAACCTGAAATTCATAGCCAGGCATGCCTACGGAGGAGGACGCTGGTGTTAATTGCCCAAGAGGCGGTGTCAGCTACATCTAGGGCGCAGCGAATGGAGATGTTGGTGATGGTCTTACCCTCCTGGATTAGCTCGTTGGCTCTATTTTTGTACTTGTCAGGGAGGTGTTGCATTATGGCTTCTAGTTCATCATAATGTGCCCTGTCATATCTTGCCAAAAGCGCTTGTGTGTTTGCGATGCGCCATATGATGGCCGCCTGGGATGCAGTGCGCTTGCCAGATGCGTCCAAGAGTTTGGACTTCTAATCAGGTGGTGGTGTGTCGCCTGATGCCTGGAAGCTTGCACGCTTTCTTGCAGTGGCCACTACTAGGGAGTCTAGTGGTGTTGGCCCTCTGATGTAGGTGGGGTCTGTAGGGGCGGCCTAATACTTCTTCTCGATGCGAGGGTTGATGAACCTGGCCCTGACCGGGTCTTTAAAGACCTCCGGCGCGTGCTTGATAACCCCTGGAAGCATGGGCAGGATGGAAGTGGCCCTGTGTGTTGTGTCGAAGGTATCTAGGAGGAAGTCCTCCTCCACGGGGTCTGTATGGAGATCCACTCCGTGGTAGTGTGCAGCCCTATGGAGTAGTTGGTTAAACCCCATTGTGTCTTCCGGGGGGGGACGGTCTTGAAGGGTAAAGTTCGTCCAGCGGGACGTTAGGGATGTCTGGAATGCTATAGTCCTCCCATGGGTCTGGGGAGCCTGTAGGAGTGGGGTCCCCTGTGGGTTGGTCAGGGGGTTCGTCCGCTGTGTCATCGTAGACATCGTCATCATCCTCATCAGGAGAGGGTGTGGGGGAATGATGAGGTGGAGGAGGAGGTGGAGGAGGGGGTGAAGGTATTCTCAAAGGGGAGGTAGCAAAGTCTTTCCTCTTTGGAGGTGGATCTGGGGCAGGCTTGTCCAGCGGTCTCTTTTTGATGCTGAGCATCAAGTGTCCAGTTTTAGGGTCTTTGACAAGTGTTTTTTGTAGTGAATCAGGCCAAAACAATTCTTCAGTGAGTGGCCGATCCGTCTGCTCCGAAGGCGTCGGTGCCGTCGTTTTTTTTAGTCTTGGAGTCGGCATCGGTTCGTTGTTTTGAACTGTGCGGCTTCGAGATGGCTGGTTGTTTCCTCGGCTCCGAGATGAGTTTCGGTTTCGGGGTGTCTATGGCTTTGGGTTTTTTGCTCGGCTCCGGGGACGGTGTCGGTACCGAGGAGCCTGTGCTTGTCTTCGGCACCGAGTGCTTCGGTGTGGAGCTCGGTGCGGAGGAGGAGGCCATTTTCTTTTTCGGCGCCGGTGCGGAAGAGTATTTCTCGGCACCGACGGTAGGCTGGCTCGAGCCCGAGCCGCCAGAAGGCTTGATAGGCTTCTTAACCGGGCCCGAAGGCGAGGTGTGGGAAGCAAGGTCTTTGGTCGTGCCTAGGCCCGAGGGCGAAGGCCTGACCAAAGCCTTTTTCGATGCCGTCGAGGGTAGGGGGTGGGGATCGATGTTTGTACTCACGCCCCTCTGTGCCGCAGTGATGTCCTCGACATCTGAGTCGTCGGCTTCGGAGGCGCTGACGAGGCCCTCTTCGGTGTGCTGTTCTTCTGGAGCATCAACGCCTTCTCCGAAGATGTCGTCTGGGATCGCTGTCGACGAGTGTGCCATAGTTCTCCTCGCCCTTCGGTCTCGAATGGTCTTCTTGGACCAGAAGGATTTGCACGCCGGACAGTCTCGAGCCTCGTGTTCAGGGGAGAGGCAGAGGTTGCACACCTCATGGAGATCGGTGTGGGGAATTTTGGACCCACATCGAGGACACTTCTTGAATGGAGTCCTTTCCATCAGCTAGGACCGGAGCTTAGGTAGGCCCGAAGGCCTTCGTCGACGACCGTAATCGAAGACTTTGGACGATGAGAATCGCGTCGAGTGTGGAGATCGCGATCGAAAACAATACCGCGTAAAGGGGAGGATTGCGCGCCGATCAGGAGAACTGGAAACTGTTCGGAACCGGAGCGCGAAGAATACATCAGAGCCCGATGGCGGAAAACAACAATCTGAGGATGGAGCCGAAGCCCATGCGCAATACGATCCAAAGGAGGAGTCACATAACTCGTGATTGCCAAAGACTTTCCAAGAGGAAAAAAAACTAGAAACATCTGGGCCCAACACCAGATGGCGATCTATGCACAGTGTGTAATCTGCAGCTCATATGCCTCGAACATGGGATGATTATTTGGTATAATGAGGCCAACTTGTCTCGAGATTGGCAAAAATCACCCCAGCGTACTCTCCTCCTGCAGTTGGTCAATTTTAACCTAGAGTCCGGTAGTGTTAATACTTCAGATGCATTCTTATTACAGTGTGCAGTTTCCTCTATTATAAGAGCGTTGTGATCACTATCAAAGCGGGGCATGATCTTAAAGTCTAGCACCCTATGCCAAGATTTCGTTTCTACCAGAATGTAATCTATGATAGATGCTTGGCCCAGTCTGTTAAAGGTGTAATTCCCAGGAGTATCAGATTTTGTGCGACCATTGCACGCTCTTAATGAGAGGTTCAGTGTGAGGGTATTCATTTGCAACGCTAATGGAGACCACGCCCATGTTGGAGGAATGTTGGGCTCTGGGATTGCCCATTAGAGATCCTCATCTCTTGAGTTATGAATGCACTGTTTTACCTCATATTAAAATCTTAGCAAGCAGACGCTCTGTACTCGGTACCTCTCTTCGCTGCAAAATAAGCAGAATATTTACGACCTTTATTAGAATCCTGCAGATGTAGTAATTGCTGTCTTTGCACTCTGCACTTCTTCTCCATGCCCAGGCTTTCTTCCTCCTGGTTCTTCCCCTAACCTGCTGCTAAGAACCGGATTCATGAGGTTGACCACTCTTTGCCGATATGTTTAGTCTATATCCTCAGGGAATTGATTGTTTGTTTCCAACGAATGCTTTGGAACATGCATGGTACATACACCAATCTCTGCATAGGTCATATGGTGGTCTTGCACATTGCTCTTTCTCAGCATACCACTGTACTTTGTTTCCTGCTGTTCAAATTTATCCTTGGGTCATATTTTACATACATTTTATTGTGTTTTATTGACAATCCATTTTATTCTGTGACAAAATGTCAAAAATGAAATGCGTGATTGTAAAGGTTTTAATTAACGGTTTTTATTAACTGTACAGTAAAACTCAAATTCATCGCTTGAGTTACCTGTAACCAGGTCATTCAATGGTTCAAACTGGCAGTTAAGGTCCCCGCCTATAATTACCAAGAAGTTGTCAGGGATTGTTGGGAGAAGGGCGGTCAGTTGGGGATTCTTGGCCATAGCGGACCGGGCGTGAATTGACATTTATCAGAGCAATTCTGATGTTCGTAGGGAAGGTCAGAAAAATACAAAGGATGTTGTGTGATGTTGTCTCTATCTTTTTTACGGCACAACCCAAATGTGCACCAACCCAGGTGCATATTTCCCCCCGATGGCCTCCCCCTACCCACACTAGTAGCTGTTATACTGAATGAGGCATAGCTCACTTTGTGTTTGTCCGCCCTGGCCCAGGTTTCCTGGAACATGCAGATCTCATGTTGTACTATAAATGACCCCCATTCTGGGTTGTCCAGTTTGGAGGTGAGTCCTGCTATGTTCCAAGAAAGAAACTGTAGCCTGGGAGGACCTGTGCAGATTTCTGGGATGAGGAGCTGGGGACCCTGCCTCACTGCGTAACCTGGGGGCAGTGGGTTAATCACCTCCAACCCTGCCGTCTGTAGGTCATTACTGACAACAGGGTGGCCAGCTATGTTATCTAGGGGGTTTGCGGTCACCCACGTTTGATGTTTAGATGCCTGTGTGCTCTCCAACGGTTGGTCGGGAAGTATTTGGATGGTAGAGACCCATTCCATCCTCTGGTTTCTACTCCACTCTCTCCCACCACCTGGACCGCAGCCTCTTCCCCTTTTTGATTTCGATACCAATGCCCCTGAGTGGGCGGCCCCTGTTGTGTTAAACCACCCAAGGACTCCCCTTGTAGGTCAGAGCTCCCATATGGGTGCCTAATACGTGCCAGTCAATCTACAGATTCAAAAGTGTCGAATCTATTTGAGAGTGGTAGATTACAGAGTAGTGGACTGGCTCGGTTCTGTCCCAGAGTAGTGAGTTGCTTAGTCTGGTTCGACATCCCCTCTCATAGCCATCCTGTCTTCTATTAAATGGGTTACCTCGGTCTTTGGAGGAGGAAGAAGCTCTTTTGCACAGCCCCTGGGCATCCAGGACCTGCACACAGCACTTTGTACCCGGTCCCTCGCGGAGCCCTTATTACCGGCAACGAGGTCCCGCAGCGCGGGACGCGCGCGGGCGCGGCCCGGGCGAAGACGGGCCCGTCCTAGCCCGTCATAACCAGGAGTAGGCTGGGCTGGGCCATAGACTTTGGTTTTTCATCCTTTGCTACAACCATTGCGACAGATAAGTACTTGTTGCCTATTAGTTTATGAACCTCTGTTGGAGGTGTACGTCCAACTGATTGTTAAGTTACCTATTCATATTCCAACACATTTTGGTTTGGTATTGCTTTCCATTCATCTGTGACCCCCTTGATAGTATTCTTTTCCCTTCTTGTTCGACTTACTGCCTCTCTAGCTCCTCTCCTTTTTACCCTGTTACAACGGTGAAAAGAAAAGCTGTAAGCTCACAACCTAAGAAGCAGATGAAATCTGGGGAGGGACCCTGTGTTTCCATCTTAAATTACCTCACGGGCGCTATGGGAGCACTGGAGGAGCAAATTGTCTCTGTCGAAGAAGCAATCTCTCGTGACAGTACGGTTGCCACAACTTGCTCGGGGGATCCATTATTAAATCATAACAAGCAAGTAATAGATGATTCCATCGTCGTTGGTAATGGGTGTGTTTTAGATATCTCAGATCATATTTCTCTCACTGACCAGGATACTGAGTTTCAGCCACCCACTAAACGACCAAAAAATCCAACCCCCTCCCAAATTGAAAAAAGTAACCCGTGGTGCCATGTCAACTCCCACCCATGTTTTACCACATTCTAATACACTGGCGATACAAACTAAGATTGAGGCTATGGACATGTTCCTTAGAGACTCCCTGAGTAACATCATCACAAGGCTTGGCGCGATCGAAGAAATATTATTTAAACACTCGAAACCTTCGCCAACCATCGACGCGCCATTACCCATCCCTAGTGTACCTAAACCTAGGATAAACAAGCATTGGCATAGCCAATAGGTCTCGCTTTTGGGACCTTACAAGTATTTATTTATGCAGCACAATTTCTTTGGTGCAACAACAACTGTTGCATGGCTAAACACTTACAAGGTCCCAAAGGCGAGACCTATTGGCTATGCCAATGCTTGTTTGAATTATGTTTGGGGCTGATGGCACACACACTGCCTCAACTTCCACTGATCAGAGCACACTACCAAGGGTGTCTTGGTGCTGCAGATCACAGTATGGAGATTTTAAATCCACAATAGAAGGGTTTTAAGCTCCTAGTAAAATGATGCCAAAGTTTGATTTAGGCACAAAGACAATGGGGGCGAGTTCCACAAAACTGCCCCTGTATGAAATGAGTGGCCACCTAAACTGGAGCGTCTGAAATGCAGAACTAACTTTCTGATAAGCCTATTATGCACCTAAGGGTACGTGTGAGTAGAGATGACAATTTCTTCTGCAAAAACTTGGTTCAGGCACAAGCGTGAATAAATGATTAACAAATACGACTCTAAAAGAGAGTCTCTTTGCTAATTAATGTCCAAGCAAGCTTTGCCAGATCAGAATGTATTGATTCATCTTTTCCCAAACCAAATCCGAGCCAAGCTGCCATATTTTGGACACCATGAAAACGTTTTTGTGATCTGGGTAAGCCCAAGTAAAGCACATTTTCATAATCTTACCAGGCTGTGATAGCAACATGAAAAATAAGCTTTTTTGCCATCCAAATGGAGGAAAGAGATTGGTTGCCTCAATATTCTCAGGTAAAGAAAATTGGTAGAAACCAGCTGACTGACGAGTAAAAACTAAATCCGAATACAACATACTACCCAGGGTTTAGACTGTGTTTACTTGCTTGGGTACTGACTCAAGGTAGGGGGTCATCAAGGGAAGGTCAGGGTTGGAAGTGCAGGGGAGGTGTCCTAAATGAAAAGTACCTCCACCATCTCAGAGTTCAATTTCAATGTGCCAGCGGAGGTTAAGTCTGCTACGGAGGTTAGACATGCTTTCAGGAATCATCCTGTTGCACCCAGAATTTACAGCTCTAATGTGTCAGGCATGTCTTGTAGCCAGAATACCCCTTCCCTACCAGAATGCCTGCGCATGACTAAGCCTAGTGGATACTTGGCATATTCTGCAAAGATGTCCAATAGCCCAGCAAACTGGGCATAATGATGATCAACATAAAATCCAGTATTACTAAGATTAGTAACTTCTTAGACATTGCAAAACCGGACAGATACCCTCAGTGCCTAAAACAGATCTCCCAAAAATCTATGCTGTGTGCCTGCTGCTTCCCCGTGCATCTTGGTAACCCAGTCATGCTTGCTCATGGCCCCTCCTCGACCCAGAGTTCTTGAGCCAGACCTATGCCATTAAAGTTAATGGTGAAGAAACATTTTTGAGCACACACGTTTGCAATTAGAGCGGCGTGCTAGAAATCTATGGAGGCATATTTTGCCAGGTTCTTTAAGAGCGTGATATCGACCAAGTAAAATAAGACTGAGTTGGCAGGAATACATTTCGCTGAATGACAATACGGCTGTTAGCAGTACACCAGCAGCCTTAGGAAAGGCAGCGGAAATTAAGCCGAGGGTAAACCTCAATAAAACACACGAGGAACTGCGGTTTCAACTTGACGAACCACGAGCAGCAAACAAAATGCTAACCTGCTCCAAAGCGAACGTTGCCATTGCCAAAAAACCCTCAAGCAATACCCCAGTACTAGGTGAGGTGGTAGGAACAGTGAACGCTCATTAAACAAGCATTTGCAATGCAATAGGTCTCGCAATTACGCAAGTTTGAGCTATTGGCACTGTAAATGACAATGCCTCTTATTTATGTTTTTGTTTGTAAAACATAAATAAAACGCATTGTCATTTACAATGCCAATAGCTCAAACTCCCGTAAATGCGAGACCTATTGCATTGCAAATGCTTGTTTACTTATTTTTTTTAACACCCTTAACTGCACATGAATGATGGAGTAATTGTGGCAGCGATGCAAAAACTCACTGGTGTTGGGCACTTGCGAGCCAAGATGAAGGAAGGTAACCGGAAACTAGGAAAAACATTAAAAGCATCTTTAAAAGTGTCATTGACGAGGCCACTTACCATATCGATTTTTAAATTGTAACATTTATATCCAAAACGATCTTGATAAAATCATACTTGCACAAACATCAATTAACTTTGTAATGTTTTGCGAAGCGTAGCACTTACAAAGAAAATAATGCGATAATTACATATTTTAAGTCGGGTCCGTCCCAGGAACGCACCTGCGACTTTGTTTTAATCGGTCTGTGGCACAAATAAGTAAAGAGTTTAAGGACTGACCTGTAGCTTTCGAAAGCCCACCAAAATGATAGAATACAATGCAAATAAACAATCCAAAAAAAAGGCAAAATAAAGCCAAAGGCATGTATCTCTCCCGAAAACGGACTGGGATCCTCCTGCCGCATACCAGCTCTGTGCCAAAAATAAACCACACAAGAGTCCCACTTGCCTTCTTTTAATACAACACTGAAGTGAACGTGTGCGATCTCCCAACAATCCTAGCACCTAAAAAGTAAGCGCACGTCACCTCGCAGATGCAAACAGCACCCCGCATTTCTCCAAGCCCGCAGGGAGAGTAATACTTACTGCCCACGCTGGTCAGGAAGCAACTTCCGGTGTTAGAAAACTAGCAACAGACACACGGCACTCCCCAGAGGGAGTGCTGCACCTTCTGAACAGTTTCCGGAACATGCACAGCAGTGGCGTTCGCACAGCAGTGCCGTTCCGACATTGAAAAATGCAAATGCGTACAATTTCGACGGGGGTCGGCATTGGCGGGGTGTGTGCGCGCGCGTGTGCGTGAAGCGCGTCCACAGACCCCGATCGCTGCGCGTGCCCCGGTCTGTCTCCCTTGAGAGACATCACGGCAACAATAGTTCTCGTTGGCGGCAGCGCTTCGCGCTGCAACGCCAGCGAGACCTAAAAAGGATAAGGGCAAGCCCTTTTTAAAGCTAGGGAGTATCCAGTCGAATCTAAGACATCTCGACGATCAAGCACCTTCCTCCCAGGCAAATTGTGGCTGATTGTCATGTCGATGATGGTAATCGGCATAATGCCACATTAGCTGTAAACCCAGTTCACGTTCTACCTGCATCTCTTTTGGACCTACCACCTGCTGCTACGCCTTATACAATTATATTAACTAATGTCCCAAAATTGAGAGATGATTTGCCTGAACCCTGGCAGGTGTTAAGAAATAAGTCCTTAGCTTGGTTGGGATCTAGGGTGGGTGAAAGCGATAGGTTGTTCATGGAGTTTAAGATGGCAAGAAGGGTGAGTTGGCTGGGAAGAGATCCCAAAGTCTTTCCGGGTGATTGCGTGGTTCTGAATGTTAAGACTCCCCAATTTGTACGTTGGATATTGCGTAGCATGGATTACCACGCATTGGCATTAGGCAATATTGGCGTGGTTCCTCTAGGCTTTTTTTTACAAGCCCAGTGTCCCGCAACTAAGAACCCCAACTATAGATTATGGTTATAAATATTCCATCCAGACATACAATCGTTTTGAGCATCTACCTTCATTAGAAGAGGTAGATTGATGGAGTAGACTGGTTAAGCCAGGGGGTAATACGGTTGAAGATCTTGGGAAATGTCTATCTATTACGATTCACGAGATTTGTTCGACACAACCTGTAGCTAATTTTATGCAAAATAATGCGTACAATGCGACCAGGCTGAAGAGTACTCGCAAGGCTTGTGTTAGGCCCCCTCCCCCTGCTGGTATTGATAGATCTAGCCCTGACCCTATGACCCTTATAATTCCTCTTAAGGATAATAACATGACCTTGGGCTTGGGATCCATTATAGATCCTCAAATCCCCATGCACTTATTGTCATCGCTAACAACTTTGGGTTCTGGGAGCAGGGGGGATAAGTCTAGAACGGGCCACGAGGGATTTCAAATTGTATATTGGAATGTTGCTGGACTAAAATCGAAGATTTCTAATAACTTGTGGCTGGATTTTATAGGGAATTTTGACATTCTTTGTCTACAAGAAACCTGGTTAGTAGAGTCTGCCCATTTGGCTGGATACCGAACTTTCTTTACACCAGCTGTTCCATCCCCCAGTGGTAGAGCAATGGGTGGCCTTTGCACTTACATCTCAAATCTCGTGACCTATGATAAATGTAATTTTCTGGATGGACCCTATTATCAACTCATTGGTTTAACTTGTGATTTACTTGTGAACGTGATCATTGTCAATTTTTATAATAACATTCCACAGCATCTCCTCTCAAGTTTTCTGAAATCTTTATTAGATATCTTTGAGAGGCTCCACGACTCAACGGACAAGGACATAGTTATCTTGTGGGGGGGTGATTTTAACTGTTCTTTATGTAAACATATAGGCAAAGGGATTTGTGGTTTAACGTATGATTTTAATGATGAAGATTGCCTCCCGCACTTTGCGCACACGGTCCAAGGGGACTTATTCAATTACATATTACTAACATATGATATGGGTTTCTGTAACATGTTAACAATCCCTTCGACAGACTTTTCCCCAACCTTTAACGGCCGTGGCGTCTTGTCCACAATAGATTTTATTTTGACGTTCAATAGGCATTCTCCTAGAGTAAAGAAATTTAACACACACGACCTGGCTTTAAGTGATCACTTCCCAATAAGCCTAAGTCTGATGATACAATGCCAAACTGCAAAATCGAGGGGTAGAAATATTAATGATATCAATAATATTAAACTTAGTAGGCAGAACGGCTATGCATTAAGTTGGGAACGTGTAAACCGTGAAGATCTCTTGAGTAAAATAGTCACCGACTGTTATAGCAACTTTATGTATTGCTTAAAAGAAGAGGGCGATCCAAGCGAGATTGTGAAGAACTATGCAATAATTGCTACAACTATTAAGTCGACACTCTTTGTTGAAACCAACAAAAGCAAACCAGTTAAGCACGGATGGTTTGATCACTCGTGCACTCAAGCTTACTCAAAGCTGAAGTCTGTCCTCCATGCCAAAATTAAAAATACACGTAGCATCAGTAATGCTAGAAGGAAGTACAAAATTGCCCTGAAAAACAGGAAACAAGAGCTAAAAAAGCTGATGTGGTTGGCATTACAGGAGGCAGCCGTATTGAAAGACTCGGCAGCCTTCTGGAAGGCTGTTAATGCTCCTTTTTTAATTAATTCGGACAGAGCTAACATAGAGATTGCAATTTCTGAAAATGACTGGATCAGTCATTATACACATCTCTATGATTGCCCTGTCGTTGCTTTGGATCCTCCTGGGCCCCAAGTAATCGAGCCATTTTACCGGGGATCCCAAAGTGAAAAGCCTTTGGTCTTCGAGTTACAGGAAGTAATCGAGGCCATAATGACCAGCCAATGGGGCAAGGCACCAGGCCCGGACGGTGTCCCTGCAGATCTTTTTAAATCTAATCTTGAATTATGGGGACCACTTTTAACTTCACTTTTTAATGCATCTGTAGAAAACAGTCTTCCTCCAACTTGGCTAGTTTCCATTTTAGTTCCTATTTTTAAGAAAGGAGACAGAGATAATCCGGCTTGTTATCGCCCCATTTCCCTGCTATGAAAATTGCTGGTAGAGTTATTTTAAATAAGTTACAAGATTGGGCTGAGGACCAGGGAATATTATGTGATATCCAATATGGCTTTCGCAAGGGTATGGGGACTGTATCAATTTAAATCTTTTAATGAATAAATATACGGTGGCCAAAAGGGGTAATTTATATCTAACTTTTGTTGACTTATCATCAGCCTTCGATTGCGTTGTACACGCAAAGTTATGGGAAATTTTAGATGAGCTTGGTGTGGATATTGTTTTAGTTACCTTTCTCAGACAGCTTTATGCAGGGGCTAAGGCCAGGGTATGATATGGGATGGAGGGCCAATGTACAACTGATTTTAAGATAGGAAAAGGAGTGAGACAGGGATGTGTTCTCGCTCCCTTCCTTTTTAACTTATATATTAATGGCCTAGAAAAATATCTCGTACAAAACTGCAGTGACCTCCCCCAAATAGACTCAAGAACCATTCCGGCCCTATTATACGCAGACGACGCCGTGTTAATGGCCCGTACCCCACTTGCCCTGCAACGTGTAATTTCTTCATTCGAGAAATTTATGTCCAACTTAGGGCTTACCATTAATTTCTCTAAAACCTTTGCTATGACTAGTGGCAGTAGTATTAGCAGGGGTTTAAAGACCATGTATGTGTACGACAAGCCGATAGAATACACCAATTCGTTTGCATATTTGGGCATTTTATTTGATAATAAATTAAGTTGGCAACCAGGAGGGCCCTGTTCGCCAGAACTGTGACTGCCCTCCACAATCTTAGCAAGAAACTGAGTAGAAGACCCCGTCTGAGCTGCTGAAAATTTATAATGCAAAACGTGTCTCTGTTGCCACCTATGGTGCTGGTATTTGGGGGATTGTTGATGTTTCCTCCCTGCAGACGGTAGAAAACAAATTTTTACGGTTTCTACTGGCAGTACCAGATTCTACATCTACCTACATATGTCACGCCGAACTGGGAATTGATTATCTAGAAGATACAATTAAAATACAACCAATACTCGAATGGCATAGGATTTGGACCTCGGATAATCTGGCCTTGAATCGTAACATTATTATAGATGTTTTAAAGCTGGAAGGGGCGCCAAGGATAAGATGGCTAACTTATATCAAATTTTTTTTTCGTAAACTGGATCACTGTGAATTTTATGATGAACCTACCTCTTTGTCCCTGATTGCGAGAAAGGACTTGAAAAAACTGTGCTTGGACTACTTAAATGACTGCAGACTGTCTATAGAACTGAAGAAGATTTCTGTCCAGGCACATCAGTTGATCTCCACTCATTTTTTAATACAACCGTACATAACAATTGTTACTGGAGATTTTGACAGGTTTTTGTTAGTCCGTTTCCGCTTGGGAATTATCCACAGGTTATTAAGTTTTCCTGCCTGTAATGATTGGTCTAAATCTCTTTGTAATTGTCCATGTGACGATATATCAACCCAATCCACATTACATGTTGTCTTTTTATGCAAATTTTATACCATTCCCAGGAAAAGATGGATTCTGCCAGTTTTGAAATCCTTTGGTGTTAGGCAGTGTCGCCCTGCACTATTAGCCCTACAAATGTTAGATTCACCCTATGTTGTAGCTTCCGTCGCCGCATTTTTAAAAATTCATTTTTAAATCAAGGAATCAACTGTTAATGTAGCTATGTTTATTGTCTTCTTATGCATTGTGCTTTTGCTTTTATGATTAATGATTTTAATCGAATAAAGCTGAATTGAATTGAAAATGGGTTAAGTCCTGGGGGATAAAAATAGCCCGGTGGGAGAGACCCTATGCCCCCATCCACCCTTCGAAGGTTCCCGTCTAGGAGTGCTTGTACGAGCGTTGGGGTCCTGAAGTTAATCATAACGTTGTCCCCTCAGACATCTTTCAGCCTCCAGCCCAGCCATCCCACCCTGCGTGTCATAAGTATTTTGTCTGCCTTCTTATAGGAGAATTGTCGGTACTTGGCCAACCAAAATATGCATTTATTTTTTTAGTGCCGGATGAGATTCCCTGGAACCCTCATTTAGCTCTGGGACACCAGTTAGAATGATTACGTATGGTGTTGAGGCCGATGGGAGATTGATGAAGAGTAAGACAGGCCTTGCTTCATTACTTTCTTCTCGTGGGGCAAATTTCGCACCACCTCTGTGACTAATCGCCTGTGGGAAGTATTTACGAACCGGTGACCTTGCTGTGTGTGAGCTACGATTTCTCACTGCCTCAGTTCCTTGAGTTTGCCCCTAGCAGTCAGTACTATCAACTATCCTTAGCCTAGCTAGGCTACTCAGCCGTTTACTTATTCCCTCTTGGCTATTGTGTTTTTGAATTAAGTTGGGGGGGGTGTTACGTGTCACTGTGGATTCCAACCTGGTGATGGAAGAGGCTGTCTGTGATTTCGAATGATTTGCAGACTCATTCCCCCTTAAGATTGCCTCAGTCTTACCAACCCAGCTTTCAACCAATAACGCAAGTTTGTCTACCCACTCCATCAAGTTATTAATTTCGTCTTTTACAATGTCCCTCACTTGGGCCTGCAGATCCATCACCAATGTATGTACCCAAGTTGGTTGCTCAATGCCTCCTTGCAAGGAAGCCCCCGTCTTAACCTCTCCCGAGTCATCAATCGCCACATGTTCTGCGGGACACTTCTTCAGTTTGGTCCCCGTGTTCGTTGTTAGTTTGCGTTTGCATTTTTGAGCTGGACCAGGGTGAGCAGCCTCAGGGTGCTGCTTGATGCTGGGTGACTTGTGATCCAATGCGCGTGTCCTTGGGTGAGGTCCGGGGCCTTAATGGCTGGGGAGCTTGGAACGTTCTGGCTAACGAGGGGAACAGCTAGATCTATGGTCAGAGATAGGCGCCTTTCAGTCAGTTCAATTTCCGTGGCCACTGCTCCTAGTGCCCTCTGAAGCATCCTATCAATTGAAGTTTGTTGTCTGGGCGTTGCAGTTTGTGGGGGTTGTGATTGATTTTTCCCCACGCAGTTGCGCTTTCCCATGTTTACAAGTGGCACGTTTGAGTAATCTTGCAGACTTTTGGCCAGGATCGCTCCACTCACTGAGCCCTACTATAAGGGCCCAACCTCAGCCAGAAAAATATTGGAGAGGGGAAAAAGCCGGTAGTGGGCAGGATTGCGGGCAACCACCAGGGGACAGGGGAAGCTAGTAGGTACTTCGATGACAATAGAGCTCTCTGGAACCAAAACAAAAATAAAATGGAATAAAAACTCTGACCTTAACTCCAAGGATCTGCAATACCAGCCTTAGGGGGGTGGCCCAGCCCATCCTCCTCTGGGCTCTGACGGGCGCAGACAGACCCGCCCTTGACCAGGGCACGCCCGCGAGTGTCCCACGAGCGTCCGCGCTGCGGTGGCCTGGATCAGATTGTATGTGCCTCTTGGCGTGGAAAGTGCGTGTGTGCTTCAGCACTCCTGGTGCAAGGCTGTCTGGGGGATGAAGTTCTCCGGTGGTGGCAGGCAGGCAAGGGCGGCAAACGGTGTTAGCGGGCTCCCGCGCTGCAGGTGCCCGGATCCGATTATGTGCGCCTCCTGGCACGGAAAGTGCATGCGTGCCTACTTTAGCGCCTCCTGGCGCAAGGCTGTCTGGGGGATGAAGTCCCCCGGTGGTGGCAGGCAGGCAAGGATGGGAAACCGCGTTAGCAGGCTCCCGCGCTGCGGGGCCCGGATCCGATTATATGCGCCTCCTGGCGTGGAAAGTGCGTGCGTGCTTCAGCACCTCCTGGCGCAATGCTATCTGCAGGATGAAGTCCCCCGGTAGTGGCAGGCAGGCAAGGGTGGCAAACAGCGTTGCTTCAGCGCCTCCTGTAAGGCACAACCCCAGTGTGCTAACATCAGTTTCTTCTCACAACTTTCCACACCAGAAGCATGGAGCCACGAATTATGCTGATATCAAGAGTCAAGGAATTCTCTAAACCAGCAGCCACAGAGAACACCATCCAGCCCTCCGGGGAACTCTGCGACACCTCTCAGACTACTTCTACAGCAAGCCCCCAACCTTCTAAAGCAACTTCGACCTCCAACCCACTGCCCTCAACCTCAACAGCCTCAATCAACTCACACCTGACAACCTCAGCCATCCTGTCTTCCGTGGCACCCACCAACCCCTGTCCCCACCGTCTCTTCAACCTCGGTGTAGGAGTGTAGGATCTGCTTCACATGGGTACCCCCACTTTTTGCTGGTGTTTCACTGTTTTTCGACCTTAGTCTGGCTGTGGCCCTGCTAATCAGGACCACAGCCTAGCTGCTTCCTCTCTAAAATGGTTTCCATGTACCTTAGGTACATATCTAATTGGATTCTGGAGTGCCTTATAAGCTCCTAGTATATGGTATACTATGTACCTAGAGCATAGGTACCTCAGAGGCCTACCAGGGGCTGAAGCATGTACTATGCCACCCCTGGGAAGCACTCCAAAATGGAACCACAGGTCTGCTACTGCAGCCTGAGTAAGGGTGTGCTTGCACCCCTTGCAGTGGTATAGGCTACCTATATCACTACCACATACAGACACATATAAACGTATAAGCCACTCCTATGGCAGGCCTTGACAATCCTGAAGGCAGAGTGCTTGGTTTTATGTGAGAGGGTGCCCAAGCATGAGCTGAGCCCCTCTGCAGCTTTCGGAAATACTTCCTTATGGCTGTTCTGTGATACAGCCATACCATATACTCTTAAGTGCATTATAACCTCGCGGTAAATGCTAACTTTGGGATGGCTGCAATAAAACATGTCGTGCTTGGTGTTAAACACTTTGGAATACTACCCCTCCCCCACCCCCCCCACCAATTCTGGCGGCGGTGGTAGCCTTCCACCCTTCTAGAGGGAGAGACATGTTCACACTGGCTAAACCCGGTAGGACTTTCCTGAGCCCTGGCATCACAAAATGGATGCCTCTGCCACAGACACGGGTCTGGCCTCCTGCTGCTGACCGAAACTCCGGCAGGGGAGGCCTGGACAATAGGTTTCCTGTCAAGGGGAGGTGTACCCACCTCCCCAGACAGGCTGATGTGTATTGGGGCTGGGCGGGAGCACTCTCTGGGGCTTTGAAGTCCTGCACTGGGTGCACGTTTGGTGTCCCTGTGCATAGCCCAGTTCAAACCGGTTGCAGGGGCTACCTACCCCTGCTCTGGCGCAAAACTGGACAAAGGAAATGAGTGTAACCACCCCTCTTTCCTGGCCCACCCATAGGTGGGGCCTTATAGTAAGTTTAGGGGATGGACTAACTCTAAGTATAGGAATCCAGTCCCTAGGACTTTAGATTACCCTGGACGAAACTCTGCAACATATATCCTGGACCTTCGACGTTCTACTTTAACTAGAAGACGGAAGAAATCTCCCTTTGGGTCAAGGAGTGACTCCCCTGCTTGGCAGGAACCAAAGAAGCAACGGACCGTTCTGCAATTCTGAAGCTCCTGCCGGACGCCGAAGTCTCTGCATCCCCAGAGGTGGATTTTCAGACTTCCGAGGCTACACTGAGTCCACAGCAAATCTGAGGCCCGTGGCTATCGTGGAACCGTGACCCCTGGACACGGTGAACTTTTTCAGCAACACTATCTTCCTGGTCCTCCTCGAAGTTGTGCTTTGGGTTCCGAGTAGCCCCAGCCTTGAGCACCTCCTGCACCGAAGATTGTTGGCCTCCACTCCACGAGTGACCCGTGGGCCAGCTTCAAGTGCGACCGCTCGAGGCTCCTTCGTGATCACTAGCCCGCTGGCTAGCAGGTCCCGACGAAGGCAACTCATTTTCTGATTGGGCTTACCTGGTTGCTCCAGACGTGCCCCGACTTACCCCCGTTGGGTGAGTCCCTCAGACCTTGCTGGTCTGCACCGCAGTCCTTTCTCTGAATTCCAGTGACTTGCCGTTGCCAAGGCTTGTTGGGTCCATTCTGGTCGCCGACACCGCAGCACTCGACAGACTTCGTGGGACAGCTCGAATCCGGCTCGTGGACTTCGTCGACGCCTCCTGGACCTCGTGGCTGAAGAGTCAAGACACCCATCACCTCACCTGAAGCACCCGACATCTGTGGGCATTGGTCCATCCTGCCCTCGGTCACTGGCTAGTGACCCAGACTCTGTCCCCTCTGCTTAGGTTCCTTACATCCTAGATCCAGGCGTGGATCTCTTCGGACACTTCTCCTCTTCACGGCAGCAGCAGTTCTTTGCAGGCTTCCATTGAAATCGACGACGCGACCCGACACCAAATGACACCTATGCACCCGGCTTTTCTGGGTGAGGTAACTCGAGTACTCCGGTGCTCACGTGGGTGCTAGCCCTAGAACTTCTTAAGTCCAAAAGGGTTTGGTCCAGACTCGATTCGAAGTGTTCCTAATCTTTAAATTTCCAACCACGACATTGCCCATAGAAGATAATAGGAACCCGTGGTTGTGTTTACACACTGCATACAGTCCCCGTGGGTCCTGTGTCACTGCCTTGGGTGGTTCCTTGGGGTCCCAGCGATTCTAGATGCAATAGGCCTAGTGTCTGTTCCAGTCTTGGTTCTTATACCACTTTTTTGGTATATGGTTTGGTACGCCCCTAGGGCCCAAACGTGTATTTGTGCTTTTACTGATGATTGCTATCTTGTAACTTAAGTACTTCGAACTACAGTCTCATAAAGAGACTAGAGGGGTGTGTGTTAACCTAAATACATATATTTTAAATATATACCTGGTGTGGTTGTCCTTTCATTTGATCATTCAAGAGATTATAGACTGGTAAAACAAGCTGCTTTACATTCCTTCAAGACTTAGCCTGAAGGCTGCTCTCCATAGCTACCACTAGGATAGCTTTCAATAAAGGTTGTCTTTAACCTATCAACATAAGGGGTTGTTTGGAGTGATACAAGGTGCCCACTAGAACTAGTGGACAGCATATATCAGGCCACCTTCTCACACTCGGAACCAACCTAATCAGCACGGAACTCACCAGCATCATCAATACATCTATCTCCACAGCGGACTTCCCGGACAGCTGGAAACATGAAGAAGTCCGACCCTTCCTAAAGAAACCATCTGCCGACCTCAGAGAACTAAAACATTTTCAACTGATCTCCCTACTCCCTTACCCAGCCAAGGTACTCAAGAAGGCCATCCGCTCACTGAATAGCTGGAACAAAAACACCTACAATGACTTCTCCGAATCAGGATTCTGTACCAACCATAGCACAGAGACTGGGCTGATCGCCGCCACAGATCACATCAGAACCCTCCTCGACCGCGGAAAACCATGACCCTGATCCTCCTCGACCTCTCTGCTGAATTCAACATCGTTTCCCACCACACCCTCAACAACAGACTCCACAACATCGGCATACAACAAAATACCCTTAAGTGGATTGTCTCCTTCCTTATGGGACACACTCCGAGCAATCAACAGCCACCCTTCATCTCCAAACCCAACAACTACTTTGTGTTATTACATCCTGGGTTTGTTCAATTATCTCTACCTATTCATTTTTGGCCATTGCTTTTTAGGTGGAATTGTTTCCTGTGTATTCCCCTGGGACATTGGTATTACTTTGGTTGTATCAATCTCCCTGATGGCCCTATTTGTCACCTCTTTTACAGGCATGTTTTGGGCTCTTACTAGACACTGTTCCCCCGGTACTTACCTCCCTTATTCAATTTACCGATTCATCCCGACAGCCGTGTACCTTATAGGTAGTATTCTGAAACATGCTTCCTTGCAAGGTCTTCCCCTCCTTAACTGTTATGTTTGCCCCTTATTGAATGCATTATGACCAATTATTTGGTTTGTAACTAATCATCACCATTTTTTTCTTTTTTTCTCTCTCTCCAGTACTTCCCTATTATGATTATTTAACATATTGAATGTCCTGATGATAATCCTTGTATTTCTATAGCATCGAAATGTCATTGACTCCTGCACACTGACCCTGTACTGTACATATAATCCTGTGTAGGGCAGATTTGCTGCTATATGCTCATTGTGACAATGAGTATTGTTTTGATTTGCGTCACATGTAACTGCCTGAGTTCTTTTTTTTTATTTTTGGTCTTACTTGACTCTCCACACCATAAGAAGTTCACACATTAAACATCTGTCCTGTAAGGTTGTAAATAAGACTTCAAATTACCAGCTCTATGAAATTAAGGGGAATTTCAGCACTGAGGAAATAATTTTAAACATCTAATGCAGCTATCACAGACAGCACATCACCTAGAATATGCAACCCATTCCTAATGGACATAACTAAAGCATAACCATATACAATTTCTTCACTTGCAAAAGAAAGCTAGAAACTGAATAACCCAGGGCTTCGGAAACCAGGAGCAATTCCAATGGACTGATAGTATGAAAGCCCTAATAAGAAAGAATTTAACAAGGTTAGGAAAATACTTATACTCCCAAATAGAAAATAATCTCTATTCTAACAGGGAGTTTGGGATATTGTGTCCTTAGGGGAAAGTCTGTGAATTACTACGTTTTAGGGGCACCAAAACTGGACAAGCAATAGGGGATGAATTGTACCATGCCATTATTGATGAAAACCCAACAAAGGCACTGACCAGTTGTCGAAATGCACTCACTTAGACTAATGTCTACTGTGGTCAAATTAACTAAAGAAAATGGATAATCAAAATATAGCCTCAAACTTGGAACGTTTCCATTCACTTCTCAAAAATGGACATAGAAGAATACTATTCAGGGCATAACAAAGAAGACTGTATAGAATCTGCCCTACTTGGTCTAGCAAAGAAATAATATTTATGTATAAATTATATATTTATTTGGAAAAATAATTACAGTAAAAATGTGCTATATAAAAACGACTTGTGTCAGATTCACTGTTATATTAAATAAAGGCAATTAAAGAAAATTCTTTCTTCATCGTGATGGGTTGAATGTGTGACATGCTAAAGGTACAAACTACGAGTTGTTGTTATGAACAATATCTTAATCTATTTATGAGAGATGGGAGTATTTTCCTGTGTAATTAACTTCTCTATTCTCCTTGCCACAACATTTAGCTTTTTGCTCACTTTATGAACGTTTAACTACAGTTGGATAAGACTGGAGGTGTAGAGAAGCAAAAGGGGAACACAACCCCTTAGTACCAAATCTTCCTTTTAAAAAGTTCAACTTACTTGTTTAGGGCCAATTGTCTTGAACACATGCCGATGTACCCTCTTTTTAAACCTAGTTAGAATCTGTAAGATATCAACACCTTTTGTAGAGAAGCCAAGAATCAGATTCCAACATTCAATTAATAGAATCGGTCTTCAGTCAGCTATCCACTTTGATTAGCTAACTTAATTAGAAATAGCTACATCCACTTAATTCACAAAATAAAATCAGGGGATGGTATGCAGCAAATATAAAATGCCCACTTTTCTGGTGTAACTGGAAAACTGGGTATAAAAAACAATTGTTGTGGATTATACAAATTTTCTTTAAGCTCCAAGCCTTTTCTGGTTGATGAGCAGATCATTCAATGCTGCTTTTATATTTGCCCATTTCGTTCTGCCAATCAACAGAGGAAACTTTGAGCCACTGAGTCACCTGAAATCATTATGCTATTATTGGGCTTTCACCCCATTTTTGGGCTATCCTTTGCACTATAATTTTCAGATTTGTTTTCTTAGTACATACTGCTGGTTTTTAATATGTCCTGTTAATGCTTACAGCCAACTTTATACTATAGGAAAAGGTCTAAACAATTTCAATGAAGTACGCCAAAACACAGTGACGCAAGCAACTTATAGAAAAGACAAAATGACTTCACAAAATATTAACTTTTTACATTTTTTTAGGAACTTCCAGAATGGACCTCTCCATGACAACGCAATAAGCCGTTGTGAAGGACTGGCTCATGCTCTAACTTAATAAAACTAAAGTATGGGATCACATTGAGTGATTCATGTATCATCTATTAAGCACCAACATAGTATTTGTTTCAAGAAGGAATGTAGCAATTGTAAGGACCGCCATTTTAAATGTTTTCTTTCATACAGATGATTTGTTTGCATATTCACGAGAACAAGAGCTGCCCCGGATGAAGTGCCAATTCATCCAAAAATGCACCATGGATGGGAAACGTACATTAAAAGGATAATTGAAAATGGATTCACCGATACTACAATGAAAATATATTAACTGAATTTAAACAATAAAATCAAAGCGGTACAATTGTTTTAGTTAATAGAGGGATCAAAAGATACCTTTTCTGAAAATTGACGACACAGAGGTTATAAAGCGGCACAAAAGGGGATACTGACAAGTGCAAGTCAGTGCATATCTTCACTCATTTGAAGAGTTCTGGACTCAGCTGCTAATTCATGCTAATTCATTAGTTCAAACAAAGGCACGATACCTTAGAACAATCAAGAGTGCAATCCACAACACCACATAAATTATAGCAACACTCAAATTTTTGTTTGATAACGTTAATATGCATTAAAGGCCTGCATACAATAGTATGCGTTCCTGCAAGTTATGCTGTATTAAGTGTGTTCGCTTAGAATGAGAGCAGCAAGGCCTGAAAACCATGCATTGAAATAAATGGGAGTTTTCTTGCTTTATTTATGTAAGGGAATGGACTTTGTGGCTATCTGAGAAGCCTTATCTCCAAAATACACTTGTAATTAGGCTTCAGTTCCTTGCTAATGAGGTGCAAAGGTAACAAGAACAAATATTTCAAATCAATATATACTTTCAGAATGATGATGCAAACAAAGAATTACAAGCAAATAAGTCCCTACCTCCCCCACTGAATTACCAAGAAGAGGAATGTGTATAAACGTCCCTAAATAGTGAGGGGATAGAGATAGAAACTGATTTCTGTGAGGCATACTGTCTGTTGGGCACTTCACCGAAGACCTTCTGTTCTGCAGATGTGAAGATATATTGCAAGGCTCAGCAATAAACTGAATTATAAATAAAGTAATACAACAAGGCAAATAGGGAGATTTAAACGTATTGGTTAGGAATGTGAGATGAGCAATGTTGGGGCTATATATTTGTTATTCACCCTAATAATATTAGTTATCACAAGGGTATTCATATTTATGATAAATCTTTCTCACGTGATTTATATATTATTAGCACATAATAAACTATGATAACCATAACAAATACCAATGTCTGTTTGTGTACTGACTCTGGGGTCCAGGTCAGGGCCATTTATACTAACCCATTTTACAGTAATTAATTATCCAACAGCTCTGTAAGACTCTAAGCATCCCTTAATTTCTGCAAGTACAACTAAGAGAAGGAGATGGGAAGGAATCAGTTTTCCTTTTCTTCGTAAAGTTAACAGTCACCTCAGAGTGCTAGGGAAATCTATGGGGTGTAATACCCACCACACAACATATGTTTTAAATCAATCATAGCATTTGTAGAGCGCACTACCCACCCGTGAGGGTCTCAAGGCGCCAGGGGGTGGGGGGGCGTGCTGCTACTGTTCGAAGAGCCAGGTCTTGAGGAGTCTTCTGAAGGTCAGTAGGTCTTGAGTCTGCCGTTGGTGGATGGGGAGGGTGTTCCATGTCTTGGCGGCGAGGTGGGAGAATGATCTGCCACCGGCGGTCACTCTTCGGATGCGGGGGACAGAGGCGAGGGTGCGGTCTGCGGAGCGGAGCTGGCGGGTGGGGGTGTAGAAGCTGAGTCAGCTGTTGAGCTACGCTGGTCCGATGTTGTGGAGTGCCTTGTGTGCGTGGGTGAGGAGTTTGAAGGTTATCCTCTTGTTGAAGGGGAGCCAGTGCAGGTCTCTCAGGTGGGGTGTGATGTGGCTGCGGCGAGGGATGTCGAGGATCAGGCGTGCAGAAGCGTTCTGGATGCGTAGAGGGCGTTTCCGTAGTCCAGCCTGCTGCTGACGAGGGCCTGGGTTACCGTCCTTGTTTCGGTGGGGCTCCACTTGTAGATCCTGCGGAGCATGCAGAGGGTGTTGAAGCAGGAGGAAGAGACGGCGTTGATTTGCTTCGTCATGGAGAGGGTGAAGTCGAGGATGACCCCTAGGTTGCGTGTCTGGTCGGTGGGCGTTGGGGCTGTTCCTAGTGCAGTCAGCCACCAGGAGTCGTCCCAGGCAGAGGGGGTGGATCCGAGGATGAGGACCTCCGTCTTGTCCGAGTTCAGTTTCAGACGGCTGTTTTTCATCCAGTCGCCGACGGCCTTCATTCCTTCGTGGAGGTTGGTTTTGGCGGGGTTGGGGTCGTTGGTGAGGGAAAGGATCAGCTGGGTGTCATCGGCATATGAGATGATGTTGAGGTCGTGCAGTCGGGCGACGTGGGTGAGCAGTGCCATGTGGATGTTGAACAGCGTTGGGCTGAGGGATGAGCCCTGAGGTACGCCACAGATGATCTCGGTGGCTTCGGAGAGGAAGGGGGGGGGAGGCGTACGCTCTGTGTTCTGCCAGAGAGGAAGAAGGTGGTCCAGTCCAGGGCCTTCTCTTGGATTCCGGCGTTGTGGAGGCGTGTGCGTAGGGTGCGGTGGCAGACTGTGTCGAAGGCGGCATACAGGTCCAGGAGGATGAGGGCCGCGGTTTCTCCGTTGTCTAGCAGGGTCCTGATGTCATCGGTGGCGGCGATGAGGGCGGTTTCGGTGCTGTGGTTGCTGCGGAACCCGGACTGGGAGGGGTCTAGGATGCTGTTCTCCTCGAGGAAGCTGGTCAGTTGTTTGTTGATGGCCTTCTCGATGACCTTCGCCGGGAACGGGAGCAGGGAGATGGGTCGGAAGTTCTTGAGGTCCGCCTTGGGTTTCTTGAGCAAGGCGTTGATCTCTGCGTGCTTCCAGCTCTCCGGGAAGGTCACTGTCTCAAAGGAGATGTTGATGACTTTCCGGAGATAGGGTGAGATGGCGGTGCTGGCTTTGTTGAAGATGTGGTGTGGGCAGGGATCTGAAGGGGATCCGGAGTGGACGGTGTTCATGATCTTGATGGTGTCGTCGTCGTTGATGTTGGTCCAGGAGAGCAGGCGGTTGGTGTGGATGGTGGTCATGGGGGTGGGAGTCTCAGTGGTTGCCGAGGCGGACGGGGCGTTGAAGCTGTCGTGGATGTCAGTGATCTTGGGGTGGAAGAAGGTTGCTAGTGAGTCGTACAGGTCTTGCGAAGGCGGGATGTTGTTGGTATTGGAGCTGGGGTTGGAGAGTTCCTTCACGATGTTGAAGAGCTCTTTGCTGTTGTGTGCGTTGCTGTCTAGGCGGTCTTTGAAGGAGGCCCTTTTAGCGGATCTGGTGAGGTGGTCGTGTCTGCGGGTGGCGTTCTTTAGTGGTGCATAGTTTTCCTGTGTTCGTTCGCGGATCCAGTTCTTCTCCAGCTTTCGGCGGGTTCGCTTGGAGGCCTTCGGTGAACCAGCTGGCTTTCTTGCTGGTGTGGCTGTTGGAGGGCTTCTTGAGCGGGGCGAGGGTGTTGGTGCAGTCACTGATCCACTGTCTGAGGTTGCGAGCGGCGGCGTCGATCGGGTCTGCGGGTGGGCTCTGGGCGTGGGCGGTGGAAAGCTGGTCTTTGGTGACTTTGCTCCAGCAGCGGCGCGGCATCTGTGGGGTGCAGTGGTGCGTGGTGGGTTTCCAGTTTCACATTTTTATATACACAATATTCCTGCCCTTTTTGTGCTAGTGGAAGAAGCATTAAACTAAATTTCATATTCAACATTTTACAATAACAAACTTAATTTCAGAAGTTAAAGTATGGTCTTGGGCATTTGAAAAATAAAATAAAAAAATGCATGGGAGACATTTTTGTAAAGCAACCATATCAAATACCTGATATTCCTGTGGTAAATGTTTGGAAAATCTCTGCAAATTGCATACAGCTACTGCTCGTTGGTCCTGTCTGCAAGTTAACTGTAATGGATTGCTCCTCAATGTGTCACAATACGGAATCACCAATTTTTTCCTGTAAAGAAAAAGGTTTCAAAATAATATTAGCTTAAACTGAAAAGGCTACGGTTTTTAAAGATTCCAAGCTGTATTCCCGTCTTTGGCTTATGATGAGTCAGACATAGAAAGGTTATTTCTTTCAACAGTTTACATCACTTTATTCTTACCAGTGAACTACTAGTCACTGAGTAGTTTATGTTATGGGTCGTTAAGAGCACTATCACCCATGAAGGTTTCCTGGCTCTGAGCTGGTGTGCCTAGCCATGCCTAGGGTAGTTAGGTTATTTGAAAAGCCAGGTCTTCAGCTTCTTGCAGAATTTAAGAAGAGAGGATGAGGCTCTGATGTGGAATGACAGGTCATTTCACACTTTAGCTGTGATGTAAGAGAACACCCATCGTCCTGTTCTGGTTCTGTGTATGTGGGCGAGTAGGTATTCTGCAGTGCGGAGGTGAACAGCTGGTTTGGTCAAAGGAAATGAAACTGTTCAGGTAGGAGGGGTCTGAGTTGTGTGGTGCCTTGAACGTGTGTGTGAAGAGTTTGAAAGGAGCACGCCTGTGTATTGAAAGCCATTGAGCTTCTGGAGGTGCGATGTGATGAGAGTTCTAGGTGGGGGGTTTGGGAGGAGTCTGGCTGCTGAGTTCTGGATGGTTTGTAGTCTTCTGGTGAACTGCTTTGCAATCCCGGTGTAGAGGGTGCTCCTGTAGTCCAACTTGCTGGTGACTAAGGTGTAAGTGACTGTTTTTCTGGTGTTGCTTGGGAGTCATTTAAATAGCTTCCTCAACACATCAAGCTGTGGAAGCAGGATGCAGGGACGGCGTTGACTTGTGCGTTCATGTCCAATGTGATGATGATGATGATGATTCCAAGGTTCGTGGGTGCTGGGGGTGGGTCCTCGTTCTGCCAACAGTTGAGTCCAATGGCAAGATGTTCTTGCCAAAGATCGAATTTCCACACTTCTGTCTTGTCGGTAGTGAGCTTGAGAAAGTTTGCTTTCATCCAGTTAATGACTCTTGTCATGCAGAATATGAGTTGTGTGTCGTCGGCATAGGAGAGGATGTTGATATTGTGCGAGCAGGTGACGTTGACCAGAAAGATCATGTATGCATTGAAGAGGATGGGGCTGAGCGATAAACAAAGACACTCCATATATGAGTTTACGGGCTACTGAGAAGTAAGGTGCCATGCTGACAGCTTGTGTTCTATCTGTTAAGAATGAGCAGATCCAGCAGAGGGTGGGTCCGTGGATAACAATCTTGTGCAGGTGCCTGAGGATGGGTTGCTAGACAGTGTCGAACGCTGCAGATAGCAGCACTCATTCTCCTGGACTTGTTTCTTTTCTGTCAAGGATCATGCAGATGTCGCCTGTGGCGGGGACGAGTGCTATTTCTGTACTGTGGTTAATACGGACTGTGTGGGGGTTGCTAAGGTCGATGAGGTGTCAGTTGATTAGTTTAAGACTTTGGCTAGGTATGGTAGGAGGGAAATGGGTCTGTAGTTGGAGAGCATGGCAGATTCAGCAGATGGTTTCCTGAGCAGGGGCGTGACAGTGGCATGTTTCCAGGTATGTGGCAGAGTCAATGGAGGCATTGAGGATGGGTTTTAGTGCTTCGCTGATCGGTAGGAGTCCTTTGGTGAAGTCGTAGTGGGGACAAGGGTGAGATAGAGCCCTCTAATGTATGATCTTTATGGTAGCGGCAGTTTCAACGGTGGTGACAGCTGGCTTGTGAGGGGGCAATGTTACTGGAGATGGCAGGAAGCCTGGTGAAACCTTTGATGATGGTGAAGATTTATTTGCTGCTGTTCATGTCGGCGTTGATATAATCAGCGAAAGTTGTGCGCTTGGTGTTCCATATCTGGTGGTGGTAGCATATTGGGGCAGATTTGAACACATCTTTACCCATGGTGTTTTGACTTGTTCTCCATGTGCATTCCTGCTGCTTGAAGTAGCGTTTCCTCTGCCTGAGTTCTTCTGTGTACCAGCTGGCCTGTGATCGGACTCTTGCAGTTGGGTTGAAACCGAGGGGAGCCAGGGAGTCGGCGCATGCAGTGATTCAGCTGTTGAGGTTCTTGATGGCTTTTAGCAAGTTGCTGGTGTGAAGCTGGCAGATCTGGAAGTGCGGCAAGTGTGTACTGAAACTGAAGTGGACGTGGTCGGTACAGGTCATAGTTGCTGGAATGTTGATTGTGATGTTGCTGATTGAGGAGAAAATGTAGTCCAAAAGGTGTCTGGTGTTGTGGGTGGTTTTGGTAACATGCTGGGTGTGACAGATTTCTGAGGTTTTGTAGAAGAGCCATTTAGTTTGGGTCAGTGCAATCTTCTAGGTGAAACAAAAACTCTAGGAGAAGGATGAAGGTGCTGCCATTGAAGATGAGGGATGAAGTCAGTGATGTCACCAGCGACATTGTTGGTCTGTATACAAGGGATCCTCACATGAAAAAGCTAGCTGTGCTGCGTATCTTTAACATAAGGTTTTCCGTGAAGCTTGTAGGAGTGTCGGTTAGGTGCTGTAACTAATGCGGTCTCTTAACATGATGGCGACACCGCCTCCGAGATTGTGCGGTCTTGCCTGGCGATCCAATAGCCAGCGGGGATGGGCTGTAGTAATGTCTGTGCATAGGTTGAGTTTAGCCTTGTATCCTTGAGGACCAGTGTAGGTTCGCAGCCCTGTTGTGCAGTATCTCTGTGGCATGTTTGGTAATTAAGCAGGTGTTGAGAAGCATGCATTTGAATTTGGCATGCTGCATGGGTGGTCTGTGTGACCATTGGTGGGTGGCTGGTTTGTGTGGGAGTGAGCGAATGGGGTGCTGTTGGTGTGGGAGTGGTGAAGGTGGTGGGTGGGAGAGTGAAAGAGAACTTGCTGAGAGTACATTAGAATTTGTCCAAGAGTGCATGTTAGTGCTTCCTCTGTGTTGTGTGGTGCAGCGTGGTAGCATCACTGAGCATGGAGGCCAGGGATGAAAGCACACAGCAGCGTGGCAAGGTCGCAGGTTGGTAGGTGAAGGACCTGCATTCCTAGTACTGGGTGTGATCTAGGCCTGGACAGGCGCAGATGGGTTTTGCCTTTAGCATAGCGTGCCATTAATCAGGTCCTGGGAGGGAGGAGTAGCACATGGGGCGGTGGGTGGTGTGCAAATGGATGATGCAAAATTAAGTCTTCTTGCTTGGCTCTTACTTTCAAGACAGTTTTGGCAGAAAACCATTGATGTCACTTCCTGTGCTGTGTGGATGGATGATGGGAACTGCAGTGATCTAATTTCATCTGTAGGATGGGTGATGTTAAATTGAGTCATCCTGATTGGCTGCTTCTTTGACTTTTTCATCAATTGAATAGAATATGCAGGGGAACATTCCTTGGCTTCCCATTGCCCCCACTTCACACTAACATCTGTTACTTTCTTGCCTCACCTCATTCTTGACCAGACACCTTTCACACTGAATTTCCTTCCAGACCCACTACCTATTCTCTCCTCTGAAAAACTTTGATCACTGTACTCCTTTCTGTACTCTCTCCTGCCTAGCACTTTCCCCAGTCATGCATGTGAAGTTTTGGTCTTTGGCTGCATAACAATACTTGTTCTCCATAATATGTGAGACGTTGCATACACTCTCAACCAGGCAATGCCCTTTTCCTTGCACTTTCTCCATTTGCTACTCTCGCTGTTAGCCCCCAAAACTAAATCTTTATAAAACAACAATCCATATTCTCTACGTTTCAATTGCTGATTGTCTTTTCATCAGGTTATATGACTCTAATTTACCCTGATAAAGAATCTACTCATCCTAAGAAGATCATTGGGAAACTTAAATATCTCCCACTCAGAAATTCTTAAATGCTGGCAAACATGAGTAATCCTTCAAGAGGAAACATGTGATACACTATCAGACAGATTCAACTATTAGTGATCTAGAAGGATAAATTGCTTACCTGTAATCCTAGTTCTCTTTCAGGGGAATACTCATCAAAGTCATAAGCTTTTTTGACCCCACAGTACCTCCTGCATCCCACCATGCCCCACATGTGACAGGTCAGGTTGCTTTAGTGTATTAACAATATAACCGCTGCTGCTTTAAGTATTCATTCGGGGAGGAGGGAGGGTTGCTTATGACTTTGATGAGTATTCCCATGGAAGAGATCTAGGATTACAGGTAAGCAATTTATCCTTCTCTTTCAGGCGATACTCATCAATAGTCATAAGCACTGAAAAGAGTAGCTAGCCCATCCCACTCCCCTTCGGAATAGAATCATTTAATAGCAGCTGAAAATAAATCACTCGAAGAGGTTTTGCAAAGAAGCATGCCCTACTTTAGCATCAGCCCGAGTGTCTGAGTCAAGACAATAATGCTTAGTAAAAGTATGCACCATCTCTATATTGCAACCTTGCAAATTTCCTCGATGGGTACATTTCTGAGAAGAGCAGCAGTAGCCTCCTTGCCCCTCATAGAGTGGGCTTTGGGAATAGAAGGTAGGAGCTTATTGGCTAACTGGTAGGAAAGCACTACACAAGAGACTATCCACCTAGAGATGGTTTGCTTGCAAGAAGCTATACCAGTTCTCATTGGACCATAGTTGATAAACAGATGGTCAGATTGTCTGATAACTTTTGTTTTGTCTAAATAAAATTTAAGGACTCTCTTAAGATCTAACAAGTGCAAAGCCTTCTCCGCTGGTGGGGAAGGGTTAGGGAAAAATATTGGAAGAGAATTGGTCTGATTAACATGGAAATCGGAAATCCCCATGGGAAGAAAACTCGGATGTGTTCTCATGACTACCCTGTTTGCATTAAATACCAGATAGGATACTTTGGCACATAGAGCCTGGATTTCACTGGCTCTATGTGATGAAGTAACAGCAACTAGATAAGCTGCTTTCTTAGTCAGGTGTTGTTAGGAAGCTCTGTGCATTGATCTGAATGGGGGGGGGGGGTGGGGGTGGGTGTGGCATTAGTTTGGAGAGCACCACATTGAGTTCCCATGGAGGGGAAAGGTGATCTTACCAGAGGGTAGCCTACTGGGAGCTCATTGACAACAAGCATTTGACAGAAGGACACCTGTGTGGCAGACTTTCTGTAGACAGTAATAGCTGCAAGGAGTGACTTTATAGATGGAAACTGCAGGCCAGACCTCACTAAATGTAGAAGATAAGGTAAGATGGCATTTTCTTGTCCCAAAATCGGATGATGACCATTCTGTGCACACCTCAAATAGAACAGTTTCCACTTGGATGCATATGATTTTCTGGTCGAGGGCTCCTGGACTCTCTCAAAATGTCCATACAGTCCTGTGAAAAAACCTATGTGTCCATACTGGAAGAACTCCGGAGCCACGCTGTCAAGTTCAGCAAGGGCAGGTTGGGATTGAAAAGCTGTCCTCAGAACTTTCAAAGGAGATCCTGTCTGCATGGCAACCTCTTGGGTGGTCTTTCTGATACCTGTAGAGCTTGTTGATCACTGAAGGAATCAATGGAATAGGAGGAAACGCGTAGAGAAATCTTACTAGCCATTTTATCAAAAGGGCATTCCACTTTAATCCAGGTCGGGAGCCCTTGAATGCGTAGCCTTGGTATTTTTTGTTGTTTTTATCTGCAAACAGATCTATTTGCGGTTGCCCCCATTCCTAAAAGCTGTCTTGTGCGACAACTTCATTTAGAATCCAGTTGTGAGTTTCAGCAAAGTTGCGAATAAGAGTCTGCTTGGGTGTTTAGTGTCCCTGGCAGGTGGATGGCAGAGATTGTCAGGCCCCTGGTAATTAGTTACTTCCAGGTGGCTTGTGCTTTTGTGATAGGTGACGGTATTGAGTTTCTCCTTGTTTGTTCAAGTAATGTATTGTGGTTGTGTTGTCTGTTTGTATCAGGAGAGAGCTTGTCTTTTATGGATGAATAAAAAGACTTGAGGACGAAATTGACTGCCCTCAGCTCCAGCATGTTGATGTGGTACAGCTGCTCCTTGTCCAACCACAGGCTTTGTGTTTGTAGCGAGCCCATGTGAGCTACCCAACCCTGAAGAGAAGCATCCGCGATAAGAGTCTTCATGGGAAGTTCCTGGTGAATGGAAAGTCCTACCATGAGGTGTTGACTCTTCATCCACCATGCAAGCGACTGTCTGGCATCTTGTGAGAGAACCACTTTGTCATCCCAGAGGTCCAAAAACTGAGACCACTGATCTTCCTGAGCTTGCTGTAGTGACCGTATGTGTAACCTGGCATTGAGGACTATGAAGATGCAAAAAGTCATCTACCCCAGTAATAACTCCACTTGTCTGGCCAATGGATGAGGAGAGTGGAGGAGAGTGTAACATTTCATATTTATTGAGGGTAATCTCTCCTCCGAAGGACACACTCTTGCGTCTTTTGTATCTAGAGTCGCTCCCAGGTAGTGTATCTTTTGAGCCGGTACTTGCATAGACTTTTTGAAGTTGACTTGTAAGCCCAGATCTTGTAGGGTTTTGCGGCAGATCTGAAAATGTTCCTGCATTAGCCACAGGGAGGACCTTTTGATCAGCCAGTCGTCTAAGTATGGGTAGACAAATATTGTCTTCCTCCGCAGGTATGCTGAGACTACTGCCATGCATTTCGAGAACGTGTGAGGTGCTGATTTGAGCACGAAGGGCAGTAATTTGTACTGGTAATGCTTGGATGCCGCTCTGAAGAGCAGAAATGTCCGATGTTTCCTGCCAATCGGAATGTGGAAGTAGGCATCCCGAAGATCGATGGCGCACATCCAGTTCCCCTAATGGAGTTCGCGTTAGATCTGGTGAAGGGCAAGCAACCTGAAATTCCTGTTGCAGATGAACGTGTTCAGAAGTCTTTAGTCTAAAATGGGCCTGAACTCTCCATTTGGGCCTTTTTTCTGGACCACAAAGTAGCGGGAGTATATTCCAAGTCCCTTTTTTTTATAGAGAATGGGACCTTCTCCTCTATGGCTTCCTTTTGGTACAGCGCATCTACTTTAATTTTTGCAATATGGCTCGTTGATGACAGAATGTTTTCCTTAGTGGGACAGCACGAGGGGGGACTTGATCCTGAGTGAGTAACCATTTTGAACAATATACAAGACCCACCTGTCATCTTGCCCACTTGTCCAGGTGTTTGACAATACTTACCCTCCCTACCCCACCAGTGTGGGAAACGGAGAAGGGGGAAGTGGCCGCTCATTTTTTTGGGTGGTGTCTTGGAGGAGGATGCTGTTGGACAAGAAGCTCCTCTTCCTTGAGCTGGTCAGTGGAGATAGCAGTGTGACCGAGCTTGAACTCTGGAATGCAGAGTGACAAATTTACCGATGCAACAACCTTTTTTGTCAAGAGCACCCACACTCTTAAGGAACTGAAGACATGGTGTTTTACTTTAATTTTACTGAAAAAGCCTACCCAACAAGGCTTTTTAGCTGTGAGAATATCTAAGAAGCACTAGACCTCTGGGTGCAGATGTGTTTCTTTTCAGCATGTCAAGCCACAGCAAGCATCGATTGACATTTCTCCCAAGCTTGCAAGTCTGTGTTAGGGAGCACTTCACTGAATAAAAGAACCACCTCTGAAGCTCCTAAGGCAGGATTTGATTGAACACATACAAATTCTACTTTTCAGAATACAAAGAGAGCTCTTAAGGCACCACAGATCTTTTTATTACAGCAAAAAAGTAGTTTGTTCTTGTGTGATATGACCCAAAACAACTGGAAAATCTCTCCCTGTGGAGGCATTAAGTCCTCTCCGATTCATGGTGATCAACAAGGAGCCTTACTTATGACTACTCCTGCAGCAGTAAGTTATTTGGTTTATTGTCTTCATCCTCATTCCGGGTGGGCTAGAAGTAAGAAATTCCTTTCAAAGGCATTTGAGTCAGCACTAAACATGAACCTTGAGTGCATCTGTGGCTTTGTTTCTTTCTTCATCTCTGACATCTCAATTTTTGCTAATTAGCAGGGCCTACCTCTTTCGCCTGTTTTTAAGATAAGGTCAGTAATAGGTGCGTCTTTGGGGGTCTACACACATATGCCGATAGTGTCTTTCCTCCTCCCAAAAACATTTTGAGTGCCCTATGTTACTAAAAGAGCTGCATGCCGCAGGTGTTGAATGTGTTCTAACAACTACGCTGGGTGCTGTTGAACTTGTAGTTATCAGAACAGTCATGCTTAGGGTCGAAGTCACTAGTGCTGCACCACTGGGGCAGCAGCAGGTCCTGAGGGTGCACAAGATGGTCTGTGTGATGGAATGACTGACAGTATGGCTTGTTAGATTTGTTCTGTTCAAGCCCCAGCAGAAATAGGTAGCTTGCTTAGGTTAAGCCAAGCTTCAGTTTCTCCACTATGAGGGATCAGGTCTGAAGCAAGAACAACAATTTCCTGTATGTCTCCTTTTCTCTTTATGTTCCTGATGAGAAAAATGTTTTATATTTCCTGTGCCCTTTGATCTCCCTAAAGAATACCTCCCAAAGTGCTTATTTGAGTTGCATTTTAGCCAGACTCCTCCTTAAAAGACAGAAACAATGCTGTCCCACACCAGAAAGTATTGCGCCAGAATAAGGGCACTGAGTGCAACCACTGATGACATGGTTTGATCTGAATCAAAAGTAACACATGATGGACGAATGCTGACCAATGCAAACATTCACCCCCAGTCACAAGGATCTGGGCTTAATCCATCGTTCTTTTGCTCACCACGCCACCCCAGTTTGGACCCAGCCATATGCAAATCAGTCTTGACCCTGTCCCTCATGGGAACAGTCCACCCTGAACTGCCAAGCCAGGTCCTCCCTGGAGCGGAAACAAGCATCCTGGGACCGGTTTCGGAGCCTCACCCCTCTGCCGCTCGTGAGCCTGCATTTGCTGGAAACGGATCCCTGACTCGAGGACTGCGAGGTCCAGCAGCCCTCCACCTTCCTGCTGCTGCCTCTTCCTCTAGCCTCCGCCCCTGGACACTATTTTAATCCTCGGGGCCCCCGCTTTGCGGGTGCCGCTCGTGAGCCTGCATTTGCTGGAAACGGATCCCTGACTCGAGGACTGCGAGGTCCAGCAGCCCTCCACCTTCCTGCTGCTGCCTCTTCCTCTAGCCTCCGCCCCTGGACACTATTTTAATCCTCGCGGCCCCCGCTTCGCGGGAGCCGCTCGTGAGCCTGCATTTGCTGGAAACGGATCCCTGACTCGAGGACTGCGAGGTCCAGCAGCCCTCCACCTTCCTGCTGCTGCCTCTTCCTCCAGACTCCGCCCCCTGTGTATCGTATTAATTCCGTGTGCGTAGTTTCGCAGCGCGGAACACAGCGCGGGCGAAGCTCGGGCCAAGGGCGGGCCCGTCTGAGCCCGTCAGAGACCGACAGAGGCCGGGACGGGGCACATCTCTTGGCTCCCCAGGTGAGCACTATGTGAGTGAAGTTATCGTTTGTTCCGTTTTGGACTGACTGCCGAGTCCTAGTGTGTCGGATGCTTATCAGGCACACATTTATCTGATCACCCCTACAGTATTTCACAAAAGCAGGCAATGGCCACTGCTGGCACGAAGAAGGGCCGGAAGTCTCTCTATGGGCCTGGAGTGGCTGGAATCCTGGACAATTTTATCTCGAGGGCCGCGTCAGTCTTACAGAAGGAAATTGAGCTTACTGAGAAAAGACTCTCCCTCGACCAAGTGTTTACTAAACGCTCATCACTGGGCAATAATGCTCTAGCAAAGTCACCTGTAGTTACAAACTTGCCTACTCCAGCCTTCGACACTAATTAATTGTTTTTGAGAGAAAACGAGAATGTTGCTGTAATGGCAAATAGTAATGTCTGCAATTTATCTGAACGAGGTGACTCCACTGGTCCTGATTCTCCCACACCTATGAACTCTGCAGGAACAACTAGATCCGGCCTACCCATACGTATTGATGCTACCCATGCCAAATTGACAGAACAGGTCGTGAAACCTAAGCGGGGCGGAACAGTGTTGCCCAATAAAAGATCTAAAATTCAAAAACGGGCAAACACTGGAAAATCTGACCCCGTGGTTAACGTAGACCTGACAGTTGGAGGTTCTGAGGGCCTGATGGGACCAGCACCGAATAAAGATTATTGGCTAAGAATGGAACAGCTACTTATTGCGACCTGTCGCCCCATTTGAAACAGACTTGACTCTATGGAAAATAGACTTTCTAATTTAGAATCATTGGTTGCTGTATTGTCCGGGGCTAAGGGGACATGGGATAGGGGGGGAACTAAAGAAAATGTAGCCGAGTCTACTTGCTCTGCTCCTAATCTACTTAATGCATTGACAGATACAACGGAACAACTTACTTTGCAGGGTAAGGGTCTGGCCAACGACATCCAAGCAGTCTCCAATGACCATATTCCATCAACCTCCGCAGGGATTTCAAGGAGTGGGGCGAGTCATGCCATTGACAATCCACCGCATGAGTTAAGAGAACCTGACTTTACTTTACACAAGCAGTCAGGGTATCCCCTCGTTCCCAAACTACCTTGCCTGGATCTCCCACCTGAATCTGTGCCATATGTGGTGGTTCTCGCAGGTGTTCCCACCCTGAATCATGGATCAAGGGAGGCTTTTCCCCGACTTATAAAAACGAATGTATGCACTGGTTAAACTGTAACAAACCCCTCCCGAATCAGTGCAGAAGCGAGATATTATTCGCAAGGAGGATAAACTGGGTAGGTCAAAGAATCAAGGACGTTCCGGGTGATTGTGTTGTAATCAATTTTAGAGAAACTAGTTCTGTTAGGCACATTTGTACATTCCAGTCTGGTAGCTACACTAGTCCCCATTCAGCTATAAAAGCTCTCCCACTTACCTATTTTTATCCGGGACCCCAGAATTTTGGCATTGATATTTCCCGTAAGGGAGGGGTGGATAGCTTGAGAACTGGCAGGGCTGGACCCCCTTCTCTGCCCTTCTAATGTAAACCAAGTCCACGATCGATTTTGCCCGCCCCCACTTGAAGCTTTCCACCATATCAACAGATATAGTACCCTTGACCAGGTGGATTGACGCCCAAACTATAGTGTCCCGACTGCTCACACTGGGGAAAAGAAAGGGCTATTGGTCACCGATCCAGGTTCTCTGGTTTGGAAATTCAACCCTTTCCTTCTGGGGCTATCAGAAACTTCACACAGCTTGGCTGTGGAAGAGGTTTCATCTCGGAAAAACACTAAGAGTCCATCTAGTGAGCCATACTCATCTCCAGTGTTGGGGGGGCTGATAGCAATGGAAGGGTCGGCAAATGGGCTTGTGCAGGAAATCCCGGACAGGGCAACTATCTCACCATTTACTATCAGTTCTGCTGCTGACCAGACTCCGGCCACAAGCAAATCAAAGTCGAGTACCAGTCTGCTCTCATGGAATGTGGCAGGCCTCAAGAGCAAATTGATATGTGAAGACTGGGGCACTTTCATAGATAATTTCGATGTCTGTTTAATGCAAGAGACATGGGCTTTAGAAAACTTCCAAAGGGTGGGCTTTGTATCTTTTAACACACTAGCAGTAACTAGCGGTAGGGGGAGACCATCAGGGGGCCTTACCACCTGGGTGGCTCTCCACCTGGGTGCCTCAGCAAGGCAGCTCCACACTAATTCAGATGACATTCAATGTATTTTACTTGAGCTGCCTAAAAACATCCACTTGGCTCTCCTGAATGTCTATTCTAGACCCTCCCAGGGTGGCCGGGAATCTAAGGTCATAGAACAGCTAAATAAATTCATCCTGTCCCTGGACCCTGGATATTCCGTGATAGTGGGTGGCGATTTTAATTGCCAATATGAACCACTTAGTGTGTCGGCCTTAGACGATCCAACTGCCGAAAATGAACACCGGAATATTCCTGATCCTATGATTCCTAAGGTCAAAGCCTGGACTCCTTTAGTTCTTCAGATTTTCGCACTCACTCTCTCTCTATCCTTGAGGGCATGTAATGGCAGATTTGATTCTGATAGACCAGGATGAGCTACCTTTAACAGAGTTGGACAAACTTCTATCCTAGACTACATTCTTATTGAAACTAGATCGTGGGATAAGGTGCTCGATTTCAGGGTGTCAGAACGGGATGATAGTGATCATAACGCCCTGGTTATGACACTTAAACCAGGTAGTTGGGGTATGAGTAGCTACGACATATCAGTATCTCCCATAGTACAACCTCTTATCCTGCATAACAACAGACGCAGAGTAAGATGGCCCCGTATTGTTGCCAGTCCAAATAAATTGTCAGAAATTTATAGTCTTGCTTTACCCCATCTCATTGGAATGGCTGAGGCTGGGCCTAACCGTATCCCCATAGAAGGGGTGACCGGGCCTACAGGCATTCATCTACAGTTAGTAAACAAACTCTCGGAAGTGTTCTGTCCGATTGGGAACGCGAGGCCCCATTTGCCCAAAAGGCAATTGTGGTATTCTGCTGAGTGCAGGAAGTCGAAGAGCGACCTGCTCATGGCTATTAAGGCCTTGGATAAAGACAGGACTAAAATATTGAGGGCACAGTATAAACAAACATTAGAAAGGGCAAGAAAGGCCTGGGAGGTTGACATGTGGAAGGAGCTAAGACTAAGTTTGCAGGCTAAGGACTTTAAGGGCTTCTGGTCCATTGTTAGCAATGGCAGAAAAGAATCAGGAACTACCTCATTCCCTAATATAGCCCCAGCAGTATGGGAAGCTCATTATGGGGGCCTTTATTCAAGCTTAAACGACAACACATTACCTATAGCTACCTTTCCCCCCAGACTTGTATGTCGAGCTGAGGCTGCTATGGCGATAACGATAAAGGAGGTGGAAATCGCTATACATCTGCTGATACCTAACAAAGCGCCGGGACTGGACAAAATCCCTGGCGATCTTTATCGTTCGGAACCAAAGATATGGGCGCCGTATCTCTGTTCTCTATTTAATTCTATTCTGATGGGTGCGGAACTCCCAGAGTCTTGGCCCGGTGCGGAGATCGTGCCGATATTCAAGAAAGGTTGCCCCCTACAACCCTCAAATTATAGGCCCATCAGCCTAATTGATACCACACAGAAGCTGTTTGGACGTATAATATGGGACAGATTACAGACCTGGGAGACAGATAACAACATCCTAAGTTTCTTGCAAGCGGGTTTTAGAAAGGGAATCTCTACTGTTGACCAGACTTTCCGACTTCAGGTTATACACTGGAAGACCGTGAGTCTAGAGGGTGGCAGCCTCTATCTCATCTTTGTTGACCTGAGGTCGGCATTTGACCTGGTACCGCGAGAAAACCTGTGGAGGGTTCTCCGGGCTCTCAATGTCCCTTTATATCTTTTGGATGTTTTGAGTAGACTCCACACGGAAAACTTCGCCCAGGTCAGATGCGGGAAACATGGAGAGTTGTCCGCCCGCTTCCCTGTTAACCGTGGAGTCCGTCAAGGATGCGTGCTGGCACCCACGTTATTCTGTATATACATCAACGGGCTCATTAAACATCTGGAAGGTATCAGGGACACAGATGTGCCAAGACTTGCTACGGGTACGGTGCCAGCGTTGATGTTCGCTGACGACACCTTGTTGTTGTCGCGAACATCAACTGGTATCCAGCGCATCTTGGATGGCTTTGTGGATTTCTGTGCCGAAAGAGGCCTGGAGATTAATTTAGCTAAAACTAAATTTATGATTCTTAACCCCCCCCAAGCACACACGGCCAAACCCAGTACTGAATGGTGTTTACCTTGAGCGGGTAACAACGTTCGGATATCTGGGGATCATACTCCAAGAAAACTTTGGATGGGGGGGGACAAATTGCTAACTCCGTGCTAAAACTTGCCCAAACCACTGGGGGAATTTCCCAACTCTTTAGAGGTTCGGTTTCCAAACCAGTGGCACCAGCAATAGAAATCTTCAGGACCCAAGTAAGAGCAGCCTCCACTTATGGAGCATAATTGTGGGGTCATTCTAGAATACATAGCCTGATCGGGACCGAAAATTTCTTTGTGAGGAGTCTGTTGGGTCTGCCCCCTAGCTCCCCGTTGGTCCCTATCAGGTTGGATTGTGGGTTGATACCCATGGAAGAGGCGGTAACACTGCGTCCACTGATATACTGGAAGAGACTCTGGTCCAACGCAGAGTTGGGTTCCTATCGGGGGGAATTCAAGGGGGTTTGGCCCCTAATTAAAAGCAAGAATATTCCCTGGTTGAGATTTGTTACGGATACTTGTACCAAGATTGGCCTACCTAACTTATGGGCCTCTCCGGAGGCTTCATGCTCTGCCTTATCAAGAACAAAACTGGCCGAACAGTTCAGAAATTATCACCTCATGCGTCTGCATGAGTGTTCTGATATCGGTAGGCTGACGGTCGAGTTCCTTCAAATCAAAGATAATTATAGGAGAGAGTTTTTAGACTTGATTTGCCCCCCGGCTGCTAGGAAGCTTTACTGACAACTGAGAATGGGCAGTCTTTCGCTCAGGTCTTTCACCTCCAGGTGGGATGTAAACAACACTACTGCCTGCCCGGCTTGTGGCTATAGACTGGAGGACGAAAAACACGTTTTCTTTTTTTGTCCTATATACCATCTACAAAGAAAACGTTGGGTCAAGCCTATATGTAACAACCTGGGATTCAGAGAGTGCGAAAAGGCTCTGAGAGTTCTGAAGTATGACACCCAACCTCTAATAGTCTTTGCAGTTTCCTGGTTTCTCAATGTTATGTGGATAAAACGTAGGAAATTTTTGTAATTAACTCGAAAGCCTAAATATTTTCCTCTTGTATTGTATGAATGTTTTTATGCAATATCTTACAACTGCGAATTGATTTGGGTATTTTTAACTGTGAATTGTAATATCTTATGTTGCTTTTATGGCCTTTGGGGCCGAAATAAAGTTTAACAATGGCAAATGGGGGGGAGGAGCCTAGCGCGCATCCAAGATGGTCGCGTGAGCGCAGGGCTCCCCGGACCCTTGCTGCTCCTCGGAATTTATCCTGAGAATATCCTGATGTGGTTTATGGAATCTGGCAGATGAAGACCGGCTGAGCACGTATCTCTTTTCAGAACTCGAATCGGACCTGGGAATCCTGATTTGTCGTTGTTCGAACTTTTGGGACCCACCCGACGGAGGTGCCCGGGGCGAGGGTGAACCGTGGAGCCGTGTCGTAATTGAACAACAGCGGCTGCAGTGCGGTGCCAGTGGCCGCTCTACCACTTTCGGTTTCACTTTGGACTTCAGGGGGCTGGCCTGCGAACGCACTTGATGTGGCGAGGTGTTTCCTTGGCCTCTGCACGAGGCCTTGTCTCCACCGGCCACTAGTGTGCCCATCGCCTTGGGTCCCCCCGCACCGCTATCTTGTGGTCCTTGGTGAGGCGCTGGTCTGCGGTGCCGGTGCCCCTACGACTCTTGATCGGCGGTCCCCTTCGTTATCCGTGACCACATGGGGGGCAAGGGGGGCCCCGAGGGGCGTAAGACTAAGGCCTCCCTCCGCGGGGGACCGGTCCAGGCCAACAACATGGACCGCTACACTCAGGGCAGAGGGTCTCCTGGAGCGACCGGCCCCCCCCCCGGATGCCGCCGGCGGTGGCACGACCGTTTCTCCGGAGCTTTCCCTGCAGGACATCATGGGCGCCATTGATGGCATCAGGGAAACCATCGCCACGCAATACGAGGCCCTGGCCCGTAAAATCGACACGGTGGCAATCGATGTCACCTTAATTCGGGCAGACCTCTCCAAAACGAACGAGAGGGTTCAGGCTCTCGATGCGCGGACCTCCACCCTTGGTGCGGATGTGTCGGACCTGCAGGCCGCGCTGGGTGACATTAAGGCGGTCAACGATCAGATGGCTCGGCGGCTGGAGGACTTCGAGGGACGGGCTCGACGCAACAACATCCGTGTCATAGGCGTACCGGAGTCCTCTGACAACCGCCCGGTTGACCTCCTGGTCGAGGAACTCATCCTCCAACAGTTGGCCCCTGCAGGCCTAAGCAAGTTCTTTGCCGTGGAGCGGGCACATCGAGTTCCGGGCGGTCGGCCGCGGCCGGGGGCCCCCCCGAGGCCTATCGTGGCCAAACTGTTCCACTATAGAGACCGAGATGCGATTCTGCAGGCCTCACGGGTCCACGGCCCGGTTCGTCATGAGAACTCATCCATTAACTTTTATCCGGACTTTACCCAACTTGTCCAGAAACAGCGGATGGGATTCCAGGGGGTGAAGCGTCGTCTCCGTGAACTGGGCCTAAAGTACTCTATGCTCTACCCTGCAAAACTCCGAGTGGAACATGAGGATCGGACTGCCTTTTTTGACTCTCCTGTGGCCGTGAGTGACTGGCTGGACTCGCTGCCGGACAGAGGTGGCCGTCCTGGGCCCTCTGCGGGCGCCGAAGGTGACGGGTCCCCTTTGGAGTGACTTTTGGTCCTTGATTCTGCCATTTTGCATTGTTCAGATGGGTTTTACTTCTTTTGTTCATTTTGTCTCGCTAGGACCTGTGTGGGGGGCGGGCGGGGACGGGTCCCTTTCCTCCTCCGGGGTCTTTTCGTAGAATGGGGTTAGGAGGGCGACAGGCACACTGCAAGTTGGGGGGGTTTTCTGGCCCGCAGGGGTGCAGGGAGTTGTTTTTGGGGGGGGGGTTGGGGGGAGGGAGGGGTTGTTTTGCTGTGTGTTTTTCGTTTGCAGGGCGAGGTACTGATTTTTGTCCAGATTCGGGAACTGTGCTACTGAATGGGGGGCCTTTGATCTGCTGGAGGGGATGGGGGGGGACGGGTTGAGGCTGATGTCGTGGAACGTCAATGGGTTGGGGGACCGTATCAAACGGGGTGTAGTACTGCAGTATTTGCGCCGTCTGACTCCTGATGTGGTGTTTATCCAGGAGACGCATCTGTTTGGTAATGTTTGTCATGCAATGAACAGGGGGGGATACCGCCTCGTGGCCCATTCTGGTTTCACGACTGGTTCCAGGGGGGTGGGCATTCTCCTGCGATCCTCACTTCCGTTGGATATCACTGGGGTAATCTCGGACGACAGAGGGCGCTATGTGTGTCTGACTGGAAGGTGGGAGGGGCAGCCCCTTTCCTTGGTCTCAGTTTACGTCCCCCCGGGCCTCCAGAACTCCACCTTTGCGGACTTGGGTCGAATGCTGCTTGAACTTCCGGATAGTCTTTTGCTCATGGGCGGGGACTTTAATTCGGTGGTTTCGGGTGACCTGGATCGTCACCCACCCAGGGCCCTCCCCGCTGCCCAGGCATGGCTTGGTGGACTGCTGGAGACCTTCGGTCTGGTAGATAGTTGGAGATTAATGCATCCGACCCAATGTCAGTACACCTTTCACTCTGGGGCGCATGGGAGTCTTTCTAGGTTAGACTATTTCCTTATGCCCGCGGCACAGACTGGTCGGATACGAGAGATTAGGCACCTGGCGCGGGGTATCTCCGATCATTCCCCGCTGTGGTTGCTCTTTGACACCGAGTCGCGGTCTGCAGGGCGGATCGCTCCCATCAACCCGTGGTACCTGCGAGACCCTACGACTCGCGACAGTCTGGTTAAGGCTATGGACCAATACTTCCTTGAAAACGAGGGGTCGGTGTCGTCCGCAAGGTCCCTGTGGGAAGCCTTTAAAACCGTAATCCGCGGACACGCCCTCTCCCAGATAGTGGTGGCTAAGAAGCATAAGAGTGAGGCAGTGGTGAAGCTGGAGACTGACATCTCGGGGCTGGAGTCGGCCTTGGAGACGGGTGTCACTCCGGACGGGCTCCATGCCCTCAGCCTGAAACAGTTTGAATACAGGTCTCTTGTCACTGACGCTGCCAAAACGATGTATAGGGAGCAGCAGGGTCGATTGTATGATGCCGGGGACAAGGCGGGAAAGTTGATTGCGTGGCTGGATAAGAAGGAGAGAGTGAATCGTGTGGTCCCGGAGCTGCGTGTCTCGGATGGAGTGTGTCTGACTGAGCCTGGCGAGATTGTGGAATGTTTTGCTGACCACCTCCGGGCCGTGTACTCCCCGGTGACTGATAGGGACGAGGAAGACTCTTGCCTTCTGCTGAGGGATATTGCTTTGCCCTGCCTGTCCGTCGAAGACCGTGAGCAGCTGGACGCCCCCTTGTCCGTAGATGAAATTGCATCTGCGATTCGGTCCCTTCGTTCGGGCAAGGCGATGGGTCCCAACGGTCTGCCTATTGAATTATATAAGTTGCGCCCGGATAAACTCGCGCCCTTCCTCCGTCGTATGTTTCAGGAGTCCCTTGAGGCAGGCTCCCTGCCTGACGACCAGCGTCTGGCTACGATAGTCGTGATCCCCAAGGACGGTAAGCCACGAGACCGCTGTGCCTCCTATAGGCCTATTTCACTGCTAAACGCAGAGCCTAAAATCCTGGCCAAAGTCCTTGCCAATCGTTTGTTGAGCGTCATCTGCGATCTGATTCATCCTGATCAATGCGGCTTCATCCCTCACCGTAACACCGCTCTTAACTTGCGGCGTCTTCACGGCGCCCTCGCCAGGGCGGCGTACCTCTCCGAACCGGCCGTGCTGGTTTCTTTAGACGCCACGATGGCCTTTGACACCATCGAGTGGCCATTCCTCTGGGCTGTCTTGACCAAATTCGGCTTTGGGGAAGGATTTCTTGGCTGGGTGAAGCTTCTTTACACGGGACCCATGGCTCAGGTGGTGGTTAATGGTCGGGTCTCTCGGCCCTTCGCTCTCGGTAGGGGTACGAGGCAGGGGTGCCCGTTGTCCCCTCTGCTCTTTGCTCTTGCCCTGGAGCCGCTCGCTGCTTGGCTCCGCTGGGAGCCCTCGCTCAGAGGGATCCGGTGGGCCCCGGGCTTCGAGGATCGGGTCTCATTGTATGCAGACGATATTCTCCTGTATCTCACCTCGCCGCGGCAGTCGCTTAATGTTCTCTTTGATGTTCTGACTTCCTTTGGGAGAAATTCGGGTCTAACGATCAACTGGTCTAAATCCTGTGTCTATCCTATCTCCGGCGACCCTCCTCTCTTGCCGCCTCGGCTTCCGATCCAATTATCTCTGTCCGGCTTTAAATACCTGGGAATATACGTCTCGATGGACCCGGTGGCTCGCTATGAGCAGAATCTCCTGCTTCCACTTCGGCGTTTGAGGGAGGACACGGCTCGGTGGTGTAAGCTGCCCTTGTCCCCGCTGGGTCGGGCAGCGCTGTTTAAAATGATGTCCCTTCCCAGATTCCTCTATGCACTTCAGAACTCCTTCGATGTCATTCTTGTGTCCTACTTTCGGGAGGTGGAGAGCCTGCAGAGGAGACTGGTGTGGGACGGACGGGCTCGTATCGCTCTGGCAAAGCTTACTCTCCCCTGGTATGACGGGGGCATCGCGCTTCCCGACATTCGCAGGTATTATTGGGCCTCACAGCTATCGGCCATTAACCATGCCACGTATGCGCCTGGCTTGAATCCGGCGTATGAGATGGATAAATTCCTGCTTCCCGGCGGAAATTATAACAGGGCACTTTACTCCAGCTCGGCTGGACGGACCCTTACGGGCCCTACTAAGATTGCGGTACGGATCTGGAGGGCGGCCAATGTAGCCATGGGCTGGAGTGAGCGATTAACATGTGCTACTCCCCTGTTTGCCTCCGACCGACTGGGAAGCCTCTGGACAACGAAGGGGTTTGAACGTTGGGACACGATTGGTATTAGTAGAGTGGGAGACTTATGGATTAAGGGTGCGGTTAAAACATTCGCGGCGCTCCAGAGCGAATACGAACTTACGGAAAGGGAGTTCTTTCGCTACGCCCAGGTTCGGCATGCCCTGCTCTCTGTTTTTGGGGAGGGGACCAAGATCCCGGCTTCTTCGCCCCTCGAGGACCGCATACTCGATGGTCATGTCCCCGACAGTACTATCTCTTTAATTTATAAAAAACTTATCAATAATCGGGCTGACCTCTTGGTGCGCCTCCGGGAGGCGTGGACGGGGGATGGGGTGGAACTGGACGACGAGGACTGGCAGTCCGCACTGTCGTCCCCCAAGGAAGTGGCCATTCCAGCCCGTCTCCGCCTGGTCCAGCTTAAGATTCTCCACCGGGTGTATGTGACGGGTCCCCGTTTGGTCTCGATGGGATTTTCTGAAGACGGGCTCTGTAAGCGGGGATGTGGGCTCAGTGCCACCTTTCTCCATATCCTTTGGGAGTGCCGTGAGGTGGCTGAATACTGGCGCCGGGTTCATGTGGTCATGGGACAAGTCACCGGGGTTGCGCTGTTGCCAGAGGTGCGTCGCTGTGTCCTGAATGTGTGGGAGCCCAATGATTATAACGCGGCTCAGACTCGGTGGGCGGCCCTGGGGAACATGATTGCCAAGAGAGATATAGCGCAGCTATGGGGTTCCCAGCGGCCTCCCACCGTGTCCGTATGGAAGGAGAACATGGACTGGTGCATGTTCAGGGAGAAGACTGTGTATGTGGCTCGTGGTAAACCGGGGGCATGGGGTAGAATCTGGGGGCAATGGAACGCGTATCGTGGGGGTATCTGTACTCCTCCCCTAGTGGACACCGATATTGCTTTGTCCCCCTGACCCTTGATGGTTCCTTGCGACTTTTGGAATAACCGAATATAGACGTTCCTCTCCCGTGACCCCCCCCCGACCTATCAGTACTCCTTCCTCTTGATAGCTATTTGAAGGTCTGAAGTAGAGTCCCCCGGAGGTAGCCTGACCCACACTTTTTGTCCTTATGCCTCGCCTTTTGTTTTTATTTGTTATTTATGTTAAACCTATGTATCCTGCTTCCCTAGTACTATCCGGAGCCGTGTACGGGACCGGGCCCCGGGAGTCGACTACTGCCTTAAGTACTGTATGATCCTTTCGGAATCTAGCGGCCGGCCCTGGTGGTTGTAGGCCCATGCTTGTAATTGATTTATTGTTCAATAAAATTTTCAAAAAAAAAAAACAATGGCAAATGGCTGTGAGAATATCTAAGAAGCACTAGACCTCTGGGTGCAGATGTGTTTCTTTTCAGCATGTCAAGCCACTGCAAGCATCGATTGACATTTCTCCCAAGCTTGCAAGTCTGTGTTAGGGAGCACTTCACTGAATAAAAGAACCACCTCTGAAGCTCCTAAGGCAGGATTTGATTGAACACATACAAATTCTACTTTTCAGAATACAAAGAGAGCTCTTAAGGCACCACAGATCTTTTTATTACAGCAAAAAAGTAGTTTGTTCTTGTGTGATATGACCCAAAACAACTGGAAAATCTCACCCTGTGGAGGCATTAAGTCCTCTCCGATTCATGGTGATCAACAAGGAGCCTTACTTATGACTACTCCTGCAGCAGTAAGTTATTTGGTTTATTGTCTTCATCCTCATTCCGGGTGGGCTAGCAGTAAGAAATTCCTTTCAAAGGCATTTGAGTCAGCACTAAACATGAACCTTGAGTGCATCTGTGGCTTTGTTTCTTTCTTCATCTCTGACATCTCAATTTTTGCTAATTAGCAGGGCCTACCTCTTCCGCCTGTTTTTAAGATAAGGTCAGTAATAGGTGCGTCTTTGGGGGTCTACACACATATGCCGATAGTGTCTTTCCTCCTCCCAAAAACATTTTGAGTGCCCTATGCTACTAAAAGAGCTGCATGCCGCAGGTGTTGAATGTGTTCTAACAACTACGCTGGGTGCTGTTGAACTTGTAGTTATCAGAACAGTCATGCTTAGGGTCGAAGTCACTAGTGCTGCACCACTGGGGCAGCAGCAGGTCCTGAGGGTGCACAAGATGGTCTGTGTGATGGAATGACTGACAGTATGGCTTGTTAGATTTGTTCTGTTCAAGCCCCAGCAGAAATAGGTAGCTTGCTTAGGTTAAGCCAAGCTTCAGTTTCTCCACTATGAGGGATCAGGTCTGAAGCAAGAACAACAATTTCCTGTATGTCTCCTTTTCTCTTTATGTTCCTGATGAGAAAAATGTTTTATATTTCCTGTGCCCTTTGATCTCCCTAAAGAATACCTCCCAAAGTGCTTATTTGAGTTGCATTTTAGCCAGACTCCTCCTTAAAAGACAGAAACAATGCTGTCCCACACCAGAAAGTATTGCGCCAGAATAAGGGCACTGAGTGCAACCACTGATGACATGGTTTGATCTGAATCAAAAGTAACACATGATGGACGAATGCTGACCAATGCAAACATTCACCCCCAGTCACAAGGATCTGGGCTTAATCCATCGTTCTTTTGCTCACCACGCCACCCCAGTTTGGACCCAGCCATATGCAAATCAGTCTTGACCATGTCCCTCATGGGAACAGTCCACCCTGAACTGCCAAGCCAGGTCCTCCCTGGAGCGGAAACAAGCATCCTGGGACCGGTTTCGGAGCCTCACCCCTCATCAGCCAGGCTAGCTTGAATCCAGTGGCGCACGTCTGGGCATACCCTTCCCACTTAGGGTGACAAAAGCAAAAGGAACACATGATGGACGGAATGCTGAACAATGCAAACATTCACCCCCAGTCACAAGGATCTGGGTTTAATCCATCGTTGTTTTGCTGACCACACCACCACAGTTTGGTCTCATCTGAGGCATCACCAACAACTGTAATGTAGGTCTGTAACCAACAAAGACATTTTTTGCACATGGCTGAAAGACTGAAGGCTTGGGAAGGGACATTTTTTTAACAAAAAAAGGGATTTGACAGGAAACCCATACAATAATAAGAGAAGACCCAGCAGCTCCAGATGGACTGAACGTTAGGAAACCGAATGTTTATTTCCTTAGAGATTTTGCAAATCCACAGCAGAGGCTGCATGACTGAGTCAGCCCTAAATTGCTGCCACTGACCTGAGACACTGCCAATCACATCTTGGCTCAGCCCACAGGAGCATTTTAGTCTCACTGACACGCTCTTGTGTATCTGGATGTACTCTTCTTCCTACGGTGTCACCACCGGAATGCAAGGAGCAGCTGCTGCTGTTCAGTGATCCTGGTCGCTCCTTCTCATGCTTCTTCTGAACCGCTGCTAAGAAGCATTGTCAAAGTAAACAACACTGGCTCATAACTCACAATGCAAATCAAAATGCAAACCAGACATATTGGCTTGATGATTGCTAGTTAGGACAGGGCCCTTGACGACCTTGTTCAGCAACAATTTTACTCCTTTAAATCCTGTTCTACTATGCTTCCTGGATTACATTACAGACTGCAATTGTTCCTAAGAAATACAAGATTAAAGTTTGTTATCAACTGATCTTTATATACTATGTTTGTGGGTGCTAATTCACATCTAGAGTACTTTAAATGGGCAAAAGTTTAGCTCAGTCATGTTCCATTATGAATTGGGCTAGAAGAAAATAGAGAGCACAATAAGAACAGTTTGCGATCATTTCTCCTGTGATTGCTCTAAATACATATTAGCTTCCAGCACCAAAACACTTTTCTAAGGGATGAGAATAATTAGCTTTTGAATTGAATGAAACAATCCTTACCCCTCTCGCTGTTTGTCCATCCAAAATTTACAGCTCTTCATCACAAAGTCACAGCCCTTATCTCTTCCCCAATCAAGTTTTTCCGCCATACTATAATTGGCTTTGTACCACCTGAAACAATATTTTCAAACAAACATTGCTACTGAGACACGCCTTCAATACAGTTAGAATAAGACATTCACACTGAGCATATAACTACCTACCTACAACACTAGCTCATAAGAATGCACAGCTAGAGTGACAAGTACATCTTGTTATACAGAGACAACCATCATGATTGGGTTTCACTCATGCCCACGATTAGATGCAGGTAGTAGCTTTCAGGTGCTATGTTAGTTTTAGTTAGAAAATACACAAAGGAAAGGTGTTTCTTCTCACTCCAGGGTTTAAGACAGAAACTTTGCAAACAGTTATGAAAGATACCATAGCAAGACAAACCTAGTTAAAAGAACACAATATCCTCTAAAAGCATGAAGTCTTCAGTGTCACAGTCTTCAAATAGGCTGTTAAAAGATAACTGTTCATTGCTTCATGAAATGTGGCTGATCTGCTGCAATATTGAAACAATGAGAAATGACTCGTCATCCCTTCCAGTAAATGTGCCGCATGAAATGCATCTTGCCTGCTGCAATGTTGACATAACGAGAAATGTCCACGTTTAGTAATCCTTACCGACTGTTATGTTCCAAGAAACATGGGTTACATTACAACTCATCTGCTACTGGGGCCTGAAAAGCTATCCTGCTTTGGTTCTGCTGTCTGTGTCAAATCTTATTTTTTTAAATTATTTTTTTTTTTTTAAATAGTTTTGCATAGTGTAGACTTGTCGCACAAGTTACTTACCTTTGGTAACAATATATCTGTAAGAGACATTAGTTAGTGAGATTCCTTACCTTAGAATTACCCCCAGGCGTCAGACTGGATCCGGAAAGTTTGTCAGCAGTACCCCTGCACGTCGGTAGGTGGCGTTGTGCGACTCCGCATCCGTCGTAGGCGTTGTGATAGCCGGGATGATGTCGCTGCAGCTACTTAGATGCCGCCCTCATGCGCGGACGTCAGTTCTGTACACGACTTTCTGTGCCAGGAACGCAGAGCCATGCACGATACTGACCACTGGTGCATTGAAACTAGGGCCCTGAAAGGGATGACCTTAACCCTAGAAATCAGTTCGCAGAACGTGGAGGCTGGGTGGGGCGGTAAGGAATCTATCACTAACTAATGTCTCTTACAGATATATCGTTACCGAAGGAAAGTAACTTGTGCATCTGAAAGAGACACGTTAGTGATAGATTCCTTACCTTAGAATAGATACCCCAGCAATCTAGATCACACCAGAAAGTCACGGAGAACAGAACGCCCAAAGAAGCAGTCTCTCCGGACTTGGCTATCAAGGCGATAATGCTTAGTAAAAGTGTGCTGCGATGCCCACCCGTGGCTGCCTGACAGATGTCTTGCAGGGAGACACCACGTCCGAATGCAGTAGTAGCTGCTGTTGCCCTGGTGGAATGGGCCCGCAGCCCCACGGAGGCTCCTTTTTAGCCAGAGAATAACAGGCTTTTATACACAAGACGACCCAGCGGGAGATTGTTCTCTTGTGTACAGCCTGACCTTTCTTGGGGCCTACATAGCCAACAAAGAGCTGGTCATCCACCTGGAATTGTAGTGTGAGATTAAGGTAAAACAAGAGCGCACGGTTTGGGTCCAGACGGTGGAGCCTCTCTTCCTCTCTGGAAGGGTGCGGAGGCGGAAAGAAAGTGGGCAAGGTGATAGTTTGCCCTATATGGAAGGCAAAAAGGCCCTTTGGCAAAAAGGAAGGACGAGTGCGGAGCACAACCTTGTCCGAATGAACAGACAGAAAGGGAGGTTTACAGAAAAGAGCATGGAGCTCACTCATGCGCCTAGCGGAGATGATGGAAACCAGGAAAGCAGTCTTTAAGGTTAGTAAACAAAGAGGACAGTTGTGAAGCGGCCCAAAGGGAGAGCACATCAAATAGGTAAGAACAAGATTCAAGTCCCACTGCGGCATCACAAAAGGAATAGGAGGGAAACGGTGAGTAATCTATTTACAACAGGGGATATGAAAAGAGAGGGCTGATCAGGGAGCCTGAGAAAGGCTGAAATCGCAGAATGGTAGCCCTTAATAGTGCCCAGAGCAGGGCCATGCCGGGCCATATAAAGAAGGAACAAAAGGACTTCTGAAAGAGGGGCAGAAAGAGGATCCACAGACTTTGCTGGGCACCATGCCACAAATTTGTTCCACCTGCAGGCGTATACCGATTTAGTGGAGGGACGCCTGGCTGCCAGAATGACATCACAGACTTCAGGAGGCAAGTGAAATGGAATCAACTGTCGCCGCTCAATCTCCACGCAAGGAGGTGGAGGACCGTCCCCTGCTGCTGCGACAGAAGATCCTCCCGAAGAGGCAGTCGGATCGGGGAATCCACGCTCATACTGATTAGCTCGGGATACCAAACTCTTCGAGCCCCGTTTGGGGCCACAAGAATGACTTGGGCCCGGTCGCGCCTGATCATCTTCAGCACTCTTGGTAGAAGTGGTATGGAAGGAAAGGCGTACAATAGACCGCAACTCCACTCGTGACGAAAAGCGTCGCCGAGCGAGTGCCGCCATGGAAATTCCAACGCGCAGAACTGCTGACATTGCGCGTTCTCTTCAGTGGCAAATATATCTAACCAAGGCTCTACCCACTGTTGAAAGAGACCTTGCGCCACCTCAGAGTGAAGACGCCATTCGTGATCCATCATGCACCGGAGGCTGAGTTTGTCCGCCCTGGCGTTCAAAGAACCTGCCAATTCCAGTGGAGCGGGAGGAGAGGCTCATCTAGCTTCCCCCGGAGGGGGGGGGGGGGGGGTACACGCAGGGACTGGGGATGGATCTGTCCGGCTTATGCTCATACACGCTATCGTTGGTTGGATACAGTATGGTGCGGTCGGGGGGAGGGAGCTGGGAGGTGGGGGGGAAGAGTTGGGGAGTTGGTTTTCATCTGAAATGCATTCCAAGTATCCTATTATGATAAAACTGTCAATGTCATGATTAGTGTGCTGCTTGGGCCGATACCTCTGGGGATACAGGGGCCGTCAATTTATGTGTTTGTTGACTAATAAAAACAATTTTCAAAACAAAAAAAAGAACCTGCCAAGTGTTGAACCACCAAAGAAATGTTTTGATGTTCCAGCCATGTCCAAAGACGCAGAGCCTCCTGATATAGGGTCCACGGCCCCACCCCGCCTTGCTTGTTACAGTACCACATGGCAGTGGTGTTGTCTGTGAACACCTGCACTACTCTCCCCTTGACAGAGGGAAGGAATGCCTTTAGTGCAAGTAGGATTGCCCGGAGCTCCAGAAGGTTGATATGGAGGTTGGACTCCGTTGGAGACCAGAGGTCTCTGACCTCCGCCTCTCCCATGTGGCCGCACCATCCCAGAAGGGACGCATCTGTAACCACTGTGTGCTCTGGTTGGGGAAGGGAGAGCGATCTGCCGCTGACCCAATGCTGGTTCGTGAGCCACCACTGCAATTGTCGTGCAGTGTCCTCCGAGATCTGGACGTACTCGGACAGGTTCCCCTGATGCTGCACCCACTGGAACTTCAGGTCCCACTGCAGAGCCCGCATATGCCATCTGGCATATTGGTCAGCAGGATGCAGGAGGCCATGAGGCCCAGCAGCCTCAAGGTCATCCTGACCGAAACCCAGGACAAGGGCCGAAAAATCTGAATCATAGCCCGAATGTCCCGGACTCGCTGATCGGGAGGATAAACCCGAAACCGTGCCGTGTCCAGAACCGCTCCGATAAAGAGGAGCTTCTGAGAGGGAATCAGGTGCGACTTCGGCACGTTGAGGGAGAACCCCAGCAAATGCAGGAGGTCGGCCGTAGTCTGGAGGTGGGAGACGACTGCCTGGGGCGAGCCCGCCTTTAACAACCAGTCGTCGAGATAGTGGAAGACTGAAACCCCTGATCTGCACAGATGAGCTGCGACCACCGCCATCACTTTTGTGAACACCCGAGGGGCGCTGGTAAGGCCAAAAGGGAGCAACGTGAACTGAAAGTGCTCGTGGCCTACCGTGAACTGCAGGTAATGCCGGAGGGCGATATGAAAGTAAGCGTCCTGCAAGTCCAGCGCTACCAACCAGTCTTGCGAGTCTAGGGCATACAAGACCTGAGCAACTGTGAGCATTTTAGACTTCCCCTTCCGGAGGAAGCTATTGACGTTCCGAAGGTCTACGATAGGACGCAGGCCCTTGTTCTTCTTTGGAACCAGGAAGTAGTGGGAATAACAACCAAGACCCACTTCTGGCATCTGAACACGCTCAATGGCCCCCTTGGCCAAGAGGGCCTCAGCTTTCTGCTGGAGAAGTGTCAAGTGATCTCCCGACATGCGGTGGAACTGTGTTGGCATGGCTGGAGGAGTAGTCTCGAAGGGGAGGGAGTAGCCCCTTCGGACTATCTGTAAAACCCACCTGTCCGAAGTGAAGGTGCGCCAGTGAGGGAGGTGATGGCGATTCCTGCCGCCTACTGGTGTTTGATGGGCCTGAAACACCGGACTAGGAAGGTTTGGAGGCAGTGGTGGCAGGGGTGGTGGTGGTGGACTGACCCACCCGCTGGCCCCGTGACCCACCTCGGCGGGTCTCACCTCCGTGGCTGTGCAGAGACTGCTGCTGCGCAGGCCTGTGGCTCTGAAACAAACGTGTTTGGGCGCCCCTTCTGTGGCCACGAAAGGAGCGAAAAGCAGAAGACGAAGAAGTGCTCGTGGCCGAAAGGCCCTGGGACTTGGCCGTAGCCAGTGAGCCCTTAAAGTGCTCCAACGCACTATTTGCCTTGTCTCCAAAAAGGCGAGGGCCATCAAAAGGCATGTCCATCAGAGTGTTATGGACATCTTCTGAAAAGCCAGTTGTCCACAGCCAGGCGTGACAGCGTAGCGTCACTGTCGTGGAAATCGCTCTGCCCAGCGAGTCAGCGGTGTCAAGACCACAACGAATCGTGAACTTGGCTGCATCCCTCCCTTCAGCAATAGCTTTGGAGAGCACCGTCCGGGCCTCCTCCGGACACTGAGACAGCACCTGTGCCACCGTATCCCACAAAGAGTGGGAATAACAGCCCAAGAGGCAAGCGGTGTTCACAGACCGCAACCCTGAACTGGCGGAAGAGAAAGGAATATGCTACTTACCAGTATGCATCTGTTCTTGGCATGTAGAGCTGCAGATCTATACACTGTGCATAGCTCGCCATCTGGTGTTGGGCCCGGATGTTTGCAGTTTGTTTTTCCACTTGGAAAGTCTTTGGAAGTCACGAGTTCGGTGACTCCCCCTCTGGTTCGTATTGCGCATGGGCTTCGGATCCATCCTCAGATTGTTTTTCGCCAGCAGGGAAAGATGGAGCGTAGTAGTAACAGTAAAGAAACCAATGTGTATTGTATCTAAATAAGATAAGGCTGGAACGGATACAGGTAGCCGGGGAGGCGGGTGGGCGTGTATAGATCTGCAGCTCTACATGCCAAGAACAGATGCATACTGGTAAGTAGCATATTCCGTTCGAGGCATATGAGCTGCAGATTATACACTGTGCATAGATTATATAGCAGTACCCAACCCTAGCGGCGACCACCGGCATCCGTTGCAGTTGTTTGAAATAGTATTTTTAGTACAGCTTGGCCCACACTAGCTTGTTGCTTGGTTTGCACATCTACACAGTAATGTTTTGTGAAGGTGTGCGGTGTTGACCATGTCGCTGCTTTGCAGATGTCATCTAGTGGTATGTTCCCTAGGAATGCCATAGAAGCCCCTATCTTCCTTGTAGAGTGGGCTTTAGGGGGAACAGATAGCGTTCGTTTTGCTTTGTGGTAGCAAATCTGTATGCATTTTACAATCCACCTAGCTATCCCTGATTTAGAAATAGGGTTGCCTTTGTGTGGTGGGGAGAAGGAGACAAATAGCGGTTTGGTTTTCCTGAAAAGTTGTGTCCTCTGGATGTAGTAAAGTAAAGCCCTTTTAACATCCAGTGTGTGTAAGGCCCTTTCCGCAACTGTTTGGGGTTGCGAGAAAAAGACTGGTAATTCTACCGACTGGTTTAGATGGAATGGAGAAATGACTTTGGGTAGAAATTTGGGGTTGGTGCGGAGTACAACCTTGTTGTGATGCATCTGGAGAAAAGGTTCCTGTATAGTGAGTGCTTGTATTTCACTAACCCTTCTGAGGGAAGTGATGGCCACTAGAAAAGTGTTTTCCATGTGAGAAATTGCAGCTCACATTTATATAATGGTTCGAAAGGGGGTCCCATTAACCGTGTGAGGACTATATTCAAGTTCCAGACAGGTGAGGGTGGTACTCTGGGTGGAACTACTCTTTTGAGGCCTTCCATAAAGGCTTTGATGGCAGGCACTTTGAAAAGTGAGAGGTGCTGCCTGTTCTGTAAATAAGCAGCAATTGCAGCGAGGTGTAACCCAATGGAAGTATATGCTAGGTTACACCTTTGTAAATGGAGTAAATAACATATAATGTGCTGTATGGATACATTTAAAGGATTGATTGTGTTGTGGCAGTAAACAACAAATCTTTTCCACTTTGCTGCATAGCACGCTCTAGTAGTAGGGCGTCTAGCTTCCCTGATAATGTTCATGCAATCAGGGGGAAGGTTAAGGTATCCGAATTCTAGGACCTCAGGAGCCAGATCGCAAGGTTGAGCTAAGCTGGGTCCGGGTGCCTGATCTCTCCATGGTTCTGGGTTAGGAGGCATGATGAGAGGTGTAGCTTTTGGAGTGGTACTACTGAGAGTTCCAGCAGTGTGGTGTACCACGGTTGTCTGGCCCATGTTGGAGCTACTAGGATCAGAGTTAGGGTATGCTGTTGTAGCTTTCGCACCACTAATGGAATTGGTGGGAGAGGTGGAAAAGCGTATGCAAATTTGTTTGACCAGTTCATCCATATCGCATTGCCTTTGGACAATGGGTGTGGATATCTGGCGGCGAAGCTTGGGCATTTTTTGTTTTCGTGGGTGGCGAATAGGTGTATGTGTGGATGCCCCCACTCCTGAAAGAACGGGTGAAAAACTTGTGGGTGAAGTTCCCACTCGTGGATATGCTGTGTCTGCCTGCTGAGCAGATCTGCCACGGTGTTTTGGACTCCTGGGACGTGTTGGGCTAGGATAAAAATCTTTTGTGGAATTGCCCATCTCCATATGCTCTGTGCTAACTGAGAGAACTGTGGAGAGTGTGTGCCCCCCTGTTTTTGAATGTAGTACATGGCAGTCATGTTGTCTGTGCGAATGAGGACTGCCTTGCCTGAAATCTGCGTCTGGAAGGATTTTAGGGCGAGGAAGATCGCCAGTAACTCCAGATGGTTGATGTGGAGTAACTTCTGTTGCGGCGTCCATGTGCCTTGTGCTGTGAGATGTAACAGATGAGCTCCCCAGCCGGAGAGCGATGCATCTGTTGTTAGGATTATTTGTGGGACCGGGTCCAGGAACGGTCGACCTCTGGAAAGGTTTGTGGTGTTTCACCACTGCAGAGAGCGATGGGTGCGACCGTTTACCAACACCAGATCTGTCAGTTGTCCCTGGGCCTGGTTCCACTGGCGCGCTAAGCACTCTTGGAGTGGACGCATTTGGAGTCTTGCATGGGCGACTATAAAGATGCAAGAGGCCATCATCCCTATGAGCTGCATAAACACTCTTGCTGGGAGAGAGTGTTGACATAGGAATTTTTGACGCAGAGCCTGTATTTTTGCAATCCTGGCAGGATTGGGATAGGCTATGGCGTTTGAGGTGTCTATGGTGGCTCCGAGATATTGTTTTGTGTGTGATGGTACCAGGTGGGATTTTTGATGGTTCACCGTGAAACCTAGCTGGTGAAGTAGTTGGACCGTAGCGGCGGTATGTTGCACACATTGTTGGTAGGACGTGGCTTTTATCAGCCAGTCGTCCAGATACGGGAAGATGTGAATGTGCTGTCTTCTGAGGTGTGCAGTCACTACTGCTAGGCACTTGGTGAAAACCCTTGGTGCTGTTGTTACCCCGAGCGGGAGCACCTTGAACTGTTAGTGTTGCCCGTCCACCACAAATCTGAGGTACTTTCTGTGAGACTGGTGTACTGGGATTTGAAAGTATGCGTCTTTCAAATCCAGAGTGGTGAGGAAATCGTTCTGGGAGAGGAGTGGAAGAACCTGTTGAAGGGTTACCATGTGAAAATGGTCTGAATGTATGTAGGTGTTTAGAGGTCTGAGATCTAGGATAGGTCGTAGAGTCTCATCCGTCTTTGGAATCAGAAAGTACAGGGAGTAGACCCCTAAATTTTGTTGATTTATGGGGACCTGCTCTATTGCTCCTTTTTGCCGGAGGGAGATCACCTCTTGTGTTAGTAGCGCAGTATGTTCTTGAGACATAGGGCGGTGCCTGGGTGGAATGTTTGGGGGGGGGGAGGGGGGGTAGATGTTAATTCTAGGCAATACCCTGACTGAATAATTTGTGTCACCCATCTGTCTGAGGTGATTGTCTCCCAGACGTGAAGGAAATGTTGTATTCTGCCTCCGTCCGGAGTGGAATGGTCTGGAGGGAGCGGGGGAAAGTCATTGGGCAGGAGGTGTGGCAGAGCGGGCGGTATTTGTTTTGCCTCTGCCCTTATTATTATTGCCTCTGTATCCGCCTCTTTGATAACCCTTTGTGAAGGTAGATTGAGGAGGGGATTTCTAGGACGTGGATGCACTATCCGAGGAGTAGCCTCTGCCCATGCCCCAAAAGGAAGAGCGGCGAAAGGAGCGCCTGGGAGTATGTGACTGCAGGGTTCCCATGGATTTCGCCGTGTCTGTATCTTTTTTCATCTTTTCGAGGGCTTCGTCTACTTTGGGGCCAAATAGATGATCTTGGTCAAATGGGTGGTTTAATATAGAGGCTTGTACCTCCGGTTTAAACCCTGAAACACTGAGCCAGGCATGGAGACGGCGAAGGACACTGGTGTTTATGGCCCTGGAGGCTGTATCTGCTGCATCTAGGGCACAGCGTATCGAGGTGTTAGTTATTGTTTTTCCCTCTTGAATCAGTTCATTAGCCCTAGTCTTGTACTTTTCAGGGAGATGGTGCATGATGGTCTCTAGCTCATCATAATGCGCCCTGTCGTATCGGGCCAACAGTGCTTGTGTGTTGGCGATATGCCATATATTGGCAGCTTGTGACGCAGTGCGCTTCCCTGACGCATCTAGGAGCTTGGACTCTTTGTCAGGTGAGGGCGCTTCGCCTGACGCCTGAGAGTTTGAGCGCTTCCTAGCTGTAGATACCACTAGGGAATCCAATGGTGCAGGGCCTTTAATGTAAGAAGTGTCGGTGGGGGCGGCTTTGTATTTCTTCTCTATACGAGGGTTTAGGACCCTAGCCCTGACTGGGTCTTTAAAAACCTCAGGTGCATGTTTAATTACGCCCTTTAACATAGGTAGAATGGCAGTAGACCTATGTGCATCGTCAAAGGTGTCTAGGAGAAAATCCTCCTCCACTGGGTCAGTATGTAACTCCACCCCGTGGTAGTGTGCCGCCCTTTGTAACAAATGGTGAAAGCCCAAGGAATCTTCAGGTGGGGATGGCCTAGATGGGTAAAGGTCATCCTGTGGGACATCTGGGATGTCCGGATTGTTATAACCATCCCATGGGTCTGGAGATCCAGTAGGGGTGGGGTCTTGTGGCACATCTGCTGGATCATAAAAAGGGTCACCCAAATCGTCTGGGACAGGAGACAAGGTGGGGGAACGAAGAGGTGGAGGGGGTGGAGGTGGAGAGGGTGGAGGAGGTGGGGAAGGCACCCTGAAAGGAGAGGTAGCAATGTCCTTTCTCTTTGGAGGTGGAGGTGGAGCTGGTTTGTCCAAGTGCCTCTTTTTTTAAGACAATGTCAAGTGTCCAGTTTTTGGATCCTTGGTGAGTGTTTTCTGCAGAGGATCCGGTGTGAAAAGTTCCTGCGACACTGGTTGTTCGGTCGGTGCCGAAGGTTTCGGGGCCGACGGCTTTTTAGGCTTATCGAAGCCGTGCTTCTTTGGAACCTCCGATTTTTTGGTCGGTGCCGAGAGCCTTGTGATGTTTGGTCGGCACCGGAGGAGCAGGTTTCGACATCCAAGACTTCGGTGCCGGGTTCGAGGTGGAGGCCGATTTTTTCTTCGGCACTGGTGGTCGGCTGGCTCGAGCCCGAGCTGCTGGAAGGCTTAATAGGCTTCTTTACCGGGCCCGAAGGTGGGGTGTGAGAAGCAGTGTCCTTGGTCTTGCCTAGGTCCGGAGGCGAAGGTGTGACCAAAGCCTTTTTCGGTATCGGCGTGGCCGTGGGAGGGGGTATTGTACTCACGACCCACTGCGCCGGGGTGATGTCCTCCACATCTGAGTCGTCGGCCTCGGAAGCGCTGACGAGGTCGTCGTCCTCCTGTTCGACGTCCTGCTGTCCCGGAGCTTCGACGTCGTCCCCGAAGATGTCGACTGGAGCGGAGGTCGAGGAGTGCGCCATGTTGTGTCTAGCCCGTCGATCTCGAATAGTCTTTTTTGAGCGAAAAGACTTGCAGGCGGGACAGTCTCGGGCCTCGTGTTCTGGGGAGAGGCAGAAGTTGCACACCTCATGAAGGTCGGTGTGGGGAAACTTGGACCCACATCGAGGGCACTTCTTTAAGGGAGTTCTTTCCATCAGCCGGGACCGGAGCCGGAATAGGCCCGAAGGCCGCCGTCGACGACCGGAATCGAAGAAGTGCCGAAGAGAAGATGAATAAGATGATTTATTATCTGAAGAAGCTCGATGAGCGAGGATTTTTGCGTCGATCGTTGAACTGGGAAGTTCGGAACCGGAGCGCGAAGTATTACATCCGAGCCCGATGGCGGAAAAAAACAATGTGAGGATGGAGCCGAAGCCCATGCGCAATACGAACCAGAGGGGGAGTCACCGAACTCGTGACTTCCAAAGACTTTCCAAGAGGAAAAACAAACTGCAAACATCCGGGCCCAACACCAGATGGCGAGCTATGCACAGTGTATAATCTGCAGCTGATATGCCTCGAACATCTTCTTCCCAAACTGCTCCAGTTTCTTGGATTCCCTGTCCGGAGGTGGGGAAGGGAATGCGCTCAGGGACACAGAGACTTGGACAACCAAGCTCTCAGGGGTAGGGTGTTGGGAGAGGAAATTGGGGTTGCCCGGGGCCGGGCGATGGCGTAAAGACCACGTTCCTATCCACAGGAGCCCCTGTGTTGGGCCTGGATCAGGTGCCCAAAAGAACGTCTGAGTGCGCGTTATTAAAGGGAAGCAGCGGCTCCACAGAGGAAGCCGTCGGCCGAAGCACTTTAGTCAGGTTAGTCCTGACGGCCACTGTAGGGAGCTAGAGGAGGAGAGCATCAGATGCCCTACGCAACCTCACTGAATAAGTACAACCCTCCTCCGTAGCCACAGTAGAAGGAGACAGTGCGCCAGGTTCTGGAGAAAAATCCAGTCCACCTGCGTCCTCCAAATCCTCTGCCCAGTCCGGGTCTAACTCGCATTGGGCTGCGAGAGGGTCTTCAGACCTCTCCTAGTCCTCCCCGTACTCCGTAACCTGCTGGGCAGGCGGGAAAGAAGGAGGAGGATGGAGAAAGGGATAGAAATTCCCCATCGGCGTCGGAAATGGCGTTGATCGACACCGGTCTGGCACCGTCTCCATGTCGGGGTGGAAGCCAGGGAAGACATAGGCCGGGGGGCCGGACAACGCCCGCGGCGGTGCCGTAACCGTCGGTGGAGGTCATACGAGGTCAACCAACGTCTGCGGGGATCCATGCATGGATCCATGGGGGTCTCGCTGCGCCGAGGCTGGAGCCGTCGACGACGTCGGGCCGGAGCCATCGCCGAAGAAGGGCGAGGACCCCCAGTCGAACCCGCGGGACCCGAAGGCGCGCCGGCAGGGCCCGACGGGCCAAAGAGGTGATCCATGGCTGACAGAAAGTCCTGCAGCTGGGCTGGACTAGCAGACGGACCCGGGACAGGCAGGTAGGCAGTCGGCAACTCCGTAGGCTCCACCGGAGCCACGGGGGCGGCACCACCCGCACCCTCAGCCATGTCACGCGACAGGCTGGGGGAAGGCGAAGAGCGACAGCACTTCTTCGACTTCTTGTGCTTTGTCTTACCTGACCCTGAGTGCGAAGACTTCATTGAATGATGGTGGTGGCTCTGCGACCAGTCCCTCGACCTCCCACGGGACCGGGACCTTGAACGGCGCGGAGCCGACTCCCGGGCCTCAAGCAAGTTTCGGGACAGCTCCTGCAAGGTTTCCGGAGCAATGGCCCGGCAGTCGGGGCACGACGTGGGGTCATGGTCGTGCCCCAGGCAGTAGAGACACTCGTGGTGCGGGTCCGTCACTGACATCATGCAGGGACAAAGTTCGCAAGATTTGAAATCGGGCATCCCTACAACACCAGGAGTCGATAGACTCAAAAAAGACAGAGACAAAGATCCCCAAAAACTCAGTCGAAAATTGACTGGGGGTATCGCTCTCTCCGGATCTGCGCTTGCTGGTGTGGAAAAAGAACTGACTTCAGCACGCGAGGGCGGCGTCTAAGTAGCTGCCGCAACGTCATCCCAGTGATCACGGCGCCTACGACGGACGCGGAGCTGCACAACGCCACCTTCCGACACGCAGGGGTACTGCTGACAAAAACTTTCCATATCCAGTCTGACGCCTGGGGGTAATTCTAAGGTAAGGAATCTATCACTAACATGTCTCTTTCAGATCCAAAGATATCTGGTATCAGAGCGCTTTTCATGAGCACCAGTTTTGTTACAGATGGACACATTAGTTATTTTTTTTGTTAGGCACAGGGAGGTTAAGTGTTTTGCCCAGAATCACAGGATGTTGAGCATCCCTGCCGAGACTCGAACCCGGTTCCCCAGCTTCGAGGTTCGTTGCTCTAGCCATAAGGCTACATCCTCTCCCCAAGTTCTCCCTCATCCTCTAGTTAGGCCTCTGTTAAGAATACAGGGTGAAATTGGTCCCTGAGGAAACCAGTTTGCGGAGTGATTGGAATTTTGAGTCTGCTGTGTTCTCTGCAAAGAGTTAATACTGGTTGGAATAAATAGCCATAACCACACAACTTCCCCCAAACCAATTCTGGCAGGCAATATCTGTGGCAATTATCCAGGAAAACAAAATACAGGCTCCATATGTTATGCTTATTTCTGAGTGAATAAGAGGTATTTCGCAGACCTGGAAAGTACCTCACACACAGTTACCCTTAAAATATTAAGTGATTCAGATCAGAGCCAGCATTAATTGCCCCATTTTGTATTTTCTTGTGTTAGGGCTGGGAACTTGGGCAAGAATTCCTTAAAAGCTGGAACTGAATGTTAGGCATATTAAAGCAGAGGCTTTATTGGGGTACGCTACTGACTTGTCATCCCTCCCGTCAGGGTGAAACACAGGCAAACCCCAATTTAACCTGTGCTCAAACTCTCTGGTAGCTTGGCAAAAAGCAGTCAGGCTTAAATTAGAGGCAATGTGTAAAGTAGTTATGGAGCACTTCAAACAGTAATAAAGTGAAAACACAATGCAAGAAAATTCCCACACAAATCTAGAAAAATAAATTAAGATTGAATACATTGTTTGACACCAAAATAAAAACATTCCAATCAGTATAAACGGGAATATACTATTTCAAAGTTTTAAGTAAACACATTGCCTGCAGGCACAAAGCGCCAACTGTGATTATCTGGTCGCGCCAAACAGGGATAATGTCACAAATTCAGGCAGACCGCGATGGAGTGTGGTCCAGAAACAGGGAGCAAATTAGGCCTGCTGAACATGTTTGATAAATCCTGGTTTGCGGAGCATTGCGAGAACCTGCATAGTGAATCCATTGCACAGTGGCAGTTCCGAGAAGCTGCGGGCTGCAATGCGGAGTCCTGCATCATTGTTGAGGATAGTGTCAACGAGGGCTTGCGATGCGAAGTCCAGCGTTTTAGAGGAGACGCACACAATGGTTCCAAAATGCTGCAAGGTTGCGATGCGGAGTCCTGCCTTAATGAGGCGATACGCAGCAGCGATTCCGGGGAGAATGCGAGCTATGATGTAAGGTCCAGCGTCATGGATGCGACACACTGCTGCGGTTCCGATGTGGCGTCAAGGAAATGCATCGCGCTGCATTAGTTCTGCTTCACAGGACTACAGCTGGGCTGGCAGAGCACCTTCAGGCCCACTTCCAAGGGTCTAGGACTGGCACCAGTTGCTGGGTTCAAAGTGGCCTGTCCCTGAGGCCCCGATCAGGAAGCTAGCCTTGGTCGTCCTGGGTTCAAGATACAGGTTCAGTCCTTTCACTCAGGCAGCAGGTCAACAGAGTCCTTCTTGCACAGCAGCACAAACGTATTTCCGCATCTTCGGCTGGTCCAGAGGTGTACTAAAGAGATGGATATGAAGGTCCAATATTTATCCCTGGCGCCCGCTTTGAAGTAGGAGAAGGTTCTGGAGGTTTCTAACACCAGAAGAGTTTGGTGTTTCCTGCCTCTATGCCCTAACCCCAACTTGTCAGAGGTCACAAGAGACTAGTGCCAAACCCTTTTTGATTGTGCCCAGACCCAGACAGAGCCTTTGTGATGTGCAAGTGTGGTAGGTGACAGCTCCCCCTCACCAAATCATAAATGGCCCTTCCTGCCAACACATGCTCCTTTGTGTCACTGTCCAGTAGCAACACACAAAGACCAACTGCACCTAGTCATGTGACCCAGGAAACAGGCTACTTGCACCAAATGGTTAGGACAAGAAAATGCCAACTTGGCATTTCCAGAATTGTGACTTAAAATCCAATTCCACAAATAGAGGGTTTTAAATTCCATTCCTACCTGCTCCCAATTGAAAGTTATCACTTATTAAATGTAATAAGTTAACCCAATCTTATCCTAAGGGAGGGGTAAGCTTTGCAGTAGTAAAAAACGAATAGTAGAGATTTTCACCATCAAGACATGCAAAACTTAAAAGTACACGTCCAACTTTTTCAATCCACTGCACCCTGCGGCAGCCTGATTGGAGGACAAATGCTCGTGCCCAGGAGTTAAGGGGGAATCACACTCTTCTGACCAAACTGGTGCCACTAGGATGATTTTGGCCCAGTCATACCTGATCTTCTTGAAAACTCAAGACAGGACAGGTAGCAGCGGGAAGGCATACAGGAATCCACTCTTTAGAAAGAGATTTGTCTTGAGAACTCCAATGAGCAAAAATGCTGACATTAAGTGTTCTGAGTGGTGGCGAAAAGATCAAGCTAGCCAACCAGTCTCCAGGTTCAAGGACAGACAAGACCTTGCAAGGGCAATGCTGCCAACCAGTATCAAGGGCTGACAAGAACCGGGCAAGGTTGAGAATCCTGAATTTGTCTTTTCACAGGAAGGCATTAAGAGGGCACAGATTTTTAAAAAGAACACATGCCTCAGTCCTACTTCTGCACCTAAAAAATAGCAGCCAGTGCATATTTCTGAAGCAGGAAACCTCTCTCTGGCTCTTTTGGCAAACAAGGTCTGTACTTGCAACAGAGAGATGGTCAACCATCAGCTAACTTAAGGATGGTGGAGTTGCAGGGGCATACAAGTAAATGGTAGGGGTTAACCCTGATGGACTATTAGCAGGACCCATTAAGCTGAAGTGATTGTTTTCCAATCTGCAAGAAAATGCTGTATCCTGCCTCCAACAGGGTGGCAGTGTGAAGTAGTGATGCGACAGCTGAAGGGTGGAGGACTGGGCTTCACCCTGCCCCTGCGGTCCATGCAAACTGTGTGATCCAGAGCCTTGGACACAAAATGGCTGTGGAGACTGCTGGGCATATTGCATAGGCTAGTGCTGACCAAATTAGTAGCACCTACTACAGCCACTGTTGGGTCGAAAATGTTGGTGGAATTGTCGCGTAGGAGCAGACAGCCCCATAGAACAAGCTGTGGCCCTGCAATCTTTAAATCACTCAAGGGCTAAATATGCTTTTTTGCTGAAAAGTTGAGCGCCATTGAGGGGCATGTCTACGAGAGAAGATTGGACATCTCCAGAGAAACCCATAGACCTCTTCCAGGCATGTCATCTGAATGCCACACTGGTACCAATTACTCTACTTAGACAGTGTCCATACTACTTCTAATGACAAATATTTTGCTGCATTGCGGGTTTTTTGGAGGACCTGTGTGAGAAAAGGGCATAAGTATTCAGGAAGAGCAGGTAACACAGGGGCAACATGTCCCTAAGCACATGGCAGTAGCTCCCCAGCAAGCATTGGCAGAGTGCCGGCCCAGGCTAGCCGATGAGAACATGTGATTGCTAAAGGTTTTAATAAGTTTAGATTCATGGTCCTGTGGAGTGGTAAGGAAACCATTTGGGTTTATCCTGCTTGTGGATGCCAGAACCAGTAGACTTTCAGGCGTGGATGTTGTGTCAAGAAGGCTCTGACAACCATAGTAGGGCAATGTTACTAGGTTCTTTGTCTGTTTACTGGAGGCCTGGAACATGGCATTGCACATGCCCCATGCTGGGTATCCTTCAGAGCGTCATTAAAAGGCAGAAGTGGGTTTGTGTGTGTCTGCCTAGGTTGTAGGACCTTGGTGAGAACATTTGTATTTACCCACATGGTCATTAGTGGGGAGGTTAAGGGCATCTGCTGCTCTCCGCATCACCACAGAGAAGATGGGCACTTTCCTCAGGGTTCAAGCCCAGCTGGTGAAACTAAGTCAGTGTATCGATAACAGTCTAGGCCACTGGCATCATTTAGCTTCTTGTACCAGTTATAGTCAGTGTAGAGAGTTACTTGATTATCTTCATCATCATATTGGTCGTTGCCTGAATATGCTCTAAAAACGGTTGTGGAGAACCAGAGCTCTCCATTCAGGCAAAAGTAACTTATTAGAGTCTGATGAGTTGCCAAATGCCTGCTACCAGCCTCCGTCAAGGCGAGTTCAGCTCGGAGTCATCCAGCACTCTTTCTCCTGGACTGACAGGGATCCAGAGCAGGGAGTGGCAACGGGAGAGAATTTGAAAATGTAGGTGTTGCAGATCCCGCAGCTGGTTTGGAGGTTCTACCTTGCAGAAAGGGCAGATCCATCACTGGGATTTCAGTTGGAGGTCCTCATAATTCCTTGGGGCCCAAAAGTGCATCAGAGGAAGCCAGTAGGGTGCCAAAGAGATGCAGAATGGTCCAGTGAAAGTCTTCTATCTGCTGGGGGCGCTAGGTGGCTCACTAGCGAATGGCTGCCTTCTTGTAGGGCTCCCGCAGTCCGGTGGCAATTATCCGGTCATTTATCCTAACAAGGCAGGTGTGGGTGCTGTGATCGCACACGACGACTGAGCGTGGGTCCCGGCGCAGGCTGACCGAGTGTGAGCGACGTCGAAGGTCCGCAGTAGGAGAGCGGCGTCCCGAGGGCTCTGGCGGGCGAAGCGGCTGGAAGACGTGAAGCGGCTGACGGGCTGTCGCTCCCGGCTGAGACCGCGGCTGTGGTAACGGAAGTAGGCCGCCGGCTTGGGAGTGGTGCGGGGCGCCTCTGGAGGGGCCGCGCCGGTGTGGCAGACGAAGCGCTGAGCCTCTGGCAGTGGCATTGCTGAGGGTGGGGGCGGAGGGGCTACCCCCCCCCTATGTGGACTGGATGCGATTGCTGTGCCGGGTGCTGAGGAAGAGAGGGCCGCGTTTACCCGGATGCCGCATGAATCTATCAGCGGTGTGTTTGAGGCGCATCTACGCTGAGCTCTGAGGCTCTGCAGGTCGGCTTGCAGAGGTGCATCGTTTGCTCCCTCCTCCCTCACCGGAGACGCTGGAGTGTTGGGGAGGATCCCCGGATGAGGGGGTTGCATTGCCTGAGATTGCGCTTGGCGAGTGTGTTGGAGCTGGGCCGGAGGCCTAGGACTGGGGCCGTGGAGCCTATAATACAGTGACCCCAGCGGGTGCGGAACTGAGGTAACGAAGATCCACAAGGGACGAACGCCGCGGCCAGGCCTAGCGCACTTGCACTTGCTGCGGCGCTGTGTTGGGCTGGGCGGATTGCGGCGCCTGGGGCATCGTTCCGCGGACTGGCCACTGTGCTTACGACCGTGACTCTGTGTCCTAGGATGTGACTCTTTGGAGAGGTCTAAGGAGCGGAGCGGGATACGCGTGGCCTCCTTGCTGTGAGACGCGCGCTTGGGCCTGCTGAAGCTGGATAGCGACGCTGGGAGGCTGCTGGTGGGCCTTGGCGCCATTACTGATGGTGCGGAGGGTGCATTTCATTCGCAGTCATTGTTGGTGTAGGAGGAGTACACTGTCCCGTGCATTGGCGCCACTAACTTAACTGGTGAACGCAGCGGTGCCTGTTCTGGGGAGCTGAGGCTTGGGAGTGGGGTCGCATTGGAGGCCTGCCTTCTCTTGGGGCTGGGGTGTCCTCTCCCACCCCTCGCTACCCCCGGTTGCCTGTAACGTATTGGATCTGCTGGCTGGGGAATTTCGGAGTGCCCCTCATTCCGGTGCGCTATACTGTACGGCCTGCCGTTCAACATGGGCAGAACGGATGCGAGGCAGCCCAGGCTCACGTTTGATTCCAGCAAGAATGCGATCAAATCTGTGGAGGTGATTCACAGTCCGGATGGCGCGAGCGGCGCTATGGGGGATTCACCGGAAGCGGCAACTAACCTCCAAGATGTGTTGCGTGAGATGCGCCAAGGGTTTGCGACGATTGCTGACAAAGTCGATCGGATGTCGTCGCGTATGGATATCGGAGGACACAATGACACAACACACCTCGCGGCTCTCCAGGATGGACAACCTGCTGCGAGTTATTGGATTTGGAGGCGAGAAGTAGGCGCAATAACGTACGCATAGTAGGGATTCCGGAGACGACAAATATGGGCAAAATGGAGGAGTATGTAGAGAAGATGTTGCTAGCGGCGATTGGTTCTGACGCCTTTTCCTCCCAGTTTATAGTGGAACGGGCATTGTGCCCTGGGCCCTCGACCAAAGCCAGGTGCGACCCCTAGGCCCATCATAGCCCGGCTGCTGAATTATCGGGATCGCGACGCGGCCCTGAAGGTGGCGCGCGGCACGCGCTCACTATCATATGATGGAAACTCCTTTACTTTGTACCCGGATTTCACTCCCATGGTCCAAGAGGAGCGCAGGAAATTTCTAGCTGTAAAGGCCAAGCTGCGGAACTTGCAAATGGACTATGCCTTACTCTACCCGGCTAGGCTGCGGGTCACGTACCAGGGGAGACAAAACATTTTTACAAACCCTCAGCAGGTGGAGGAGTTTCTCAAGCAATACAAGCGTGCTCACAAGCCTGTTGCTGGGGCGGACGACGAGTTGGCGACACCGCACGAGGAGTTGGCGGATGGTGAACAGTGAGTGGGGTGAACATTGATTGTATACTGTACCAAGGGGATAAGTGAGCACTATGCATGAGAACTAAGTCTGGGGAACTTGGCTGCGTCATACATTGCTTCGGACTCAGTATTCTGAATGTTTATTGCGTTTTGTTGGAGTTGGGGGACTTGGATGGGAATGTTGATTACCCCACATTATGTGCAGCTTCCCCGGTTATACGGTGTGTGGTCTTCCTTTTTTTTTTATCATCTATGGTTAGTACTGAGTGCTCATGGGGTACCCCAGTTGCCTATTACTATAGCGCCGGGCACCCCTCTGGGTCATCATGTCAGACTACAAGTCCATTGTGAGTTTGGCAAGGATGAGGGGGAATTAGTGGTGCCACCTAGATATGATCCCCGAAGGGAAATACCCTAGAATTTATTTGGGATGTGGGGAAATGACTAGCCCTTGTTCTTGGCGCGATTGTGGGAGGGGAGGGGAGGGAACATGGATGGCAGGTTGGGGTTTGCTTCAGTGGGAGGGGGTGGGTATATGGGGTTTACTGAAGGGTTGGGTGTTTGGAGTTTGGTTGCGGGGGTGGGGGACTTGGGACTGATGTGGGGTCTTTGTCCGCAGAGGAGGGAGGTGGCAGAAGTTTATTGGAATGCTGCTTTGATTCTCCATGAAGGTCCAATGCTGAGGTTGCTGTGGCTTCTATTGCTAAACACACGGGTTCATGGTATGTGGGCTGTACTTCCCGTCAGGTGGTTATTCGGAATGTGGGGAGTTGATGAATGATGGCTGATACGGTACGGATGGCGAAAATCACAGTATTATCATGGAATGTACGAGGTTTAAATGACGCTAGAAAATGCAGACGGGTGATGGCCTATTTAGAGCAGCATCAGGTACAAATCGCATTATTGCAGGAAACGCACCTTCGCCCCCGACCAACCTATGCCTTGGCTAGCAAATGGGTGGCGGTACGGAGTTTCTCCTCATATTCAGGGTATGCCAGAGGGGCAGCGATCCTAATCAAAAAGACGGTGCCTTTTGTGAAACTAGGGGAGTATGCAGACGCAGAAGGCAGGTTTGTCTTGTTATGGGGCAGGCTTGGCACTGACACAGTCACGATAATAAACTGTTACGGTCCTAACGTGGATTCGCCCGCCTTTTTCACACAGCTGTGGGGAAAGATACTGACCACTGGCTCCATGCATATTATATGGGGTGGGGACTTTAATGTCGCACTGGCCCCGGGAATGGACAGGTCTGATGGCGGTCCCCAGTACAATAAAAATGCGCGGGAGGCTCTAGCAGGTATACTGGAGGAAGGAGGATTGATAGATAGTTGGAGGTTCGTGCATGCTGGGCTTTGGGAGGGTACACACTTTACAACATATGCTAACACATGGGCCAGACTTGATTATTGTTTTCTGTCTCGTGGACTAGTATCGGACTTGGGTAGAGTCACACATCTGCCGCGGTCATATTCGGATCACTGTCCAGTTTTGGTTCAGGTGGCAGTCCCGGGCTATGGGAGGGCTGCCCCACCTTGGCGTATGCAACCCACGGCCCTGTTGGATCCGCTGGTTAAAACGGAGCTGGGAGAGAAGATTGCAGAATTTTTCCCCCGCAACAAAGGTTCGGTGGCTAGTGTAGATACCATCTGGGAAGCGTTTAAGGTGACGGTCAGGGGCTACTACATTTCGAAGAGCTTCGGGGTACTGAGGGACATACGAGGGGCGCTTAGGAAATTAGAGATGGAACTTAAGGAACTGGAAATTAGGATGGCCCGGGAGCCGATCAGCCTAAGTCATGAGGAATTTAGAGAGAGGCTTACGCAATATGAAAAGGAGGCGGATAGGGAGGCTAAATTTAGAGGTAAATACTGGCAGGCTCGAAGATATTGTGAGGGTGAGAGACCGGGGCGCGCATTAGCAGAGATTACTCGACATCCGCGTTGCACTTCACACATATTGGAGATACACACGTCGGTAGGTGTAACGCATCAGGATACGAAAGGTATTTTAGGCCTATTCACTGCACATTATGAGGAGCTATATGCTGCGCATAGCGCTGGGGAGGTCGAATTTGGAGATTTTCTGGATGATGTGGCGTTATGTTGGCTGAGTGATGACCATAGGCAGTTTCTTGGAGCCCCGTTCGAACTGGATGAAATCCGAGAAGCAATTATGTCCCTTAATAATGGTAAGGCGACAGGCCTTGATGGGCTGCCGGGGGAATTTTATAAATGTTATATCGATATTATGGCCCCGGTGCTCAAGGAGGTCTATGAGGAGTCTCTGGAGGTGGGAGTTTTGCCGGGGGCAATGCCGGAGGTGGTGATTACCTCTTTGTTGAAGCCGGGCAAGGACCCTACTGATTGCGATGCATATAGGCCGCTCTCTTTGCTAAATTGTGACGCTAAGATATTGGCGAAGGTCCTGGCCAATCGGCTTTCTTTACTCATGACTAAAATAGCCCTTCCGGACCAGTCCGGGTTTGTCCCGGGGAGGACTACGGCCAGTAATCTGAGAACCTTATTCTCACTGATCCACACAATAGCGCCCAAATTGCCGGTGGCTGCTGTATTCCTTGACGCCACCAAGGCGTTTGATTCGGTTGAGTGGAACTATTTGTTCGCTATTCTGTACAGGATGGGGTTTCCGAAGATATTCGTGGCATGGGTAAAGCTGCTTTACACTGAACCGAAGGCGAGAGTACTAGTTAATGGTGAGATGTCGGCCCCGATTTCATTAACCAGAGGTACCAGACAGGGTTGCCCATTGTCCCCATTACTGTTCGCGATAGCGATTGAACCATTAGCATGCCGTATCCGACAGCTGCACAAGCAAAGTGCTTTTAAATGTGTCCAACGTCAAATAGATGTGTCACTTTATGCGGATGATTTAACGCTGTATGTGGTGAATCCGCAACTTAACCTCAATCCGCTGCTCAGAGAATTTTTGGTGTTCGGCCGACTGTCGGGTATACACATCAATTGGAAGAAGTCGCAATTTTTTTCCCTGACCCCCGCGGTGGTCCGCTTTTCATTGGACTTTCCGATTGAATGGTGTGATTCGGATCTTCGCTATTTGGGGATCCGGATCTCGCAGCTTAGTGAGGAGACGCTGCGATTGAATTATGGTACTGCCATCACTAAACTGTCAGAAGATGTGACGCGGTGGATCTCTTTACCTTTTACCATGGCCGGTAGAGCCTCACTGATTAAAATGGTGGTATTGCCCCGTTTCCTATATTTGTTCCAGAACGTCCCGTACTACCCGGGGGCTTTTTTCTTCCGGACGCTACGTTCAGAGCTGATTAGATTGTTCTGGGCTGGGAAGCAACCTAGATTAGCGTGGTCGATTATTACCCAACCTTATGGTATCGGGGGATTTGATGTCCCTGATTTTTTGGCCTATTACCCGAGTGCTCAGGCTCAGTTTGCATACCATTGGTTTGCACCTACACCATTCATGCCGCAGCTGGCTGTGGAGGACTGGATAGCTCGGCCTTTGCCACTGAGGGGCGTTATTCAGGGCCCAGTAAGCGCGATTGAGACACCGGCTACTACGGTGACGTGCACGATAGATGCGTGGCAACGGATTCTGCGCAGGGTCGCGCTTCAGTTCTTATATGCACCGACTTTGCCGTTGGTTTATCACCCAAGTCTGTCCTTGCTGCAGGAAGGGGGGTTTCGGGGGATGTGCGCTAAGTTGAAGATCCGATACTGGGGCGATTTATTTCTGAATGGTCAGTTCAAAACGAAAGAACAATGGTTTCAGGGATGTCAGCCTACACCGCTCGACGTCTTATTATATCCGGCTGCGACAGGGACTGAGGGCGGTCATACCGCAATTTCCGGAGGAACCGGACATAGTAATGCCTTTGCAGGTTTTGCTTACTTCCGCGGATGGTAGGCATCTGGTCTCACACCTGTACCGGAGTATCCGAGGGCATAGTGGGAGTGGCGAGTGTAGAGCGCTCAGGCAGTGGAGAGTAGATATAGGCAGGGACATAACAGAGGCGCAGTGGGCATATTGTTGCGAGCTCACTTCCCAGATCTCAGCCAGCTGCAGATTACGGATCATCCATTATAAGTTCTTGCAAAGATTGTACTGCACGCCTGAAAGAAAGCTGCGGTTTCGCATATCGGACAATGACAGATGTGAGCGTTGCCACTCGGAGGGGGCCGGTTTTTTGCATTTGGCATGGCTGTGTCCAAGGGTGTCTGAGTACTGGACGCAGGTCCACGCAGCACTTAAGGATATGTTGGGCGACACGGTTGACCGAGACCCACTAATGATGCTACTGGGATATACTATGCAGATACCCAAGGTGCATCGGAAATTTGGGAACATTGCACTTTTACTGGCGAAACGGAGGGTTGCATGTCGGTGGGGGAGAGGCCGTGCGCCGAAATTTAAGGAGTGGATAGATGATTTACTATATTGTCAGGAACAAAACACAATATACGCCGACACACAGCCATTGAGTAGTAGGGCCAGAGACATATGGGATCCGTTCAGGGCATACCTGGCAGCTAATGACAGTTCAAATGGAGATGGGAATCTAGAGGCAGCGGGGACTAGTCCTGCACATATAGCACGAAGTTAGGAGCAGTTGGCTTGGGATCTGCTGTGTTGATGTGTAGGTTTGGTGAAGGGTGGAGTACATTGTTGAGATGTCCTATTTGAGGGTTGCATTATAGCTCTGGTGGCTCTGACGATGCTGCGGGGTTGGATGGTTGGTATGCACAGTGCGGGGGCTACCGTAGGGGTTGCGGAGGTGAGGGGACCTGGTAAAATTGTCACCAGCTGGGACATGGTAGATGGACCACTGGGGTGAGAGGCGTAGTCTGCTCTGCAGGGATTGTGGAATATTTTATTGGCATATACCCATTATTGCTGCTTATTCTCGAGGTTTCTGTGGTGGGCGCTACTTCCAGGCCTATGGCCCATCAGGCTTGAGAACCCGTTTTGTTTGTGGCTGCAGCTGGGTGCCCGGCGGAGCTACAGCAAGCACGACCTTCTGTTTAGCATAAGACTTTTGGACACTAATACCCCAAGATTGTTTTCGCTGTTATTACACAGCACGGGAGCGTATAAGGGACACTAAACTAACTTCATGGACCTTGGACTGATGAGAAGCAAGCTGAGATAGTACGCATGATGTGTTGCAGTGCATCGCCTCCGGACCTCCGGGTTGACGGTCATATGGCTGTGTATATCTGTGTTGGTCGAAAGGGGGCATTAGAGACTGTAGCCGGCCCGTGTGGTTGTAGGCGTGATGCTGTACTGCTGTGGATTGCTGTAATAAAGGTCTTTGAAAAAAAAGAAAAAAAAAAGTCTTCTATCTGCTGCAGTGTTGCCAATGGCCTTAGAAATTTAAGTTGCTTCAGGGCAAGAGTCGGAATCGTTTCTAAAAGAGATTGAATCTGGGAATGGGACTCAGAGGAAGGTTCATGCCCCCACGCCTTTGAAGGAGTTTGAGAGTGGTAGAAGGGGCCAAGTCTTGTTTGGAAGGCTTGTGCTTCTTTTTTGGCTTACCTGATGATTTCAATCGTGACAAGGATCTGCCATTGGAACGGGGGAGGACTGGGGCATCCCAATAGGAGATTCCACCCACTCGGTACCGTTATACGCTGACGATGTACTCGTATATGTCCGGGACATCGCAGCTGACCGGACTTCGATAACACGCATCCTACACGACTTTGAGGAGGTGGCGGGCCTAAGGGTCAATTGGACTAAATCCACGGTCTATCCCCTGACGCCGGACGGGGCCCGGGGCCATGTCCGAATGGGGAGCGTAGATCTCTCCTGGAGTCCCCAGGCAGTACGATATCTGGGAGTTCGACTATATCATACACCGAAGGACATATATGAAGGGAACTACCGAAAAGTGATGGGTGGCATTCGATCCTCTATTCACTTTTGGCACGATCTATCACTGGCAGTCCCGGGAAAGACAGCGGTCGCGAAAATGATCCTGGTGCCACGTCCGTTATACCTTTTTTCCAACCTCCCGGTGGTTCCCCCACGTTCTTTCTTCCACGAGCTCGATACCTTGTTGGGGTCCCTCATCTGGGGCTCTGGCCGCAGACGTATTGCATTGGCGAAATTACAACTGCCCCTGGACCAGGGTGGGCTGGCGGCCCCGTCGTTCGAGGCGTATTTTCTAGCTGCACAGCTGCAATGGGTGGCACGCTGGACAGCGGACCGGGCACGAGGAGAGCTGACCACCACTACGGGGCGTATTCCAACCTCCACGATTCACCGTATGCTGCTGCCAGATGCAGCGCCAATCCCAGGTGGACCCCTACAGGTCAGCACGGCGCGAGCCTGCCTGGCCCGTGTTCATCGTATGGACCGGGCGGCGCTACCGTACTCTCCGCTTCTCCCGCTGGTGGGTTTCCCCAGGGGCCGAGCACAGTATACAGAGAGTATGTTGCAGACCTGGACAGACCACGCAGTGACGGAGGTGGGGATGCTCTATGCTGAGGGGCACCTACGGACTTTTGACGAGCTGGTGGAGGATTTTGAGCTCCCTAGGGGTCCGTTCCTGAGACATAGACAGCTTCTCACTGACTGTCGCACACAGTGGCGAGTGATTGATACAGAACCCCCCACACACCCGGTTATCCACGCAATACTACAGATGGGACCCGGGCGACACTTAGTTACTTGGTTATACAAGGCCGTACGTACCCTCAGGCAACCCACACTTGCACCCCTCAGGGAACAATGGGAACAGGACTTTCGCAGGCCCCTACACGACAGGGAATGGATCAGGGCCCTTGAATACACCAAAAAAGTGTCCCGTAATTACCGCTTCAAGAACATACAGTTACATATCCTACACAGGGCGTACCTCACTCCTGAAAAACTACAGAAATACTTTCCTGATACACCGTTCGCCTGCCCTAGGTGTCTTGAACCTGCTGCCTCGTTCATACACATGCTATGGGATTGCCCGACACTCCATAATTACTGGGAAGCGGTGCATACCGCCATTCGTGCAGTCCCTGGGTTGCAGGATCTCTACACGTGGGAGGCCAGCGCCTTAGGCATACATGGGCGACACAAGAATAAGAAGGTGGAGAGGCGTTTTGCTTTCTTGGGACTTATCCTGGCTAAACGATGCATTACTATGCACTGGAAGGCGCCGGAGGGACCTCCCATGGCGGCATGGGTGGTGGCAGTTAAGAAGTGGGGGAAAGCGGAGGAGACGTTGCTTCGAACGGAGGAGGCTCGGGGACACCGCAAACACCCGATTTCCCTGTCATGGGCGATGCTCATGCATTCCATCACACAAGAAATACAACCGGCGGCGGGCCCGCGAATAGTTGACTTCCAGGAGGCCCCCGCAACTCAGGAGGGAGATGACCGAGAGGCCCGGGTATCCGATGGGCCCTAACCCTGACCTGTAGCTGGTACCCTATCCGCCCCATGCGCGGCCGGGGATCTACACTCCCGCCATCGACCCTTGCCCCTCCCCTCCCTAGACCCTTCCTCGCGTCTGAGAAAACCTAGCGCTGCGACAGGCAAGGAAACTGCTCCACGACGTTAGCCACACACTGACTATAATTCCAGATATGGTGCACTCCCAGTTCGTTTATAGTACTTAATTGGCCGCGCTTCACCGACCGGAGGGACAACGCACTCAGGGGATAAGGATATTCATAGCAGCCCTCATGTAATGCGGCATCCACAGCGTTCGTCAGTGGGATGGGCCTAGACATAGGATAGGGCGGGGACCCTGACACTCTAAGTTTGTGAGATCCGCTGCACACGGTGCTCCAAGGGCACATGTTTACTGTAAATCTGTATGTGCAAATATCCGCACTCTGTTTACTATAAATGCCAATAAAAAGAATTAAAAAAAAAAAAAAAGGATCTGCCATTGGAACAACTTCAGGAGCTGGAATAGTCCTGTCTTCTCGAGTGGTCACAACATGGAGCCTTCCGACATTTAGCTATGTAAAGCTTCGACTCAAGGTCCCGTTTGGCCTTCAGGTTCATCTGGGCTCTGTCACCCAGGCCTTGAAGTTGTGTTCTCACCCCAAGCACCAAAGACATATCTGAGGGGGATCTATCACAGATATTTACTTGTGACGGTCCCTACATGACTTAACCCCTGTAGTTTTAGTTAGTGACATTTCCCTTCCACTCTCGTATCATTTTGGTGATAAATAAAAAAAAATCAAATCAAGAATTGTCTTGAGCAGAAAATAGGGATGGCTCCCTATCTGCATCTGGTGGCGCAGAAAGAAAGGAAATTATGTCACTGCAAATGGGTGGCTCTTATATGCCACCCTCACCGTCACTTCTGAAGTGGAATGATGTTGGCGCAGAGCCACACTACCCATCTGTCAGCGTGCAGGAGTACTACTGAAACGTTTTGAGATCAGTCTAATGCCTTGGGAGTATTCAAAAGGTGATGAAGCTACAGTTAAGGGATCCATCAGAAATGTTTTTTATGCCGGGCTCAAATGCTTACTTTGTAATGCACTTGTTTTGACATCCGGTGACTAATGAGCAGGAAGTTCCACACGCCCTGGCGTCTCTATACATCCTTAAAATAGGGGCTCTATTTGAAGATGGAATAGGTCGACGATGGGAAGACAGAATCTTAGAAAAGCAAGATATCACCCCACTAACGATGTTCCATTTCTATATGTAGTGCTAGAGGCACTCTTGTGGTTTGACACCCTATGATGCCCTTTGACTACCATTATTTTAACTGACTTTAGTGTGTTATTTTATCCTAGTCTGGATGTATGACGGTCCTGCATATGCCTTGCTTCTCTTACAAGTTTCTTTCTTGTAATCTTGCCGTCTTTCAGTGGGAGCTGTCACGGAGTAGGAGAGCCTTGCCAAGAATAGAACGTGTGGGATGTGCATTCGAAAGCATAAGAGAGAGGGAGAGAGAGAGAGAGAGTTGTGGAATGTACTTTTTGGTCTCGAAGTGCAGTGTTGCGGGCAGTGATTCACACATGTGCTCGGTGTTGTACATTGAGAGATGAAGTGTGTGAATCTATAAGTAGTTGTGCACAATTGTGCATTGTGTTGTACTTTGATGATAATTATGAAGTTCTTACTATTGGCTTTGACATGGCCTCATGTCATCTTGTTTTCTGGCTTTGCCTTGCTTCAGCTTTTCTTACTGCACAGCAGTGCTTGCAAGTTGCTTGGGTTATTCACGTTCAAGGTCTTTTTGTTTTTGTGAAGGATTGTTTATGTACCCGGAAGGCTTTGTGAGCTTTGTCAAGATAAAGGCTGGAACATGAGAGATCTGGAGAAGGGGACGTGAGAACTCCTTTCTGCCATGGGAATGCTTGCTTGGAACCTGGCCAGTTCTGGTAAGATTCCTCTGGCCCGGGGGGAGGTCTTTCCCGAACCTTCTAGTGTGTTTAAAGCTGAGGGTTGCAGACTCGGGAACCGGGAGTTTGGAATCTGAGTGGGCGCGGACGAGTCTACCTCAGACAGTGGAACTCTGGTTGCTGAGGCTCTCAATCATGGCTGTTTACTTCCCCAGTCTGAGACGGAGTGTTTGCTCCAGGTGATGTATTGAGTTTTGGTTATTGCCATTGTGATGTTTGGCCAGTGGCTTTAATCATTTGAGGTGTTTTCTTTGTCATGTAGGAGTGAGTTGAGGTGCACATCCAAAGTAATCATCTGATGTATATATATATAGATCTTTCTGATCTCTTGCAGGACGTCCAGTATATTTGCTTGAGTCTTATTTCATATTATTTGCTGCTTGTTTATTCATCAGTATTATTCATGCATTATATTTACCAAGTGTATTATTATTGTTTGCATATAAACATATATATCTCTTTGTGTATTTGAACCTTGTGCATTTGAGAACCGGGGAAGCCTTTCTGTTAGAGAGCATTGTGTAAAATAAAACCCCAAGCCTTATTCTTAAAGAGAAAGAGTCCGTGCATTTTGTAAAATAAAACCCTTTTCTAAAGGTGTTGTTTGTTTTGTGTTAAAGTCTTTTGCTGCACCGGGTGTTGAGCTGTTTTATCGGATAGGCGCAAGCAAGACACTATAGTGTTAGGTAGGCGCTCCGGGAAATGCTCGGTGAGGAGATGATAGAGCCTCCTGAGGTGGCCCCCTTCTCCTTGATGTTGCATGCAGACTCTCCCTATAAAATGGTCTCCAGGATATATGGCATGGCGCAGGATTACCGGAAGAATTTCTTTATTAAGGCCAGGTTGGGGTAGCAGCCTGACTTGGAGGTTACACTCGAAGACGACAAATGGCGCTATTGCTGCGAAGAGTTATATGGGAGCGGGTTGCACACCTTTCCATCAAATTTTGTCAGTCCTTCCAGTTAATCGTTGCGTGCTCAATGGTGACGTGCCCAGCCCCAACAGCACGTTGTATACTAAACAACATCATCCTGGGGCATGTTTCGTGCCCCAAACCATGGCACAGTTGCTATTGCCTTTGCAATTCATTTTTTCATATCATCCGTTTTCTTCCTTTTTCATCCGTATTTCAACCTTTTTAGACAGTTTAAATCCACATGCAGGAAAGTGCCATTTTTCTGTGTTTCTCATATTCAAGATGGGCCATCCGAACCTCTCAGTCAAGAATACGTACAAATGCAAAGTTCATCAAAAGCAGTTTATTTGAAACCCAATGCATTTCGGGCCCTCCAGGGGCCCTTCGTCAGGGGTAACTGAAAATCACAATTAAACAAACATTAATGTACAGTGCACTGCTGTGTTTTCTAAGACACATGTTTTGTCAATCCCACTCCATTTTTAAAAAAACATACATAGAATTCAACAATATTATTTGCCCCGATTAAATTTAAAAGCGTCCTATAGTTTATCTTGTGTTTGTATTGCGTATGCATATTTAATTCAGTTGTAATTTCCTAAACATTCCTATACAGTAACCGCGTCACCTATTGCCCTCAAACAAAACCTCATTTTCTTCCCCATCCTCTGTGGTAGCCACTCACTACGAGCCCTTTACCAATATCCCGATATTAAATACTCCCTCTCCGTCAAACCATGATTCTTATGCCTTTCTAAACATCTACCCTTCTCTTCACGCAACTACCAAAAACAAGCATCCTATTTTGATAAATATTCGCGTACTCTCGCAAACATTTTTATCGCACTTCATTCATTGCGCGCTCTCCCCCTCGCTTTCTTCTATACCCCCGTCACATACCTGCTAAACAACGTCCGTCCTCCTCTCTTGAAGGCAGCAGAGATTCAGAACACCATTGAATCACCTGGTTTATCAACCTCGCTTCCGCCCCCTCTACCCAATCACCTCCCCCTTTTTTTCCACACAGCATGTCTCTCTAAATTGACGGCATCGACTTATTCATCTTAAATTTCTCAAAAGGGTATACTATACTCCCACCCGATTGCATAGATATGGCCTTCGGGACACTACGAGATGTGAGAGATGTGTTGCGGAACAAGCAGGATTTATGTATTTAGCTTGGCGGTGTCTTGATATTGCTAAATTCTGGGTACTAATATTCCAAAAGTTGGGTGATATTACAGGAGAACCTCTGTTGCCTGACCTCTTGCTAGCTCTCCTTGGCTATACTAAACACATACGAAAAGACATACAACGATTGGTTGATATGGACTAGCTGATAGCTAAGCGTGAAGCTACTAGGCCCGTAAACACGTACGAAAAGACATACAACGATTGGTTGATATGGGCTAGCTGATAGCTAAGCGTGAAGATACTAGGCCCGAGGGCCACCTCCCACCATAGTACAGTGGTCTAGAGATATTCTGTACTGCAACACACAATCTGAATTATACAGCGAGCTGCTTCCCCCTCAGAGCCGCCCTAAAAACATTTGGAGCCTGTATCAGAGTTACCTTGCTGGCAAAGATTGAATATTTTCTGAAACTCAGCTTTCTCATTGTTGTGGGGGGTGCACTGAGAGGGATGCCGGGGCATTGGGGGCACCACATCCCAGTTTTCACTCTGGGCTCTTGCAGGGTAAGAGAGACTTACGTGCTGTCTTGGAAGCACTGTTTCTATGCTGTTCCCATGAGATACCTTGCATTGGTGAATAAAGTTTGTCTATAACTGGTTATATAATGTTCTGCTGGATTAGCATATTGCTCCCCTGAATGTATAACCCTTCGGATCCGTATACTGATTTCTGATATGTTACCTGGACAACATGTATGTACACTGTGACTGTATTTCTTGTTTTTTCCAATTACATTTTTGTTTGGTATGTATTGTCTTTTTTTTTCAAATTCAGTAAATACATTTTTTTTAAAGTTGACAATCTTTCTTGGGGCTAGTGGGCACTTAACATACAGAATATCTATAGTAAGTCAACCGTTACAGTGAATATTTTAGCAATGCACAAAGCAGCCTAGGTAACATGACTGAACAGTCTGATTAAGGAAAAAGCAAGGGAATAAAAAAGCATGTCAACAGTAGATCTAACACAGAAAAAACAAAGGGCCAGTTAGATTTGCTTCACTGTTAAACTTAAGATGTCAAATATGTGCAGATATTCATCAGAAATTACTAGCACCATAATTTGTAAATGTATATCCATCTTTTAGAAGTGTCTAATCTACCATCTATTTTCTATGAACAAGCAAGCATGCTTTAATGCATTGGGAGATTTGCCATCACAACTAAACGTTCAAGTTTGGGAGACTACAAATGGAAGGCCCAAAGTTGATTCATAGAGTAACTTATAACAGGCATTAGTCAGAAACTGTCCAGCAAAGGATCAAAATATTAAGAAAGATAATACAACTCTGATAAAAAGAAAACCCACTAAAAGAAAATCTGATCAACAGCCTGAATGAAAAGCCGAGATCGCATAAAATGTAGTGTGCAACTGTGAGGCAAGTTCCATGTCTTAGCAGTCAGCAGAAAACAGGCAACTTCTTGATGGTGAGTGAGGCTGGTAGGTGTTGTACCTATTTTATGTATGTTTGACGAGAGTGGATGTGTGCAAGTTGTGTGATTTGTGCATGATTGTACCGAATGTGTGAAACTTGCACCTGGATATGCTGTGTGTTCACAGAAACTGAGCTCCTATAGATTGCTTGACAACAGCGCTGCAGCCGGAAGTAGGACCTTTAAGAGTAACTAACCCTACCCAATACACTTCACCATTTCATTTTTCTGCTTAACAAAATGTTGGTGCGGACACAAAGTACTTAGGTTAGTGGTGTAGCTATTAATGGCGCTTTGTGGATGTAGTGGCACTGGGTAAGGAGGCTCGAGGGACGGGAAACAGCCTTAACCATGCAGCGTGAACTACGAGGGGCTGAACAGCGCAGGCGGTACCATGCACGTCTAAACCACGAATATGCCTTAACTACGCATATGCATGGTTAAGGCATATACACGGTCTAGTTGCTGCTGCTGCCAGGCGTAAGAGTAGGAAGAGGAAGGATCAGGATGAGGCGGAGAGGTAAGTTGGGTTTTGAGGGGGTGGGAGCTAGTTTGTAGGAGTTGTGGAGTAGTTTTCAGGACTGGGAGGGGGTGAGGCTAGTTTACAGGGACAACGCGGGGGGGGGGGGGGTTCGGGAGTTTTAGGGCTCAGGGTAGGGGACGGAGGTGGGGATAGATTATATGAGTTGGTGTAGTTTCGGGGATGGCGAGGTTGGGGTAGTTTTTAGGGGTGCGGGGTCGGGAGTTTTTGGGCTCAGGGCAGGGGACAGTAAAGGGACAGTTTTAAGGCTGAGGGGGCAGTTGGGCTGGGGCGGGTGTAGGTGGGGTTAGGTTTTAAGGTGTGGGGCTTGTTTTAGGACTCAGGGAGAGGGCTGGGGTCGGAGTAGTTTGTATGGGGCTAAGTTGTAGGGCTCAGGGCAGGGGACAGGATCAGGGCAGCTTTCAGGTGGAGGGATAGTTGGGAGTTTTAGTGTTCAGGGCAGGGAACAGAGGTGGTGGTAGATTATTTGGGTTGGGGGTAGTTTTGGTGGTTGGGGGTCAGGTAATTTTCAGGGCTGGGGGTGTCAGGAGTTTTAGGGCTTGGGGCAGGGGACAAGAAAGGGGCAGTTTTAAGGCTAAGGGGGCAGCGGGGGTAGGTAGGGTTAGGTTTTAGGGGTGGGGGCTTATTTTAGGGCTCAGGGAAGGGGCTGGGTCAGAGTAGTTTTAAGGGGGCTGAGTTGAAGAACTCAGGGTAGGGGCCAGGATAGGGGCAGTTTTCAGGTCGAGGGGGAAGACGGCCTGGGGTAGGGGGGTAGGGATTTTAGGTTCTGGGTGTTTTTAGGGTTTAGGGCAGAGGGGCAGGAGTGTGATCTTTACCACACATGCCCATTTACCAAACGTGTCTTTGCCACGAAATTGCGTGGTAAAGGCAAGCGTGGCGAAGACGCGGTTGGGGTTTAGACCGTGTGGTTAAGACATGCGTTGTTGAGGCATGCGTTTTTCCATCACACAACCTCGAGGGACCCACTGTATTTTATTACCCAACCAAAGCTTAGGGACATATATCTTGCTTGCACTAGGGCCTATGGAACCCTTGCTACGCCATGGTATGGCTTTTTATCAATAGGACCATGGACTATGTATCAGTTTATAAGCGTGCTTTCGGACACCTTCACTAGGGAGGCAAACAGATATTGATGATTTTTCCGAAGTAATACCATTATTTTCGCATATGCTCCAGTAATTCGACCATCAAAAACTTACCCAGTATCTTCCATTAATGCCAATGTAATCCGAGAGAACACTCTGTTCTGTGTATGAGAGCCAGTCATAGCTTCATTCTGTAAAAGACGACAAAATAAGGCACTTTAAGAGACTAATGAAAAAGTAGTAATGACCCATGGATAGGAGTGAGTACAAATAATGCAGTTGTTTGCTGTAAACCCCCACCTGCTGCCACAGTGTGCAGCACTTGATAGGTAAAGTAGTTATGTGTTTTTGGCCTGACTGCCTGTCCGGCTATTGATTTCGCTCCTATTTGACAGCATAAAACGGAGAGGTCTTCACCATTAGGTTCTTCGGGCTGTGGGAGAGTAGTGCAGCAAGAGTATAACCCACTGACCCACGGAATGGTTGAATCTGTGCAACAAAAGCTAGAAGAGCTGTTTGGACACTCAGGACCTTGTTCTGTCTGGTGTTTAGGAGTCAGCAGGACAGTGTGTAGCTGGGCTGGACTTACTAAGTTATTGAGAGAGGAACAGGAGGAGAGAATACCAACGATGCTTATTAACTGAATTTGTTGGGACACTGGCATACACCAAGAGGCCTTTGTGCGGATTTAAGTATCCGCTTCTACCGCTGAAAAGATTTTACATTTAAAACTACGATGGCATGTCAAGTCACGAAGAGAAATGTTTAAATTAAGTTTGCTCAGTATATGTCCTTCAACTTGACAAGAACTGAAATATACCACCATAAACAAGCCTGTAGCCAGAAATATTTAAGGGCCATAGCAATGACAACATTAAGTCAAATGATTATCGTCAGAAGCATGAAAGACTATTGGATTTGTTGAGGTTGCAGCAGTCTCGAGGCGCCTCAACAAATATCTGTTTAAAGGAAGGGAAACATGCATAAGACTGGCTGCATTAGGGCAATGGCCAGCTAACAAAGTATGAATGATTAAAAAGCTGAGGTACATTCTCTACCATTGTGTATGTCCTCAGTTATAATGCACAGCAAAGAAGAATCCACAGATTGAACTTCTCTACTTAACACATGGAGACTTAGATAAATTGCAGACACTGGGAGAGATAGAAATATGTGAGAGACACAAAAGTCAGGAAGACAGAAAGAGACATAGAAAGAGGCCGAGAGACAGGTATAGCCAGAGAAAGAGGGCAAGAGACAGAGACAGAGAAAGGCAGGCAGAGATACATTGAGAACAAGCATTGGCAATGCAATAGGTCTCGCATTTACGCAAGTTTATGCTATTGGCATTATAAATGGCAATGCCTTTTTTTTATGTTTAAAAAATAAAACAATAATAGGCATTATCATTTACAATGCCAATAGCTTAAGCACGCGTAAATGTGAGATTTATTGCATTGCAAATGCTGGTTTTAAATCTTCCAAGAGAATGTGTAAAAAGTTGGCTGCATTTCTGAGGATGTTTGCTGTCATGATGAACTTATCCCTACATCCACCTTGATTGTTGGTGGTACTCTGTTGTAGAACTTTGAGCAGAGAGACATCATTAACTGCCTGTCATCCGGATTCTAGGTGATACCTGGACGGACAACCAGCTGTCTCTCAAAGGAGGGATCTGATAGAGCTCAGGATCTTTAAGCAATACACCTGTCCTTCTTTTGGTGTCCTTTACAGTGGAAGCATTCAGCGATGGCTTCTTGGTAATTCCTCTGCAAACTTTCCCTTTATTTTGCTTAAGCTTTGTGGTTGGGATTGTTTATTCAGAGTCCCTCCCACCCCTACACTTCCATTTGGCAGCAGTGAACCATAATTTTTAACTTGGAGCTCGATGTACTTGAATATACGCCCAGATACAATAAGGTCTAATTGAGAGGGCAAATAGTGTTCGAATAGAAGCCCGGATCTGCTCCGATTTTTTTTATTAAAAGCCAGTTTTCATAGATCAGAAATTGCTCTAATCTGCACAGGATTTCAATTAAAAGTGTTTCTTTTTTGTTTTTTTGTCAGGGTGCCCAATTTGAAGGGACTCTTCGTGCCCATGTGTGTTTCCAGGGGCCTCTCGTGACCTCTCCCTCCATTTTCCTCTCCTGCTCATCCTTCACTCTCAGTGAGCTCCTATCAGGCAAATTTACTCCCCCATCCCACACACCTTCCCTAATCTGTGCTTGCTCCAGTCCTGCCCTCCATCCGCCATTGTCTGTACGCTTGCCCCACCTTTTCTTGTGTGTGCGCTTGTTCCAGCCTCTATCTCCTGTTTTCTTTTATCGCCTCCTGCCTCCTTATCACCTGCCCGCCCTTCCTCCGTGTTGCTTCGTCCCCCAATCTATTGCATATTTGGTTTTTTTCTTCAAACGGGGAGTGGGTCGGGTGACGAGGCAAAGTGGAGAAAGGAAACGCGAGAGAAAAAGTGTTTAGCTGGGGAGAGAGGACAGGAGAATTGGATCATATGACTAAAAATAATAATCAAAAATAGCGTTCTACAGAATTTTTTTGAATTGGTTTCATATCAACACAGTAAAAAAATAAACTAATTAAAATGAGTCTAATACACCACTGCATCATTGTCTTTCCAGTGCACTCTGTTAGAGCACCAGAAGGGAAGGGAACTTGCCCTGTTTTATGCATTTTAAACTCTAACTGCAGAGCCTCGGAAGTGCATTTGCAGTTGCGCTTTAGGCGCAGTGGGGGTTCTGCGTATGTACTTGTCCTGTTGGAGCACTGGGGCTTCTACGTGTGTATGTCACGTGGTTCTGTGTACGTTTGAACTATTAGCAGTGGACATTCTGCCTTTGTGCATGTGGTGTTTGTGCACGCTTATTTACATTGTTAGGGCTGCGGTGGTTCTGCACTTGATTTAACTGTTAGCAGTTGTGATTCTGCGTGTGCCCTTGCGGTCTGGGGATTGTGGTGAGTTTGCATTTGAGTTACTTAATGCAGCGAACCCTCTTCGGGTTGAAAATGGTGAAACTCCTCATATAAGCCTACCATTGGGTTTAACGATTGACACCAAGCTCCCGTGGGCTTGAGCCGGCCAGCAGGAACTCACTGCCTCTATACCGCAGACAATAAAAACCAGGCTCATTTTAGCAGTATCATGACGACTGTGCGGACACAAACTCTAATACAGCTGAAGGACTGAGAGGCAGAGGAGGGCCTCAATAGTGGCAAACATCTGTCTGACTGTCTGCCTGCCTGCCTGCTATCCTGCCCCTACGACCCGTACAAAAAGAAGACCCGTCTTAAGAGTTCACGCTATATAAATCTGCAACAAAAATAAACATGACAAAAACAACAAGCTGTCGCCATTGCACAAAGGCTGACGCTATTTTATATTTGCATCGCGATTTCACTTTAAGTGAAAGCGCGATGCAAAAATAAACACGCGGCCGTCCTTGCCCAAGGTGAATGAAAAAACATAGTGCCTACCGACTAATTAAAGGAGACCGTATCACGCCGCTAGTAAAGGATCCAGTCCAGGTGGGCAGGGCCAAAAGGAGACAGGGCGGTAACAAGGAGGGACTAAAAAACCTCCTTTACAATAGAAAGCCAGCGTTTAGCCTGAACTATGACGCAAGCCAATGGGAAGAAGGGGCAGGGCTTCAAGTCCCCTTCTGAAAGTGTATCGATGACAATAAGCCTTGCATAGTGTCTACTGACAAATTAAAGGAGACAATATCACGCCGCAAGTAGAGGATCCAGTCTGGGTGGGCGGAGCCAAAAGGAGACAGGGCGGTAACAAGGAGGGACTAAAAAGCCTCCTTTACAATAGAAAGCCAGCGTTTAGCCTGAACTATGACGCAAGCCAATGGGAAGAAGGGGCAGGGCTTCAAGTCCCCTTCTGAAAGTGTATCAATGACAATGAGCCTCGCAGAGCGAGGAGCGCCTACGCGCTCCAGCACTAGATCTGTGAGACCTAAAAAAACAGCATAGGCAGGGAAAGATGGAACAGTGAGACATGAATAGGCAGAAAGTAAGAGAGGAAGAGGCAGAAAGTGAGAGCGGCAGAGACAGAAAAACAGATATGGACAAAGGAAGTCAGGGAGAGAAGGCAGGACCCTGGGAGACAGAAACAGGGAGAGACATCTGTTTCTGTTTCTATTTCTACCTTGCTATTCAAATATCCATAATCTATCTACATAACTGTCTATTTCTGTCCTACCAGTTTCTATCAATCTTAATTCTTGTATGTATGTATGTCTATCTGCCCATCTATCCATCACGATCTGCTTATCTCGATGTAATAGTCTGTTTACCTCTATCTTGTCCTATCTATTTATCTTACATAGAACATATCCCATATTTCACAGTTTCTTGTGAAATATGAATTACAACATTATGATGAAAGCCCCTCAAACCACTCTGCACAACTTTGCCATTGTCAGGGCCAGTAAAGTTATGCAGCAATGTTAACAAAATGATGCAGAAAAAAGCAAATTACGCAGCACATTCTCTGGTGGTAATATTTTCACCCCTTTGAGCTAGAAATATTTATGTGAAATCAGCAGATTATGTGGTATATGGTAAATCCACATTTATGTGGGAAATGCTGTAGCCACAGAATCACATAAATCCAAGAGATCCTTCCCCTTGTCCATCGTTTACTAAGATTTCTTTCAAGATAAGTAAACCTAAACATTCGAATTCCATTTAGTGCCTCTTAAATAAAAACGCTTCTTAAGCAATTTAAACCAAATACACCTGTAATATCTAAATAAAATACTTTATTGGGTACATGTGTTATGTGGGCTTTTATTACCATTCCAGCATTCTTGAATGGAAACATCTATGATGTCACTAGAACCCCTCAAAGACAATTTTGGGTCAAATTACACTAATACTCGCTCCGTGTTTAGCACAGTGTGGTCATCAACTATGTTATGTCAGACGTCACATTGATGTTATAAATGAGGTTATAGAAAAAGTCATGAGTGATGCAATATGTGCGGTCAGAAGTAGTGCATGGTGATTGAGCGAGTTATAGTTATTTCAGTTAGCTATAACTGGCGAATTTCTGTGAGTTTTTAAAGTTTAAAATGTTACGTTTTAACTGACACTTTCGATGAACTATATCACTTTAACCTGTGCTCTTCCAGTGAATTTATGTGTTTTTCTGAATGTAAAGTAAGATATTACTACCATACGTAGGTATGACTTCACTTTAAGCTTTGATTTTTCAGTTAATTTCTGAGATAAAAAACAGAAGTAACAATATAAAATAAAAGGGGGTCATTTTAAGTAAGGCAGACCCACTGGCTTTGTCAAAATGTCAGAACACCAAAATATAAAAGGCAAGCCTATTGGTTTTATCCAGGGGTCTGCACATCAACATATAAAAAGCAGACCTTTTTGCTTTGTCAAAACGTCACCACAATCATTGATCAACTACCACAATCCAATACAGGTCTTAAAATGCACAATGTTTAATAGTAATCATTTTTGTAAAAAGATTTGAACACTTAGGGGTCTATTATGTGGCCATCGCCCCGGGAAATGGGACTGCGCACTAAGGGTGCAGCGGTCCCGCATGGACAATTAGGATGGCCTGCCACACTGGCGGGCGCATCCCACATTTTTTGTATTGCGGCGGGCGGTGCTGTCAGCAGCACCCGCTGCAATACATAAAAGGCAGGTGCGCATTTGCATGAACAACGTGGCAGGCACCGCGCGGTGCCTGCCACGTCATCCATGAAAATGCAGGGGGGTACCTTAGGTACCCCTCATGTGCCCTCCCCACCCTCCCAACATCCTGGGGGCCCGCAACGGGCCCCCAACTCAGGAAACTGTATGCCTTTCTGTGGCGGCAACGCCGCCACGGAAAAGCTGCTTCCCGCTGCCTTCCTAATATAGATGGCGGTGTCTAGCAGACACCGCCACCATATCAGGCCCCTTTTCCGCCCGGTCATCTCTGTGACCGGCGGAAAACCGGCGGACGGTCTTTTTGTCCGCCGGGGTCCCCCCTGCCATACTAATATGGCAGGGGGGAAATAGGTGTCGGGCGGGGTATGATGTAGGGCAGATCGCCCGCATGGTGGTGGCGATCCGGCCAACATCATAATAGACCTCTTAATAATTTTCATTTAAAACTAATAAACGTTTGACAATTTCTTGAACATTCTTCAGGCCACAAAATAGAGCCATAAAACCAACCACAAGGAGACCTGCCAAGCTGGCACCTGTCTGGCCAACAGAGTCTATGACGGCACGATTATGTTCTGTGCCTGCTCCATGAGCACAGGGAATACATGTGCGGTGTGCCCCCTCTCCTCTAGTGAAGGGAGCGGGAGGACACACCACAATGTGGAGGGGGTGCACAGCAGCACTCTTTTTCCCACATTTAAGTGCTTTGGGGACCTGAGACCATTTCATTTATGCAACGACCCCCAGGGACATGGGAGCCCTTGTGGGCAAAAAGCACTTTGGGGAGGGTGTTTCACGTCATCCCCTCTCCAACTGATTTGGAGAAAAAAAAATCATCAATCACCCCTGGAGGTTTTTTTTTTTAATTGAAAATGGTTATCCTGTCTAGACTGCGGCTGGTGCAGTTTAAACTATTGCATAGATCCTACTACACACTGGTTACCCTATACAAGATGGGAAGGATTTCTGACCCATTTTGCCTGCGCCTTTGTGATGCCATAGGTACATTTTATCACACCTTATGGGACTACACAAAGATAGTACCATACTGGGAGGCAGTGGTGGGGACAATCACGGAGGTCACAGAGAAACATGTTTCGCTTGAGCCTAAATGTTGCCTGCTTAATGTCTGGGGTCCAACAGACCTTAACCACGCCGAACGCCAGTGGGCGACTACGGGCATGATAATAGCTAAACGAAACATAGCGCAACAATGGGGAGTGGGGACTATCCCGACGCTACGGAACTGGTGTAATGACATGGACATGATCATGGTAACGGAGAAGGCCACATTTACCAATAGGAAATGTCCAAAAAAATGGGAAAGAGTGTGGGGTAAATGGAACATATATCGGGGAAACATCTGCACCCCTCCAGTGGAGGGCAGCGACTCGGACGAAGACGTGTGATAGTAGTGGAGGCTTGTGTGCGCAAAAGTGAAAACTTGTATTAATTGACTGTAACGCTGTAACATCAAGCAGTGAAAATGTAAGTACAGATCAATGTTATTCAACAAAATGTTTTAATAAAAATATATTAAAAAAAAAAAATGGTTATCCTGCCCTTTTTCCTTTCTCCAAAAGATTGTTCCAGCAATACTGCAAATAATATTTTTGGGAGTTACGTCACAATAGGCAGTCCCCCCATAAGGCCTACAGGTCCAGTGTATCCCTACGACACAGGCACTGAATCCAAGAGGCCTAAAATGGCTCTCAAATATATTTGCAGACAATCAAATCATATCTTTTCAATTAGCCGGACTAGCCGAACAAACTCGGCCTAAAAAGCTATACATTTTCAACCTAAATGTCTCAAAAAGTACTTAATGAGTTTATACGAAGTCACAAAAAGCAAGCTTCTCGGGTAAAGATCTAGCTTTCTGCCAGATTTGGTTTAATTCCTTTGAGCCATTTTGCCCAATTTTGGATATCACCTCTAGTGTTTTGTCTAGAGGTCATCCGAAGTATTGTTTTAAGGGTCTCAGATGGTGCCTGGAGCGATCAATGGAGGGGTAGTCAATATAAATTACTGGAAATTGATTAAAAATGGTTAATGGATGTGAAATGCATGGATGCTTAATGGTGGGGCGGGGTGACTGGATAGACTGTAGACAACCACCTGAATGGATGACGACCCACCAGGGACAGAGCATTTTGTCTCGTACTTCTGTCAGCAGGAGGCTCCCTCTGCTGGGACTTTGTGGATACCGGTATGCTTTAGCATTTCTATTTGCCTACAGTCTCTCCTAGCTCTCTGAAGCTTCAAGATGGCACGTTAAAGTTATGGAAAACAAACAGTCAAAAGGAAATATTTGCACCCTGTGAAAGATCAGACACCATTTAAAGTAGACCTCACAGTACACCTTGACATATCGAGAGGCCATTTAAGGTAATAGATGTCGCAGATTCTCTGGAGTAGGCACCCTTTTCTCACATCCGTTACAGCATCCTGATATTTTTCACTAAATTAAATACTTGTTGCAGAATTTTGAGGTTGAGTGAGCACAAGCATGACGTGTAAAATGTTACTTATTTTCACACCTTCATTGGACCTGATCTCATACTCAGCATGATAAGAAGGCATGCATCGCTGTACCACAGCCCTGCCAAGTTTCCAAAGTCTGTGCATGACTAGCTGCTCCAGTACATGTATCTACTTTGCGTTGTTGATCTTCTAGTCTTTCTTATATCATGACAAAAGCAGGACTACAAGCACCAGAACGAAAAGAAAAAAACTTGTCTGAAGCAGATAGCCATGCATTGTCCTGGGAAGTCTAGCAGCTATGCTACCAGCAGAGCTTTTCTCACCAGTGCTGCAAGAGAGGGGTAAGGGCCAACCTTGTCAACCATTTTTGTCTTATGCCTTTATACATAATCCCACTCCAACAATATATTTGTTTCAGGCCATGCTTTCCAAGATTTCTGGTATAAATGGCTGAATGTGAACAGGCAGCAAGTCCGATCAGATAGGATACCATCACAGGCATAGCAGATCTCCATGGCTGAACTTCACTTACAGCCCAGTAGTCTGTGCCAAATGAGGAAGTGCTATGTAAGTGAGTCATGTTATTGTATAACTATTCTAACACTTAATTCCTGTCCTGGTTTTTGAAAACCTGTTCACCCTACAATTAGCAGAAATAAAAAGTTGTTTTTAATTCAATGCTAAATCCCACGGAGAGGATTACCTGTAATCCTAATTTTCTTCCAGGGGTATCCTCATCAAAGTCATAAGCACTGAATAGTCCCACCCACAGGTGGGAACCCAGAAGAACTTACAAAATACATGTACGTATACATATCAATCTAAAAAACTATTTACACTCTTCAATCTAAAAAATGAATTCTATGTCAGGACTGGAGGCGAGGATTATGCCTTCTTTCTCCACTTTATTCTCATCAGCAGCACAGAAAGAACAACAAAGACTACGTTTCCCATGAGACATCGGGAAAAAACAGTAGTCAACAACAACGTGGTAACAACCAATCAAAACGATTAAGAGTGTCCAATCAGAGCTTCTCCTGTAGATATAGTCCCTTGTTAGTGTCCAGATCTCCTCTTTCTTCGCTGCTGCGCAGCCAGTTAAGTCCCTCAGGGTTATGCTGTTTGGGGGGCTTGTGAAAAACTTCTTACTTGTTATTCATTCTGGTTATTTCATACATGTATTTTCATACCTGTTGTTTCGCTCCAGTTGAGAGTGTATGGTTACGTTTATGATATTTTGCAGTAGACGCGTTTCTTCTTCATTGTGTTTTTCGCCGTTATGGTGTAAATGATTTTATTTTCCCCGTCGTTATGGTAGGGGGTGTGTTTTTGTGACGAATTTCGTCTCGTCTTGGGCCGCGGGAGTGAGAGTCGTCTCCCACTCCTACGCGGCTCCGCTGGCGCGCTCTGGTCCTCCCGCCGCCTGAGGGCGCGAGAGGCGGTGACTGAACGCGACGCGTCTCTGGTTTTCATGGTTTCCAGAGACGCGCGCGCGTTTAGGTGCCTCCGGAGCTCTGGGCTGAGAAGGAACGCCGACTGTGGTCTGTACCGGCCTCGCGAGCTTCAGTTTTCAGCTCGCGGGCCAATTACTTGCATTTGTGACGCTCGGTTCCCGCGTTTGCGTAAATAACGGGGAACACGAGTCTGGTATTTTGCACATTAGTGCTGACGCCTCCCAGGAGGTCTTGTACTCGCCGTTAGGCGTACCTTGGGGACGTTCCAGCCCAGTCTTCTGCACTACTCGATTTGATTTGCTTCTGCCAGCTTATGTCCCCTCAGGGCTAGTCACCCTGTATTAAAAAATATAGTGTGGTTCTACCACGTTTAAATCTGTCAACTGACACCCAGTTGTAATAATACTTCTGCGAGTGCAGCGCAAAAGTCTTTCGCCCTTTTCCCCATAATGGAGTTTTACGGGGATTACCAAGAGGAAGAGGAGGATCCTCTAGCAGATATGCCGTGGGGCGATGCCTTTTATGAGGCGGTTGACACCTCTATTTACAGGGCGGTGGACCAGGCCATATCTCCTTTGGAGGACAGGCTGACGCAAAAAATAGAACAAGCATTTTTGCGACTTGAGCGTCGATCGTCCCTGCCTTCTACTACCCAGGAACTCCAGGGGCCTCCCCCTCCCAAACGCCCCCGGGCCCCCGGGGTAGACGTGGACGCTTTTGAGCGCCTCAAGCGGGCCTTCATTGATAGCCAACCCTTGGGGGGTGCGGGCGATTCGCTAGCTCCTAACCTCGATCCCCCCCCTTCGCCCCCAGGTCCTTCTGGGGATCCCGATGCCAGCCCGTCCAGGTCGTGGCTCCCGACCCGGCCCTCACAGACCCCTTTGGGGCCCTCTAACTTACAACCTCCTCCTACTCCTTCTGACATGTTGGACCCTAATGATATTGTTCACCCTCGCTCTTCGGACTGGGTTCCAGCTGACAAGGTAGCGACTTACGTCGCGGAGCATATTAGGCGCCCACTTGAAAAGGAGGCCCGCAGTTGTCTTCGAGCGGAGTGTCCTCGCCCCTCGCTGGAGGGGAAGGTAGCCCTGACCCCGGACATTGATCCAAGGATGTTGACATTCCTCCAAAAATTTATTCGAGACCCTAAGAAGGGCATCGACAGGTCTTGGAGAGCATGCCAAGATAAGCTCTTGGACGTGTTGGGTCCCGCCACAAAAATCCTCGACATGGCGGAGGAAGTGAAAGCTTCGGGATCGATGATTTCCCCCGAAACCCTCTCGGGTTGGGCTCAGCGGGTGGTGGTCTTCTTAGGCAACGCCAACTGTGCCCTCTCTACCGAGCGGAGGAGGTCCCTTTTAATTAAGATTGACCCGAAACTTGGCGACTTAGCGGATTCGGAAGCAGGGGCAGTCGCCCAAGGAGGTCTCTTTGGTGAACCTTTCATTAAGGAATTAGGCAAGTTCGTGAATACCTTCACGTCACTGGACAGGGCGCAGTCCACTATTAAAAAAGTGTTCCCACGTGTTTTTCGCGGGGCCGGTCGAGGGAGGGGCCGCTCGACCGGTCGCCAAGGTCACCAAAACAACCAAAGAGGCTCCGGTCAGTATCAGGATCAGTCGAAGTTTGGAAACTTCTACCCCACGAGAGGACGCCGCGGCAAAGGCAGAGGTCACAGAGGAGGAACCTCCAATTCAAACTCCGGTGAGTGTTATCCCTTTTTCCCCTCAAAGAATAGGGGGGCGTCTGGCAAGTTGTTACGGGGCATGGTCACAGCTCACCCGCGATGCCTGGGTTCTTCAGACGATAAGGGGGTTTCACATAGAGTACTTCGGACAGCCTATGCAACGGGTTCCCCCTCGCCCTATTCAGTTTTCAGGTCACGATGCTCAGCTAGTAGACGAGGAGGTGGCTTCCTTGCTTCGCAAGGGGGCCATCTCGCCAGCGACGCGTCACCCGCGCGGTTTCATCAGCAACCTCTTTTTAGTGGACAAGTCGGATGGAGGCAAACGTCCAGTCATAAACCTCAGCGAGTTCAACGGGTGGTTAGTCTACCGCCATTTCAAGATGGAGGGTATTCATCTCCTGCGGGACGTTCTCCGTCCTCACGACTGGATGGTTCGTTTGGATTTGAAGGACGCCTACCTGGTAATTCCTATTTTTCGGCCTCACCGCCGTTTCCTTCAGTTCGAATGGCGTCACCGGATTTACGAGTTTTCGTCACTCCCTTTCGGGCTGTCTTCCGCTCCCTGGTGCTTCACAAAAGTGCTCAAACCAGTGGTGGAGTTCCTGAGAGCTCGCGGAGTCAGATTGATCGTCTATTTGGACGACCTACTCTTGATGGCTCCCTGTCCCATCCTTTTAGCCAATCAGTTACAGATGACAGTGTCCTTGCTGCAGGACCTCGGGTTCGTGATCAATGGGAAGAAATCCCTTCTCCATCCCGCTCAGTCGGTCACCTTTTTGGGGTTCGTCATCGACTCCGTGTCATCCACTCTCAGTCTGCCGTCCAGGAAACTTGCGAAGATCCGCCACGAGCTGCGTCGCGTTCTGGCTCGACAGCGCGTGTCCCTCCGCCAGCTGGCCCGGGTCGTGGGCCTGCTGTCGGCTTCTATTCAGGCGATATTTCCGGGCCCGCTCCACTACAGGGCCCTTCAACGCCTCAAGGCGTACTTTCTTCGGAGGGGGTTTCCATACTCCCACAAGGTTCGCCTGTCCGACGAGGCTCGGAACGAAATCCAGTGGTGGCTATCACACATGGAGGCATGGAATGGCAGGGCCATTTTCGGTTCAGTGCCGGATTTGGTCATCGAGTCCGACGCCAGCAAGCTGGGTTGGGACGCACGTTGCGGGGAGCTTTCCACAGGAGGCTTGTGGTCTCCCGCCGAACGCAAATTACATATAAACTGTCTCGAGCTTCTGGCCGGCTCGTTTGCAGTGAAATGTTGGACCAAGGACTCAGTGCAGTCTTGCGTCCTTTTGAAAATGGACAATGTGTCAGCGGTCCGTTATATCAATCATCTCGGGGGCACCAAGTCGAAAGCCCTCTCAGACTTGGCGGCGAGCTTCTGGCAGTATTGCCTAGACAGTCAAGTCTCGGTCACAGCGGAGTATCTACCGGGCCGGGACAATGTGGAGGCCGATTATCAATCTCGTCACTTCCGAGACTCCAGCCTCTGGAAGTTGGATCCCTCGGTATTTGCCTCCCTCAGCGATCTTTGGGGTCCGTTTACAGTGGATCTTTTTGCATCCCGCCTAGATCACCAGCTTCCGAAGTTTTTCAGCTGGAGGCCCGACCGCCGGGCAGCGGCCACGGATGCGTTTCTCCAGGACTGGAGTATGGATCACGGTTACGCGTTCCCTCCCTTTGCGATGATTACCCGGGTGACGGCTCAGGTTCGCAGACAGCAGGCGGACTTGGTTCTCATCACACCTCTGTGGAGGTCTCAAGTATGGTTTCCAGTTCTGCTGGAACTTTCCTGGGATTTTCCAATCCTACTCCCCCGGACCCCGGGTCTCCTCAAGGATCCGTACGGTGCTCCTCATCCTCTGATATTAACGAGCTCGTTGTGGCTCATGGCGTGGAGGATTTCAGGGGTAGATGGCAAGCCCCGGGACTAAGTCCAAATTGTATTTCCATTTTAAAGGAGAAAACATTTACTTGTATATAATTCACCATATGCTATAGATGAATATAGCACACTTTTCACAGCCACTCTTTAAAAGGATAAATAAATGAAGGACAGAATTAACCAATAGGCTGCAAGTAATACATTCAGCTCCTGTAACTGGCACTGTCCATTTAAGAACCTCATAGTACCCTCAGTATCCAATTATGCCCCACAGGTGACAGTAAGATCAGGGCTTTATGGGACAATATAGGATCTGGGTTAAATTTAATGAGCACTGTAGTATTTTTTGTCCAGGGAGGAGGAAGGATGTCTTAAGACTTTGATGAGGATACCCTTGGAAGAGAACTAGGATTACAAATAAGTAACTTTTCCTTCTCTTCCAGAGGATCCTCATCAATAGTCATAGCACTGAATAGAATAGCAAGCCCAAATCTCAGAGAGAGGACAAGAAATCGAGACAATCCCAATAATTCCCCAAAAAGATTCCTCAATGATGCCTGCCCTACTGGAGTATCTTCCCTGGAATCTGAATCTAGACAATAATGCCTAGTGCTCCAGGTTGCAGCTTCGCAAAATCCTATGAAGGGTTATCCCTAGGGGTAAAGAAGTAGCTCCTTTACCTCAATGAGAATGAGTGTTTGGCCTACCAGGTAAGGGTTTGGTCACCAACTGATATGCAAAAATGATACAAGAAATTATCTATCTTGATATTGATTGTTTTATAGAAGGCAAACCATTGTCATAATTCATGAAAAGCCAAACTGATTTTGTTATTGCTCTAGTTTTGTGCAAATAGAATTTCAGTACCCTTGATACATCAAGTGAATGGAGAGACCTCTTCGCCAGAGTTGAAGGATGTGGGAAAAAGTAGGCAAAGAAATAGTTTGATTAATGTGTAAATCAGAGACTACTCTCGGTTACTGTGCATGCTGAAGTAATTACGACTAAGAAAGGTGTTTTCCATGTAAGGTGTTGTAAGAAGCTTTGTGAATAGGTTTGAAAGGAGGCCTCATTAATCTATATAAAACAATGTTAAGCATGTTGGGGGAGAGGGCGTTCTAACTGGAGGGAAAACCTTCTTAAGACCCTCTAATAAATTCTTTACTACAGGAATTTTAAAAAATGAGGTTTGTGAGGAGGATTTTCTGTAGGCACTCATGGCTTTAATAGGGAAGAACTGTCAATAAGACTTTGCTCGATGAAGCACGGATGGCAACAATACTTCAATGTGATAATTACGTGATTCTATTCCATTTCAAAGCATAGGATTTTCTTGTAGAAGGATATGAGTCCATACAGCCTTGTAGTAGTTGTAGAAGGCCATATTGTAAGAGTTAAGGAGCCACGTGGTCAATTGCATGGATGGAAGAGTGGGATGCAGAATATGACCTACCAACCTGAAAAGGAGATCCTGCCTGCACAGCAACCTCTTGTGCGGACGCTCAGAAGGTCTGTTAACCTTCATTGTCAAGGCCATTCCAGCGCTATTAGTATCATTCTGGTCTTGGGCTTGTACAGCTTCATCAAGACTGCTGGAAGAAGAGGGATGGGTGGAAAAGCGTAGAGAAATGTCCTTGACTATTCGATCAAAAGGGCATAGTCGTGGCATTTTTTTGTTTTCTACATTTGCTAACAGGTCTATTGAAGGTAACCCCATTGCTGAACGATTTCCTCCAGTAGTTCGTTATTTGGAACCCAGTTGTGGTTGTCTTGAACAATACAACTGAGGAAATCTACTTCTGTATTTTGAGCACCTGAAAGGTGTATTACTGTAACTGTTAAGTTCCTCTCTATGAACCATTACCATATGGTCAGTGATTCGTAGGACAGAGATCTGGAATGTGTCCCTCCCTGTTTGTCCAGGTAATGCATCGTTGTTGTCTGTTGGAACGAACAGGGAGTTCGTATTTATCAAAGGAAGGAAGGACTTCAACTTCATTGCTAGGTGGAACACTCAGTTCTAGGAGACTAGTATGGTAAGGGGTTTCTTTGTCCAACTAAATTCCTTGAGTCTGTAAATGTTTTATGTGAGCACCTCATCCTTTGAGGGAAGCATCTGTAACAAGAGTTTGGGTTGAGAGATCCTGATGGAAGGGGATTCTCACTTTCAGATTTTTCGACTTGGTCCACAATGGGAGAGACTGGAGTGCGGACTGTTGTTAGGTTTGAAAGTCCCCTTCGCGCAATGCACTCGTTCCATGCTATATTAGGTTAGCAATGTGTGGCTAAATAGACGCCATTTGTATTCATGTTATGCAACCCACTGAGTTATCCCTATAGTGTGCAGGCTCCAGTTAGCATGTGTGACTCCATTTTGGATTTCGCAATCCTTATTAGACTGCTTTGGCTGTGCCCATACTAGGCCTCATTATTAGTATTGCTTGCCTCAGCATAACACTGCACTTCGTTATTATTTTCTCTCTGTGTCCAAGGCTGTTTCCGGACTCACTAATGAATAGGCTATTCTGCCTTCGCATACCTATCCGAGTGTGTAGTTCTGCTCCACCATTAGGAGACGCTGAGACTTTACACTGTAGCCTTGAATTGTAGATAACGTGTATCCATCCAGTAGATGGTAGCTCATCCTTCTGTGCCTCCTTTGTTCATGTTCGGCCTAGGCCGTCAACTTTCCATAGTGGGCGTGGTTGGAGGTTCTTGGGAAGGTTCATTACGTGTTGCAGATTGTTGGGGGGTCAGCCCCTCTGCAAACATCTTAGGGTGCGGGCCAGATTGGACTCCTGCAGAGCATTGCTAATAAATGTAAGTTTGTATTCTCTACTGTCTGACCGACTCTTCATTTCTAGAAAGGCATAGCAGGTGGCTGTGAGTAACCCGAGTGGCCCCTAAGGGCCACTTCCTTGAGTTGGCGCCTGAACAGGGACCCCGCAAGGTGATCCGACCCCCCCCCCAATCTAGTGGTCACAGGCTGTAGTTCTGAAAAGGCAAAACCTTGGAGTTGACCGTTTGGTCCGGAGAGTCGGCAGTGGAGAATAATTTGACTCTACCTGTTCGCACCAGGTGAGTAATTTGATTCTTGGTAAAATGGCGCCATTCTTGGGCTGTCTCCTGGTGCAGTCTCAGGACTGTCTGGGTACATTTTTCAGACTGCCTTGTTTGAACGGCACGAGTCCATGGGCTGTGTCTTGGTGCGGTCTCTGGACCGTCTCGGTTTGAACTTGGTGGGTTTTGTGGACCCTTACAAGACACAGAGTGTTCGTGAACAGTCTACCAGACCAACCGGAAATTTGGCCTGTACTCGAAAAGGTCTGGGGCTGCTCGTGAACAATCTGCCAGGCCAACTGTTGATTTGGTCAATGCAGTGAAAAGGTTTGGGGCTAGAGCCGGTCTTCTTGAACTTGGTACAGTCTCCGGACTGCAGTGGGCGTTTTTCAGACCGTTTTTGAGTTGGATCTCGAACAATTTTTCTCTTGTCTATTTCCTCTATTATTGTGTTTGTCTGCTTCATACTTATTCACTGGGGACAGCGTGTGTTTGTTGGTTTTGTTTTAAGATGCCTTGTTTCAGCAAATTAGGATGTTTTGGATGTTGATGTTGTTCTACTGATGCTCGGCTGGAAGAGAGCCAGCCTGCGCCTCCGAAGGGTACCCCACATTTCGAGGTATACGCCAAGCATGAAATTGGCCCTATTATGTTTAGCACATTGTGGAATAACTATACAAGGGACAATCCTGAGTTACGATGGCCACTTACTGGCTCGTTTGATGAACAGAAATGGAGTTTCCTGCAAGACAAACTGTTCGCTAAAAGGAGGAGGCAGTCGATGTTTGATTCTTTAACAGTATGGCAAAAGGAAGCAAGGCAATGACGTATGAGAGCGGAGAAAGAGTCCCGAAAGAGACAGACGCAAACTATTACTAAGAAAGCAGTAGCCTATGAGAGAGAAAAGATAGAGAAAGGCATAGAGTGCGCAGATAGAAAGTTTCGACTACAGACTAATAAATGTTGTGTTACTAGAGAGGACGGTGATGAGTCAGTTGAAGAGCTATTGGATTCTCACCCCCCACCACCTTATGCCTCTGACCGGATGTATCCGATAGTTCCGACATCCCGGTCTTTGGCCTCTAGTGCCGCCCTCTCTAGTGTTTGTTTCTAGTGCTACTGCTTGAGCCCTGGCCCCACTTGCTTCCCCTCTATTCCCGTCAGTCACAGGCGCGGGTGCCGTTACCTCTCCTGTCCTGTCCTGTCCATTGGCTCAGTCTCGACTGCTAAGTCTCCTTTCACCCCTACCACACTGTCTCCCTATATGATGGTACCTGTCGCTGTGTCTGCTCTGTCCCCCCTGGGTGCGGCACCCCAAACATTGTCGACTGTTTAAACGCCTGTGCGTGGGATGCATGAGGCGGTTTGGGCAGCAGCACGTGACCGCCTGGGAAAACTGTTGGTGCATTCTGCTGTGGGTGATGAGGAAAAACAAATGGTGGCAAATCAGGTGGCTCAGTGGGCCCGGAACCCGATCTATGGTGTGGAGGATGTGTGGAGTTTGATGAAAGATTATGATCCCTTCATACAGCAGCATGCCCTTAAACATATGTCGGCAACACTAATAGGGCTGTGGGATCAGTGTTTTCAGGGTGTTGCGCCGCAGATTATCTATGACATACGGGACAGGGTATATGTTACAGATATGGCTCCCAATTAGGTTTTTAGCAATATAACGACATTAGTGGGTTACCAAGGCAGATTGCTTCAAAACGTTCCGACCATAGGGAACCAAAATCCCATGAGGGAAGTCCATCCCATTTACCATCCTGAAATACCAGAACTGCGTGACTCCACGGATACTGTAATCAGACCGTGGGTCGACGCTTGGTTCGCGGAACAGTGGATTTACACTCCTTGGAAGAGGAGTGAGGTCCTCTCCTTAAAGAGCCAGTTACCAGACCCTCGGAAAAACCCGGCTGCATACTGTAAAGAATTGAAAGAGGCGGCCTCCTCCACAGTGATGACATTAGCGGATGTAGAGTTATTTTTCGAGCTGTGGTACTGGTAGATATATGGAGGCAGGTTCATGCGCAGGATCATGCACTGGAATTGGGTGGATCATGGGATGAGATCAAGGCATGGGATAAGGAGCGTAAGCCCGGCGACAAGCCGAAAGCGGAACTTTTAGCGTTGCCGGGGCGTATCATCACTTACATGCACTCCCTTATCACGCCGAAGCGAGTGGACTGGGATAAATTGACTGCGTGTCGTCAGAAGAAGGACGAGTGTGTGTCAGATTTCTTCACTAGATTTGAAGGGGTGTTTTTAGACTTTAGTGGTCATGACTTGTCACAGGAGGGTGGCGTTCGCTTATTTTTTAACAGATATGTCACTAATTTGCTACCCGATATTGCAACTAGGTTGCAGGCTTCAGAAAGTACTTGGACGACCTCCTCCCCATCGATAATATTAAGTATGGCACAGTACTATGAACATAGAGAGAACGAGGACATGGAAAGGGTAGAGAAAAAGTCAAAGGATATGAAGACGAGGGTGTTGATGCAGCAAGTTGCGAGGGGAAGTAGAAGAGGAAGAGGGTTGGGTTCAGCCCAACTGCTTCCCCGGTCTAACAGGGGTGGTGGTGCTTCGAGTGTGCCTCTTGGGCTCAATCAATGTGCGTACTGTAAGCAGGAGGGACATTGGCGGAACGAGTGTCCGGAATTGGCGCAAAAAGGTGGGGGGCCCGAGAGGTCAGGGTTTTAGAGGACGTGGACGAGGAGGAGGCCGAGAGGAGGTGCAGTCAGAGAATACATTGCACAATCGACAGAGCGGGAACTATTTTGACGACCCCCAAGGCAGACAGTACTATCATGACGACTATGACATGGATGAAGTGACGGGGTCGTGTCACAGCTAGGACAGCCATGGGCAGGGCAAGGGACCAGTTCCGGTACCTGTAGATCAATGTGGACCCTATGTCACTGCTGATTTACAAGGTACGACCGAGAAGTTCTTAGTTGATACAGGGGCCATGAATAGCTCTGTTTCCCGTTCACTGGTCCCGGGGGCAGCTCCGTCTGGCCAAAATAATGTTTTAGTGGGTTTCTCAGGCGTACCGGTTGTTAGCCCCATTTCCAAACCTCTTGCTTTTACCATTGGCCCTTTTACGGTTGACTCACCATTTCTGTTGACGTCAAATTGTGGGGAGAATTTGTTGGGATTGGACTTGTAAACAAGATTGCATGTGACGATTTTTTGCTCTCCAGGCGGCGTTTACATGACTGTTGGACCGCAGGTGGCCCGTGCCAAACAATGCCTTTAAAAAGATGCCCCCCTCCTTGCTAAGTGGGGTTACTCCAGATTCCACCGGTCTCCATACAGATTAAGGACAATGCTGTATTGCCACGTATTCCCCTGTATAAGATATTCCAGGCAGGAGAAAAGGCCTTATTGCAAATAATACAGGATTTGATTAAGTCTGGTGTGGTTGACGAGACAGTGGCTTAAAAAGACACCTTTGGATTCTTCTGATGCCCACCATGATGTTTATCGCTTTGTAATTGACCTGAGAGCGGTGAACAAAATAGTGGTTCCCCAATACCCTGTGGTTCCGGATATTACCCCTATTTTGACAATGATTCCCCCGTCAGCAAAATTATTTTCCGTGATCGATCTAAAGAATGCTTTCTTCAGCATCCCCATCCATACAGATAGTAGATATCTGTTTGGATTTGCAATAGCCGGACGGAGCTTTAGATTCTGCTGTGCTCCACAACGCTATACAGAGAGTCCTAGTATCTATAGCCAAGCTTTAAAAAATTGATTGGATTCTTTGGACCTTCCTCCTGATAATGTGCTGTTGCAGTACGTTGACGACCTCCTTGTATCCTCGGACACTGAAGATGGTTGTAAACTGGCCACGGTTAAATTGCTATTACATTTGGCACACCATGGACACAAGGTGTCCCTTTCTAAATTTCAATATTGTCGACAGGAGGTCACCTACTGTCGAAGGAGGGTCGCAGACTAACACCTGAACGCATAGCTGCTATTACTTATATGCCTGTTCCTAAGACCCAACGCGAGGTACATGCGCTCATTGGAATAACTTTGTATTGTCGTCTTTGGATCCCTAACTATTCCATACTAACAAGACCCCTCCTTTACCTTACCACCAATGATGTGCATGAACCCTTGCCTTGGACACCTGCATGCCAGCAAGCTTTTGAGCAATTAAAAGTTGCGCTTTACTCCGCTCCTGTGCTTGGTGCTCCTGATTACCAGAAGCCTTTTGTGCTCTACGTACACAAGGCAGATGGTTGCAAGCTTTCTGTTCCAACACAGGGTTTCGGTGGTACGCAGAGACCCTGAGCTTACTTCTCTCCTATTATTGATAATGTCGCCAGACCGCTTCCGAGCTGCCTGAGAGCTGCCACGGCGGTGGCAGTTTCTATTAGACAATTTGCAGGGCTCGTCCTTGATACTGATCTCACAGTAATAATACCTCATGCTATGGATACGCTATTGAATAAAACAAAGACGCAGCACCTTACTAGTGGCAGTCTGACTGAATATGGGCTAACCGCACATTACCATCAAACGCTGTGCTACTCTGAATCCAGCCATTGTTTCTACCCCTCCCTTATAAGAAGAAAAGGACAGTGATGTCCTTGATTGTTTGTTTCGGACTAAGGATGAAACGAAAGGATGGGTAGACCTGACTGATGTTCCCCTATCTGAACCCCAAGGGGAACTATATGTTGATGGCTCTTGTTTCAAACTACCAGATGCAGCCTATGCAATCACAATGTTACACACTGTAGTCGAGACATCCCGTATCCCATACCAATTGGCCCAAGCTGCAGAGTTGGTTGTGAGTTGAGTGAGGGACTGGCTGTTAATATCTACACTGACAGCCAGAATGCTTTTGGGGTGACCAATAATTTCGGGGGCCTCTGGGCAGAGAGAGGGTTCTTGACCTCGCATGGGCTGAGAATACAGCATGGTCCTTTGATACTAAGATTGCTATCAGCATTGACACTCCCTCATAAGTTGGCAATAATAAAATGTAGCTCCTACAAAGCTATCATAGACTATGTTGGGAGGGGAAATGCGTTTGCAGACCAGACAGCTAAGGAGACAGCTCGATCAAAGATGACCAAAATGTTTGTGGCAGGTCCCGCTAGGTGCGTCTCAGACAATGGAATGTTTGAAGACACCTTAGAGAATGTCAGGGAAATACAGAGAGAGGAGACCATATATGAACTGGCAAAATGGGAGGACAGTGCAGGGCGTTTGGATGAGGATGGGTGCTGGACTGATTTGTCTGGGAAGCAGAGATGGTTGCTGCCAAATGCCTACGTGCTCCCTGTTGTGACCACAGCCCACGGTCCCACACATATGTAGTGAATGAGCCACTTTTGTGGTCTGACACCCTATGATGACCTTCAACCACCACCATTTTGTACTGACTTAAGTGTGTTATGTTACCCTAGCCCTAATGTAGGATGGGTTTGCATATGCCTGCTTCTCTTTTGTCCTGTAATCTTGCTGTCTTTTAGTGGAATAGTCTTGCCAAGAATAGAAGGTATGGGATGTTGAGGTGCAGTGTTGTGGGTGGTGGTGCACACATGTGCTCAATGTTGGATACTGAGGGATTAAGTGTATAATGTTATTTGGGTTAGGTGAATTATGACTTTGACCTATTGGCTTTGACGTGGTCTAATGTCATTCTGTTTTCTGACTTTACCTTGCTTTATGGTAGTGCTGACTTTTGCCTTTGACATGTTCTCATGTCATCTTGCTTTTCAATTTCATCTTGCTTTGGGACTTTGTGTGCATGGCTTAACTAACTCCATTTTCATGACTGAAGCTATTTTCTGTGCCTGCACGAAGAAGAGGGCACGTTTTGCTTTCCTCCTGTTTTTACTGACTAGAGAGAACTGGTTCTTATCAGAGGAATATACATGGTTTGTCTCGGAGCCATAGCAAAGGCCTGATCAACCGTTGCTGTGGCCTTGGAGCAGGCTGGTACGGGCTCTCATGAGAACGAGGGGGCGAGGCTTGCTAGAAGCTTCGCTGTGGTTGAATTTGTATTAAAAAGAGGAGCCTACACTGGCCTGGTGGAAGTTCACGCCGTGGAGCAGACGTGCCGTCACGGAAGAGTGGAGGCTGGTCTCACCTCTGAGCTTTCGCCCAGTTCAAGCAATGGACTCCCCTTGAGCGAAGTGGGGTGAAATGATGGAGCAGTAGGTGAGGTGTCTCTGCTACTAACTGTCTCTTGATTCTTTACTGATTTTCTCCTTTCCTTCTTCTTTTCTGATTCTTCTATCCATACATATATATTTATATATATATATTTGCTTTGATTGTGTATTTCAATCAGTTATTTGATATGTGAGAGTCTGCCATGACCAATATATATTCGGCCTGCCCGCAATTGAAGTATTGTGTTAATAAATTTATATATTCCATATATTTGAATTCGTCTTTTCCTTGAAGCAGGAGGTGTGGACTCTTCTTGGCCAAGTATTCTGTTGTAGAAGGATGGGTGAATTCCCTTCTAGCAGGTAATGGTGTTATAGGAAGTTGTTCTACTCCTGGCAAGTGATGTGTAAATTATATCTCGCTCAAGAGAAGTGTTGTGTGTGTTACCTTGGTCTAGAGGAGACTCATATGTTATATTGTTTTCTTGCCTTGCCTTTGGGGGAGTGTTGAAAGTTTGCCCACCTTAGGAAGTGCTGTGTATATGTTATATTCCATAAGTTTGGAACGGATATTCACTCCCTGGGAAAGTGACGGTACATACCTTGGTCCAGGGGAAATCTAAGTTTGGCATTACAACACATTAGTGCCAAAGGAATCTGTAAGCTACTGGACCCTGTATGGCAGAATGATAATATCTCTAAGGTAGCTGCACACCTAGTGAAGCACTGGATTGTCTGTCTGAAACATAACCCAGGGAAAGGTACTCTTACACCGGCAGGTAAATTTGCACCACCTTCCTTCCCTTTCGATGTTCTTCAGATGGATTTAATCGAAATGGAACGATTTAACAACTAAAAGTATGTGTTAGTAGTGATTTGCGCATTCAGTAAATGGATTGAGGCTTATCCCACTAATGAGAACACAGCTATGGCAACGGCGAAGGCACTTGTAAAAGTGTTCCTCCCGCACTATGGATTGCCACGTGTGATCTGGAGTGACAACAGAAGTCACTTCAATTCAAGAGTCATTGAATTGGTGTGCAAGGGCTTACATTTTCAGCAGAAGTTTCATGCAGCAAACTGAGAAGTACAATGGTACTCTCAATCTGAAACTAGCAAGGATACAAGAAAACACAGGATTGCAATGGCCAGATGCGTTATCTTTAGCTTTATTGTCTACCAGGGCAACAGCGCATTCTAGAACAGGGTTGTCCCCGTACGAGGTGGTCTTTGGGCGCCCTGCCAATGTCTGGGGCGTGCCAAGACCCAAGCGCTTTTCCGAGATAGAGTACCCCTTGTTGATAGATTATCTGTATGAATTGTCTAAACTGATTCATGCCACGCTGCAACCAGTACCAGGGGGGCCCGGGCACCAGCTACAGCCCGGGGATTTTGTATTTTCAAGCATTTTCAATGGAAGTACTGCCTGGAGCCGAGTTGGATGGGGCCTCTACTTGTCCTGCTTGCAACCCGCTCCGCCGTGAAGCTCGAGGGCCGAAAACATTGGGTCCATGGGACTCACATCAAGAAGGCGCCTCTTCCGCTTCCGTGTGATCGGTGAGTTCTCAACGTCATAGCTGACCAGGCAGAAGAGCGAGTGCCCCATTTTTTTACCTTCTCTGATGCCTGATTGAGGTGGGTGCTGACAGACGAAGAAAGTGATTCAGCCTTGCTCAAGGCGGTTCCCCCAGAGATAAGGGTCGCCCCAGATACGCCTGCTCTTGGTGCACAGGGTTCTGAGCCTCAATGCCCATCTGACCCGGAGTTTCTTCGCCTTTTTGTTGATGAGACAGTGCCCGGTGCCACCAGGTACAACCTGCGGCCCCGAAAGAAGGACGGTGCACCAGCAGGACAGTCCAGGAGTTAGGGAAGGGCTTGAGCTTAGGGCGTAGGTGCCGAGCCTAAGTTGCCTGTATTAGACTAGTGTGAGCTGCACTGGTGCACTGCCCTGGACACTAGACAGGATCATTGAGGGTATTTGCCCAGGAGGGAGGGTACCCTATCCTGAAAGAAGATAATTTGTTTCCAGCAAGGGTTGCGATCGCGCAGCTCCTCCGTGGGAGTGCTTCATAGCACCATCGTTGATGACCAATAGGAGCCTGCCAGTGAGGCTCTAGACGGACGCTGGGTGATTTGTGCCCCTCTGGTCGGTTTTTATTTCTGTGGCTCCAATTCCTAAGGTTCTTTTGATGTACCCGTTTGGTCGTGCAGTCATGAGGGAGGAGCAGCCCTTAGCGGCCCCTTAACTACAGCGGAATGGTCCTGGGTGGTCTAGTTGGTCCACTGGGAGTAGGGTAGTGGTGGTAGTGTTCTTTCTCCTGGTAACAATAACACTATTTGGGGTGGTCTGGTACTTAGAGGAACAATTTATCCTGTGCACACCTTGATGGGGACTACCCCGGCTCCAGCTGAGCATTCGTTTGTTACACTGGTCCCGCATAAAGAGAGATATAGACAGACTTATGCCCAGAATGCTTTTGTTCAGATGCTTAATCAGGTGCATAGCACTACTAATGCCATGAATTGCTGGATGTGTGGGCTACTCCCCTCAGTTTATGCACAAAAACGATTTGTTGGTGTCATTGCCCCTGTCATATTTGGGTAGCTGTGAAGCCTGGTTTCAACTGCTCTCTATGGTTTACATGCACTATTATGCTGACGCTATGAAAATGGTACAGGCTGATTACGAAGCGGTGTTAGAGTATATAGTGGTACACCAGGGATATACACCTGGGGCAGGTGGCAAGGAAGGTACCCTGCATCCAGACGCTTGTATAAACCTTTTTTGAGGCTAATGAAAATGTCATGTGGTTACGAAATGAAATGTTGGATTTCCAAGGAATTAATGTCACTGAATACTTTAAATGTTTCCAGGAACACAATATCACTGAAGACAGAGCCATGCCTGTCCCTGTGATCAATGCAAAAGCTAGTTTCTGTTTTGAAGGGTCAGGGAACATTTCAGTAGGGCAGAGCCACTGTAACTACACAAACCGATTAAACACTACTAGTAGCCCTCCTTGGCTTACACCTCCGAATTTATATTTCATCTGTGAGGAACAGGCTTATACATGGCTTCCTAGGGGATGGTCTGGCCGGTGTTATGTCTCTTTCCTCTTACCTCCAGTTTAGATTGCACCGTTCAATTACCACAAGGGTCATAAGCTACAGCGTAGGGACCTCCAGGTGCATCGATTTAAGAGAGTTGTCAATCCAGACGATATTGGTCAGACAGATACCTCCCTACAGCAATTTACTGACATAATGAAGGGCATTCTGCCGTTCTGGGGTCCCATGTTCAATAGTCGCAATATTCCTTTCCTTGCTAGAGTAGTTGAGGGAGTTATTAATACTACTGCTGGTATACGGACTAATATTACAGTCGGGGTTCAGGCTACAAGGCTGGTTTCTCTTCAAAATCGGATGGTTTTAGACATCATTCTGCCCGATAGGAGTGGAGCTTGCCGCTTCATCGGCAGCAGCTGCTGTGTGTACCGGATAGTGCCCCTAATGTGTACTCCGCAATACAGAAATTAAACAGACTTGCTTCAGCTATCCACCAGGATAATGGTTCATGGTCCCTCACGGGGAGGCTCTGGGGTCTGCTGACATCATGGGGTTGGAAAATATTATTTGGTCTAATAGCCATCGCAGGTGTCATCTTTACATGTTGCCTATGCATTAATTGCCTTCCAGCCTGTTACACCTATTGTGTGAGTAAACTCACACCTACCCCTACATTGCCAAGATGAGATAAGATCCCTACTATGATGATGCAGGAAATTCAGGACATGATGCTCATTGATGAGGGCATTTTTGAATATTAGGTGATTTCAATGCCCATGTATTGTTTTGTTTTCCCTTGAAATTTGAGTGACTATGCACTTTCCTTCTCCTCACTTAGAATTGTAAAGACCCTACCGGATAGCCTCAATAAAGCATTTAGCCACTCATTCTAAAAGGAGGGTCTGTTAGGTTTGAAAGTCCCCTTCCCGCAATGCACTCGTTTCATGCTATATTAGGTTAGCAATGTGTGGCTAAATAGACGCCATTTGTATTAATGTTACGCAACCCACTGAGTTATCCCTATAATGTGCAGGCCCCAGTTAGCATCTGACTCCATTTTGTATTTCGCAATCCTTATTATACTGCTTAGGCTATGCCCGTACTAGGCCTCATTATTAGTATTGCTTGCCTCAGCAGAACACGTTATTATTTTCTCCCTGTGTCCAAGGCTGTTTCCTGACTCACTAATGAATAGGCTATTCTGCCTTCGCATACCTATAGTAGCTGTAGTTCTGCTCCCACGTTAGGAGACGCTGAGACTCGGTCCTGTAGCCTTGAATTGTAGATAACATGCATCCACCATCTGGTAGATGGCAGCTCATCCTTCTGTGCCTCCTTTGTTCATGTTCGGCCCAGGCCGGTAACTTTCCATAATGGGTGAGGTTGGAGTTTCTTGGGAAGGTTAATTGTGTGTTGCAGATTGTTGGGGGGGGGGGGGGGTGTCAATCCCTCGGCAAACATCTTGGGGTGCGGGCCAGATTGGACTCCTCTGCAGAGCATTGCTAATAAATTTAAGTTTGTATTCTCTACTGTCTGACCGACTCTTCATTTCTGGGAAGTCATAGCAGGTGGTTGTGAGTAACCTGAGTAGCCCCTAAGGGCCACTTCCATCACTGTGACCAACTTAGTTTCTGTTTCCTGCGGTTCAAGCATTGCTTCCATGATCCTCCATGTGCAAAAACAACAATTGATGGACAGAATGCAGAACAATGTCATACATTCACCCCAGTACAGAGATCTGGGCCTAAATCCATTGTTTATTTGCTCACCATGCCATTCCAGTTTGAAACCAGCCATATGCAAATCAGTCTTGACCCTGTGCCTCATGGGAACAGTCCAGCCCGAACTGCCAAGCCAGGTCCTCCCTGGACTGGAAACAAGCATCCTAGGACCGGTTTCGGGGTTTCACCCCTCTTCAGCCAGGATAGCTTGATCCCAGTGGCATGGAGAGCACGGGACTCACGTCTGAGCATACCCGTCCCACTCAGGGTGACAAATGCAAAAACAACAATTGATGGACAGAATGCAGAACAATGTCATACATTCACCCCAGTACAGAGATCTGGGCCTAAATCCATTGTTTATTTGCTCACCATGCCATTCCAGTTTGAACCCAGCCATATGCAAATCAGTCTTGACCCTGTGCCTCATGGGAACAGTCCAGCCCGAACTGCCAAGCCAGGTCCTCCCTGGACTGGAAACAAGCATCCTAGGACCGGTTTCGGGGTTTCACCCCTCTTCAGCCAGGATAGCTTGATCCCAGTGGCATGGAGAGCACGGGACTCACGTCTGAGCATACCCGTCCCACTCAGGGTGACAAATGCAAAAACAACAATTGATGGACAGAATGCAGAACAATGTCATACATTCACCCCAGTACAGAGATCTGGGCCTAAATCCATTGTTTATTTGCTCACCATGCCATTCCAGTTTGAACCCAGCCATATGCAAATCAGTCTTGACCCTGTGCCTCATGGGAACAGTCCAGCCCGAACTGCCAAGCCAGGTCCTCCCTGGACTGGAAACAAGCATCCTAGGACCGGTTTCGGGGTTTCACCCCTCTTCAGCCAGGATAGCTTGATCCCAGTGGCATGGAGAGCACGGGACTCACGTCTGAGCATACCCGTCCCACTCAGGGTGACAAATGCAAAAACAACAATTGATGGACAGAATGCAGAACAATGTCATACATTCACCCCAGTACAGAGATCTGGGCCTAAATCCATCATCCTCCAGACACTGTTGCAGTGGTCTCATGTGACGTTTGGAATGGGGAACTATTGATATACAAGATGCCATTGATCCCAGAAGTGATGATATCTATAGAGAGGAAGGATGATGAGTTTGCAACACAGCGAGACATTTCAGGTGGATAGATGACAGTTTTTGCTCCAAAAGATACACTGTTGTGGATTGTTTATCCAGAATAGCACCCAGATAGTGTATCTTTTGCATAGGATGTACTATTGATTTGTCTATGTTGATCTGAAGACCTAGTCGTGAGAACATGTCCAGACTAGGCCTGGGTGTGAAATTCCGCTCCGCTCCCGGAGCTTGCGGCGTTTTTCCCACTCCGCGCTCAGTGTAGCGTGAGTTTTTTCCTCGGTCTCGCATGCCAACGTTAAGTTGGTGAGTGAGGAAAATCTTACTCCAGACCACCTCCTGGCGAGATTTCTCAATGTGGGCGGTTAAGGATGGCCGCTACTGCTAGCATTGAGAAACCGTCCGTTCGTGTTGAGGAAGCTGCCACTCTAGTAGAATAGCTACTCGAGCGGCAGAAAGAAGCAGTGCCCTTTGATTCTGCGCATTGTGGCGTTCGCGTTGATTTTCCAGTGCGGGACAAACACCCAGCGCTAAAATCAGCACAAACAGCCTCCTAACGCACTCCGCCGCTTGCAGAACTCCACGTCAGACGGCACAGTTTTTTGGTCACTTTGGGGAGTTCCATGTAGCGGAACTCTGCAAACTCAGCCCAAGCGCAGTCCAGACATATCTGGAAATGCTTTAGAGTTGTTTCTGAGCATGGACTCTTTATTAACTAATCATCTAGATAGGGGTAAACGAATATCTTTTGCTTTCTGAGATGCACTGCAACGACAGCCATGAATTTAGAAAATATCCTGGGTGCTTACTTTAGCAAAAATGGAAGACTTGTGAATTGAAGATGTTTGGAGTCTACAACGAATCATACAACGTTTTGTTGCTTCTCTACGATCGGTATGTGGAAATAGGCATCTTGAGCTATAGCACACATCCAGTCCCCTTGTAAATAGAGATATATTTGGCGAAATACAGACATCCTGAATGTTTCCTTTTTTATAAATTTGTTTTGACTTCTTAAGTCTATTATGGGTCTAAATTCTTGTTTGGATCCTTTCTTCCGGAACAGAAAGTACAGGGAGTACATTCCCGATCCTTTTTAACAGTGCGGAACCTTCTCCACTGTGGTCTTCAGCATCAATGTGTTGACTTTCTTCTGCAACAGATCTAACTGCTAGTCCGATGGATATCCATTCTACACAACATTCAAGACCTATTTGTCTTTGGTTACTTGGTGCCACTCTTGGACATAATTGCTTACACTTCCTCCTACTGGAGTAGGCGACAGAGAAGGAGGAAATCATTGTTTTGCTTGAGGTTTTCCAGCGGATGCAGTTAGTGGGTGTTGGAGACCTCCTTTCCCTCTAGAAGATTTCCTCTGGTGGTATGGTTGCTTTGGTTGCCGCTTCTGTTCTTGCAACCAATGAGGGGTTTGATCCCTCCGAGGGAAGTAAGGCCTGTATCACCTTCTGAACTCCTTTCTCTTTTCCAGGCCAACTGCTTTTAAAGTGTCCATTTCAAACTTTAATCGTGACATTTTGTTGTCAGCATGTGAGCCAAATAATGTTGAGCCTGAGAATGGTAAATTAGCAATACTGTCTTACTCTTCCAGTTTTAGACCAGTCAGTCTTAGCCAAGAGTTCCATCGTGTGGAGATGCCATGGCAGTACCCTTGCGTGCCAAGTCTGGCAAATCTGCTGTTGCCATTTTGATTTGAGACTAGCATTCCTTCATTAAGGACCTCTTGGAAGTCTTATCTATCTTCTTTGGGGAGTTTGTCAGTGTCTGCATGAGCTAGAATAGTGGTCTTCTGGAAGACAGTGGATACAGACCCTGCGTGGATCTGTTTGAGCCATGTTCTTCCCACAGGAAAGGCACTTTACAAAAAGTGAAGGCATTCTGGAAAAGAAAATCACCACTTTTAGTCAGAAAAAATGTGTTAAATTACTCTAATCCTAAAATGATGGCAAGTAAAAAGCTGAAAATAAGTTTTAATAAATCGTATCTCTGGATGTTTGCCAAAAAGGCAGAGCGCAGTGCCCCAGTATCCTGTTTCCAGGAGCCAGAAAAATGAACTGACCTGTCCTTTGTGGGGCATAATGGGATATTTAGGATACTGTGAGGTTCTTAATGGCACAGTGCCAGATGCAGTAGCTGAACGAATTACTTGCGGCCTACTGGCTAATTCTGCCCTTCATATCTATTTCCTTTTAAAGAAAATTTGTGAAGAGTTTGCTATCTTCACTTATACTCTATGCTGACTTATATGAAAGCAAATGTTTTCTTTTTAAAATTGAACTGAAAATGTGGACTTCTTAGACTGTTTATAGGCTGCAAATATGAGTGCAAATAATTTTTTAGATTGATGTGTGCATATATACATGTATTTTGGAAGTGCTCCAGGGCCCCCGTGCATGTGCGGGACTATTCAGTGCTTAGGGCTATTGAGGAGGGTCCCCTGGAAGAGAAAAAAATTGTAACGGGCAACCTCTCCAATACTGCAGTAACTGCTACCTCACCTAGAGCACAGGGAAGATCCAGCTATGCATTCATACACTTGTATAGCTCTAAACACCACCTAAAAGCTTACAGGTGCTTTCAAAATGGCACCAGTTTCACAAACAGCAGAGTAAACCATGGTGGAACTGGACATTGTTAAACATTAAGTGACATTACCTGCCAATGCCAGTTAGGTTATAGTGGTGAGAAAAGAGTCCTGCTTCATTTATGCTGTACAGGGCTTAATTCTTGCAGAACAAGCAGATGACCCTGGTTATACCACTCTGATGTATTGAGGGCTGTTGATTCCTTGATTCTGGTGGATTAACAAGAGTGCCCTGGCTGCCTGCGGCTGGTCACTGGTGCTGCTATAATTACGCAGATACTAGGAGTGATAGAAGCTGCTGTAGCACCCAGGCACCTTAGGCTTCTAAATAGGCTGCTATGCAACTGTCTGTGCCAGCAGATAGAAGGCACTGAGGGCACAAGCTACAGGGAGGGAAACTGGTAGCATGCTACAATAGCTCCCAAGTATTTAGATTGAATATGAGTGAAATATCTATGGGTTCAGTGTTTGAATGAGTGACATTCTCCTGTCAAATGTGTGGGACATTTCAAGTGAGTTTCTTGCGAGTAAATCAAAGCAATGACTGCCATTGGAGTGCCTCTCTGTGAGTTTTCTGTTAGTATAGCAAGACATATCACACAACAATGAAAATACGCCTAAAACTAGTCAGGCCTATTAGCATTGCCAATGCTTGTTAACAGTATCAGCTCAATAAGCAATACATGAGTTTGTTGTGAATAATCTGAAGTAAAAATATTTCAATTAAGTTACCCCATCCACAGCTCTTTCCTCTGCAGTTTTTCAATGTTAGCCATTCACTCAATTTTTCTCCTATCATCTTACTGAAGTCCAAAATCGGTATTACAACAGTCTGTTTTTTTTGGGGGGGGGGGGGGGGGGGGGGGGGGGGGGTGAATCTGTTTATTGGTATTTTGTTAAACCAATATATATCTGTAGTAAATACTGTCATTGAATAGGACATCAGGTTATCACTTAGCAAACAATTTCGGAGTTCCATGTTCTTTACGCTAAGCATCAGTCAACATTAGGTGTATAGAAAAGTTTCCCTTTGGCGCAGTGCAAATATTTCCGCTTTAGCCAGCGGGAATAACAATAGTGTCTGCACTTATGCCCTACGTATTTGTGTGTTCATGAGCAGTGATGTGCGTTCCCATTCCTACGGTGACACAGCTGGGTAGGGAGTGTTTTATTGCCATAAAATACTCTTATAATAAGCTCTCAACGTACTGGAAACAAACAGTATAACTAGTATTAAAAAGGAAGAAAAAAAATAAAAGAAAAAGATTGAGACCAACAATGGCTCCCGTTTGGGTCAGCAGAAGGGACCTGAAGGGGTATGTGAATGCGAGGGGCGTCTCCCGATTCAGATGCACCCGTTGCAAAGCACCCCGTGCGCAGTCGTACATTGTCGTGGTGTTCCACTGCCCAGGGGAGGGGGGAAGGGAAGAACATCAATCAATGCATAGGTGTTTCACTATCTTCGTCCGAGCAGTTAACATGGCTCGGGTACTCCCAACTATGTAGGGTGTCCTTCCAAAGATCTGCAATCGTGTGCTGGCGCAGACCCCGCAATTATTTTCTATGCAGCGCCCTGCCTTCAGCCCCAGTCCATTTAGTCATCTGCTGTTTCCAGGTGGTAGTCTGTAGTCCCATCGATTGTTTCCATGTCACTGCTATGTGTCTCCGTGTCAACCGCAAAGCGAGGTCCATAAATCTATTGCCTACTTTCCGTTTATGGGGGCGGGGACACAATTCAAGTAGGCACGTTACTGCTGTTAATCCCAAGGTTCACCCCAGCGCAGCATTGATCCTAGAAAGTTCTGCCTGTTAGAAGATCTGCAGCCTCCCACAGCTCCACGTCATGTGCAGGAAGTCCGCGTCTAAGTGCCCACACTTCGGGCAACTCCCTGGTTCCCCCCCCCCCCCCGAATGCAGCGAAAAGTCGATGCGGGGTCATATAGGACATGTGCATAAAATTAAATTGCGAGTATTTAAGTTGAGTATAGTGTGAGATTTTTGGGGGAGATTCCAATACCCTACTCCACTCTGGGTCCGTGAAGCCTCTGTCTAGGAGCTTCTCCCATCTGTCCCTTAAATGCAAGAGTGGGGTCAAGGAAGCCTCTAACAGCAATCTATAAAACCATTTGATTTGATGGCCTGCCGTTCTCAGGGTAACCAGAGAGTGCAGTAACGCAGGAGACTGGTTCCTACCGGGCCTCTCCCCACAGTTTCCTAAACACCCGAACCAGTACCTCGTACATAAGTAACTGCCCCGGCGGGAGTCCACAGCCCTCCACCTGTTCAGCAAAAGGGAGAAGGTTCCCATCTAAGTAACAGTCCCCTACGTTCTCGATCCCAGCCTCGGTCCAGGCCGCCAGCTGCTCAGTCGTTAAAATCAACTGCGAGAGTCAATTGGGCAACCCGACCAGCAGCAGTGCCGGTGAGTAACGCGGGGAGTCTGGCAATCTGGACACGCAGTGTTTCCAACACTGCAAGGCGGTAGTCTGTAGGGTTGTACCGTACAAGACCTTAGTCGCTAGGCAGAGGAGCTTAGCTAGCAGTAAGCGGGGCTGCTGCCCCAGGCTCCATAAGAAAGTTTCCTCTGGGTTTACATCCTCCAGTCATTGGGACACCCATTGCAGCTGCGGTGCTAGTTGGTAAAGCTTGAAGTCTGGCACCCCCAGCCCCTCTCCCCCAATCATAGGGCGCCGCAGAGTTTGTAGTGACACCAATGAGATCCCGCACCAATGCATTAAGCGGGTCAAACTATAAAGGCAGGGCAACATGACCATTTGGTCAATGTTACTCTAGCCATTATGGGAAGGCGCAATGTGCCTCAGAAGATCACGTTAGACCGGAGTGCCTGCATTGACCTGTCGAGGTTGCCCTCCTTCAAATCCTCCAGGGAATTATAGATTCGGATTCCCAGATTTTAAATGTGTCAGGGGCCCAGTTAAGTTCCGCGTGGAGGTCCTGTGGTCGGGAAGCAGTCCAGCCACTGGGAACAGATGTGTTTCGCGTTTATTAACCCGCAGACCTGACAAATTCCCAAAGGCCTCCAGAAGCCTAACAGCCTTCTCAGCCTCACCCCTCGCGGCATTTAGATAAATCAGTAGGTCGTCCGCGTATAGCGAAATAATGTGAGTTCGTCCGTCCAATGTCAATCCCAGTCCATCACCCCCCCCAGACGGAAGAGCCGCGCCAGAGGTTCAATCGCCAGCGCGAACAAAAGCAGGGATAGGGGGCAGCCCTGACGATGCCACGCCCTATCACATATTTTGAGGAGATGGTCTTTCCCATCCTGACCCGCGCAGTGGGGGAAGCATACAACAACTGAACCCATTTCATCCATATTGGTCCAAATCCCCGTTTCTTCATAACCTCGAAAAGATAGGCCCAGATCACGTTATCGAATGCCTCCTCGAGGTCGACCGAGAGAAGTTCAGCCCGTGGGAGAGACCTTGACTCCTGATGGCACAAAACAGAGTACATTCTCCGTAGGTTATACGAGGTGTTGCGCGCCGGGATAAACCCATTTTGGTCCAGGTTTATCAGGTCTTGCATATGTGGGAGTAGTCGGGAAGCCAGAATTTTGCTCAATATTTTAAAATCTGCATTAAGCATGGATAGGGGTCGAAAGTCCCTCACTCCAACATCCGAGCCGGGCACCTTGGGGAGGGGAACCACAGTGGCAGTCTGCGTAGAGTTCAGCAGGTGGCCTTATTCTAGAGCTTCGGCATATAGGGTGACCAGATGTGGGGGCCAGCTCATTAATATATTGTGCATAAAACTCCATTGGGAGGCCAATTGGGCCCGGCGTCTTACCACTGGCGAGCGATGCAATGGCCCCTCGAACAACCTGGACGGTTATGGGACTAGCTCTTCCTCAACCAACTCCTCTACGGTACTGAGGGGCAGCGGGCCAGAAATGCAGCAATATATGTCTGGGGGCCTCCTGCGGGGCTGAGTACAGTGATTCATAGTAGCTTTGAAACAGTATTAATCTGTCCGGGTCAAATTCGGATGCACCTGTATCAGTCTGTATGTGTGTGATTGGGGCGCCTGGCCTAATGAACCATTCTAGCAAGCGACCTGCTCTCCCCTCCTCCCCCTGCACCCTATCCATATATAGTTGTGGGACTGGAGCGTCTTGAGGGCCTCAATGTGCTGTTTTTGCATAGCTAATAGGCTGGTGTGCGCCCGGGCCCCTGTCCCCAGCGGGTTATCCAATGTGCGTAGGCATCCCTCAATAGTCATGAGCTTCCGATGTAGCTCCCTCCGGATGCCTATTGTTTGTCCGCTCACGACTACGTTGAATGCCTCCCATTCCACAAGGGCTGACCCATGACAAAATATGTATCCACCTGAGGCCTCAGAGATTCCCTGAACGGAACACCCTCCAATGACGAGGGGTAGAGCCTCGGGATCGGGGGCCTTCGCATGGGGGCTTGGTATGATATTATCAAGGGGCTATGGTACGAGAAAGTACAAACTAATTATTCAGTGTGTTTAATGAGGTTGCCAGTCCCCGGGTAGCACCAAAGGGCATCCAGCCTCATGTGAAGTTGGTGCATGGGGGAATAGTAAGAGTATTCCTAATTGACCATTTGCTGGAGCTGCCAAATGTCCCGCAGGTCCCAATGGGCCATGCATTCCCCACAGGCCTGCCGCCACTCCGCGGGCCTGGGTCCCTGGCAGTGGGGGGTTTAAGCGGTTAAGCGCCACATCGGCTACATAATTAAAGTCCCCACCCAGAATCACCTGCCCCACCCTGTCAGCCAGGTAACCCAGTTGGTCAATGTTTGGGGCGTATATGCACCCCAGTGTAATCTCCCGCCCCAGGAGCTGTCCCACCAGCAGGACATATCTACCCTCTCCGTCAATTATGGCGCAAGTGGCCTTAAAGGGGACCCCCGGTCTGACCCATATCAGTGCCCCAAGGGCAAATGCTGAATAGCTGGGGACGAATACCTGCTATCTCCACCTCCTGTGCGGATGATCCATCTTCCCCTGCAGAAGATGCGTCTCCTCCAGGAGAGCTATCTGTACCCCCTTGTCTTTTCAGGTAGCTATAGATGTTGTGCCGCTTGGACATGGACCCCATCCCTCTGATATTCCAAGTGAGGAGCTTCAGCTCATTGTGCGACATATTCGTGGTAAGTCCCCTCTCCGACCCACAACCCCAACCCCTTCCCGGTCCCCTATAACTGTAGAGCATGTCTCAATCTGATTTGAAAACTTAAACAATATACATTCAAAGTAACCCCAAACCAATCAACAACTCCCCGATCCCAGGGCATGCAGGCAACAGCCTTCTGCCCAAACCATGAATACATCTTTCTAGTTCAAAAATAGGCCCGCGCCAGCCACGGCGAGAGCCTACGAGGTGGTCGTGGTTACAAAGGAAAATGCGCTTAAACGCACAGTGTTATTTCCTGATGCAGTGCCTGTAGTGCACTGGCCCCAATAATCTTCCAACCTTGCTGCAGCACCATTTAATGAGACGGCTAGTGGTCCCACCGGAGTGACCGGGGGGGCCCCCATGCAGAGAAGACAAGGAGGGGGGGGGGGGGAGCCCCATGTTAAATGATCTCATCTGCAGTCTTGGGCATCACTGCGGACAGGTCAATGCTGGCCTCATCAGAGGTGTCCAGGTCCGAGCCCCCGGATCCCTTGAGGGAAGGTGACCCAGCTTCCGATGAGGGGCCACCGTCTCGGAAAATCTCGGGGACTGCCTGTAGGGCCGCTTTGCGCTCCTGCTCAGTCTGTGAGGGACTCGGTCTCTTTGGACGGATGCGTTCGGACCGCCATTTAGGTCTCTTCCTGGACTTGTGACCTTCGGTCACGGGGGGGAGACAATCCCGCATATTCCAGGGGGGTCTCGGTTCGATAGGCCTCGATCCAGTCCCAAGCCTCCCTAGGGTCTTCACAGAAGTGTGTCTTGCACTCAAGAGTCACATGGAGGCGCACAGGGAACATGAGGGAGTACTGAAGGCCCTCCTCCCGTAAAGCTTTCTTGACTGCCAGGAAGAGGTCCGCTTCTGCTGTACTTCGAGGGTGTAATCCGGGAAAATTTAAACTGTGCTATTTTTCAGTGTATAGGGACCATTTGTGCAGGCATTTTGTAATAAAATGTCTCTGTCCTTATAATGCAGAAAGCGGGCAACCACGGGATGCGGGTGGGTGCCCCGGCACCGGCGGGCGAGCGAGCCGGCACCCAGTGGGCCCTCTCAAGGGTGAAGAACTGCGTCACGGAGTCACAGTTCCAGGTATGCCACCATGTTTCCATTTTCGACCCACTCTGGGAGCCCCACAATCTGGATGTTGTTCCGCCGACTACGGGCTTTCCCATCTTTGGCTCTGCGCTCCAAGGTCAGAACCCTTTCCATGAGGTCTGCCACTTGTTTAGTCAGGGTCATCTGCACGGGGTCAGCTCCCCGGGGCCTGTCTCCACCACCTTGACCCTCACGTTCAGTTTCCGATGCTCCGCCTGAAGGAGCACGAGGCCCACCGACACCGTGCTGATATCTTGGTAAAGTGTAGTCTTGGGTATCCGAGATGGCTTTCAGAATCTTGGATAGTTGTTGCTGGATGGGGTCCGCCTGTAGCTGCGCCTCCAGGCTGCCTTGTGCCTGGTCCCGCGATGCTTCATCTTGCTCCAGGATCGTCCCCGATTGTTTCACTCTAAGCTTGTCCATCTTCACAGGAAGATCAGAGGCCACCCCCCCCGGGCTCAATAGAGTTGTCCTCGTAGCCGATTCCCCCCCCCCCACACCCGGCAAATCTCCCAGTCGGGGCACCAGGGGCAGGGTGGGCCCCCTCAATCGCCTCAACCGCCTCACTGGACACCCCCAACCGCAGGTCTCTTATCCAATCCCCGGTCGTGTGTCTCTGGTGGGGTCCCCCCTCACAGAGGTCCTGCAGCTAGGCCTCAATGCTGCGCAACGCAAGGGGGGGGCGATTCCTGGCCTATTGGGGGGACCTCGGTGGCAGCATTGTTCCCTGGTGGTGCCTCCGCGCAGGGCCACCCCTCTCCGTGTTCCAGTCATCGCAGCTGACCCCCTCCGCGTGGCCCCAGAAGCAGTTAATTGCTCTCCTTAGGGGGGGTGGGCGTGGCTAGCCACCTAAGATGGCGGTCGACCCCTGGTAGAGCTCCGGTGCCTGCGGGGATGTTAATTCCTGGTGCTGCCTTCCCCCGGCCACCCGTCGTCCGGAACACCTGACGGCCGAAGCCCTGGAGTCCCCCCACTACGCTGGAAGCCCTGGGGGCCCATTTAAACCGTGGCGTGGAGCGGTGGAGAGCCCGGGCCGACCTGCGGTGGTGTTCACGCTGCACCTGGGACTTGCGTTACGGAGTAGTCCGAGCGCGTTGCAGGCGGCCCGGAGCGCTGTGGGGTGTGGCTCCCGCCCCCTACTCCCGCTCACGGCTGGCGGCGATCTGGAGAGTCGGGGACACTGGCATATGCTCCGGAGTGCTGCCTGCCCGGCTGCGCGGGCGGACTGCGGGAGACCTGCCAGATTGGAGCGGAGAGTGCCAGGCGGAGGTCGCAGAGAGTAGCGCTGACGCGCTGAGGCCCGACAGAGGCAAACAACGTGCTGCCCTCCCCAGGGGATCCGACAAGAGACAGGCGGTGAGAGGGGAGGATTGCCCCGGTGTGCCTACCACCCAATTTACAGGCTGGGGCGCGTGGCTGGACTTCCACTTCCTCCCTCCCCCCCCACCCAACCCCCCCCCTCCCCCCCCCCCCCCCCCCGACTCCCCTAGCGCGGCCAGAAGCCTGGTGGGACCTTGAAAAACAAAACCACACTGGATACAGGGGTTTATTCCTTCTGGAGTCCCGGACCGGTCATGGACCATACCCAATGGGACACTGAATAATTATTAGTTATCGCCCAGTTTCACCCCCGTGGTGCCGCTGCTCTCCCCCTCACATGCGCGCCCGGCGGCAGGGCCTCCATTGTCCACCTCGGGTTCCCCTGCCGGCCGGAAAGTGTAGCAGAATCGCTGCTGGAATCAGTGGGACTGGGCCGGTGGGGGGGGTTGGAGTGCGGAGGCTGTGCCACCTCTGTACAGTTTGCCCTGGTTGGCCGACCATGCGAGTCTGGGACCTACACCGGCCAGCTGGCTCGTTATGAGGCAGATCTGTTCCTCTGACCTGTCGATTTGTGGGACCGACAGAGGGGTGCCACCGCTGCCTCAGATACAAGTCCCTCCCTGCTGCTTGATCCTACCAACCCTTCTCTGCAACGGACGCACTATGGACCAGGTCCGGCACCCGTCATCCACGTAAAGGTGGCCTGGACCCCTCCCCCCCGACCATACGGAGTTCCATGAACAGTAATTTTCGGGCACCTACGGAGTGGAGAGCGCACTATCCCACTACAGTGTTCCCGCGTCATGGGCCGAACCAAAGTGAAGACACACGAGGGCCAGCGAGAGGCGGGGCCCCCCCTACCGGGGCGGCCCCCTCCGGTAGACGTGACGAGGCCACCTCTCCGGTTCCGACTGGGGCTGCTCCAGACAAATTAGATCTAATCCTACAGGAAATCCGCGATTCCAGGGCGGAGTTTGCGGCGCAGCTCGGTACACTTACAACCGGCCTTACGCTCCTCAGGGCGGACCACGGGAAATTAGCAGACACCATCAAGGACCATGGACAATCCCTCAAGGACCTGAACCCGCGAGTGACCGCGAATTCCACCGAGATACGACCAACTGCAGCAACAAGTTTCGGGCCTTATGGACAGAGTGGAGGATGCTGAGGGTAGAAACAGGCGCAACAACATCCGCATGATCAGCTTGCCGGAGCGCAGCAAGGGTAATAGGGCGACTGATTTTATGGAGGCATGGTTCAGGGACCATATAGCGTTGGAGGGGCTCTCCTCGTATTTCTGCGAACGTGCCCATCGAATACCAACCGGGCCGCCTAGACCAGGCGCACCACCCCGCCCATTGATAGTGAAAATCCTGAACTATAGGGACCGGGATACGCTGCTACAGAAGTGAGGGAAAAACCCATAATCCAGTTTGAAAACCAACGCATCTTATTATACCCCGACTACACTGTCATGGTCCAGAGACAGCGTGCGTCCTACCAGGCGGTTAAGAAAAAACTGCAAAAAGCGCAACTCAAATACGCCTTACTCTACCCGGCCAGACTCAAGGTCATTTATGACAAAAAAAACTCAATTCTTTGACAGCCCAGCAGATGCCGAGGAATGGATGGAAGTCATGTGTATAGGGCCTAGTCAGCTCAGCCATCCGGATACATCACCGCAGGGTTCGGGAAAATCCCGACTCCTCAGAAATCAGGCTCTCGCCGACCCCGGACCCCCAGCCAGGAGAACAGTGGAATGGGGCCATCGCGCGAACAGCAGCGCCGGGACCAGAAGAGGGCTTTGGCCACTGCTGGCGCTTGCCGCGAGGACCTCCTCAAAACCACCACAGATTCAGAGGACAGTACCCTGAACTCGGATTCCGAACAAAGTATTATCCTTTTTCATACAATCACCCCCAGGGCGGCAGATGACAATCGATAATCAATAGCCGCAGGACCCACCTGTTGAGTGCAGAACCCTTTTTTGGAACATGGACCGGCAAGTGTAATGCAGAGGACATAGACACTAACTTCTGAAACTTATCATATCCTTTTTCTGTATTCTTGCACTCGCTCTCTGTTATTTGTTATTTTGAAATCACCGATATGATAATGCTTGAGGGTGAACACTGTTGCTTAAATGGACCATTTTATGTGTTTTTCCCCAGCAAGCACAGGGGAAATGGGGTGCAGGGACTCCGGGTCGAAGTCTTATTTTTGTATATGCAAATGTGTTTATGGCGGTACCACCGTCTCAGTTTGGCTTATTCATAATCCCCCCTATGCAGGCCCCGTGGAGCCACCAGGTGACGGACACTACCGTACACATGGACATGTTCAAGGGCGGTGGCCCCCCCTACTAGCGTACGCACTGTTATTGGTTGTGGAATTATTGTATATTTTTGTTGGGCCCAGCGTAATTCAGGCGCGGAGCCGGGTATTGTTATAGTTCATGGGGAAGGGGACTCCTGGTCGCAAATGGTTTACAGGCTCTATCTACAGGGTAGCTTTTCTTTACATACAATATCATGCCAACAACGACTACCACCCTAGGGTCCTATAATCTAGTCACATGGAACGTACGTGGGTTGGGGACGATACAGAAGAGACATCGTGTACACGCTTATCTCCTCAGGCGTAAAGAACACATAGTGTTTCTACAGGAATCCCACTTAACAGAATCGGAAACGGTGAAAACACGCAAAAAATGGCGGGGACATATGTACTCCACTAACTACTCGGTGTTCGCCAGGGGAGCGACGATCTGGGTACGTTATGGGGTCCCCTTTCTGGAACTGGAACGTCGGGTTGATGACCAGGGGAGGTACATATTGCTGAAGGGTACATTAGATGGTGCCCTGATAATCCTGGGTAGTGTATATGCCCCTAATTTTGAACAGGATCGTTTCCTGAGCCGCCTGGGTACTGCATTGGCGGACTGGGATGGTATCCCCTGGGTGCTGGGGGGAGATTGGAATGCTGTATTGGATATCACCCTAGATAGATCCCACCCCCCTCCTTCACTGCGCGACTACTACTAAGTTGGCCGCACTGTTTGCCACCTGGGTGAATGGCTCGATACTAGCGGACATACGGAGATGTCTATATCCTGCACACAAGGAGTACTCTTTCTTCTCCCCAGTGCACGGTCTCCATACTAGAATTGATAGATTTCTCTGCTCTCGAGCCATTATCACACAGGTCTGCCACGCTACTTACCTAGCTAAAACCTTCTCAGACCACAACCCTCTAGAACTTACACTAAATTGGGGTACTGTGCCCACCCCTGTGCCCACCTGGAGGCTACATCCGCAGCTTTTAGAGGACGCCCCTTTCCGGACAGCCCTCTCCACCACCATTACTAATTATCTAGCTGACAATTGGGACTTAATTGCATGGGATGCGCTCAAGGTGGTAGTACGGGGGGCATCAATAGGAAAACTAGTGAGGGCTCGCCAGGAAACGCACCAACGATTACACGCCGTGGAGCAACAGCTGACTATATTGGAACAAGAGGTGGTGACTGACCCCAATAAACAAACGGAACTACAGACAGCCCATATCGAACCCGACCCCCCGGTGATAACTAGTGTCCGTACAACCCAAGGCAATGTTGTCCACACCCAGCGGGGCATCAACCTAGCCTTTCAGGACTATCTTACCACACTATATGCTGCGCCCCCACCTGTTGAACACTCCTCTCGCATGGAGTTCCTGCGGGATTTGCCTATGCCGGTACTTCCTGAGGAGACACGTGCAGGTATGGATGGCCCCATAACACAATGAGAGATGGACGCCGCCTGATTACATGGCTGTCTCGTGCCCTTTCACTCCTATCACAGGACCCCGTACTGGAACTCTGCAGAGCTTGGTAGGGAGACTTGGATCGAGAACTGAGAGAATAAGAATGGGACAGGGCCCTCATATATATCCACATAGGGTCTGCCGTAATGCCCAGTTCCAGTATATCCAGCACAACACATTGCCCAAGGCCTACTTCACCCCGGCTAGACTCCAAAGGATCTTTCCAGGATCCAAATCTACTTGCCAGAGTTGTATGGAGCCAGAGGCAGAAATGGCACATATGTTTTGGAATTGTTCGCAGACTCTGGACCTCTGGCTAGAGGTCACAAACAAGTTTGGTGAATTAATTGGCCACACGAACAAGTTACTTACATTCAGTAACACTTTTTCTGGTGGATACAGTATCTACCTGTGGATTCCTCACCTTTAGAATTAACCCTGTGCCAGCATTCCATGGAAATTTTTGTTCTTAGCTCTACCACGTTGACGAGGACGTCATAATAGCACGGCTCTGCTCGTGACTCCGTATGACGTCACCGGAGCCATAAGAAGACCTTGTCGGTGTGCCGACGTCAGTTCCACCCATTTTTTCCATGCCTTCGAGGATAACAGGCGGACCGACAACATAACACAAATATACCCAGTTTACATAATATATATACAAATACTTATATTATACCCATAAAAAGAAAGGAAATGCCAATAACCAAAGCATTTCCTAGCAACAAACTGTATGCATGAAAATGACAAATATAAAATGACATGGTCAAACAGACAGAACTTTTTCGGTATATGCAGGAGGACAACGGGGAGGCGGGAGCGTCAGTGAGGAATCCATAGGCAGATACTGTATCCACCCAAAAAAGTGTTACTGAAGGTAATAACTTGTTCTTCTGATGGATATATCTGCCTGTGGATTCCTCACCTTTTGAATTGAATCTCCAAGCTGTCCCTCTCTCCCGGAGGAGGGTGTCCACCTGCCTATACCAAAAAATCTTGCAGTACAGAGTGTGCAAAATGGCCGTCCCTCCTAACCTCCGAATCCAAGCTACTGCTACTTTGCAAAGGTGTGGTGGGAGTGTCAAGTTGCCGCCTTACAGATGTCTACAACAGCAACACCTCTAGCCAGAGCAGAAGACGACAACTTTGCTCTGGTGGAATAAGCTTGAATACCTTCAGGAGGCTCCTTCTTGGCCAGGGCGTAGCAGATCTTGATACACAAGATGATCCACCTGGAGAGTGTTCGTTTGTGGACAGCTTTGCCTTTCATTCGTCTGATGTAGCCCACGAAGAGCTGATCATCCAGCCTTAGGTCCCTGGTTCTGTCCAGGTAGAAGCTGAAAGCCCAATAGGGTCCAGGCAATGAAGTCTCTCCTCTTCCTTGGAAGGGTGAGGGGGAGGATAGAAGGTAATAGACTGTCCTAAATAGAAAGGAGTAACCACCTTAAGCAGCCCTTGTCCTGAGAACCATCTTTTCTGCACGAATGGTTAAGAACAGAGGTTTAGAACTAAGAGCCTGAAGCTCACTTACCCTCCTGGCTGAGGTAATGGCGATCAGAAAGACCTTCTTAAAAGAAAGAAGCCTCAACGGACAACTATGAAGATGCTCAAAAGGAGAACCCATTAAAAAAGTAAGCACTAAATCCAAATCCCACTGAGGCATAACAAAGGGAGTGGGAGGAAACGTATTGGTGAGGCAGTTAATGAAGCTCATAACAATGGGAGACTTAAATAAAGACGGCTGGTCCGGCAAACAGAGGAAAGCCGACAAGGCAGACAAATAACCCTTTACTGTAGCCACAGCACAACCCTGGTGGGCCAAGGAAAGTGAAAATCCTAGAATGTCAGATAAGTGGGCTTTCAAAGGATCAATAGATTTCTCTCCACATCATTTCACAAACTTGGACCACCTAGAGGAATAAATAGATTTTGTGGAGTGTCTCCTGGACGATAAAATAATATCCACCACATCCGGTGGGAGAGAGAAAGGACTCAGATTGCCCTGTTCAATCTCCAGGCATGAAAGTGCAAGCTCTAGAGGTGGGGGTGAAGAGCTTGCCCCTGCAAGAGGAGGTCTGCCCTGAAAGGGAGACGGAGCGGCAGGTGCGATGAGAGATGAAGTAGATCTGTGTACCACACCCTTCTTGACCAATCCAGAGCAATCAATATGACCTGGGCCCGGTTTTGACGAATCTTCCCCAGAACCTGAGGATTTAAGGGTATGGGAGGAAACTTGTAAAGGAGTTTTGAACTCCAATCCAATTGAAACTCGTCCCACAGCGCTCCTTGCATCGGATACTGAAGGCTGCAGAAAAAACAGGCAGTGCGCGTTCTCCCGAGTGGCAAAAAGGTCCACCCGAGGCAACCCCCTCATCCTGAAGATGTGCTGGACCACCTCCGAATGAAGCCACCACTCGTGATCGGCTGAATAATGCCGACTGAGACTGTCCGCATGCACATTTAGCACTCTTGCCAGATGATTGTCATCACACAAATCTGATGGCCCTGAGCCCAGGGCCAGAGCCGCAGAGCCTCTCTGCAGAGACGATGCGACCCTACCTCTCCCTGTTTATGTACTACATCGCGGTAGTGTTGTCCGTCAGGACTTGAACCGACTGACCGAGAAGGGAGGGAAGGAAGGCCTTGAGAGGCAAACGTATTGCCCGAAATTCCAAAAGGTTGATGTGAAGCAACCTTTCCTCTGGAGACCAAAGACCTTTGATCTACAGATCTCCCATATGAGCAACCCACCCTACAGTGGAGGCATCCGTGATCATTGTGGCAACTGGTGGAGGAGGATGAAAGGGCTTTCCTTGAGACCAGTTGCCCTGCACACTCCACCAAGACAGTTCCACTGCAGTGTCTCTGGAGATTCTGACCTTCTCCCCGAGATCTCCATTGTGCTGATACCAATGCCTGCGGAGGCACCACTGGAGCGCCCTCATGTGCCAGCGTGCATGGTTGACCAACAGAATGCAGGAAGCGAACAGACCGAGCAGGTGTAGGACTTTCAGGACAGGAACAACCGCTCCATTGTGAAACAAAGGAATCATCTCCTGAATGTCGAGAATCCTCTGCGGTGGTGGTAAAGCTCAACATACAGTAGTGTCCAGTACTGCCCCTATGAACAGGCTGCACTGAGAGGGCACCAGGTGAGATTTGGGCACATTTATCGAGAAACCCAAGTTGAACAACAATCGTGTCGTTGCCTGCAAGTAACGCAATACCATCTCTGATGACTTTGCTTTGAGCAGCCAGTCGTCCAGATAAGGGAAAACAGGAATCCCCGACCTTCTGAGATGTGCTGCCACCACCGCCATTACCTTTGTGAACACACGTGGTGCGGAAGTGAGACCGAACGAGAGGACCGCAAACTCGTAATGTTGCGACCCAACCGTAAACCGGAGATACTTCCGATGCGACTTCAGAATAGGAATGTGGAAATACGCATCCTGTAAGTTGATTGACACCATCCAGTCTTCCTGTTGCAGCGCCAAAAGAACCTGAGCTAAGGTCAGCATCTTGAACTTTTCCTGCCAGAGTTAAAAATTCTAAACCCTGAGGTCCAGGATCAGTCTTAGTCGTCCATCCTTTTTGGGAATCAGGAAATAACGGGAGTAACATCCCTGACCCCTTTCCTGCTCTGGAACCACCTCTATCGCACCTTTCTGTAGTAAGGCAAGAACATCCTGCTGCAGAAGTAGCAAATGGTCCTCCGAACACCATTCTTGGCGAGGAGGGTAAGGAGGTGGAAACTCTTGAAAAGGTAGGGCGTACCCATTTTCCACAAGAATCAAAACCCAACGGTCTGAGGTAACAGATTTCCAATCGTGTAGAAAATGGGACACCCGACCCCCTACAGGACCAGCATGCTCCAAGATGGGGGATATAGAGCGGCTTTCCCCGGGTACCAGTGGTGAGGACAGGGGAGGAAGAGGAGGAGGAAGAAGACTGCTATTGAGAAGCTCCCTGAAAACGGCCTCTACCTTTTCCTCTGTATGACCTGTACAGAGGGTTCTGCTGCTACTGTTGCGGAGGCTGCTGACAGCCTTGAAAGGAAGCCGCCTTCCCAAAACCTCGTTACCTTTTGTATCCATAGCCCCTGGGCTGGGACTGCAGGCCCAAGGATCTTGCAGGAGCCCTACTGTCCTTGAACCGATGCAGCGCATAGTCCGTCTTGGTACCAAACAACCTTGACCCATCGAAGGGTACATCCAGTAAAGTAGCCAAAACATCTGGCAAGAAACCTGACGATCTAAGCCAGGCATGCCTTCTAGTAGCAATCAAGGAACCCATGACACTGGCAACCGAGTCCGCTGTGTCCAAACCCGACTGGATGACCTGACGGGATGCTGCTTGTGACTCTGAGAGTGCCTCAAGAAAATGATCACGATCATCTTCAGGAAGTTTAGGAGCCAATTGCTTGACAGAGTCCATTAGAGCATGAGTGTACCATCCTAGCAAACATGTGGCGTTAGTTGACTTCAGCGCCATACTTGCTGAGGAAAACACCTTTTTGACCAAATGCTCTACTTCGAGTCTCTATCCCCCGGGGTGGTAGGGAAGGATCCAGTTGACTGCTTGGAACAAGAAGCCTGAACCACCAAGCTTTCTGGAGATGGATGGGCAGAAAGGAAAGCTGGATCACCAGGAGCAGGTCTATACCTTCTTGCCACTGATCTAGAAACTGCAAGGGCAGAAAAGGGTTTCTGCCACACCTCCATTATTGGTTCCGTCAACGCCTCATTGGAAGGCAGCAGAGGCTCATTTGAAAAGGAAGAAGAATTTAACACTTCTGTCAGAATATTTGACTTTACCTCAGCTGAGCGCAACTGAAGGTCCAACAATTCAGCAGCTTTTCTGATGACCAAGTGATAAGGAGCAACATCCTGTGAAGGTAAAGCCTTTGGATAAGAAAGCTCCCACTCCGGGGAAGTATCAAGGCCACTAGCTTCACGTAGACCTTCAAATTCGTTTACGGAGTAGGGAATCTCCCCTTCCTCCTGCTCTTGCTGGTACTCATCTTCCTCCAGCAGGCTTTGCGCTTCCCTCCTGGAACGCTATTCCTGGATCGGCATCGGCAGCCGCGGAGTCGGTGACAACGGCGCCAGCGTCAAAGGAGGACCTTCCGAAGTGGGCAACGGTGACGATCGAATCCGGGACGAGGCTGGCCCAACACCAGACGGTGCTGGTGATTGAGGTATCAGAGTCGAAAACCTCGGCGCCAGAAACTGCCAAGATGGAGCCGTCTGCATTAAAGGCACGAAAAGTGCTTCGGCATACTCCTGGGGGATGCCCAAATTAAAGGCATGCGGACCCAGTGGGCCAGAAGGAGCACCAGTAGAGTAGGATGCCCTGGCAAACATGCCAAACATCGCATTAAGGAAATGTGAAGGATCCGATCCTGGTCCTGTGAAAGGAAGAAACGGAATGCAAATCCAATCGAGCCATACGGGGGGCTGAGGCTGCGGAGCCGGAGACATCGGCGCCCGCACAGGTGAAGCCACAGGAACAGGAGAAGATTCCCTGGGAGCCGGAGAATTCTTGGACGCCGGTGAGCCTCTGGGTGCCGGAGAATCCCTCGGAGCCGGAGAGTGGTCCGGAGTCGCCTGCATAGAAGGAGAAGGCGATGGAGAGATAAAGTCCTTTTCATGACGCCACTGTACGGGAGAGGCTGATCTCAAAGCCCTGCCCTTCGAAGAACGACGTCGTGATCCATGTCTTTTTTTTGACTTCTTATGCTTCTTTGACTTCGAAGTATGCAAGGTTGACAACTTTGATCGCTTACGACACCTCTTCTCCTTTTTCGCCCGCGCCATGAAGAGTTTGGCCTCACGTTCTTTCAGCGCCTTTGGGTTCATCTTCCGACAGCACGAACACCCTTCAACGTTGTGGTTTGAAGAAAGACACCAAAGACAGTCATCGTGGGTGTCCATGATGGACATATATCCCCCACACTCCCTGCAGGGCTTGAAACCAGACTTCTTCGAAGTAGCCATTCTCACTGCAACACGAAGAAGAGGAGGGAAACAAAGTAATCACAGCAAAATGGAGAGTCTCAGAAAAAAAACTTTACGAGTCGACGGGAAAGGACGTCAGCACGCTGACGAGGTCGTCTTATGGCTCCAGTGACGTCATACGGAGTCGTGAGCGGAGCCGTGCTATTACGACGTCCTCGTTGACGTGGGAGAGCTAAGTAAAGAATTTCTGTGGAATGCAGGCGCAGGGGTAATTCAAAAGGTGAGAAATCCACAGGCAGATTTATCAATCAGGATGACCTCTGCAACATGGCAAGCAGTATCTTAGGGTTATATAAGCGCAGCACTGCATGGAGCAAACCAAACCACTTCATTAACTTAGCACTGTTAATGGTTCGTAGATTGATTGCCATGCACTGGAAGGCTGGAGTACCACCCGGGGTGGAACAATGCAGGTCGGCAACACTTAAGCGGGGCAGAGCTGAGACTGCGGCGCTCAGGGAAGAAGAAGCCTGTGGACTACTGAAGAGACCCATAGCGGAATACTGGGATGGCATTACGGACACTTTACAAACGCCCCAAACAGATCCGGACACATGAGATTAGGATACTGGGTCTTAAGCATGACGCCTCCTTTTCATAGAGGCTAGTCTCCACATTTGCATTCGCGCATAAGAGTATTGGGGGAATGAAGAACACAGAGAATTTGTAGATCAGATACTTGTACACTCTGATCTATATGTCCTATCATGCCGGGAGGTTGGCAGGAGGGAGGTTGCAAGGGCCTTCGCACTGAGGGAGTGCAGGGGAAGCTCTATGAACCTTAGGTGGTTTGTTGCACGACTGATGCTGCCATGGCTTGTTATTTACTTGAGTTCTATGTTTTTCAGTTGTATAGAACTTGTCTCTCCTGATAAGTTAAAGATTGTACAATATACTTCTATGGACCGCGGTGGGATGACTGCTTGCATTGCTGTGTTATCACGGCTGAAATGTGTTGGCTTGCATATTGTGTTATTCATTTTAAAAAAGGTGATTAAAAAAAAAACTTTAGGTCCGTATCGGACATATGCTAGCAATACATAGCACAGGTTTTAATTCCAGATGACTTGGGGTGTGCGCCAATGTTTGTGAGGAACATAATGTCGCACCAATTTAGGCAAAAGAAAATATCAATACAAACTCAATAGCTCCGGGCCTTGGGGTGCAGGAAAAAAAATGAAATGTACGTCACTGGCGTACGAATTACTTACCTTCGGTAACGATTTATCTGGTAGAGACATTGTCTAGCCGCAGATTCCTTAACTTAGAATATCCCCAGACGTCAGACTGGATCCGGAAAATTCTTTGCAGCAGCACCTCTGCGCGCCGGGGGACGGCACCACACGACTTCGCCCTGACGTCGTCCACGTACATGACGTCAGCGAGGTCATATTAGTCCCTCCCGGCGCACTGACGACAGTTTTCTTCGGAGAAACTTTTCCGCTGCACAACGCAGAGCCACCAACAAAAACTGTGAAAGTATGGGAACAGTGTGCGAAGGATGAAAAATCCGCAAAATAAATTAGGCGGATGGTGCAAAACACCATCATAAAAGACAGAACTACGCTGTGAGAAAGAACCCCGCATAGTGAAGCGTAGGTCCTTCCCAAACTGTGAGCAAGAAGTCCAAAAAATAGACTGTCATTACCATGTAGAACTGTAACTGGTATTAACCATGTAGAACTGTACCTTCCAACAAGGATGGAGCACAGAAAGAACTGAAATGTACTTTAAGAAGGTATCATCCTTACAGAAAGTACAGCAATGTACTTGAAGAAGGTATCTTCCCTTATAACAAAGGAAGTGTGAAACAGAGCTGAAGAGATCGTCAAAGAAGACGACTATATAGGAGACAAAAGCCTCTAGGTAATGGAGAAGGTCGGCGGGAGGGAAGACAGCCGGAGAAGAAGAAGAATCTCCTGATGACAGTGAATGAAAAGGCACCATCTACAGGAAAAAGCCCCTTGGAGGGAGTCAGCCGCATATGGTAATTCAGAAAGGGGCGCAACTATGTGAGCACCCTTGAAAGAAAACCAATGGCAACTGAGAGGCAAGAGGAGAAGCCCACCTTGCAAGATTCTCGCAGAGCGGGGAGGATTGGTAGGCGTTAAGGAATCTACGGCTAGACAACGTCTCTACCAGATATATCGTTACCGAAGGTAAGCAACTCGTACATCTGATAGAGACATCTAGCCGCAGATTCCTTAACCTTAAGAATAGATACCATAGCCATACCCCAGGGGGGTGGTGGGTCTGCGACAGAACAACAGAAAGTGCTCAGGCAGAGAGCCGGCCACAGAGTGACGGACAATGGGTAAGGTTGTGGCAGGACAACCAGACAGCAACCCACTTAGCTCGGAAGAGCAAAAGAGAACAGGAGGCAAGGCGTCCCAATAAAAAAGTGCCACAATGGTGCTACACCACACCTGTATAAGTACGAGATGTAGAAACGGCACCAGCTATAAAGAGAGAGAGAGAGAGTCCCGAACGAAGAAGGAAGAGGGACCACCTTCAGCGTAATGGCGCACTATGTGGACACCAAGCAAAGGTTGGGGGAAAACACGAAGCGATGCAACCATACCAGAGCCTACCAGGCTAGCCCATGGAAGGAAGGCCGGCGAAGTTATCACCAGGAACCGTAGGGCAAGAAGTAGAAACTGAACAATGTCCTCGAAGGACAGGAAAGAACAAGAAACACGCCAAGTGCCCACCCAGGCACCAAAAAAAGGGGGGGGCGCAGGGGCGAGCAGGGCACACTGATGCAGGCCATCACTGAAATATGCACAGAGCCAACAGCCACAGAGACAACAAGGTGGCGGAGCTATAAAAGGGCATAGGACTGCCCAGCCAGGCAGCTTAGAAGTTGAGAACCAACTTATGAAATACAGTTGTAGGGTGCAGACCCTAAAATGACGGACATCAGAAGAGCTGTCCCGCTGGTACAGCGGACATAGGATAGGGTGATACCCCATGAGAGGGGCACGTCCGAAGAAGTGGCAGCATAGGCACCCGAGTACCAATAGGTCTATAAATGTAGGAAAGAATCTGAGATTTGTAGACCACATCCTCCGACTGGGAGTAAAAAAGAACCCTTGGCCAGAAAGAGAGATATCGTTCAGTATCTGCACACCAAGAAGGGAGCAGTGTAAAGCCGTGGAACCACCCAGGTAGTGGGACGAAAAAGGGACCCTATGCTGAAGATGCAGGAAAAGCAACGAAGTGCACCTAAGTGTACTGAAAGACACCCTGCAGCGTAGACAAAGGGCAATCCCGAGTGCAGCCCTAAAAAGGTCCCTGATTTATTGAGATATAGGATCAGACCTCGTAGCAGCGAGGAGAGGTAGAGATGGTGGAAGAAGAGTACCCACGGTAACTTGCATATACACTATACATATATACATATATATATATATATATATATATATATATATATATATATATACATACACACACACTATAGATATATATAGATATAGATATATATATTAATCAAAGAAGGGTAAACGAGCCACGACCATGCAACATGGGTGGTATAGGAGCACGTTAGTGCATTAAGGGCAGGTGGTGTCCACATTCTAAGTTTGAAAAACACCATGAAGATCTCCCAAGGAGAATGACGCATATAAGCAAGACGACCCATGACGGATAGATGATTGGGCCAAGTCACAATATCGAACACCGTACAACGGCAAGATAAGAGCACCAGGGAGCGCATAGAGCCCAAAGGATCTCTAGGCCCACATAACATAAAGCAGAGCTATATAATAGCATACAAGTACCCCACTTGGAGTATGGACACCCCAAACAACAGGGAACACCTCTTAGGGTAAACCACAGTCGGAGGTCAGACACAACAACCAGTGGAACACTGCCACAGTAGGCTTATTGCCAGCCCATTACGCATAAGGCATCGAAAGGATACTAAATGAAAGGGTAACCACCTTAGAACATGCAAAAAGAAAACCTGGGAAATATAGGCTTAAGGCGCATGACGAAAGCCAGCAAGGAGACGCAGAACAGTCGAATCAGCGTGGGCATCAAACAATAAAACCCCATCAAAGGGTAGATCAACAAGTCACTGCCGGATATTCTCCGGGAAGATGCTATCCCGCAAACCAAGCATGGCGCTTCTAGGCAACCGAACCAGCCATAGCTCGGCCTAAGGAATCGGCAGTATCCAAGGCCGAGCGGATCGTGAATTCAGCAAGGTCATGGCCATCAAGAAGAAGATGAAGGAGGTCAACACGAGCGCCTTCAGAGGCGTCCGAAAAAAAAGACTCTACACAGTCCCACAATGCAGAGGTAGTCCGAGCCAAGACACACACTGTATTTAGTGAACGAAGGGAAGCACTAGTGGAGGCGAAGATGTTACGAGCCCACGACTCAAGCCATCTGGACTCCCTGGAGGGAGGAAGCATTAACTGAGGCAAGGAAGGGAAGGCAGTTTTCAAAATGAACCCCTGCACGTCTGGGTGAACAAATAAGCAAACTGGATCATGTGGAGCAGGTTGGTGGCGGTGCAAGACAGAACGAGCTACCGGATCACCGGAAGCCGGCCGAGCCCAGGTGCCCAAAAGGGCGTCATAAAGAGAAGCTTCAAAGGGCAGAAGCGGCTCCACATTCCCCGACCCATGGTTAAAGACACCAAGCAGAGGGTCCACAGGCAAGGGGACCGAAGGGGGCTGCATGTTTAGAACACGAGTGGCTAAGGAGACTACTCTAAGAAACGCCACACCGGCCTCAGTAGCCCTCCGAGGAGGGGACAGCAACTCATCTGTAGGCGAGGGCTGTAAACTAAGTCTACCAATACACTGAGGGTGCGACCAATGCCCACAGGAAAGAAGCCCCATTGACGAATGGGGCTTCATGATGGGGCTCCGGAGGAGGCGGGGATAATGCCGGGTCCACAAATTCTAAGGGGGGCACAGGCAAGGATAGATCCGGCGTAGCCGAATGTGAAGGAGACGCCAAACTCTCCTCAGAAGCTTCCGGAGAAGAATCTACAACCCGGTGCCGACGTGGCACCAAAATAAGTCCGGTCGGCGCCAACCCCGCCTCGTCTGGCGCCGACTCGGCTCTATCGGGCGCCGAGTCGGCACCATCCGGTGCCGATTCCACATCCACCACAACAAGCCCACTCACCGAAGAAGGGGATGGCATCGGAGCCGGGGAGGCAAGCTTCCGGCGCTGCACGGGTGCCGACTCAGCCTCAACTACAACAGGCTCCGACTCTGAAGTAGGATGCGGAGTCGGAGCCGGGGAGGTGAGTTTTCGGCACCGTTACAGCACCGACCTCGGCTCCGGGCAGGCGGCTACCTGTCCAGAAGGCCGAGGAGTGGTCGAAGAAAGGCTTTGAGCACCAGCAGCCACCTGCGACGCCACAGGGAGCCCCTCGGGACTATGCGGCACGGCGGGGGTGCTATGGGTCATAGAGGGGGAACCAGCCGGGCCGCACCCTGACGACACCATATCTCCTTCGTCCCTGGGGGGCAAAGGCTTAATTGGCGCCCGGGGCGAACCCATCGGTGAGTCGGTCAGGGACTCCGCAAGTAGCGGAGGCCCCGAGGACGCCCCTGGGACAGGAGCGGACCCAAGAGAGGTCTGCAGAGCCACGGCATAGGCCTCCATTTGGGTCCGAGTCGCCCCCGCGCCCGGCTTAGGGGATGGGCGACTCCCGGGGGAGCATATCCGGAGGGCTCCGGGAACTAGTGCCCCCAACAACAGGCGGAAGTGAGGTCGTGGACCTCGGCGACATGCGCTGCGACTTACTCAAAAGGGGTGATTGACATCTCCGGGCCCCAGAGGGCGAGCAACGCCGCAACTGTAAACCAGAGGGACCTGTCGGCGACGAGGAGTCCGGACGACGAGACGACTCTGACCGGGACAGTCGAACCAAAAGGAGCTTCATCCGGCGCTCCCGCTGGAATTTCGACTTGAGGTGTTGGCAGGTGTCGCAATCTGTCGAGTCGTGGTGTTCACTCAAACACCACATACAGATAAGATGTGGGTCTGTCGCGGACATTTGCCGTTAACAGGAGGTACAGGTTTTAAAGCCCGAAGGCATCGCACACTGTTCTAGACGCGAAGTGTCAAAAGGGGCCTGAAAACAGGCCAGAGGAACCGCTTACTCCGCATCCGCGATGCACGCGAAAAAGAGGGAAACTGTATTCAGCGCGCCGGGAGGGACTAATATGACCTCACTGACGTCACGTACATGGATGACGTCAGGGCGGGGTCGTGTGGCGCCGTCCCCCGACGCACAGAGGTGCTGCTGCAAAGAATTTTCCGGATCCAGTCTGACACCTGGAGACATTCTAATTTAAGGAATCTGCAGCTAGATGTCTCTATCAGATACATGTGACACATTGCAGAGAAACAGTGACATTAACTGTGAAGTCTCGTAGATTGTTATTTTAAGGGCCGACAGACTGACCCAAATGGGCCTCCAAGGCACGACACTGTCTTGGTTCTCTTCCTACTTTACGGATCGCAAATTTCAGGTCTTCTCGTCAAACGCAGAGTCTGAATCCCTCCCACTTATTTCAGGAGTTCCGCAAGGTTCTGCCCTCAGCCCCATGCTTTTTAACGTCTACATCCACCCTTTAGCAGATCTGGTGGAAGGCTGCGGGCTGACTCTAGTCTTACGCTGACAATACTCAGATTATTTTCTCGCTGTCGTCTGGCCAGGTAGTTAACTCCGAGGACCTCAACCCCTGCCTCAGTCTTGTCTCCACGTGAATGAACACCAACTCCTTGAAACTGAATGGCGACAAGACAGAGGTGATGGTGTTAGGAAGGAACACTCAGTTATGGGGCACCCAGCATTGGCCTGCAATGCTGGGTACCAATAAAGTTAAGAATCTTAGCTTCTGGTTCGACTCCACCTGGTCTATGAAGCCACAAGTGGCGAGAGTAGCATCTACATGTCTTGCCACCATGAAATGGCTCACGGAGATTTTGTGGATACTCCCCTACTCTGCCCAGAGAACAGTCATCCAGGACATGATGATATCCAGACTGGACTATGGCAACTGTGAGAAGTTGGCCTGATATATGATGTCACTAGTTCTAGTGTACACCTTGTATCAGTCCAAACAACCCTTATAGTGATTGGTTGTAAAGTCAACCTTATAGACCAGCTATCCTAGTGGTAGCATGGACAAGAGCAGTCTTAGGCTAAACTCTGAATGGCATGTGAAGCCAGCTGTTATACCATATATAATCCCTTGAATACCAAATGAAAGGACACCACAACAGATATATATATAAAATAAAGTGTATTTATTCTAGTCAAACCCTCAGCACTCTTTATGAGATTCGAGGTAAGTACAACACAGTCTTATTCAAGCATACATTAAGTCACACAGGTAAGTAATACAGTTAGGCCCTAGGGGCCACGCAAACCATATACTAAGTAAGTGGTATAAGGACCACTGTCACGGAAATAGGATAGGCCTAGGCCTAGGTAATCGCTGGGGCTGCACTATACTACCCAAGGTTAGGAAGTGGGAGGCCCACAGGATTCAGGTGCAGAGTGGAAACACTCACGCGTAATGCGTATAATCGATAGAAATAGTACAGTTCAGAATTAATAAGATTTAGGACACTTCTGGAGTAGCTAGGAAGTCGAGACTTGAGAACTAGACACTAGGATAGTCAATACCCTGATGCGCACCGGAGTACCCAAGTTACCTAGCCCACGGGCTGCGGGTGCATAGGTGTGAACTTGCGTCGGGTTTCGTCGTTGACTCCTATGGATGCCTGAAGGAAAGATGCTGACAGGCAGTCAGTGAAGAGTGTCCGGTGGATCCCAAGGCCGGGATCAAGAAGGAAGGATACCTGCAAGCAGAAGGGACAGAGTCTGGGTCACTAGCCAGTGACCACGTGGAACCAGGAAGGAACCAGGCGATGTCGTGAAGATGCAGGTGAAGGGGTGAAGCTTGTCGCAGCAGCCACGGGTACCAGGAGACGTCGAGGACGACCAGGACTAGGAGGTGAGCTGTCCCACGAAGGTTCTTGCTGTCGGCGGCGTCGAAGTCGAACTAGGACTCACCAAGCCTTGGCAAGCGGAACCCACGAAGAATGGAGGACTTGCTTCTGGTGCAGACCAGGAAGGTCTGGGGTGCTTCTCTTTTGCAGAGGTGCAGGAGCCAGTCTGGAGGAGCCAAACCAGCAGTGGAAATTCAAAGGTGTGTCGTCGCAAAGGCCGCTAGCCAACGGGCAAGCAACCGGACAGACGCGGCAAGCAGGAAAATGCAGAAGGGCCCCACGCAGGACTCGTGGAGTGTGGGGGGCTGATCTTCGGTGCAGATGGTGCTTGGGGTTGGGGCTTCTCAATCCCCGGTGCACAACTTCGAGGGTACCTCAGAAGCGGCGCTGGAAGATACTCGCCACTTTTCCCAGGTAGCCGGTCCCACGTCTCTCGTCGCCTCCACGGATCTCAGCTCGGCTGTGGATGTGGATCAGGGTCGGAGAAGTCTGGAAGTCAAGGCTCTGGTCAGGCTCTGCAGTCGATCCCTCGTAGAACTTCAGCAAAGCAAAGGGTAAGTCTCTTGATGGTGCATGTTTGCACAGGGTAGCCACTCCTTGGCCACAAGGGAGATTCTTCAGTCTTCTTCTTTAGTCGAATGTCCAGAGTTTCTGTTCAAGTTGCAGGTTCAGGATAATCTAATCTCCTGGGGCCCAGCTACCACACTTATACTAATCTGGGGGGCTGGGTTGCCTGCTAGGTCACGCCTTATGGGTGGGACCTGGGAGGGGGTGGTTACACCCCCTTCCCTTTGTCCAGTTTTGCGCCAGGACTGGGGCTGGAGTGCCCCAGCACCGGTTTGAACTGGACTATGCATGGGACACCTTGTGTGCCCCAGGCATGTCTCATTCCTTTCAGCCCTCCCTGCCCCAATACACTAAAGTCTGACTGGGGAGGTGCTAGCACCTCCCCAAGCAGGAAACCTATTGTCCAGGCCTCCCTGGCTGGGAGGGCTCCCAGCAGCAGGAGGTCAGACTCGTGTCTGTGGCAGCAGCATCCATTTTGTGATGCTGAGGCTTTGGTGAGAGTTAAACAGCAAAGTAGGATTTTAACATGTCTCTCCCTCTAGAAGGGAGGAATAATATCCTCATCACCAGAAACGGTATGGGGATATTATTCCAAAGTGATAGACACCTTTCACAACATATTTTGATAAAGCCAAACCATAGTTACATTAACCGTTTAAGATTATAAGGTACTTTAAGAGTATATGGTAGGCTATATCATAGAACAGCTATAAGGACATGGTTCCGAAAGCTGCAGACAGGCTCAGCTCATGCTAGAGCACCATCTCACATGTTACCAAGCACTCTGCCTCCAGGATTGTTAAGGCCTGCCCTAGGAGTGGCTGATAGGTACACATGTGTCTATATACAAGGGTAGATATAGGTATACTATATCTAAGCAAGGGGTGATTACACGACCTTGCCCCAGCTGAGTGATCAGCCAGTTGTGTCTGATTGGAAGGCCAGACCAGGGGTGGCATAATACATGCTGCAGCCCCTGGGAGGCCGAGGGTACACCTATGCCCTGGGTACCTAGGGTACACTGTACAGGGTCCAATAAGGTGATCCTTACCAATTGGGTATGTACCTAGGGTACATGGAGTCCATTTTAAAGAGAGAACAGACAGCCTGAGACCCTGAATGGCAGGATCTCAGGCCAACTAAGTCGAAAAACCAGCTAGACACTAGGCAAAAAGTTGGGGGTAACCATAGTCAGATATCCACCTTCCTACACACCCCCCCCCCCCCCCCCCCCCCCAACGAAAGGAGATAAGGCTGTCCTTGACAAGGTAAGCCTCTATTGCCTAAGTGGCCATATAAGGAAGAACCAGCACTGGCATGGTTACCCCCTGTCTCATGGTCCACTAAGCAATCCCTCACCCTAAAGGTATCATAGGGTCTCCACCATAGGGAATCTCTACCTTTGGTGTGTCTTTGCAAAGTAAAAGGCTGGTGTTGAGATGGAGTACTGAAGTGAGGGTCCTCAAAGTGAGGCCTCAGCTTCCTCCAATCATCCTCCACCATGGATGGCTTCCTTTCTTTAACTGAGTTGCACTGTGCTCTCAGGGTCAGCCTCTGGCTACCTAAAGCTGGAGGCTGGGTCCCTTTTGTGGGCTTACTGGAGGGACAGGTCAGGTTTGGGGCCCTAAGGTCCCATGTTTGCCTGTGCCCAACAGAATCCCTCTGGGGGAGGTCCCTAACTACCTGTAAAGGAGATCCCTCAGGAATGTTTTTAACCATCACCTGGCTAGGGCTACTAGCCAGGCAATCTTCATTCTTTTGATGGGGGGTTCTTGTGGACAGGGGCCCTCTTGGGGTCCACTGGCCTCCCTGACCTCTGCAGCCCTGGGCTGACTGAGGCAGGGTAGAGAGAGGCAGGCTACCTGCACCAGACTGGGTCCCACCTTGGAAGGGGCCACTGACATCAGAAGCTCTGCCAGGCCAGGCTACCTCTGGGGCAGTTCCTTCACAAGGGGTGAGGTCAGATCCCTGAGGAGGCTGACCTTTTCCTAATGTCTGGGGAGAGGGAGACTTTTCTTCCTCCCCACTACTCTCTGTTTGTGTGGAGTGATCCATAGTTTCAGGCTTCACTACACCTATGTCAGTTTGAGTATGGGCTGAGACCATTACAGCCTTGCCAACCTTTTCAGGGAGGCACTCAGTTTGGGTTTGTGCTGTGACTGTCACAGCTCTGCCAATCTCTACAGGGAAGTCTGTCTTTGCCTGGGCTGTGGCTACCACTGCCCATCCAACCTTTTCAGGGAGGAAATCTACTTGGACAGGGGTTGTGGCTGGCACAACCCCACTACCCTTTTGCGAAAGGCCTACCATTTTAGAATGGGCGTCTTGTTCAACTCCAGCCCAAGCTGAGAGTTCTAAGTCATTCCCCAGTAAGCAGTCTACAGGCAAGGTTGGGAACACTGCCACCCTTTTAGGGCCAGTGACACCTCCCCAGCTGAGACATACCTCTGCCATGGGATGACTGTTCTGTTTGCCATCAATGTTAGTTACCTGGTATGAGAAACCAGGCAAAAGCTGCTCAGAGGGAACTAGCCTATGGGCCACCATAGTGATGCTAGCTCCAGTTTTTCTGTAGGCCTCAGCTTTTCTACCATTGATGTAGGGCTCCTGTCTGTACCTACACAAAGTGTTGGGACAGGCAGTGAAGTTGGCAAACCCCATGCCACCATCACAGACAAGAGTAGCTGCTGTAGGGGAATTGGCTAAGCCAGTGTCCCCCTGTGTTCCCCAAGAAACCCCAACCACATTTTTGGGGGCACTCCCACCACCTGAGGGATTACTGCTGACAGTAATAGGTGGTGTGACAGGAGTAATTGTAGGAACAGTTTTGTTTTTAGACTTTGGGCAACTGCTGTCAGTTTTCCAATGCCCAGGAATTTTACATTCATGGCAGTAAGGCTTTTTGACTGTGGTAGAGGAGGGAGCTTGGGACCCACCACCCTGTGTGGAGTTTTGCGGCCCTGAGGAAGATTTCTCTTTTATTTTATCCCCACCCTTTTCTTGAGGCTTGGTGGTATCTTTCTTTTGGTCACCACCCTGATTTGTAGGCCTAATCCTGGTCCTGACCCATTTATCTGCCCTCTTTCCCAATTCTTGGGGAGAGGTCAAATCTGAGTGTACCAGGTGTTGATGGAGAAGCTGGTTCTGACAATTACTAAGGATCTGCTCCCTCATAATCAAGTTGTACAATCCTGTATAGTCCTGCACCTTGCTGCCAGTTAACCAACCCTCCAAAGCCTTAGTGGCACAATCCATAAAATCAGACCATTCCTGTGTCTGTGTCTTCTGGGTGTCTCTGAACAACAACCTATATTGCTCAGTGGTTAAGCCAAACCCATCTATCAGAGCACTCTTCAGGACTTTGTAATTGTTAGCATCCTCATCACTGACTGTGAGGAGCTTGTCTCTACCTTTGTCAGAAAAGGAGAGCCACAAGATAGCTGCCCACTGACTCTGGGGTACCTGCTGTACTTTGCAGGCCCTCTCCAAAGCAGTCATCCACTTGTGGATGTCATCCCCATTCTGATATGGGGGGACTATCTTGCTTAGGTTTCTATGATCATAAGACCTATCCCTATCTCTAGGAATGTTGCTGCCACCAGTGGGTTCTGACCCACACAATTTTTGCTCTCTGGCCAGAGCAAGCTTCTCTTTGGCAAGGGCAAGTTCTTCCCTTTCAATCCTCAGTTTAGCTTCCTTCATTCTGGCCTCATGCTCTCTCCTCTGGGGGGAAGTCATCCCCCTGTGGGATGAAGCATTGGAGCTTCTTGAGTGATAGGAGTGGAGAGAGTCCCCTGAGGGAGACCTACCCCTCCTATCTCTCTTTTTAAGATTACTTGGGGGCCTGTAAGGGAAGCTCCCATGTAAGCTCCCATGCAAGCTTAAGTTAGCCTGACTAAGTCTTCTGACTGGGGTCTTGCTACCTCTCTCTTCCTCTGAGGTCTCTTCTAACTCATCTGTATCAGTTAAGTCAGGGGTCTCGTCGTCGTCGTCGTCTCGTCGTTGACTCCTATGGATGCCTGAAGGAAAGATGCTGACAGGCAGTCAGTGAAGAGTGTCCGGTGGATCCCAAGGCCGGGATCAAGAAGGAAGGATACCTGCAAGCAGAAGGGACAGAGTCTGGGTCACTAGCCAGTGACCACGTGGAACCAGGAAGGAACCAGGCGATGTCGTGAAGATGCAGGTGAAGGGGTGAAGCTTGTCGCAGCAGCCACGGGTACCAGGAGACGTCGAGGACGACCAGGACTAGGAGGTGAGCTGTCCCACGAAGGTTCTTGCTGTCGGCGGCGTCGAAGTCGAACTAGGACTCACCAAGCCTTGGCAAGCGGAACCCACGAAGAATGGAGGACTTGCTTCTGGTGCAGACCAGGAAGGTCTGGGGTGCTTCTCTTTTGCAGAGGTGCAGGAGCCAGTCTGGAGGAGCCAAACCAGCAGTGGAAATTCAAAGGTGTGTCGTCGCAAAGGCCGCTAGCCAACGGGCAAGCAACCGGACAGACGCGGCAAGCAGGAAAATGCAGAAGGGCCCCACGCAGGACTCGTGGAGTGTGGGGGGCTGATCTTCGGTGCAGATGGTGCTTGGGGTTGGGGCTTCTCAATCCCCGGTGCACAACTTCGAGGGTACCTCAGAAGCGGCGCTGGAAGATACTCGCCACTTTTCCCAGGTAGCCGGTCCCACGTCTCTCGTCGCCTCCACGGATCTCAGCTCGGCTGTGGATGTGGATCAGGGTCGGAGAAGTCTGGAAGTCAAGGCTCTGGTCAGGCTCTGCAGTCGATCCCTCGTAGAACTTCAGCAAAGCAAAGGGTAAGTCTCTTGATGGTGCATGTTTGCACAGGGTAGCCACTCCTTGGCCACAAGGGAGATTCTTCAGTCTTCTTCTTTAGTCGAATGTCCAGAGTTTCTGTTCAAGTTGCAGGTTCAGGATAATCTAATCTCCTGGGGCCCAGCTACCACACTTATACTAATCTGGGGGGCTGGGTTGCCTGCTAGGTCACGCCTTATGGGTGGGACCTGGGAGGGGGTGGTTACACCCCCTTCCCTTTGTCCAGTTTTGCGCCAGGACTGGGGCTGGAGTGCCCCAGCACCGGTTTGAACTGGACTATGCATGGGACACCTTGTGTGCCCCAGGCATGTCTCATTCCTTTCAGCCCTCCCTGCCCCAATACACTAAAGTCTGACTGGGGAGGTGCTAGCACCTCCCCAAGCAGGAAACCTATTGTCCAGGCCTCCCTGGCTGGGAGGGCTCCCAGCAGCAGGAGGTCAGACTCGTGTCTGTGGCAGCAGCATCCATTTTGTGATGCTGAGGCTTTGGTGAGAGTTAAACAGCAAAGTAGGATTTTAACATGTCTCTCCCTCTAGAAGGGAGGAATAATATCCTCATCACCAGAAACGGTATGGGGGTATTATTCCAAAGTGATAGACACCTTTCACAACATATTTTGATAAAGCCAAACCATAGTTACATTAACCGTTTAAGATTATAAGGTACTTTAAGAGTATATGGTAGGCTATATCATAGAACAGCTATAAGGACATGGTTCCGAAAGCTGCAGACAGGCTCAGCTCATGCTAGAGCACCATCTCACATGTTACCAAGCACTCTGCCTCCAGGATTGTTAAGGCCTGCCCTAGGAGTGGCTGATAGGTACACATGTGTCTATATACAAGGGTAGATATAGGTATACTATATCTAAGCAAGGGGTGATTACACGACCTTGCCCCAGCTGAGTGATCAGCCAGTTGTGTCTGATTGGAAGGCCAGACCAGGGGTGGCATAATACATGCTGCAGCCCCTGGGAGGCCGAGGGTACACCTATGCCCTGGGTACCTAGGGTACACTGTACAGGGTCCAATAAGGTGATCCTTACCAATTGGGTATGTACCTAGGGTACATGGAGTCCATTTTAAAGAGAGAACAGACAGCCTGAGACCCTGAATGGCAGGATCTCAGGCCAACTAAGTCGAAAAACCAGCTAGACACTAGGCAAAAAGTTGGGGGTAACCATAGTCAGATATCCACCTTCCTACACAACCCCCCCCCCTCCCCCCCCCCCCAACGAAAGGAGATAAGGCTGTCCTTGACAAGGTAAGCCTCTATTGCCTAAGTGGCCATATAAGGAAGAACCAGCACTGGCATGGTTACCCCCTGTCTCATGGTCCACTAAGCAATCCCTCACCCTAAAGGTATCATAGGGTCTCCACCATAGGGAATCTCTACCTTTGGTGTGTCTTTGCAAAGTAAAAGGCTGGTGTTGAGATGGAGTACTGAAGTGAGGGTCCTCAAAGTGAGGCCTCAGCTTCCTCCAATCATCCTCCACCATGGATGGCTTCCTTTCTTTAACTGAGTTGCACTGTGCTCTCAGGGTCAGCCTCTGGCTACCTAAAGCTGGAGGCTGGGTCCCTTTTGTGGGCTTACTGGAGGGACAGGTCAGGTTTGGGGCCCTAAGGTCCCATGTTTGCCTGTGCCCAACAGAATCCCTCTGGGGGAGGTCCCTAACTACCTGTAAAGGAGATCCCTCAGGAATGTTTTTAACCATCACCTGGCTAGGGCTACTAGCCAGGCAATCTTCATTCTTTTGATGGGGGGTTCTTGTGGACAGGGGCCCTCTTGGGGTCCACTGGCCTCCCTGACCTCTGCAGCCCTGGGCTGACTGAGGCAGGGTAGAGAGAGGCAGGCTACCTGCACCAGACTGGGTCCCACCTTGGAAGGGGCCACTGACATCAGAAGCTCTGCCAGGCCAGGCTACCTCTGGGGCAGTTCCTTCACAAGGGGTGAGGTCAGATCCCTGAGGAGGCTGACCTTTTCCTAATGTCTGGGGAGAGGGAGACTTTTCTTCCTCCCCACTACTCTCTGTTTGTGTGGAGTGATCCATAGTTTCAGGCTTCACTACACCTATGTCAGTCTGAGTATGGGCTGAGACCATTACAGCCTTGCCAACCTTTTCAGGGAGGCACTCAGTTTGGGTTTGTGCTGTGACTGTCACAGCTCTGCCAATCTCTACAGGGAAGTCTGTCTTTGCCTGGGCTGTGGCTACCACTGCCCATCCAACCTTTTCAGGGAGGAAATCTACTTGGACAGGGGTTGTGGCTGGCACAACCCCACTACCCTTTTGCGAAAGGCCTACCATTTTAGAATGGGCGTCTTGTTCAACTCCAGCCCAAGCTGAGAGTTCTAAGTCATTCCCCAGTAAGCAGTCTACAGGCAAGGTTGGGAACACTGCCACCCTTTTAGGGCCAGTGACACCTCCCCAGCTGAGACATACCTCTGCCATGGGATGACTGTTCTGTTTGCCATCAATGTTAGTTACCTGGTATGAGAAACCAGGCAAAAGCTGCTCAGAGGGAACTAGCCTATGGGCCACCATAGTGATGCTAGCTCCAGTTTTTCTGTAGGCCTCAGCTTTTCTACCATTGATGTAGGGCTCCTGTCTGTACCTACACAAAGTGTTGGGACAGGCAGTGAAGTTGGCAAACCCCATGCCACCATCACAGACAAGAGTAGCTGCTGTAGGGGAATTGGCTAAGCCAGTGTCCCCCTGTGTTCCCCAAGAAACCCCAACCACATTTTTGGGGGCACTCCCACCACCTGAGGGATTACTGCTGACAGTAATAGGTGGTGTGACAGGAGTAATTGTAGGAACAGTTTTGTTTTTAGACTTTGGGCAACTGCTGTCAGTTTTCCAATGCCCAGGAATTTTACATTCATGGCAGTAAGGCTTTTTGACTGTGGTAGAGGAGGGAGCTTGGGACCCACCACCCTGTGTGGAGTTTTGCGGCCCTGAGGAAGATTTCTCTTTTATTTTATCCCCACCCTTTTCTTGAGGCTTGGTGGTATCTTTCTTTTGGTCACCACCCTGATTTGTAGGCCTAATCCTGGTCCTGACCCATTTATCTGCCCTCTTTCCCAATTCTTGGGGAGAGGTCAAATCTGAGTGTACCAGGTGTTGATGGAGAAGCTGGTTCTGACAATTACTAAGGATCTGCTCCCTCATAATCAAGTTGTACAATCCTGTATAGTCCTGCACCTTGCTGCCAGTTAACCAACCCTCCAAAGCCTTAGTGGCACAATCCATAAAATCAGACCATTCCTGTGTCTGTGTCTTCTGGGTGTCTCTGAACAACAACCTATATTGCTCAGTGGTTAAGCCAAACCCATCTATCAGAGCACTCTTCAGGACTTTGTAATTGTTAGCATCCTCATCACTGACTGTGAGGAGCTTGTGTCTACCTTTGTCAGAAAAGGAGAGCCACAAGATAGCTGCCCACTGACTCTGGGGTACCTGCTGTACTTTGCAGGCCCTCTCCAAAGCAGTCATCCACTTGTGGATGTCATCCCCATTCTGATATGGGGGGACTATCTTGCTTAGGTTTCTATGATCATAAGACCTATCCCTATCTCTAGGAATGTTGCTGCCACCAGTGGGTTCTGACCCACACAATTTTTGCTCTCTGGCCAGAGCAAGCTTCTCTTTGGCAAGGGCAAGTTCTTCCCTTTCAATCCTCAGTTTAGCTTCCTTCATTCTGGCCTCATGCTCTCTCCTCTGGGGGGAAGTCATCCCCCTGTGGGATGAAGCATTGGAGCTTCTTGAGTGATAGGAGTGGAGAGAGTCCCCTGAGGGAGACCTACCCCTCCTATCTCTCTTTTTAAGATTACTTGGGGGCCTGTAAGGGAAGCTCCCATGTAAGCTCCCATGCAAGCTTAAGTTAGCCTGACTAAGTCTTCTGACTGGGGTCTTGCTACCTCTCTCTTCCTCTGAGGTCTCTTCTAACTCATCTGTATCAGTTAAGTCAGGGGTCTCTTCTGTGGAGGGGAGGCCCTTATCTACAGCTATGGCACCATACTTGGCAGCTCTTTCAGCATCATAGGCCTCCAGAAGCTCCACTAGCTGTCTACGGGTAGGGTTGGAACCCTGTTTTAATCTCCTGGAGGTACACAGTTGTCTCATCTCCAGGAAAGTGAATGCATCATATCTAGAGGTAATCTGTCTAGGTTTCTCCTCTCCTGAGGGAGTATCAGTGTGATCTCCATTCAGGGACATGATTCTGGTGAGGGTGTGGTGTGTGCACCTACCTACACTAGTTATATCTACTAAACCTCTCTAGTAGTTGTAGTCAGGGTGTGCTAGGCCCTTCCACCTACAACAACTAAGTCCAGTAGGACTTAAGTATTATAATCTATGTTATATGTACCTAGACAATATCTGTGTGATCTTTCAATTTAGTATCTCAAGATTACAATGGTATTACAACAGCAAGCTCATATCCCAACCACTGCTCACCAATGTGAGAAGTTGGCCTGATATATGATGTCACTAGTTCTAGTGTACACCTTGTATCAGTCCAAACAACCCTTATGGTGATTGGTTGTAAAGTCAACCTTATAGACCAGCTATCCTAGTGGTAGCATGGACAAGAGCAGTCTTAGGCTAAACTCTGAATGGCATGTGAAGCCAGCTGTTATACCATATATAATCCCTTGAATACCAAATGAAAGGACACCACACCAGATATATATATAAAATAAAGTGTATTTATTCTAGTCAAACCCTCAGCACTCTTTATGAGATTCGAGGTAAGTACAACACAGTCTTATTCAAGCATACATTAAGTCACACAGGTAAGTAATACAGTTAGGCCCTAGGGGCCACGCAAACCATATACTAAGTAAGTGGTATAAGGACCACTGTCACGGAAATAGGATAGGCCTAGGCCTAGGGAATCGCTGGGGCTGCACTATACTACCCAAGGTTAGGAAGTGGGAGGCCCACGGAATTCAGGTGCTGAGTGGAAACACTCACGCGTAATGCGTATAATCGATAAAAATAGTACAGTTCAGAATTAATAAGATTTAGGACACTTCTGTAGTAGCTAGGAAGTCGAGACTTGAGAACTAGACACTGGGATAGTCAATACCCTGATGAGCACCGGAGTACCCAAGATACCTAGCCCACGGGCTGCGGGTGCATAGGTGTGAACTTGCGTCGGGTTTCGTCGTCGACTCCTATGGATGCCTGAAGGAAAGATGCTGACAGGCAGTCAGTGAAGAGTGTCCGGTGGATCCCAAGGCCGGGATCAAGAAGGAAGGATACCTGCAAGCAGAAGGGACAGAGTCTGGGTCACTAGCCAGTGACCACGTGGAACCAGGAAGGAACCAGGCGATGTCGTGAAGATGCAGGTGAAGGGGTGAAGCTTGTCGCAGCAGCCACGGGTACCAGGAGACGTCGAGGACGACCAGGACCAGGAGGCGAGCTGTCCCACGAAGGCTCTTGCTGTCGGCGGCGTCGAAGTCGAACTAGGACTCACCAAGCCTTGGCAAGCGGAACCCACGAAGAATGGAGGACTTGCTTCTGGTGCAGACCAGGAAGGTCTGGGGTGCTTCTCTTTTGCAGAGGAGCCGGAGCCAGTCTGGAGGAGCCAAACCAGCAGTGGAAATTCAAAGGTGTGTCGTCGCAAAGGCCGCTAGCCAACGGGCAAGCAACCGGACAGACGCGGCAAGCAGGAAAATGCAGAAGGGCCCCACGCAGGACTCGTGGAGTGTGGGGGGCTGATCTTCGGTGCAGATGGTGCTTGGGGTTGGGGCTTCTCAATCCCCGGTGCACAACTTCGAGGGTACCTCAGAAGCGGCGCTGGAAGATACTCGCCACTTTTCCCAGGTAGCCGGTCCTACGTCTCTCGTCGCCTCCACGGATCTCAGCTCGGCTGTGGATGTGGATCAGGGTCGGAGAAGTCTGGAAGTCAAGGCTCTGGTCAGGCTCTGCAGTCGGTCCCTCGTAGAACTTCAGCAAAGCAAAGGGTAAGTCTCTTGATGGTGCCTGTTTGCACAGGGTAGCCACTCCTTGGCCACAAGGGAGACTCTTCAGTCTTCTTCTTTCGTCGAATGTCGAAGGTCCAGAGTTTCTGTTCAAGTTGCTGGTTCAGGATAATCTAATCTCCCAGCTACCACACTTCTACTAATCTGGGGGGCTGGGTTGCCTGCTAGGTCACGCCTTATGGGTGGGACCTGGGAGGGGGGTGGTTACACCCACTTCCCTTTGTCCAGTTTCGCGCCAGGACTGGGGCTTGAGTGCCCCAGCACCGGTTTGAACTGGACTATGCATGCGACACCTTGTGTGCCCCAGGCATGTCTCATTCCTTTCAGCCCTCCCTGCCCCAATATACTAAAGTCTGTCTGGGGAGGTGCTAGCACCTCCCCAAGCAGGAAACCTATTGTCCAGGCCTCCCTGGCTGGGAGGGCTCCCAGCAGCAGGAGGTCAGACTCGTGTCTGTGGCAGCAGCATCCATTTTGTGATGCTGAGGCTTTGGTGAGAGTTAAACAGCAAAGTAGGATTTTAACATGTCTCTCCCTCTAGAAGGGAGGAATAATATCCTCATCACCAGAAATGGTATGGGGGTATTATTCCAAAGTGTTAGACACCTTTCACGACATGTTTTGATAAAGCCAAACCATAGTTACCATAACCATTTAAGATTATAAGGCACTTTAAGAGTATATGGTAGGCTATATCATAGAACAGCTATAAGGACATGGTTCCGAAAGCTGCAGACAGGCTCAGCTCATGCTAGAGCACCATCTCACATGTTACCAAGCACTCTGCCTCCAGGATTGTTAAGGCCTGCCATAGGAGTGGCTGATAGGTACACATGTGTCTATATACAAGGGTAGATATAGGTATACTATATCTAAGCAAGGGGTGATTACACGACCTTGCCCCAGCTGAGTGATCAGCCAGTTGTGTCTGATTGGAAGGCCAGACCAGGGGTGGCATAATACATGCTGCAGCCCCTGGGAGGCCTAGGGTACACCTATGCCCTGGGTACCTAGGGTACACTGTACAGGGTCCAATAAGGTGATCCTTACCAATTGGGTATGTACCTAGGGTACATGGAGTCCATTTTAAAGAGAGAGCAGACAGCCTGAGACCCTGAATGGCAGGATCTCAGGCCAACTAAGTCGAAAAACCAGCTAGACACTAGGCAAAAAGTTTGGGGTAACCATAGTCAGAGATCCACCTTCCTACAGCAACATCTTGTACCCAGGGGCTGACAAGGCGTTGTTAAGACGTCTATAGGTGGTTGAGACCTCTGCAGCAAGGCTTCTGTTTCACCTCCCTAGACACTCCTCAGAATCTGAACTTCTCCGCCAACTACACTGGGTTCCAGTGGATAAGTGAATACATTTCAAAGCTCTGTGCTATATGCACAAATCCATACCTTTGCAGCACCGCAATACTTGCAAAATCTGGCATCCCTGTATCATCCTGTTCGCATTCTACGCTCTAGCAATCAATCTCAATTTGTAGTTCCAAGAGTGGAACTGTCCCGAATGGGAGGACGATCCTTCTCCTTCCATGGCCCTAAACTATGGAACTCTCTTCCTGAATCCCTGAGATGCTGTACCTCCCTTTCTAACTTTCGTAAAGCATTAAAGACCCTGCTTTTATAGCCATCAGATTGCCCTACCCGTACCCGAAGTGCTGGGAAACTCTGTTGGGTAGTCATGCACTATAAACATATGCAATGATAATAATAATAATACCATGCTGATCCACACCTACAAGGCACTTCACAATCAAGGACCAGCATACATCAACCACCACCTGAACTTCCACCAACCCTCCAGCCTCCTGTGCTCCGTTTCCCTTTCCACACCCTCCACATTCACCGAAACAATAGTGGAGGACGCTCCTTCTACAATCTTGTGTCAAAATCCATTTAGTAGGTCCTGGGAGGTGGGAGGGTCGCTGGGAGGTGGTGGGCAGGGCACACAGGAACAACAGCAAAAAGGCAGAGTGCTGAAACAAATCTAAGCTGAGCACAGGCAAATGAAATTTATAGATAGATTGAAGAAAAAAAAATTTGGGGAAACCCCCAAACACCCCCATTTTTTATTACCTTTACATCCCATATTCCTACCCACCCCTAAACCCTAAAAAAACACATATCTCTCAAAACCCTTACACACCCTAAAACCTAAAAACACTCTTACCACCAAATACCCCAACCCACCCCTAAACCATTAAAACACCCTTACCACCCAAAACAGTTACCCACCCCTAAACCCTAAAAATACCCTTACCACCCAATTTGTGGTAAAGCCTTGTGTAGTAATGGGTGCGTCATAAAGACATTACGAGGTAATGTCCGCGTGGTAAAGGCGGTTTCTCCTGATAAACTACACAGTTGTGGTTTAGTAATAATGGAAGTACTTTGCGTTTTTTAATGAAATCTACAAGATGAAAGTGGCACTAACTGTATTGGTGCATAAAACTAAAGGTATACTTACTTCTAATAACCTTTTTTCCCAGTGATTGAGCTCCGTACCCATACCACCCTGGTTTTCAAGCTCCATTCCTTCAAGAACTGGGCAGTTAAAATGGTTTCGGGCCTCTTCCTGAAAGTACAAACAGCTGTTAAAATGAATTTCAAAATAGCCCACAAATCTGTAATTAGTCTAATTAGCCAACCGTTCACAGTTCTGAAGCTGGTAATACAGAAAGTGTATGGAAATATTGCTATATGGAATTGTACTAAAAACAATGTGCTAATGCTTCTAAACTGGCAATATGTGGGTAAACCAAACGAGCTGTAGGTAACTCATAGCGGTTTAAGATTTTGACATCATGGACAAAGGAATACAAAATATGTAATTAATTGTTGTGAAAAGGTGTGCAAAAGCATGTGTAATCCAAAACATAAGATGGATGGATATGTTAATACTGAAAGTTAGAATTAGTGAAAGGTTTAAATTCTATTGTGTAGGTACCTATAAAAAAAACCTATTATTTGGGCAGGGATTTCAAAATGTTTATAGTATAGAATTATCAAACATCATTAAGATAAGGACCCACGCGAGATAGACCTCAATTGTAACATTTGATAAACACGTGTATAATTAGGTGCTTCCTTGTTAGAATCATTGAGCAATTTGCCACTTAAATAATTATTTTTTCCTGCCACACTTTTGTACACTAGGGACCCCACATTTCTGCCTTCTATTTAACAATTCTCTCCCTATGCCCATTAACCAAACCTATGACAATTAACACAAACTTCTCACCTAGTTACACCCGAAATGGCATCATAATACGAATTAATCTTGGTATCATTTGGGTAGACATACCGCTATCCTGAACCATAAAACTGGACAAGATCTCTATTGCTACACATTTTTAATGCCACCCAACTGCCCTGTGTGATAACTTGCCTCAGAGAATCATCTCCCACATTATGAAAATTCTCTATAAGTCCTGAAGTCAAATGTTCCTACAAGGGCAAGCGCTTAATTCAGAATAGTGAATGCTGTGCCCTCTTGGCAATCACTGGGTCCCTCCCACCCGCCATCTCTAGCAACATGAAAGGTATTAGTACAATAAAATCATATCACTCTTCATGAGGAAAATGCACAAACCACACTAGGCCAAAAGGTGACTTGCTGAAATCACATTACACATTGGTTATGGTGGCTCGGTGAACTAAGCATCCATTGTATGGTCCCAGGTTCAAATTCCAGCAGGTCCACTAAGTCTTCATCCTTCTGATATCAACAAATGGAGTACCACGAGATGGGCAACAGTAAACATCTGTTGCGAGCCAAAAGTCCCAAGTTACCCCCTGTCATGAACGTTCATAATACAAATGCACTAGTATTATTTGATGTTACTGGGACCTTCTTCCGCAAAGGTTTGTGCCAGCATCTGCCATAACTTCGTATTTGTGGTGAGGATCGGAATACTACTTGTGGGAATAAATCAAACTGTGTCTATGATTACGGCAGATATTTACACAGATTCTGGCTTATGACAACCTCAGATGGAGATCATGGAAGGTGTGACTACCGATTAGCTTTGCTTCCTTTCACATTCCTCACTTCAATCTTTCACCTAAAGGGCTCCAGAGTAATTTACTAAATGTTTCTTGTAAAATGTGTATCACTCTGGGTTAGAGGGTCATTGGTATTATCTAGATTAAGTAAATCTGCTTTGATAATTTTGTCCATTAGCATGCACTTTTAAACAAGAACTCTAAATGCCTTTACCGTTTTGTAGTGTGCTTTGCCTATAAAACAAGTGAATAACCTACAATATCTAACATTTTTAGGAATAGTTGGAAAAATCAAGAGTATTTTTAGGTTGGAACAGGAGGCTGTAGCCTTGGTACTGCTGTCCTCAGTTTGGTCAACAGATAAGGATTTTAGAAATAGTCTAGTCCCTCCTACGTTCCCCTATGTATAAAACATGTGGTAGAGGCATCATATAGATACAGACAAACACATTCTATAATGCACGAGAAATTCAACAGTGATTGTTAATAAATCTACATTGCTTTGGAAATGTTAAACTGAAGCTGGTATCTTACAGCTGGTTAAATTTGTTCTGGAAATTAATTAGTTTATCTGATATTTTTAAACATCAGTATAAGCTGTGTAAAGGAAGGTGGTATGAGAAAATTAAAGTCGTTTTCAAAATATTAATTTTATGATTCTAAGACTTTTTCCTGGAATACCACATTTAATTAACATGGTATTTTTTTGTTTGTATTTTTGTATTTTGTAAAGCGCAACATTCATTCTAAGGGACATCACGGCGCTAGGATAGACAGGAAACTGTTTAAAGTGAAAGGTAAAATATGATAAATACATTGAAGCTGGAGCCATAATCCATGAGTCTCACTAATTGAGCCCTGAAAAAAAAAACAAGTTTTCAGCTTCTTTAAAAAACTCACAGGATGTTGTTCCAGTTGGCAGCTGCCAGATAGGTAAAGGAGCGACTCCCTCGCTCTAACTCTTGATTTGTGGGGTTTTGGCTAGAGGGTGGCTGCCTGACCTAAGGTCACAAGAGGGGACATAGAATTCCAATTTGTCCTGCAGTATCCTAGGGGCAAGTTTGTAAGATGCTCTGTGCAGCTAGCATAAGAGCTTAAACTTGGCTCTTTGTCTGATAGCAGCCAGTGTAGTTCTTTCAGGCAGGCCGAGGCCGAACTGTACTTGGTTTTGTTACGAAGCAGTTTGGCTGCAGCATTCTGAAGAACCTGTAGTCGGGAAAAAAGATAGTCAGCCATGCCGACATGAAGCGCATTCCCGTAGTCCAGGTTGCTAATCAGTGATGTCTAGGTAATGGTTTTCCTCCAGTTCAAAGGGATCCACATAAAAAGTCTCCTGAGCAATTTCAGCCTAGCAAAACATTTACCAAAGAGAACTCAGACTTGGACCTGCACGTTTAGTGCATCATCTACCAGCATTCCCAGATTTTTCACCACACGTTTAGGCACAGGGGCAGTGCCCAATGGCTGGGCCTACCAAGTTGTGTCCCCAGATTGAGTGTACATTGCCAAAGAGCAATATTTCTGATTTTCAGCATTTAGTTTCAGGCAATCAGCTGACATCTAGTCGGCTTCTTTCAGAGAGGCAGTGGTTCAGATTACTTTTGGTGGTCTCATAATTTTCCTCAAACGCAATCAACAGCTGGGTATCATCGGCATATAACCAGATGCTGAAACCCCATTTCCTACCAATTGTAGCCAGGGGAGAGACATAGGCTTTAAATAGGGTTGGGCTAAGGGAGGCTAATTGCGGAACACCGCATTTGATGGTTTTGGGGTTAGATACATTTGTACTGATTGAGTTCGATGCCGCAGAAAAGAGTAGAACCATTGAAGGGTTTTAGAGTGCAGCCCTTTTTTATATAAAGTTCTTGGTCATGTGAAACAATGTTGAATGCCGCCAAAAAGTCCAAAATGATCAGGGCGACGGCTTTACCCTGTCTAGCAGAAGTCTGATGTTATCAAGTACGGCCAGCAGAGTGGCCTCGGTGCTGTTGGAAGACCTGAGCCAGTCATAGTAGGGTACAGAACCTCATTTGTCTTCAAGTAGTCGATAAGTTGTCAGTTGATCAATCTTTCGAAAACGTTAGACAAATTGGGAAGTTGGGAGATAGGTCTACAGTTTTTTTAGATTGGTGACCTCTATGCCGGCTTTTTTTTGCCAGGGGGAATACAATAGAGAATTTCCAAATACTCAGGAAACACAGCTGTATCTAATGAGCGGTTACAGATTTGTGTGACATAGGGGCAAAGAACTGGTATAAGGCACGAAAAGATAAAATGTGGACAGGGATCGAGCAGAGAATACAATTTGACCTCGGACATTGCTTTAGCAACTTGTTCTTCAGTGAAAGGGACAAAATTCCCTACATGAGAGCGGGCACCAGGATGGGGTTCCAGGGTTTCCCAGTCAGTGTCCTCGGGGATGGCTGTTTATTAAAAGTAGAATAAATTTGGATAATTTTGTCGGAGAAAAAGTTACTAGCTTACTAAAATAGTTCTTTGTTTGAATTGCTGTGAGCTTCGATTTGTTTCAGGAAATACGCATTCTTTGCTTGTTTAAGGGCTGTGTAGTAGTTCTTTAGTTCAGTTCTATAAGATAGTTTGTCGTTCATGTCTTTAGTAGTTCTTCATTTGTGTTCTAACAATTTACATTTAAATTTACAATTTACATTTCATTTTTTGGAGCTTAAGGTTGGATGAGTACCACCTTTCAGAAGGTGATTTTCCAATAGGTTTGTAACTATCTTCGGGGCACATACGTCCAGTGTAGAAGTTATCACAGAGTCTAAGGTATCCACCATTGCCTGAACTGGAGGAGACCCTAAGAATGCCTTTTAGTTATATGCCCCAGAGTCAGTCCTGTATTCGTAGTCAATATTAAAATCACCTATAACCAGAAAGTAGTTTGGTTTCAGGCAGGAGGGAAAAAGTTGGGCTAGTAGGTTAGCACTGAATTCGGGCTTGCAGCCCTGAGGATTATAAATGACTGCACCTCCAAGCGTTTTGTTATTCCCACTAGAGACTTGAAATATCAAAATTTTATGGTCACCTAGTAACGTTACATGTTCAGGGAGACAGGTACAACAGTCTGGTAAAGGGCATATTGCTTCCTGCATTGGTAAGTATCAATCAATCAAACAGTTCTTGTACAGCACAGCTTATCAACCGTGAGGGTATCCAGGCACTGTACTGCGGGAATTCAGTTGAAAAGCCAGGTCTTGAGTCCCTTCCTGTTAATGATGGTGCAGTTTGGACGGGGAGGGGCAGAGCGTTCCAGGATTTTTCGGCGGGGTGGAAGAAGAAACGTCCTCTAATGCGGCATTGACAGATGTGCGTGTCTGGACAAGGTGGACGGAGCAAGGGTTTCTTGACGGTAGGTGGAAGTTCAGATGGGGAACTCCACCAGAATGGGGGCGCGGATGACAGGTCATGGAGCAAGCAGTTTCGGGCTTAGTTCGCAGTCACATCTGTCAATCCAAGGGTTATCCTGGACGCCTGAAGATCACAAATGGCATCCGGTTCTGGAGGGGAAGGAGTAAGCACCAACCTCATGTAGGGGACCATGCGTTCTTGATTGAGATGAAATTTGAGAGTGATATTGCAGAAGGAATTGGACAGGCTCTGAGGACTAGATAGCACCTCCCAAATAGACACAGGTGGATAAGGGCAAAGCTCGGGTAGGGCAGTCCTGTTAGAGAGGCAGGTCGAAAAACATTGGTAGCAGCGGTGGGGCCAGGCACAGGTGGAATATCCGAGGTGCCGAGCGGAGGGGTGGAAATCTGGGAGCTAAACAGAGGTGGCAGAGGTCAGGCCACGTGGAGGAGCCAGATGCTATAAAATGGTGGCCTTGTAGACACACACAAGTCATTGTGGCAATAAAGCGCCGAGGCTTAGGCGCTCTAGGGGGAAACCAGGAACGGAACGAGGGGAAATCTCTCCTAAAGCATCCCAGGGGTCTTAGCTGTACTGGAGAAAGGTGACCGTAGGAGGTGCAGGTGGTGGTGGCCTCCAGAGGGGACACTTCGGGCTCATGCAAAAGTGGTGAGGGAGCTGGAAAGACTCTAGAGAGCGTGCTGTTGATAAAGGGGGACACAGTGCACAGTTAATTTGGCACTGGATCTGCAGACTGCTGATTAGATGATCAGTGGACAATTGCTTAAGTAGAAGCGAGGTGACGTCAGAGCACTACCAACCTAGGCATTTGCAGTAAGAGGTGGGGCGGGATAATGGGGTGGACTCCACCGCTGGGCCCAGGGAAGAGGCATTTTGCAGTGCAGGGGTTTGGACCACCACATTGGTAGCAAAGTTCCACCATAAAGGAAGTGCGAGACAGTCCCAAGGCTCGGCCTGTGAGGTGACCGCTCAAGGGCAGATAATTTGAAATTGAATGAACTGCTAGATAGCAACAGCACTACAGAAATAGTTTAAAAAGGTGCTCATTTATTATGTCTGCCTTGTGAAAAGTCCTGCTGGCATGGGGAGAACAAAAATAACTTAGGACCATAACGCCCAGGGAGGCCTTGCAACACAAGTATTTGGAAGGGCAGTTCGGCTCCCTCGGAGGTTGGGCTCTGGCTCCGAACAATGGGCTACAAAATAAATTGGAAAAAATACTAGCGGAAATTTCGACTTTCAAGAAAGCTCTGAAGACCCACATTGACATGGTGATAGATGAAGTTGCCATCTTGTGCGAAGACCAGCGCAAGTCATCAAACAGGGTAAAAAGCATGGAAGAGGCCTGGAATGAAATCTGCCCACTACCAATAATTTTCAGTACCAAAGTTCAGAGCTTTTGGAGAGAGTCCAGTTCCTTGAATATAGGGCAAATGACAAGAGAGGGCAGGGACCGGTGCAATAGCATTAGAGTGATAGGTCTTCTGGAGTGCATCAATAGGGCTTACATGTTTCCCTATCAAGAACATTGGTTGAGAACAAAAGTCCCTTGTGGCGACGGTAGATCGTGACCCGATCGGTGCCGCAGACTGGGTCGGTTCCTGAGGGTGTCATTGTGGCCATGGACCCCGGGCCCACGGCCTGCCTGATGAAATCGGGAAGTTCTGCTGTGGGGACAGGTGTATGCCACTGAGCATACTTCCTTTGCCATACGGATGCTAGTATGGGTGGGATCTGGCATACCTTTTAAAGCCTTCTATGTCTGGACAATGAGTTCAGCTATGTACAGGTGAAAAGGAAATTAAATTGTACTGAGATACTGCTGGGGAGAATTTATGCTCCCAATCAAGACCAGCTGGTGTTTTTCGCCACCAACTCATTGCAGCTAGCCCTTGAGCCACGATGCTCTATGATCTTAGGTAAGAAATTTATTAGTGTCATTGATGTTGTCCTTGACCTTCACCAGTCCACACTGCCATTGCCTAACTCTCAACCTATTGAAGCGGTCTGGGGTTTCACTAAATGGACAGATGATTGAGGTATTAAGGGTGTTTGGCGATTATAACTTATGAAGGACAGAGACTATTTGTTCTCGTCCCCAATGCATGATAAGCATATAAGCTTGGATAAGGTGTTTTGCACTAAGGACTTATGCCAATTTATTTATTTATTTAGTTATTTGAGGTTTTATAGAGCGTGAACGTTGCCCGTTAGGGTATCGGAGCGCTTTACAGGGATAACACGTTACGTACAGGTTAGGCATAGGCAAAACACAAGGATGGGGATTAGGGAATAGACTACATTAGGACAAACGCTAGAGTTATACACAATAATCAATACAGTACAATAATCAGCAGAGCGACATGTCAGCGATAAAAAAAGAGAAAACCAGCAATTGTATAAGAGGGGAGATATGATAGCAAAAGGAAGAGAACCAGCAGAACATTTGAAGGAGTGAGAAATTGGTACACGGAAAGGAACAAGCCGTACAGGAAATTATGCACAGAAACAAAAGGACAAAGGAGAGTTATTGGAGGAATTTGCTCAATAGGAAGGTTTTAGTTCCTTTTTCAAGATTAACAGAGAAGGTATTCTTCTGCTGGAGGGCGGTAGCGAGTTCCAGATTCTTGGTGCAGCCCCAGAGAACGCTTGGTTATAAGTTTTTTCCATGCAGAAGCGGGGTGGCTGGAGCACACGGTTTTGGCGGACCGGGAGTTTCTGAATCCCCCAGATACCACGATTTTCTGGGCGAGATATGCCGGGTAGTTCGTGTACAAGGCTTTGTGTGCGATACAGGCCAGCTTGAGCTTCATATGTGGTGAAATGTGGTCACATTTTTTTGAGCCAGTTAAGAGTCTAGCTGCTGCATTGAGGCAACCTTTTAGAGGGGCTGTGGATATCTTTGGTAGGCCAGATAGGGTAGAGCAGCCGTATTCAATCCTGGAGATAACTAACGCCTGACCTGCGGTTTTGAGGTCCACACTTTCAAGGAAGGGTTTTAGTTTTCTCAAATAGATCACAGGTACCGAGAATCATAGTCCCATGTTGATGGTAATGCCCTTGAAGAGGCAAATGCAGCCTATTCCTATCTGGAGATTGTAAGTAGGGTCATAGATGGATGGATCATTCCGAGAAGCCATTAAAGAAAATGTTACACTCAACAAGGACAGGTCCCCTCCAGCCTCGACAGAGTAGCTAGCGTTTAAGAATGTGGTCAGAGAGAGGGACCTGGCCAGCAAGATGGCAGGCTAGATGTGTTTGTGTGGTACTATCCTGCATACATGCTGCACCTCGCGGCCCACAGCAAATCCCTTCCCTGCGCTGGAGCCATGGGCCCTGGAGCAAAGAGATCTACATACTGAGGTACTCCCAGGAAGTGACCCTACACACTAGAGGCTTTCTACAGGCCTGGAGAAAGAGGTGGAGCCCGGGCCTCTACTAGCGATGGCAGATTGTGATACGATTGGCGCCACAAACTAGGTCGGTTCCTGCGGGTGCCATTGTGGCCATGGACCCCGGGCCTACGGCCTGCATGATAAAATCGGGGAGTTCTGCTGTGGGAACAGATGGACATTGCGGGGCCAGCACATGGGGCAGAATGTCTTTTGGATTGCGCTGCTAGCAGAGACACAGGTGTAGTAGCACTGGAGTACCCCTATACACCGGGCGGAAGCGGCCGGCATAAGTCCAGTGTGGCCTGCCTGGGCACTGGGGGGCCCTGACTTCCTGCTGCTGGACTTCGATGACCTCGAGCTACCTTTCTCACCCGCTGCTCCTGGTCAACCCACACATGAATCTACAATACAAACCTCCCTCCCCGGGGACCAGAAGCGCAGCCTATGCCCGACAATGACGCCCTCCTCCTGGCCATTCAGTCTTCCCGGGTTACCTTGAAGGAGAGGGTGGGTGAGGTGGGCTCGGAGATCACACTGCTGCGCCAGGACCTCCGAAATGTGGTAGAACGAGTCACCACAGTGGAGTCACAGATCTCGAGGACACCGTTGCCACTCTGCGAAGGTAGGTCACGGAGAACCATTCCTCAACGAAGGTCATACTATGGAGACTAGAAGATTCAGAAAACTAGGCCTGCCAGATTAATCTTTGATTTGTGGGATTTCCGGAGGGGGCTGAAGGCCCAGACATGGTGACATTTCTTGATGAATGGTTTTGTTCCTTCATTCCGCAGGACAGGTTCTCCTGCTATGTCATCGAAAGGGCTCACTGAGCACTGGGTAGACTCCTGCCTCCTGGAAAATGATGAAAGAAAATTAGTTGCCCTCTAGTCAGTTTTTAACATATAGGGCATAGGACACTTTACACAGTAAATGGGGCACTACAACAACGCTTATTCACGGTGGGAGCTGGCAGCAAGCTTGCGACTTGTCTTTATCAAAACCTTACATAAAATGATGGCAACAAACCTGAACAAACCTAGGGCAAATGGGGAAACCTAGGAAGACAACTAGAAGATGAGGAGTGCAAAAAGGTTCTAATGTACAGACGGAATGTCTCTAGAACACTCGATTTAAGTACACTTAGTCTAATCAAACGTGCTTAATACCCTGGAAATTAAATAAGATATCTGGCTTAGAAGCCCTGGTGTTCTGCTGATGCAAATCCCCAGTGGCAGATTTTGTATTATGCTGTGGAGCTGTCCCTTAACTGCCAGCCTCAGGGAGGGAGGCAACCTTACTCCTTGAACCTGCATTACACAGAGAGGGCTTTGCAAAACCAAAGGCTTCTTTAGTGTCACTGTTTCAACACCCAAAGCCAAAAACATAAGTAACTGATTTGAAGATCTAGTGCTGGAGCTGATTAAGAGGGTGATGGCAATTACTTGGAAGGAAGTGGAAGGTCCATTATACTACCAGATGGACGAATGAAGTTGTGAAGGGGGCCTGAGCTGAGGGCGTGATGCTAAAGGGGAAAGAAGCCTAAATATTATGAAAGCGCCCAACACCAGCCCTATGGGATAACATATTGCATGATTTTGTAATTTGGAGGAAGCAGATATGATTGAACAGGGGTGGTGAACACCCAATACTGTTATCAGCTTTATACCTGTGGGTGTGTTCAAATGCATGTTTACAAATTGAACTACACTTGTGATGGGGGACCAACAAATCAACAAACTTGACATGTACCTTCCAATATGACCACCCAGAAATACACAGAATGCTACTGTTCAGACCTCACAAGTTGACCTCACAAGTTGTTAAGTTTATTTGAGTTTTGTGGTTTCTGTACATTATAGAATAATGCGGCATAAATGTCAACTCAAAAGCATTGATGGGGGATAATGTATTAACAGTTGAAGGGGGAGATTAAAACAGAAAAGATGACAGATGATCCATGAAAGTATCAAGATTTACAATAACTCACAGAAATGTAAAACAAAAAAAAGAAAAAAAAAGCATTCCACCTGGATCTTATATGAAGGTGGCGCAAAAACGAGATGGAATTCTCTAAAAAAAGTAACTGCAGCCATTTCCTCGTAAGAAATGTCTGGATTCTCCTCAGAGAGACATTAAAAAAAAAAAAAATTATATTAGCCACTGGGAAAAATTTTGTTAAAATGTAGCTATCGAGAAACCGGTACCATCGTCGAAGACTAAGGGCCCGATTTACATTTCGGCTGACGAGTTTCTCCGTCACAACGGTAATGGATATTCCGTCCACCGAAATATAAATCCCATAGGATAGAATGGGATTTATATTTCGGTAGACGGGCTATCAGTCACTGTTGTGACGGAGTAACCTGTCTGCCAAGATCGAAATCAAACCCTAAGTCCCCTTAATTGTTGACGAAGAAGATTCCACCAGCATCGAAGATCACCCATATAGGGAAGTCCACTGCTACTGCTCCAGCCAATGTATCATCAACTATAGCATCAACGTCCAAATCATTGTCAACACCAACACCATCAATGACCTCACCACGGATGTCAATCATTCCCCTGTCGAAGGCAGAGAATCTACTCTCACCATAGAGAGCACAGACCATTACAACCAACTCATCAACAGCCTCGACTGCATCTCTGTCAACGTTGGAAATACCCTACGCAGAGGCTTTTGCGCATTCACCTATGAAGGTTTCAGCCCAACTGTCTTCTCAGATTTTGGAATCCAAATTAGAAATGGACAACAGTGACCCACAATAAGCCTGAGATACGATGTACAACATGCACAAATGGAAGGCCTTGAAAGCTCATTGACTGAGATGCCACGTTTGGAGAAAATACAAGTGAGCTAATAGATGTGGTCGGAGGTGTCGTCAATGGGCGAAAACACCAGATCAAATAGACACAGAGTCACATGTCATAAAGCTCATTAGTACACCAACTACTCTGCACCACTGCACTCTATGCTGCTATGCTCCTCTCTGCAGCACTCTACGCCACTGCACATTACGTCACTCTATCCTACTCTGCAACACTGTACTCTCGCCACTGCTCTATGCCATTTTACACCACACCACTCCACTCTACGCCATGCCACTGCACTACTCTGCAAGACTGCACTCTCCACTACTGAACTCTAATCAACTGACTCTCTACCACTGCCACTGCACTCTGCTCTGCACCCTAAACTCCACGCCACAGCACTCTATGCCACTCTGCGCCACTCTACCATGTGCCACTTCACTATGTATTTTTAAAGTATAATTCGATATCCAGTGCACTCATCTCACTCTCTACAATGGGGAGCAGCAGCTTTCTAAGTGAAGTGCTATGTTTTGTTACACCCCAAATGACATCTGTTATACTCTGTAGAGCTCGCCAGAGACCCTTCTGCGCAACTGAAGTGGGAGTGTCACAAAAAAATACAGCAGGAGACAAATGGCCACCATTTTGATCAGAGCTATTCTGCCAATCCCCAAAAGTACTATTTTTTCTCCAGAATAGTGCCATTGCCCTAATACTTGCCACTGCTCATTAAAGATTACCCAGTAATAAGTCAGCTTCTGAGTGATAGACATGCATGCCCAGGTATCTGAGCATTACCAGCTTCCACATAAGAGGCATCTCCAGTAGTGTCTCTGTTTCACATCCACTCATGTGTCTAAAAAAGGAAAAAAGCTGAACAGGACTGGCCAAATTAATCTTCAAACCAGGTAAACTTTCAACACCCTCCACAATGCACAATAGCAGATCCAGCGATTTTGCATTTCCAAGGTACAAAGGCAATCATCCATATAGAAGGAAATAGTGTGTATACTACACCTAATTTGAAGCCATTCATCTTTAAGAAACTCTGCCACAAGAGATTCAATTGCCAGAAAGGAGAGACAACAGCCTTTACAAATGCCCCAATCCATGCTTCTGATACAACCTTTCCCATCTTCAGCATTGCTATTGGGGGTGAGTAAAGCAATGCAATACATTTCAGCATTTCCTTCCTGAGGCCCATGCCAAGACCAAATTTACAAAAAGATATTTCCAACTTAGAGCTTCAAATGCCTTTTTCCAAGTTTATCAAAACAACTGTAAGCATATCAAATCAGGATGAACATACTTTAAACACATATAAGAGTGTATGCTCTCTGTGTTCCGGATATGTACGATTCTGGTGCACCAGACCATTTAATAATGGGGATTTATTATTAGCAAGGAGTTTGCCTAAAAATGTACTCTAAATAAAGCATCAAATCGGGGGATGGTAAGAGGTTAGAGCCAAAGGATCTTGATGCGGCTTGGACAGCGATACTATAAACCACCTCCTTTGTGGTGGTGGGAGGGCACTCTATTAAATGCTTTAAAGAACATTGTCCTGGTGAGAGTCCATGGGCCCCATTTACCTAACTGATTGCTTATCTCTTCTTGTGTGAGATTGGCATCCAACTCCTCTGGTTGGAGCGATGTGAGTTTTTCCAATCTGACAGACCCAACATTTGTTTGCATATGCTCCTTTGGGCAATCTGGAATATCATGTAGTATCTTATAGGATGAAAGCATCTCCTCATAGATCTGTACCTATGTGTTTAATACTCAGCCCATTTGGGTTCTGAGAGCCGTAACAGGGCCTGACATGTCTGTGCTGCATAACCACTGTGCCAGTAAACTGCCAATTTGTCTCTGGCATATTACCGGACGTGCTACACTTATAGTTCCTATAAGTTAAAACGCAGAGATTTTTCCACCTTTTGTCATATAGTTTTTCACTAAAAACAATGCTCTTTTTGTTTCAGTGTCTCTCACATCCTTTATTTAAAATTCTCTCAGATTGAAGGATTGCACAATATCCTGTTTTCACTCAGACGAGGTAGGGGTACCCAATCTCCCCTTTACTTTTCGCAAATGCAGTGGAGCCACTGACTAGCAGTGCATGCACTGGGGAGTTCTATCAAGGGTTGGAGATCCGAGGCGCTTCTCACTTCACCGCTTATGCCGATAATATGTTAATATTACTACGAGATGTCAGTGTGGACTTGCCGGAAGCGTTAGCTCTTCTGGAGCACTTTGGGAGGGTGTCGGGATTGTGCATTAATTGACAGAAATCCCATCAACTTCCATTCAGTGGCGGTATTCCTCCGCCCTCGGATTTGCGCTGCTTGACATGGCTAAGGACCTGTATGAAACATCTAGGTGTTAAGATTTAATATGACCCTCGTGACCTCCTCAAAGGTAATATTGGTGCAGTCATTAGGGCACTACGCACTACTGTGGGCTTTTGGACATCCTTGCACTGTCCGGGGCTGGTAGAGTCACTGTGGCCAAGACGGTGGCACTATCCGGCTACCTTATTTTTTCTTGGCGTTGCCGCTAATTATTCCTTGCCGGCTTTTCTGGGACCTTGAGTCACTGGATGATTGAGCTAGTATGGGGGACAGACAGAGTGGCGATGTCCAATTTACAGCACCCAGTGGCGGAGGAGGGGCTGGCTGCACCAGACCTAGAAGCTTACTGCCAGGCACCACAGCTGCATCGTTCGACCAGTGGATCTATTCCCAAGTAAGCCCAGATGAGGAGGGATGATGCTTGATCCCAGATTCTAGAGACCTGTTTCGGGTCCTTTTGACCTCCCCCCGTCAACATCTTCAGGGGGTTCCCAAGAGCTGCTTGTTGTTTTGCGCTGTTGGCAGCCCTGCTTACAGCGCACCCGGACTCAAGCGCCTTACTCACCCGACCTGCAGTTGCAGTGGCTGGAGCTGGTGGCTCGGGCGGAGTCTTGCGTGGGTTGACAGAGTTGGCTGCCTATGGGGTGACTTGGGTGGGGGATCTCTTCAGGGACAGAGAACTTCTCCTGTTTGAGAACCTGTCTGCGGAGTCTGAGCTACCGGGGGGCCAAGTCTTGTTGCACCAGGCAGAAGTTGCTAATATTTTTAGTCACTGGGGGACTGGAGCAGCTGAACCCCGACCCACAAATGCTGCCACCTGCTCTGTACCACGACTGCCCGTATTAAAGCGGTTACGTGTCTCTATCGGGCCCTGCAGGCTGATATTACCCCTCCAGAGGACCTACGGGTGAAGTGGGAGGAAGATTTAGAACTCCAGCTTACTGATGTGGACTGGGCAAAAATCCTTGAAAGCATCCGTGCAGTATCAAGAAATGCCAGGTTTCCATTCAATCCCATACTAGATGACTTGTCCTCACCATAAAGCATGTGACCCATGATATTTCTCTGCTCTACTCTAGTAGTCACTGTGATTGTCATTATGTCACCTAATGAATTCCTCCATGTATGTAACCTGCCGGACTGATTCATGTATTCCCACCGATTCAAGTTGTTTAGTAAAAAAACTATAAAAAAAAAAAAAAGAAATGCCAGGTTCAAGTTAATAAATTTCTATTTTTTGGACACAGCTTTTCTCACATCTGGCAAAATCAATAGGTTCTATTGCATGACTGAGACACCCTGTCGCAGATGTGGTGAGCATGGAGGTGAAATGTTTCTTGTGGGGAGGGCCTGCCCCTCTCTGACCGGGCTTTGGGAAGAAGTGATGGACTGTAATAATGAGATTACCCAACAGAGGATTCCTTGTACTCCTACAGTCTGCTTGGGGGGGTTCCCATGCCCAACTAAATGTAAGACTACTACTAGCTTTACGGACCTGGCTCTGATACCCGTTTTGGGAGAGAATAATGAATTGGAAGGCCACTAAGGGTCCCAGGCTGGCTAAATGGAGGGAAGCCATTGTTAAGTGGGCAGAATTTGAGAATGCAGTCTAACTTTGAGAGGTGAAGAGGGGGCATGATTTGATTGATAGAGCCCGAGCCTGGGGGCCTCGGGTGGATTGTCTCAAGGATCCTGGGCCGGACACCGCAGACAGGTCCCAGTTACCTGTGGATAGATTAAATGAGGAGCCTGTCTAGGACCATTCGATCCCAGATCAGCGCAGAGCTTGTGAGACTTTGTCCATATTGAGGGACTAAGCGAACACTATGTTCCCAATGGTGGTATTCATATAGGATAATATTTCATGAGGCGAGGGTTCAGGGGGGATAGTGTGGGGAGTCTGTTCCCAATTATCCTTCTGTCTGTCCCAGATTACTCCTTCTGTTGGGCTGATAATCAGATGCAGAAACCTCACACCTCTTTGTATCTCTGTTGTCGATGTTCACGGTTAGAGACAGCCCGAGTGCTGCATGCTGTGAGAAGCATCTCTCAACACAAAGGCTGTGTCTATTGGGTAGCACAAGGAGGACACTTGAAGAACCATTGCAAACTTATTCTACACTTGGGAGACAGTGGATCCATATCCCCCAGTCTGGAAGTTATGAATAAAAGTGGAACACAAACCACTTCACTTTGTTCCAGTTCCAAGTCATTTATGGCTATGGGAGGAAGTGCTCCACAGAGTGCTCAAAGGACTGGTGTGCAGCCAGGGTTGGTGTCTGCCTGAAAACCAGTCTTCCAGAGGTGAGGGGGCATCACCTGAAAACTACACTTTCGGCTGGAGGAGCTGTGGGCATGCCTGAAGCTTGCAGAAGCCAGCCTGCCTGAGAGAGGCAAAGAAGCTGCTTGGTCCTGCATGAGGACAGACTGGCCAGACGATGAGAGGCCCAGCACGTTGCAGGTGGCTGTGGGTCATCCAGAGAGGGTTGACTGTAAAAGAGCAAGATAGGGATATCCATGTGTCCAGAGGCCCCAGGAATTGTATCCCAGTTCCTGGCAGAAATAGCAACTGGGGTGATCATCGTAGGCCTGGAGAGAGGCTACAACTGTGTGATTTTCGAAGGTCCAGTGAGGGCTGCATCTGCTGTGATCGTCATAGGCCTGGATGGGGCCTCACCTTACCTTCAATCTAACCAGCACCGTAACTGCCCTGAAAACTGACGGCCCAATACGGGCAGGGACTACCCTTGGCCCAGGCAGGGCTGCTTTACCCACATCCATCAGAGACTGCTGCAGCTGTCTCTGCACCTGTGTGCTAGAATCAAAGGACGGAGGCTGTATGAGGAGCAGAGAGATGTAGCTTGCACCTGACTTCCACCTGCAGCCCAGCAAACTTGTTGCTTACCTTTCCCCACACAGTAGACATGCTGAAGTTCAGCCCAAGCTGATACGGGAAGACAGAGGTACCCAAAAGATTCTTTCCAGTACCCCAATGGTTTAGGATTGAATACAGAGTGTGCCTTTGGCTGACAGCAAGGAATGGCTGCATTTGCACTTCAGTAACACTATGTACCAATATCCCAGAGGGGGGCGACAATAGCGGCCATCTGGGTAAGGACTCATAGAGAGGAAGAACATAGTGCCATGAAGACAAACTGCACCCAGATACACTAACCTACATTACCTTTCTGTCAAGTTTGTGAGAACTTGCCCTCGATACCTAAGAGTCAAATGCGGAAAAGATTGTACTTGTCCAGTTTTCAGAGCCGGAGTAGGAAAGGCCCCAGATCAGCAGTGGAAATTTACCCTAACCCCTACAGTTGGAGCCCAAGTGCTGTGCACACAAAGTCAACCAATCTAATGACAACAGGATCAGTATATGCTGAAGAACATGACCCAGTAGGTACAGAAATAATCAATCTGGATTGTAGTAGGTGCATACCTTCAAATGAGGGCAACAGGGTTCTCATCCATTAACCCATCCACCATCACATACCTACCTTCAGGATCGGTTTGCAAACTTTGTACCACATATAGCAACCCCAGGTTTCACCCATATCACTTTTCCTCTAGCATAGAACAAATATGTTGTATAGAAGAGTTACCCGCTCTACTTTTTATTCAGCTTGGACCACTTTAATTTAGTTAAATGGGTTTCTTGTAGGCAGGCCATATCTACACCCAGTCAACATAAAGAGCCATTTTCTTTGCATCATTTAGCTGGGTGTCCCTCCCTCATTCCAGGATATTACTTTATAGTTATGGGCACACATGCATAGTAGTATCCATTGTGATCTGTGGTGTCTTCTGCTTGACTATTGGATGACTACCTTCATTTGCACTATTTCCCCTGCTGGGCAAATGCATGCAAGGACTTACGTGTACAGTTCTACAATTCCTGTACACGTTTGCACCCTAGTGACCAACTTAGAACATCTTTTAACTTCAACATTACAATTAGTAGTAATCACCCCGCTCCAGGATGTGGCTCCAAATGATCAACATCCAAAACTGAAATAGACCCAATCTCAGGAATCTAGCACCACTGGGTCTCTTCCGGGGCCATGGGGGTAGTAAAGAATTAGCCTGATGAACAAGTTACTAACCTTTGGTAACGCTTTTTCTGGTGAATACAATATCCTCACCTTATGAATATCCCCTGCGCCAGCATTCCGCAGAATTTTTCCTAGCTCTCCACGCCGAAGAGGACGTGACAATGCTACGGCTTCGCTCGCGACTCTGCATGACGTCACCAGAGCCATAAGAGAGCATCGTCGGCATGATGACGTCAGTTCCCTTTTTTTCCACGCCGTCGACGAGTAACGATTTTCTAGCACTCTCAATACCTGTTCAGTTACTTTGTTCTTTTTCTCAATCTTTAACTGTAGCTGTTGAGATGTCTTCGAGGAAATCCGGCTTTAAACCCTGTAGGGAGTGTGGGGGTCACATGTCCATCACTGACCCCCATGAAGATTGCTTATGGTGTTTGTCTTCACTGGAGCCATAAGAGAGCCTCGTCGGCGTGATGACGTCAGTTCCTCCCATTTTTTCCGTGCCGCCGAGGCGAACAGGTGGAGCGACAACAGATTCAAAGTATACACAGTACACTATACTCAAACAAGCACACATAGTGTATAATCAAAAGGAAAGCTAAAAATCATAAGCATTTCCTATAAATGTACCAGATAGAAAGAAGAAACAATGTAAAACAACATATCAAACAAAGAACCCTTTAAGGTATACAAAGGTGGACAACGGGGAGGAGGGTGGGTCAGTGAGGAATCCACAGGCAGATTCTGTAGCCACCAGAAAAAGCGTTACCGAAGGTAAGTAACTTGTTCTTCTGATGGATACATCTGCCTGTGGATTCCTCACCTTATGAATAGATTCCCACATCAGTCCCGCTCCCGGAGGAGGGTGTCCACCCTTCAATCAATCAATCAAAGCATTTATATAGCGCACTACTCACCCAGAGGGTCTCAAGGCGCTAGGGGAGGGGGGTCCGCTACTGCTCGAACAGCCAGGTCTTGAGTTGCTTCCTGAAGGCGAGGTGGTCCTGGGTCAGGCGGAGGTGGGTCGGGAGGGAGTTCAACGTCCTGGCGGCAAGGAAGGAGAAGGACGGTCCCCCTGTGGTGGCTCTTCGGATGCGGGGGACGGTGGCGAGGGCGTGGCCGGTCGATCGAAGCTGGCGTTTGGGAGCGTAGAAGTTGAGGCGGCTGTTGAGGTATCCTGGGCCTTGGTTGTGTAGGGCTTTGTGTGCGTGGGTGAGGAGACGGAAGGTGATTCTCTTGGTGACCGGGAGCCAGTGCAGGTCTCTCAGGAGTCCGGAGATGTGGCTGCGACGGGGGATGTCCAGGATGAGTCGTGCTGAGGCGTTCTGGATCCGCTGAAGTCTTTTCTGGAGTTTGGCGGTGGTTCCGGCGTAGAGGGAGTTGCCGTAGTCCAGACGGCTGGTGACGAGGGCCTGGGTGACCGTCTTCCTGGTCTCGGTGGTGATCCACCGGAAGATCTTCCGTAGCATGCGTAGGATGTTGAAGCACGACGAGGAGACGGCGTTGACTTGTCTGGTCATGGAGAGGGTGGAGTCCAGGTTGAAGCCCAGGTTGCGTGCGTGGTCTGTTGGTTTGGGTGCGCTGCCTAGGGCGGGGGGCCACCAGGAGTCGTCCCAGGTGGAGGGTGAGGATCCCAGGATGAGGACTTCCGTCTTGTCCGAGTTCAGTTTCAGGCGGCTGTTTTTCATCCATTCGGCTACCTCTTTCATCCCTTTGTGGAGGTTGGCTCTGGCGGTGTCGTTGGTGAGGGAGAGAATCAGCTGGGTGTCATCGGCGTAGGAGATGATGTTGAGGTTGTGCTGGCGTGCGATGTCTGCGAGGGGGCTCATGTACACGTTGAAGAGGGTTGGACTGAGCGAGGAGCCTTGAGGAACGCCGCAGATGACTTCGGTGGCTTCAGATCTGAACGGGGGGAGGCGGACTCCCCGGGTCCTTCCGGCGAGAAAGGAGATGATCCACTCCAGTGCCTTTTCCTGGATTCCGACGTTGCTGAGACGCTGCACTAGTGTACGGTGGCAGACAGTGTCGAAGGCCGCGGAGAGGTCTAGGAGGATGAGGGCCGCTGTTTCTCCGTTGTCAAGCAGAGCTCGGATGTCATCGGTGGCTGCGATCAGGGTGGTCTCGGTGCTGTGGTTGGCCCGGAAGCCAGACTGCTAGAGGTCGAGGGATCCGTTCGTTTCGAGGAAGGCGGCCAGCTGCTTGTTGACGGTCTTCTTGATGACTTTAGCAGGAAACGGGAGCAGCGAGATGGGGCGGTAGTTCTTGAGGTCGGTGGGGTCGGCTGATGGCTTCTTTAGTAGAGCGCTGAGTTCGGCGTGCTTCCAGCTCTCCGGGAAGGTAGCGGTGTCGAAGGAGGTGTTGATGATGTCCCGCAGGTGGGGTGCGATGACAGCGTCGGCCTTGTTGAAGACGTGGTGAGGGCAGGGGTCGGTAGGAGATCCGGAGTGGATGGAGTTCATCGTGCGGACGGTGTCTTCGGTGCTGATCGGGGTCCAGGCGCGGAGGGTGGTGGTGGGGGGCGGTGGTTCGGTCGTGGCGTGTGTCGGTTCAGTGCTGAAGCTGTTGTGTATGTCCGCGATCTTGTGGAAGTAGGAGGCGAGGGAGTTGCAGAGGTCTTGTGAAGGGGTGATGTCGTTGTTACCGGCGTTGGGGTTGGAGAGCTCTTTGACGATGTTGAAGAGTTCCTTGCTGTTGTGTGCGTTGTTATCCAGTCGTTCCTTGAATGCGGTTTTCTTGGTGGCGTGGATGAGTTGGTGGTGTTTTCGGGTGGCGAGCTTGAGGGCAGTCATGTTGTCTGGTGTTGGGTCTCTGCGGCAGGTTCTCTCGAGGGCTCTGCAGTTCTTCTTGGAGCTCTTGAGTTCGTCGGTGAACCATGGGGCTTTCTTGCTACCGGGTCTGCTAGTCGGGGTCTTCAGAGGGGCGAGGTCGTTTGCGCAGTCGCTGATCCACTTCGTGAGGTTGGTGGCCGCTTGGCTGGGGTTCGTTGCGCTGGTGGGTGGGTTCTTGCTCAGGGCGGTCGCGAGCTGGTCGGCTGTGATCTTGTTCCAGCTTCTGCGTGCAACCTGTTGCTGGTGGTGATCGTGGTCCTTCTGAAGCTGAAGTGGACGCAGCTGTGGTCCGTCCAGTGGAGTCCGGTGGCGTGGCTGAAGGCGATGTCCTTGCTGGATGAGAAGACGGGGTCGAGTGTGTGTCCAGCGTAGTGGGTGGGGGTGGTGACCAGCTGCTTGAGTCCGAGGTTGGCGAGGTTGTCCAGCAGGGTGGTGGTGTTGCGGTCGTTGTTGTTCTCCAGGTGGAAGTTGAGGTCCCCGAGGAGGATGTAGTCAGCGGAGGGGAGGGCGTGCGGGCTGATGAAGTCGGCGATGTCTTCGCTGAATTGTGTGCGTGGTCCCGGGGGTCTGTAGATGAGGGTGCCTCTGAGGGTGGTCTTGGGGTTGATGTGGACCTGGAAGTGCAGGTGCTCGGCGGGTGCGAGGGTGTCGTCGGTGTTGGTCGTGATGCGTATGGTGTTCCTGTGGATGATGGCGATGCCTCCTCCGGTGTGGTTGATGCGGTCCCTTCGGATGATCTTGTAGCCGTCTGGGATGGCGATGGCAATGTCGGGCGTTGAGGAGGCGTTCATCCAGGTTTCCGTGAGGAAGGCGACGTCTGGGGCTGTGGTGTCGAGCAGGTTCCAGAGCTCTACGGCGTGTCTGTGGACGGAGCGGGTGTTGAGCAGGATGCATTTCAGGTGGCTGCTGCTGTTGCTCGTCTTGGTCTTGGTTGGTGCTGGAGTAGTGCAGGTCCGGATGCAGGTGAACTTGCAGGAGCACAGGCACAGGAGCGTGGGGGTGACCAGGCCGGAAGGCGCAGTGGTCACTATACCAAAAAGTCCTGCAAGACAGAGCGCGCAACGTGACCCTCCCTCCTCATTTCGGAGTCCAAGCAATAATGCTTTGCGAAAGTGTGGAGGGAGGCCCAAGTCGCTGCCTTACAAATGTCCAGTACAGGAACACCTCTAGCCAAAGCGGAGGTGGAAGACTTGGCTCTAGTAGAATGAGCTCTAATAACCTCAGGTGGTTCCTTACTAGCAAGGGAGTAGCAGATCTTGATGCACAAGATGATTCATCTGGATAGAGTGCGCTTGTGCACAGCCTTGCCTTTCATGCGTCCAACGTAGCCCACAAAGAGCTGATCGTCCATAGGCAAGTCCATTGTCCTGTCCAAATAAAAGTCCACCGCTCTTTTAGGGTCCAGGCGGTGAAGTCTCTCCTCCTCCATGGAAGGGTGAGGGGAAGGATAAACACAGGGAGAGTTATGGACTGCCGCAGATAAAAGGGAGTAACCACCTTAGGCAGAAAAGCAGCCCTGGTCCTGAGGACCATCCTTTCAGCATGTATGGTCAAAAACTGGGGTTTTGAACTGAGAGCCTGAAGATCACTTACCCTCCTCGCTGAGGTAATAGCAACAAGAAAGATTGTTTTAAAAGACAAAAGCCTCAAAGGACAGCTGTGTAAGGGTTCAAACGGGGAACCCATCAAGAAAGTCAAAACAAGATTTAGATCCCATTGGGGCATAACAAAGGGAGTAGGCGGAAATCTATTGGTAAAGCCCTTTATAAACCTCAAAACAATAGGAGACTTAAATAAAGACGGCTGATCAGGCAAACTCAAACTGCCGATAAGGCCGACAACCCTTAACCGTGGCCACAGCACAACCTTGCTGAGCCAAGGAAAGAGCAAACCGAAGAACATCTGATAAATGGGACTTTAAAGTCTCAATGGATCTCTCCCCACACCATTTAACAAACTTAGACCATCTATAGGAATAAACTGACTTAGTGGAGCGTCGCTTGGACGATAAGATAACATCCACAACATCCCGCGGGAGAGAGAAGGAACACAGGTTGCCCCGTTCAATGTCCAGGCATGAAGGTGCAGGCTCTGGAGGTCGGGGTGTAGAACCTGCCCCAGCGACTGTGAGAGGAGGTCTGCCCTGAGAGGGAGACGGAGCGGAGGGTGCGATGAGAGGTGAAATAGATCTGTGTACCACACCCTTCTTGGCCAATCCGGGGCGATCAATGTGACTTTGGCCCAGTCTTGGCGAATCTTCCTCAGAACCCGAGGAATCAAGGGTATGGGAGGAAACACGTAAAAAAGTTGTGAGCGCCAATCCAATTGAAATGCGTCCCCCAGCACTCGCTGCATCGGATACTGGAGACTGCAAAACAGCAGGCAGTGCATGTTCTCTTGGGTGGCAAACAGGTCCAACTGAGGAGATCCCCACATCTGGAAGATGTGATGGACCACCTCCGGATGAAGCCGCCACTCGTGATCGGCCGAGTAATGCCGACAGACTGTCCCCACGAACATTCAGCACACCGGCTAGATGATTTGCAAACACACAAATCTGATGGTCCTGAGCCCAGTACCAGAGTCACAGAGCCTCTTGACAGAGACGATACGACCCTACACCTCCCTGTTTGTTGATGTACCACATCGAGGTTGTGTTGTCCATCAGGACCTGAACCGACTGACCGCGAAGGGAAGGAAGGAAAGCCTTTAGTGCTAAACGTATCACCCGCAATTCCATAAGGTTGATGTGAAGCAATCTTTCCTCTAGAGACTAAAGACCTTTGACCTCCAGTTCCCCAGATGAGCAGCCCATCCTAGAGTGGAGGCATTCGTAATCACTGTGGCCACCGGTGGAGGAGGTTGAAAGGGCTTGCCTTGAGACAGGTTGCCCTGCACACTCCATCAAGTCAGATCCGCTGCAGCGTCGCTGGAGATTCTGACTGACTCCGAGATCTCCATTGTGTTGAAACCACTGCCTGCGGAGGCACCACTGGAGCGCCCTCATGTGCCAGTGCGCATGACTGACCAACAGTATGCAGGAAGCGAACAGACCGAGCAGGCGAAGGACCTTCAGGACCGGAACAACCGCTCCATAGTAAAAAAAGGAATCATCTCCTGAATGTCGAGAATTCTTTGTGGAAGAGGAAAAGCGCGACACACAGTAGTGTCCAGTACCGCACCTATGAACAGATTGCGCTGAGAGGGCGCCAGGTGAGATTTGGGCACATTGATTGAAAAACCCAAGTTGAACAACAACTGAGATGTTACTCGCAGATGATGAAGCACCATCTCTGGCGACACCGCTTTGAGCAGCCAGTCGTCCAGAGAGGGGAAAACAGGAATCCCCGACTTCCTGAAATGAGCTGCCAACACTGCCATCACCTTTGTGAAGACTCGAAGTGCAGTAGTAAGATCAAACGGGAGGACCGCAAACTGGTAGTGCTGCGACCCTACCGTAAAACGGAGATACTTCCTGTGCGACTTCAGATTGGGGATGTGAAAATACGCATCCTGTAAGTCGATCGACACCATCCAGTCCTCTTGCTGCAGCGCCATAAGAACCTGAGCAAGGGTCAGCATCTTGGATTTCTCCTGCTTCAGGTAAAAATTCAAGACCCTGAAGTCCAGAATCGGACGTAACCTGCCGTCCTTTTTGAGGATCAGGAAACTCCTTCTGTAGAAGAAGCAAATGGTCCTCTGAACAAAAACCTTGGCAAGGAGGGTAAGGAGGAGGAAATTCCCGAAAGGGAATGGCGTACCCATTCTCTACATGGTTTAAAACCCAAAGGTCCGATGTGACCGATTTACAACCCTGTAGAAAGTGAGACAGCCGACCCCCTACAGGACACACACGATCCAGGATGGGTGATCTAGGTCTGCTTTCCTGAGGTACCAGGGGGAGCAGGGGAGGTAGAAGAGGAGGAGGAGAAATTGCGGGCAGAACCACACTGGCGTCCTTTGTCTCTTCCTCTATAAGACGTATATAGAGTGGATTTTGCAGCAGCTGCTGCTGAAGTTGACACAAGCTGCGAAAGGATGATCTTCCAAAGCCACAATATTTTTTGTAGCCAAAACCCCTTGTCTGGGTTTGCAATCCCAAGGATTTCGCCGTGGCTCTGCTATCCTTAAACCTTTGCAGTGCTGAATCGACCTTTTCCCCGAAGAGTTTAGATCCGTCAAAGGGGAAATCAAGAAGAGTAGCCTGGACATCAGGGAAAAATCCAGAGGATCGAAGCCAAGCTTGCCTTCTTGTAGCTATGGAGGAGCCCAGAACTCTGGCCACCGAATCGGCCGTATCCTGACCAGATTGAATAACCTGTCTAGCTGCAGCCTGAGCATCCGACAGAACCTCCATAAATTTTCCGCTCTCCTCTCCAGGTAACTTGGGAGCCAACTGTTTTGCAGAGTCCATCAAAGCATGTATATAACAGCCCAACAGACAGATAGCATTGGTCGATTTTAGTGCCATGCTAGACGAAGAGAAGACCTTTTTAGCCGACTGCTCCATTTTCTTAGAGTCCCTGTCAGCTGGAGCCTGAGGAAAAGCGCCTAAAGATTGTTTAGAGCAAGATGCCTGCACCACTAACCTTTCTGAAGATGGATGAGAAGAAAGAAAAAGTGGATGCCCTGGTGCAGTCCTATATCTTCTAGACACATCCTTAGAAACAGCAGGCGAAGAAAGTGGTTTACGCCAAACCTCTAGGATAGGTTCCGTTAAGACTTCATTAAAGGGTAACAAGGGCTCAACTGTAGAAAAAGGCGAATGCAAGACCTCTGTTAGCAAATTTGGCCTATACTCAGCAGTAGGCAACTGGAAGTTGAAAAGCTCCGTTGCTTTTCTTATAACCATATGGTAAGGAGCTACCTCTTGAGGAGGAGAAGCCCTTGTTGAAGAGAGCTCCCACTCAGGGGAGGAGTCCAATCCACTTGACTCCTGAATTCCCTCAAATTCATCTAGAGACTCTTCCAATTCACCCTCTTCAACTTCCTCTCTATGATACTGCTCTTCATCCAACAACCTCTGCGCCTCTCTCCTTGAACGATTCCACGGAAGCGGCGTCGGTGGCGCCGCACGCGGCGCAGACTGCTCCAGAGCCGGCGTCGAAGGAGGTTCCCAAGGAGGCATGGGATCCATACGAGGCCGAAAGGAAGGCCCACCAGACGGCGCCGGGGATTCCATCAACGGTGTCGAGACCCTCGGAGAAGGAAACTGCCATGACATTGCCGTCGGCATGAAAGGCACGAAGGGTGCCTGGGGATAGTGCTGGGCCACACCCAAGTGTCAAGCCAGCGGACCCACGGGACCAGAAGGTGCTCCGGATGGGAAAGCCGCCCTTGCAAACACACCGTACATTACATTAAAAAAACGCGATGGATCCGAACCTGGAGCTGGGATCTGTGGATACGGATTTGAGCCAGTATCCAAACGGGGAGTATCAGACGTCGGAACGATCGTATCCACTGATTAATCCACCGGTTTATTTTCAGGCACAGGAGGAGATGGATCATTCTGCACCGGCTCAACTTTGGAACCCGGTGAATCCCTCGGCGCCGGAGACTTCACTGGAGCACCTTTAGGCGAAGGAGACCTCTCTGGAGTCTCACGAGGTGATGGCGAAGGAGATATAAAGTCTTTCTGGCGACGTCAAGGAGCAGGCGAAGGCGACCTCGAAGCCTTACCCTTTGTTGAACGGCGTTGAGATCTACGTCTTCTTTTTTTCTTATGTTTTCTCGACTTCGATGTATGCGAAGTTGACGACTTCGACTTATCTTTTTTACGCCCTCTTCCTTCCTTCTTCGCCTTGGCCAGAAATAACTTGGCCTCCTGTTCTTTAAGTGCCTTCCGATTCATTTTCCTACAACCGAAACAGTCCACCATGTCGTGATCCGACGACAAACACCATAAGCAATCTTCATGGGGGTCAGTGATGGACATGTGACCCCCACACTCCCTAAATGTTTTAAAGCCGGATTTCCTAGAAGACATCTCAACAGCTACAGTTAAAGATTGAGAAAAAGAACAAAGTAACTGAACAGGTATGGAGAGTGCTAGAAAACCATTACTCGTTGACGGCATGGAAAAAAACGATGCTCTCTTATGGCTCTGGTGACGTCATGCAGAGTCGCGAGCAGAGCTCCCTATCCGGGAACGAGCTCGTTTTAAGGCACTATGTGTATGCCACCGCATTATGCATGGGACCTCTCCAGTTTATCTGCGGGACCTTCTCACCCCCTACATTCCTACCCACCGCCTCAGGTCTGAGGGGCTGGGTTTAGTTTGTATCCCGACGGTGAAGAGAGCCAGGATGGGGGGCAGCTCTTTTCGGTTTCTGGCAGCCCAACTCTGGAACAAACTGCCAGTATGCCTCCGATTGGAACCCGCTGAAGGCATTTTTAGGAAGAAACTAAAGACTCTCCTGTTTCCTCTTGAATAGACCTCAGTACCTGCTCTTGCTGCCGCATCGCAGCGCGGGGAAACACACTTCTAAGTGTAACCATGCGCTTTATAAGTTTGTTAACATAACATAACCGAGCCGTAGCATTGTGACCTCCTCGTCGGCATGGAGAGCTAGGAAAAAGTTTGCGGAATGCTGGCGCAAGGGATATTCATAAGGTGAGGAATCCACAGGCAGATGTATCCATCAGAACGTGGCTTTCTGCTGCTCATTTTGCCATTCTCTTCTCAGAGCTGTTGCCTTATATATTGCCTCCCAACTGTATGTGAAGTTTGGCTGTGTGAACTAATTTTTTGCCCATTAATACTCAATATGCAATGACGTTCAACTGCAACTGCACTGGGAGTTAGCCATGTCTCCCGCCTCTAGGAGACTGGTTATGGCTCAGGTGGATCACTCCAGCCCTTCACATGCTTTTCATATTACGTGATCAGAATCACTGGTGTTATCTCTGTGCAAAATCTTTGATAAGCCAAGTACATCGGAAGAACTCCCCACGATTCCACCAAATCAAACATACTCCCTGAGGATTCACAGCACGTTTGTTCCAGCTGCACGAGACCTGTTACTACCCTTTTTCTTTTTGAATAAAGGATTCTGACCAAGATGACATAGTTCTGTTTCTGGGCTTCTTCATAAGGTGTTTTCCATTCCATGCCAGTCGGAAATACTTTTCTTATGGGTTGCAGCTCAGTCATCTGCCCACTCTCTCACAACCTTTGGGTTGCTCCGTCCGTTATTCCCAGTTGTGCAGCAACATGCATTTCAGCCTCAGCTCCCTCAGGACTTGTTTGACTTCTAGAAACTACTCCCTTGCTGCTGGACTGCAGCTATGAAGTTTGGGAACAATACTATTATTTTGATATCCGCAGTGTACAGATGAGCTTTCTCGCCACCTGAAATCAACAGTTTGTGACTCTGCAATTTAGCATATGGACTATCACAGATCATTTGTTGCTACCTGGCTTGGCAGCTATTCTTCTACGTACAGTCCCATTCTTGGCCCCTTTTTTTCTTTCTGGCAGGCCAATAAGTTGAATGTTATTACTCCCCTTCCCTAAGGATATTTGGTGATCGGACCATGAAGCTCTTTGACTGTTGGCGGAAACAATATTAGTGTGGACTTTGTCTCTCTAATCCCCTTTATAACTTCATCTTGTCTGCCCTCAAATGGCCGATGTCCAGTGTGACTGTACGCAGTTTGCACTCAAAGGCCCCTCCCGTTTCTCCTATTGATGATAACATAGGGTCTAATTTGTCCGTTTGAGTTTGGGAGCTTTCACCTTGCATAGGTGACAGCTACGGTGCACTTCTCCGTGTTACAAGTTTTCCTGTTTACTAGCCTGCACAGCTGAATGCGGAGAATTTTAGGAATGGACCATGTTGCCTCTTCTCTTGTGCGCTTTGCATCACTCAATTCCATATTGACACCAGGGGTTTCAACTCCCTGCGAGAGCACACATTACCTTTTCGCCCACTTCACAGCTTTCATTCTGTAGCTGGTATTCTCCTTTTCAGCGCCACACTAATTAAATTAATTAAGTACTCATGATGACGCCATGTTGCTATGCTCAATTAGTTTGGAAGTTCTATCTATTCCCAGTGCAATGGACTGTGTTAGTGACAGGCTGCTCCAACAGCTTATGCGGAGGAGTAGACATCTCAACCCTATCTGTCGCCAGCAAGCTGTGCGCTCATGCCAACCTATGCCTTCCAGAAAATCAGTTGGCTGTCTTATAGAAGGCGGATGCAGTCTTTCATGGAGGAGAAGCCCATCACTACTGGCACCATCTCTTAATCCTCGCCCCTGCTTCTCACCCCAAGGTCCCAAGACTGGATTTTGGTTCTAGGTTTCAGGTGATGCCCTCAGGCCCATCTGTAGAGCTGTTGCATAAGCCTCTGGTGCACACAAATTATGGCTGTCCGAGAACACGCATTAGTTGGGGGGGAGGGGAGGGGCATATTAGGCCAGCCTCCTGGCCTTTGTTATGGGCAGGGGAATGAGGTCCTCAGTCCATTTCCAGACCAGCAACAATCTTAACAAGCAGGTTGAGTAGCACTAAGAGTAGTTTTTTTCCCCAATAATCCTTGTGTGTCACCAGTAGTCGGGGTACTTCCAACGTGACACAGATGCACAGAGTTCCTGGGGTGAGAACTATATATTGCATTTAATGTGACATGGGTATTGGCCATGGAGCTCACTAAATCCGACCAGCTTGGCAACAACCCCCATTTTCATTGGAAAATCAGTAACAGACTCTGTTAATTAATCAGTTCAGACTCCTCCTACATATCTTCGGCATGCACCCATTTTTCACAGCGGAGTGTGTGGGTTTAAAAAATGTGCTCTTTGCATTTCTCTTTTTCGACTTTTTTTTTTGCAACTTGTTTTTATTTCAGAATTATAAAGCCATTGGCACACATTATAATCACACGTAGACACATCATGCATGAATAATGTCAAATCAAAGTACAAATCGTGGAGTTAAACACCCTCTCTGGATCTGCAATACCCCTGGGACAATCCTTGGTTTGGACCATAAATGACATCCCTTTTTAAACTTGGTTCCAATACCTCTGCAAGTCACTGAAAAAATAGCCTGCTGCCTCTCATCAGCCCTCTGAGAATAAAAGTAGGTTTCAACCTCCCATGCTCAGGCATGGGGACATGGGGGAAACTACCATGCAGTGAGCTTAAACATGGTCCAAGTTTTGAGACAGCTCTGGAGAAAGGCAGATTACAAGTGCTTCCGCTCGTTGTGGGTGCCAGCACCACTTCAAAGTATTTTCTCGTTCCTCCTCCAGCTATTCCCACCACTCAGACACTACCATGGCTGCACTCAGTTTGTCTGCCGGCATCGTCAAACTGTGGTACTTTGTCTGCAAGGCTCCTCCCTTACAGGCCTGGATAGTGCAAGATACTGCTGATACGTCATTGGCAGTCCCTAGCTGCAGGCAATGGAAAACAAGGGTGCCACAATAGACAGCCCTATATTTATTTTGCGGCAAATAGTGTTTGTCAGAGTGTAGTGGACGGAGTACTCATTTAGAGGATTCACTAGGCTCTTAAGTCGGGTTCAAAAGCTAAAAAAGGCACCACATGCTCCCCCAGTCTTCAGCGGATGCAGACAACTCCACTGCAGCCAAGTGCTTTCTTCTTCTCCTTCCCAAACTCCATTTTAAATTTGATAATATTGCCCAGCTCTGGCTTACTTTTCTTTCCACATAAACCAGAAGAGGCAGGCCAAAATCTAGAAAAAGAGGCATTATATAACTGGGGGTTTTCCTGGACCCATAACGGAGTGCTAGGCACTGGTTATCTAATTCTGAAAACTGACAGATTACTGGAGGAATACTACTACTGGATCCCAAACATCAACCTGGCATGGGCAACTAGGAGCAGAGCAGATATCCTACTATGTTCCAGTTCAGCTTGGTGAATGTAACAAAGCATTAAGGCACCAAAAAGAAAAGCAACCTTCAATAATTCTTTAATTCATACCCAAATTGAGAAAGCAATTTCTGGACACTTTGAATCATAAGTCAAATGCATTTCCAATGACTGGGTTTTCTGGAAATCTGCATCACCCACAAAGCTAAAATCAACTGTTCTACAAATGGTCAAGCTAGACGAGCCATTTAAGATGAAATTCCAAAAGGGAGCCTCGAAAAACAGGTAATCAGGAAAGTGACACTCATTCTTTTTACAGTGGTTGAGGGTTCTATCATATTTGCTCAGATAGCTGAAATTGCGTCCTTTACCGAGCAATTGAATAATAAAAAATAAAAAAAAACGGATTCTGGGACTTTAAGAAATACTTACCACAACTCGAGGGGTGACTAGAAGAAACACTTCATGGCGTAGCAGTTTAGTACCTCGCACATCCCACATCCTCACTGCTCTGCGAACAACTTTTTCACTCCACTGGTATAAGCCAAGGCTTTAGGGAGATAGTAAATAAGCGAACAAGTTTTAAATTGATCAGGTCTTCGTGAATTTAAGCAAAATGCACTGGACAAAATGTAACTTATTCAGCGCTGCCACATTAAACAAAACGTCAGCTTGGTACACACAAACAATGTCAATTATATAAAGAGTCGAACGGAAGTGTTTAAGTAATACTGGACTGCCAACACAACAGCACAAGTCAATGACCCTCGAGCAGCAAAACCTATAGCATTAGTGATCAAAATGGAATTTTTAAAAAAGCAATGTCAATCAGTGTTAAGCAGTGGGCAAAAGAAACTTCAAAAAAGGGTTGTTTTAGAGAAATATTGCTCAGCTTTGGGGTGCCCCACATCCGCCCACGGTTACAGCTTGGGAGAAAGATTTGGACTGGTGCATGTTAAGAGAAAAGACAGTATACATCGCCCGTGGTTGCCCCCGCAAGTGGTCTAAGACTTGGTACCCCTGGAATACATACCGGGGCGGGATATGTACCCCTCCCCAAGTAGCCGATGATGATGATTCCCCATCCCCATGACTTCCAATATAACTGAATTGCTGTACTCTATGTAACTTGATTTCACTGTAACCCTTAAATCGACTGATTAATTAATTTTCTACCTGTATGTCGAGACTGTTTAATAAAAGAAAAAAAATATTTATAAAAAAAAAAAAGGGTTGTTTCGAATTCCAAACATGCAAACAATTCCTTGTAAGATGTACTGCAAGTTGGCAACTGCACTTCCACCTTTAAAAAGGACTAATTACTTACCTTTAGCAACATTTTCTTTTTTCTGGCGGATACGGCCCTCCTATTGTAGATTTCTCATTTTATGAACTAAGTCAGTCAAAGACTGGATTCAGAAAGCTTTCTACCACCACGAAGACGCATCAAACGGTCTCTAGCAAGAGTATCACCTCAACAACAATGCTGCAACAAATGGGGAGTGAAATTTCCGCAAAAGTATATTGATTCAAATGTGTCCTCATATCCAAGTTTAAGCCTACAATGAATGGCAAAACTACAACATAAAACATATCTGAGGTAACTCTTGTCGCGGAATGATGTCAGAGTACGTCTAAGAATCTAACCAGACGTCGTCAAATGAAAGGACATTTTGTAATCCTTAAGAGTCACTGATTTTAGGTGATCCACAGTGGCGCTGACTTTATGGGGAAAAGTTCTTTGACACCCCTGCGAAAGTCTGGTTGGGTCCTGTAGTCCAGATCTGTCCTTTTGTTTCTGCATGCTTGCAGCATACAATACTTAGGCCAGATATACCAAGGTTTACTGGTGGACGTTATAGTTAGGCTCACAATTCACTCATACAAAACCAGTGAAATTTAGCAGTTTTACTTACCTAAACTAACTATAACTTGCACCCTGCAATGCTGAATTTCACTGGTTTTGCACAAGTGAAATGTGAGCCTCACTATAACGTCTTAATAACCTTTTTTTTTGTTGTTGTGAATTTCTAAGAAATTTTTAATTCTATTTCTTAACTATAATGTCCCTGTAACATTTGTTTTTTTCAGTGATTGTCCATGTTTTTTTATTTCATAACTGTAAGGTTTCGAAATTGGGGTGTGTTTTTTAGTGTCAAGTAATTTGTATTCTTTTCTCATATTTTTCGTTTAATATTTTTATTGCTCGCGGCGAAACCATTCTCCACGATGACACTGGTGTTCGCCACTATGCTGAACGCTGCGATACGTGGCTTCTGGTGTTGCGTTTAAGCTCGACTATTAAAAAAATAAAATAAAGTATGATACACATATATAAATGTATTTTAATTAGCTATTGTCATTAGTATTTTAATATTATTCTATAGAAACGTGTATTTCTGGAAGTAATTATATTATAAAACACTTCTTATGTAATTTTTATGTTTGCGCCGCAAGGTCGGTGTTTGCACTTACATTGGTGTTCGCGGTGATGTCTGTGTTCGTGAGCGAAAATCATGTGATTGGAGGAGACACTTTTCATTTTACTTCATACTAAGTTTCCACCTATTTCTTCCTTATTCTATATTCTAGCTGCAGTTAGCAGTATTCCAGAAGCTGTCCTGCACTTTATAATACAGACCTGTTTTTCAGGTTTTTGTGTGCCTTTTTTTATAAAATAAAATTACATCTGCAGGAGCTGAAGTGGATCTTCCGCCTGAGAAGCAGGAGGAAGCAGCAGGAGAAGGGGAGTCCTCTGATGAAAAGCTACCAACAAGAAAGTAGAGTATTGTTTGGAAATGTTTTACCATCCCTTCCGGCCAATCTAAAACTGGAGCTAAGCTGGTAAAGTGCACCTTGTGTACTAAGTCTCTTTCTAGAGGTAGTGATAAGAAATATTCTTGTGAAACTATGGAGATCTATGCTGTACCCTCTGAAGACAAACCACAAAAAACTGTTGAAGATAGCGCATAAGGAGAAAGATGGGAAGAAAACATCAACCTCCAGCGCTACACCATCTAAGCCTGGAGAGCCAGTTCCTGCAGAAGTTCAGAAGCAAAAGCCTGAACCATATCCGGACTTGAAGGAGGTGGGCACTTACTGCCTGTTCTGTAATGTAATTTTGACAGCCAGAGAGCAGTGGAAGCAGCAAGCTAGCACAATTGCACATTTTTCATTTTCTTTCCTGCATATTTTGCACTGTTTTTGGTGCTTTCCGTCACAATTTTGTTAACCTAGTTGCCATTTTAGTTTATAAAAAAATACAAAAATACCCCCTAAAATTAAAAACACAGTTAAAAAAAAAAGAAGAAAGGTTCTTTTCGGAACTGCCTTTGGTGTTTAAAAAAAAGATAAGCTGCATGAATGAATGAGTGCACGAGTATGTATGTGGTGATTGAATGAGGGCACGCGTGGTGCATGGATGATTAAATGAGTGCATGGAATTTATAGAAGTGATTATAGAATCTCTGAGTGGGTTTGTGAGTAGTTGCTTAAGTCTATGTGGGTCAGTGAAGGGGTGTATCAGTCTTCCAGTGGGTCTGTGCCTGAGTGCAAGAGCCTGTGAGTGGGTCTCTGAAGGGGTGTGTGAGTGGGTGTGTGGGTGTGTGAGTGGGTGTGTGTGAATATGAGTGAGTCTGTGAGTAGCTGCATAAGTATCTGAGTGGGTCTGTGTTTGGGACTTCAGTGACTTCGCTTTTGAGTAGGTGTGCAAGTCTGTGTGGGTCTGTGAGTGGCTGCATGAGTTTCTGAGTGAATGCATTAGTGTCTGAATGAATCTGTAAATGTATTCTTTTATTTGTTCGCCGATATTCACAGAGTTGTCATGACCACGCGCACAGTCGTGACGACTTCGCGATTATCATGTGTCGAAATAAAATCCATTTTCGACACATAGCTTGTCTCATTAACACCCCTGTATGTCAAACATGAGGTCAAAGTACCTCTACCCTGTCCCCTTATACTACTTTTGGGGTGAATTTTCAGCCCTGGGACCGTGTTCCGTTTCCTAAAATGGCGGCTTTAACTTTCTGCTTACGATGCAGGCAGCCAATCGCAGCATTCCTACTGGCATGCCAATTCGCGAAGTCGCCGCGATCTTCACAAAATAGTCACAAAGGAGCCACAGATATCCCTATCTTTATTTTCTTAAATTTCTCAACAACTACTGAACAGATTTACGCCAAATAACTGAAAGCGTGACCTGCACAACCACTTCTACCTTTCTGCTAAATTTGGTGTAATTCCGTCCAGTGCTCCGGGCTGCTGGTTCGACTAAAGTTCTATGGGAACTAACATGGGAAAACTACTCATTTTGACCCTCCCTTTTGCTCGGACCCCACTTCAGATCGCCCCGAAACTCTCCATGCACAACAATATTCACCGGGGAACTTTTTTGGGGAAAATCTTGTGAAGATTCCTCAAACGGCACAAAAGATACAGGCAAATCAAAAAACGTTTTTCCAATCGAAACATGGTCCTAACTATAACTACCTACTGCTTGTAAAGGTGGGGGGGATAGATTGATAGATAGATTATTTATTTTTTTATTACACAGTGACAGTAGCCACATTATAGTGTAATAGTATAGTATTCCACTGTGCCTCCTTCCACACCAGACAACTCTAGAACACTCTACTATACCTTCCTCCACTGTACTCTATTCCACTGTATGCCAATCTACTCCAACCCACTCCACTGCACTCTACAGTACTCTACCCCACTCCAATCCACCCTACTCCAGTTTATGCTAGTACCCTCTACGCTACTCCAGGCTATGCTATTCTACTTTACACAATTTCACTGTATGCTATTCCACTCTATGTCATTACACTGTACACTACTGCTTAAAATACACAAACATTAGAAATTATTCAGTTATAGTTGTACTTTAAATTTATAATTTACTGACTAACTTTAAATTCATATAACTTTGCTTGTAACTAAAGAATAAATAGAGGTTTCGAGATGGGCAGGCAAAATCCATTCTATGCTACAGCAGGCTTAGTTTGCTTTTCTATGTGTCAGTGATGCGGGAGGGTGAGCGGATTGGGCAGAATAGACTTTTCTTTTGTGTTTTCTTTAGTTCTTTAATATTTTCTTATTTGATTACTGTATATTTTCATGTACAAATGGTTGTATATATGGGACATATTGGACTTCACACATGTAGACTAATAAAATGTGTTACAAAAGAAAAAGGTTAAAGTACACAAAAATTTAAATTTCTAAACTTATACTTATATCTTTAATTCATAATTTAAGCAACACCTTCAAATTAATATAACATGCGCACCTTCATACAGTGTTTTCACCTCGGTAGTCACACTGCATTAACTATAACTCGCACCTGCTCTATGCACTGCTTATACCCTTTTATATATTATCATTTATACCATCTAAAATATTATTATTTACAATAATAGTTATGACATTGCAAATCATATGTTTTTTTAAAACATGGTGCATGGTAGAGTGGTGAGTTATAGTTAATGTAGTGTGGCTACCGAGTTGAATACACCACGTATGCGCAAGTTATATATATTTTAAGGTGGTCTGTAAATTATAAATTTAAGGTAACTAACAGAAGAATTTCTAATGTTTGTGTATTTTACAGTTGGTTTGTACAGAAAGAATGAAAAAAGTTTTCCTAACTATCCAAAAGGGTTAACTTGTTTTTTCATTGTTTGAAGGTTCAGGCTGTGATTCTATGGCAGGATCCGGAGGCGAGGATTAGGCTGTTCTCTCTTCACTTTTATTAACCAGCAGCAATTAACATCATTGAAAAATCAGAAAAGAAAAACTTTCAAAAATGACAGTTGCCATGAACCATAGGGAAACAGTCCATCCAATCCACAGGCAGCATTGCCCTTCAAGTTCCCCAGTGGACGCTATTTCTCCGTCTTTCTTCGCTGCTCCAGCAGCCTCCAGTTAAGTGGTTTCAACTTTAATGTTACAAGCCATCTTCGTGGACCCCATACACTATTGGGCCCTTCAACACCTCAAGATCTTCCACCTGCAACGAGGTTTCACATATTCTCAATCGGTGCCCCTCTCGCGGGAGGCCAAAGAGGAGCTAAAATGGTGGCTATCAGAAATGGGCCCCTTGAACGGGCATGCCATTTTTGGCTCCCAACCAGATCTGGTTATCAAATACGATGCCAGCGGTTCAGGCTGGGTTGCCCGCTGGGGAGAGTACTCCACAGGAGGAAAATGGTCCTTCACAGAACAAGCCCTCCGTACAAACGGCCTGCAGCTTATGGCGGGGTCATTTACAGTCGAATGCTGGACTAAGGACAAAGTCCAATGTTGTGTCCTTCTCAAGATGGACAATGTAGCGGTGGTCCGCTATATCAATCACCCAAAGTTGTGCTGTCAGAGCTGTAAAAGCTTACGAATCCATGACGGAGGATCTCTGTTCTCTGGGGGGAAAGGCAACTTTTGATTGCCCTCACTAAACCTCATAAACCAGTTTCCTCCCCTACTATTGCCAGGTGGGTCAGGTGGGCCATGCAAGAGGCTGGTATTGGCACTTCGTTGTTTGGGGTTCACTCTGTGAGAGGAGCTATTGCCTCAAAGGCTTTTTTGTCTTTAAGTGCCCGAATAGAGGATATCCTCAATGCAGGAGACTCGTCCTCGGATTCTACATTTAAGAAGTTTTATTTCAAACCAGTCCAAAACCTGCAATCTCTAGGAGCTGGAAAAGCTTTAAATCAGCCTAATCATCGCCTCTAGGCCCTGACATAGAATGAAAAATGTCCTAGCTATTTTAACGGAAAGCTTCAATTTTATTAAGGACAAGGAGGTGTAGATTAGCCCACCCTGGTTCTGTTAATCTTTTCTACTCAACTAATTTTAGGTGATGTTTGGTACATTCTTTATGAAAGATTTCATGAGACATGTAATTATGGATTTCTGTAAAGTTAACTTATTCCTCATTGCGATGTGATTTCATTTTGTCTGGCAATCTTCCGACTTGCGTTTTCTCCTGTAGAAAAAGGATGCATTTGAGATAGTAGATCTCAGACATTGTGTTTTTTTTCCCAGGGGCGGATTCTGGTAAACAAGATTGATTCCCTAAACCTCTGGCTATGGTCACTTGGGAAGAAGGAGTTTCTGCAGGGTATCTTGAAGGGCAATGCTGGCCGTGGATTGGATGGACGGATTCCTTATGGTTTCATGTGAACTGTAGTTTTTGAATGTTGTTGTTTTCAGACTTTACAATGTTGGTAATGGCTGCTGGTTAATAAAAGTGAAGAGAGAACAGCCTAATCCTTGCCTCCATGCCCATAATAGAATTAAAATTTTCCACTACGATAGCAAGGATTTTTTTTTATTTTTCTCTATACTTACCTTCCTTGGATATTCTCTGGTCATACGCATAGACCACATATACTTTGGTCTTCGAAGGATATTCCTGTGAAGGTATCGGTGCCTGCAGGGGCGACATTGACGATGCAAACTGAAGCACCACCTGTGAGGTCCTCGTCATCAGGATGGCGCCAGAGGTGTTTCTTGAGGGATAGCCTGGGGTAAAATGATGCAGAGGGCAGACCCACCAGTGATAATCTACACGGAGCCCCTAAAAGATCCATGGGCGCTGTGGCACACCTCAGGAGAAGATAGTTTGCCTAACCAATGCCATCATGGCATGTAGGAATTGGGCCACGTCATTTAGGATTGGTGAGTAAAAGGAAAGGTTGAATGTGAGAGTGGGACAGGCCTGGTGGGGGCACCAGAGATGTTCGCTGTCCAGGTCGAATTATGTCAAACTGCTCTGAAAAGAACTCCATTGGATGTTCAGTGTACAAAAGTCACCTACATCTAGACCCCGAACAACATTGAGGGGTGTCTATATCCCTTCTACTCTTCTTGCGCTTCCTCTTCTTTTCCTTAGAGAATTTAGAAGATGTCAAGAAGCCCATCTTAGTGGCTAATATCGACCTCGCACTGGCAGCTAGCCAGATGATGGGTGCATAAATAGGCCATATATAAAGTTTGGCCTTACGCTCCTTAATGGCCCTAGCATGCATGAGGCCGTATTTGTCGCACAACTGTGATGCTTCCCCCAGAGCACCATAGGCAGATCTTTGAGAAGGGCGCAGCTTCTGGTAGCGAGATGGAGCCAGTGCCACCTACCTGTGGAGGAGTGCTGTAAAAGGTTTCAAGGCTCAGTATTCTGCTTGGAAATATTCAAAGGGTGAGGAATCTGCCAGTAGAAGTATCCATCAGAAATAAAACAAATATAAATTTTTCTAACTAATGGAACAGAACAACACTGTAGCCAGTACATACAATTACAATACCTGTCATTAAATTGTGGCAATCCATTAGGAAGTCTTGTTGTCAAAGGGTTTCCATTGTCATCATAGTAGAAAGCAAAAAGACCTGCAGAAAAACCCTTCAAAACAAAGCATTTAGAAAATTGATATGTCGTTCTTTTTACTCCCAAGAGAAACACAATTTAAATTGAATACCTCATATGTTTCACCAGAAAAGTATGTGAAATGTTTTCATAGCCATGCACAATTAACATTTGTAACTGCATAATTAACCTTTTTAACTACTTGACAAAGTATGTACTCTCTAAAATGTAAAAAAATTACAGAATGTCCCAAGTTGAATCCTAAGTGTGGCTATGTGGTTATCATGCCAGAGGGGCCCAGACTTTTATATTCGTTTGAATCTGTTGACTTGAAACTCCTCTCTTTAGTATAAGGCAGGCCTGTAGTATTATGAAGGTCAAGAGAAGAACAGACCATGGAGACTAAGCAGCATTTAAGCAAGAGGGCTGTCGAGAACACCTGGTTTGAAACCAAAGCACTAAACCTGGATGAAACTTTTCAAAAGTCTGCAGTAGAGGTTAGTGTGGGGAAAGAGATTCTCCGCTGCCTCACATTTCCATCCAAAGTCAGTTAAGCACCACAGACTAATGAGTCAGACATCAGAAACTGCAGTCTTTAATCCATCAGACCATCCCTGACAATAAGTTCATTTTCGACAAACTAGCACAGTAAGCCCACTTCCTCCAGCTGTCCAGGAAAGGGACTCACATCATTTTCAGGGTTAACTAATTTCAGAGACAGAGAAGGAATCCTAGCCATAGAGCACATAAAAGGGACACTTCCAAAGACCAGAAGAAACATGTGTCTCCTTACAAGATTTCTGACACAATGAGAAGCAAAAAAAAACATTTGAAGGGGTTTTCCAACACAAGTCTGAGCCAGAATTACGCACTTAGCGTCACCCCCAAAAATAGAGATGACATAGTGTAAGAGGTAGACAGCACAGAGAATCTCCATAAGCCCACACTGGGCCTTTTAAAAGGTCACAGCTGGTAAAGGTAAGTCACTTGAGTGTACGCGGGATAAGTGAAAATGAAGGGAAACTTTGTTTGAAAGAATTTACAATGAGCCCCGATGGAATCTGGCCACTTGATTAATGTCTCATACTAATATTTGTGATTTGCAATTATGATTTGTAATGACTAGCTGCCCAGCAATGTCACTTACCATCTGATATTTGCAAATACAACATTTGTATTTACTCATCCAAGACCGATGACGTTTTCCACACTTGGACTTCTCATTGGATCTCCCTCTGAAAATCCATAGAGAATAAAGAGTGGACTATGCTAGAGACCATTCCCGCTCCATGTCCTTCAGAACTCCCTGATGAGTACCCCCCCATCTTTGAGGGTCCTTGTTGACCTATTCTGATAGTGGGGACAATTGTCCGGATAATGGTAATCAGAGATGCAGGCTAAGTAGACGCGGTGTGGCTCAATTTGTGCCTCCTTCCTACCTCATGAAATAACATTTCTCTAGAAAAATGAAATACTTTCTTCCAGAAAACAGAAGATAAATACTGCTGATGCCCAAAGATGTCAAATGCAGAACCAAAACAAAAGGATTGGAAATATTTTTCTACAAAAATGCCTCTGTATTTCAGGATCTTGTTGCCAAGAGCCAGAAAAAAATAATTTGAGAAACCGTCACTGACAGGGCATGTTGGGATATATGGGTGGTATGTGCAGCATTGTTTTTCTAGCCTCTTGAGGCTGTATCCTATCTAGTGCCCACAAATATGCTGAGAGTTTTTATTGTCACTAGTCCTTATTCAATGAGTTATTACATTAAATTTGCCTTTTTTTTTCCAAGAAAAATAAACGAAAACAGGCCAACATAGCCTTCAATAAGCTGTCAAATTATAGTTAACTTTAAAGGGAAAAAGTGGCCTTTCTAGAGAAAATAATATATTCTTATTCTATAAAGTACTCTGGGATACTGTACGTGGGTGGGTCAATTAGGTGCTTATGATTATCAAATGGGATCCCCTGACATGGAATAACATTTTTAACAAAAACTTACCAAGGCATGAATAATTTCATGCTTCACTGTAGACAACATGCCGACAAACTCCTGAGGTTGAGTAGAGATCATATTTGGGCATAAATTAGCATATCCAGCTATTGGTCTGAAAAACAGAAAAATAAATACTAATCTCAAAACAATGACCACAAAGGAGCATACACATTTAATGCATCCGCATTAAAGCAGAGACAAAGCAAGAGTATCAAAATGTTACTCACCTGTAAGTAACAATGGCGTGTAAGTATGGACATGTTCTCTATACCCTAGATGTTAGATCTTCTTCAGCTGCTGTGTGAAGAATGCGTTTTTTATTTTGTGAATAAACGAGGGAGATATCAGATTGTTTAGTTCTTGAGGACATTGAAATGTGTGAAAAACACCTACCACTCAAAATCATGTAAGGAAAATGATAGTTTAAAAGATACTCTGTGCTAAGACCCGGATGGCCCCGACATTTTGCTTAATCCTGGTGGAAGAGGGAAGGGCGGGGGGTGTAAAAGTAAGTTTAATTTCATGTTCGGGCATTTTATTCTCATACTTCGACGTTAGTAATCAAGCCGCTTTGGGCCTACGCTGCCCTTGCTATGCTATATATCTTGAGATGCCGGACATGCTGTATGTTACTAAATTTCAATAAAAAGATTTAAACCATAAAAGATACTCATGCAGGAAAGAAGAGATTGTTTTGGGTAAGCACGTTTTTAATAGCTTTACTGGAATTATACGCAGACTTTCATGGCAAGAAAAGTATACCAAGGGAGGAACATCAAATGCATAGCCAGCATAAGGCAACATCAGTCAACAAATTAGGTCATTAAGGCCACATTAAATAACTTGAAACTCCAGGTTACAGTTAACATATAGTGCTTGAAGAAGGTGAAGCCTGATTTCCAGGAGCGAGCTTTACAATTCTATAGCAGAGATCCACAATGCAGCAGCTACTGATGTTTCTTTTTAGGTGCCAATGGTCTCCAAAAACAGACTGGCATACACACGCATTATGCTGCTTATGCACCATGAAGCAAACTTGATGTGACCAACTATCTCACTTTCTGCGTCACAGCCCCACTAACATAATCAACCACCCAGGCCGCGTTTATATCAGCATAGAAATGAAGCCTTTTCGTGTATTGTTTCCCACGTGGCCCTGATTCCACCAATGCCTAAGATCCGAGAATACACGTTACATGTAATCTTAATTCTCCATGATGGGTATGAAACAGTAAACATGCTGTGACAGTTTGTGGGATTATGGAACATGTTTGATTTTTAAAAAAGAACCTAAAACATTGGAAATACCAACTGAAGACCATTTTCCGTTTCATTTTCAATTTTTTAAAATTGTGTCAAAAAAGCAATAAAAACAGAACGACAAACAGTAGTCCCACACAGGGGAATTTGAAAGCGACACTTTACGGCAGGAACACTACTCCAGAACTCCATAATGTACTGTAGTGTCAATCAGCCATCGGTTCATTTTCACAGCCATGTCAGAGTGAGAACCTCAATCACAAGTCAGTCCAGTGTTAATTTGACTGAAATGACCAGGGAGACATACCGGCTGTTTATTAATGTAATGTACATACCCATGAAGCTGAGCTAGGAATTTAACCCATCACAGGGCTTTCATTCTCTTACAAAAACTGGACCATAATGCCAAAGTAATTTCCTTGTACACGGCCACACGGAATCCTGGAGAACTTGAAAAACCGAGCAAAGTGACATATCATAAACTAGTGATATTTGGGCCTCCTTTAGAGGCCTTCGCCTGGTGCACAGTCTCAGTCAGATGTACTCTGATGATGAGAATTGTATTTCCTAATTGCTTTAGTAGTCTCTCTGGTAAGGCAACTGTCTGTGTAGAACATGTCTTTATATTTGTGTTAGCCTCTAACATATAATAGAATTTCAGAGTACGTGTTTTCTTGGTAGCCTCTGCTGCGGACAAATTGCCTAATATAGAAAATGTAAAATTACATTTAATTTGTAACATTTGATTAGAAAATGCCATCTAAATCCCATCTGAAGCATATGTGGAAACCGGGGACATAATTCACAAACTGCACTTTGCAGTACATTTTGAAGTACTACAAAACATATAACAAAATATAATTAACAAACTACGCCTGGAGTTTTACGACTTTGCACTCCTTATGTTTACCTGTGCGGGGTTATCAACTACAACTGTACAGGCTCCGGGTGCAGATAACTCTGCACACATAATGATAGGGAGTGCGGAGTCGCAGAACTCGGCACCTACTTTGAGCAATGACATATGGAATATATTCTTCCAGAGCTCAGCTGCGGTGCATTACAAGGACATCTCACTCACCTCACACCTTGAGATGACTCTACTTGCCAGCTGCCTCATGGAAGGAATGGCCACTTGATGTTCAGTATGAGAGGGAGCGCTCTTCTGTGGCTACCAAGTGGGACTTGAGTGCCTGAATAGAATCTGCAGCAGCTTTCCCAATCAGAGGTCACTGGTTGCAGGAGGCCTGGATTAAGCAATTACTGAGGAAAGGAGTTTGCCCTGAAGTTAAGTGGGCGGAATTGGGAGGGCCAAATGATTAAAACTTTTGGATTTTTGTCAGCTGGAACTTTGATATAATTAAGATTCCATAAATAATGTACCCACTGTAGCAAGTAAAATAATCTGGTGACGAACTTTGAGAAGGAACAAAGGGAGTTGTATTAAGGTCCGAGAGACTGCACCACCAAGGGCTGACTGATTTAGCTGTTGATGCACCCAGCTTGACCGATTGAAGGGTGACAATCTGCCAGAAACGCAAAGACAGAAGACTTTACTGCACTGAATAATCCTTACTGGCTACTAAAGATCTTTGGAGAGAACTGCCTCCTGCTTTACCTACCTTATACTACCAGCAAATTACTTCAGGACTGGTGAGAACCTAGTCTCCTGCTGACCCATGGGGCTAACGTGGTCATTTCTCTGCCAGAAGTGACTGTTTACCAGTATGGAATATCCCACCTGAGGCTAGAGGTTCAGAAGTTCCTTAAACAGAAGTACATGTTTACTGCAATGGAAGAATTCAATGTTACCATTTGGTACTCGGAATTTCTTGCAGCCCTGGAAACAGAGTTTTAGCGATCCCGTCCAAATCAAAGTAATGGAATAGAGTCAGAGGAACCAGTACTGAAGAGCTGGGTATTTGGGTCAAGGTAGTACCAATACCAGAACTTGTGAAAAACATTCACAGAGAACCAGGGGCAGCAAGCAAAGCCTAATAAAAAAAAGTGATGGAGAAAATCTTAAAGTTTAGTCCTTTTAGATACATTTCCTCCAGATAAGTGAAGCCAAACACTTTCAATTGGTTCAATCATCTTTTATTCAGCCTGGTCCGCAATTGGTGGGATATACACAGTGCTTAGGTCACGGGCATTCACACAGAGGACAAATCTTTTTTATTTTCATATTTGCCTTACGATAACACAGTATATGCATTTTCTATGACAAAGTCCTTGCTCACTGAGTCAAGCTACTAAATACTGAGCAGAGGAATGCTTCCAGAAACCATCGGACATTGGTGGGTTAGATGGCTGTGACCATGTGAGAGTGCATAAACAATTCACACCACAATTGTGGCTTCTCTCTCACACAGCCTAACATTTGGAATCCCTACACCTAGGAATGGCCTTTGCACATCCAGGTTATGAAGGAATCGGTCTGTTAAGCGAGGACAGATGAGAGAAAAACCAAGAAAGAAAATGGCCTGGTTTAGATCAAAATCGAATGCACATTCAGAAAAAATTAAGGATGAGATTTCAGAGACACTTATTTCTATGGAATACTGTTATCAGTTTCATGAAACTACAGAACCTGTATTTCAATAACTATTCTGAGAAGGCTAAATCTCATTAAAGATAATGAAGGTCATAGTTATACAAAGGTTCAAAGGGAGAGTAAATCAATTTAGTAAGGCCTACATTTAATTCCCAGTGGGAGGAGATGGTCTTCTTACAGGAGAATAGTCTGCCATAAGATAAAGAAAGATTTCTGAAAAGGCCATGTTCTTCATAGGAAAGGCAGTAAGATGAGTTTTTATAGAAGAAACGGTTGGGCAGATTTAGCCTGGTACAGGATGTATGGAGGTAGTGACTAGTCCTGGTAAGTATCTGAAATAATTTTCATGTCCTTGCTCCACATGCAGAGCACCTACTACTTGAAGGAATACAAGGAGCTCGTGGTAAGATATTTGCTTCTTTCAATATATTTATAACGTGAAAGGAAGTTTCAAATTAATGTACTGTAGGTGTGCTTCTCAGGAGTGAAGCAGTTAAGGCAGTCAAGGAGGATCTTATCTTCCAACCTGAAGAGGACATCTATTTAACAGAGAATCTTAAGGGTGGCTCCCAAGACTCTACAAGAAATTCCATAACCAGCACTGGTATGCAGAAGCAATCACAATCAATCTTGTGCTGGATTCCTTAAGCTTCAGAATGACCTTCAGCAGAAGATGAATGGGATAAAAGCAAAGATAAAAAATCAGGCCAGTTTTTCTAAGATGATTTTGTTGTCACTCAGAGTTAGACCGGTGATAGTTCAGAACCACATGAGACTATAACATTGCTCCTCTAAGAACCAACTTAAAAGTACTTCATGTTCTGAACAACCTCTATGGGAACTTAGCAATGCAGAGCACTGTTGGCTGCATTCTTGGATCAAACATATAAACTATAAGTTTTCATTTTGCAACCACATTCTTGTCTCGACTCACAATGAACATGCAACCTGACACTTTGTATCAGTGATCATAAGTAATGTCTCAGCCTTTCCAACAGAAAGCTCATCAGAAAATCCTAGGTGGGGGGGTTCCCTCATAGTGAGGAAGAGAACACCAACACCTATTATCTACAAAAAGATAGGTGAACAGTTTCAACACGTGCTGCTCACGGTCTCATCTTTTACAGTTTAGCAGGCGTTCCCTTTGGAATTAGATTTGGGATATATCGACACAATTGTATGTACTTTGCATTTCTTACTGAAGCTACTAGGTGTGCCTCGTGATATTCTCCACCACAATTATGACCCATTCGTGTTCTTCTGAGGTAGACCTGTGTGAGGCACCAATGTTTAAATTTTTCACAACAGGGAGAGTTACTGATGATTCTTTGGGCATTCTTTGAGATGACCCTTGTGAGAAAATGTGGTTTATTATTACGTAGTGTGGTTTCGAGACCTCACTGTTCAACAAACTCACAACCTTTTTTGGGGGTCAGTCAGGCTGGTTTGTCAAACCTTAGCTTAACGCTGGGTAGCAGTGACTTCGAGTAGTCTGGCTTCAACAAAGGAACAAGCGTGAAGCATTTAAAAAACAGCATCCAAACAACTGGAGAAGAAAGAAACAAGACCCTTAAAAAATCCGACATAAATGTATACAAATACTGTATTTTAATGAATTTATAGACACGAAAATGACAAAGTTCCACCGGAGGGTTCCGGAGAAACAATAACTGGAAGAAACAGTAAATCACTGCTTTCACTTAACTGCAAACAAGCATTTTCAAATTTGACACTTGAAATATTTTTCAAGAAAACTTATGTTTTTTTTTTTTTTGAAAACCTTTATTGACATTTCAAGCAATTACACATATGGGCCTACAACCTCCGGGGCCGGCCGCTAAACAATCAGAATAACAGAAAGCAGGACTATCACAATCAGTACCTCGGGGAGCAAAATCTCGACACTAGCATACTCCCAGTCTCTGAACAGCCCAGGTAGGAGACCAGGATAATAAAGGTTTACATTTTATAATAGAAAAGGATGGAAGGATCAGGTGCCAAACAGTTTCCCAGCAGCGAAAAATGGCAGGCAGAACGATGAACGTAAACAATACACAGCAGTCTATCTAAGCAATGGCGCTGAAACAGTAAGTTCAGGATGTGGAGGAATGACACAGCCATTTGCGCCTGCAACCCCCTGCCCCAAGACCCAGGAAACTCCGCGGAAATTATGGCACTCCGGAAACAGCAGTGATTAACAACAAAGGAGTACTACCATGCTGATCCCAGAAAAAGACAAAGAAGAATAAGAGAAGAAAAGGAGGCCATAGAAAAAGGAGGTGAAAGACTAAAGGATCCCCCCCCCCCAACCCCCCACCCTGCACCTCTGCAGATGAGTACGGCCCCCCCCCCAGCAGTGTGCCTGTCGCCCCGGAACCAGACCCGAAATATAGAAGAACAGAGAAAAGAAGTGGGAAAGGAGCCCCCACCAGACGGGGGGGTAGAGAGAGTATTAATAAACTGGAGGAGGGCCTGCAAAACACGCCCCCGGTTTCTCCCTCCCGCACCACACGGTTTCCCATAAAGCATACAATAAAGAACACAAAATCGACCCTGTCAAAGAGGAGTAAGGAGGATTACGCACTTGGTACACTAACAATTATGCCATGAGAGCACACAACTCCCGAGCCCGCCCGCCTAGTAGGTGACCACCTCGGAAGGGTCAGCATCATCCTTGGCCACTCTTTGCAAACCCACCCATGCATACCCCTCGTCCCAGTGCCATGTCCAATGTTACCAGGAAGAGAAGTGTCCAATAAAACTCAGGAAGCGACACACACAGGTAGGGTAGAGGGCTCTGAAGATCGACACAGTCAGCTCTAGGGAGGATCGTCTTTCCCGATGCCGAGCCAGGATTTACACTGCACACCAGGCCCAGGAAGGCGGAATCAGCCAGGGCGGGCGACCGTTGCTTGGACGTTGCCTGGGTCGTCGGAGACCGCGCACGGGACAAGGCCACCACCCCCCGCTCAGATCCGAAACCTCCGGAACAGACCAAATCCACAGCCAGCTGATCGCACGTTAATATACTGTCCGGAGAGTCCAGGTGTGCACTATTCACAGGGAAATATGGATTTTTCTGGTCAGTAATGTCCCCTATCTTGGACGCCAACGGTTCTATGTGCATGTCACAAGTACATGTATGTTCCCTCCAGTTCCAGTTATGAAGACGCAAATACATGTGCGTCCACCGCCAACATGTCCTCTGACAGATCCGCCATGAATAGGCCGGATATTCCATTCCTAAATATGAAAGGCCACCGGCTTTATATGGTTCACTTATGCCACTTTACAGTCCAGGCAAGTAGGCCCTGATTTTGTCTTCTAAACTCCTCTTTCCTTCTGCCTCTGAAAGCTCCAGTCCGAGCCTGCATCTGTGACCATGAACTTTGTCTCATTCTCTGCGCGGCTCACGAAGCCTGACATCAGCCTACTCTCTGCCAAGAACTGTATTTCACATTCGAATTATCTGCTTCCCCCTCAGCCGATGCATTCCTGCCTAGTAGTTTAAGTAAACATTCTTCCAGTTACCAAGCAGAAAGGCCCAACTTCTCTGTCCTCATGCAAGTAATTCATAGCCCTGTTACCATGGAATATTCCTACCCCCTCGCATTCAGTGTAGACACTTAGACGCTTGTACACGCACGCACAGTCAGTATAGAATAGATTCTGTCCGAGAGTCCTTCTTTTATGGATAACATAGTTCTTTAAACATAGGATGTTAGATATGATTTGGGATTAGGTTGACTTGACCCCCCAGACTTCTCGTCTCCACATATAGAGCTAAATGTCAAGTCCCCGTCACCCCCTAGTTACACGTCAATCACACGTCATACTGCTGCGCGCGCATTTAGGCCAAGTATTATCTTATAGATCCACCTATGCATGACATCATAACCAATCATGTTCCTTTTTACTCATTACTACACCCATTTTCGGTTACGCAGACCAAACGTCAATGTCCTTATCAATTGTTACGCCTACTGTATTCACTTCATTATAATGTATGTACTATAAAAGTTACTTCTTGTCAATAAAGTATGTACTTCACCTCCTGAACCCCCGTGGTGATGGAACTTGAAGCATCCGATTATAATCGATTATTGGAATAAAGCCCATTCCGAAACTCTAATATCACGGATTCTGCCTCTCATTTTACTGAGCTATTTTATAATGTTTCTGTATCAAATTCAGTCCCGGTAAAGGAATTTTTATTTACCACAGCGGCCACGACACTGTCCCCCCGTGCGCGGCGTGGGAAGTCCCAGTGTACCTGGGGATAGGCAGGCGGCAACTGTTCCGACGCTGATGTCACTCCATCGAGCTTGCTCCCCAACACCCAGGCTCCGTGAATCAGGGTGGAGTGAAGGGCACCGAGAGCCTCGAGAAGGTCACCGTACCCCAGTAAAGCTCCCGGCGCTCGCCCCGCTACGCTCCTCAGAGTCACACCCTCCCAATCCTGCTGCAACCCAGTGTACAGGATGGTGGACTCTGGCATACCAAAATGGCCGCTGGGTAGGTCCATCCCAGATCGGGACCGGGGCTCAGACACAAGCGCCTCGGGTTCCATGGCACTGGTAACTGGGTTCCGAGGGCAGGCAAGCAATGTGTCCGGTGTGTGGTCACGGGCCACAGTCGTCCCCACCACGGACCAGCGCCCGCGAAAATCCGGAAGCAGCCCGCAAGAATCGGGACAAGTTACGGGCGGCGTCCGGGCAGCTCACCGGCGAAGGCTGAAGCAATCACCGGAGAGTCCTGTAGTTGCCACCTCAGGCACGCACTCGTTCAGCTACGCTTAGTGGTAGGAGCGACCACGGCGAAGCGCAGTCCGACATTCGCACCACTCCGGCAGTCCGACCCCACCCAGTCACCAAAGGCCGTTGTTGTTGCACTGCCGCCCGGCCACGGCGTTCACTCGAGATCCTGGCTCCGGGGCTGCACAGGCCGCAAACTTCAGACGGACATTTCTCCGGCGGTACCGCTGCCAGAAACTTCGGGGTCACACGGCCGGTTGCCGCTCGCGTTCACCAACACGGGTAGATAGCGCAGGCTAAGGATCTCGTGCAGGATATCTGTGCGGGGTGCGGAGGTTCACGGAGCCGGGAGCCTACGCTGCCGTCCCGGTCGCCATCTTGGCTCCTCCCCCAAGAAAACTTATGTTAAAGATAAATGCAGTCATCATCATTATCTTTATTCGGATATGCATTATCCATTAAAGTACAAACATTACTCATAATCACATACATAGTCCGTCATCATTAAAATATTAAAAATAAAACTCATCATTAAAACGAATCAGTTAAAATATTACTAAATTATACATAACTTGATATAATCGACGATGTTAAAATAACAGTGTGCAAATATTTCACGGAAGAGCAACTAAAGACGGGCAAATCCTTAAATCTCAGAAAGGTTACAGTTAGCAGCATTAAATGAAAGTGCAGATGTGCCCAGTACAAAATGTAAATACAAGCAATACAAAGTCCAAAAATACATATTGTACAGCCTAATCCAGCAATCATCAATTCATAGCAAAACGTGAGCGGATGGCCATTTTCAGGACGGTGCACACTCTATATGTTATATCATCATCTTTAAGCTGGAAAATAATTTTGTATGCAACCTTAAAATCCGTTGTGCCCTTTGCCCTGAAAAACGGTATCAATAACTGCATACTATATTTTTGATAAAAAGAGCAAAAGAACAGAAAGTGTAATATAGACTGTTTCCCTAAGTTACCACATGGGCAAACCAAGTTCTCAATATTAGGTTGATAACCTATAGGGAAGCACAACAGATACTTTATTGAGCCCGATCTAAGATGAAAAAGAAGGCTTCGCTCCCAGCGAGTAATATCCCTTAAGAGATAACTAATAGGAGAGCATAAAGGAGATCCGCCCTCGCCCGTCATTAAAATATTTTGTTTCACAGATACTTTGGCGGATTCCTGGGCATATCTCGCATCCCCATAATATTGATCTAAAACTTTGCGGATAGTCTTTCCATCAATTCCATCTAGTTGCTCAGGATTATTAAAAATATGCTCTAGATTATTAAAAATATGCTCTAGATTGACCGGAGTCAAATTTGCCCGTACTTGGACCAGCCAAGGGATATCACCGCCCTTATCACATTTTAGACAATCTGCCAGAATCTCCCTTGTTAATAAGGCTGCTGGATTTTCCAAACCTTTAGCCAAAATAAAACAGGGCGGGACCTAATGTAATCTTCCAAGTAAATGCAGTCACTTCCGGGCACTTTGGGTGAACACCACCAGAAGGGATCAGGTGGGAGGGCCAACAAAGTTCCAAATAACAGTTACTTCCAAGAAGAGGCAGTCTACAGTCTAGTTCACGCTTTAATGGCAATCTCCCTTTGACGTCTATGGAGTGGTCCCAATGCTGAAGATGCTGAAGGATGCTAAGGATGCTGTGCGGTCAACAGGGAACTTCCTGGGGTTACTCCTCGCCCACACAGTCCTGGTGGGGCGACTTTGGCCACAGGAGTCAATGTCCCTTGAAGACCACTTTGGTTCAGCAAAGGTCCAGTTGCCACTGGACTACTGATCTCCGGACACCACAAAACCAGTGGTTCCCTTCTTCTGGTGACAGCTCTCCTTCTTGGAGACCATACTACACTCAGATGACGGGTCCAGCAGACTCGGGTGCAACATTTGAGTGTCGAAAATCGGTCTCCCAGGCTGCACTGCAGCGGTGAGCGATGACCCGCTGATCTGGGCTACCAACACACCCAGGCAGACTTCTCCAGCTTTGGTAGCTCTGGTGCTGGAACAGAAAGTGAGCCAACTGACTCTTGGAGTCTCTGCTTCTATACAGGTTCAGAGCCCAACCACAACACCGAGACCGCCCTCATCGCCGCCACCGACGATATCAGGACCCTGCTGAACAACGGCGAGACCGCAGCACTCATCCTCCTAGACCTCTCCGCTGCCTTCGACACCATCTGCCACCGCACACTACGCGCACGCCTCCACGTCGCAGGAATCCGAGACAAGGCTCTGGAATGGCCCATCTCCTTCCTCTCCGTCAGAACCTAGAGCGTCCGCCTCCCCCCATTCCGGTACGAAGCCTCCGAGATCATCTGCGGTGTACCCCAGGGATCCTCCCTCAGCCCGACTCTGTTCAACATTTACATGGCTCCGCTCGCACACGGCGCCCGACAGCATGACCTCAACATAATCTCCTACGCCGACGACACTCAACTGATCCTCTCCCTCACCAAGGACCCCATCACCGCCAAAGCCAACCTCCACGAAGGAATGAAGGCCGTCGCCGACTGGATGAAGACCAGCCATCTGAAACTGAACTCGGACAAGACAGAGGTCCTCATCCTCTGCTCCAACCCTTCAGCCTGGGACGACTCCTGGTGGCCGATGGCACTGGGAGCAGCCCCGACACCCACTGACCACGCACGCAACCTGGGAATCAACCTCGACTCAACGCTCTCAATGACCAAGCAGGTCAACGCCGTCTCCTCCTGCTTCAACACCCTCCGCATGCTCCGCAAGATCTACAGATGGATCCTGACAGATACAAGAAAGACTCACCCAGGCCCTCGTCAGCAGCAGACTCGACTACGGAAACGCCCTCTACGCGGGAGCCCCGACTAAGCTCATCAAACGACTACAATGCATCCAAAACGCCTCGGCATGACTGATCCTCGATGTACAACGCCACGGCCACATCACCCCCCACCTGAGGGACCTGCACTGGCTCCCCATCAGCAAGAGGATATCCTTCAAGCTCCTCATCCACGCACACAATGCACTCTACAAGACTGGCCCAGCCTACCTCAACAGACCGCTCTCCTTCTACATCCCCAACCGCCAGCTACGCTCCGCCGACCTCTCACTCTCCACTGCCCCGCGCATCCGAAGAACAACCACTGGCGTGAGATCCTTCTTCTCCCACCTCGCCACCAAGACATGGAACACCCTCCCACTGAGTCTACGACAGACCCAAGACCTGCTGACCTTCAGGAGGATGCTCAAGACCTGGCTGTTCGATCAGTAGCGCCCCCCCCCCCCACCCCAGCGCCTCGAGACCCTCGCGGGTATGTAGTGCGCTTTACAAATGATTGATTGATTGATTGATTGATTGATTGATTGATGGACCTCTCCACGAGTAGAACACCACACACACAGTCCTCTCTGCGCTAGCCCAAGGTGCAGCAAATACAGTCCAACTTCAGTGCAGTCTCTCTTTGCCAGGCCCAAGGGCAGCAAGGCAGTTCTTCTTCGGTCCTCTTTTCCAGTCCAGGCAAGATCTGAGAACAGGGGGCCAGAGTTGCCTCTTTTATGCCCAGAAAGCACCCTTACGGGCAGTCACGTCACTACCTAGTGGGCTACTTGGATCCCTTCACCTTGATGACAACTTGCCATGAAGTGTGACATCTAGCTATGCCAGAGTGCTCTATTCTGCCCACTCTCAAGATGGCTAAACCCCACTCGTGGTGTGCAGATCTTGGAAGCTCACCCTAGAAGTGTGGCTACCTCTGGGCTACATGCCCATGGGAAAATCGCCACTGAGAAACTGGTGTTTTGGTATCACATACTGTGTGGCTTTTCCTGCCAGGAGGAGATAACATCTTCTCCCCAGCAGAACCTTTGTAAGCTTTCCTGGGAGTTGTTTACACTTCTTCCCAGGCGGCCAGAAGACTGTCTTGAGAACATACCTTTGTGTGCAATCGTAAGCGGGCACTGAAAACCTTGGTCAACAAAAGCGGCAACCTATTAAAGTTACACTTTGCCCACCAGTGACATTAAATTCAGTTTAATCATTAAATCAGATTTAATGCACTGATCCGTTTGATACCTTGATGTACCAACTTTAGTAGTCTCATTCAAAAGTTACCAGGGCTGAGATGTCAGCCTGCAACTCTGCACTCGCCAATGGGGCTATTAGCCTACCAACAGTAAACATGACTATGGTGGTCTTTACTGTTAGAACCTGTAGGAAAGTAGGATCTGCTTCTTATGGTTACCCCCACTTTTTGCTTGATGTAACACTGTTTTTAACTAGTCTGACTGGGATCCTGCTAATCAGGATCCTAGTCTATGTGCTTTCTCCCTAAACTGTTATGTTATGTACTTGTGTAAACTCCAGATTGGATACTGGGGTACCCTTTTCAGTCCCTAGTATATGGTACACATGTACCCAGGGCATAGGTGCCCCAGAGGCCTCCCATGGGCTGAAGCATGTATTATGCCACCCATGAAAGGCCATGCAAACTGGAACTACAGGCCTGCCATTGCAGCCTGTGTAAGTTGGTGCATGCACCACTTACTAAAGATATAGGGTCACTCACTTAAAACCTATAAGTCACCCCTATAGCAGGCCTTTACAATCCCGAAAGCAGGGTGCTTGGTTCTAAGTGAGAGGGTGCCCCTGCATGAGCAAGGCACCCCTGCAGCCTAAAGAGTCCATTCTCCCGGGTTGTCAGTGAAGCAAGCCATACACTATATATAGAGGGGCATTACGCGACCGCGTGATGACCAACTCTAAAACGGCTGAAACAAACCCTATCATGTTTGGTGTCAAGCACATTGGAATCATACCCCCACAACGGTAACCAGTGTGGGAGGTATGATTCCACCCCTCAGAAGCGTGCTTCGAGGAGTCCCTGGGGTTGCCGGAACCAGCCTTCTAACTCCGGACAGCACAAAATGGTTGCTGCCGACCAGAGACACATTTCTGCCCTCCTGCTGCTGAGCCAAGCTCAAGCAGGGGAAGGCAGAACAATAGGCATCCTGTCACAGGGAGGCGTGCAGGACCCGTGGAGCATCAAAAACAACTGAAGATAATCACCCCTGGAGTGAAGGAATCACTCCCCTGCATTCGCAGGCACCTCAACACTGCTGACAGGTCTGTTGATCCCAGGCTCCTACGGACTCCAAAGGGTCCAGCAACACAGGAGGTGGGTTTCTACGTCCCTCGAGGCCCAAGCTGCGCTCTTACCGAGTTTGAGGCCAGTACCCTCGTGGGGGCTGCAATACCCGAACACTTGTTACATACATTTGCAAGTACATGTGCTTGTTGGCAATTCTTTAACACGTGCATTGGGCTCAGAGTAGCCCCAACCTCTGGCACCATTTTCTACCAAGATCTTCGACCTCCTCGCACCACGTGCTCCATGGCCAGTCGTTTGGTGAAATTGCTCTAGTACCTCTCGCGACTCCTGTGCCTCCGGTCTGTGGGTCAGCTTTACTTTTCTTGGGCTCCCCTGGTTGCTTCAGGCCTGCACCGACTCCCCTTGCTGTGGTGAGTCTCCTGGGCCTTGCTGGTCCGAACCGTACACTTTCTTGACTTCTTGCGTGGGCTGCTTTTGCCAAGGCTTGTTGGTGCTCCCGCCAAACATCGACCCCCCTCAGCACTCGGCATCCTTCGTGGGACAGCTTGGATCCAGCTCCTGGTCGTCTTCAAAGTCACCTGGTCCCCGCAGCTGCACCGTCAACTATCCTGAAGCACCCGACATTGGTGGGCATTCGTCTACCGAGCCCCTGGTCACTCTCGTGACCCAGACTCTGTCCCCTCTGCTTGCCCTCCCAGCAGCAGCTCTTCGAAGTCCTCCAATGGGTTTGACTGCGGTTTCCGACGCCACTTTCCTATGCACCTGGCTTCCCTGGGATAGGTAACTTGGGTACTTCGGTATCCATGGGTAGGGTGACTCTCCAACCTTCTGTCTTCCACTGGATTTCTTCGAAGTCCACTGGGAACGGTCCATAATATCTAAAACTGCAACCAAGACTTTCACATAGAGTTGTACGGAGCCCACTGTCCTGTTCTCACACTGCACCGGTCCTCCATGGGGTCCCTATCTACTCACCTTGGGGTCCCAGCGATTCTATGTCCTCTCGACATTGTCCCGACTCGAGTGTTAAACCATGTTTAAGACAACCCCACAAACACCTGACCAATGATGTACACTCCGTCCGTCCTGTTCAGTACATGTTTGTTACTTCACGTAGTTGGAAAAAACAATTCCACCTGGGTGGTATTACGCTACTTTTTACTGTGTAGTTAAACGGTAGTACTGCATTAGCTTCTGCGGTGTTGTGGACGCCTTTGGAAAACAGAAAATGCAAAATAGGGGGCACACTGCGGGACACTTCGCCACGGGTAGCGTGTAACCGCGGGCAGCGTGTAACTTCTAAAACAGGCGTGTGCTCAATGATATTCACGCTATCCCGGTAAACTTTTGTTTAATAAGCAGTATGTAGGTGAAAAAAATACCATAAGCGTGTGCGCTTTCTGCAGGAGTTACACAGAGAAGGAGCTTATGCACATTGTCTGATTGTGCGAATTCAAACAAAATGGTATCCTGTTTTCCACCAATGTGGAAGTGCAGACTAGTGGCTTTTCAGGCCTCCAACTACAGTGCATGTGCGCCGGGCGCACGCACCATTTGTCAGCCTGCGTGATCACTGTCGCGGCCACTTTGATGTTCTCAGTGAGCCGTGCGGCCACTGAGAACATCAAAGCGGCCGCGAAAGTGCACACCATTTGTCAGCCTGCGTGCCTCTCTCCGCCTACCCCCCCTCCCTTATCCCACTTCCTGCTTGTTTTATTAGCAGCCATTACATTTGTTTTGTGAATGTTCCTGTGCCAGTATTTTTCCTCACATTGTACACTATTTGTCCTTTAGCTATTCTCCCAACGCACGCATTTCAAGTGTGCTTTTTTTGGTAGCATTTTGTATTTGGATTTTTAGATACCTTTTTACCTTATCTTTGAGCATGCCGCTGCACGTATTTCAAGCATGCTTTTGGGCAACATTTATGTTTGGATTTTTAGATGGCTTGTGTACCCTGTCTTCTGATTGATGCACAGAACAGTTCACAAATCTCAGCGCCAGCGGTTTGATTCCAGACCCTGCAATTATGTGCTTTAACTTTATGCATTTTTAGTGGAAAAAATGCCCTCCCCTTTCTAAAATGCGATATAGTAAAAAGTTGTATCTTCCTGATTAGTGAAGGGGCGGATGTTCGCAACCATTCATCTGAATATACTGTATCTCGTCTGAACGGGTCATATGTAATAAACATACACTGAGCATGTGCACGGAAGTAGTGTCTATCTGAGTTTACTCATGTGTCATCTATTAACCCACACTAAGCATGCACAAGTGAGCAGTATCCTTTGAATGTGCATGATCAGAGGGTTACAGTAATATCCTGTTGATGCATCACACAACCTCTTTTTTCACGAGTGTGTATTTGAGTTCAGTAGTTGCAGGGGTATTCATCGGTACAGTCACATCCCTCCTGCAGCTTCTTTATTACGAATACTTTTAACCCCTTCGCTGCGGCGGAAATTCCGCCGCAGCGCTGGGGGGTGTGGGGGGGCAGAGCGGTGGCGCTGTGCTCATGACGGAGCCACTCCGTCATGAGCCACGGTTGAGCTGTGCTCATGACGGAGTGGTTCCGTCATGACTCCACCCAGTTGCATTGTCCCCCCGCACAGGCGGGAAAACAGCGCCGCGTGGGAGGAGCGGCCGCCAACGGTCGCGGCATGACGGAACCACTCCGTCATGAGCACACGGCAACCGTGGCTCATGACGGAGTGGTTCCGTCATGAACGGGGAAGGGGTTAAAGAGGGCCTGTGAGCTTGCTTAGGATAGTCACAGGCAGGGGGAGTGTGTCACCATGAATAATAAAAAAGTACGGTCCCTGACCCAGACACATCAAACTCGACTAGGGCTGGAAAGGTGAGTTGAAGTGAAAGCTGCAGCTTGAGCGGCTCGCCTCCTGCCCTCTCCTCGCACGGGCTTTACAAGCTCTCAGTGATGCTTATAACAAACCCAGCTTGTTTTAAGTGCACTCTCCCAGCCCTCCTCCAGTGCCCACATGCTGCTTTAAAACTACCATCCACTTGTTGTTGGTGCATCCTCACACTGCGTCCGCCCCCTTTGTCTGTTGTTGCTCTTTTGTGTTCAACAACCCTTCCCTCCCTCCCCCACTGTCCATTCTGCTTCCTCCCTCCTCCTCCTCCGTGACCCTGGATGACACCTAATACAATTTCATCGAGCTCAGGGAGAAATGTTTAATTATTTTCAGCAGGCCTCCGCAGAGATTAATCGTGCGTGCTTCTCTTTCAGTTAAGTTCAGAAGTGTATTACATTTTCTGGAGATTATTTGAAATAAACAACTGATAGGAAATGTTTTGAGTGTCCCACCCCGAACATTACAAACGCACCCATTTAACAACGAAAAGGACAGGCTTTACAGTGCAGAACCAAGCGCGTCAATGCGTTATTCGTATGGAAAATTTACGAACTGGGGGGCTTATTTACAAGCCCTTTGCGCCACTTTTGCGTCACTTTTCCCATGTTAAAAATGACGCAAAAGTGGCGCAAGGGGCATGTAAATAAGCCCCTGGGCGCTTAGTCTAAAAGCTGGACAGCAGTGGTCTCCATTAAAGATGCTAGCTATATTGGTATTTCTCCCCCATGCCAAAGATCTCTGGCAGTGTGATATGTTCTTTCAAAAAGTGACGTACTAGAGTTTGTTGGTGCAGTTTAAAATCAAGGATGCAACTAACATGTGAAATGTCTCCCGGAATGCTTGATGCACAGATTGTGCTGGTTTTCCCTGGCTCTCGCTCTTTGAAAATGAGCTTTATATATTGCAGCACTCTTTTTCTCAGAATGTGTAGTCTCAAGAAGACATTTTTCTATCACACAAGTTACCTACTTTGAAGTCTTTGCAAAATTCAAATTCATGAGCGGAACATTCACAGATGTCAGCAGAGAGCGTTTAACTTGTGGACTCCTTCTAACGTTATTTGTTAAACACCACTCTTTCCAATAGGTCTCGCCTTTGGAACCTTATTAAGGTTATTAAGGTTAAGGTTTAGCTATGCATTGGGCACTGCGATGTTCTGGACGCTTTTAGAATACAGAGAAGAGAGCAGAGGGCGCCCAATGTAAGACACATAGCTGCAGGCAGCGTCTAGGGACATCCTGTAAACTCTTTCATCCTCCCTAACACCAACCTGCTACCTCTTCCAACACATACTTCTTACGGAAAAGACGCATGCTCTCCAGCATTTGTTTACTGTCTGATAACCAAGTGTTTGCCATTTGTTAGTAATGAATTAACAGTCGCTGAACACAGCAAGACACCAACAGAGCCCTCAGGGCCAACCTCCTCCAGCAGCAAATGCAAACTCCGGTACGAAAGTACCAGCAGCCGTTCGTCACTACCTATATTAGTGATCGAAGCACTATTTCTAAACGTACAGCTATTTAAATTTCTTTTATTTCCAGCTCTACTTATAATGCCATGTGAACATATCTCTTATGTGATGTTGTGTTAGGCTAGGCTGTGTTATGTCGTGTTAGGCTAGGCTGTGTTATGTCGTGTTAGGCTAGGCTGTGTTATGTTGTGTTAGTCTAGGTTGTGTCGTGTTGTGCTGTGTTTTGTTATGTTATGTTTTACTGCTGAAATGATATCAGCCTAGGTTTTTTTCTTTTATGTTTTGGGAACCAGGTGAGATGGGCAGGGAACAAGACCCACCAGATGAGTGTGTTCAGAGTATCTGGCTGAAATGTAGGCTTTCAAACTCTTACGCTGTACCGGGTAGTTTGAAGTAAGCTCAGGGTTTTGTTGGTCGCTTTATTTCCGAAATAATTAGTTACCTTCCAGAAGGAGCAGTGGTGGGTGGGGGGGTCAGTGAACTCTGCATATTGTCTTTGCCTCACTAGGTGTATCGCAAAGATTGCTATATATTTATAATGTTTGCCCTGAGTCTTTGTCATTCACTCTTGCTCTGGTTGGTTAGAACAAACGTCGCTGCAAAACTGCCCTGCTGTAGTGCAAATGTAACTAATCCTGCCCCTCAGTTCAATTATTACCAGGAAGGTCGTTAACCGAACAGGAAGGCATGGCAGCCTGCCAGATATGAGTGTTCTGTTACTGGGAGCCTCTGGTGTCGGACCTTGACCCTCCCTGGAAAGGATGCACTCGGTTAAAGTTTGCCTTCGACACAGAGAGAGGTTTCAGGGAAGAGCTCGGAGTTTCAGACTTGGCAACACCAGGGCCAGGCCGGTGCGTGTTTACTGGGAAATCAGGGGAAATACCTGGAGCGTGTCCCCATGGACCCACAACAATTAGGAAATCTTTGATGTGGGGTGGTAAAGGAACGGGTGGGCGGGGTGGCAGCATCAAGAAGGAGGGACAGAGGGGAGGAGCCAAGATGGCGACCGGGACGGCAGCGTAGGCTCCCGGCTCCGTGAACCTCCACATCCCGCACAGAAATCCTGCATGTGATCCTCTGCCTGCGCTACATGCCCGTGTTGGTGATCGAGAGCGGCAACCGATCGTGTGATCCTGAAGCTTCCAGCGGCGGTACCGCCCGAGAAATGCTCATTTGAAGTTTGCGGCCTGTGCAGCCCTGGAGCCGGGACCTCGGGTGGACAACATGGCCGGGCGGCAGTTTACCAACAGCGGCCATTGGTGACCGGGTGGAGTCGGACTGCCGAAGCGGCGCGAATATTGGCCTGAATCTCGCAGTGGTCGCTCCTATCACCGAGAGTAGCGTGACGGGTGCATACCCGGGGTGACGATTCCAGGGGTTTATCGGCGATCGCCTGGACCCTCGCCAGTGAACTGATCGGACGCGGCCTGTGGCTCGTCCCGATTTGCGCGGGCTGCTCCCGGTTTTCGCGGACACTGGCCCAGGGGGAGAACGACTGTTACCTGTGGCCGCACACTGTATACACATTTTGCCTGCCTCCGGACCTTTGTTTGCAGGGATATGGAACTTGCTGCGCCCGTGCCTGAGACCCGGTCCCCATCTGGGATGGCCCTGCCCTGCGGCCATCTTGATGGAATGGACTCTGTCATCCTGTACACTGGGTCACAGCAAGATTGGGAGTGTGTGGCGCAAAGGAACGTAGCGGAGCGAGCGCGGGGGACCATGCTGGGGTACGGTGACCTTCTAGATGCTCTCGGAGCCCTTCATTCCACCCTGGTCCACGGCGCCCTGGTATTGGGGAGGAAGCTGGATGGTATTGCGTCAGCGTCGGAAAAGTTGCGGTCTGCCTGTCCCCAGGTACATAAGGCTCTGTCTCACCTTCCACAGGAGGAAAGTACCGTGACCGCCTCTGTGGATAAGGGACGGATGGAAACTTTGGACATTGCGGCAGCGTGTGGTCGACTGGCTGTGGGGTCGGTCTGTTCCGGAGGTTTTGGACTTGAGCAGACGGTGGTGACTTTGTCCCATGCGCGGCCTCCGGCGACCCAGGCAATCTTCACGCAACGATCGCTTGCTCTGGCCGATTTCTCCTTCCTGGACCTTGTGTGCGGCGCGGGCCCTGGGGCAGTACTGGGAAAGGTGATCTTCCATGACGATGACTGTGCTGATGTTTCGAACCGTCCTCCCCACATGTGTGTGTCCCTTCCTAGTCTTCTCTGGACGCTCCTCTTCCTTGTAACTTTGGACATGATGGTGGGTCGATGGGTATGCACTGGTGGATTCGCAAAGAGTGGCCAAGGATAAGGCTGATCCTTCCGAGGTGGTCAATTAATAGGTGGGCGGGCTGGGGGGTTGTGTGCTCTCACGACGTAACTAATAGTGTAGCCAGTGCATAATGCTCCCCATTTCTCTTCGATATGGCCGAATTTTTGCTGTTTACTGTTTGCGCTGGGGAGGAATATATTGTGCGGGAGGGAGAAGCCGGGGGCATGGTTGAAGGCCCTCCTCCAGTTTATTATTACTCTCTCCCCTTTTCTGTTAGGGGGGGTTTCCTCTCTTTCCCCTTTTTCTCGGTTTCTTCTATATTTCGGGTCTGGTTCTGGGGCGACAGGCACGCTGCGGGGGGGGGCCGTAGTCATCTGCAGAGGTGCAGGGTGGGGGGGTGGGGGAGGGGCTTCTTTAGTCCTTTACTTTGTTTCTATGGCCTCCTTTTTCTTTTCTTATTCTTCTTTGTCTTTTTCTGGGGTCAGTGCGGTAGGTGTCCTTCGTGGCCAATCATTGTTTTTTCAGTTGTGCCTCACTTCAGTGGGGTTTTCTGGGTCCTAGGGCAGGAGACTGCAGGCGCAAACGGCTCGTGATATTCCTCCACATCCTGAACCTTCTGTTTCTGCGCCATTGACTTGATAGCTTGCTATTTATTGTTGACGTTCATTATTCTGCTTGCCTTTTTTCGCTGCTGAGAACTTGATTGGCACCTGATCCTTCTATCCCTTATTGTAAAATGAAAACCTCTTATATCCTGGTTCCCCTCTTGGGCTATTCGGTGGACAAGAGAATACTAGCATGGAAAATCTGCTTCCCGAGGTGCTACATGTGATTAAAATCTGTTTGCTGTTATTTTCACTGCTTAGCGGCCGGCCCCGAGGGTTGTAGGCCCATACTTGTCTTTATTTGCAATGTCAATAAAGGTTTTCCAAAAAAAAAAAAAAGAAGGAGGGACAGAGATGGAGAGGACGGAAGGCTGTGATCGTTCCACAATGAATTTCGCTATATTATCTACTGGCGGTCGCCAGTAGATAGTTATAGTTAGGACCGTGTTTCCATAGGAAATCTGAAAATTCTATTTTGAATAACTTTGGCGCCGGTTGACGAATCGTCGTGAAATTTTCAAAACGAATGGGGCGCTCCGCTCAGCTCCTACCCTGAAAGTCTCGGGGGGATTCGTCAAGCGGGGGCCGAGAAAAAAGGGGGGTCCCAAAACGCGTTTTCCCCATGAATTTTCCCATAGGACCTTTAGTCGAAGGTACAGCCCGAACGGCTGAACAGAATTACTTGAAATTTGGCAAAGAGGTAGTCCTCAGGTCAGGGAAGTGCCTTTTGCATATATGGAGTCAATCTGTTCAGTAGTTCCTGAGAAAATTGCAGTTAAAAGCACAAATATCTATAGCCGCGCACCGTGCGCGCACCCTAACGTGCGCGAGCGTAATTCTGATTGGTGGTTACATGTCAGTCAACGTTCGAATCCGTCGAAATCAGGAAGTGTCGGCCGCCATTTTGTTTGTTTTGAGTCCGAGAGCGAAAAAGGAAGGTGGCGAACGTGAAAAGGGGGCAGGGTAGAGAGTTCCTGACCCCCTAGCCTTTGTCAGGGGGTCCCTGAAGGACCCCGAAGGCAGAAAAAACATTTTAATTAAAAAAAAAAAAAATCGCGGGGTGCGCGCACGGTGCGAAACCATTAAAAAAACAAAAACATTTTTAAGACGTAGTTTATTGTAAAATAAATAAATAAAAAATATAATAATAAATACATAACTTAGCATTTAAAAAACGGTACAAATTCACTGAAAAAACCATAGGTTTCACACACGTTATAGTTAGGAATTAGCATTTAAAAAACCTTGCAAATTCACTTAAAAAACCATAGGTTTCACACATGTTATAGTTAGGTGGACATTTCGCTCGTAACAAACCAATGAAATTCCCCCGTTATAGTTAGTTGAGATAACTATAACTCGCGCGACCGCCACTCTATCACAAGGATGATGTCACCAGTGATGTCATGACTGATGCCACTGACTATGTCATGAGTGATGTAATATGTGACGTCATGAGCAGAGGATTGCGGGCGCGCAAGTTATAGTTATCTCAACTAACTATAACGGGGGAATTTCATTGTTTTTTTACGAGCGAAATATCCACCTAACTATAACATGTGTGAAACCTATGGTTTTTTAAGTGACTATATATATATATATATATATATATATATATATATATATATATATATATATATATGTGTTTGTGTGTTTTAAGACATGACACTATTTATAGAACCCAAATAATTAACAAAACACTGGTAAAGCATACAAGACAAGCATTGGCATAGCCAATAGGTCTCGCTTTTGGGACTTTATAAGTATTTAGTTATGCAGCACTATATCCTTGGTGCAACAACAACTGTTAATTGGGAAAACACTTATAAGGTCCCAAAGGCGAGACCTATTGGCTATGCGAATGCTTAGGCAAGGAGAGCTGAGGAGGCTGCATGGGCTGGACAAAGGTACAGAGGAGAGGTGAAGATTGACGCCCTTACATGAACAGCTTCCTTAAAGTAGGTAGAGACCCGTATCAGAGTGGGGGTGTTTGAGGGAGAGATGCAGGGGTAGTTTTGTGAGGGAATGGGGCAGTTCTGGATGAGAGCGCTCTTTCACTCTTCCAGGTTATTAGGATTGCAAGGAATGTGCAGAGCAAAGTGCAGCTGCGGGGTTTACGTGGGGGACATAAGAGCAGTGGTTAATGAGTGTTAAAAAAATGAAATTCGGCACGCGCGCTTTAGATTAAAACATCTGAAGCTAAAGCGTGGGTGCCGCAATTGCTTTAAAAGTAAAGAAATAGAAAATGTGCATTTTGTTTCTATTTCTTTACTTTTGAAGTAGTCGAGACACCCGCGTTTAGCTTCGGATGTTTAAAGCTAAAGAACGTGTGCCGCAACTGAAACTAAAGTAAACAAATAGGAGAAAAATGGCGACCGCACACTTTTTATATTTGTTTTCTTTTGTTACAATTGCGGAACCGGCGCTTTAGCTTTGAACATCTTAAGCTAAAGCACGGGTGCTGCAACTGCTTCAAAAGTAAAAAAAATAGACAAAAAACGATTTTTTTTTCTATTCATTTACTTTTGAAGCAATAGAGGCACCCGCGCTTAAGATGCTTAAAACTAAAGCACGGGTGTCGCTATTGTAAACATTAGTAAATAAACAGACAAAAAACGCATGTGCCTGCTTCGGTGATCGCAAGATCACAATTAACAGCAAATAAAAGCGTGGCCGCCATTGAGGCATGCCGCGCTGGTTCACTTTTTAAAAAAAAGTTGCAGAAGAGCCTGTCCTGCTTACAACAGTAGGCACGAGAAAGGCAAATAAAAGAAAGGCGCGACCATGTCACGCTGGCTCAATTAACAAGCAGGAAGTGGGAAAAGGGAGGGGGTGGCAAATTGTGAGCACTTTCGCGGCCGCTTTGATGTTGTCAGTGGCCGCGTGGCTCACTGAACATCAAAGTGGCCGCGAAAGTGATCAGGCAGGCTGACAAACGGTGCGGGCGCCCGGCGCACATGCACTGTATTTGGAGGCCTGAAAAGCCACTAGTCTGCATTTCCAAATTCGGCTTGATAAAGCTCTCGCCAGAGCAGCGCTAAAGCGCTGGCTCAGGAGAGGCCTAATAAAGCCGGGAAACTGTGTCAGCGAGTTAAAACCTCTCTTATGTGCAGTCACGAGTTCATAGCCTGGGAGGGCTAACTCAGCTTTTCAGCTTCACGGTGTCGATAAACTGAGTGTCAATAAGCATACAAGAACAAGCATCCTCTGCGGACACTCAATTCAACGTCTATATTCCTGATAATTTACATAAATGTATCTAGAAATTAAACTATTGCCTAGCATTCTCCAAATACAGTTTTGATACAATTATCCAGTGCGCAGAAGAAATTCATTTTTGTTTACACTCTACAGAAATTCAAAACTGCACTTTGTTTAAAACGATAATTAAACGCTCGTGTCACAGCAATATGGAGCCAGCTTTAAGGTGTTGTCACCCCTTATAAACATATTTACCATTGGGCCATTTTGCAAAGCGCCATCGTAAAAAAGAATTAGGGGGCAAAAGTAAACAGGAAATATGAAACTCGCTGATGTGAAGCACAGCTCAGAAAGCCGCCGCCCCACTCCGTAGAACCTGCATCTGCAAGGTAATTAAGCATGCATTACCCCACAGTCCGACCTACCAGAGTGATTCTAAATACAGCAACAAAATGCCACCTAGCAATTTTGAGGGAAGGGAATATGGAGACTCGCACTGAGCGGTTCAATGGCCAAATAGCCCAAGAATGGAGCCCTGGCCGGGGCTTGTATTTACTGGCGGCAGCGGTGCCTGCCTTTCGTGCAAGGGAAAGAGGAGGGTGGTTATTGCCTGCCAGGGCTGAAAAGAGACGCCGGCCGCCTGACAGGAGAAAGCGATCGGGAGTTCTCGCTAGACACAACACGCGTCCCGAAAAAGCTTCCCAGCCTTGCGGGAGCCGCTGTGCTCAGGGAGGGGGCATTGTGGAGAACCAGCCTGCCGTTGGCATCACCCCGGGCACGGCTTAGAGCCCACACAGCCACTGCGCAATGTTTGAGTGCTAAGACAACTGGGGCTTCGTCTGCATTAGTGCGTGTGCAGAAATACAAGAGAGACTCAGCTTATTGAAATGTGGAGAAATATGCCTTTTTCTATGTAACTGCTTAAAAATAAATGAAAAGGTGAATTTGTGGAGGGCGTGCACAGGAAAGAAGCAATATACGTTTGGGTCCTTTTACAAAGAAGCTGTAGCCGGTGTTCACAGCCGCAATGACAACCCACTATCTTCTCACTGCACTCACTCTTTTATCGGTGTGATTATACGATGTTTACATTTGTGGCTGATTTACGGCCTGTGTCTCCAGTCGCCTTTCGTGCGCACGCAAAGCCCGGCCCCAGTGAGGAGGGGAGGGCGCCCTCAGCTGCACGTCTGCTCACCATTTGCTTTAATTCAGCCCCGTGCCATGTGATTTCAATTATCACGCCCGTGTCTGGGCATGATAATTGAAACCACATGGCCTATTGGTGTCTATTACACGCACCAAGCGCGTAAAAGACACCAATAGGCCATGGGCGGAGCAATGCGCCCAACTTTGGCCAATTGCGTGCTGTCTTAATAAAAAGACGCTCACAAAGGACAATAGCTGGCCACAAAAGGAAAAGCACGCGCACAAGCGTGTGCGATTCCAGGCTCCATTTTCAAACCCCGGACAAAAGGGCTCTTGCCTGCGCGAGCAGTGCTGGGCACTGCAACGCTAGGGCGCGAGCCCTAAAGAACAAGTTACTTACCTTCGGTAAAGCTTTTTCTGGTGGATACAGTATCTGCCTGTGGATTCCTCACCTTGTGAATATCCCCTGCGCCAGCAACATTCGGAAACTTTTGTAGCAGTCCACGCCGATGAGGTCGAAGACGACGTCACAGAGACACGGCTCCGCTCGCGACTCCGCTGACGTCACCGGCTCCATAAGAAGACCTAGTCGGTGTGATGACGTCAGTTCCGCCCTTTTTTTCCGTGCCTTCGAGGCACACTGACGGACTGACAGCAATATATACACAGTATACACAGTACATAATATACAAGCCACACACACAGTGTGGAGAATAAATAGAAAGGCAAAAGAAATAACACACTGCCTTTGAGAATAACAAATACATTTTGAAACACCATCATATACTAAAGGTATACAAGGGTGGACAACGGGGAGGTGGGTGGGTCAGTGAGGAATCCACAGGCAGATACTGTATACACCAGAAAAAGCGTTACCGAAAGTAAGTAACTTGTTCTTCTGATGGCTACATCTGCCAGTGGATTCCTCACCTTGTGAATAGATTCCCGCAGCAGTCCCACTCCCGGAGGAGGGTGTCCACCCTTCTATACCAGAAAGTCCTGAAGGACGGAACGAGCAAAATGTCCTTCCCTCCTCACCTCAGTGTCTAAGCAATAATGTTTTGCGAAAGTGTGGAGGGAGGCCCAAGTTGCCGCCCTACAAATGTCCTCCACAGGAACACCCCTAGACAAAGCAGAAGTGGAAGACTTAGCTCTAGTGGAATGGGCCCTCAAACCCTCTGGAGGTTCCTTACCAGCCAAAGAGTAGCATATCTTGATGCACAAGACAATCCATCTGAAAAGGGTGCGCTTGTGCCTTTCCTGCAGCCAACAAAGCCCACGAAGAGCTGGTCATCAACTATAAAGTCTTTTGTCCTGTCCAGGTAGAAGCTCACCGCCCTCTTAGGGTCCAAGCGGTGAAGTCTCTCCTCCTACTTGGAAGGGTGAGGGGGAGGATAGAAGGTAGGAAGGGTAATGGACTGCCCCAGATGGAAGGGAGTTACCACCTTAGGCAGAAATGCAGCCCTGGTCCTGAGTACCATTCTTTCAGCATGAATGGTCAAAAACGGGGGTTTTGAACTTAGAGCTTGAAGCTCACTTACCCTCCTTGCCGAGGTGACTGCAATGAGAAAAACAGTCTTAAAAGACAACAGTCTCAAAGGACACTTGTGTAAGGGCTCGAAGGGAGAACCCATCAGATAAGTCAAGACAAGGTTTAAGTCCCATTGAGGCACAATAAAGGGAGTAGGAGGAAACCGGTTTGTAAGGCCCCTTAGAAATCGTAGAACAATAGGTGATTTGAACAATGATGGCTGATCTGGCAAGCAAAGGAAAGCCGACAAAGCCGATAAATATCCCTTAACAGTAGCCACAGCAAATCCTTGCTGAGCAAGAGAAAGGGCAAACTGCAGAATGTCAGATAAACGAGCCCTCAAAGGATCAACTGACTTCTCTCCACACCAGATTACAAATTTAGACCACCTATAGGAATAGATAGATTTGGTGGAATGACGTCTGGCAGACAAAATTACATCTACCACATCAGGCGGGAGAGAAAAAGAATTCAGGTTGCCCCGTTCAATCTCCAGGCATGAAGGTGTAAGCTCTGGAGGTGGGGATGTAGAACCTGCTCCTCCGATTGCGAGAGGAGGTCTGCCCTCAGAGGGAGACGGAGCGGAGGGCACGAGGAGAGGTGGAGAAGATCTGTGTACCACACCCTTCTTGGCCAATTGGGGCGATCAAAATGACTTGGGCCCGGTCTTGGTGAATCTTCCTCAGAACCCGAGGAATCAAGGGTATGGGAGGAAATGCGTAAAGGAGTTGTGAGCCCCAACTCAACTGAAACGCATCCCCCAACGCTCCCTGCATCGGATACTGGAGACTGCAGAATGATGGGCAGTGCGCGTTCTCGCGGGTGGCGAATAGGTCTATCCGAGGAGTCCCCCACGTCCGAAAAATGTGATGAACCACCTCCGGCTGGAGCCTCCACTCGTGGTCGGCGGAGAACTGCCGACTGAGACTGTCCGCACGTACGTTCAGCACCCCAGCCAGATGATTTGCCATCAGACAAATCTGATGGTCCTGAGCCCAGGACCACAGACGCAGAGCCTATCTGCAGAGACAAAGAGACCCCACTCCTCCCTGCTTGTTGACATACCACATCGCGGTAGTGTTGTCCGTCAGGACTTGAACAGACTGACCGCGAAGGGAAGGGAGGAAGGCCTTGAGTGCCAAACGAATCGCCCGCAATTCCAGAAGGTTGATGTGAAGCAATCTTTCCTCTGGAGACCAAAGTCCTTTGATCTCCAGATCCCCCAGATGCGCACCCCACCCTAAAGTGGATGCATCCGTTATCACTGTGGCCACCGATGGAGGTAGATGGAAGGACTTTCCTCGGGACAGATTGCCCTCCACGCTCCACCAAGACAGATCCGCCGCAGCTTCTCCGGAGATCCTCACAGACTCCCTGAAATCTCCTTTGTGCTGATACCACTGCCTGCGGAGGCACCACTGGAGCGCCCTCATGTGCCAGCGTGCATGGTTGACCACCAGAATGCAGGAAACAAACAGACCGAGCAGACGAAGGACCTTCAGGACTGGAACAACCGCTCCATTGCAAAATAAAGGAATCATTTCCTGTATGTCGAGAATCCTTTGAGGAGGAGGGAATGCTCGACACACAGTAGTGTCCAGTACCGCACCTATGAACAGGTTGCGCCAGGTGAGATTTGGGCACGTTTATCGAGAAGCCCAATTTGAACAACAGCTGAGTTGTATCCTGCAGATGATGTAGCACCCTCTCTGGTGACTCCGCTTTGATCAGCCAGTCGTCCAGATAGGGGAAAACGGAAATCCCCGACCTTCTGAGATGGGCTGCCACCACTGCCATCACCTTCGTGAAGACTCGGGGTGCAGTAGTAAGACCAAACGGAAGGACCGCAAACTGATAATGTTGCGATCCTACCATAAACCGGAGATACTTCCTGTGCGACTTCAGGATGGGGATGTGGAAATACGCATCCTGCAAGTCGATCGACACCATCCAGTCCTCCTGATTCAGCGCTTTAAGAACGTGCGCAAGGGTGAGCATCTTGAACTTCTCTTGCTTCGGATAAAAATTCAAGATCCTGAAGTCCAATATCGGACGCAATCTGCCGTCCTTTTTCGGAATCAGGAAATACCGGGAGGAGCATCCCTGACCCCTCTCCTGCTCTGGAACCACCTCTATCGCATCTTTCTGTAGTAACTTCAGGACTTCCTCCTGTAGGAGAAGACGGTGGTTCTGTGAGCAAGCCCCTTGACAAGGAGGGTAATTTGGAGGGAATTCCCGAAAGGGAAGGGCGTACCCATTTTCTACAAGATCTAGAACCCAAAGATCTGTAGTAACAGATTCCCAATCTTGTAGAAAATGGGTAAGCCGGCCCCCCACAGGACCAGCATGATCCAGAATGGCGGATCTAGGGCTGCTTTGCAGTGGTGGGAGAGGCTGAGGAAGAGGAAGAAGAGGAGGAGGAGAGCTGACGGCCACGTGTGCGACCCCTGATCCTGCCTCTGAATCACTTATACAGAGAGCTCTGCTGTTGTTGCTGCTGTTGCTGCTGGGTCTGCCTGTAGGAACGAAAGGTTGCCCTTCCGAAACCCCTATATCTTTTAAACGACCCTCTTGACTGGGATTGAAGGCCCAAAGACTTAGCCGTAGCCTTGCTTTCTTTAAAACGTTGAAGAGCAGCATCAGCCTTTTTACCAAAAAGTCCAGAGCCATCAAATGGCAAGTCCAGCAACGTTGACTGCACATCAGTGGAAAACTCTGAAGACTTAAGCCACACACCCCTCCTAGTGGCAACAGAAGACCCCATGACTCTTGCCACTGAATCCGCCGTGTCCAGACCACTCTGTATCACCTGGCGTGCTGCTGCCTGGGCATCCGTCAAAACCTCATTAAAGCCAACTCTATCCTCCTCAGATAGCTTTGGAGCCAGTTTCTTTGCAGAATCCATGAGCGCATGAATATAGCGTCCCAAAAGGCAAGTGGCATTTGTAGATTTAAGGGCCATACTGGCCGATGAAAAGACCTTCTTGGCCGACTGATCTAGTTTTTTAGCCTCCCTGTCATTCGGGACCTGAGGAAATGCACCCTTAGATTTCCCTGAACAAGCAGCCTGAATCACCAGGCTCTCAGGCGAGGGATGTGAAGTTAAAAACTCTAGGTCCCCTGGAGCCGCCCTATACCTTCTGGCAACTGTCTTGGAAACTGCGGGAGCAGAAAAAGGCTTACGCCACACCATCACAGGATCTATAATAGCCTCATTAAAAGGCAACAATGGCTTTGAAACCATAGTAGGAGAATGCAGTACCTCTGTTAGAATGTTTGATTTAAATTCAGTTGTAGGCAACTGCAGATCCAACAGCTCAGCTGCCATCCTTATGACTGCATGATATGGAGCCACATCCTTTGACGGTTCATCAGAAGGTGGAGTAATTTCCCACTCAGGAGATGAATCCAAGCCACTGGCCTCCTTAAGTTCTTCAAAAACTTCATCCGACTCTACAAGCTCTCCTTCTTCCGCCTCTTCCAAAAGGTACCATTGTTCATCAAGCACCCTTTGAGCCTCCCTCCTAGACCGGATTCGTACAACCGGCGTCGGTGGCGCCGTGATCGAATCCGACAGCGCCGGTGCCGGCGTCGAACGTGGATCCACAGGAGCAGCAGGCGTCGAGCGAGGTCGAGTCGGAGCCGGTGAAGAGGGAAGCGGCGTCGATGTCCTCGGCGCTGGTAGATGCCAAGACGGCGCCGCTGGGAAAAATGGCATGAAAGGGGCCTGCGGATATGCTTGAGGCACTCCCAGACTGAACGCCATAGGACCCGTGGGACGCGAAGGTGCACCAGTGGAGTACATGGCTCTTGAAAATACCCCGTACATCGCATTTAAATAATGCGAGGGGTCCTGACCTGGTCCAGGGAACGCAGGGTACTGATCAGGTATCACCGGACTCGGGCCAACTGGCGCCGACGGTGGAATTTGCAGCGTCAAAGGCTCACCCGGTACTGGAAGCTCCTCAACCGGGGACGGAGCCGGAGACGGGGATGGAACCGGCGTCGGAGATGGAGCCGGAGCCGGAGAATGAACCGTTGAATCCACTGGAGAAGAAGGACCAGCAGGTGAATCCGGAAGGGGTGAAGGAGACACAGAGTCCTTACGGCTTCGAGTAGGTGACTTCGACTTCGGAGCCGTACTCTTGTCAGAGTGACGTCGAGAAGAATGTCTCTTCTTCTTTTTGTGCTTCTTGGATATTGAAGCATGCCCGGAAGTCGACTTCGACACCGACCTCGACCGTGACCCGGTTCTCGACTTCCTCCTTCCTCTCTTCTCTTTTTTCATCCTCGCGATGAAGAGTTTTGCCTCTCTTTCCTTGAGAGCTTTGGAGCTCATCTTGCGACAGCAAGTGCATCCATCCACATCATGGTCTGAAGACAAACACCATACACAGTCGTCATGTGGATCCATGATCGACATATGTTTTCCACATTCGCAACAGGGCTTGAACCCAGATTTCTTTGTCGACATTCTCATGAAAAAGGACAGAGAAATCCAGAAGAAACACAAAGTAACAGTGAAGCTACAGATAGAGATTCCCGAAATCCGTTGGCGTCGACGGCGCGGAAAAAAGGGAACTGACGTCATCACGCCGAGGATTCGCGAGCGGAGCCGTGTCTCTGTGACGTCGTCTTTGACCTCATCGGCGTGGACTGCTACAAAAGTTTCCGAATGCTGCTGGCGCAGGGGATATTCACAAGGTGAGGAACTCACTGGCAGATGTATCCATCAGAAAAGGAGGCTTGGGCTTTGCCAAGGCTTGCAATGGCAAAGTCGAGTTAGCAGTGTAAAACTCCTCTGCCAGCCAGCAATGGTAGGCTGGGAGTAATGCTTTTGCCTTGTCTCACCAATTGTGGCACACCTAGTATTGCAGTCCATTAAAGACACTTTAACCCTAGGTACACCTGGTACTATATACTAGGGATTTGAAAGTGAGTCAGGTAATGCCAACTGGGGAGAAGTCGATTAAACATGTACCTTTTAAGGGTCAGAGCACATGCACAAGTCCTGATTAGCAGGGGTCAGGGTATTTAAGAGCCATTACACCTGTGCTTAGTAGTCTAAATGGGGGCAACAGGTTGGGGTCAACCTGCGAAAAAGCCTGTTTCCTCACAATCCTGGATCTCTTTTCTCATTCTCATTGCTTGCTGTTGAAGTAGAACAGAAAATCTCTATCTATTTGAACCTTCTCAATTTCCGATTTCATGGAGATCAGGAAGGGCTTGAAAGATAACTTTATCACCATCAGCACCAATATCTTGATGTGATAATAATCTCGGTGAATTGCTCCCTGAATTGTAAGGCAATCCATGTGACCTCTTCAGCTCATAAAGTCTGTTAAGACTAGCTGGAGCGTGATTGCTTCTGAAAGGTTCTTCCCCCTTCACCTCATGCTTTCACTGGGCCCATCATGGTACCGCTTGTAGAGCTCTTTATGTTAGACAGAGCTTGTCCTCCCAGTGACATGTGGTCTGTTACTACTGATCTTCAAGACATTGATGTAGTGTTCATGTTGTCTCTCTTCCAACAGATGCACTTGTATGACGCTTGCATCAACACTTCTCTAAAGTACTGGATGGTTTGTGTGGGCATTTATGTTAATCTGTCACTTGGCATTTCAGCAAATCTTTCAGATGAGAGTCAACAATTAGAAGTTAACCATCTAAGTGTGGGTAGATTTATATTTCAATATTATAAACCACTGTTGTGCATTTGGGGAATGGATGAGGAGATTAATTTTTACGCCAAAATGTAGAACAAAGTTACGTAATGCAGATTTGTAGTGCACACCATCACCCAGGAGGGTAACAGGTGAAACTCAAGAAGGTAATGTGCTCAACTCAAGTAGGGATGTAAACCATGAAGGCATATCAAGCACATCCACTCCACTTATTTAAGAGTCATTAGATTTTATGTAGAGCCAACATCCTGAACTTTTCTTTCCTCACCAATTTTTCGGTGGTTCAGAAACTTAGAATGGGGTGGATTTCTTTTTCTTTACCCTTCTAGCTAACAAAGTAAAAGGTGTAAAAGGCTTTGTCATTTTTGGGATCAGGGCACTCTTTTGACCATACACTTGTTTAGAAATGGCACATTTTTTGGACAAGCTGGTCTACATGTAGGTCTATTGGAGGGTGGGAAATATTCAGTTTCAATCGGAAATACCCATTAGAAACCAATCGCTCAAAACTTTTCAAAGCTGTTTTTACCTATTCCCACTGATTTTTCAAACACATGTATGCCTGCAATTGGACACAAAAAGGAAGTTAAAGAACAGCAAGACCATGCAACAGAGGGAACATGTGAATGATGAGGAGAAGGCATGGGTGAGACTTCGTACAAGGTACTCGCACTACCAGCAACAGAACAATGAATGCAGGGCAGTCATTATGCCTAGCTCACATGCAGCACATCAGTGCACCAGTCAATCAGCTGTTTATCTTCCTTTTTCACATTCTTCTTTTTTTGTAGCTTTTGGTTACTGCAGATGAAAAACTAAATAGGAAATAAATTGTGACGCATTTCATGGACTATGTTTAAAACACTTGCATATTTATACCAGCATCAGGTCTAAAATCTACTTATTGTGAAAAGTGCCACATGATGCATCTAGAAATGAGGATACCCACAAAACATAATTTACCCCCCCCCCCCCCCCCCCCCCCCGCCATGGTTTTCCTTTGCAGGTAGATCAACTGGCACAGCTCTCTGAAGTCAATACAGAGAACTAAGTCATCTCCACTTGGCAATGTGATTTGCTTGTTCTACATACTACTTGAAAAAGGCATCCAACTTTAGAGACGGTCTGGATATCCTGCAGTACGGCTATATATAGAGGAAAGCGATTCTGCAGTCTGAAGGGTACAATATTATAGGGTGATGAAAAAGGGAAGACAGAGTTCTGGAGGAGAATGAATTTGTCTAAGGCCTTCCTTGGAAGGAGAGGAAAGGTAGAACTTTGGGGGAGACAAGCAACATGACAGCCTGAAGCACAGCATCCCAATGAGAAACAATACAGGGTGTATCCAGTACTGGGGCTTGTGAAGAGGCCCCTAAACATTAACTCTATGTGTTGTGTATAAAAGCATGCTGAAGGAGTTAAATAAGGCTCTGCTTTTACATCTCCTTTGCAACCTGCTTGCAAAGGTTTCACTTAACAAAGGATCTTTAATTCCTTTTGTCCCATTTGTTCTTTTTAGCTGTTAGAAGGTGTCCGAAGGTCACATGAAATATAACTAGGAGCACCCGTAACTGAGTATCTATTCATCAGTAGATCAAAGTCACAGCTAATATTTTTTTATCAAAAATCATAAAGATGTGTGACGCCATTGTAAATGATTCTCAACTATCTCCACACCCACCAATTCACACGGATCATCCAAATTCGTTGCTTAACTTCTTCAAACCACATCCAGAAGAGTAACTATCTAAGCTAGCCTCAATGATTAAAAATCATCTAACTGCCAGTGGAACCACGCTTCACACCTTGTATGGAAAAAGCCATTTCTCTTCCCTGACCTAAGACATGATCACAATGATGAATTCCTCTGTCACCAGGCTTAGTCTCCAGTTAACTGAAAGATGCAAATTTCATCCCATATTTGAAGAAACCCACAGGAGAACCGCTCAGGCAGTGACAAACTGCGATCCAATCTCCAGTTTTCTTTAGCCTAGCAAACTTCTTTACAAACACAATCACATATCAACTACGAGAATATGTGAAATGACACCAGTGCCTGAATCACCTACAATCATGGTATAGGCATGTTAAGGTAAAGGAGTCCTCTTTGGCAGACATCAGATAAGAGCTCATCACTTTTGATGAAGGCCAGCAAGCTGCTTTGATTCTTATCAACTTCTTAAATGTTCTAACTGAACCAGTTCACTCATCCATGACTGAGCTCAATAGGTACACGTGGAATCCTCCTCTCGCTGACTTAAATTAGTTCATCACAGGTTCTACATTTTCCTCATTATTAAACTGTTACTTGGTCTTCTATCAACACTTGAATATATATCACTCTCTAAAATAATATAGTTTAATTTCCACCATCACTAACTGCCTCAACCATATCCAACTCTCCAAGAGAAAAGCTTTAAGCGCCTAAACAAGGAAAAAAATAAAATTCTAGTCCTAGGAGGACACTACCCCACTTCCACTCCATTAACTGGCTTGGTAGTCTTGGGTTTGCACCTCTCAATCCCGAATGCCACAACCCTGGGAATCCCCTTTTATTCAGACTTCTTATTCATGATCAAGACAAAGCTGACCTGCAACTCTGCATGCATTAACAATTTCACACTCTTCTTCAAACTTCCCACTTGATTAAGGCTGGTCACGGGGTACAAAGATTGAAATGAAAAAAAGACTAACTTGTATTACCTTTACAATTTGCAAGCCATGACATTTGGGTGACTGTTCTTACAGTGGCTCAAATTATTGTATACCAAACCAATAATAAAAGTCTGCACAGGCTGAATATCGTCTGATCACTGGCAGATACAGTTAGGCATCTACTGTAGATCAGCACTGCCCCTCTTGATATTCCGGCTGACCAGAGAGCCACTTACTTGTCAAGTACGATGTGAAAACAAACAAAAGGTTGTGACAGGTAATGGCAAGTCACATACTATCTTCGTATATGTGACAATGTCCTCCTGTATCTGCAACAATTAGTTTATGTGAAAAGTTTGCTAGCTTGTCCGCCTTAAGGTTAACTGGAATACATTTTGCCCTCTGAGAAACGGTACTCAGCAGTGTCATTGCCTGCCTACCAATGCCTACATGAGTTGAACCCTGATTCAAATTAAACCCTTCCATGTTAAAACGTATAAACCAGAGGAAGACACCTATGAAGCAAACTTATTAAGAGCTATTTCAGAACAGCGGAGATGCATAGTCTTCTGGAAGAATTTCTTTTAATTATCTACTTGTTCAAGAGACGGGATGCTTCAGAAATCTACTTATCCTGTAACTAAATCCACATGTACCTTATTGTGCCATGAAGTTAGGTGAGAAATGTCAGCTATTTCATTATGTCAAAGCTCTAATAGTAGTCTCTCTGATTAAGTCAAGGCTCGTATTACAGGATGGTTTGGATTCAAACCACGCTCCAATTATTTCATTGAAAATCTTCATACAAGGGCTGGAAGTAGGCTGGAAATGTTAGGTCCAGGGCTGGCATGTCCCATGACTTTGTGCACACCTACAAATTCACAGCTAAAGGGTTTTCACCAACTCCTGTACTATTTCTTCCCACACTAGAAAAGATCAACATTTACTCCTGGCAAGAGCAGGAGTAAAACTTTTTGTAGGGTGGGGGGGAAAGGTGGGTGTATAGGGAAAGGAATTTATTTGTGGAGGGAAATATTTTCTTCCTGGAGAAAAAACTGAAAAATATTTAACAAGTTAATTTGCAATCTCTCAGCAGATTCTTACATGAGCAAATATACCAGAGTATATTTGCTGCCCAAAAAAATCAATTCGCAAGTTGCTATGAATACAGTTTCCACATTTGCACCTGTAAACTCAAATATATTCTTGAGTCGTAAATCTCTTTTCAATGAAAGGTCAGAAACCGGTGGGTGCACTTTCGTGACTTTCGTTAAGGATAGAGCCCATAATTGTCATGTTGGCCATTTTACACTAATGCTAAAAAACGAACTTTCTTCAAATAGTGGCATGAATCAACCACATTTTCGACCATATGGTCCGGAGCTATACTGATACTAGCTCATTTTCGGCACACAGTAACTCAAAAAATATCAAAGGTGATGAGCAAGATGGGTTTGCATAATCCTGGGATTTACTGGCTTGGTAACATGGAGCAAACAGAAAATGCTCGAGTGGAGTGCAGGTTTATCGATCTGGGCATAGTGCTTTCTAAATGTATTCAGGTTGGCGAATGTTAAGAGCAGTGTTCTTAGGGCTCAAGGCACAAGATGGGGAGTACAGATTTAGCATGAGCCTGGATGCATTGCTACTTGACTGATCAACTAACAATGGCATAACCCTATAGGATGCCGTACCTGATGGTTAGAATGAGGTCTGGCTCTGTTCTGATGGGTTCCTAAAGGACTGATGCTGGAAATAAATAAGCTTCTTCTTTATTCCTAGAGGACTAGGACCCCACAAGACTTAAAACTGATGTGCCATGACTCTACCCTGTCACACGGCCCCTGGGGACATTGAACACGCTGCAGCTTGCCCGCTGCTTTGCGCACGTTACTAAACAACTTTATTTTTGCAATAATTTCTATGACTGTTTTCACATGAGAACTCATCGCTGTGTTAACACTCTGCAGGTTCCTGGGATTTTGTCTGTACATCGTGAGCAAGGTCGAACAATGCCCCTTTTTATTTTGTTCTGGCCAGGCCTTAGTCCTTAGACAAAAAATACTGATGCAGCTGCTGTTTGGGACCACGAACTTTGGTCTTATTCGGATACACGAATAGGGAGGACACACTTGGAGAGGGACCTGTAGGAGAGTAGGGTCTGCTTCCTATGGTCACCCCCCACTTTTTGCTTTAGCTTCACTGGTTTTCGACTTAGATGTGGATGTGGGCCTGCTAATCAGACCCACAGCCCAGCTGTTCTCTCTCTAAATTCATACCATGTACTTTAGGTACATAACCCAATTGGTAAGGATCACCTTATAGGGCCCTGTACAGTGTACCTTAGGTACCCAGGGCATGGGTGTACCCTAGGCCTACCAGGGGCTGCAGCATGTATTATACCACCCCTGGCTGGCCTCCCATCATGACACAACTGGCTGATCACTCAGCTGGGACAAGGTCGTGTAATCACCCCTTGCTTAGGTATAGTATTCCTATACCTACCTTATATATAGACACATGGGAAACCTTTCAGCCACTCCTATGGCAGGCCTTAACAATCCTGAAGGCAGAGTGCTTGGTAACATGTGAGGTGGTGCTCTAGCATGAGCTGGGCCTGTCTGCAGCTTTCGGAACCATGTCCTTATAGCTGTTCTATGATATCGCCTACCATATACTCTTAAAGTGCCTTATAATCTTAAACGGTTATGGTAACTATGGTTTGGCTTTATCAAAACATGTCGTGTAAGGTGTCTAACACTTTGGAATACTACCCTCACACCATTTCTGGCAATGAGGATAGTATTCCCCCCTTCTAGAGGGAGAAGACATGTTAAAATCCTACTACCCGGTTAAAGTTAACCAGAGCCCCAGCATCACAAAATGGATGCTGCTGCCACGGACATAAGTCTGACCTCCTGCTGCTGGGAGTCCTTCCAGCAAGGGAGGCTTGGACAATAGGTTTCCTGCCTTGGGAGGTGCAAGCACCACCCTAGACAGGGCTGTGTATTGGGGCAGGGAGGGATGAAAGAAACGAGACACTGCCTGGGGCACACAAGGTGTCCCATGCATAATCCGGTTCAAACCGGTGCTGGGGCACTCCAGCCCCAGTCCTGGCGTGAAACTGGACAAAGGGAAGGGGGTGTAACCACCCCCTCCCTGGTCCCACCCATAGGAGGGACCTAGCAGGTAACCCAGCCCCCAGATTAGTATAAGAGTGAGAGCTGAGTCCCTAGGACTTTTGATTATCCTGAACTGAAACTAGACACGAAACTCTGGACCTTCGACACTCGACGACAAGAAGACTGAAGAATCTCCCTTGTGGCCAAGGAGTGGCCACCCTGTGCAAACAGGCACCAACAAGCGACCTGCCGTTTGCTTTGCCTAAAGTTCTACGAGGAACCGCCTGCAGAGCCCGACCAGCGCCTGGACCTCCAGACTTCTCTGACCCTGATCCACATCCACAGCCAAGCTGAGATCCGTGGAGGCGACGAGAGACGTGGGACCGGCTACCTGGGAAAAATTGGCGAGTAGCTTGCAGCGCAGCTTCGGAGGCATCCTCGAAGTTGTGGTCTGGGGATTGAGAAGCCCCAACCCGAGCACCATCTGCACCGAAGATCAGCCCTCCACACTCCACGAGTTCTGCGTGGGGCCCTTCTGCATTTTCCTGCTCAACGCGTCTGTCCGGTTGCTTGCCCGTTGGCTAGTAGCCTCAGTGACGATGAACCCTTGACTTTTCACCGCTGGTTTGGCTCCTCCAGACTGGCCCTTGCTTCCCTGAGAAAGAGAAGCACCTCAGCCCTTCCTGGTCTGCACCTGAAGCGAATTTCCATTTCCGCGTGGGGTGCCTTTGCCAAGGCTTGTTGACTCCAATCGGGACGTCGACTCCGCCAGCAGCAAGATCCCTCGTGGGACAGCTCGTACCCTGGGTCTGATCATCCTCGACGCCTCCTGGTCCACGCAGCTGCAGAGACAAGCTTCAAGACATCACCTGTGTTCTGCACAACATCGTCTGGTTCCTTCCTGGTTCCACACGTTCACTGGCTAGTGACCCAGACTCTGTCCCCTCTGCTTGCAGGTGTTCTTCCTTCAAGATCCATCCTTGGATCCACCGGACATCTTCCTCCTGGCCGCCTGCCAGCATCTGTTCTTCAGGCATCCATAGGATCCAGCGACGACACCCAACACATCTTCACACCTATGCACCCATCTCCTGTGGGTGAGGTAACACGAGTACTCCGGTGCTCCAGTGGATATTGACTATCCAAGTGTCTAAGTCTTTAGTTGCTTTCTTCTAGTTACTTCGGAAGTGTCCTTATTCTTCCTATTTCTAACTGCTATATTCCCATTGACTTTAATGTAACCCGCGTGTTTGTTTCCACACTGCACACGCTTCCCGTGGGCCTCCCACTTCCTAACTATTGGTAGGGTAGTGTAGCCCCAGCGATTCCCTAGGCCCTAGGCCTACTCCCCGTTCGTGACGTGATACTTATACCACTTTCTTAGTATATGGTTTGCGTGGCCCCTGGGCCTAACTGTATTTTTCCTGTGCAACTTAACGTATGCTACTTAAGAAATTGTTGTGCTTAGACCTCTGAACTCATAAAGAGTGCTGAGGGTATATGTTAGAATAAATACATTCTAATTTTATATATACCTGGTGTGGTGTCCTTTCATTTGGTATTCAAGGGATTGTAATGGTATAACAGCTGGCTTCACATGCCATACAGAGTTTAGCCTAAGACTGCTCTTGTCCATGCTACCACTAGAATAGCTGGTCTATAAGGTTGACTTTACAACCAATCACCATAAGGGTTGTTTGGACTGATACAGGGTGTACACTAGAACTAGTGACATCATATATCAGGCCAACTTCTCACATTGGTGAGCAGCGGTTGGGATCTGAGCTTGCTGTTGTGATACCATTATAATCTTGAGATATCAAATTGAAAGATCACATTAGGTACTGTAAGGGACATATAAAACAAAATCTTAGAATACTTAAGTTCTACTGAACTTAGTTGTTGTAGGTTGAAGGGCCTAGCACACTCTGACTACAACTACTAGAGAGGTTTTAGTAGATACAACTAGTGTAGGTAGGTGCACACACCACACCCTCACTAGATCATGTCTCTGAGAGGAGATCAAGATGATTCTCTCTCAGGAGGGGGATATCCTAGAATGATACCCTCTATATATGATACCCTAACTTTTCAGGAGATGAGACAATTGTGTACCTCCAGAAAGTTAAAACAGGCTTCCAACCCTACCCTCATTTATCTAGTGGAGATCTTAGAAGAGTATGATGCTCAGAGAGCCTCCCAGGATGGTACCTTAGGTACAAATGAGGGTCTGCCCTCTGCAGAAGACTCCCCTCACTATACTTATCAAGATGAGTCAGAAGGGACTTCAGGAGATGAGGTAGACAGCCAGGTCCAAGTTGGAAGACCAAGTCAGGCTAACTTAAGCCTACATGGGAGTCAGAATGGGGTCCCCCCATTCAGACCCTCAAGTGGACTTAACCAGAAAAATAGGAGAGGAAGATCCCCTTCCAGGGAATCTATCCACTCCCATGTCTCTAATGGCTCCAATGCCTCCTCTCACAGGGGAATGGCTTCTCCACAGAGAAAAGAGCATAAGGCCAGAATGAGGGAAGTCAATCTGAGGATTGAAAGGGAAGAACTTGCCCTTGCCAAAGAGAGACTTGCTCTGGCCAAAGAGCAAAAGTTAAGTGGGCTAGAACCCACTGGTGGCAGCACTATCCCCAAGGATAGAGACAGGACCTATGACAATAGAAACCTGAGCAAGATTGTCCCTCCCTACAAGTGTGGGGATGACATCCACAAATGGATAACTGCTTTGGAGAGGGCTTGCAAAGTACAGCAGGTACCCCAAAGTCAGTGGGCAGCTATCTTGTGGCTCTCCTTCTCTGAGAAAGGTAGAGACAAGCTCCTCACAGTTAGTGATAAGGATGCAGACAACTACACTGTCCTGAAGAGTGCTCTGATTGATGGGTTTGGCCTAACCACTGAACAATACAGGTTGTTGTTCAGGGATACCCAGAAGACACAGACTCAGGGCTGGACTGACTTTGTAGATTGTGCCACTAAGGCTTTGGAAGGCTGGTTATTGGGTAGTAAGGTTAAGGACTATACAGGATGGTATAATTTGATCATGAGAGAACAAATCCTTAACAACTGTCAAAACCAGCTGCTGCATCAACACTTGATTGACTCGGACCTAACTTCTCCCCAAGGATTGGGAAAGAAGGCAGATAGGGGGTCAGGACTAGAGTTAAGCAGAAAAACCAGAACCAGGGCGGTGATCAGAAAAAGGCAGACCAGAAGGGTAATGAGCAGAAAGCAAAAGACCAGAAGTCTTCACCAGGCCCCCAAAAGGCTCAGGGGGAGGGTGGTCCCAAAAAGGATAAAAAGAAAGATGGCCAAAAGAAACCTTGGTGTAACTATTGTAAGTCCAATTCCCATTGGTATAGTGAATGCACCAAAAAGGACAAGCCCCCAGCCACCATTGCCCCTAAGGCAACTGTACCCCCTAGTCCAGCTGTAAGTGGTGGTTCCCAGCAAAAGGGTGTAATAGGGTTAACTCTGGGAACTGAAGTGGATTCTGGCCTAGTCAGAATACCAACTCAGGCTGTTCTGATCTGTGATGGGGACATAGCTTTGTCCTCTACTGTGAGCCCCAGTAACCTGGGCAAGTACAGACAGACTCCTTTAATCAACCATAGGATGGCTCAGGCCTACAGGGACACAGGTGCTAGTGTCACAATGGTGACTCCTGCGTTTGTGGACCCTGGACAGATCATGCTAGGTGAGAATTACCTAGTGAGCAACGCTAGCAATGCCACTACCTCCCATAGTGTGGCAATTGTTAACTTCTCCTGGGGAGGGGTAACTGGCCTCAAGAAAGTTGTGGTAAGTTCAGACCTTCCTGTAGAGTGTCTGTTGGGAAATGACCTTGAAACTTCAGTTTGGGCTGAAGTGGAGTATAGGACCCATGCAGAAATGCTGGGAATAGATGCACATGTCCTTGCTGTGACTAGGTCACAGGCAAAGAAATGCAACACTGAACAAGTGCTGGATCCTGGGACAATGGACCAGACACAACCCAAGAGAAAGAGCAGTAGGGGTAAGGCTGTGCCTTCCCCCCTGCCTCAGGTAGAGAATCAGCCCTCACAGGAGGATGATTCTGAGAGCCCTGAAGGAACTGTCCTAGAAGAACTGGAACCTGGCCAGGTTGAGTTTCTTGGGACAGGGGGACCTTCAAGGGCAGATCTGAGGCAGGCACAATTAGACTGTCCTTCTCTTGAACCCCTCAGACAGCAGGCTGCTGCTGAGGCTGCAGGGAATGCTCAAGGTACCCATAAAGTGTATTGGGATGAAGGGCTGCTGTACTCAGAGGCTAGAGACCCCAAGCCTGGTGCTTCCAGGAGGTTGGTCATACCATTGAGTTTCAGAGGCTTCCTTCTTACCTTGGCCCATGATATTCCCCTTGCAGGACACTTAGGCCAGAATAAGACTTGGGACAGACTTGTCCCTCACATGTCAGAAGATACCAAGGAGTTTTGTCGCTCCTGTGTCACCTGCCAAGCCAGTGGCAAATCAGGTGGCACCACAAAGACCCCCCTAATACCACTACCAGTGGTGGGGGTTCCCTTTGAGAGAGTGGGGATAGACATTGTTGGACCAATGGACCCCCAAACAGCATCTGGGCACAGATTCATACTGGTGATAGTGGACCATGCCACCAGGTACCCAGAAGCTGTACCCCTGAGGACCACAACAGCTCCTGTTGTGGCAAGGGCCCTACTTGGAGTGTTCTCCAGAGTGGGGTTTCCAAAGGAGGTTGTCTCTGACAGAGGTGCCAACTTCATGTCAGGATATTTAACTGCAATGTGGAAGGAGTGTGGTGTAAACTACAAATTCACTACCGCCTATCACCCACAATGCAATGGACTTGTGGAAAGGTTCAACAAGACCCTAAAAGGGATGATAAAAGGTTTACCAGACAAGCTTAGGCGAAGATGGGACATCCTTTTACCCTGCCTTCTGTTTGCTTACAAATGGGTCCCACAAAAGGGGGTTGGCTACAGCCCTTTTGAACTTTTGTTTGGGCATCCTGTAAGGGGACCCCTATGTCTAGTAAGGGAAGGATGGGAGAGACCTCTCAGACAACCCAAGCTTGATATAGTGGATTATGTGCTTGGCCTCCGCTCAAGGATGGCAGAGTACATGAAGAAGGCTTCTAAAAACCTTGAGGCAAGCCAAGAACTCCAAAAAGCTTGGCATGACCAAAAGGCTGTGCTGACTGTGTACCAGCCAGGACAGAAAGTGTGGGTGTTGGAGCCAGTGGCCCCAGCAGCACTCCAGGACAAATGGTCTGGACCCCACACTATTGTTGAACAGAAGGGAGCAGTCACCTACTTGGTGGACCTTGGGACTCCCAGAAGCCCCCATAGGGTGCTTCATGTCAACAGGTTAAAGGCATATGTTGACAGGTCAGACATGGGCTTGCTCATGGCTACAGATGAGGGGCAGGAGGAAGAGAGTGACCCTCTCCCAGACCTGCTGACTTAGAACCCTGATGATGGTTCAGTTGATGGTGTGGTCTTTTCTGACAGCCTCACTAACCATCAGCAACAGGACTGCAGACAAGTTCTGCAGGCCTACAGACATATGTTCTCTCTGACCCCAAGTCAGACAAACTGGTGCACCCATGAGGTGGGCACTGGTGACAGTCTGCCTGTGAAGAGTAAAATCTACAGGCAACCTGACCATGTCAGGGACTGCCTAAAAATTGAGGTACAAAAGATGTTGGAGCTGGGAGTCATTGAACCTTCAGAGAGCCCTTGGGCTAGTCCTGTAGATCTTGTGCCAAAACCTCACACCCAAGATGGTAAGAGAGAGATGAGGTTTTGCGTAGATTACAGAGGTCTCAATGCTGTCACTAGGACAGATGCCCTCCCAATACCTAGGGCAGATGAGCTCATTGACAGATTGGCAGCTGCCAAGTTTCGGAGTACATTTGACCTGACAGCAGGCTACTGGCAAATCAGACTAGCTGAGAGTGCAAAGGCCAAAACTGCTTTCTCAACCCCAGGAGGACATTATCAATTTGTGGTAATGCCCTTTGGCTTGAATAATGCACCTGCCACTTTCCAAAGGTTGGTGAATCAAGTCCTTACAGGCCTGGATGACTACTGTGTAGCTTATCTTGATGATATCGCTGTCTTTAGCTCCACCTGGGAGGATCACCTGGTCCACCTGAGGAATGTTTTAGAGGCCCTGCAAAAGGCAGGCCTCACTATCAAGGCCACCAAGTGCCAGATAGGGCAGAGCAAGGTTGTGTACCTGGGCCACCTAGTAGGTGGGGGTCAGGTTCAACCACTGGAGAGCAAGATCCAGACCATAAAGGACTGGACTCCTCCAATTACCCAGACACAGGTCAGAGCTTTCTTGGGCCTGTCTGGGTACTACAGAAAGTTTGTTAAGAACTATGGGTCCATTGTGACACCACTTAATGACTTGACCTCCAAGAAAATGCCAAAGAAAGTTCAATGGACAGTAAGCTGTCAGAAGGCATTTGATGAACTGAAGCAGGCCATGTGCACTGCACCTATTCTGAAAAGTCCAGATTACTCCAAAGATTTCATTGTCCAAACAGATGCTTCTGAGTTGGGTGTGGGCGCTGTTCTTTCACAACTGAATATAGATGGTCAAGACCAGCCCATTGCTTTTATTAGTAGAAGGCTGACCCCTAGAGAGAAACGTTGGTCAGCTATTGAGAGGGAGGCCTTTGCTGTGGTTTGGGCCCTGAAGAAGCTGAGGCCATACCTGTTTGGCACTCACTTCAAGATTCAGACAGACCATAAGCCCCTCTTGTCGCTAAATCAGATGAAGGGTGAAAATCCGAAACTTCTTAGGTGGTCCATTTCCCTACATGGGATGGACTTCACAGTGGAACATAGACCTGGGACTGACCATGCCAATGCAGATGGACTCTCCAGATATTTCCACTTAGAACATGAAGACTCAACTGGTCAAGTTAAGTTTAATGCCCCTAAGTTTTTTGGGGGGGGGGGGGTTGTGTAGGAGAGGAGGGTCTGCTTCCTATGGTCAACCCCCACTTTTTGCTTTAGCTTCACTGGTTTTCGACTTAGATGTGGCTGTGGGCCTGCTAATCAGACCCACAGCCCAGCTGTTCTCTCTTTAAATTCATACTATGTACTTTAGGTACATAACCCAATTGGTAAGGATCACCTTATAGGGCCCTGTACAGTGTACCTTAGGTACCAAGGGCATGGGTGTACCCTAGGCCTACCAGGGGCTGCAGCATGTATTATGCCACCCCTGGCTGGCCTCCCATCATGACACAACTAGCTGATCACTCAGCTGGGGCAAGGTTGTGTAATCACCCCTTGCTTAGGTATAGTATTCCTATACCTACCTTATATATAGACACATGGGTAACCTTTCAGCCACTCCTATGGCAGGCCTTAACAATCCTGAAGGCAGAGTGCTTGGTAACATGTGAGGTGGTGCTCTAGCATGAGCTGGGCCTGTCTGCAGCTTTCGGAACCATGTCCTTATAGCTGTTCTATGATATCGCCTACCATATACTCTTAAAGTGCCTTATAATCTTAAACGGTTATGGTAACTATGGTTTGGCTTTATCAAAACATGTCGTGTAAGGTGTCTAACGCTTTGGAATACTACCCTCACACCATTTCTGGCGATGAGGATAGTATTCCCCCCCTTCTAGAGGGAGAAGACATGTTAAAATCCTACTACCCGGTTAAAGTTAACCAGAGCCCCAGCATCACAAAATGGATGCTGCTGCCACGGACATAAGTCTGACCTCCTGCTGCTGGGAGTCCTTCAAGCGAGGGAGGCTTGGACAATAGGTTTCCTGCCTTGGGAGGTGCTAGCACCACCCTAGACAGGGCTTAGTGTATTGGGGCAGGGAGGGATGAAAGAAACGAGACACTGCCTGGGGCACACAAGGTGTCCCATGCATAGTCCGATTCAAACCGGTGCTGGGGCACTCCAGCCCCAGTTCTGGCGCGAAACTGGACAAAGGGAAGGGGGTGAAACCACCCCCCTCCTGGTACCACCCATAGGAGGGACCTAGCAGGTAACCCAGCCCCCCCAGATTAGTATAAGAGTGGGAGCTGAGTCCCTAGGACTTTGGATTATCCTGAACTGAAACTAGACACGAAACTCTGGACCTTCGACATTCGACGACAAGAAGACTGAAGAATCTCCCTTGTGGCCAAGGAGTGGCCACCCTGTGCAAACAGGCACCAACAAGTGACCTGCCGTTTGCTTTGCCTAAAGTTCTACGAGGAACAGCCTGCAGAGCCCGACCAGCGCCTTGACCTCCAGACTTCTCTGACCCTGATTCACATCCAAGCTGAGATCCGTGGAGGCAACGAGAGACGTGGGACCGGCTACCTGGGAAAATTGGCGAGTAGCTTCCAGCGCAGCTTCTGAGGCATCCTCGAAGTTGTGCTCTGGGGATTGAGAAGCCCCAACCCCGAGCACCATCTGCACCCAAGATCAGCCCTCCACACTCCACACGGTCACTGGCTAGTGACCCAGACTTTGTCCCCTCTGCTTGCAGGTGTTCTTCCTTCAAGATCCATCCTTGGATCCACCGGACATCTTCCTCCTGGCCGCCTGCCAGCATCTGTTCTTCAGGCATCCATAGGATCCAGCGACGACACCCGACACATCTTCACACCTATGCACCCGTCTCCTGTGGGTGAGGTAACGAGAGTACTCCGGTGCTCCAGTGGATATTGACTATCCAAGTGTCTAAGTCTTTAGTTGCTTCCTCCTAGTTACTTCGGAAGTGTCCTTATTCTTCCTATTTCTAACTGCTACATTCCCATTGACTTTAATGTAACCCGCGTGTGTGTTTTCACACTGCACACGCTTCCCGTGGGCCTCCCACTTCCTAACTATTGGTAGGGTAGTGTAGCCCCAGCGATTCCCTAGGCCCTAGGCCTACTCCCTGTTCGTGACGTGGTACTTATACCACTTTCTGAGTATATGGTTTGCGTGGCCCCTGGGCCTAACTGTATTTTTCCTGTGTAACTTAACGTATGCTAATTAAGAAATTGTTGTGCTTAGACCTCTGAACTCATAAAGAGTGCTGAGGGTATATGTTAGAATAAATACATCCTAATTTTATATATACCTGGTGTGGTGTCCTTTCATTTGGTATTCAGGGGATTGTAATGGTATAACAGCTGGCTTCACATGCCATACAGAGTTTAGCCTAAGACTGCTCTTGTCCATGCTACCACTAGGATAGCTGGTCTATAAGGTTGACTTTACAACCAATCACCATAAGGGTTGTTTGGACTGATACAGGGTGTACACTAGAACTAGTGACATCATATATCAGGCCAACTTCTCACAGGACCTTGCCAGGGAGAAGAGCGAGACAGCACTTATGATGTAGATTTAAACTCTATCGGCTAAGGTATGGGGTCTGCTGACAAAGCCCAGAGATCATCTAATATATAATACTACTACTTCTATGCAAGGGGAGGGAGGTTAGACTAAATTATCTGTTCACAATGACCTCTCCCTTCATGATTTATGGACTTGTATTATGCATTTTTCTGCTTGTGGTGGCACATATACTTCATCTTAGACCACATTAGTTAAAATAAATATTTTAAACTTGTTCGTGTCTCGGTCAGATCTTATTGTGGACAAGTACAAGAGTGAGAGCGAAAGGGTGTGTCTTATTACCGTGATTCCTGAGAGATCTGGGAGTGTTGTGTTCTGGGTTATCTAATCATTTATTTCTCTGTGAGCGAGTAGGAGAGCAAGTAATACACTATAGTTAGTCGGTCCAGGGCTCATGGGTACTAAGGTGGTAGTATGACTCAGTCCATAGGCACCAAGGTCCCATAATCCTATGCATTGTTATGTTTTTGGGCAGAATCCCTGCAACAACCCTTTCTGCCAAATCATATATACCCAACAAAAATTAAAACTGTATTGTACTAGTAAGTAATTCTCACTGCCCAACAAACCCCGGTATGCTGTAAACTGCTATTATTGTTCTTTTTTTTCCTATTTAGATCAAATAATTTATATGAGACAATATAAATTAACCTAACCATTTGAAGATAATGATAACAGTTGTTGATATTGAAATCTTCAAATACTCCTAAATGAAACCACTAAGACTTGCCTGAAATGGTGCACATTTCACCTTGCCAAACCCACCCTCTACTGGCTCCTGGAAGAGGCCAGAATTAAATTCAAGCAACACTGCATTCCCCATAATGCCTAATGGAATAAAGGCCCAATATAACAACAAAAATTAAACTACCCCTACATCGTATTCCCATTAGGAACCTTTATTTAGGTCACAATACACCCAATACACAATTCTCCTTCCATAATGCATGGTGGACGTCCCTAGTGAGTCTCAGATTCCAAACTGTTAAACTTTCTGCACACCCCAATGAAAGCAGAACCAAGTTACCTCCTATTCACAAAAGATCTTAAAATAGAACTCTTAAATAATTTGCCTGAATCCCCTCTACTGAGTAGCAAACTTGAATAATGCAGGTTGGTTTCTATCTATCGACTTTATATAGTGTTGCATTGCTTTACTTCTATACAAAACATCTTCAAGTTATTGTATGATGACAACCATCATTTTACAAGAGACCTAAATAAATAAATGTAGTCTCTAGGTTCTGTAACAGAAGAGTGTGGTTTCCACAAACTAGAGCCCAAAATATATTTAAACAAACATCTGATTTTTATACTGACAGCACACATGAAGTTTAGCACTGACACATGAAACTAAGTAAAAACAGCAAAAAAAGTAGGTTCATATTAAACTTGTAGGAGCTTTCCTTTATACCCAAAGTCAGTACTGCGCTTAGAGGAATAACCTTCCAATTAAGTATATTAAGGAACCTCTACCTCAAACCTGTATTCAAGTCATAATCCCATTAACAGTCAAAGAGAGAGTCAATCTAAATTGTAAGTACTTTCCAGACAACCACCAGGAACCTCAGATCAAGTAATTCCCTGAATAGCCACCAAATGTTATGATAACCAAACCTAGATGTTGATCTCTCTAGGTAAGAAGACCTCAAGTTGAAAACACAAATGGCCTCCCAACCAAACACCCCAATTAAAATGCACCCCATTTACGAAAAACGAAATATAATCAGACAAAAAGAACGACCAGCCAATGCAGCAGCTCTAGCCCTGGATCTGGGCCAACAAATGTTGGGATTAAAACCTGAAAGTAATGCTGACTTACGATGTGATTTGATTGATAACGCCGGCAAAGCTCCCTTAAGTACTTCAGGACACTGAGAAGAAATACATATAATATAATAGATAGATAAACCGACTGCCCAATTATATGAGATCTCCCCCTAAATGCCCTCTCAGCCGCAGATAAGGTGGCAATAGACTTACCTACTTCTGAACTGGAGATCGAACAAGTAATCACAGACACGCCCACCAGCAAAACCCAGGTCCCACTGGTATCCCAACAGAATGTTTTAAAAAATATGCCTCACTACTGTGGCAGCACTGTCTGGCAATGTACGAGGAGGCTTCAGAGGTGAGGGGACTACCATATGACCGGAGGTGGCACACTGCCACCATTATTTTGAAGCAAAACAAAGCTCTTAATGCTTGTGCCTCTTACAGACCACTATCGCTTATAAACGTAGAAGCCAAGCTCCTAGGGAAAGTCCTAGCCACTAGAATAGACAAGAAAATTATACCATAATACACAGTCATCAAAATGGTTTATGGCAGGTAGAAGCACAAAGTGTTGTCTTCGATGGCTGCATGTAGTCTGTGGTGCCTAGGGAAGCTATAAAGAGATGCAGTTCTTTTTGTCCAAGGATTTAGAAAAGGCCTTTGAAATTGTAAACTAGCTTTTCATGTTCAAGATGCTCCAAAAGATGGCCCTTGGTCAGTGCTTCCTTTTCTAGAATATACTGCATGCATGCCCGTGGACACAGGTACGAGTAAATGGCGGTTTATCAGCGCCCTTCCCTTAAGGAACAAGTTACTTACCTTCGGTAACGATGTATCTGTAAGAAACATTAGTTAGTTAGATTCCTCACCTTAGAATATCCCCAGGCGTCAGGCTGGATCCGGAAAGATTTTTCGTCAGCAATACCCCTTGCGCGTCACTAGAGGTAGTCTGCGGCTCAGCGTCCGCCGTCATCGGCGTCGTGCGCCGGAATGACGTCGGAGTACTTAGACGCCGCCCTCGCGCTCGGTCGTCAGTTCTTGTACATAGCTTTCCACGCCAGGAACGCAGAGCCATGCAAGAGACCGACACTGGTGCCAAAAAATCTAGGGCCCTAGAAAGGATAGCCTTAACCCTAGATGTCGGTTCGCAGAACGGGGAGGATGGGTGGGTCGGAGAGGAATCTAACTAACTAATGTTTCTTACAGATACATCGTTACAGAAGGTAAGTAACTTGTTCATCTGAAAGAAACACGTTAGTTAGATTCCTCACCTTAGAATAGATACCCCAGCAATACCAACCCCGGTGGTGGGTCTGCGAACCAAGATCACACCAGAAAGTCCTGGAGAAGAGAACGGCCAAAGAAGCCATCTCTCCGGACTTGGCTGTCCAGGCAATAATGCTTGGCAAACGTGTGCAGCGAGGCCCACGTTGCTGCCTGACAGATGTCCTGTAAAGGGACTCCCCGCCCCAGGGCAGTAGTAGCCGCTGTGGCTCGGGTGGAATGGGCTCTCAGCCCTACAGGAGGGTCCTTTTTAGCCAAGGAGTAACAAACGTTTATACACAATACGACCCACCGCGAGATGGTCCGCTTGTGTACTGCCCTTCCCTTCTTAGCACCCACGTATCCAATAAAAAGCTGGTCGTCCACCCGGAACTGTTTGTTGCGGTCCAAATAAAAGGACAGCGCCCGCTTTGGGTCCAGACGGTGGAGCCTCTCTTCCTCTTTCGAAGGATGCGGAGGCGGAAAGAAGGTGGGCAAGGTGACAGATTGCCCAATGTGAAAGGGAGTTCCCACTTTTGGAAGAAAGGAAGGACGAGTCCGGAGGACAACCTTGTCCGAATGAACAGAAAGAAAAGGAGGCTTAGACGATAACGCCTGGAGCTCACTCACCTTTCTAGCCGAGGTGATAGCTACCAGGAAAGCAGTCTTAAGAGTCAGAAGACGAATGGGACAATTGTGAAGAGGCTCAAAGAGAGCGCACATCAGAAAGGTCAAGACTAAATTCAAATCCACTGGGGCATTACGAAGGGGACAGGAGGAAACATGTGAGTAATGCCCTTAAGGAAACGAGAAACAACAGGGGATTTGAAAAGAGAAGGCTGATCAGGAAGCCGTAAGAAAGCAGAAATAGCTGATAGATAACGTTTCAAGCTGCCCAGTGCAGAGCCCTGCTGGGCTAGAGAGAGAAGAAAGAGGAGAACCTCAGAAAGAGGGGCGGAAAGGGGATCCACAGCCTTTGCTGTGCACCATGCCACAAATTTGTTCCACCTGCAGGCGTATACCGTTTTAGTGGAGGGACGCCTGGCTGCCAGAATAACATTACAGACTTCAGGAGGCAAGTCAAATGGCATCAACTGTCGCCGCTCAATCTCCACACATGGAGGTGGAGACTGGACAGGTTCGGGTGGAGAACCATCCCCTGCTGCTGCGACAGAAGGTCCTCCCGAAGAAGCAATCATGTCGGAGGATCGAATGACATACTGAGTAGCTCGGGATACCAGTAGCTTTGTGCCCAATCCGGAGCCACTAAGATGACTTGGGCCCAGTCGCGCCTGATCTTCTTCAGCACTCTGGGCAGAAGTGGTATAGGCAGAAAGGCATACAACAGACCGCAACTCCACTCGTGACGAAAGGCGTCCCCGAGCGAGTGCCGCCTTGGAAACTCCAACGCGCAGAACTGCGGACATTGCGCGTTCTCTTCGGTGGCGAATAGATCTAACCAAGGCTCTCCCCACTGCCGAAAGAGGCCTTGCGCCACGTCAGAGTTTAGACGCCATTCGGGATCCATCATGCACCGGCGGCTGAGTTCGTCTGCTCTGGCGTTCAGAGAGCCCGCCAGATGTTGAACCCCCAGGGTGATGCCCTGATGTTCCAGCCATGTCCAGAGGCGCAGAGCCTCCTAACAAAGGGTCCACGACCCCACCCCGCCCTGTTTGTTGCAATACCACATGGCGGTGGTGTTGTCCATGAACATCTGCACCACACTTCCCCGGACAACGGGAAGGAATGCCTTCAGTGCAAGTCGGATCGCTCTCAGCTTTAAAAGGTTGATATGGAGCCGAGTCTCCGCCGGAGACCAGAGTCCTCTGATCTCCGCCTCCCCCGTGGGGCCCCCCCCATCCCAGAAGGGACGCATCAGTCACTACTACGTGCTCTGGTTGGGGTAGGGAAAGGGATCTGCCGCTGACCCAATCGCGGTTCGTGAGCCACCACTGCAACTGCTTCGCAGTGCCCTCCGAGATCAAGACATGGTCGGACAGATTGCCACGATGCTGGGCCCACTGAAACTTCAGGTCCCACTGCAGAGCCCGCATTCGCCACCTGGCGTAATGCATCAACAGGATGCAGGAGGCCATCAGCCCCAGAAGCCGCAGCACCAACCTGACCGAAACCCAGGATAGAGGCTGAAAGATGGGAATCAGAGCCTGAATATTCCGGATCCGCTGCTCCGGAGGATAGGCCCGGAACTCCGCCGAATCTAGAACCGCTCCGATGAAGAGGAGCTTCTAGGAGGGTCTCAGGTGTGACTTCGGCACATTGATGGAGAACCCCAGCAAATGCAGGAGGTCGGCTGTAGTCTGGAGGTGGGAGACGACTTGCTGGGGCGAGCCCGCCTTCAACAGCCAGTCGTTGAGATAGGGGAAGACTGGAACCCCCGATCTGCGCAGGTGTGCTGCGACCACCGCCATCACTTTCGTGAACACCCGAGGGGCACTGGTGAGGCCGAAGGGGAGCACGGTGAATTGAAAATGCTCCTGACCCACCGTGAACCGCAGGTAATGCCGGTAGGCCGGCAGGACTGGGATGTGAAAATAAGCGTCCTGCAAGTCCAACGCTACCATGCAGTCTCCTGGGTCTAGGGCAGCCAGAACCTGAGCGAAGGTGAGCATCTTGAACCGCTCCTTCCAGAGGAAGGCGTTGACGCTCCTGAGGTCCAAGATAGGGCGTAGGCCCCCTTTGCCCTTCTTGGGAACCAGAAAGTAGTGGGAATAGCAACCACAACCTACTTCTGGACCAGGAACGCGCTTGACGGCCTCCTTGGCTAAGAGGGCCGTAACTTCCTCCCAGAGAAGATTCAAGTGATCCTCCGACATGCGGTGGTACTGTGGTGGCATGGCTGGAGGGGTCGCCGGCGGAGGAGGCGTTGTGAGGTCGACCGGCGCCGGCAGAGATCCAGGCCTGGATCCCTCGGGGACCTGCGGCGTCGGGACCAAAGTCGTCGACGGCGCCGGGGCCGGAGCCGCCGGCTCGCGAGGTCGCCCAGTCGGGCCCGTGGGACCAAAGTCGTCGACGGCGGAGCCAGGCCCCTCAACTGACGTCAGCGCGCGAGGGCGGCGTCTAAGTACTCCGACGACGTCATTCCGGCGCACGACGCCGACGACGGACGCTGAGCCGCAGACGACGCCTAGCGACGCACAAGGGGTATTGCTGACGAAAAATCTTTCCGGATCCAGCCTGACGCCTGGGGATATTGTAAGGTGAGGAATCTAACAAACTTGTTTCTTTCAGATCCACGATATGCATCAGGTTTGCCCACTTTCTCCATTCATCTGTGTGTCTGTAATACAGCCACCTGGGTTAAGGATGGAAGAAAGACCCATAAGACAGTCTTGCTATATGCAGATGATCCACTTTTGATTATACAGCAACCCAACTGCTTGTTCCTTAGAATATTGCAGATGCTACATATCTAAAGTGATGCTTCTGGTCTCAAAGTAAATTTTGGGAAAAGCCACATATATGCTCATATTGGGCAGAGAAAATTCAATATTCCCAATTGACGATCGCCAAGACCCACTAAGTACCCGGGTCTGATGGTCTCTAGTGACACCATGTTAAGCCGAAATCTCAAGATCCACACTCTACTCAATAAAATTAAAGCAAGAAACGGAGGGATGGGTGACATTTTTGTTACTGCAAATCATATACATCATGCAGAAGGACCCATTGTCTCCTCCTTCACAGTTCTTCCAATCCATACATTCTTGGCTTGTGAACTTCCATTGGAAGGGTGAAGTGCCAAGGATTTTCTTCATTAAGTGTTTTTAAGCCCCTTTGGATAGTGGATTGGGGTTCCCCAATATTCATCTGGATTACTAGGTGTCCCAACTAAGTCCACTAAATAGACTGGCTCTTCTGTGACAGAGGAGACATGGCAGTGTCGCTACATCTGGACATACTAAAGCTATTTGATAAGTACTCCCTGCTGGAAAGTGGCCTGGTACGTCACACAGGGTCTCCAAATGCCATAATCCCGAATTAATGTTGTAAAGCTGCCTTAAAACACATCAGATGGCAAGCTAAAGTATCCACTGAAACTCCCTTTTAGCACGGGGCACTACTCGCTCAGGTAACAAGGCTAAAAGGGTTTAACCCCTGGGACATCATTAGTATCTTGAAGTTTGGAGATGTGTGGAGAATTAGTTATGTCAAATCATTTAGCAGTTGGCTGACTAATTTGTCCTTCACAAAGCCCAATTCTTCTGCTACCTCCCAATTGGACATGCCTTAGAGTGTTTTGGATACTTGCTTGTGGTGGCCCCAGAATTTCATCCCCTTGAAGCAATTACTATGGATCAGCTTGGGAGAAAGGGTCATTGATGCTCAACACCACTGACTCCTTCTTGAGCTTCAGGATGAAGTACAACCTAGAACTCTGGGAGCAAGAGGAGGAGGAATAGACTTGAGGCAAAAATGGTGCCTAGAGGGTTAGCTGTCTCAGCACACATTACACTGATGCAATTTAATTTTCCACACAGAGTTAATTACCACCTCTCCAAACTGTGGCATATGGGACGGGTTACCCTCCTAATGTATATAAGTTGCCAGTGGTACATTCCTACATATTACATGGAGCCGTCCAGTAATGTCACAGTACTGGACACAGGTACACAGATGCTTGGAGGGGGAAATTGGTCATGCATTTTTTTCTTTGACCATAAAATAGTATTTCTGGGGACAATGGATGGCAGGGAGGAGGGAATGGTTGTTGGTTAGGATAGATCTCCTGGTTGCAAAACGAGATATTGCAAGGGTGTGTGGGATGCCTCAACCCTCCCCCCACTAAAGGAGTGGTGGGGGATTTACAGGTGTACACTGACAGAAGACTATTTATAAGGCCAGAAGCTCCCTGGTAAAATATCGGAACATCTGGTACCGCTGGAGGAAATATGGGAAGAGTGCCTGCATTTTGCAGGGGTCCACATTTCCTTGTGCATGACCATCAGGGTGGAAGTTCAGCGGGCAGCCGTACAATACTGGATCGGGAGGGAACATGTATGAGCTGTAAATGTGTCTGCTATAACATTGAGTACTTTGCCTATGTTGATGCCTTGCTTATGTTTGAAAACATAAATGAAAAGTTTTGTTAAAAAAAGATTTGTTAAAGCGGTCATAACATATTGAGCTGAAAACATGATGTACACATTTACATTTTAATTTGAAATAAAATCCCCAAAATACTGATAACTTTTTAAGTACATGATTACATTTCAATGTAGAAACGCAACAGGTTTAGTTGAGAAAGACACACAAAATGGAATTTATCTTACCTGTCCATTTCTGCTTCCAATTGGCAGTATGCTGCGTAAGCAACGATATTTTCTTGGCCGCACCTCTCAGTAGTTAGTGCACTGACATAGAGTACAAAGTCTGCATCTTGAATGCCTTCTCGGACTGGTAAACCAGCAGGTCCACATGACCACTCGTTTTCACTGCACACCATACATTGCTAAAACAGAGCAATTAAAAACAAGCAGTCAATTACTATTAGCCTGGAGCACAAAATTCATTCTACATACTTAATCCCAGCACCCTGATATACTTCTGTAAAAAAATTGTTGGCCAGAGATTTTCATTTTTGATTTGAGTTTTTGGATCATTAGAGAAGTAACTTAGCAGAATTTTTCTGGATGACATTTTTAAAACTAGCGGATATCTTGCAGTGATGTCATATTTCAGGAACCATGAGACCTATATACCTAATTTTGGTGCCAAAACATAGGTTTTGGGAATCAAGTAATCTTATAGAGACAGAAAATAACTCCTCAGAGCAACCCTTCCGCCATTTTCCAGACTGGCAGTTATAATAGAGGAAGAGACATATATAGAAATGAAAAAAAAATGTGTTTTTTAATCCTTTTATGTATACACCAAACAATGTTTGTGATCTGAATATGCAAAAAAAAAATGTTATCACTCCTGTTTATGACACATTTTCATAGTTCACTTTATTTATTTGTTTCACCAATCGCTTGTGGCACATTTGTAGAATGTTGAAAATTTGAGAAGAGCATATCGACAGGGATGTCTTCCTCTAGCACAGGTTTTTGCAAGTACATATAAGTTCTGTGGGTACAGGCTTTAGAAATGTTACAGGTTTTAGCACCCCATTAATACCTTCTCAACCAAATTCACACAGATCTTTCTCTACATATGCATGATACAAAACATTAACACATCTTCTGGTCAAGTAGAATGTTCTTTTAATGTGTCCACGCACAGAATATGATGTCGGTGGAAGGTCACTTAGTAGAACTGATCTCTTGTACTCACTGCACCGAAGATTGTCATATGTGTGACAGTCGGAACTAATTTTCCACACACGCACAAGGTATTTTTTTGTGCTTTGTGTGCGTGGATCAGGAGCTTGAAGGTGATCCTTTTGGTGACGGGGAGCCAGTGCAGGCATCTCAGGTGGAGTGTGATGTGGCTGCGGCGGGGGACGTCGAGGATGAGTCGGGCTGAGGCGTTCTGGATGCGTTGGAGTCGTCTCTGGAGCTTGTTTGTAGTTCCTGAGTAGAGGGCGTTCCCGTAGTCGAGTCTGTTGGTGATGAGGGCCTGGGTAACGGTTTTTCTCGTGTCGAGGGGGATCCATTTGAAGATCCTGCGGAGCATACGGAGGGTGTTGAAGCAGGACGCGGAGACGGCGTTGACTTGCCTGGTCATGGAGAGAGTGGAGGCGAGGATGACCCCCAGGTTGCGTGCGTGGTCCGTGGGTTCCGGGGCTGTGCCTAGTGACGTGGGCCACCAAGAGTCGTCCCAGGCTGATGGGGTGGGTCCGAGAATGAGGTCCTCTGTCTTGTCTGAGTTCAGCTTCAGTCTGCTGTCCTTCATCCAGTCGGCTACGGCCTTCATTCCTCTGTGGAGGTTAGCTTTGGCGGTGTGGGGATCTTCTGTGGGGGATATGATCAGCTAGGTGTCGTCGGCGTAGGAGATGATATTGGGTTGTCGTGCGACGTGGGCTAGGGGGGCCATGTAGATATTGAACAGCGTCGGGCTGAGGGAGGATCCCTGTGGGACGCCGCAGATGATCTTGGTGGTTTTGGAGCGGAAGGGTGGGAGGCGGACGCTCTGGGTTCTGCCGGAGAGGAAGGATGTGGTCCAGGCCAGGGCCTTCTCTTGGATACCGGCGTCATGGAGGCGTGATGATAGGGTGCGGTGGCAGACCGTGTCAAAGGCTGCTGATAGGTCCAGGAGGATGAGGGCGGCTGTTTCTCCTTTGTCCATCAGGGTCCGAATGTCGTCAGTGGCGGCGATGAGGGCGGTCTCGGTGCTGTGGTTGCTGCGAAAACCGGATTGGGAAGGGTCCAGGATGTTGTTAACTTCGAGGTAGCGGGTCAGCTGTTTGTTGACAATGTTCTCGGTCACTTTTGCCGGGAAAGGGAGCAGGGAGATGCGCCAGAAGTTCTTGAGGTCCTTGGGATTCTCCTTGGGCTTCTTCAGAAGGGCGTTGATCTCGGCGTGCTTCCAGCTTTCTGGGAAGGATGCTGTCTCGAAGAAACAGTTGATTGTTTTCCGGAGGTGGGGCGCGATGGTTGCGCTGGCTTTGTTGAAGACGTGGTGAGGGCAGTGGTCCGATGGGGATCCGGAGTGGATGGATTTCATGGTTTTGATGGTGTCTTCGTCGCTGACGCTGGACCAGACGGTCAGACGACTGGTGCGAGTGGTAGTCGCAGGGGTGGTGGACTCGGTGGTGGGTGCGTGGGGGGTCGGAGTTGAAGCTGTCGTGGATGTCGGTGATCTTGCGGTGGAAGAAGGTGGCCAGGGAGTCGCACAGGTCTTGAGATGGCGAGATGTCGTTGGTGTTGGAGCTGGGGTTGGAGAGTTCTTTCACAATGCTGAAGAGCTCTTTGGTGTTGTGTGCGTTGTTGTCTAGGCGGTCCTTGAAGGCGGTCTTCTTAGCGGTCCTGATGAGTTGGTGGTGTCTGCGGGTGGCGCTCTTGAGGGCTGTGTGGTTGTCTGGTGTTCGGTCGTGGAGCCATTTCTTCTCCAGCTTCCGACAGGTGTGCTTGGAGATCCGGAGGTACTCGGTGAACCAGGCGGCTTTCTTGTTGGTGTGGTTGGTTGTAGAGGTCTTGAGAGGGGCGAGGGTGTTGGCGCAGTCGTTGATCCACTGTGTGAGGTTGGTTGCGGCGGTGTCTGGGTCGGTGGGGGTCGGTGGGTGGTCTCAGGGCGAGGGCGGTAGTCAGTTGGTCCTCGGTGACCTTGCCCCAGCAGCGGCGTGGTAGCTGTTGGATGCGGTGGTGTGTGGTGGGTTTTCTGAAGGTGATGTGGACGCATCTGTGGTCGGTCCAGTGTGGTTCGGTGGTGTGGTTGAAGGAGACGTGGGGGCTTGCGGAGAAGATGGGGTCGAGCGTGTGCCAGCGGCGTGAGTTGGTGTCGTTACGAGCTGTTTGAGTCCGAGGTTGGCGAGGTTGTCGATCAGGGCGGTGGAGTTGGCGTCGTTGTTGTTCTCGAGGTGGAAGTTCAGGTCCCCGAGGAGGATGTAGTCCGTGGAAGCGAGGGCGTGGGTGCTGATGAGGTCGGCGATGGTGTCACTGAACTGTGGGCGGGGTCCGGGAGGTCTGTAGATGAGAGGTCCTCTGAGGGTGGTGTTGGGGTCGGTGTGGATCTGGAAGAGCATGTGCTCGGCGGTGGTGAGGGTGTCATCTGTGTTCGTTGAGATTTTGATGGAGTTTTTGTGGATGATGGCGATTCCTCCTCCCACTCCGTTGGTGCGGTCTCTGCGGGAGATCTTGTAGCCCTGTGGGATGGCTATGGCGATCTCTGGTGCTGAGGTGGCGTTCAGCCAGGTCTCCGTCAGGAAGGCGACGTCGGGGCGGTGGAGTCTAGGATGTCCCAGAGTTCGATGGCGTGCTTGCGAGCGGAGCGGGTGTTGAGGAGGATGCAGCGGAGGTGGTTGGGTTCTCTGGCTGGTGGTGTGGAGGGTTGGATGCTGGTGAATCTGCAGTTCCGGCAGGTGAAAGGCCCCTGGGTGCGTTTCGGGGTGGCCCCGGAAGCAGGGGTGGTCTTGTCTGGTGTTGAGTGCGTGGAGGGTGCTTGCGTCGTAAAGCAGTCTGGCGTTGCGAGGGGTGCGGGGTCCAGGGGTTCTGGCGCTGGGTGCGGTCCAGGCGCGGACGGGCGCAGACGGGCTTGCCTTAGGCACGCCTTTGTGGCCTCCATATGAGGGCAGAGGGAGGGAGGAGCAGCTGGGAGGTGGAAGCGGGGCGGCCAATGGGAGTGAAGGGGGCAGGCCGCAGGGGCTCAGCGGCGGGGGAAAATCCGGGGAAAACCCAGGGACAAAACGGCGGGAAAAGACAGCGGGAGAGGGACAACAGAGCACCGGGGCACCAGAAAGCAAAAACACAGGGGCACAGAATGAAAAAACAAAGTGGCACAGAAAGCCAAGCGCATGGGGTACAGAATAAAAAAGGGAGCGAGCAGTCAGACGGCAAAAGCGGCAACGGAGGTTCAACCCACAGGGGGCTGCGTGGCGGATGGGGGGAGCGACCTGCCTGGTGACAGGGTCAAAGGTCCATTATCATTCTTTAGTCCACTCTGCCACCCCAGTTCAGGCATGGCCACCAGAGGCACACAAAGTGAGGGTCCGTAACCGACATCAATTTGTGACAGGTGTCACAAGCCTCAAAGCCGGTCCGACGTGACATCCCTCATGCACCAGGAGTCAACACAACTTAAACAGTAGTCAGCAAAAGTAAAAAAATAGTTAGTCAAAAAGAGACTAAGGGTACCGCTCTCTCTGGATCTGCGCTGGCTGGCACGGCGCGTGAGGGCGGCATCTTAAGTTGAAACCGTGACATCATCCCGGCGATCACGACAAATGCGGAGTCGACTGACGCCCCCTACCAACGTGCAGGGGTACTGCTACGTAAAACATTCTCTGGATCCAGTCTGACGCCTGGGGGCAATTCTAAGGTAAGGAATCTATAACTAATAGTTTCTTTCAGATATCAAGTTGCACAGGTATAGGTGTCGTATTATTGATGCAGGCAAGGTCAATTGTTCCACTTGTAGACATTTGTCTGATTCTCTCACATTCTTTGACAGATAGTTCAATATAACTGTCAAAGACAATGTGCAGTTCTTGCAAGGTGCAAACTGACTTTCATATCTGAAGATCAGTCTGAATGAACTCTCCGAAGTTTTGCATGGATGAAACCTTGACCATTCGCAATTGTGACGTAGTCTAAAACAGCAGCAGTTTTCAATTAGGATCCCTTTTGTAATTCAAATTCTTTAGGTGAAAGTCTGTTTTCGAGTTCTTGAACAAGTTTGAGCTTTACTGGTTTGGTTGCAGCATCTCCATCAAATAATGGGTTTGTTGGAAGAAGATCATGCAACAGAATGTCCTCGATAAACTCACCCCTTTCTTTTGCTACATCCATCTCTCTATGTGCTTGAGAAATTCTTGCTAACTCTTACTATGGAAATTAAAGCAGGGAAGTTTAGCTTTAGTGATTATGTCAACCTAGTTTTTCTCTTTCAATACAAATCTCTCCTGATTCAGTTCTCAGTATACTTTCGATCCATGTTCCAGGACATCCAATAGACGTGTCTTTATATGGTCATCCACATATCATTCGGTCACGAAGTGTTGTAGTCGAACAGACTCAGTCATTTCAAAGGGGTGTCTTTACTGCTGCATGAAATGATGAAGGCTGTCAACATATTTATTAAAACGTTCCCCTCTCTCTCCCACAAGTTTCTAGTGAGAAACAGTTACACTATGGTCCATTAATTTTGAATTTGTCATCTCTCTGAAAAAATTGCAAATAAAAAGGACTTTTTGGTAAACTAGCTGTCATCGAGCAACATATTCACTTTTACGTGTCTGACCAACAATTCCCTTGCAGCTTTTCTGTGATCTATGGATCATCTGTTCCAATTTCATATCTAGAGCCACAGCATTGATCCTTCCCTCTGTCTTTCACCACAAAATGTCTTTGGATGAATGTCTGTACACTCCTAACTTCTCATTAATAAGTCACAAAAAATTATCAGACAATCCAAACCTCAACTCTGATCGTATCAAGCTCTGACAAGGAATGATTTGAGATATGAAAATAGTTATTTCCTACAAGTACAGGTCACTTCTAGGCAGTTCCTTTATCTCAAGCCTGGCGAACCTGGATGTACATCGTTCAGATTGGTATTACGGGGTATCATTGGAATTAAGTGATTGGCTGGTTTCTTTTTTCAAAGTGTCTAAGGGCGGATCTTGGTGTATGGGTTAATCAGTCACAATGGTGAAGGATATCCTGTCTGCCGAAATACAAATCCCAGTATATCCTACCCTACCCAGGACCTATGTCATTGTGAAATCGACAATAAGACTGTTAAGGAGCAAGCTTGAGTTTTGCTGAAACTCCTTGCAGACTTGAGCATCAACAACAGCACAACTTTCCAGGAAATATATTTTATGTATGCTTTATAAATAGGCTTAAGCGGGCTTATCAAATGAGTGAACACTGTCTTTTAGTTACTATGAGAATGGCAAGTATCTCAGTGGAGGGATAGCCCTAAAAAGGGCTTGCCAAATTATTTTATCATGCTGTTATACAATAGTGATCACGTGTAAGAGGTGTGTCTAAAGTGATAGTAGAACTGGTATTAATTAACTATGCTGAACCAACCTTTCATAAACCATTTGTAGTGGTTTGGTCTGATCATGTGATCATCCCCTTAAACATCTGTATCCGCAAACTACATAAACCATCTTAGCCCAGGAAAGAACCATTCACAAAACTATTCTTCAAACTTGTCACCAATTAGATTTATGCACAGACTACACCTGAAGTTACAACAAACATGCTAAGAGGAAATCCCATCAACGTGCCTTTCTTGCAATATGATGAGGCTATCAAACAAAAGCCAACAAACAGAAATCGAAAATCGGGGTGCCAAATATCAAGGCTGTGTTATCTTAATTTCACCTCATGCCACTTTAATCCACCTTTCGTCACTTCCTTTCTCTTTATCACACACTTGCAGGTTCTTTTTCATCTGTGCTTTCTCCTTTAGTCACTGTTTTTCCATTTTTCTCTTCTTCCTTTTGTGTTTGCAAAAAATAAGGCCCAATGCCCAAAAATGAGTATCGGAGGGTTCAAATTAAACACTGGCTAAAAGAAAAAGTCAAATCATAAAAAGAGGGAAATAGTTGTAAAATGTACTTTGATATATGCATGTTGCAACACAGACCGCACCAAAAAGAGTAAGTACAGCAGGATTTCAAAGGGTAAAGCAGAGAGTGGATCAAAACATCACGCACAAAAACGCTTCCAATTTGACGCTGGGTTGTGAGGTAATATCTGGCTATTGCAGCGAGATAGAAGGTTTGCAGTTGGTGTCAGATGTGCGGTAATTCAGAGTGAAGAAGAATTTCTGTTAACTAGCAATGCCTGGAACATTCTGGTTTAACAACAGTCAGACAGCATGGCTCTCTCTTCATCTTGCTCAGCAGTGTCAGGATGAGGGGGAAGTGGAAGACAATCCTTTGCAAAGAACCCTAACCGCGAGATTGAAACGCATTTCCTACAACCCCAGCAACGCATTCCTGCTGAAGTAAAACTGACATCTGCTGTTGATGGTGGTGATCAGGGTCAGTTTGCCCAGAGTCAGCCTCACTCCTAAGGGATCAACAATAGGGATTGATTGATGGTTTTGTGTAGTAGGTCTCTAGAATTATAGAGTAAGCAATCTTAGTCCTTACTGGGGACTGGAAATTCAAATTATGTTGCTCTCTCAATTAAAGATGAAAACATGCAGTGTCGTCAGTTTGTCAACTGGCAGGAGGCGAGATGGACGCTCTCCTGGTTGGAGCTATAAAGTCACCCTCTTCATGTCCTTTTTTCTCTTCTTGATATACACCGACCGTCACATCCTTCCTATAAAAAGGAAGCAGATGTACAGTGCATTGGAGGTTAGCATAGACTCTGTTGCAGTGGGTGAGAAGGGTTCAACAGCTGCTGAGGCTCATGAGGTCGATGTGATGGCAACTGCAGTTGTGACTGATGAGCTTGCCTTGGTAAAGCCAGCCAAAGTAACTTAGGTTACCATTGTTGAAATCGAGATTATACAAGTAGTTATTAAATAGGTGGACCCTTTGTCTGGTCTGGAAACCTCGTATAAAAGTCTGCCAACAACTGTTGAAGATCTTGAAGCATAGCTGTAGGAATATCTACCATGGACTGATTGCAATACTGCTCTTCTTCAAGGTTGTGATCATAATGATACTGTTACAGGGATTCTGCTCATGCACAGAACAATGCGCAGGAAACCAGGACCTCAAAAAATATCCGGCTGATGATGGAAGTCATCCAGGTTAATCCATTAAGGTGTATGAGCAGTATGTTGCAACAGCCTCCAAGAGGAAGTCATTGATATCGTCAGAAAAGAGAGCAGCCATCCATTCCAGCAAAGAGAATGAACATACATGTTCAGCAACAATGGGAGCTCCTAGCACCATCAGTGGACAATTTGCGTGTAACTCAAGAACACTTTGTTGTAGGAAATCATGTGCAGCTGCACAGACATCCCATTCCGCTAAAACTCCAAGCGCAGCCGCACAGGCCATAATCCCAACACCAGAACATTCCAGCTCATGCGCCACTAGAGGACTCATTAGCAGGTCATAATCCAGGGCAGGAGACACCGTATTGGAGAGGCAAAGATCCAATGCCCATTAAAACGAACATTCCAGGCAGTGAAAGACTGGTTGCACGCAAGCGAAATAACCAAAACGAAAAGATAATCCATAAGCCACGCTCAGAGTGGCCAGTGGCAAAGTACCGTAGCATTCAAGCATATGACTACGAAGCAGCAGCAGCAGCCGGTCCTGGCTCTTTGGTGCCACAGGAAGAGCATCCATTTTGGAGCAAGCAAATTAACAGCAGAATTCCAGCGGCTAGTGCAAGTAATAGTGGTAAGACACCGAAGAAGCTGGAAAAAATAGAATGGATAAATGCTGGGATCACACCAAATATAGTTTGAAAAGGGGTCACAAGGCCAGATCCCACAACTTGAAAAAAGTGGGTAATGCCTGTAGTGTTAGAAGCATTGAAGATAGTGTGAATCAACGCACCGAAATGTAGTGGGAGATCAGTATTAAGAAGCGCATGTACCTATGTATAGGTGTTAGCCACGTGAAGGACGAAGGTCTCACGGGCAGATGTGAGAGCAACTTCTTTTTGGGACAATAATGCTCTTATTCTGCTAAATTTGTTGAACTCTGCCTTCAAGGTCGGAATGGAAGGCCAAATCGAGATGTCGAGCCTCCCATGTGGGGGTGGAAAAAGCATATTTTTACAGCAAACCACACGCTGCGAGACTGTTACAATGTAAGGAATGCCAGCAAGCATGCCGCAGCAATCTTCATTATTTAAAAGCAATTCGCTACCGTTTGCTAGCAGGGTAAACGTAGGTGTGATAGCTGGTACTGGATGACCCTTCAAAATACACGCCAAATTTGGTGCTTTTAATTAACATAAACCATGCAACTGTACATTCTTACACACAAGAGAATGATCAGGCGAGGAATCACAGTGAGGTACACCTCTCTGTCATCCTGTAAGCATCTGTATGCCAATGGTAAAGACCACACCTAGTGAAAAAATGCACTACCTAAAGGTTCATAGCGGCCCAAGGGATAATGTTACATACATGAACTAAATTTAAACAAGGAAAATGGCAGAGTTATTACCCAATGGATGAGCCACACTGCTGAATTACTTTCAGCAACAGAAAAAGGTAAAGGTTCTAATTTTTCAATATGTAACAAAGTGTATGTGGAATCCTTCATGGACATAAACTGTTGTTTATCTGTCAAGTTAAATGCCGTAAATTTGACATAAGTTTCCTACTGAATAGGTAGTAACCGAAGGGGAGTCTGAAAAACGCAGATCAGGTCTATCCTGAGTGTATTCTGGGGCCTTGTCTAGGAAACGGCGTTGGCAAGAATCTGAACTTATTTGCCAAACCAACCAACTCTGTGGGTCCAGGCTAGAAATATTAAAAGTATAATTGGTAAGCAACAACTGCAAATCATCAACGGCCAAATCTGTATGATTATTCCAGTTCTCATAATCGGCCAGTGCAGGTATTTTAGGTGCATTCATTTGTTTTGCAGTGGACAAACCCAAACAGGTTGTTTGATAAATCGAACTATTCAAGAATAAGATTTGTATTGGGATAAGACACACACGATGCAAAGCTTCAGAGCCCTGTACCTACCAGAACTTATAGCCCCAAACAGACATAAGATCTGCTGTATCCTTCCACAGCTCATAGCCACTCACTGCCAGTTGATCAATAAAGAATTTAGAATACACTAATTCAGTGTGGGTGAGCATGACTTTAGAATTGGGTGTAGTATTCAATTTCAAATAAAATGAATCCGGATTGGATTTATTAAAATCAGTTCAATATACACATTTTTTCAAAAGCGTTTTCGAACTGCCTTCAATGGGAGCTGGGCAATATTCCCATTGTGTGTAATTAAAAACATTTCTAAATGTATTAGCTTTATGCAGGTAATGATGGCCATAATGCTGGTAACAAAATAAATCAGCATAATTTGCAGTATTTAAATACAAATCCTCAGCATCAAATGCAGCATAATACTTCAAATCAGAAAATAAAGATTGAACGGCCTGTACGTCCCAATCAGAGCGTATGTTATGTTTCACTACATCTCCCATAGAAACGCGAAGTACATTGGGAACATTAACCACCTCTGTGGGGCCATGAATTTGGAAGTTTACTGCATCCCAAACTATTCCATCCGCAACTGGCCAGACAGAGATGTTCACAAAAGTCTGGTCCCTTTTCATGATGTGTGATGAGGAGTGCGGTGCCAAAGTTCCATCAATTACTTTTATTGCAGAACGTTAAGTGAGGTAGTGACCATTTATTAAAAGGAAGAAAAATGTCACAAATCCAATCGACATGAACAAAAAAATGGCGATGAACACCAACCAAATGTATGTCCAAGGAGGACCTACATAATTTCTTTTAAACCAGATGACAAAAACATAAAGTTTGGATGGGGGACTCGATGTGGAGTTAGAGTCAAAAGAAAAACGTGACTGTTTTAGTGTGTTGTCTTGTAAACCAGGCAATGTCTCTGTAGCGGGATACGCATATTCAGTTTCTTCATGAAGACTGCAAGCCAGAGGAGTTAGCAAAGGATCAGTAACAGCGGTCATCACTATAGCAGTGTCAGGCCTGATGTTGTCGGAACTGGCCAAGACTGTATTCCTGGATATTGTTGGACAGGAAGCAGCAGGTGTCATACAATGTAGAATCGGCCAGGCATTGTAGTTTGACATTGTCCACTGAGATGCATCTGTTATCTGTTAGCTCTTACCACATACCACATGTCCCATAATGCATTAGGGGCAGCATGATTGTGTACTTTCCCACAATACACTGGGAAGCAGCAGCTGACTGGAGCCAGCTTATAAGCAAGCAGTAACAACTCCCAGGTGCTTGGCTTTGTTGTTTGGTGCTTGAGCCACGCCTTGATCCTGTAGCTGGTGAAGTGGATGTTCGTTGCACTTCCTCGTGACATTCGTTTTGAACTGGGTTATCTGGACCTTCAGTTGTCGAGTACAAGGACCCTTTTTGTTTATACCTTGGGACCCGGTATAAGAGACTGGTTTAGAAGCGCTGGTCGCGATATTGGATTCTTCTTTTTCCTTTTTTTATCCCATTTAAATTGTGAACTTTATTGTTACCGCTAGTGCGAAGTAGCGCTGAACGCTACGGTATAGTTGCCCCACCTCATGCCTGTAAGGAGGGCGCTCGGACGCAAGGACCCGTAGGGACTGCCTGTCTCCTGCCTGTAAGGAGACGCTCTCGGAAGCAGAGACCCTTGACCCGTGCTGTCTATCGTCCCGCGCTGGGTTGCGCTACCAGGAGAGACAGCCCGGGGGAGTCCGGAGTTTTTGTTTATTGATTGCTTTGGGTGCCAAAGGAGAACGCTACTGACACAGTTCACATGTCTGTTCCTCACGCGCTAGGAAGCGCCTTCAACTGACTTGCTCTCAGCTAAACCGCAAGTATACTCCAAGTGCTGGGGGATCGTTTTGTGTGCATTTTGAACCTCGCTAATATAGGTCCAAGTCAGTGGAGTACTGGGACTGTTTAATATGGTGGATCCTTCTTTTCGTTTTTTGGTTGTCCATAGTTCCTGAACATAAGGATATTTAACAAGACAGTTCAGTTACCCTTGTACAACATACGGTGCAAACTACCTATTGGTCAAAGGGAGAAAAGTTATGTTGTGACAATCCTATTCTCTGAATCTCCCTCGAGAGAATATGTGTAAGTGATAAAGTACACACGATTGCATTATTAGAGAGATTACCTGCTAGAAAGTGTTATAGTGTTAATCTATACCCTGTATGTGTTTTGTTTCTTACTACAGGTTATCGCATTCCATTGCCGATCTACACCACAGAAGCCACTCGAGCCTTCCTGGTGGCTCATTCCGGTCTTCCCATTTCTCTGATATTACGTACCTCTTTAGCTGTTCCCTCAGCTGGGGTGCGTGGTCTCTGGGGAAAGGGGAGACATCATCTTCGCTCCCGTGGATGCTGGCCTGCTCTGTTCTGAGACCCTCACAGTCCTCACAGAAAAGCCAAGCCCACGTTTATACTATCCCCTGAGCGAAGATGGATGAGGCAGCATCTCTAGATGCCTCTCAAACTTCCCTGACTGAGTTAATGACAGTAGTCTCTAATTTACAAGCTGAGATCAGCATCTTGCGAGGCGAAAATCACCGCCTCGTAACTGAACTGGGGGTGATGAAAACTCAGAGACAGATGGACGCAGTAAACCCTGACACTATTCCCAAGGTAAAAAAGAATCCCATCCACCCCGCTCACTTCCAGCTCCACTCTTCCACCTCTGTTTCTAGTAGTGGGACACCTGCCACAACCCCGGTTAATGTCACGGTGGTATCCCCATCCCCCACGCCTTTAGCAATGCCGGAACGGTTCAATAGGGATAGTAGCAAGTACGGGGTGTTTATGAACCAGTGCCATCTTCAATTCCTGTGTCGCCCCGCTTCCTTTCCCGACGACGCCGCCAAAGTGGCGTTCATCATTTCATACCTTAGTGGCAATGCTGCGTTATGGGCAGTGCACTTGGTGGACACTGATGATCCCATACTCTATGACCTCCATAGATTTAAAGAGAAGATGAGAAGTCTCTTTGATCGTCACTCGTATATGCAGGCAAGCGATAATGAATTGCTAAATCTCAAACAAGGTTCCAAAGATCTGTTGACATATATCACCACATTCAATCGCTTAGTAACAGAAACACAATGGCCTGAGGAAAAGAGAACGTCCTTGTTTTACCGAGGCCTCAAGGACGACTTGAAAGACATCTTGTCCCAAATAGTCGATCCCCCTGAGGATTGTTCCTCTTTTATTGATCTGGTGGTAAAACTTGATCACAGATTGTCAGAGAGGAAAGGTGAGAAAACCAAGGGAGACTATACGCGTCTTTTTCTCAGTAAAAACGAGAAGAAAGACATAAAAGAAACCATCGAACCTATGCAGATAGGAGGGATTCGATGCCCTCTTTCTATGGAGGAACGTGACAGACGTAGACGATTAAATTTATGTTTATATTGTGGAAAGAGCGGTCATTTTGCTAAAGAATGCTTGGTGAAACCTAAGTTGCCCGGAAAGATTGTGACCCCCAGAAGTGCAGCCGTGTCCCAGTCGGAAAACTAACTGACTTGAACGGTTCTGAGATCGCTAGTTCAAGTCCTTCCCAAGTAAAGGTCTCACATTATTTGGCTAATACAGTAGCTATTGTCCCTAAACATTTTACCATTCCTGTGGTAGTGGTTTTAGCCTCACAGATAAGAAAGGCCTTGGCCATTATGATTGACTCCGGAGCTACGGGCAATTTTCTTGACATCTCTTTGGCAAAATCATTAGGGATTGAATTCATCCCTAAAGCTCAACCCGAAAAAGTACGAGCCGTAGATGTACGGAACTATCGTCTGGTTCGATTATGTATGAAACTCCTGGCCTTTTGGTAATATGTGATAACGGCCATACAGAAGTCCTTTCTTTTGATTTGATTGATGCTCCTAACTTTGGTGCAATCTTGGGAGTTCCATGGTTACAAGTGCATAACCCTCTCATTGATTGGACAGCCAGAACAGTCACACTACGATCTTCTTATTGTTTGACTCATTGCTATAGAGATGTGGCAAGTTGGCACAATCCGATCTGTTGTGCTATATCTTCCCCTGAACAAGTAGGATTGCCTCCAGAATATGTAGAGTTTGCAAGAGTTTTTGATGAGGTACAAGCGGTATCCTTACCTCCGCATAGATCCTACGACTGTAGGATCGATTTGATCCCAGGGGCACAACTCCCGGTCAGTCGAGTGTATGCACTGACAGAACCAGAAACCGCTTATCTGTCTGAATACTTACAGGATATGTTGCAAAAAGGTTTCATCAGACACTCCACCTCCCCTGTTTCTTCCCCCATTTTTTTTATCCCGAAACGTGAAGGGGGTTTGAGAGCCTGTTTGGACTACAGAGCTCTGAACAAGGTTACCATTAAAAACAAATACCCTCTTCCCCTCATCTCTTCCCTCTTGGATCAGGTGAGAAAAGCTAAGATTTTCACCAAATTAGATCTACGGGGGGCTTACCATTTGATCCGGGTTAAGGAAGGAGATGAGTGGAAGACGGCCTTCCGCACAAAGTTGGGACTCTTCGAATATTGTGTGATGCCGTTTGGGCTCTGCAATGCCCCTGCAGCTTTTCAGTTTTTTGTCAACGATATTTTAAGAGAATATTTGGATGTTTTTGTTATCGTTTACATTGATGACATTTTGATTTATTCCCAGAACACTCAAGATCATGTGACTCATGTGAGGTTAATTTTGCAGCATCTGCAAGACAACCATCTTTTTGCAAAAGCAGATAAATGCTTCCTTCATGTTGAAAAGGTGGATTTCTTGGGGTTTGTGATTTCCCCAGAAGGGATGCATATGGACCCCAAGAAGGTTACCGCCATCACCAATTGGAAAAGTCCCAAGACAATAATAGAGGTACAATAGTTTCTGGGCTTTGCCAATTTTTATAGGCGGTTTATTGATCACTTTTCCCAAGTCGTAGCCCCTATAACACGACTGTTGAAGAAAGGAGTAATCTTTGAGTGGACTGAGGCATCGGAAGAAGCCTTTTGTCACCTAAAGAATAAATTCATTTCAGCGCCCATAATACGACATGCAGATGAAACACAACCGTATTATGTGGAGGCTGATGCCTCCCAGTTTGCAGTAGGAGGGGTCTTGTCACAGCGAGATCCTCAAACAGGTACTCTCCATCCCGTAGCCTACTTTTCAAAAACCTTATCCCAGGCCGAGCAAAACTACACCATCGGAGAACGAGAACTGTTGGCCATTAAGATGGCCTTTCAGGAATGGAGACACTACCTGTTGGGGTCACCACATACCATCACCATCTACTCTGACCATAGAAACCTTCAATTTTATAGATCAGCAAGAGCACTTACACCTCGCCAGATGAGATGGGTTTCGTTCTTCTCTGAGTATGACTTTGTAATCACTTTCCGCCCAGGCTCTCAGCAAGGGAAAGCAGATGCATTGTCACGCTTAGGCAAAGAACAGAAACAAGTAGATGAAGAACCCCTATCCATCATCCCTGCACATAAGATACTAGCGGCCATGAATAAGACGGAGTCTTTTATGGAACAAGTCTCTCGTGCCTATGCATCCATGGATAGGGAGCAATGGCTAGCTGAAACAGACAATACTATAACTAAGGACCTGTTTTTTCACCAGAATCGCCTGTTCATCCCCTCTCCCGAAACCCGCGCCATTATCATGAAGTGGTGTCATGCGTTACCTCTGGTTGGTCACCCTGGGGGGGAAAAAACCGTGTCCATTTGCAAAAGATGGTTTAAGTGGAAGAATATGAATCAAGATATTGAAGCATTTGTTAACGCCTGTGCCACTTGTGCTAGACAGAAAACATCACATTGTGCTTCAGCCGGCCTGATACAGCCTTTACCCGTTCCGGATACCCCTTGGTCGTCCATTAGCATGGACTTTATCACTGATTTACCATCAATTCAAGGGTTCACCACAATCCTGGTAGTAGTAGATATGCTGTCCAAAATGGCTCATTTCATCCCTCTCAAGAAAGTACCTACAGCAATAGGTGTCACAGACATCTTTATTTCCAATATAGTCCGATTACATGGATTACCGTCAGTCATTATTTCCAATAGAGGTCCCCAATTTGTGTCTAAATTCTGGCAGGGATTGTGCAAGGTTCTGCAAATTGATCACCGACTCTCTTCGGCATATCATCCCCAAACCGACGGTCAGACAGAGAGGACCAATCAGACCCTCGAACAATTTCTCCGGTGTTTGATAAGCTCTACTACCACTGACTGGCTCCGCGCATTGCCTTTGGCAGAGTTTGCTTACAATAATACCACGCATTCCGCCTCTAAGGTTTCTCCGTTTTACTTTATCACTGGTCACCACCCACGGTTTCTACCTCTGTCCCTCCCCTTCACGAACACTCCTGCAGTCACAGATCAGTATTCACATATCCAATCCATTTGGGAACAGGCTAAGATTCATTTAAATGAGGCCAAAAAGGCAATGAAGACACAAGCAGACAAACACAGGCGTCTCTCCCCCGAATATAGAGAAGGGGACCAAGTCTGGCTTTCCACAAAAAATCTCAGATTGCCCGGTCCAAGAAAATTGCACCCTCGATACATTGGACCTTTCCCCATTTCTAAGGTCCTCAATCCTGTTACTTTCAGATTAGATCTCTCCCCTGACCTACAAATACACCCTGTCTTTCATACTTCGTTACTCAAACCCTATCTTCCTCCCTCCTTCCCTGAGCCTCCACCCCCTCCCATTTCTATAGAGGGAGAACTAGAATACGAAGTAAAAGACATTCTTGATTCCCGCTTTCATAGAGGTCAGTTGCAATACCTCATTGATTGGACAGGATATGCCCCTGAAGACAGAACCTGGGAGCCCGCTCAAAATATCCATGCCCCTCGCTTGATCAAGAGGTTCCACACTAAAAACCCCGATAAACCTCGTCCTAAAAAGGAGCATTGGGGGGGTGTACTGTTAGCTCTTACCACATACCACATGTCCCATAATGCATTAGGGGCAGCATGATTGTGTACTTTCCCACAATACACTGGGAAGCAGCAGCTGACTGGAGCCAGCTTATAAGCAAGCAGTAACAACTCCCAGGTGCTTGGCTTTGTTGTTTGGTGCTTGAGCCACGCCTTGATCCTGTAGCTGGTGAAGTGGATGTTCGTTGCACTTCCTCGTGACATTCGTTTTGAACTGGGTTATCTGGACCTTCAGTTGTCGAGTACAAGGACCCTTTTTGTTTATACCTTGGGACCGGTATAAGAGACTGGTTTAGAAGCGCTGGTCGCGCTATTGGATTTTTCTTTTTCCTTTTTTTATCCCATTTAAATTGTGAACTTTATTGTTACCGCTAGCGCGAAGTAGCGCTGAACGCTACGGTATAGTTGCCCCACCTCATGCCTGTAAGGAGGGCGCTCGGACGCAAGGACCCGTAGGGACTGCCTGTCTCCTGCCTGTAAGGAGACGCTCTCGGAAGCAGAGACCCTTGACCCGTGCTGTCTATCGTCCCGCGCTGGGTTGCGCTACCAGGAGAGACAGCCCGGGGGAGTCCGGAGTTTTTGTTTATTGATTGCTTTGGGTGCCAAAGGAGAACGCTACTGACACAGTTCACGTGTCTGTTCCTCACGCGCTAGGAAGCGCCTTCAACTGACTTGCTCTCAGCTAAACCGCAAGTATACTCCAAGTGCTGGGGGATCGTTTCGTGTGCATTTTGAACCTCGCTCATATAGGTCCAAGTCAGTGGAGTACTGGGACTGTTTAATATGGTGGATCCTTCTTTTCGTTTTTTGGTTGTCCATAGTTCCTGAACATAAGGATATTTAACAAGACAGTTCAGTTACCCTTGTACAACATACGGTGCAAACTACCTATTGGTCAAAGGGAGAAAAGTTATGTTGTGACAATCCTATTCTCTGAATCTCCCTCGAGAGAATATGTGTAAGTGAGAAAGTACACACGATTGCATTATTAGAGAGATTACCTGCTAGAAAGTGTTATAGTGTTAATCTATACCCTGTATGTGTTTTGTTTCTTACTACAGGTTATCGCATTCCATTGCCCATCTACACCACAGAACCCACTCGAGCCTTCCTGGTGGCTCATTCCGGTCTTCCCATTTCTCTGATATTACGTACCTCTTTAGCTGTTCCCTCAGCTGGGGTGCGTGGTCTCTGGGGAAAGGGGAGACATCATCTTCGCTCCCGTGGATGCTGGCCTGCTCTGTTCTGAGACCCTCACAGTCCTCACATTATCTTTGCAACCAGGCGGCGGTGGTAAAATAACTGTACGAGTGCCCTTCACGCCAAGCACTGGGACAGATGCACGATAAGATGGGCCAAACTCTTTCTTGTTCTCCACCTTCTTACGGACCAGGCCTCTGATCTTGGGTAGCCAGCCAAGTACCGGAATCTGCAGCGCCGCTTCAATGGCGGAGGGTAAATATTCCTTTGCTAGACCGTCTCGAGTCTCTTGTAGCTTCTGTAACACATCAGAATGATTATCTACGTCAAAGGATGCGGCTGTCGCCGCCATGTCTAGACCATCAAGGTCCGGAACAAACATTTTCATTCCAAAGAGCATTTCGTATGGGGTCCGTCCACCCAGAAATCTTCTAGGGAGATTATTTAGAGCACGTTGTATACTATATAAATGGGCGAACCAGTTCCTGCCAGTACCTATAACTCTAGCTGTCAAAGATTGCTTTAAATCACGGTTCATTCGCTCCACAACTGAATTGCCCTAAGGCCTGTATGGAGACGAAAATTTGACTTGCACCCCCAAAGACCTCATGGTATCCTTGTACGCCTTAGAGGAGAATGCGGGACCCTGGTCAGAATGAAAGGTGCCACATTCAAAAATTCCCGCAAAGACACGCAAATCCCTGATGACATTTGTGTGTCAGAACTGCTTTGTGGCCAAACCCAAAGAAAATGTATGCACGAATCAACTGCAACCTAGATAAACTTATATGCAGTATCTGAAGAAAACGGACCACAGTGATCTAAATACACACAATTAAATGGTTTATTAGAAATGTACAGTTGTGTTTGTGGCGGGCGTGCTGCAGTTGAAGGTTTAATCTGCTGACAAATGTCACAAGAAAGCACATAATTACGGGTTTGTTTATATAACCCACGCCACCAGTAACGTTGCTGCAAGATAGAGACAGTCGCCGAAACGTCTGCATGAGCCGAGCCCATGCCTTCGTGCGTGGCTGTTATCAATGCTAGCATGCGGTCCTCGTTGGGAATCAACCGGTCACCAACGTCATTAATTCCCACATAGGGAACATTATAGGGACTTAAATGATAAGTGTATTTCAAAGGGAAACCCTGTGGGTACTTTCTTCCCTTCTCCGTAGCAGCTATAGCTGCCAAGATGTCATCATCAATCTTAGTCATGGATCTTGTAACTGAATATATGGCTACTGCGGTTTTAGCTGCTATATCAGCCAAACTGTTACCGACCGCGTGTACTCCTACACACTGGTGGCCAAGAGTATGAATTACTTGTGTGAGAGGCAGACGTTCTTTAAGGTCTGCGACTCGAACTCAAAGCATTTTATGCATAATTGCGCTGCCTTTAGAATCACAATAGTCATTCTGTGACCAAAAGAATAAGGTGTCATTAAGGACTGTACACAGTAGTAAGAGTCACTCACAATCAAGGTAGTCACAATAGGATCAACAAACTCCAGTGCTAGCACCAGAGCACGCAGCTCCGCTAACTGGGTGGTACAGTCGCCTAGTGCCTGCGTGTGCACTACACTGGACTTGAACTTGCCGTTCACTATGGTACCTGCCACTATAGTGCAGTCTGCCGAGTAAGAATGTTTTGATCCGGTCGCAGGTTGCGGAGAACCGTCAGTATTAATGATACAATGGTAGTCCTCGAGCGGGCGCATTGACGGAGGAGCAGGATGAACGAACAAGTTACTTACCTTCGGTAACGCTTTTTCTGGTGGATACAGTATCTGCCTGTGGATTCCTCACCTTGTGAATATCCCCTGCGCCAGCAACATTCGGAAACTTTTGTAGCAGTCCACGCCGATGAGGTCGAAGACGACGTCACAGAGACACGGCTCCACTCGCGACTCCGATGACGTCACCGGATCCATAAGAAGACCTCATCGGCATGATGATGTCAGTTCCGCCCTTTTCTCCGTGCCTTCGAGGCACATGGACGGACTGACAGCAATATATACACAGTATACACAGTACATAATATACAAAACAACACACACAGTGTGGAGATAATATAGGAAGGCACAATAAATAACACACTACCTTTGACAGTAACAAATAAATTTGGAAACCCCATCATTAGAATCGTAGGTATACAAGGGTGGACAACGGGGAGGCGGGTGGGTCAGTGAGGAATCCACAGGTATATACTGTATCCACCAGAAAAAGCGTTACCGAAGGTAAGTAACTTGTTCTTCTAATGGATACATCTGCCAGTGGATTCCTCACCTTGTGAAAAGATTCCCACAGCAGTCCCACTCCCGGAGGAGGGTGTCCACCCTTCTATACCAGAAAGTCCTGAAGGACGGAACGAGCAAAGTGTCCGTCCCTCCTCACCTCGGAGTCCAAGCAGTAATGCTTCGCGAAAGTGTGGAGGAAGGCCCAAGTTGCCACTCTACAAATGTCCTCCACAGGAACACCTCTAGACAAGGCAGACATAGAAGACTTTGCCCTAGTAGAATGAGCCCTTAAAACTTCTGGAGGTTCCTTACCGGCCAAAGAGTAACATATCTTGATGCACAAGACAATCCATCTGGAAAGAGTGTGCTTGTGCACCGCTCTGCCTTTTCTGCAGCCAACAAAGCCCACAAACAGCTGGTCGTCCACTCGAAAGTCCTTAGTCCTATCAAGGTAGAAGCTCACCGCCCTCTTAGGGTCCAAGCAGTGAAGCCGCTCCTCCTCCTTGGAAGGGTGAGGGGGAAGATAGAAGGTAGGAAGGGTAATGGACTGCCCCAGATGGAAAGGAGTTACCACCTTAGGCAGAAAAGCTGCCCTGGTCCTGAATACCATTCTTTTAGCATGAATGGTCACGAATGGGGGTTTTGAACTCAAAGCTTGAAGCTCACTTACCCTCCTTGCCGAGGTGATCGCAATGAGAAAAAACATTTTGAAAGACATCAGTCTCAAGGGACACTTGTGTAAGGGCTCGAAGAGAGAACCCACAGGTAAGTTAAGACAAGATTTAAGTCCCATTGAGGCACAATAAAAGGAGTAGGAGGAAACTTGTTAGTAAGGCCCTTCAGAAATCGTAAAACAATAGGTGATTTGAACAATGACGGCTGATCCGGCAAGCAAAGGAAAGCCGACAACGCCAAAAGATATCCCTTTACAGTGGCTACTGCAAAGCTTTGCTGAGCAAGAAAAAGGGCAAATTGAAGAATGTCTGATAAACGAGCCCTCAAAGGGACAATAGATTTATCTACGCACCCAAGAACAAATTTAGACCACCTATAGGAATAGATGGATTTGGTGGAATGACGTCTGGCAGACAAAATTACATCTACCACATCTGGCGGGAGAGAAAAAGAATTCAGGTTGCCCCGTTCAATCTCCAGGCATGAAGGTGTAAGCTCTGGGGGTGGGGGTGTAAAACCTGCCCCAGCGACTGCAAGAGAAGGTCTGCCCTGAGATGGAGACGGAGCAGAGGGCAAGAGGAGATGTGGAGAAGATCTGTATACCACACCCTTCTTGGCCAATCTGGGGCGATCAATATGACTTGAGCCCGGTCTTGGCAAATCTTCCTCAGAACTCGAGGAATCAAGGGTATGGGAGGAAACGCTTAAAGGAGTTAAGTGCCCCAACTCAACTGAAACGCGCCCCCCAATGCTCCCTACATCGGAGACTGGAGACTGCAGAATGAAGGGCAGTGAGTGTTCTCGTGAGTGGCAAACAGGTCTACCCGAGGAGTTCCCCACGTCCGGAAGACGTGATGAATCACCTCCGGATGGAGCCTCCACTCGTGGTTGGCGGAGAACTGCCGACTGAGACTGTCTGCACGCACGTTCAGAACTCCGGCCAGATGATTTGCCATCAGACAAATCTGATGATCCTGAACCCAGGACCAGAGACGCAGAGCCTCTCTGCAGAGACAATGCGACTCCACTCCTCCCTGCTTGTTGACATACCACATCGCGGTAGTGTTGTCCGTCAGGACCCGAACCGACTGACCGCGAAGGGAAGGGAGGAAGGCCTTGAGCACCAAACGTATTGCCCGCAATTCCAGAAGGTTGATGTGAAGCAACCTTTCCTCCAGGAACCAAAGACCCCTGATCTCCAGATCCCCCAGATGCGCACCCCACCCTAAAGTGGATGCATCTGTTATCACTTTGGCCACCGATGGAGGTAGATGAAAGGGCTTCCCTTGAGACAGATTGCCCTCCACACTCCACCAAGACAGATCCACTGCAGCTTCTCTGGAGATCCTCACAGACTCCCTGAGATCTCCCTTGTGCTGATACCACTGCCTGCGGAACCAATTATACATCAAAGGGTCCCTGTAATATTAATATCACGGGGAAATAGCAGGGAAAACACAGTAAATTAAACAACAACAAACCCCTTCAAGCAAAGATTTACAGCAGAAGGCTTATCCCACAAAACAGAAAACACTGTTATACAATACTTAGTGTTTATTATCAAAAATTTTTTTTTATATATATTTACTTTCCTATTAGAATCAATCTTTATATTTTTATCGTACAAATCATTACAAATGAGCTCTTCATCCAGTTTAAGAAGAGTCTCTAACATTGACGAAGCAATACATTTAGTCACAGTACATAAATCAATAATTCAAACATACACGTGAAGAACATTTAGAAATAATACATAGAAAAGGACAAAAAACAATGAGAACACACAATAATATACATTAAAAGTAAAATGTAAAACACAAATGCGCCGACGAGCGTTTCGGATTGTCATGTACCATCCTTCTTCAGGGCCCTGATGTTGTTTTCAAAACGACAGAAAATCCAAACCTAACTAGTACAATGGATCAATATATCCGATTATTATTTTTTTCAACGGATTTCTTGATGCTTCGTCAGTATCATTTCTCAATAAGATTTATGAAGTCCCTGAAAATAATCCAGAGATAAGGAGTATCCGGCTGCTAGAATGATAAACAGTCAAGAACTAGTTGAGATGATATTAATGCATCTCCATATAGGAAAATCTCTCAAAATTAGGATAGTGTCTTTTAAATACAACAGTCCATGTTTATCAGAAGTTCATATTTGTTAACTTGAATTTTAGTGGGTCTCTCCAATTATACCACTATCGCTATAAGACACGTTTTCCCAAATTTCCTTTCGCACTATATCCTATGGCCAAAGTCAATAGAATTTGGTCGAGGGGAGTTCCCTCACAGGTTCTGAGTCACCAAGTCTCTTCAAAACATAAAGTCTCCCAGGTGGTATGTCCTAGGAACAAACTCGCATTATAATGTCAGCGTTTCAATCAGGAGAACGAAACGCAAGTCACCTGATTTGTTTCCGAATATTGCGGTCCGCTACGGTAGCTACTAACGTGACGCAATGCAGTAGCAGTCTTGGGTATGTGGAGATTTTCAAGAAACCGAAGAAGAGATTTTCCTATATGGAGATGCATTAATATCATCTCAACTAGTTCTTGACTGTTTATCATTCTAGCAGCCGGATACTCCTTATCTCTGGATTATTTTCAGGGACTTCATAAATCGTGCACCATCTTATTTAGAAATGATACTGACGAAGCATCAAGAAATACTTTGAAAAAAATAATAATCGGATATATTGATCCATTGTACTAGTTAGGTTTGGATTTTCTGTCCTTTTGAATACAACATCAGGGCCCTGAAGAAGAATGGTACATGACAATCCGAAACGCGCGTCGGCGCATTTGTGTTTTACATTTTGGTTTTAATGTATATTATTGTGTGTTCTCATTGTTTTTTGTCCTTTTCTATGTATTATTTCTAAATGTTAATTACATGTATGTTTGAATTGTTGATGTATGTACTGTGACTAAATGTATTGCTTCGTCAATGTTAGAGACTCTTCTTAAACTGGATGAAGAGCTCATTTGTAATGATTTCTCCGAGAAAAATATAAAGATTGATTCTAATAGGAAAGAAAATATATATAAAAATACATTTTTTGATAATAAACACTAGATATTATATAACAGTGTTTTCTGTTTTGTGGGATAAGCCTTCTGCTGTAAATCTTGGCTTGAAGGGGTTTGTTGTGGTTTAATTTACCACTGCCTGCGGAGGCACCACTTGAGTTCCGTCATGTGCCAGCGTGCATGGTTTACCAACAGAATGCAGGAGGCGAACAGACCAAGCAGACGAAAGAACCTTCAGGACTGGAACGACCGCTCCATTGTAAAACAAGGGAATCCTTTCCTGTATGTCGAGAATCCTTTGTGGAGGTGGGAATGCCTGACACACAGCAGTGTCCAGTACCGCCCCTATGAACAGGTTGCGCTGAGAGGGCACCAGGTGAGATTTGGGTACGTTTATCGAAAAACCCAATTTGTACAACAGCTGAGTTGTATCCTGCAGATGATGAAGCACCCTCTCTGGAGACTCTGCTTTGATCAGCCAGTCGTCCAAATAGGGGAAAACTGAAATCCCCGACCTTCTGAGATGGGCTGCCACCACTGCCATCACCTTGGTGAAGACTCGAGGTGCAGTAGTAAGACCAAACGGGAGGATCGCAAACTGATAATGTTGCAAACCTACCGTCAACCGGAGATACTTCCTGTGCGACTTCAGGATTGGGATGTGGAAATACGCATCCTGCAAGTCGATCGACACCATCCAGACCACCTGATGCAGTGCTTTAAGAACCTGCGGAAGGGTGAGCATCTTGAACTTCTCTTGCTTCAGAAAAAGATTCAAGATCCTGAGGTCCAGGATTGGACGCAATCTGCAGTCCTTTTTCGGAATCAGGAAATACCGGGAGTAGCATCCCTGACCCCTTTCCCGCTCTGGAACCACCTCTATCGCACCTTTATTCAGTAATGTCAGGACTTCCTCCTGCAGGACAAGAAGGTGGTCCTCCGAGCAAGCACCTTGGCAAGGAGGGTAATTTGGAGGGAATTCCCGAAAGGGAAGGGCGTATCCATTTTCTACAAGATCTAGAACTCAAAGGTCTGTAGTAACCGATTCCCAATCTTGTAGAAAATGGGTAAGCCAGCCCCCCACAGGACCAGCATGATCCAGAATGGTGGATCTAGGGCTGCTTTGCAGTGGTGGGAGGGGCTGAGGAAGAGGAGGAGGAGGAGAGCTGTCGACCTCGAGTACGACCTCTGACTCTGCCTCTGTAGCTCTTATACAGAGTGTTCTGCTGCTGTTGCTTCTGGGGCTGTCTGTATGTACGAGAGGATGACCTTCCAAAGCCCCTGTACCTCCTGAACGAACCCCTAGGCTGAGTTTGCAGACCCAGAGATTTGGCCGCGGCTTTGCTCTCTTTAAATCTTTCAAGTGCAGCATCCGCTTTCTTGCCAAAAAGACCAGAGCCGTCAAAAGGCAAGTCCAGAAGTGTTGCCTGCACATCAGGGGAGAACTCGGATGACTTGAGCCATGCACTCCTCCTTGTGGCAACAGAAGAGCCCATAATCCTTACGACAGAATCAGCGGTATCCAAGCCACTTTGGATTACCTGACGTGCAGCCGCCTGGGTGTCCGACAGTACCTCATTAAAGTTCAGTCTATCTTCCTCTGACAGTTTTGGGGCCAGTTGTTTTGCTGAATCCATAAGAGCATGGATTCCAAAAGACAGGTGGCATTCGTCGATTTTAAAGCCATACTGGCAGAAGAGAAGTCTTTCTTGGCTGACTGGTCTAACTTCTTTGCATCCCTGTCACTTGGGGAAAAGCACCTGAAGATCTTTTGGAACATGCAGCCTGAACCACCAGACTCTCCGGAGAAGGATGGGATGTCAAAAAGTCTGGGTCCCCTGGAGCCGCCCTATACCTCCTTGCAACAACCTTAGAGACCGCAGGAGCAGAGAAGGGCTTACCCCATACTTCCATTACCGGTTCAATAATGGCGCCATTAAAAGGAAGCAAAGGCTCCGATACAGAGGAGGGAGAGTGTAGAACCTCTGTAAGGATGTTTGGTTTAAAACTCTGCAGATGGTAACTGCAGATCCAGAAGCTCAGCTGCCTTTTTAATAACAGAGTGGTAGGGAGCCACATCCTTTGAAGGAGCATCAGCAGGAGGAGTAATCTCCCATTCAGGTGACAAGTCCAGGCCACTAGCCTCCTTAAATTCCTCAAAGAGATCGTCTGATTCCATCAGCTCACCTTCTTCCACTTCTTCCATCTGGTACCTCTGTTCCTCCAGTACCCTTTGAGCCTCTCTCCTGGATCTGATCCTCGCAGCAGGAGTCGGCCGCGCCGTAACCGAATCAGACGGCGCCGGAGCCGGCATCGAGCATGGATCCAAAGGAACAGCCGGCATCGAACGAGGCCGAGTCGGTGCCGGTGAAGATGGAAGCGGCGTCAATGTCCTCGGCGCTGGTAGATGCCAAGACAGCGTCGCCGGAAAAAATGGCATGAAGGGAGCCTGAGGGCAAGCTTGAGGAACTCCCAAACTGAAAGCCATAGGACCCATGAGACCCGAAGGCGCACCAGAGGGGTACAAGGCTCTGGAAAAGACCCCATACATTGCATTCAAATAATGCGTAGGATCTTGACCTGGGCCTGGAAACGATGGATATGCTCAGGCTGAGGCATCACCGGACTTGGGCCGATCGGCGCCGATGGTGGGATCTGCGGAGCCGAAGGCTCGCCCGGAGCTGGAAGCTCTTCAATTGGAACCTGAGACGAAGCCGGAGATGGAGCCGGAGCCGGAGCCGGAGAATGCTCCGGTGAAGCAACAAGCGATGTCAGGCCAACAGGAGAAAGAGGAACAGAAACAGGTGAAGGAGATACAAAGTTCTTATGACGTCGAGAAGGTGAGGTCGATCTCGGAGCCGCATCCCTGTCCGAGCGATGTCGAGATCCATGACTCTTCTTTTTCTTATGTTTCTTGGACTTGGAAGCATGTCCCGAAGTTGACTTAGACGCCGACCTCGATCTTCTCCGACCTCTCTTCTCCTTTTTCATCCTGGCGATGAATAATTTGGCCTCCCTCTCCTTCAGAGCCTTTGTGCTCATCTTGCGACAGCAAGAACATCCCTTGACATCGTGGTCCGATGAAAGGCACCATACACAGTCTTCATGCGGATCCGTTATCAACATGTGCTTACCGCACTCCCTGCAAGGCTTAAAACCGGACTTCTTTGTCGACATCTTCAGCTGCAGACAAGAAGAAGAGAGAGATACCAGCAGAAAACAAAGTATCAAACCAAAGCTACAGAGAGAGTCCCGAAAACCGTTAAGAGTCGACGGCGCAGAAAAAAGGGAACTGACGTCATAACGCCAGCGAGGTCTTCTTATGGATCTGGTGTTGTCAGCGGAGTCGCGAGCTGAGCCGTGTCTCTGTGACATCGTCTTCGACCTCATCGGCATGGACTGCTACAAAAGTTTCCGAATGTTGCTGGCGCAGGGGATATTTACAAGGTGAGGAATCCACTGGCAGATTTATCCATCAGAAAAATTCATACTGTAAGAACTTCTGAGTTTGCAAGGAATAGTCAAAGATATAGGTGACATCAGATGAGGTCAACGAAGTAGCCCATTGTATCCAAAGCGGATGTAAAGCTTTTGAGTTTGGTACACTGGCTTTTGTCACAGCTTCAATAGCCAGATATGGTGTTACAACCATCATGCGTTTTCATTGCGCCAGTTTACGTTCCTTCAGGATCGCCATCTGGACTGCGGTCAATACTTTTTCAACTATTGAAAAACGCAGTTCAGCAGAAGTCTACAAATGTGACTTGTAAGCAATTGGTACTGTGTCACCTTCATTAAATGTCAAGTAGGTGAAACCCCCGGCACTATTCTTATCACCAGGTTTGTGTGGTTATCACGCGTTAATAAGTATATAGATTCAAGAAGATCAGACTGCAAGGATTGCAGAATAGCTGAATGTTCCGGAAGCCAGCAGGCTTTTGTAAAGGTAGGTTGTATCAAGTCATACAGCAGCTTGATACGCTGGGCATAATCGGGAATGTAAGTTTAAAAATCCCAGTAAAGATTGCACATTTTTTCAGGGTTGTAGGAGAGCGCAAACGTGTGCATTTCTCCAAGAAGTGAGGCGCTAGGCCTCTACCTTCATTATTGAGTTCATAGCCCAGGAACAACACTGTGTGTGATTTTGCAAAGTTAAATTTGTAACTGTAGTCCGCAAACAAAATTATGATGCGGTCCACGCGACAAAGATGCGGCCATAATTCGTCGTCCGTGAGATAAATATCATCCACGTAAGAGTACGCATCAGGGTCTATGTCATCTAACAGAGAGACAAAACGTGCGGCAAAAACACCAGGGCTGTTTTTGTAGCCCATGGCCAATCTTGTCAATTGTTTTTGTTTACCGCCCAAGGTGAATCCTGTCCATTGACTACTTATAGAGGACAGATTGCGGCTACAAAAGCCATTGGAAATGTCAAGTGTAGTTTTATATTTTTTACGCACAAGACTGTCTACAAGTCCTGAGCTATGGGTATTCTGAACCGCACAGTTACGACAATGAGAGTTCAAATGTCGGTAATCCAAAACTAAGCGGTACGACCCATCTGGTTTGGTTACTGTAAAAAGAGGGTTATTCATCGGTGACACACGTCTCAATCACTCCTTGATACTCTAATTGTTCAAGAATTTCAGAAACGGGAGCTTTAGCTTCCTGCCGGAGAGGATATTGGGGTTGTGGCTGTGGCATTGACCGCAATGGTATCTCATGAGGCGGGGAGGTTTTCTCCCAGCGCACCGGAGTACGGTACAGAGCCGGTGCAAGCACCAAAGCCCACTCTTTCGCAAAAGCCATTGCTTGCTCCTTGGCTACATTGAGTGAAACACTAGGGAGAATTACCTCCTCCCCTCGAGGAGCGGCTAAAACAAAAGGTGGGGGCCAGTCTGCCTCAGCTAACAAGATGTCATAGGAAGAAGTCAGATTTCCCACAAAATCCCTTTAATAACACATTGTATATCACCTTCAATTAAAAATACAATTTTATATAATCTATCAGGGGAGCCACTCAGGTGTCAGCAGTTTCTACTATGATGAAAGTGTCAGTTGCTGTCGCCTCCAGAAATGGACGCAGTGCTTGCCGCACTATGGTAACCTCCGCTGCGCTGCCTAGCAGCGTTACTGCTCAAGTCAGATTCCGAAGGCAGGTTCTCCCTGTCCGTGGCATATTTTGCTGTTAAAGCAGCAACTTTCTTTTTTTGAAACAGAGGGCGCTGGCGAGGAAAATCGTCCTGCTTTCCTTTACCGTCAGTCTGTCGAGGTTGCTTGTGTCCTTGCGGGGCACTTTGACCTCTGCTGCGCTCCTGGTGAACACCTCCACCGGCTTTTGAGCCTGATGTTTCCTGTGAAGAACAAGGAGAATGTTGATCAGGCATCTGAAACCTATCAGGAGACCTAATTCTCGCGCGGTCGCGCAAATCATAAGTGCGCTCGGAGGGCTCGGGTACCGGTGACGCTGCACGTGACCCATGTTACTTTGTTGCTTCCCCTGCTTTTTATTCTTCCAATTCTTTTTAGAAAAAATAGGACAGTCGTCTTTATTAGACTGCGTCGTCTGAGTTTGCTGTTGTGCCGGTATTTTAGCAAAAGGATTAAAACCCAAACTATTGCGTCCAATGATCTTATAGGCATCTGCAATAATCTTTGGTAACACTCGGGGTTTCGCTTCCTCCGGGACAAGACGCAAAGCGTTAGACACCTGAAAGTTAACCGCATCCCCCTTGACGTTCGCAAGTATAAGATCAGCAACTACGTCAAACACTCTGACAAGCCTCATCCCAAACTCCACTGCCACCTTTGGGCCGTGCTCATCATGAACACGATTAATCACGGAGGGCAGCACAGTCATAGAAGGTGTGCCAAAACACTTTGCATACACTGTTGCGAACACTTTACCCCAAGTCTTTCGGCAAACTTATTGTCAAGATCCTGTGTTTCTCCACAGGAGAATTATTAGGAAATACCGCTTCCAGCTGGTCAAATTTCTTAGCAAGCCAGTAAGGTAAATCATCCTTATTCTGTGGTCGCTTGCCCATAACCGAATTAACCATGACGGGACTAAAAGACATCCTGACCGGGCCAGCTCGTTGTGCCGCAACCCCAGGTGCTCCCATTTGGAGGTTGCAGGAAATGTATTGTACTAGAGCTCTATGCACCTCAATCAAGGAGGTGTGCAAGACACGCAATTAGTCTACAGTGGCTGCTAGATAACAAGGATGTGGTGTGTACCCGGTTAAAACTAGCCAAAGGGCCTAACCGGACCGGAGGCACGGTGTGGGGGAGGGCGCCATTAAACCAAATACAGTGTTGCCATGCTGAAATCGGAACCTCGATAGTCGTATATGGCCGATACGCTACAGGTATTGCAGTGGGAGTGTATGGATGAAACAAATTATCATCACCGTTCACTGCCGGAAACGTTACCCAAGAGTAAAATACCTCAAAGTGGAAAGCCGGACTGGCTCCAGCCACAAAGATTAGTGCGATGCCAGCGTCTGGCACTCCATATGACGGACTGGCAATATCGACTTCAGCCATACGGACTAAGAAAAGGAATACAACGTAAAAGCTTGCCAGCGCAACAGGTTCGTAATTCATATGAATGAGAAAACCATTATATAATATCAAGCTTGAAAATACATATAAAGTATCAATACAGGTAGGTTATGCCGTCACCATTGTTTAACAGAAAACAGGAGTGAGGGTATTGTGGACAAGTATAAGCACTACTAAAGCGTCTCGTAAATATGTACCAGACCAAACGTTAGGTGCGCCATGTTGCAGGGATTCTGCTCATGCACAGAACTTTGCACAGGAAACCAGGACCTCGGTGTATTGTTGTGTACCAAAAAAGCCACCTCAGTGCCCAGAACTTCAAACCGATTAGCAATAGTGTTGCATTCGTTCTCCGTACTACAGCGAAGCTACCAATGATTAGACAACCTAGAACATGCGACTTAGTAAACTCTCAGGAATAGTGGGAAACAATTCACACTCTTACTTGTCCACAACGTGAGTAAACAGAGACACGGTATAGTTTAAAAATGTTTATTTTTAACTAACATGCTCTAAGGTACAGTACTCTAGCCAATACGAGCAACATAATGCATAAAAACAATATAATTAGCATTGTTACAATTCCATAAAACACAAAAGAGGAAATCATATTATAACAACAGTGGATACAGGACTATAGCTCCTTTTACCACCCTCCCCGTGCTTATGAGCTAGTTTAGAAAAATTATAGAAGACCTCCGGGCTTTGTCAGCGAGACCCCATACCTACGAGATCAGATGCAGTGAATTACATCTCAGGACCAGCACAGCTCTTCTATGTTGGAAAAGTTTTCTCCAAGTGCCTTCTCATGCATGTAATACCATATTAAAAGCACCCGAGTTTCAGTTGGGCCGCTGTGCTTCATGTCATATCTATGTGCGGGGGACTGACCAAAGTGAATCAACAGCATACATTGTTATTCAACCTTGAACAGGCTGTGCAGACAGAGAGCGTGGTGCCCCGCAGGATATGTGAAAGGTAGACAGTTCTCATGTGAAGCAGCACCAGCAAAGTATTTCACGAGAACAGAGACATGTAGTGTTGTGTGCAAAAGCGGCAGAATGGCAGCCAAGCATATACTACTTATGCTAACTTAGCAGTGTCTGCAGTTAACCCCATTTCCTCAATACAATACTGCTCTTCTTCATGGCACAGTTCATAATAATATTACCATTTCCCATTATAGTGGTGTTCCCGAGATGGCTGGCAGGGGACGTGGTATTCCTCTGCGCCACCTTACTTGCCCGTTTCTACTGGCTCCTCTATTTTATCGATGTCCTGGCATTTTGCTTCACTAGGTTGGGCTAGAGGCAGGCAGAAATTGACTTTTACCCTCCCATTCTTGTGTCCAGAAACGTGTGTTGTAGCAAAGGTGACATTTTACTGAGTGAGGTATTCAGGCAGCAGCATAGTCAGAATTCCCTTCTCTGGATGACCTTGAAAATCCTAACAGAATGTGTTGTCAAAGGTGTCTTAGTTGACACCAACTTTATCAACTGCATAGATGACAGGGCATCACTTTTTTCAGATTGGCAAAGGGCTGTGGGTCAGAATCAATGGGAGGTGGTGGGAGGGGAATCAGCCTTTGAACTCTGCAGCCACAAACACAACAGTTAACCTACTCTGTCCTGTAGGGTTTTGGGTAAATGTTCTGCATATCTTGCAGTCTGTGGTTCTGTGGGTTGGATGCAACTACTAAATGCAAAATTGATGAGGATCCTAGACAAGAAATCTATTTTCCAAAGGAGCTGCAAGGCCTTAAGTGGCCTTTCAATAGGACTCAGGCATGGCTTTTACAAACTCCCAAGATATTCCATTTAGATCAGAATGCTGCCCATCGAATGAGATAAGAAGAAATGTTGAGGAAAAAATGAAGCACATAGACTTCCCTGGAGCAGGCTTAGAAAAGCTCAGAGGGACTACCTTCACATACAATGTGCAGGAGACATCCGAGGTAAGGCAGCTTCTGGGAGGGAGTTGGGTCTTTTTTTAATGAGGTGAAGGTGTGACTAAAGTGACAATGTTAAAGGTAATTAAGGCTGTGTTAACATCACACTGCTACTTTAAAGTCACTGTGAAGTTCCCTTCTCAATGACCGGGAATGATTTAAAAATGTAATTCTAACAAAGATCTACTTCTAGAGATCCACATTGTTTTGAGTAAATCTATGGGGTTGTTTATATGAGGTTGAATCAAGCCCAACGTATGACCAGAAAGAGGCATTAACAAAGCATGAGCAATCGAGTATGTTGTGGATTTCCTCCTCATTTCTGAGTTGCATTACTGTGGTTGGGAGACACACGGCCAAGACTTCTTCCGATTCTCTTCTCCACACATTTTGGTTAAAGCTGGTTTCCTGGACACCTAGATGGTTTACTAAAGATGCTAAGAAATGTGGAGCCATTTTATCAAAACACAAAGTTCTCATTTGCACATTGGTTTGTTGGTTCTCCTGTTTAAGCCATTAACTAGCAGGCAACAACTATACTTATTGCGATTGGGTCAAAAATAGATTTGATACTGAAATTAATTTTAATAGAAGCACTTTGCTTAGATAAGTATACTATGTTAGTAAATTGTATTTAACCTGTAGGGCCAACACAATGTTTAGAGCCACAAGGCACTATATTAATCACTCCGTTCGTTATGTAAGGCATCTAGAAGATACAGTATAATCAGTTTCACCATGTGAAGGTCATGTACACAAATGTATAAATGATGTAGTATTGCAACTGTCCTGCCCTCTTATCACAATCATATTTATGCAGTACCCGGGTCAGGATGCATGAGCAGAGAGTGTGGCTAGTATTTGTATTTGTAGTTGAATTTGTAGGGCGCGCAGCTACCCACAAGGGGTCTCCCGGCGTCAATAGATTCAATGATTACCCATCGCAGTTGTTAAAGAGAGAAGAGCCAGGTTTTGAGGTCTTTGCGGAATTTCAGTAGAGATGGTTCAAGTTTCAATGTGACCGGAAGAGAGTTCCACAGTCTGGGGGCGACGCAAGAAAAGGAGCAGCCGCCCATTCTCGAAAGTTTGAAACGGGGAATCACAAAGTTGCCCTGAGCTGAAGATCTAAGGGTGCGGGATGGAAAGTATGGTTGAACCAGGGCCTTAAGATAGCCTGGGGCCCACCCTTGCTTGATTTTATGCAAAAAACAAAGGGCCTTGAATTAAATCCGGTTTGTAATACGGAGCCAGTGAAGGTCTCTAAGAAAAGGAGAGATTGAAGATCTCCAAGGGACCTTACAAAGGAGGCGAGCCGCTGAATTCTGTACCAGCTGAAGTCTACGCTGGAGCTCCTGGGTAATGCCAAGGTAGAGCACATTACCGTAGTCCAGGCGAGAGGTGACTAAAGCCTGGACCACCTGGCGTCTTGACCCCACTGGGAGCATCCACAAGATTTTGCGCAGCCACCCCAGAATGGAGAAGCAGGCGGCCGCTACCTTAGCCACCTGGTGTCGCATGGAGAGTGATTCGTCCATAACAAATCCAAGATTGCGAACCTGAGTCGCTGGAAGAGGCAATGGGCCCATTTCTGCCGGCCAATTTGAAGGGCCCCAGAGGTGCTTTTGCTTGCCCAGGATGAGCACCTCTGTTTTATCTCCATTCAATTTCAGGAGATTCGCCTGCATCCACTCTGCAACTCGACTAAGTCCTAGTTTAAGAGCAGATGGGGAGTTAGCAGCGGCCGATGGAAGGGAAAAGAGAATCTGAGTGTCATCGGCGACCGAGTAAAGGGAAAGACCAGAGTCTTCCACGATGGTAGCTAGGGGTCTCACGTAGATATTAAAGAGCAGAGGGCTAAGTGAAGACCCCTGCGGAACACCATACGCAGATGAGCGAACAGAGGAGGAAGAACCGGACGAGACAACCTGGAAGGTGCGATGATCTAGAAAAGAGGCCAGCCAGTCAAGAGCAGAGCCAGTCACACCCGCAGTTCTCAGGGCTCTCAGAAGGATAGAATATGAGACCGTGTCGAATGCGGCGCTTAAATCTAAAAGAATAAGCGCCGCGGTCTCGCCATGATCGAGATGGATACGTAGGTTCTCCGTAACCCCCAAAAGGGTTGTTTCAGTGGAAAAATGGGAGCGGAAACCTGATTGGGATGGATGTAGAAAACCAGTGGTCTCCACATGAGATGTAAGATGTAAGTTGATATGCCGCTCCAAGATCTTTGAGAACATGGGCAGCAAAGAGATGGGCCAGAAGTTGGCAAGCGTTTTAGGATCTGCACCGGGTTTTTTTTTTTTTTAAAAGTGGCACTACCAGAGCCCTTTTCCATTCATCCGGGACTAAGGATTCCCGCAATGAGGAGTTAAGGAGCTCTTGAATAATTAGTAGAGCATCAGGGGAAAGTTGTCGAAGGATGCTCAAAGGAATAGGGTCCAGAGGAGAGCCGGAATTGACTTTAGTTAAACAGGCATGTAGCGAGTTGGAATCTAGCTGAGGCCATTCGGAGATCAATGTGTCCTGGGGTGGTGGGCTCGATAAGGTTCAGGTGGAGGAGTCAGGCAGGGGTATAGGGGAAGCTCGAGACAGGGCATTGTAGATAGTTTCGACTTTAGATATAAAAAAGTCAGCAATTTAATTGCATTCCGCTTCCCCTAACGCGGGTGGAATGGGGACAGTATTTGAGCCAGCTAACTTCTTGACCGTAGAGAAGAGGGCTTTCGGTCGATTTATGGCCTTTTCAATCGACTGTGACACAAACAGAGCTTTTGCTTTTCGGCAGGCTTGATGGTATTGCCTGAGTGCTACACGGTAGATTGATTTGTCATTTGGGGCATAGGTTTTTCGCCACAACCTCTCCAAATGTTTGCATTTGGATTTAGTAACTTTTAAGGCATCTGTGAACCAAGGGGCGGGGGCGAGATGCGGGGTAGATGGCCTAAGACGCGGTGGCAGGTGGTGGTCAATATTGGATGTTAGCCAGCGAGATACTTCCTGAGCCAAAGCAGTGCACCCAAGGTTGATATCTGGGCAATTGGCCACAAGAGAGGCGTTAAAGGCCGAGATATTTAGCTTAGACCAGGCTCTGAGGTAATTTCTAGTGCCAGGAAGGAACAGGCACTTAGTGAGATCAGCAGGAAGAGTGAAATGAATAGCATAGTGATCGGACCAGTCAAGGGGGAGGGCAGGGTAGGTGCAATCGAGCAGAATGTTAGAGAGGACAGGGTCAAGTAAGTGTCCTGCCTGATGAGTAGGACCTTTATTGCGAAGTATTAGATTAATAGCTTCACAATCGGATAAGAATGTGCTGCTTAGTCGATTCTGTGGGTCCTCTAGATGGAGATTTAAGTCTCCCAAGATGGTGAAGTTTGCTGCCTTCATGACAAGGGGGGCTACGCAGTCCGCAAATGAGGTTAGCCACTGTGTAGGTTTATCAGGGGGACGATAAATAAGTAAGCCTGATAGTGTCAGTCGAGGAGAGACGGCTATCTTGAAAAGTGCGGCTTCACAGTTTGGTAAAGGGACAGCATCCAGAGAGCAGGAATAAGTGTCTTTAAAGATAATCGCTATCCCCCCACCTTTTCCGGTGGCTCTGTCTTGCCTGACTATTACGTAACCGGGTGGCAGGGCGCAAGCTATGTCAGGGCCGGAACTCGCCTGAAGCCAGGTTTCCGTTAGAAACAGGGCATCTAGCTGGGTGGAAGACAATAAATCGAAAATGTGATCACTATTTTTGGGCAGAGATCTGCAATTGATACTCCAAAACTAATAGGGAGGGATTGATGGTACTGAAGGTACAGTATAACCGGAGAAAGCATAGTTACAGTGCAAGCATTTTGATGAAGTTTTGAGTGAGCAGTCAAGAGGAGTACAAGAGGGAGAGGTAATATTAAGGCTGTGAAGCTCCTCAGAGGAGTAGGGAACTAAGCTACCAGATGGAGGGCCCAAATGGGCAGAGTTACGGGCCGCTGGGCGCCTCAGGGCGCGGACGGGCGCAGACGGGCTTGCCTTTGGCGCGCCCGCTGCGCCCGCCCGCTGCGCGGTCGGGACATAGTCTCAATTATATAGGAGTAGAAGAGGGAGGGGCTAATCCCAGCACAGGTGCGTGGAGACACTCAAACCCCAGCGGCGGCAAGCCCTGCCACCAGCGCGTCAGCTTCAGATCGTCAGCGCGAGGAGCGGGCGTAGAAAGCGGCAGTGCAGGGTGGGTGAAAAAGCGTGTGATTAAAAACACGGAGTGCAATAGAAGCACACAGCAAGCATACAAATTTAAAATTATTCAGCAGTCAAACCTCCGGCTTCCGCCTCAGAGGAGTGCAAACATTGAATCTAATGCGAGCGGGAGGGAGTGAGAGAGTAAGTAGGCAAAATGGGCGGGGCTAATCCCAGCACAGGTGCGTGAAGACACTCAAACCCCAGCGGCGGCAAGCCCTGCCTCCAGCGCTAGTCCACACAACTGGGCCACGGAGCTCAGATAAGCTTTTAAAACCAAACAAAAGCTTGGGAAAGAGCAATCCCTGTTCCTGGTTCCTATCATTAAGGGTAATGACACTAAAAAAATGGATGTGTGCAAGCATGCATATTGAGCACTGCAAGTGCACTAACACCATAAAGTATGGTGACAAGATATAGCCGGATCTGGTGGCTTAGTGGACTAATGCGTCCAATGTGGGGCCAGAGTTTGACCTCATGGCCAAAGGGTCAAATCCAGGCAGGTCCACTCAGCCTTTCATCCTTCTGAGGTCGATAAAATGAGTCCCATTGAGTTGGGTGACAATAAATGTCTGTTATTTAGCTCCAGGATAGCCTTGGGTGAACGTGCACTTTACAAATACATGGTATGTTATGTTGTACAGTAAACAGAATGCACATATAGCTCTTCTAATTAAACACTAGTCTGCCGTCCATCTTATTGCCTTTCCACTCAAAGTCAACGGCAATGCACTAAATTAAGCTCACCTTATGATAAACAAGTCACAGATTATTCAGTCTCACATTGCAAGCAATTATAGTACATTTTCAACAGACTGCAGCAAACTTCACATTTTACAGAGTGCTTGTAAGCTCAGAGAGTGGATAGCTAAAAATCATTCAAAATCGCAGGCTGGCTGTTCTTATATTGCTTCACCGTTATATTGACTGGATGTACAGGAATATTGTGCCCAGATGTAAAATGGTGGATCGATTCTTTTACGAAGTCTAAGGGCTCAGAACATTTTATCTACTTAAAAATCGTACCTATAGCCAAAATTATCAGAATTAAATGGAAGTCAGCCACTAATGTTTGACTACCTTAATCTTTATAACAAAGGCAGGGATGTTGAGGTGCTCTTTACAGGAAGGCTGCTCCACCTAAAGTTAACAAAACTGAAAACCGTCGCTAGCTCTGCCAGATAAATGCAGACGCTAACTAGTTCGATCTGCTGGTACGCATAGCTTAAAATAATCCAATTCGGTTCTCAAAATAGGAGAAGGAAAAATCAATACGTCTACAGTTCTAGTCATTTAGGCACCCTTCATTCACCATGGCTGATGTCCGCCCAGCTAAGTAAATGAACTAGAAGCAGCTGTGAAAATAACACACATAATTAAAAAGAACTGCATACCCACGTATGACTACTTAACCTTTCTCTCCAGCTATCAGTATTAGCAAGTAAATGCTGACTTGCAAGTAAGAGTGCCTAGGATGACCACATATGGTAGAAAAAAATGGAATCTGCCCATAAAATATACCATAGCTAGTACCTCACACCAATCCATCTCCACGCCACAGACGAAAGGCCAGATATCGACTGGAAAGGATACAGGGAAGAAGCCTGACTTTGCATATTGTATGATGCTGTCCCCTCTTTAAGGTGTTTTGTCTGAAGTACTCGCTGATAAAGATAAGGCCACAGGAATTTTGATCAACTGGGATGCTGTATGGTGGATGCCATAGGTGAATTGGGAGAAGGAAAGAGGTTCACGGAACCAGTTAGTCCTTATGTTACTGTAGGCAAAACAAATACTGCTACCAAACGAGGCACATGGTACACCTACAAAGACATACACTTTGGAGAGGCAAAAGATGCCCCATGATCTAGCCAGGACAAAATATGACTTTCAGCTGACCAGGGGCCCCAGTCAAGCTGTGTAGGAGCACTGTTTCAGGTCTTCTCCAGATAGTGTCAAGACTCAAATCAAAAGAGACTTTATTTGATTGTTTTTTGAGACAATCATAAAAGTGCATATAAACAATTCATTTGTTAAAACCATAAAATATTATAAACAGTACATAATTCTGTTAAATTTTCGTCATGCAAACAATCATAATGGTCTCCATGGTTACAAAGTAATAGTTTTCCTGTGGCTAAATACTTTTTTTAAAAACATGCCTATTCTCCAGGTTCTGTGTACATCGTCCAGGAGCTGCAGCGCAAGCAATGCAGGACGGCATTGTCTCAGGCCCAGCTCCTTTAAAGTCGGGACAATCCAAACTTTCCTCAGGTTACTGTAAAATCTGCAGAATAAAACGACATGTATTGTCGATTGATCCGAGCAGTTGTCACATGGACACAGTCCTAATGTTCGCTACCAATCATTCATACCTGGGAAGCTCACTAGCCTGTGGAAAATATATCTAAAACGGGTTAATAAGAACCGGTCATAGCCACCAGGTACAAACAGTAGATAAGACTGGATACTAAAAGAGGATAAAATCAGTTGATTATACTGGACAGTAGGCTTTAAGCTCTCAGTTGCTAGTCAATTCAATTCAGTAAGCTTTATTCGATTGCTACATAAGACAATCATAAAATCACATAGAAAAACACAATAATACATAATTTGTAACATTAAAAATATCATACCAATATAAAAAACAATTCATTTCATAGCCTAAAGGAATATAAATATAATTTCAGTATAAATACATTATAGGATTAAAAACGTGATTAAACTCACGTGTGTTGTATCCAAAGAAGAGGGTAAGTAAACAAACAGTTCCTGTGTCTCAAGACTTGCTTCAAATAAATTACAATTCTAAAAGTAATGTGCGCATTATCAAGCTGTTGTAATGCAAGTAAAGCAGGTCGACCTTGGCAGAGCCCAAACATTTTTAAAACTGGTACCAAATACAATTTCCTCAAGTGGATATAAAATTTACAAAATAACATTACATGGATCATAGATTGATTAGAGTTATTATCACAAGGGCAAGGAGGGAGATGTTGAGACCAATCGTTCTTTGTAGGCAAGGTAACTAGTCTATAAAATATTCCCAGCCTGAATCTAGTTAATAAAAATCTATCAAACTCCGGGTACATAGATTAAATAGGGCTGAATGTTAAAAGTAGTTAAAACCATCTGGTTGTGAAGTACGGTAGGTTTTAAAATTTCAGACGACACTCTGTTAGAATCCAACAGCAAAAGACCCTCTTTTCTCAGATTTTTCCTTGTTATTTGTCGAATAGATAGAGGGTTCGTAAAATACTCTAAGTGGCCAAGATCTTTTAGAGTGTTACAGACATATTTTATCCATGGGAATAGAATATCCCTGTTTAACTTGGCCTCTTCTTTAGTCCATAGCCTATGCCAAAGAAGAAGAGGCTCTAGCTTTATTAAATCCGAAATGAAAGAGAGCCCCAACTCCGCATGCCATATATATGATGAAGTGCTATTCGGAACTGATAAAATATATCTTAAAAAAGAATTTTCTATGCGTTGGATTGCGAGCGAATCGATAAACCCCCAGACTCCTGACTCCTGCCCCATATAAAACAGATGAGACACACTTTGTCTTGTAGATCTTGATAAGCTCCTCAGGTGGTCTCTTTCCCAGCTTTCTAGCAAAGGTAGTTAGGGCTGCTGTTGTGCGTAGGAGTACCAGCTTTTTTGCTAAGACTGCTTGTCCCCAGGTATCGGTGTGCGCAATCTTCTGCCCTGTAACAAACATGTCTTTGGGTTTCTTAATGCTAGGGCCACAACGCATAATGAATGTCGTAGAGGAGTTTACTCTCAAGCCAAGATTTTTCATAAAAAGAGAGAAGCTCTCTAACACTCTCTGAAGGCCAACCTGTGTGCGGGACATCAACACTGCGTCATCCGCATATAGAAGCGCTGGTATTGGACGTCCTCCCACTTGTGGAAAATCCTGATTGTCTTTGAGAGGGGCGTTCCCCAGCCCATTAATATAGAGGTTAAAAAGAAACGGGGCCAGAACACAACCTTGTCTGACTCCGCTCTTAATTGGAAATGCAGCCGAATATTCGCCCTTCAATCCACATCGCTCACGTGCCTTAGCATCACAATAAAAACGCTTAAGAAAATAAATAACCTGAACATCAACCCCCATATCCTCTAAAATAAACCAGAGTTTGCTGTGGACCACGCAGTCGAATGCGGCTGTGAGGTCCACAAAAGCTAAAAATAGATTTCCCTGCTTTGCTCTTGTGTATTTCCCCACCAGGATTGATAGATTTATACCCTGCTCTGTCGTTCCAAGCCCGGCACGAAAACCGTACTGCAGGTCAGACAGAACAGAGTTTTCCTCCGCCCAATCCTGGAGGCGTTCTATTATTATTCTACCTGTTACTTTTGTAAAGGCATAGAGTAAAGAAATGGGCATATTGCATGCTGGGTCCTGCCTGTCCCCCTTTTTAAAAATAGGCACAATAGTAGATTCTACCCAGGTAGGTAGAAAAGAGGTACTACAGCTAGCTGTAATCACCTGGGCTATGATAGGCCCCCATAGAGAAATGTTAGTTTTAAACAAATCCACGGGAACCCCATCCGGCCCGGGGGCCTTCCCTCCCCGAGTTCTAGATAGAGCCCTCTCCACTTCATCTAGGGTAAATGACAAGCCAGAGCCGTGATGGGATAAATTAAAGTTATAATCCTCCTGATCATTACTACCCGTCTTATCAGATATTCCCTCACTAATTGCTATTTCGATGGTAGGGCCAGCCTTAGGTGAAAGAAAGGGTGTTTTAACAGCCTTCCAAAAAGCCGAACTATCATTCGCCACAGAGGCCATATGTAATGCCTTCCATGCCTCCTTCTTCAGGGTATTTTTCCTTGTCTTAATTGCTTGTTTGTATTCCCATCTAGCGATCCTCAAGTCAGCCAAATTCCTAGGGGATTTATGTAACTCCCTTTTTAGGTGAGAGTGTGCTTGCGTACACCTAGAGTCAAACCATCCACTCACGTGTTTTTTACTATTTTTACGTCTGAGCAGGGATTCTTTTATGGTTTGGGATATCACCAGGAAAGAGGCGAGAATCTTGTCTGGGGCGGCTGTTTCGGACAAACAGGTCTCGATGGCAGATTTACATCTGTTCACTACTGACTTAATTATTGCTGCTTGATCTACCATGGACCAACGAAAAGAAAAACCATTTGTACTCCCAATAACTATATTTTCTAGCAACTGGTCGTTTGTGCTAGATTTAATTTTATCTGGCATTAGCTTTATTGACAGGCACAAAGGGAAGTGGTCGCTAAGGGAGATGTCCGAGACGTGGAATGAGTGAAGACTCTGCTCGTGGTTACTTGACATTAAAACATAGTCTATGGTGGAGAATAACCCCCTACCGTTGAAAGTCCAAGGCATAGAGACAGGTGTTGGACAGATCATTTACAAATCCCAAGTCAAGAGAAAAAAACAATTTATTTAGTTTTTCCCCTAGGGCAGAATGCCGGAAGTGAGCTGAGCATACCCCCTCTTCAATTGGAAACCCGCATAGATTGTCCTTAGCATTGAGACATAGCGCACAATTAAAATCACCTGCCAATAGCATTATCATTTCTTTCGCCTTACTTCTGCTAATGGATTTCAATCAGGGTGTAATATTCTTAATAACAGTTCCTACATCGGCTTGGGGATTATTATTGTAAAAATTGGTTAAAACTAGGCAATGTTTTGCATCAATATCCAATGTAAGTATTTGGAAATAGTGGTTGTTAGCACACATCGTTATTTCCTTTATCTTCAAAGCACTCAATATATAAGTGCAAAGACCACCCTTGGCCCTCCGGCTCAGACCGTCTATTGCTGGGATGTGATAAGTTCTAAACCCATTCATATGGACCACCTGTTTCGACCATGTTTCTTGGAAACATAAAATGTCAATTTTTAGAACAAAATCCCACCACAAATGATTACTTAGCTTTGACCGAATGCCGGCCACATTCCATGATACAATATGACAGAGGGGAGATTTATCACCAGGTGTGGTGTGGTGTGGTGTGGTGGTTACTAGCCCTAATAGGTCCTCGACTGGATCGTGGGGTAGCTGTGGTACATTTAAGCTATCCGCAAAGTTAGGAAGTATATTCGTAATTAAAGCTATCTTCCCCATATCCTCTTCCCTTTGACAACCATTATGGGGAGTAAGAGGGTATGTATTTCCTACCCTAATTAGTCCAAACTTGCTCTTACTTTCGAGGGAGTCAAGTTCCAAGTTGGATTGAGGATAAAGCCCCGGAGCCAGTCAGTCAACATCTTCCAACTGGTTCAATGCATCAAATCGATTACTCACAGGAATCCGGAATCTAGACTCTCTATTCCCTCTGTGATCACCTCCTACATCAAGTGGTGGCCAGCAAAAATTAAAGTGTTTTGGTGGTTGGTAAAAGTAGCCAAGGGGGAGAATATTGATGTCATTAGGGTTAAAAGACCCTGTACTTCCCCTGTCCAGAATTGCGCGCACCAAAGATGTCGAGCCAAAGGTTAACACAACGCAGTCGCCACTAAAAGTTTTTGCCGAGGTGCCCACCCACCCTATTCTCCTTACCATTTTGAATTTAGAAAAAAGAAAGTTAGTAATGCCGGTCCTTAGGCCAAGGAAATATAAAGACTTATTCCTCAGAGTCGACCAATGTTCGAAGGCTTTATTTGGAAAGGGGGGTACGTTTGTGAGAATAATCGTATACGGGGTTGCTTCAGGGGGCAAGTTTAAGTTTTGTGGGGATTTTGTGGACATATCTCGGTGATCGGGTAATTTTGGACCTCTCTCAGAGTCATTAACTTAATTTTGCCCTGGCTGCCTAGCACCTAATGTGCCACTTACTAAGTTGGCTGCATTGCTAGGTTCTGGGATTGAGTGGCATTTTTTGGGAAGATGACCGGTTTGAGTAGAGTTGCGAGAAGTACCAGAAGAACTCCTTACTTGCGTTTGTCTAGGTTCAGGGAAACTCACAATTTGGCCATACTCGCTACTCTTCGTCCTATTATTAGGCGGGACTGAATTGAACTTAGGGTTGGTGGCGGGGGGGACCAATGGTTTACAGCTTACCAGCTCTTCCACCTTGGCAAGCCTGATTTCCACCATTGATCTTTTTTGAAAAATTGGATCCAGTAATGCTGTTATCATTGTTACCAGTCTACCCCAAAAATTCTCTTCAAGATTGCTATCCACAATCTTTCCAGTCGTAGTAAGAGGGATGATGTTAGTGGCACTAAAGGGGCGTTCATTATGTCCACTTGGATCTACAGGGGTTCTCAATTTCTTCCCATTTGTTTTTTGCACAGGTTTATTCTGTTTACATGGACCACAACTCTTTCTATTTTTTGGGGGATCAGCCGTATGAGTTATACTTGCTTTGGCTTTCTGACCTCTAGTATTAACTTTGGGCCTAGCAGGACTTCGATGCTGGGCGAGGGAATAGAAGAAGAGTCGTCTATCACATAGTCTGGGTCTTGTCGAAGTGATAAAGTAGCATGAAAAGAATCTGCCTCAAGAGTGGTCGTTAGATTAGATCCGACTAGTGATGGTGTTAGGGAAAGTCTATTTTGGGAAGGGAGGGGTTCAAGTGATAGCCTACGTTCTGTAAGTTGGATCTCCTCAATTAGTACAGATTCTGCCCTCTGTAAAAAAGCATCCAGAGTTCCTGCCGCACCCTGTCCTGGTTTCCTCTTACTCATAATGGACAAAGTATAGTTGCAGGAGTATAACGTAATATGACAATGTCAATACCACAGGTATTACCGTTAGCGACTTATGAAGAATCCGCAACCAAGTTCTTAAGGGGGTGGCCCAGCCCAACCTCTGTCGCGCTCCGACGGGCCCGCCCTTGGCCCGGGCAAACCGCGCACGTCCTGCGCCGCAGGAGCCCCGATGTCGCTTTATGCGGCGAATGGCGCGGAAGTGATGCGGCTCCTGTCGCTATGCCCCCTGGGTTGTGTAGTCTGGGCAGTCCGCGGGAGGAGAGAGTGCATCCGACCAGCAGGTAGGAGAAAACAAAACAGGCATTCCGCGACACGGGAGCCCCGATGTCGCTTCATGCGCCGGTTGGCGCGGAAGTGATGCGGCTCATGTCGCTATGCCCCCTGGGTTGAGTAGTCTGGGCGGTCCGCGGGAGAAGAGTGTGTATCTGTAGGGAGGTATGTCAAAGAAAACTTTTGTCAATGGTCCTCGTGTGGCTCAGGATCTTGTGCAAAATCTGTGCTGGCTTCTGTATAAATAATCCTGTCATTTGATTTCTGGTGCAGGGAGCAGGTACTTTAAAGGAAGATCCGAAAATCAGTAGAAGCTTCTGGTGCCCATTGCTGTGAGGTTAAAGTCCTACCCCCAGGAAAGATGGGAGCTAAACTCTATAATCAGATTTCGCGGCCATCTTTCTTTGGGGTCGCATCAAGTTCCACTGTGGGGCAGTGGTTCAGTTCAAAGTTCTTAATTGCTTGCTTGAGACTGTCTTAAATAGAGGTTAGTTTCGGGATACCTTTTGTAAACTAGTGACGAACAAGCACTGTTTAAAGGAAAGGGGGATGTGTCCAGTTCAGCACAGAATGAAGCGATACCCCAGGTCAAGTTCACCGCAGGCTCAGCGCTACCATTGTGCGCCGCTTCGCTTCGCTCGCTAGCTCAAAATTCAAAAGTGCTCGCTGTCCAGGCTGCTGAATCCCTCCTGCCACCCATGAGGTGAGAGGAGACACACTAGCTCAGGCCAGTGCAACGAACAGGCAGCCGACAACAGACAGAGAAAAGTGAGCGGGAATGAAAACGCAGACACCCCCAGGCAAGCGCCGAGCAGCAACAAGGAGCAGCTCCTCCTCCCACGCACAGCACAGGTGATCCGACCGGAGACTCGGGAGACTCAAAACGACCTACTTCTGAGGGTCAAATTGCACAAGAATGTATTGGGTCCGGCACCATTGGTCCCCCCCTCCTTCACCTATGTCGGCTACCAGATGGTCGCTCAAGGGACGCCACTTTAGTATATCTCGGCGGGTCCCTTTCGGCAGCTTGGCGCGCGGTCCAGCGGGTTCAAAACTAACAGTTGCTAGTCTAATAGAGTCCAGATGAAGCGGTCCCCGTTTTTTAAATTCCTTTCTACTGATCGATTACATAGAGCTCGGGTTAATGTAATATTCCAAGTGGCCGAGATCAAGCATAACATTTCTAATAAACCTCAGCCACGGGATCAGTAACGCTGCTTCAAGTTTTAAACTGTCTGCTAAAACATCCTGATTTAGCTTGGTCTCAGGTTTAGACCATATTCTGTGCCATAGGAGAATTGGCTCCATTTTTATCAAGTCTGAGATAAATGGCAAACCTAGCTCTGAGTGACAGACATATGCAGATGTGCTACTGGGGACAGCTAGGATATATCTCAAAGAGATGTTATCCACCGTTTGGAGCGACTGAGTCTCCGCAAAACCCCATACTGCCGCTCCATACATAGCTGCAGAGACGCATTTTGCTTTGTAAATCTGAATGAGTTCCCGCGGTGGTCTTCTCCCTAGTTTCCTCGCAAAGTTTGTGAGGGCCATCATTGATCTAGCCATGGCTCGTGTCTAGGAATCATTACGATCGAACAATATTCCTAGGTATGCAAAGCTTATAGTATGCTCTTTTTTCTGGCCCTCCAGAAACATGTCCCTACATCTGTGATTCCCGGGCCCACATCTCATAATGCAAGTCTTAGAGATATTCACCTTAAGATCCAGTTGGCCCATAAACTTAGTAAAACTATTTAAAACCCGTTGTAGACCTACCTGCGTGCGGGACATTAAAACTGCATCATCTGCATAAAGAAGTGCAGGAATGGGGCGTGCAGCTATTTGTGGGAAGTCGTGATTGTCCTTAATTAATTCCTCACATAATTTATTAATAAAGAGATTAAAAAGGAAGGGGGCCAGGACACAACCTTGCCTGACCCCCTTCCTAATGGAGAATGGGGCAGTGCGTTCTCCACCTGTGCCAAAGCGTACCCGCGCCTTATCTTCGCAATATAGGTGTCTGAGGAAATGGATAATTTGTGAAGCTACCCCTAGCTGATCTAGGATAGCCCACAGATACTCATGTCTCACAGAATCGAAGGCGGCGGTGAGATCGACAAAGGCTAAGAACAATCTACCTTTTTTCACTCGCATGTACTTGCCCACTAAAATAGATAAATTTAGACTCCGCTCCACTGTCCCCAGTCCAGTCCGAAAGTCATATTGTATATCGGCCAGAATGTTGTTTTCCTCCGCCCATTCACTTAGATGTTCCAGTATTATGCATCCGGCCACTTTAGTCTGAGCATCTAATAAATAGGTCTATAACACTTCGGGTCCTGACGATCCCCCTTTTAAAAAATTGGAACGATGGTAGATTCCACCCATGTAGTTGGAAAGGGGGCGAGGCAACTAGCGTTTAAAACCTGGGTGATAATTGGTCCCCATAGTTCAGTGTTAGATTTAAAAAGATCTATGGGGACCCCATCCGGGCCCGGGGCCTTCCCCCCCTGAGCTCACAGTAAGAGCACGGGTTACCTCCTCCAATGTAAACCTAAGATCAGAATACATGGTCTCAGGATTAATAATAATTTCCCCAAGTGTACTCGTGAAGGAGGTAACAATATTTCCATCAGTATTGTACACCCTCGAGAAGTAGTCAATCCACTGGTTCTCGGCAATAGCGACCTCTACAGACGGCCTCACTAGAATTCAAAAAGGGTGTTTTTAATCACCCTCCAAAAAGCCAAGCTATCACCCCTTAAGGATGCTTCATGGAGGGATTCCCAGGCCTCATTTCTCACTGTGGCTTTTCGCTCCCTTAGGACCACTCTATATTCCCCTCTTACCCTCCTTATATTTTCGACATTTTTGGGAATCTTATGTAGTTCCCTTTTCAAGTTAGAGTAAGCCCGAGAACACTTTGAATCAAACCACCCACAAGGGTTTTTTTTGTTTTCCATTGTAACAAATAGTGAATCTCTTACTGCCTCAGATAGTAATTCAAAAGATGAAAGAATGCCAGCTGGAGATACTGCCTCATCCAAACACAAATCGATGGCTGAGCTACACTTGCTTATCACTTTTCTGGTAATAGCGACAGGGTCCACTTTCGACCATCGCTGGTTATAGCCATTTATCTTATTAATAGTGATGTCTGATAAAATCTAGTCTGTTACATCTTGCCTGTGTAGCTTGTTAGATGGTGTTAAAACTGAGAGACACAGTGGGTAATGGTCGCTCAGAGAATTATCATCCACATGAAATGAATTCAATCTATGAGTGTGGCTATTTGATATAAGAATGTAATCTATGGTAGTATGACAACCCCTACCGTTGAAAGTATGGGGCATAGGTGCAGGTTTGTTGATTAATTCATTAGCAAAACCCAGATTCATACTAAAAATCAAGTTATTATACAAATCCCCCAAAGGGGAATGACGGAAATGGGTATTGCCAATACCTTTCTCTGGCACAACGCCACAAGTTTTCCCTCCTTCGCTTGGGCAAAGTGCGCAATTAAAGTCACCTACCATAACCAACATCATGTCTCTGTGATTTTTCCTATATACAGACTGCAGGTTGTTATGCAATTGCATTAAGACATCTCTCACTAAGGCTAGAGGTATGTTATTGTAAAAATGTATCAGTAGTATGCAATAATTACCATCAACATGGATTAACATTAGTTGGTAATAAGGTTCCCCGGTAATAAGCTCTACCTTTTTCGTTTCCAGCCTATTTGATATATACGTTCCAAGTCCCCCTTTTGCTCTACCGCTAAGCCCTTCGATAGCTGGAGTGTGAAATGTCTTAAAACCATCAATATGGATTGGCTCCTTTGCCCATGTTTCTTGCAAGCATAAAATATTAAATGTCATTATGAATTCCCCAAAAAGGGGATTCGACTGTTTAGACAACAGACCAGCAATATTCCAGGATATTATTTCACAACATACTTTCTCTATAATAACATTTTGGGATGGTGTATCTGATAAGCTCACTAATTCACAATCTCTGCTAATTGGAAGCTGTTCTATCATGGCAATACTTCTAGGTTCATTAGTAGCCTTAGTACTTAAGTACATAGGGGCCATGTCCTGAGCCTCCATAGTATAAAGGGTTTGTTGGTCTTGGGCTACAGGATTGTTATCTTTATGAATCTCATCACCACAACAATTATTGTCTACAGAGAGGCTTGGAGGGGTAGTGAGTCACTCTTGTTCATCTAACGTACTAAGGATGCCGAAGCGATTACTAACTGGGATAGAGTATCTGGGGCAATGGTTCCTTAGGGGTAGTTCGCCCACAGGGCTAATTCCCGGATATCCACGAGAAAATCGGCGCGGTTGATAAAAGTTCCCTAAAGGCAATATACTTACGTTATGGGCGGAGATAAACTGAGTCCCTGCAACATTGAGAATAGACTGTACTAATCTGGGTGATCTGAAAGTGAAGACCACGCAGTCTCCTCCCAGGGACTTAAATGATTTACCAATCCAAGATATTCGCCGTGCCATTTTGAATTCTGAAAAGAGAGCAGTCAGCCAGCCCAGTACTACCAGACAATAAATACAATGATTTATTCCTTAGAGTAAACCAGTGCTCACCGTCATTATGGAAAAGAGGCGGAACATTAGCCAAAACTATCGTATATGGTGTGGCTTCGGGTGGGAGATCGAAGTTCAAATTTATATTAATTTGGTTACCCTGATTATAGCCCGAAGAATGCGTAGATGCAGATACTCCCGCCCCATGTATCAATGCAGTTCCTTCTCTTGTTATAGGTACCATGGTGGGAGGTTTAGGGCCCTGATTACTTCCAAGATTTAGTGCCCCAGATTGTTGCCGTAGCCTCGGCTGGTTAAGTAAAGGTGGTGCAGGAGGCAAGGATATTTGATTGAGGGGCTGATTCTGGGACTGATCTCTAATCATGTCAGTATTCAAATTGGGGCATAAATGTAGCCGCTGGTCGCCAGGCAGGCCCACCGCATGATTATTTGCCACTACGCTATTTCCTGGATGTCCCCTAGTTATTCTAGCATCTCCCCCATTAACTATCTTATGAACATCATCAGTGATGCTCATGACGGGCCCCTCCAGTCTCGTAAGCCTATCCTCTATTGACGTCAATTTTTGGGCCAGTGGGTCTATTAAAACAGATATCATGATCGCCATCCTTTTCCAGAAATCATCCTTCTGTGATGGAGGTAATGAACTATTTGCTACCATTAACTGCGATGGAATAGTAGGTCCCTGACTGATATTTCTAACGTTATTTCTTGTTTTCCGTCTCGTAATTCTTGGGCTATCTGCTTTGAAGTTTAGTCTCTGTGTGCCCCTCCTCTTCCTCTTCTTTAAGGGTGGCTCTTGAGAGGTATTACAGTTTATAACAACTTTCTGCACTTTATCTGTTATAGAAGGGCTGTTGCGTATGCTTAGTGAATCTGGGGAAGAAGTGGATTCTATTACGGTATTTGACACAGGTTTTACCCGAGGGAGACTTTCGTTGTTAGGCTGCAAAGAAAGAGAAGCAGGGGCATCCTGAGTTATCTTAAATTGGGGCAGTGGCTCTAGTGACAACCTACACTGTGTTAAATCTATCTCATGAATCAATGCTGATTCGGCTCTCAGTATGAACGCATCTAAAGTCCCCACCACCCCCTGCCCTGCGATGTATTTACGTTTACTCATTTTCAAATCGCAGCACAGGTAAACATACAAAACATAGAATCTGCACAGCAAAGTCTTTAAGAGGGTCTAAGAATACCTCAAGTCCCAAGTCTTAGAGATGTGGCCCAGCCCAGCCTCTGTCAGTCTCGGATGGGTCCGCCCTTGGCCGGGGCTTCGCCCGCGCACGTCTCACGCTGTGGGAGCCTGCGATGGCTTATGAAGTGCCTCCTGGCGCTTCTGGATGACGGGAGTAACAGTGCGCCTTAGGGGGAATGCTGGGATATGTAGTCCATTTGTGTTGTGAGGGCCGGTGACTGGGCGTACACAGGAGCACCAGACAAGCGTTGCGGTCCCCTCAGACCGATCATGCAGCAGGTAGGAAACAAAAAGTCAGCAGCAGACCAACGGGACCCCGTATTGTCAAGACTCAACATGCCCAAGAACACAGCGCTCCACAGGCCATGCGAGAGCAGTCTCCCTTTAATGATATTAAATATTGCCTGACATGTCTACCATCCGAACACAACACCTGGACTAAGGTGGGCATGGACTTTGATTTGGATGGGAAAGGCAACTCAAGTTCAGGGAAGCGCAACAGCCACTTGCAGTTGTATGAGGCAGAAAGTAATGGCGGGAGGGCCCAAGCACAGAACACACAGGGTGGTTGTTGCAAGTGGGGTGAGGAGGGTATATTACGTATTATTGTTTCCCTTGTTAAGGCCATTAAACATGTGTTGAAAATACCAGACTTTCCCCAAGTATGTGGTTTATATATTTAAGATAGGTCATGGGATCTCAACATGCAGGTGAGAATATCATAATGTTTATAATTATCCATGAAGGTCCTACCATGCAAAAGTGAAGGTTGTCATCACAGAATTCCTTTATTATGGTATTCTTCATAATGGTTACTTTAGTACTCCAATTGTAACACAATGCATTTTGTTTATAAGGGATATGTCATGATCAATCCTTCATGAATGTATTTCTTCATTGCTGTTTACCCACAGCTAAATCTCTGAGGGCGCACTGCAGAGAAAGGCCTGTAGGCAGTTACATCCAGCTCATAATCCAGAACATGAAAAGTGGGTTAGGAAAGTATTCCCATTTCTAAAGCTGCTTAAGAATTCCATCCTCCTAAAGAGGTCAGAATAGGTCTTATGTCTGTCTAAAGGGGCCTGGAAACAGTAGGTGCTGTGTTACTTCAGGAAGCAAATGTTTCGTAATCGGGTACACAAAGGCGCTAAATGGTTTTGAGCAACTCTTTCAGGTTAATCCCGAGTGGTGCAGTCCATTTTCAGCCATCTGTGCTTTCAGCTGGTGTTTGCAGAGGGATGTACGAACACCACTGACATTAATGACGATGAACTTAAGCAGTTTTGTAAGGAGGAGTGGTCCACAACTCCTCATAGATGATGCGAGAGGCTGATAAACTCTTACAGAAATGTTTACTTTAGGTTATTGCTGCTAAAAGGAACTCCACATATTACTTAATCACATGTGCCCTTACTATTTCTAAACAAAACTACTGAATGCTGGCTGATTTTTTGATTAATACATAATGTCAAATTGATCTGGTTGCTATTAGTCAAATCAGGTTTATCTATTGTCAGGATTTAAAGAGGCATAGATGAGGGTCAGATATGTATTTAAATGCAAACACATACCTTCTATTTCACATTCCTGTATACATTACTACTGGCTCAGATGCTCTACTGCGTTGAAGGCAATGGGCCTACAAGGTTCAGCAGCATCTCTAGTAGGGCAGAGGGTGAATCTGAACCAGGCTGATGTAAAGCAGCACCTCAAACAAATTAATGTATAAGGAACTTCTTGAAATGCTGTCTAGTGTCAGGTGCCACTGCATAACTCAGTGGCAACCACGTTAATGCTACCGGGGCCAGCTGAGCAGCTCAGTAAGGATACGCCAGATCAGCACTACAGGGTTACCCAAGGTGGAGTCTGCACTTGTCGTTCTCGGTCTTTCAACTCCAAAAGTTTGTGTCCTTTCTGGGTGGCCTTGCACAAAGAATAACTAAGCCCATATGCCTCCGTGTAACATTTACTTGACTTATACCATTCTTTTTTTTTTTGCAACACAGCATGGATGTGATGAACATATACGAGGCACTGGGAGGGAAAAACATTAAATCAGACAGGGTCAAGCTTTGTAGTCATGCTAGACAGCAGCGGAGCGCTGAACAAGGGAGTGACCCTTGCATTATGATTCAGGACTGTTTACAATGAAGCAGGATGTTCTTGGGTGTTGAACCCTAATGTGTGCCAATAATGTCCTCTGAAGAGTAGTGTCTTCAGCTCCTTTCTGAATGGCACATTCATTTGTTGCTGTTGGTTTTGTTGCTATTCTGGCGGTGTCCAGGGTTTTGGTGTGGTGCTTGCTCTACATCAGCTGTAGTTAATTTCTCAGCTAGATATTAAAGGCTGCCAGCTCTGGTGCAGCTTATCATTAAATGCAAACTGAGGCCTACAGGAATTGAATTTTTTAAGACTAATAAAGTGGGGACTAGATAAGAGCTCAGCAATGTGACTGAGCAAGATGCCAAGCATGAGAAGACACTGTGTCTCATAAGTCTCAAGAAAAAAAAAATGTGTGCTCACCTATTTAACAAGCATTGGTAAATGCATTAGGTTTCACCTATGTGATTAATAATAAGCTGTTTTTGTTGTAAGTTGTAGCTTGCAGAGGCGTTGTACAATATAAGTTACAGAAAGTCTGTTAAAGTGTTCTGACTTGTTTATGTACAAAAAGGGAATATATTGTGCTGTAACTAGTGGTATAGTGCGGGTAAGTTATAGCAAATGTTTGAAAAATGAAAGAGGGAAATATTAGAATTAATTGATGTAGTAGCAATATGATATGTTTAGAGGAGTTCTGATAACTTTTGGGCCTGGTGCCACTGCACCGTTCAAATCATGCTGCTAATGCCTGCAAGATAACTGCATTTGTGTCTGCCTGTTTAGTAGTAAAATATAGCAATATTTGGTGTTTAGAGGAGTCATGACAACTTTTGGCCCCGGTGCCACTGCACCTGCTGCATCATTCAAACCATGACCCTATTGCCCGTTAGATAACTGCATTTGTTACTGCCTGTTTAGTTGTAAAATATAGCAATATTCTGCGTGCAGTGGGGTCCCTAGAGCCTTTGGCCGCGGTGCCACTGCACCTGCTGCACCATTCAATGAAGCCCCTTTTAACTGCAGGATAACTGCAATTGTGTCTGCCTGTATAGTAGTAGTAAAATATATCAATATTAGGGGTTTAGTGGAGTTATGACAACTTTCTGCCCCGGTGCCACTGCACCATTTTTAACTGCAAGGTAACTGCAATTGTGAATGCCTGTATAGTCGTAAAATATAGCAACATTGAGTGTTTAGAGGAGTTCTAACACATTTTGGGCACCTGCTGCGTCAGTCAAATCACAACCCTGTTGTCTGCAAGGAAATGGCACTTGTGGCTGCCTGTTTAGTAGTAAAATATAGCATAGCTCTTGAATGTTAAACATTGCATGTTAAAAATAAAGTTATTACAACATTTAGAATTTGATCATAATGACTAAATAGATTAAGTTGAAAAAATCAATCTGATAATGCCTACAAAGTGCAAAGAAAGTCCAGAGGCATGAATAGGAAATGCCACAAACATTCTAAGGCAAAAGCATCTGCTTTACACAACTAAGTAATAAAAAGCAAGCATTCAAGCATACTTTTGGAAGTGGTTTGCCTTTTCCGTGGGAAGAGATATTATCTTGACAGTGAATGGGGCTTAAACAGTGTGAACAGCTTTTGTAGAAGTACTGTAAATGCCTGCAGCCAGGGGAAGTTAACTAAAAAGTTCCGCACAAAAGCAAATGAACACAGTAAGTCAGAGCTGGAAACTGATAAGAGCCCCTTTTTAAGATATATTAAATACAAGAGATTTCACAAGCACAGAGCAAGCGCTGTGCAGCCAAAATCATAAAAGACAATTGTCCAGGAATGCCTAGCAGCTCTGGTAGAAGGAGGAGGGGTTATCTGGTAGCCATGTTCAACTCTCCCCAAATCCATGTGGCCGGACAGTCTAGGTGCCCCCCCAGTTCCCAAAGAAGCAATAAAAAGTTTGGGGGTTTGGCTTGAACCTGAACTGTCAATGACCACTCAAGCTAAACGAGTGGCAGGGACCTGCTATGGACTGCTCAGGTCAGTACGGAAGATCCTCCCGCTACTCCCGGAAAACTCCCGAAAACTTCTGGTTCAAGGATTAGTCATGTCAAGGCTGGATTATAGCAATGCCTTATTCCTTGGCTCACCAGAATCCACCCTGAATGTGCTCCAAAGAGCTCAGAATGCGGCTGCAAGAATGCTCACTGGTACTGCCAAAAGATCATCAGCTAAGCCTGCTCTCAAGGCCTTGCATTGGCTTCCAATCCGAGCTCGCATAAAATTTAAATCCCTTTGCATCGTGTTCAAAGCTTTGCAAGGATCAGGCCCTTCAATCCTTAGAGACCTGGTGCGCCCTTACAAACCTACGCGAGCCCTTCGCTCGGATGATGGTAATTTTGTGGTGATACCCAGAGCCAAAAAGGTGAAGTCCGGCGGTCGCCGGTTCTCTATTAATGCAGGCCAACTATGGAATGCTCTGCCGACGGCCCTGCGGAAAGAACCCAATCTAGTGCGTTTCCGCAAGGCACTGAAAACTTATCTCTTCCCCCGTTAGGCTTTGCTTTAGTTGTGTTTGGGTGGTGGTCCTGTGTTTTGTTTCAGCGCTGGGACGCTCAAGGGCAGCCATGCGCTTTACAAATCTCTTTTCATTTCATTTTCATTTCATGGCGGGGCAAACATTCCTTGTGAAGTTTTCTTTTATGTCCCCCTTAGCAATCTGCACCTGCATCGAAAAACGCACTGCAATATAATTTCCCTTACTAACTTTTACTTGTTTTGGTGAAGAATAATATTGCACTTTCACATACAAAACAGTCAAACATGGGCGAGATAGATCAAAACTGTAATAAAAAACCCATAAAATCTTTTTTTTGCCATTAAGGATTCACAGTATCATTAGTGATTATGTGGAACTGCTATGTGGCAACAGAGGAGCGAGCGACTTTTACCGAAACATAGTGGTGTAAAGTTACAACGTTTCACAAAATACCACACAAGTAAACTCATGCATGACTAGCATTCAAGATCATTACTTTTCATGACATTGCATTTCTGAAAATATTCCTTCTCCTCTTTTTGTTTTTCCTTTGTTCGTGCTGGTCATCTACCCCATAATGCAGTGAGCGTTCGGTGGGAGAGTTGAAGAAGAGGTGAAAGGGAATTACTCAACACAAAACTAACCGGTCATACGTTCTCACCATCTCCCCAGACCATAAAGTCAGTATGTTGCCTAAAAACTCTAATAGTTCATTAATGCTTCCCAGCAGACTATTTAAATTGCACAAAACAATTCGCCAGGTTAGAGTTTTTTAAAAATACACATTGCTGCACTTTGGAGAGTTTAGGTACCATAAGGCAGGAATCCACTCATAGGATGTTTCAGAGCAAGGCAAAAACATCAGCAACCGATCCGGTCAAATGTACGTCTTAATAAATGCTTTGAGCTCTCTAGGATAGAAGTGTACAGAAAAACTCTAAAACAAATCGAAAACCACTGTTGGCGTAGCTTTTCCGAAAAGAAAAAAACGAATAAGAAAAAGTTAATTCAGTGTCAGTGATGCATATATTGTTAGTTACCTGAAGATGTTCCTCAGGAACAATGGCAGGGCCACAACGGGTGTATTCGGCACAGGCTCCTCGACAATATCTGTGAGAGTCATCTTTCTTCCTGAGGTATTGATTTGTGGCACACTGTCTATTCCAGAAACACAACAAAACAAGTTTCAAGTGCCCACTCAGTGCAAGCAACCACCTTTATTTCTGATGTCTCTACTGTTATGGCAATCAACTTGAAAAAAGTAGTGGGTATACCCACCTGTTCTTTGCAACCACAATTATAACTCATTCACAAAGCGGCACAAATCCAAGCATCGATGTAAAGTTTCAGTTCGAAATTCTTGGCATGTGTACGAAATTCTTGGCATGTGAAACTGTGCAAAATCTCTTCGCGGGGTCATCTTACAACAGAATTAAAACTAAATAATTGATAGGGAAACGTACATGAAATACCTCTGACAAAAATCAGAACGAGAAATACTTAAATAAACATAACCAGAGGTGTTTGTTATGTTTAAGAGACAATTTGCAAAATGTTCTGTAGTAACACTGCCAGTATTACATATAGAGTGCAAATGCCACTATATAAATAAAGAATTTTAGCATGACATTAAAAGCTTTTAAATCAGCACAACATACAATTGGCAGAAACGTGAACTGCCACAATAGAATAGTGTGTTTAGGTTTGTTTTGAAATTCATGTCAAATTATTTTGTTAATAAAACAAACAAAAAAGGCCATACAAAAGTATTCCACATCCTTCTCACACTTCCAGACAGTGGCAAACGTTGTGCCACCTTGCATTTCCACTGTTCATTCGACTGAAATGCTGCCTTCCATCTGTGGGTGTACCTAACGCAAAACATCGAAAATTAACAAAACTAGAACCATGTGAAGACTTTATTGATATCACATTGACTTCATATGGTCCAAGGTCTGACCGGTTCCTTTCACAGGTAATTGGCGCAGCCACAAAAGCAGTGTACCATTTTAGCTGGACAAGTGTGGGAATGCTGGGTGGTAGGAATTCCTCTAAAAAATATGAGGAAAATGTGTGAATATAGTCAAAGTTTGATGTTTGCATGGCATCCTGGGTAAGAAAAAGTAGCTGGAGTCATGCAAGTCATACCACCCTGGTCTTCCCTGGCTGTCTAGCATTCATAAGTATCTGGGTTTTTGTATATGTCCCTGGTTGCCCATCAAGCCCAGGCCCAATTTCACAATAGCCCAAATTCCGACAGCTACCCACATGATCAGAATAGTTAAATTTTCAAGCTAGCTCAGCATAATTTTCATTGAGCATAAGTAGCTCTTGTTAAAGGAAAGATTGAATGAAATGCAGAGAACTTCAGAGGCAATAAATTAATGCCCAGTATCCTTTCACAAATGGCAAAGTGAAAATTAGGAGAGAAAAATTGGAGACCCAACCTGCTCCCAGCGCCCAAAAAATTGCTAATGAACTTTCACAGCAATACCCAAACAACCGATTTGCAGCTAGCAAATGTGATCAACAAAGTGGAGAAAGGGAAGCTTGTTTCCAAAGACGTCCACAGAAGAGGCCTATTCAGGTTTTAAATATGCTACATTTTTTAAACAACAAGCAGTTCTGAACCTGGTATAATACACATGGTAAATTGTCAGCAAAATGAGAAGAACAGAGAAGTCATTAACACAAGTTGATGCCTTATGACATTTTTTTAATTGAAAAAGTAGTTTTGTTTTGCACAATCAAATTTCGTCAATGTGTTTGAATAGATTAACTTACACAGGCTGTTTTCAGATACATCTCTTTGAATTAGTAAGGTCTATGGTAAGAGTACCATGTAGGTTTAGTGCACAGAACTGAAAAACTATGCCATGTTCGGCAATTTAGGATTTATAAGACTCAGTAAACATTAGGGCATGGAAGTGTCCAATTTTCTGTATATGAATAAATGATGTAAAAGTAAAAACGACAGGGGAAGTAATATATATCATCCATTAAAAGTATTTTAGAGGACTGTCCCTCTTTAGGAGTCATCTTTTATGCACCTCTGAACTAGCCTCAAGTTATAATACACCCATTAAAAATAAAGAACTGGGACTTTTACTGAGCAATTGCAGGATGGCCTTTACAGGCTTAACCCTCCAATACCGAAAGTATCTCAGTGACAGCAAAGAGCAAGCACATCCTGTAGAAAGAAGTATATTGGTTCACTCAGTCACAAGAGAGTAATTAGGTAAGAAACAACAGACGCTTGACAAAAATAGGATTGCTTCGATTTGGATTTAGATACAATTTAAAAATAGTAACAACAGAATGTTGTATTCATACCAAGAAATGAGTATTGATTTAGACCTACTTGACACGATGAACAGAAATGTCCTCAAAGCCTTGTGTATGCAGGAGATCATATAATTTCCTTTCCATCTGTATATCTAAAATACGTTTTCAGCAAATAAACCTATGCATAACATAAGTACTATTCATACGAAAAAGTGAACATACCTGCTTAGCAATATAGCTCCAGTTGGCTTACGGACTTGAAATGTTTTCTCCAAATAAGAGATTGCTTGCGGAAAAAGTTCATTCTGGTAGTTAAAAGAAAAATGTTTTGCTTCAGTTATACATTTAATTTCAATAATTCAATCAAAAAGATAGAAGACAGTGCATTTTCTTTTGTCAAGGACACTCTCAGTCTCTCCTGTAAAACACATTTTTCTTTTCCCCTATATAAAAGTTACCAGTGCAGAATGGTATAGCAGGTTTTGAAAAAATAAGTAAACCTGTGTTATTAGCTGTAGACATTTGAACGGGGATACACTGGTAGAAAGAAACATTGCTAAGAAGAGAACACAGAAAACAAGAAAAACAAAAGTACAGATTAAAACACAAGGGAGAAAAAGGAATAATAAACCTTATTCATCAACACTGCAAAACAACAAACCTCAGGCATAACACAGGTCACACACAGGACTTAAACCTTTCAGTCGGTAAGCAGCCTGGAAAGTAGGCTACTATTATGACCATTTCACTGCCTGATAATCATCCTACCGCAACCTACTGCGCTACGTGCAAAGCCGACCCACTTAGATGACAAACACATCAACAATGATATTCTCTGGAGATATGAAGACAGGTTCAAGAAAAATCGGTCACATACATCATGAAAAACAATGAACTATGCAGGAAGATGCCACCCCTGACATTCTGCTATACAGTTTGCACGTAGCATCAAAGACTCTTAAAACAGTTGAACTGGTCAACAAAAGTTTAAAAAACGGATTCAGATTCAGCTAACAAATGGTTATGTACGACAAGACAGTTCTGAAAAGGCTCACCAGTAACGTATGTGTCAGAAGGCTAGGTCCGATTCTCATCAAACAAGATGCTCTTAACAAGAAACCAGAGCACAAACCTATTAACTCAATATCCTAGAAGAATTCTGAAATCAAAAGAACAGACTAAAATACTATTCAAAATTGCCAGGCATCCTAAAGAACATATATGTACTGTTAAACCAATAATGCTAAGACCTCATGGCATATTTCAGCTCCAATTTCACAAAGATTCAAATAAACATCAAATAGAGCATTCGCTTTCCAGCAAAATCTCCCACCTATGGTGTTGTTTGTTTCAAGAAAAGGGAACCGTACTGTGGGCTTGGAGCTGTGTGGCCTGCACCATTGATTACTCCTGTTTCACTGCTCTGCACTGCCGAGAGACTTTTACTGTATGTATGCAATATGCTTTTGTCATTCTAGCGGCCGGCCGGGTGGTTGTAGGCCCATACCTGTAACTTTTACAACCTGCAATAAACGGTTTCAAAAAAAAAAAAAAAAAAAAAAAAAAAATCTCCCACCTATGCCCCTAGCCTCCTTTACCATTTTCAGTCCACTGAGCGTTACTGACATCACCAAACTTCACATCACATTCTTTTCTTCAACCTTCAGTCACAGACAATCTCTAAAACAAGAAGCAGTCATACTAAGCATAAACACTACTACATTGAGCCTAAAGAACCAGCCAATGACGGCCCCAATTTTTAGGCTGCAGCACTATTAGTGAGGGCCATGTCTGACCTTAACCTTCTACAAATAGTTGAAGGTCCCACACAAAAGGTGGCCCTTAACTTGATCTAATATTTACTAATAACCCCTCTTTAGTTGTGGAAAAACCTTTTCATTAACTTAGTCGAACCACTTTTTAGTTCCTTTTCTATGGACAACCTTGGATATTCAGCGAAAGGTTACTAGACAAACCAATGCAAATCTAGAACAAATTTGTTCACATATCAATATTAATTCATCTGATGCAACTAAGGAAGCGGCTGAGTCATTTAATTCAGTCCTTGTTCAAGGTTTTAATGAAGAGGCATCTATAAAAAACAAAAAGGAGTTAGAAAGAGAATTTCCCCTGCATCAGCCTGGTTCTCACAGACTCTGCAACTTGAAAAACATAGATGTAAACAGTTAGAAAGAGAATGGAGACACAAATATAGAAGTGAAGATAAGGCAAATTATAAAACAGCCCTAAAAAAAGTTTGAAAAACATATCAAGAAAGCAAAAGCGGATTAATTTACAAAACAAATTGGAGAAGCAGAAAACTCCTCGAGAACGATCTTTCAGATTGTGAAATCTTTTTTTAATCCAATGACTGCTAAACAAGAGGTCTTTGCATCTCAAGAACCACTCTTTGTTCTTCCATGAAAGTTGGAAAGCATTTATTCAAGATTGGAAGGAATGAGAATTAACACCCAAACAGTATCAACTATGGATACCATCACTAATATCATTGGATCCTGCCTCACAGTGTTTGAACCAATATCTTTAGTAGACTCAGAACAAATTATCTTTAGGCTCAAATCAGGGTCTCCAAACCATGTTTGCTCTCCTTATATCTTGAAGCTTGCAACCTCTTGAATGTTCCGATTAAAACATTATTCAATCTGTCCCTTAACCAAGGAAAATTTCCAACCGCCTGTTAAAAGACACTTGTTCAACCACTTTTGAAAATGGCTAATGTGGAGCTGTTAATCCTGAGCAACTATAGACCGATTTTGTCACTTCCAGCAATGGGACAAATGCTGGGAACTTTGGTCAATGCTCAGATTACTGGGCATTTTTTAAAAGAACGGTAACCTTCATTTGTCTCCATCAAGTTTTCAAGCAAGATTTAGTACGGAATCAGCAATTCTTGAGGTTACAGAATTTATCAGAAGTATCCTAGATCTAGATTTAAAAAATCAGGGGTCATTTTCGTTGATTTATCGGCCACATTATATACGGCATCCCATAATATTTTACTGCCAAGATTAAAAAAGGAGGGTATTATGGAAAAAGCTTGGAACTGGATTCATTCTTTCCTGGAAAACTGACAACAAGCTCTATTCTTGCCCCTAAACCTCTAGTTTCAGATAAATAAGATGTGGCGTCTACAAGGGTCGGCCTTAGCCCCACCTTGTTCAATGAATATATGTCTCCATTGGTTTTCATAATGTATTTAACCATCCTCAAAACGCCGGCGACCAGCAGCCCGGTGCGTGCCAGGGTTACAGGAAATCCCAATTGATTCATAAATCACCACGTCGCAGAGCACTGCACAACATGCACTACGTCCTGAAAGATTTCAACGAAGTTCCTTAGTGGAGGAAGGGAGTTATTTTTTGATGTTCTTGTTCGTTATTATTGAATTATTACGCTTTGTTTTTATCTTTATGCGGCATGTCACTGTGAGAACCAAAAAGCACAGCGAAGGGGATTAAGGGGTTACCATGAATACGGAGTGTTATTACAGATGTGCACGCGGGGATTGGCTTTACTGGCGGCGGGAAAAAAAAGTCTTGAGTATCACGCCGCCAGTAAAGCATCCAGTCCCCGCGTGCACATCTTCTGTTCCACCGTGTGCACGCCTGGAATCCGTATCGATTCCAAAAGGCCCTAGCCATGTCGAGAGCAGCTCATGCGCTACTCACGCCTGGCCGAGACTTAAAAACAGCAAATATGCCTGGCAAGCAGAGAGGGGAGACACACTGCCTTACTTATACTAAATAATTTAACTTTTTGAAATTATATTAGATTACTTGTATGCTCTTCAAATTAAATAAAACAAATTCTTCACATACCTTCACTAGATTTCTTCTTTCTTGGGGTAGCCTACAGAAAGAGAAACAAATGTTTTTTCTCCACTTTAAAGCACATGACTCTTAACTTATCATAAGAAGAAGATACTCACTCTTCAACACTCTGATCATACACAATCTTCACTCTGAGTTGTTGATCAACATTTCTCTTTGTAATACGACTTGTTTTAAGATTAACTTTGTAGATTACCTGGTGAAAAGAAAAACAGTACAATTACTCAAACTTTTCCAAGAACAAGAGTATGTCTTAATTAAGAGGAATAAACCATAAAGAAATAATTTAGCATTAACAAAATCAACTGTGTATTTCAACATTAACAATTTACGGCTGAGATGCTACATTTTGTAATTGTCCTCTGAATAATGATTTCACTCTGTAATTGGAAGCAAGCGCAGCCAGTGGTGTAATGAAAGGTAAATGGGCCCCCCTGCAAGGTACACAGAGGGGCCCCCGCTCCGGATTTAATCCAGAGCTCTCAGGCCTGAGTACTGTGCTGAGGGGGCCCCCTGTAGCTCGGCCCCCCCGCACCGCAGGGGCTGCGGGGGGGCCTGTGTTAACCCCTGAGAGCAGCAACTCACATGAACAGCTGCACTCGCAGCACACCACACCTGAAAAGGCTCCACTGGCTCCCCATGCACAAACAAGCACAATTCAAACTCGTCACCCACACTTTTAAGGCAACACAACACTGGCCCAGCAGACCTCAAAAATCGCATCAGTTTCCACAAAGCTTCCTGACACCTTTGCTTGTCCGAACTTCTCCTTGCACACATCCCCTGCATACAGAAAACCAGATAAAGTGGCTGATCCTTCTACATTGCTCCCAAAGCCTGGAACGACCTGCTGCCACACATAAGAACCTCCTCCTCACTCCTTTAATTCCGCAAGAAGCTGAAGACCTGCCTTATTCAAGTAGTGCCATTATGCCCCACATTGGGCTAGACTCACACCTGCTCAGCGACAGGATACTCTTCTGGGTAAGAATAGTGTACTCTCAAATCTGCATAACACAACACAAAAGCCATGATATATCTATCCGGGCCTGAAATCTAGCCCCGTACACTGAGAAGTATATTCAAAAGTTTTTAGATTCAGCTCATTCCCGTGACAGTCAACCACTAGCACGGATCCACAGAATAAGTGTGACCTTTGACATTTGCGACTGCATAGAATGCCAAGCACTTAAATGATGACTGATCAGCACCTGTTATTGAAGAGGAACCATCCTTTTCCTTCTGCATTCCATCTATGTCAACTGGGCCTTTCTCACATGTCACAGCCTATTTAATTAACTGCCAACAACTGTGTTGTATCTTTATTATGAATTACCTATCCTGTGGAAATTGATCACATGAAAAAAAGATATAGTTTGGCATGAAGACCAACTTGTGTAAAATGAGACTGTTTAATAATAATTGGTTTTGTGCTAAATGAATTGTAATAGTGAATTTGAACTGTTCAGTAATATTCATGAAACAAGTGTGCTGAATGTTTGTAATTGTAAGTCTTTTTTTCCATTTTGTGGCACAAACGCTTACGATTTAACATTTCTTCCCAGTTGGCCTCTCGATGAAGGGCATACTTCGAAATACATTGGAACATCCAAAGTACATAGTGAACCATCAAGTTATCATATTTTCTTGACCACAATAAACAGAAGGAATAGTATTAAATAGAAACGTCTCTTGAATTATTTAAATAACACGAAAAGAGGTTGCACCATTCATGGTAAGCGCTGGAAAGTGAATGGATAACCGTGCACTGTGAGCCATGAGTCTACATTAGACACGTGCAAACAAGGAGCAACAAAAAAAAGTTCGGGAGTAAGCAGATGAACCCTCCCTCAGACCAGGATCTGTCAGGCACGTAAACTCTAAGAGGCTTATTACGTCCAAACCAGACTCTTGATGCCCCACTAATACAGTAACATTCAATCTAGAGTTAGATACCAAGATGGTAACCTTTCTAGGAGGGATAGCAAAGTTCCCAAAGGGGTATTGACAGGTCCTGCATTGCATGCCAAATAGCAGGATTTGCTGAGGCACTTGTCGAAAAATTCAGGAGATGGCTGAAACAGCCAGAGAGACTTAGGACCACACTGACCAGAGATCTTTGTCAGGTGGACTCAGGTAATATTTTGCTTTATAGAAGCACAAGATTTAGAGAGATCAAGCAATCCTTTCCTTTAAAAGTAAATCAGAAGTTGGTAAGAATAAGCCTCGAGGTGGGTCCCAAGGCAATAGCAACCCAATTCAGAGAGGTATTTGTAACAGATCTAGGCAAGTTTGTCAAGATCTTCACAGAACCAGAGAATGCACAATATTCAGTGAAAAAGGTTTTCTCTCCTACGGGCTGGGCATAACAGGGGGTGACTACTTGGCCGTCAATTAATCCAAGCAATTAAGCAGCAGGAATGGCAAGACCAATTAGGTTTCATCCCCTCCTTTCTACCCAGATCAAGGTCCAGAGACAGATACTTCAATAAAAAGGGGCAGCAATGGGGCTGTGAGCATTACAGGTGAGCTCACTAACTTCCAACCTACTAAGGTTGGGAAGCAGTATATCCAAGGGCTTGAAAAGTGAAGAAAAGCAATGTCAAATGATTGGCTTTCTTCAGAATCTGTGACGTCAGTATCGAGTCCCGGGTCACTTTCACACAGCCTCGAAGGCGGAGATCTACCCCCTCAACCTGCCCCTCAACCTGCCCTCAAGAACTGACATAATTATTGGTTGTAGAAATAAAGGAATTGGAGTTGAAGTGAGCAATCCAAAGGTCCTTTCTACACCCAGAGTTTTCCTCAATAGAGTTTCCTCATCACAAAGAATGGGAAAGGCCTGAGACAAGTTCATCAACTTCAGGGAGTCCAACTGTAGCCACTTTAAAATGTAGCATTTTTTAACAACAAGGGAACCCAGTAAGGTAAGCAAGGACCTATGGGTATCGATTTGTTTAGTGAACAACGGTCCTTGTCAGAGAATAATACAGGAGAATTAATATAGAACAGAATCAATTCTATATGAAAACTATCCAGCCGGATAGTGGAATTTAATCCAATTTATTTTAAGTAATCAAAACATAAAAAACAAACAATAGTGGGATACAATCCTGTATCCAAAGACATAAAAGTGAAGTTGTTCATGAAGAATTGGTGACTTATAAGTGAGAGAGTAAAAAAACAATCACAAGACATTCAGGCAAAAAAAGAGAAAGCTGGTTTAAAATTGTGAAAGATGAAACAAGCGAAATAATTCACACGACCGTGACACAGTTGTACAAAGATAATTTGTGTGCACGGTGTTTAAAAGGTCGACGACGTTTCGATCACGTTTACAACAATAACGGGATCATCATCAGGACAGAGAATGATTGCCTGAGAACATACATAAGAGTCTAACAGTTGTTAAGATACAGAGAATTTCAACGAGGGAAAAAAATGGGGAAAAAAGAAAGAATAATATGCGTGTTAGAGGAGAAATTAGAGCAAAGAACGCATTATGTAAACAACGCACAAGTGTGTTCTATTGTGAAGAACCTTGGGAGTCAATTAGGAGAAAGCGCTCGGGGTGGTATAAGGTGAGAGTGCAGCGTTAGATCAAGGGAGGAGCTTCAATAAAGCAGCCTATCTAAAGAAACTGAAAATGCACTGATTACCTAAAGTTGGGTACCCGGAGAATAGGGATATTAAACTCTGAGAATTAGAGCAAGGAACGCATTATGTAAACAACGCAGGGGTGTGTTCTCTTGTGAAGAACCTTGGGAGTCAAATTACGAGAAAGCGCTAGGGGTGTTTATAAGGTGAGACCGCAGCGTTAGATCAAGGATAAGGAAGGAGCTTTGATAAGGCAGCCTATCTAGCGAAACTGAAAAAACGCTGATTACCTAAAGATGGAGACCCGGAGATTAAGGATATTGGACTCCGAGAATTAGAGGGAAAGCCATCAATCTGAAAAGGCAAATGGTATAGTTGCTGAGAGGCGGTCAAAAATAAAACAACATACCAATGGCGGTCTAGATGTAGGAGTAACCGGCAAGGCGGGATTAAATCCAAGATAAAAGTGGCCGAGTGAAGGGAACCTGTAATATAAAAGGAGGGAGAATGGAAGGCACGTGAAGCTAAGGGTTGGAGGTTTAAGAACCGCATCGTGGGCTTGTATTCTAACCTGATAGCACTACCAAGCGATTGCGCTACCTGAAATCGGCATCGGCCCGGTCCAGGACCCCCAGCCTCGAGCACATCCTCTCTCATTGATCCCCAGGTAAGGAACCGTTCCCCACGCGCATCCCAGCACGTCAACTGCCCCGGTGTCTTCACCCTCGTAACGACCCCTCTCTCCGTTACAGGTAAAATTTCCTCTCATCAAGCATCAAGTTGCCGCCCATCTACTCGGCACATTGACCATTGTTGCTGCATTGCCATCCTTACTGTTGTTCAAATGACCCCTGCCACCGACATAACCAATACCAACGCACATGAAGTTAAGAACCGATGGCCCATGATGCGGTTCTTAAACCTCCAACCCTTAGCTTCACGTGCCTTCCATTCTCCCTCCTTTTATATTACAGGTTCCCTTGCCTCGGCCACTTTTATCTTGGATTTATTCCCTCCTTGCCGGTTACTCCTACATCTTGGCCGCCATTGGTATGTTGTTTTATTTTTGACCGCCTCCCAGCAACTATATCATTAGCCTTTTCAGATTGATGGCTTTCCTTCTAATTCTCGGAGTCCAATATCCCTAATCTCCGGGTCTCCATCTTTAGGTAATCAGCGTTTTTTCAGTTTCGCTAGATAGGCTGCTTTATCAAGACTCCTTCCTTATCCTTGATCTAACGCTGCGCTCTCACCTTATAACACCCCCAGCGCTTTCTCTTAATTTGACTCCCAATGTTCTTCACAAGAGAACACACCCCTGCGTTGTTTACATAATGTGTTCCTTGCTCTAATTCTCGGAGTCTAATATCCCTATTCTCCGGGTACCCAACTTTAGGCAATCAGTGCATTTTCAGTTTCTTTAGATAGGCTGCTTTATTGAAGCTCCTCCCTTGATCTAACGCTGCGCTCTCACCTTATACCACCCCCAGCGCTTTCTCCTAATTGACACCCAAGGTTCTTCACAACAGAACACACTTGTGCGTTGTTTACATAATGTGTTCTTTGCTTTAATTTGTTCTCTAACACGCATATTATTCTTTCTTTTTTCCCCATTTTTTCCCTCGTTGAAATTCTCTGTATCTTAACAACTGTTAGACTCTTATGTATGTTCTCAGGCACTCATTCTCTGTCCTGATGATGATCCCATTATTGTTGTAAACGGTATCGAAACGTCGTCGACCTTTTAAACACCGTGCACACAAATTATCTTTGTACAACTATGCCACGGTCGTGTGAATTATTTTGCTCGTTTCATCTTTCACAATTTTCAACAAGCTTTCTCTTTTTTTGCCAGAATGTCTTGTGATTGTTTTTTTCTCTCTCACTTATAAGTCACCAAATCTTCACGAACCACTTCACTTTTATGTCTAGTGTTTGTTATTTATGTTTGGATTACTTAAAATAAATTGGATTAAATTCCATTATTCGGCTGGATAGTTTTCATATAGAATGGATTCTGTTCTATATTACTTCCCCTGTATTATTTTCTGACAAGGACCATTGTTCACTAAACAAAACTTTAAAATGTAGGGCATCCTGAGTGAGACTGATTGGATGGTCTAGTTGGGCCTATAGAACGCATACCTGCCCACATTCAGTGGCAAATCCTCCAATTCCTTTGGAAAGAAAATGTGTGGGAGTTCAAGGTACTCCTATCATGGTGTATCATCTTCCTGATAAGGTGGTGACCTAGATGTGGGCTTGAGGTGCCTGGTTAATAATTTACCTAGACAACATTATCTTCATGGCTAAGGAGAAGGTCATTGGTGCAGGTGAGAACCATACTAGTGGAAGACTCGAGGTCCCTGCTAAACCTGGAGAAGTCAGATTTAGTGGCAAGGGGGAGAATGGAATTCTTGGGTTTCATGATAAACTTGGAGATTGCAACATCGCAGCTACAGAAGGATAAACTAAGGACTATCAAGAAGCAACTGAAGCAAGTCTTGTTGGCCAACAAGGTGACCCTCCGAGTCACTGATTTGTTGACCAGTCAATTAGGGCTTTTTTTCCCAGGGCCACTGCATTATAGGACCCCATAAAGATGAATGATTCAGCATCTTCAGAAAAATCTATGTTATCCAAAGAAAGTGCACATCTCAAAGGACACCAGGGTGGAAATATCAAGGTGGCTGGCCCACCCAGCGGTGTGGAACAGTCAGACGATTTTTGGGTCCACACTTGAAATAGAGTCAATCGCCAGATGGCTTGGCTGGAGAGACCGTTATAAGGACATCTCTACTGGAGGTTGGTGGACAGAAGATGAAATACACTTTCATATCAAGTGTCTAGAGGTGCTGGCAGGATGGTTTAGGATCTGTAGAGAAACTAAGTTAAGGTGTTATATCAGACCGAGGATGGCCAACATCTCAATATTCTGACATGTCAACCACCTAGAATGTACCAAATCTAGGACGTCATCACGTCATCAGGGTTGGGCAAAGATTTTTAACACTTCTAAAAACAAGCATTGGCATAGCCAATAGGTCTCGCTTTTGGGACCTTATAAGTATGGGTTGAGAAGGGTTGGATTGAGGGTCTGAATTATGTATTAACACCCTTCTCCCCCCCCCCCAACATTTCTGAAGATTCTCATGTGGTGGCTGACACCAGGAAACAATTAGCAGAGTCACTTCTAGTACACTCAGCGTGAAGAAGGCATGCTTAGTTCCCAGAACTTCTAGTATATTCATGCAATTGCATTTCTGACAATTTCTTGTGTGGAGGCTGAAAGAAAAAGGCAACGACGAGAGTGGATGCTATTAAGTCTAGATTCGCGGACACCTAAATGGTTCACAGTAATTCTAGAAGTCTGATGAAATTGCCCACCTCAGAAACCAAAATTTTTTAGCCCCAATGTGGGACCTCCATCCTAGGATTTGAGACAGACTTCTGTCCCTAATGGCATGGAAGTTTTGGGCAACCACAATATATTTTATCAACTTGGTCCAGCTGCTGCAGTAGATGGGTGGACAGGGAATTTCCTAAATACCGAAAGTTACAGTTCTATTAAGGACACGGAGGCATGGATTAACTCTTCCACATTGTTTTGTCCGATTAGAATGACTGATTCCCTGAGTGGGTTAGGGCTGTCTGCTAAAGTGTGTTACTTACTGATGATTTATATTTTCTTGGCTGTTAATATGACTGGTTATATCATGGCTGTTAATATGACTAGTTATATTTTAAGGTTTTTAAAAAATGTATCATTAATTGGTTCATCTAAAACGTTCAGGACATCTAATTTTCTATTTTTTTCTATTGGAAGGTGAAACATTTGTACTCACTGCACGAAAATAGGGTGGGAAGACTAAGAGTCTTTTTGGGGGACAGATAATGTGTTGACTGGTTTACTGTTATCATGTGATGTCTAGATGAAGCCATGGCGTTATAGGTATTGTAGTTTTTAGATATTGTCCCTCCTACTATGTGTAGCAAAAGAAGATTAAAAGCATAATCCTTGTAAATTTCCTCTACATTTGCAATGGCATTTTCGATTGCTGGGAAGATATATGAATGTGGGTGAAACAAATAGCAAAACAACTTGTATGGTACATGCTAAGCTATAGATTATTGGAGCGAAGTACTAATACAAAAATGTCCCTTGAAAACGCATGATAAAGACCTTATGCATTATATATTTCTGTGTACATGGCATCTCCCTGCAGCACATATATATATTTTTGATTGAATGCCCTATGTACTTAAACTGTTTGTGCACAGATACAACACAACTTTGCAGGCACCAAGGGCTCCAGCATAAAGACAGAGCGCAATGTAAACTAAAATCTGGTAGTAAAAACAAATTAGCTGTTGTTTAGTGTTTGCCAGTCATGCATGCACATACGAAAAACCGTTTTCTTTTTTTAAGATCATACATCAGAGCAGTTTCTCAATTTCTCAATTGTGCATTCATACTGTATGGGTGATGCACATTTCTGTAAGCTGATGTTTGCCACTGCCATAAAAGAGTAGGGTTTTCCTTACATGCGCTGAGAAGTTATGAGTTTGCGTTTGGTTCTGTACTGGTCGCTTCATGTGGTTGCCTTTTGAAGTGTAATTCATGTGTGCTCTGTCCTGAAAGCTTCACTGTCCAATGCACAACTTGATGCTTTGTCTGGAACTTTCCATCTACCCAAACCAGAGGTAGCAGACACCCACAAAGATGTCTGCAGTGCATCAGTTGATATGTTGGGATTTTGGTGAGCCTGTTCTTCTGCCTCATTTGAGAATCAGAAGACTTTTGGTAGAATCAGTCAGTCCTCAGTACAGTGGTTTTGGAAGGTGTTTGTTGAATTGGCGACATGTGCTCACTCCTTGCGAGTTCTGGCGGGGAGTGACATCTGGGTTGGAGGCAGCAACTGAAAGAGATGTAGCGCTCACACCGAGCTGTTGCTTGTTGCATTGGTTTCCACACACTGCCAAGACCAAAATCACAAGCACGTTTATTGACCTGGGGCTGGTCTTGGCCCAGAGGGAGATTACCAGCCACTGGAAGTCAAGGACGGGTCCCAAATTAGCACGCTGGACTAGGGAATTAGTGAAATGGGCGGAGGCAGAGGAGAGCTGCAGGTTACGTATGGCCGCCCGCAATGGGAGTGACAAATCATTGGAGATGGCGAGAGTGTGTGCTGCATTGGTGGAGCTGGTAAAACATCCACCTGGAAATACCGAGGGCTCTCCTGGCCGGGGGGAGTCAGCAGCAGATACTTTTTTATTTTTTTTATTGACATTTGTTACCAATAGAAAACATACAAAGTCAACATATAGGCAACTTACAGGCTATGGTGCAACAACATTCTTCATCCATTGTGGACAATCCATTCATGTTACATTAGATCATAGCAATTACAGTGCGAACTTACAATTATAATTAGTCGACCTGATATGTTTGTAAGTATTGAACCAAGTATTGCCAGTAGTCCGTCGGCAGTTCCTCCTCATAACTTTGCAAGGTTTCTTTACAATACGTCAGGTCCTGTATCCATTGCCGAATCCGTGGCGCTCTCCTACCGCCCCAACACAACGACACCCTTCTCTTGGCCATAAGCAATGCAACAACACAGAACTTTCGCTTGGTCGCCCTTATTCCAGGGAGCAGTCCTAGCAGACATGTTCGGATAGTACATGCAATATTAACACCCACCATCGTCCCCACCATCTGTGTCACTGTTGCCCAGTACCCAGCCACTGCGTCGCAATACCATGCCTAATGTATGAAATCTGCGACCTCCGCACCACAGCAACAAATTTAGAGTCTGCCCGCAGACCATATTTACAAAGCTTTGCAGGAGTGTAATAGGTTTGATGGAGGTATTTGTAATGTATCATACGCAGACCTCCATTAGGTGTCAGCATACCAGTAAGAGAGCAAGCAGCAGTCCATTCTTCCACTGTTAGTGGATCTTCTAAATCACTGCTCCATTTGCCCATTGCTTTATATGTAGTGCCCGCTATGTCGTCTTGCAGTGTTGTATATAGTCTCGAAACCAATCGCTTAACCGTGGTGGTCGTGATCAGTAATTGCAAAGTAGCCAGCTGCGGCGGCTCCGCAGGGTGTGTCGGATATAACGCCTTCAGCGCTCCCTGTAGTCGGTGTTTGATTACGAATAAATGTCAGCTCTACGAGTGATTTGAAGACCCCATTTTCGTATAGATCTCCCATAGTAACAAATCCCACCTGCCTAAGCAATCCCATACCTACGTCCTCCTGGGTGACAGATAGCTCGGGGTGATATTGTAGCGGCAAGTTCGGCGCGTACAGCGGCAATTTACCTGCCTTCCTGCCCATAATCTGCCAAGCCTTGTTTGTCGTGTCAATAGTATTTATATCGCGAGTGTGCAGCGGGGGCCTCTGGTGAGTTAAAATAGCCCTCAGTAGAATCGGGTGCGCGTCGCCTTCTTCGATCGCCGCGTGTGTAAGATATGGGATTGGATGATACCAAACGTGTGCATGTTGAGCCTGTGCGCATAACTAATAAAGGAAAAAATCGGGAACCCTAAACCCCCCTTGTGAATATGGCAGTGTGAGAGCACGCATTTCAATTCGGGTTTGTTTGCCCGCCCAAATTAATCGAAGAGTCATAGTGGAGATCCTGCGGAAAACCTCCGGTGGAGGCTGGATCGGAATGTTATTGAATAGATACAATAATTTAGGTAGGATGACCATCTTTACCACTGCCAGGCGGTCTGCTAAGGATAGCGGCAGTTGAATCCATCGCTCTACCCTATCCTCTAGTGCCCCAATTGCCCTTCCGTAATTAGTACGAATTACTATTTCCGGATCACGGTGATACCAGACACCCAAGTATCTAACCAGGTCTGTTTGCCACGGTAGTCCAGAGCGCATGGGCCGGTGGTGTCCGTCAGCGGCACGATCAGAGACTTAGACCAGTTTATTTTGAGGCCCGAGTGTTGCCCGAACCGGATATATTCCCTCAGTAAAGGATTTAAGTTTTGCTCAGGATCACGCACGTATAGCATCATGTCATCAGCATACAATGAAATATGCAGGGGTCTCTGTGGGAATTGCAGCGCCGAATAGTGATGTTTTTGTCTAATTTTATAGGCCAATTTCTCTAACGCTATCGCGAACAGCAGGGGCGACAATGGGCATCCCTGCCTCGTCCCCCGTGCTATACGTATTGGTTCAGATATGTATTTGTTAACCCTAATACATGCTGTTGGCGCCGTGTACAATAGTTGTATCCCCTGAAGAAATACCGGCGGAAATCCCATTCGCTGTAGAATCGTTTGCAAATAGGGCCATTCAATGGAGTCGAATGCCTTTGCAGCATCAAGAAGCACAGCTGCTGCTTTGGTGTTGGGAGTTAAATAGTGCGATAATGCAAATAATGTTCTAGTATTGTGAGCTGTGGACCTAGATGGGATAAACCCCGATTGGTCCGGCAATATCAGTTTGGGCATTAGTGGCTGTAACCTCGTGGCCATGGGCTTGGCTAGTATTTTGGTATCGACATTGATTAGGGATAATGGCCGATATGAGTCACAGCATTCAGGATCTTTATTAGGTTTCAATAGGGTTATAATCGTGGCTTCTCGTAGTGTCGGCGGTAACCTCTGTTTTTCATGGGCATCACCGTACATTTCCACCAAGTGAGGTGCCAATTGATCTACAAATGCCTTATAGAATTCGCACGTGAACCCATCCGGTCCCGGTGCTTTCCCATTAGGAAGGGATTTAATGATTTCTGACACCTCCTCCTCAATTATAGGCGCAGACAAGTACGCTCTCTGCGCATCCGATAGCCATGCAATCGCGACATCAGCCAGATATTCCATTATCTCTTTCGGCGTTGCCGTAGATTGCGACGCATATAGTGCCTCATATGTGTGCATGAACTCTGTTAAGATGCCATGCATATCATACCTTAATTCTCCCTTGCCATCTCTGACCGCCGTAACCGCCTGTGGCATCCGGCCTGAACATATTTTTGCTCAGCAGCGGATACTTAAAGCTGGGTGGCACTGTTGGCGCACGGAGCAGGGCGCACACACGAGGAGATGCTCTTGGGTGAATATTTGTCCCTCACACTGACAGCTGAGGTTCGGAACACATGAACTGTGGACTATCACTGTCCTGTCCGAGGTTTCAGCTCTGACCCTATTCTTAACTCAGCGGCATGCCGAGAGGGGAGGGGGGAGGGGGAGGAGAGATTAGTTGGGCTGGGGGGGGGATGGGGGAGTTGGGTGGGTTCCAAGATACAGCAGATGATTGGAGAGATACCTACAGGTAGGGTTCGCCAGTTTCTACTGCAGGACGCTGGAGGAAGGGGCTGGGATTATCCCCCAGCTGGATTACATTTCCCCATGTGGGGCGGGGGCCCCTTCTTTGTTTGCAGTCGGTTATTGATGCACCGTGGAACTGTAATAGCCTGCTCAATCCTAAAGTTGTATTCAATCTGTCCACTTGCAGCCTGATTTTTTTTTGGAGTACGTGTATGTGCTTTTGTCTTTGGATAACTCAATAAAATGTGCTCACTCCTTGTGTTCTGGTAAGGCATAACCTTTCCTTTTTGTGTGCACGGTGAAGGACACTTTGGAATCTGGCTATAATCGCGGGGGCAATGTTTGTGTATCTATTAGGCACCACTGACTAGATTCTCGAAGGAAAAAATTGGCGAAAACATTTAAGAAACTACGAAGTGAGTTAACATGTATGAGACATTTTGATGATGGCCTACACCGATAGAGAAGTGTCATTTTCTTGAGCGCTAAATAAACTATTTATAAAAGGGTGTGATATATTGGCACAACCAAATAAATATGTTTTCGCTTTGCTCTTAATTTTAGATAAATATATCACATTACCTATGGTGAAGGTAGTAATCAGTGAAAGTTAATAGATTACTGTGAGAAAAAACAATACCACGTGAGAAAAACAAAAATAATGTATTCCTGTAAAACAGCATTTCGTTAATGGTGATTTGTGTAGTTCCTTTCAGAAGTTAACAGGGACCATGGTTTTAACTGGTAACTGACCCTGTCCACTCTCATAGTCAAAATTTCCTTCCATGGTGGATTCTCCCTAATTCCTGTCACCTGGTATGGCCTCTCGAAACCTCTGGATTCTCAGGACCGGCATGCCTCCTTTTTGTACAGTCTTCTGACACCTGCATAGGTTTATCTTAAAGTGTACCATCCTGTATTACAACATGAAGAGTTGGGCTCGTGGCGGATCAATCAATTAAGAAGAATACGGAAAACATCAGCTTCAGACAACTGGATAACAAACGTACGCTTATCGAAGCCTGGCCCTTATCGTCTAGCAGGCTGCAACCTTTGCATTCCCATTTGCCTGCTCTCCTTGCATGATCAGCTTCCAATCCTGGTCAAGCTCACTACTAAGACACTTTCACAATTCGGAAGACCATTGCTTTCGAAGCCAGAAATCGCACCAACCTCGATACGACTGCCACAACCTACCTTATCTATCCCAATCATGTTGAAAAAAAAGGCTTCTTTGCAGACCATCGCAAAGGCTTCTAATTATTAAAAACACTATAGATATCACACCATAGCAGTCATATCTTGATCTACCAAGGTGGCTCTAACCCAACAACTATGTAATTTTCTAATCATTTGCAATAGAGACAAAAATCACTACATGCTAGAAGTGCCACCACTGATGGAGTTCATCCTGTGAACAACTTACTGCCATTCCAACGAAGAAGGATGTAATTTCACTAAAAGACAATCCCATCAAATACAATCTGCTGTGCTAAATAATCAAATTGAGACAATTTGCCCTCAAACAACATAAAAAAATATCAGTGATTCACTTGATCAAGGACATGTCAAACAACAGCTTAAATGTAGATTGATCAATTTCCACCCCTACCTGAAGCTGATCAGCGGCTATTTCATGCCCCGTCTGGCTTAGCAATAGATTTTGTAAATGGTGGTAAACACACAACTCTCCATTTGGAGCACAACATCTCCTAAGCAACTTCCAGTTAGAGCTCATTAATTAGGCAAGAGCTGCATGTATCTCCCAATCAGGAGCAGCTGCTCCAATTTGACCCTCTTTCTGTCTCTCAGCAACTTTGAAACAAAACTGCACTCCACTCGTGAACAGCTCTTTTCAACCTGCCCAATTAGTGGAACAATCCCAAACAATCTCAGCTCCTTTCTGGCGGATAGAACCCACTAGGTCAAACTGGCTTCCCACTGGTATGCCTCTAGTCCTTTCTCTTGGAGAGATCCCCAGGGCTTGGTACAGAGTAAGACTCACCTCAGTGTATCTTTGATGACTTTGGCACCATGCGCAGCAGCCACAGTTTGAGCTTCAGCGTGTAGGATGGCGGTAATCTGATGCAATATTAGAGTAATGAACAAATCAACATCACTTCAAGAACAGCCCAACGAACATCAAAACTGGACGCTTAGAAATGGCAACTGCCAAAATAAACCCCAAAAGTGAGTTAAACAGCAGCTGGTAACGGATAATTGCCATCACACTGCCTCCCATCCCCCCCCCCCTCCCGACCCCAACAAGTCCCTGCCACAAATTCTGTGGCCTGAGGACTCAGGTTGGATGCAAATTTGTCTCTTGCCACAAAAGTCAAGAACTTCATCAAGAATACATTTTACCAACTGCACTTTCGATTGGGACCCTACTTCTACTCTTCCAGCTGCAATGGATCACTCTTCCTCACAGTGGTTATTTACCACAGAATGGCATCTACAGGGATTAATTCATGACAACGACCAACCTCTTAACTTTTACAAACTCAAGACACCTGAATCATCATAGAACGTGAAAAAGCACGGATAAATCTGTTCCACACTGATGGCTGTCCAGCGGCTTTCAAACAATGAATGGGTTGCTTTCAAGACAGTTTGCCCAGTGTAATACACAATACTCGAGTAGGAGTCCCACACCAGTACCAAACTAATGATGTCATATCAGCCAACCAGATACCAAAAGGTTGTGTATACAGAACAAATTCTACATCCACCCAATGAGACTCAAACATTTCGAAGGCACATCTATACTTAATTTCGACCTGCATTACATCACCAGAAGAGAAATTCCTTAAATGAATAGAGAGCCACCAGATCAAACACTCCTATTGTCTGCAATCCTGCTCTATTACATCCTAATAATCTAAACATTTGTCCAACAAAAACCTGTTAGCAAGAAAAGCTGATCCTTCTAACTTTTAAAATCTCTGCCTTTCTTGAAGCCCTACTGAAATTGACAGTTGACAGGATCAAAGCAACAGAACACGTTACATTAAATATCCTAAATATATTTATGTAAAAGCACTGAAGACATACAGAGGAGAAATGTGTGTTTGACCAAATATTTTAGAAAATCAATTTATTTAATCTGTCACTACAAATTGTTATGCTTAGAATAGTGATATATGTGGGGAGATCAGGACGCTTTCTCTGCTTAACCCAGTTACTTACTTTCAGCAATGAACTGTCAAACTTGCAACAGAATCACCATGCCGGTATTCCAAAATTAAGTGTACACTAGATGTAAACTATATGATTGCTCAAAGATACAACAATGAATAAAATCACCATTCCTCGCAACTTACGCCTGTTGAAATAATTTAGCAAATCACAAATCAAAGAGGAAGCTTTTGAAGGTTTTCCATTCCATTTTTCTAATGAGAAAAAAAACATATTTACAAACTGTTCAAGAGTGGACTGCAACAAAACTTGCTCTGAAAACTAGCACAACTAGAAAAGATAGGCTTCAATGACTTATTCCAAGAACATATAGTAAACCACGTAGGAAGGTGAGGAATGGCACACACTGTATATAACAAGCATTTACAATGCAATAGGTCTCGCATTTACACGAGTTTGAGCTATTCACATTGCAAATAACAATGCCTTTTATTTGTGTTTTCGTTTTTCAAACATAAATGAAAGGCATCGTCATTTACAATGCCAATAGCTTAAACTTGCGTAAATGCGAGACCTATTGCATTGCAAATGCTTGTTATTTCATGCTTTGTTTTACCTATCTGTGCATTTTTCTGCAGCTTGAATATACCAGGGAACTCGACCGGAAGCTATTGCAGCGCTCTACATAAAAACCGGTTATATTACACAATGTCAGATTCCATTTTTCAGGCATGGGGAGATTAAGTGGTTTTCCCAGAATCGCAGTATGTTGAGCCAACGCCAAGACTTCAGCCTGGTTACCCAGCTCCAAAGTCGGAAGCTTTGGCCAGTAAGCCACATTCTGGGTAGAGCGAGGGGGGCAGGCAGAAGACACATTAAAGTCCAGTTCGTCATGGGATCGAGGTTCCAACATGAGTTCGAATTGAGCCAGGCTCGAACTTTCAGTGGATCGCCCACATTTAATCTGCAGCATGTGCATAAAGTGCCCGTGATGAAGACCCACGTGGGTGTGCAAATAACCATCTTAATTCGATGCACGTTGTGTTCTATTCTTTTGCATCGCGCTCAAGATAAACAAAGGAAATTGCCACATTTGGAGATGCAGAAAATGCAAACCAAATGCTTTTTCAGAAAGAGAGTAGGTGGTTACATAGATAGGTCAATATGGACCAACAGCTCACTGTAGGCTGCAACATCACAGGTTGTGGTCAGTCTGCAGCTCTGTGCTCAATATTAAACTGCAAATCCATCTGTAAATGGATTTATCTATCTCATGCATACGCTTCATGTCTGTATTTTTACCAAGTTATATATTCAATTACGGATGCTATGTGCAGCGCTCACTCTCCCCAGCAAATAGGTAATGTTTCGAGGCACTTCTAAAAGCTGGGCAAAACCCTTTGCAGGGGTGTTACAAATCTGCCATGTTTCCCAGTTCAATGAATAACTCGATAGCCTAGTCTTGGTGTTTCCTTTGAATTGTAGGAATGGTGGTCCTAGTTTTGTCCTGGGTTAGGGTTAAGTAAGACTATAAGGCGCAGAATTCTAAGAAAAACGGCACTCTTGCTATGAAATGTGTTATTTGTATTGTCTTCTGTACTAGGAAGTAAGCAGAACCCTCCTAAATGCAAGTTTACAAGATGGCGCAAGGGTTTTGGCCTTTATTTTACACAGCATTCTATTGAGGTACTATTTCAGATGAAGTGAATCATAACTACAATACCCAGAATGCATTGAGCTTGAACATCTGGCACAATATTCTATTAATCTTGCTTAGGTACAGCGCATGTGCGATACACGCGCCACCATTCTCACTGCACTCCCTCCTCAAGCAATGTTCGGTGTGCAGTAGCTTTGCTCACCAAGGGCAGCCCAGCAGCATATACATAACTGCATATTGTGCACACAGAAGAGTGAGGCTTTTCTGACACGTACAAGCGTGCCAGAACGTGTGTGCCTAACCTTTGATGCAAGAAACCAATCCTTGCACCACACATGTGGTACACCTTGGCTTTAACAATGCCTGGAAGTTCACAAGTAAACCTATAACATCTACGCCGGAGAGCTCCCGATTGTTTTCTTTGCAATATAAGCGTCCTAGTCATGATCACAACAGTACCAGAATGCAAAGCAAAAACACAGCGCTGGTAACTTCTCGTACGGGGTCTTAGGTACGACGATTTAAAATATAACGGACTTGCTGACCCGCGTTTTTGATAATGCTGCTCTGCCTATAGGAAGGAAGCTAAACTTTAAACTGAAGTGAACTTTCAATGCCCTCGTGCTTTGCGAAACCACGTACCTTGCTTCACATTCAAGGCCCCAATAAAAGTCACGCTTTAAAACACAGCGCTTGGTTTCCTCGGAAGGCCCCTTCACTCTGCTTAAACCTCAGATCGGCTATGGAGTCCCTAACTTTAAGAAATACCGGTGCTTAATTTGCGCAGGAACTTGCAGGTGGTGGAACCGGCACTGATTTTGGGGAACCACTTCCATGAACTTATTTTTCATCATTATTTGGCGACAAGCAAAAAAAAATAGGGGGGGAACAAAAATAAAGATACAAAAACTGAAATAGAGAGGAATGTGCAAAAGTGAGAAGACGTAGGGAAGTGGAAGAAAGGACGGAAATCAAAGCTACACAAGCTAACCGTAATCTAACCATTCGAGAGCGCCAATTTTGCGCTCCTAAGAAACCTGCGCTCGTGATTTTTCCTCAAATTAAGCACTGAGACGAAGTACTCCAGGCTTAGAGTCTCTCACCTTGTCCTAGCAGGGCAGTCAGCAGCGCGGCCAGCAGCCCAGTCCTCCGGAGGCGGGGGGAATCCATCACTTTACAGGCAGGCAGCACTCGAAGGGGCTCTGAGTGGAAGCAGCACGCGCACCCGCAGCTGAATGAACGCTGACCTGCCTCGTGCGCCTGCAGCTGGTGAGCGGGGCCTTCCTGGTGTGCGATGATGCAGAGGGCTCCGGTGCCGCGAGAATGGCCTCCCTTGCCGAGGCAGACTCTCTTTCACAGTCCTCCTCGCGGGACGCCTGGGGGAGGGCAGAGGGGGAGGTGTGCGGTGCTGCGGAGGCGAGCAGAGTCAGACCTGGTGCCTGGACCTAAGTTAAACGTATTTAGCATGTGTCCTGCAGTCTGACAGCCGCCCCCTCTCGGCTAACCTGGCGCGATGTGTCTTGGGGGACGAACGATATTTCACAACCCTTTTCATGCCAATCCAACTTCAAGGCACGAAGGTCGGGGTCTCCAGTGATTTACTCAAACCTTTCAATCTACCTCTAACTCAAACCAGATGATAGAATTCGGATACTGTGAGGAGTAAGACCATACTCGCCCCCAACGAAGTCCTGCATGCCATTAGTTTACAGTCACACATAGACGTGATGGAAAAGCTTTCTGTCCGAGAAACCTTTTTACGTCTATAGTAGTGTTATCTGGAAGCAATGCGGAATAACGGGCAAGTGAAACAAGCATTGGCCGCACACGCGCCTCGCGCTTGAAGTTTAAAAAAAGAAAAAGACAAGCCCGGCGGAGCGTGGCGCGCGCGCGCTTGGGGGCGGGGGAGCGGACCCTTTGAAGTACTCCCAAAAGGCGGATTGCATGGCGGCACGATGCGCGTGATTGTGCGAGTGCTAGCCGCTTTTTGGGAGCACTTTTGAAACCCGTATTCTATAGTCTCGCTTTGCAATCGCTTACGCGATAGCAAGGCGAGACCTAAAAACCACTAACTTCAATGATCCTTCCAAATTCACCATTATAGAGCTCCAATCCATTATCAAAAAGATGTACCATAAGCATCAAACACTAAAAGCTTTACCACAGAGAGATAATAGGGGATTCAGGAAATAGGGAACCTTTTAAATAAGCATTGGCATAGCCAATAGGTCTCGCCTTTGGGACCTTATAAGTGTTTAACCATGCAACAGTTGCATAACTAAACACTTATAAGGTCCCAAAAGCGAGACCTATTGGCTATGCCAATGCTTGTTTTAACTGCTGCAATCTATTGAAGCCTCACGGAGAACATCAAAGCGGCCGCGAAAGTGATCGCGATCAAACATCAAAGCGGCCATGCGGCCGCGAAAGTAATCGCGGTAAAGTGCGACGCGCGCGCGCACGTGTACTGTAGGTCTAGGCTAGCCTGGTAGCACTTTTTGGCGCCCTCACAAAATGTCTCGCCAGACCAGCGCATGCGCTGGGTCAGGCGAGACCTAAAAATGGGGGCGGGGGGGCAGAAGGCCAAGTAGGCATAAACCCTGCAGAGAATTAACAGTCTCTAAACTATCAAAACAGAATCCTTCATCCTCCACATCAGACATGCCAAGACCGCTCACATTTGAGAAATAGAATGCCGACAACTGGGGGCAAAAAGAACATACCAGTACAGATTAATATTATCCCATAAACCTAAACCACTTCAACAGTGGTGAACAAATATATGGCTTTCACACTGTTTAACACCAAGTTTGGCTGGAAATCACACAAATGCCTGGACCCAGAGACTGAGCACCTCTCTTACAATAACCATAATCTATTGCTTCTTTGTTGAGTTACTGTGCTAACAACAGGAAAACGTAGGAATCTTGTTTCCCTATTTTAAATCCTCCTTCAATTAAGTCATTGTTCATTGCACGGGATCACACCAGTCGTGGCCCTGCAAGACAACCAAGATACTTTCACCTTCTGTGGACCCAAAGGATTCTAAAGCTGTACGTGGTAATAAATGTTTCATCTTCACCAACAAGGCACCAGAGTAATCAGATGGATTGAAAGATAAAACCACACCACCATTGTCACACTACCCTCAGCATCAAGGACCGGAAGAACCCCATCTATTTTCTAACAATTCCAGCCTATCCTTCACAATGACAATGACTTTGAAATTGCCACATCCAGACGGTCTACTATCACCTTTAGTGTAGGTCCCAGCACAGGCATCATAACTTCCAAGTCAACAACCAGGGCTTCAATTATCCCCAACCTCAACTCTACCCTGAGACAGACTTCTCCACCTTAGCAAGTTTTTTTATTTTTTTTTAACAATAGTGTCCAGTCCCCTTTATAGCAGTCTGTCCCCACAATTCACTAAAGATCGTATCTTTGCGATCTTCTTCTCTATTGTATCTCCTGTTCCTTATTCGTGGCATGAAGTACTCCTACACTCACCTCTATGCTTCCTTGCTAGTTACTTTACATGCCAAACACAACCAGGCTTCAATTAAACCAATTCTATTGAATGAACTGTTGTGGGATGTATTCCCCTGCTTATCCCTACCCGCCCACGTAGGTGCGTGGTGCTGTTTGAAGACCGGGGCGTAACACAGGCCCCCGTAGCTCCCATGGTGCGGGGGGCCCTCGGGCTGCAGGGGGCCCCCTCAGCACAGTTCTCGGGACTTATCGCTCCGGATAAAATCCGAAGCAGTGGCCCCTCTGTGAACCTTGCAGGGGGGCCTCTTCAACTTTCGATACACCACTGTTTCAAGATCTCACCAGTGTAATAGCATTGAGACAGGACCCAGAAAGTTTCCTTATCACAATGCTATCCTACCTCCATACAAAATTATCCTCAAGCACTGTCATGTGAACACATGATCTGGTTTCAAAGAGTGGGCCATTTAATACTTTACGTGCACTGGAACTATGGATAAGAATGTAGTCAGCAGGGATAAAAGCTGAAGTTAACAACTCCCTCACCAATCAACAAATGAACAGCAGGGGTATCCTCTAATACTCCCACGTCAAAAGAATAATTGACAAAGCTAATAGGCCTGTTTTTTGTTAGAGAAATATTTGGGTAACTTAGTGTGTGTTGCTCTTAGCTGGCATAATTAAGCAACATATTGGGCAACAATAATATAGAAGCTGAATTTATGGCTCCTTTGTTGAACAAACTGCAGTAACAGAGTTAGGTTGTATCTCAAAGGAAGGAATGATAAAAAAGGAGTCAGAAGATGGCATCTCCATTATAACAGGTGACCTTTAAAATCACAAACAGCAAAATATTGATTAGAGAAAGGGCCATTATTTTCGTTCCATCTCTAAGAAAGCCGATGTGCATGCACATCTTTACTTAGTGAACAAAAAGAGCTGAAACTCCAACATCTTATCTTGACAGAAAAGTAAAACAAATGAACATTCAATGGGAATTTAGTAAATAGCACTAGGGATGACTCAGCCTGACAAAGACTGAATTACAAGCCATATGTCATGCCACATCCACTAACAAAAGATCTACTTGAACTCCATCACCAAAACACAATGCAACCATTCACGAAATGACACAGCCTTGATGAACAGCCCATGCAATCAATTGCAAATCATGAAAAACACAGGAAAGGCAATGGATAAAGGGAGTGACCTCAAAGCCCACACTCTCTGTGCTCCCAGTTCTACTTCTTGGGAAAATTGATGGCATGAGTTCACCCAGATAGTTTAAAGCTGTCGTAAAAAGACGCTAAAAAAAGTTATGTTTCAATAACAAGGTAATTAAAAGAAAGACAGACCGTGATATAACAGCAACAACCTGAAAATTATTTTGGCTTACTAAGAAAAGTAAATAAAAATGTGTATAAAATTAGAACATATCTTATAAGCTTTTTGTTCTATTGTCTTAGTACTTCAAGGTTATTCTTAACATGTAGTGGTATACGAAAACCAAATTCAATTAAAAGTGATTGAAAAAGTTTCATCCCCTACCGCGGGGGTATCTGCGCGCCACCATTGCTGCCTGCGGCCTCACCAGCCCCGTCCCCTTAGTTGACTCCTTTCCTAGCCCCGAGCACGGAATTCCCCCAGTCCTCGATCTGTTCCCCTTCCCCTCTTTAGACTCCTGTGGATGGCTGGGGTCCCCCATTCGGGGAGCACGTGCTGTTACTGTCGATTGCAGGTTGCCTTGCGGGTGTGGTTTTTGTGTTGTTTGTGTAAAATGAAACCGTATTGTGGGGTCAGAGTGATGTGGCCCACGACGCTGATACCTCCTGATTTTGCTCCTCTGCAACGCCAAGTGTTTTTGTATGTATGTCATATGCTCCTGTCATTCTAGCGGCCGGCCGGAAGGTTGTAGGCCCATACCTGTATATTCTTGAGATTGCAATAAACGGTTTCAAAAAAAAAAAAAAAAAAAAAGAAAAAGTTTCATCCTACCATCTGGCTCAATAAAAAAGAAATCTATTGATCATTAAAATTATGAACACTCATATGGATGTGTATTTGTGCCAGTGTTGTGCCTTCTTCAGGGATCTACCTGTATCCTGCTGGAAACAACTTTGTATCTCTGCATCGGGTATCTCAGCATTTCATCCCTTAGTGGTTGATAAAAAAATTACTACCCTGAGTTGACTAATAGGACACCTTATATACTGTGCCTCAAAAGGACAATTTTTACATTTGCTAGAACGTGTTTCCAGTCATTTGTCTATACACCCATCCGCTAGAACATTTCTAAATGCGATTAGGCTCTGTTCCACATGTTCCAAAAGGTTAATGAAGTAGACTCTGTGGCAGGTTCCTCATGGAATACCTGTAGATTTTGACTCACAAGTGACCAAACCTGCAGTACTCATATTTGTAATGGCTTTGTTTATTTCAACCAGTTTTATTGAGTTTTAGAACTTAACAAAGGAGTGCACAGTGCACTTCTGACAAGGAGTACATCACCAAGGTGCGGATCGGAGGAACATCAATAGACTTGCGACTTGAGATCCTCATACATATTAAAAAGGTTGTAGACTGGGGACATAATTTGTAATGGCTTTGTGGTGTACTGTGCATATCATGTTTTGCAGGTTTATATTCAACATCAGACTGTACCACATTATAGATATGTCTTGGAAAGACTGAAAGGAGATTCCTGCGGCGGCCGATATACACGAAGGGTGGTGAGCCGGGTGGGTGGGGGCGGACGAAATACACGAAGGGTAGTGACATGGGTGGGTGGGGCAGGAGGAATTGAATATAAAAAATAAAATAATTAAAACATACCTTTTGCCGGCGGCTGCCTCCAGCGTTGCGTCTCCTCGCGCTGCCTCCTCTCGTCCTGTCTGCTGTTCCCAGCACCCCTTGGGACAGACTTCCTGTCCAATACCCGTACTGCAGAGCAGCGCAGGGATTGGTCTGAGGAGGCAGAAAAGACTCCCTGCTCAGACCAGGGAGTCTGTGGGGTTTCTCTAGCCCGGCTGCTCAATGCAGCTGGGCTGGAGAAAACCTAAGTGCGCATGTGTGTTTTGGTTTGCCTGAGACAGCTGGCCAAAACACATATGCGCACTTAGGGAGTAGAGTACACTAGCACTCTAAACCCCCTACCCCCTACCAAACCGCGCTAGCTAAGAGCCAGCTAATGTAAATTAAAACGATGCAAGAACATCGTTTTAATTCATTACTGGCTCTGAGCCAGGCAGTGGAGCAACGTTCCTCATCCATTGCATAGGAGTCGCCCATGGGAGACTCAGATTGTCAAAGCAGATTTTATCATGTTGTGTGCATGTAGGACAAGTACATTTAATGTGCATGCCAAGCCTAGGGAAATTTGCTGCAATCGTTTTGACAAATTTGAGCTTTAAAACGATCTATGAAGAGACAGACCCATGTTATGCTCAAAAATGACTTTAAATCAATCATATTTTAAATGATGGGATCCTTGATTTATGTTCATTAATCTGCATATATGTAAACAGTAGTCAGGAGAATTTTTGAAATTTGTTAACTTTAGTCAAAGATTTCAAAAGTTCATTCCAAAAATGGATGCTGAATTTCTTATGGAAAGCGTATTTTACAGGACAGGTAGATTTCTGAAGAATCACGTTCCTTGGACAAGTAAATATTTTATAAAATTCGAATTTCCTGATGAAGGCACTATTTTTGCTCATAATCCAATTGATTGCAGTACTGGAGCTATATAGGATATTGTGTGAGCTGTGATTACACTTTGAACCTGCCCCAATGTTTGTAAATTTGGAGTATGATTCTAGATTTTGAGAGAAAGAGAGAGTGCAATAAGATTCACCATTTGAGAACAGATAGTCACATTGTGTATCCAAGGCAACTTGCAATAAGGATCGCTAATAATGTATGGATGTATTGGTCACAGCCAATATAGTGGAAATCACTACCAGTATGACTTCATATTAGCATCATAAATATGCATGACAAATGGAATCATGTTGGTCAGGATCACTTATATAGAGTAAATAGGATGGTGTTGCTGTGTCATTCTCTGGTCCCGCTGTCAAGGGCTGGAGTGCTTCAGTTTTTTTCTGAAATGACAAAGGTTGTTCTGGGTTGGAGAAAATATGCGGTTTGCTTGGTGAGTTATTGTTATGCGTGCTGGGTAGAGCACGGCATACTGAATCCCCAGCTTGTTGTAATTATTTATTCACCAAAGGTAAACTAGTCTTTCTCCTGTACCGCCATCATGAAATCAAAATAAAGTGATATATTGTTGCCTTTGAAGTTCAAAATCCTCTTTTCTTATGCCAAGCAAGGCACTGTGTCCCTGAATGTAAAACAATTATTGGCCAAGCAGAGGCTCCCAGCAGAGGCTTAGGGGGCCGCCAAAGAATAAGGTTTCATTTGAACTACAAGGTTTGGGCTATCCCTATTGGAACAGGGTCAAGGCAGATCCGCATATGGCTTGGTCCAAGCTGAGGTGGCATGGTTGCAAAATAAGGAAAGACTGGGATGCAGCCCAAGTAATTACCAGTGGCTGAGATGAATTCACATATTCCATCCATCACTTTTTATATAGTTTAGTTTTACCAAAAGAAGCCACCAGTTATTGTACCTCAACAGCAACCTCTGACATTGTGATGTAGTAAGGCATCTAGGTCACGTTCCAGCATTATCCTATGTGCCTAGAAAAAGAGATGTTGCAATCTCATGGCTACCTGCCGCTGGAACCCTGCTAGTCTGCAACCATGTTGCAGGCTGGCTCTCTGACACCCCAAACTAGTTTTTAGCATGTGTCTGAGTATGTGCACTGTTTTGATGCCAGTATCTCTAGACCCTCTTGTGGCAAGAGTGCTTGCCATTCTTGTTGAAATGACTGACATTGAAATGGCTCATGCAGTTGATGGTGTATGTGTATGGGCAGGGAAATACTGTGGGATGAAAACGTCTGGAGGCGTTGCTGAAATAACAATTTTGGGGAAATTGGGATAGTCGTGCATAGGAGTTCATTATTGGAATAACAGTAATTATGTTACACTTGCTTTGTCATTGTGGGATTGCTATTGTGGTGACATCAACCCTGAATTTGGAAGGGCCATAAAAAAGCATGAGTAGGCATGAACATGCATAGTGGAACAGACTAAAATCAATGAAGGGTTTTGAGACCATATAAAAGTTCATAGAAGTAATGTTTTTCACCTGAAGTAAGGCTAGAGTCTCTTAACGTTTTTCACACTCGTGCACGGGGGCGAGTGGTGCTATTAGTGGTTTTGCCCTTTGCTCAGTGCTTTAGCAATGCAAGTAATGCAAGTAATAATATACATGATTTAAGACCATACCCTGTACCCAGTTCTCACTGAGCATGGCTGTTGTCCATGCCCCACGTAAACTGCTAGGCACAATCCTGTCCAACACTTACCGAAAGTAGGGCTGTTTTGCCTACAGAGCATGTCTAAAGTGTATAAGTAGTGAATTAAGGTGGTGTTATGGTACCATAGACAGTCATGATTAGGGAAATCATCTTTTTTAGGTTTTGGATCATAATTATAATATTGTTTTAACAGTGGTTTAAACACTCATATTTCATAAAATGAGTATCATGTCTATGCATTTATTTATTTTCTATTAGTCACACATCAAATATTGCTTGCTATGGAGTTCTGGTGACCTATACAAACCACTATGTCTCATGGTTGATTAGCATGTCAGCTAGACCAGAAGTTGGCGTTTTAGAACCATGGTAAAATGACCCACTGTACAGACTCAGGTAGTATAGTGATACAATATCCACACTATTGTTACACTTATTACTTGTTTAGGTGTGCCTGCAAGTATCTGTAGAGCTTGCAGATAGCATTCCAACACAGTTCCCAGGGTATTGTGCAGCATCTTTTTTTTTTTTAAAGTTACGATTCAGTGGCAACTGATATACAAAATAGATACATGTCCGGTTATATTTCTGATTTGATTTTGAAATGTATAAATTGCACAGATACTCTGATAAGTGTCCCGGTGCTGCCTTCAAGGCTATCTGCACAGGCAAACAGTGGCACTATTCCTGTGGAAACATCCAGGTTTTTACTATTTTCTTGAACATTGATGTCTCAGCTGTTGTACGCAACTCCAAAAGGAAGTTTATACCAGGTAACCAAACTGAGATAGGAGAAAGACCGGCCTCCAAATCTCGCTCGCTGTATCTTGGGGATCTTAGCCAACTGTCCGGCAGAATAACAGAGACTTCTAGAAGGGGCATACTCTAATCCTTTCCCTAAGATAGCCTGTCCCAGTGGCCTGCAGTGCTTTGTGGGCAAGGACCAGTGTTTTAAAAAGAATCCTTTTTAGGTCTTGCTAGCGTAGGCTGTGCACATGCGCAGTCTCGCTGGCGAGATTTAATGTTTTGGGGATTTTTCCAGTAAAGGGCTTTAAGCCCCGCCCCTCTTTCCCATTGGCCAGCGTCACCGTTTATGCTAAACGGCTGCCAGCCATTGGGAAAGAGCTGTTGGTGACGTTTTCGCTCGGCTTTTTCTGCCGTCCCACTTGGACGGCCTCGCCTGCTTTCCTTCTTAAGTAAAAGGTTTCTTATCTTTATGGGGCCAAACACATGGCCCCATAAAGATAAGAAACCTTTTAGCAGGCGAGGCCACGGCAGAAAAAGCCAAACGAAAACGTCATGGCGAGCGCTTGTTTAAAACTCGCCCCATCGTTGGAGCTGCCCGCAACGGCGGGTCCGCTCAGGAAATAAACATTGACACTGTGCCTTCATCGGCACAACCACTGGACAAATGGAGAATCTCCCCACTCACCCAGTCTGCGGGGGGAATCCTCCTGAATGGCGGCTGGCTGCGGTGACCTTCCGGAGCACTCCAGCTCCTCTATACTTCTGCCAGCACGACGCGGGGCTCTCTCCTTAGGCATGGGAGCCCCGCACTGCTATATGCCGCTCTTCACCCAGGCCCGCTCCTGGGACCCGGGACTTCAGCTCCCGCATTTCCTCTCTGGCGCCGGACCTCCCTCTTCATCACGGGAGCCCCGGAAGGGGACAGGCGCTCCCTGCACCGGCCGCCACTGGGCACACGAAAGTTACAGGTACCGCGCATGCGCGGGCAGCCCTCGCCCTCCCAGGTCTCGTCCCCGGCCCGGATGTGGAGCTGCTTTCTGTTTTGCTTGTTTTCAGGGCGAGTATGCATGATATTTCACTGTTAATGTGTGCCAGGTATTGCGACACATTTAACAAAAAAGAATTGCCCTTTTGTGTACCTTCATAGTATAACACAGCTGCGACGTTTGTGTGCGGTCACTAATACACACATACCAACATGTGGAACCTTAAACGATGACGATTTTGGAAAACTGGGGATACATTTAATTTCCCATTAACATTGAAGTGGTGGGAGTAACACATGCGGAGTGTAGGTGCTGTTTATTCCAACCGGGGTCGAGGGCTGCAGGACAAGAACAGACCCTGCCCGTCACACGGCGTGACCAGATTCCAGCAGAGGGCTGCAGGCCGGCGTAAAAAGGACTGCCCTGTTAAGCATGTGCCTGAACAGCCTACTTCAGACAGGTATTCAGCATGCCCAAAACATGCTGTCTTGGATTTAGAACAAATTACAATGCGTGCTCTAGACTGGCTGCATATAAGCGGCACTGACACCCAAACGAGAGTGAATCTGAAACAGGGGTGATAACATGTGAGTGTTAATAGCCACATGATATTTGGCATGGTTATGTGGAATCATGATAATAATGGCATGCGCATGATAAATTGCCAATGATCAGGTGAATCTTGCAGGACAGTGTGGTAAAAACCTCGATGCTGATATGGCAAAGGCCGGGGAATAATCTGAAACAGATGCACAACAATATTTATATATTGTGAGTGATTTTTTTTTATACCAGCGATTATTTTTTAAATGTTACAGCAGTCACGTGAGACTCCCCTTGTGCAACACTCTTGTCTTGGCTAATTTCCAACAATCTTGAGATCGGCCAGCCAGGGCAGTTGTGGATAAAAGGTGCCAGGCCATTAAAATGCGACAGCTGCTGAGAGGCAATCAAAAACAAAACTGCCTCAGCCTGCCAGTGTCAATGCTTCTCATGCCAATCAGACCTTGCGTGATCACGTTAGAGCAGGTACCTTGTTGAAAAGACATCAACGGGCAAGGCGACACACTTTGTCTCAATCGGTCCCGTTAAAGACTCTGTAATCAGCCCTTAATGTATTCCAGCCTAATTGTTAGCACCCGGTCAACTCCCTGCCCCCTCCCAACTTCCTCACACCACAACGACCTCGTCCACCCCTGCAACAAACTCTAAATGTTCTTACTGCTCAGGTCGCTGTCCAGAACAATCCTATTTAGGGCCGGCAATGAGTGCAGTGATGCGTACATCAGCACCAAAATGCGTTAGCCTAACTAACCCCTGATAGGGATGGTACTTGGCAGGGCTGTAAGGGTCCACAGCCTTGCCCCGCCCCTGAGGAACAGCAGATGCTGTGGGTCAATCAAGCTGTGGTATTGATGGAATTTAGGAATGTTATTGACGGAATGTAGGAATGTAGTCATTGTTGTCGTTCTAACCAGTCATGTAGAACTCTCACGAGTTCGGGAGAAAGCCGGTTGGAAGGAACGATAAACGGCACAAGGTGTAGTCCTAGAAGGAGGTTTCAATCTGTGTGTTCCTGATTGAGGTATAAATAAAGGTATCACATATCAACTCAAGTCTCAAAGTGTATCTTTACACGTGGCAACAAGCTGTATTACCCCAACCTACTATATAAACAAGCATTTGCAATGCACTAGGTCTCGCATTTATGCGATTTTAAGCAATTGGCATTGTAAATGACAATGCCTTTGATTTCTGTTTCAAAAACTAAAACAAAAATAAAAGGCTTTGTTATTTGCAATGTCAATTGCTCAAACTCACGTAAATGCGACACCTATTGCATTGTAAATGCTTGTTTTAATTGTGAGCCAGTGAAGAGCCTTCAAATGAGGGAAAATATGGGACCTTGGGGGTGGAGATTCAGGAGAATTTGAGCTGCCGAATTCTGGATCACTTGTAGTCTATTAAGAAGTTGTCTGGAAGACCAAAGTATAAGGCATTTCCATAGTCCAATCTGAAAGACCGCTCTTTTAGCGGGAAAAGAGAGTAAGGGAAGGAACTTTTTCAGAATGTGTAGCATCACAAAACGGGAGCCCATCACCAATTGAATTTGTGGTTGAAAAGAAACGTCACTATCAAATTTTATGCACAGATTCTTAAATGTATCCTGTTGAGGGCCAGGGGGTGGGGGGTCATTTGGCCAAAAGGTATGCCATAAAACTGTCGCGATAGAGCCGAAAGATAATATCTCTGAAACTCTGGCTTTATCTGATTTTAGAAAAGCATTAGTCCATTTTTGCCAGCTCAATTTGATCAAGTAATGATCTGACCAAACCAATGGCAGGAGTACAATTGGATGTAGTTTAATGTTGGCAAAGATATGGTCTAGAATAGGACCTGTTTGGTGTGATGGATTAAACAAATGTTGGGAAATCCCCAAGGAGGACAGTTTCTAAAAGTGAAACTACCTCGTGGTCTGCTGTTTTGTCCATAAACTCCTGACATACATGCCCACTACTCAAAATAATTTCGTATTTCCCTAGACTAACTCCCCTCCACCTCCCCTTTACTTATCCCAAATCCCCTTCTACGGCTATAAACTCAAAAAAATACATTCTAGACCCTTCCCTTTTTTATCCCTCCACTATTTCCTTTTCAATCCAAAAAGCAAACTAGCATGTCCACCACTCAAATTAATTGCATATTTCCCTATACTAATTCCCACTAATCCTGTTTGGGGTCCGGAGTAGCGTACTACTCACCGAAAAGTGTTTAAACACCTCATTAGGGGTAGCAAGCTCTATATAAATGCAAACCTTTTCCCTCCTGTATCCGTCCACTATCCTTCTCAACCTAAATAACAGACGAACATATCCACCGCTCAAATTACTTCATATTTCACTATACTAATTCACCACTAATCCATTATGGGTTCCCGAAGTAGAGTGCTACTCGCTGAAAATGCGCTTCAACGCCTCATGAGGGGTAGAAAGCCCTATGCAAATGCAAACCTTTTCCCTCTACTATCTTTCGCAATCCAAATAACAGACTAACATATCCACCACTCTAATTACTTTCATATTCTACTATACTAATTCACCATTAATCCTTTATGGGTTCCAGAGTAGCGTGCTACTCGCCCAAAAAGCGCTTCAACACCTCATCAAGGGTAGCAAGCACTATAAAAATGCAAACCATTTTCCTTTCCAAACCCTCCACTATGTCTCTCCAAAATAGTGTGGTATTCACCGAAAATGCACTTCACGCCTCGTTAGGGGTAGTAAGCGCTATATAAATGCCATTCCAATACAATACATATAGAGATTAAAATCACCTACGGCTATGAAATTAGCATATTTAATAGTCCAGGACGGCAGGGCACTACCCAAAGATCTAAGAAAAGGGCCGGCATATCCCGCTGGTCTATAGATAAGTGCTCCGACTACTGATTGATTGGAGGAAAGGGTGAGGCGCAAGTCTAACCCTTCTGCACCTTCCAATTGCTCAAGAAGATTGGCATGCAATCAAATTCATTTTTATGGACTATTGCAACCCCCCCCTGCCCTTAATACTGTCCTTCCTACGGATTTGATAGCCATTAGGGATGGTTGCTGCTATTGTTGGATTAGAGAATTCTGTAAGCTATGTTTCTGTTAGAAACAAGACATCAGGCTTCTCTTCATTCAAGAGATAGAATACAGTGGTCTCATGCTTCTTTAACAAGCAAGCATTCAGTAATGCTGCAGAAAACTGCACGTTTGTCAAACATTTAGCATGATTAGTGGCTGCCCCTAAAAGCCAAAAAGGATTTAAAACCGTGAATAAAGCTACAGTCCGAAAACATTTAAATATTTTCTATTTGGAACCAGAGACACAGGTTGATGACCATCCCCTCAATAACATAGATAGTGGAAATATCCAGGCTCTTCAAACAAATATGCATGCAGTAAACTTTAAACAAGATTGCATCTTCACACCCAGGTGTGTAAACAGAGTATGGGTGCTTTTTGCCTCTAAACGCAAGACTGGATTGGAAACCCTAAATAAAACTAATGTCCTTCAAGATATAACATTATTCAACCCACTGCTTAAGGAACCAGAAGTACAGGATGATTCCTTTCCCACTCCCTTTTTTTTTTTTTTAAATATCTTTTTATTGAAAGTTTTCTCTTTTAATACAGGCAGCCCAATATTCGTTCGTTCTACATCATATCAATCACGTATCAACAATAGTGGGAATAGCAAATGATAATGCAATTATAGAAAAGACAAGATATAACATCTACATATGCATGTTGCAGTGGCATCTGTGGCTAAACTTTGTTATGGGAACTTTTGTGAATATATCTCGTTGTCTCTATGTGTCCGTGCCAAGAGTCTGATGACGATGTCTATTTAAGTGAACTGTGACTTATTAACAAAGAAAAAAATAAAACACAAAAGAGTGCCATCATTAGCGTGTTGAGGCTGCACCGTAAGGTTGATATGGAGGAGTAGGAGGGTCAGTGCATTGCGAGAGCGGAGGAAACGATGACAGCAAAGTCTAGGGAGATGGTAGCGGTGTGCAGGGGGTGTCACAATGAGATCGTGTCGTGCCCGAACCACTATGTTAGAGTGGTGGCGATCCCTGCCATTGCGTCAAGGAGGGGAGGGGGGGGGGGGGGGGACAGCGTGTTGTGGTCGCATTAGTGCCGTTAAGGGGCTGCAAATCTCGTTCCGCAGCATCTGGGTGCGGGAGCTTTTTGAGGAGTTCATCCCAGACCTGCGCAATCGGATATTTGCGCAATCCCGCAGTTTCCTCCTTATGGAGCGTTGTGCTCTCGGCTTGCTTCCATGTTGTGAAGGATTTCTCCCAGTGATCCGGCGTTGGTGGGACAGTGTGTTTCCATCGTTTTGTGATTAGGCATTTTGCCGTTATCAAGCCCAGGTCTTTGAATCTGGATGTTACTCTGTTTTTTTTTTGTCCGCGAGTACAGCCCCAGGACACAGGTTTCCCAGCTGAATTGTAAGGGCTCCGCAGTGCAGGCTGTCAATGCGTCCACTACTGCATGCCAGTAGGGCCATAACGAGGCACAAGACCACAGCTTATTAGTAGATCAGCGCCAGGTAATTTACACCGGGGGCAAGCAGAGGTATCAAGGTGGAAATAGTCATTAATCTTATCAGGGGAAAGGTATGCCTTATGTATTATGTATGTCTAAATAAGTTTGAATCTTGAGTTGCGTGGTATATAAGTCGAAACAGCGGCAATTGTCGCCCATTCCTTGTCAATCCACAAACGTCCTTTGTCTGCGGCCCACTTTTCGCAAAGTCTCATCAACGGCTTCAGAGTGTGCGTCAGGAGAGCTTCCATCAGCCAGTGTACCACGTGGAAGCCCTCCCCCATTACATGCAGGTATTGTACAAGTAAATGCGTTTGGGGCTCAGTTGTGATGTCTCCCCAGGCCGCCGTTAGGGTACGCACTATTGCCGCGTGCAATAGAAATTGGCCAGTAGGGATATCATTTTCCATGGATAGAGTGGCAAATGTGAGGAGGTTGCCCTCCGCATATAAAATCGCCCACTGCGTCTAAGCCTGCCTCATGCCACGCTCGTAATTCAGTGTCAGACACTTTCCCCTTACCCCTAGGGGTGCCTATTAATGGTAACAGTGGAGCATAGGGAGGCGTATCGCGGCTCAGATAGAGGCTTCTTCTGTAGCATTTATGGGCCAATGATACTTGGATCTGGGACGGACAGGAGAGACTATTTACAGGGTGAAAGTAGTATTGTAGCTAGGACTGCGGCTACGGCGGCGCCGTGGTCGCAGTGTCCGCTAACCCGTGTCCACTCATCCATTTTGACACCCACTGCAGCTGGAAGGCCAAGTAATATAATTCCATATTCGGGACCGCAAGGCCGCCGCTGCTAAGTTTACTTAGTGCTATTCGCAGCCTGCCTTTGGTCCAGATCAAATCACAAAGGATGCCATCCAGGCTTTCCTTTCCCACTCCCTTGATAGGGGGTAGGCCCAGATAAGCCATTCCCCAGAAAATAAGTGCTGTTCAATTAGGCAGTGGAAATAGCCAGAATTTCTATGCATGCTTGGGCTATATTAATTAATTATGCACATATTTGAAGATTGCAACTTAACAGAAGGATCACTTGTTAAACTACACCCAATTCATGAGCATTTGCCTTTACACCTTCGAGAAACGGAGGACATGACTCATAAAAGAAAAAAAGTAGTCCATACTTAAAACATAACAAGCATACGAGGGAGCTTTTTGGTTAACTATCAACGTCCTGCCTTTAGCGGGGAATCAAATTCAACATATTACAGAGGTATACATTTAGGAAGAAAAGAAGTCAACAAGCATGAAACGTCAGGAAGATCATAAACCAAACTGCTGATTTCCAAATGGCTGGTTCATGAATGACGTGTCATAGTGGGAAAAAACACGATGGGCTGGATTGTGGCCCAGAATAATTACGAGTGGTTGAAATAAATAAAGCAATAAACTCCTAACTTCTGTTCATTTCCTTTTTTTGCGATCCTCGGTGAGGCACCTAAGTGTGGTGTAATACCCATTGTCCTATAGGATTCAAACTACACCCTCCTAATGAGGCATATGTAATCAGGGTTGCATTTGATTCTGTGAGGAAAGTAGCAGTTTGCACTATACTATTGCTATTGGAACAGGGGCAAGTGTGGGGTGGCATGTTGGTCAATCAACAATGGACTAGATTGCAGACCACAGCAATTAACAAAGGCTGAAATGAATTCAAGTACTCCACATATCCCTTCTTTAGTTTTTCACAGGAGAGAAATAGCCACACCTTTTCATCTTCTTTCAGAAGGAAAAATGACAAGTCAAAAGAAATCTGAGGAGGAAGGAATGCAGCTAAGAAAGTAAAGGCTCACAACCCCATCCTTGGACTCTTATTATGCAACATCAAGCATAAACCCTGGTTATAGCTGAACAAGAGCCTGGTGGTAGAACTTCTAATCTGATTTCCAATAACCTTTTGCGCAATCCACAATTCATTAAAACATATTTAAGCTACGGTGCAGATCTGGGGAGTGTGTGCACAAAAGGATTTTCCAGATGACATTTGCGAGTACCCACCTCAATTTGAGCTGCAGAGTTCAATAGCACCTGAAGGACCAACAAAGGCACTTATCAAAGCTGTGTTCTAGCAATTGCTACATACGCAAGTCAACATGACAGTGACACCAAAATGTCTCCCCTCAAAAGTGAGGCTCAACAAAATCCTGCTAACAAGTTTCAATGAAATAGATTGAGGAGATAGCAGAGATCAAAGATGTCACTTCAAATGTGAAAGTTTAGAGCGTAAGTGAGCCGGGCATGGTGTGAATGGTGAATCTAATTTGAGACGAACAGGGCAGTCCTGTCATACTAAAAATACACTGAGGAAAAAAATCCAAGAAAGTTTGTGCTCACGAGGAATTTTCTTTTTTTTAAAGAGAAGATGGTTTTTGCCTAGAATAGTATTTCGAATCTACTTCTGAAAAAGCGCTTTATTTTACCCACTGTTAAACCACTGATCTACTTGATGCTCAGCTTGAAAAGCTTCCTTAGCCATTTTTAGGTCGTGCCTAGGCAGCGCTTGTGTGGTCTTTGGAAATCTTGTTTACACTTTGTGGGTTTACAGCCTGCCCAATTCCTTATGGTACTTCGATTGTCTTTTATAAAGGCTTGATTGCTAGTAGTTAATCTTTCCTCTTTGTCCCTTCTTGTCATTTGTTTCCTCCCACTGAGGAAAAGGTTATAGGATATGAATGTCAGTGTAGACATTTTTGTATCTACCTGACTTTGTACATCATTGTCTGATATATTTTTCCATGTACCTGTTGAATTGTGCATTCCTTTTTGTTCTCCATGCCCTTGGAAAGTACAGAATGGTTGCTAGAATAATTACACCCTGTTAATCACTTGTGCCTCTCCAAGATGGAAAGCCACAATTTTTCCATCCAATTTGCAAGTAGTCAAGCCTTGTGAGTCTCGCCCACATAACTCACCTTGAAAATGTAGTGTGGTTAGCTATTTGTTTTTGTATGTATAACTGAAAGGAAAATTCTTAAAAACTAGGGGAGGGGAGAGGAGTCTGCACGTAGACTTTTTTGAAATTTAGTATAAATATGAAAGGAGAATTGTTTCAGCTGTTCATTCCCTTAACAGAACATGTTTTTCTTGTGTTGTTGGTTTGCACCCGCTTAAGCGTGATTAAACTGCTCTGTTTTACCTCCGACTACCTGTACTCCTTTGGATTTAAGTGGACAAGAGTGGAATTACCCAGGGCGCAGGGGTGAATTTTCACAAATGGCGCCCAAAATAAGACCTCTTTGTTGGAAATCCAACAGCATTTGTGTCTGTGGCGGAGGGGACACGGCCCAAGACTAATTGATTGCGGGGGCCCCTCCTTGAAGAAACTAGTATCTTGCAGCTGCCATCTGAAGTCCCAAACTGCTGTCCTTTGGCAACAGGATCTCCCTGGCAGAGGTTCCAAACTGGTTGAGGGAAAGTGGCTAAATTGCAGAGTACAGAGAGTCGGACGTCTTCAGCAAACACCTGCTGAGATTGTTCCGAGTTATTATGGTAACAGGCATATTGAATAATTGATTAGATTTTGGTATTAAGAATTTTATTGCATTACATTGATTGGGTTTCAGGTTGGACCTGATAAATAGGTCTGTATTGATTTTATTGGAAAGTTCCCTCCTTTAGATGGTCTTTAACTTTTAGGCACAATGAGCAAATTAATAAAATATATTTCACGGTGCCGTTGTTGCGGTTTCATGAGTCCACGCCTGGATGAGTCTCAACCAGTCTCGGTTGAGGGTAGTCCTGCATGGAAGATGATGACAAAATATGGGAAAGGTGTGAACTTGTGGAACAGACTGTGGCATCGATATACTAAGGGAAATGAGGATTTGAGATGGCCGCTGGATGGTTCATTTGATCTAGATAAAATTCAATATTTGTAGCAATGCTTGTTTGAGAAAAAGGTCAGACAAGCAATGTGGGACAGTTTCAATAAATGGGAAAAACATGCTACAATGAAGAAGGAACAAGAAGAGAAAAAGGAAGTGCTAACCACTAACAAGACATATGTGACACAAGACAAACAACATGAGCATAGGGATGAGGTATTAGAGACTGTATTGGAGAATCCCCCACCATATGTGCCTTAGGTTCCCATACCTGCCGCACAGGCACAAAATGTACAACTACGATGGGTCAGCAGGGAAATCAACTTCTCGTACCCATTCCAAATGTACTAATTTTTCCTGCCCCATTACCAGGTCAGCAACTGCCTATCCCACCCAGACCAATAATCAATCTGCCTGTTGTTCAACAGCAGTCACAAACAGGACAAGCGATACCTGCACCAAATGCACAGACTACCCCTCAGGTACATTTTTTACCAGGGCTATTGGCTGGATCAACCCCCTCTGTCTCCCAATCTGCTGGAAACACACCTGCAGGTACCCCACTTTTGATTCACAAGCATAGTAGTAATCTGAGAGATAGGAGTGGAAGATGGAGGGAGAGACCTAATACCAGATGTGGATCGCAGAGAGCTGACCCAGAAGAACTAAAATGGATAGCCCATAGATGGATGGATGACATAAATAATGCCACAATGAATGCTGTTATGGCAACTGTAAATAGGTTTGATGTTTTTCAGCAAAACATACTCATTCAATATATGACTGAAAGGATAGAGGACTGGTGGACATGGCGTAATAAAAATACCCCACAAGAGGTGTTACAGGTGTGGCATGATGCGCAAGGTCACATGATCCCTTCCCCAGATGTCCCCCAGGCAGTTGAAAATTGTTTGCATTGGGGTGTTAAGGTTAGAACAAAATATCAGAAATTAATGGAGAATATCCTATGAGGGAAATAGACCCCCTTCCTGCACCCCCTGCTGCAGCTGGCATTCCTGTTCAGAAACTCATTCCCCAATCTGTGCATACCCCGTGGAGTAGGCATGAATTATTGGCAATAAAGAAAGATTTGCCAGACTTTAGGCAAAACCCAAAGGGGTTTTATGAGGCCCTAGAGTGAGCCACTAAATTATGTGTAATGTCATTAAAGGACTTGGATCTATTTTTTGATGCCCATCTCCCCAGAGAAATATAGAATGGATTACGTAGACATGATGATGTAGCACACTTTGGGCATGACTGGAGCCATTTTGAAAATCTAGACACGCAGAGAAGGCCAGGAGACAGACCAGATCAACTTATACTTGATTTACCTGATCGTATTATGGCTAAATTGGAGGAGTTGGCCTAACGGCAAGGACAGTCGACCTCGAATCTGGGGAACCGGGTTCGAGTCTGGGCAATGACGCTGAACATCCTGTGATTCTGGGCAAATCATGTAATCTCCCCGTGCCTAAGAAAAATGAATGCGTGTCCTCATGTAAAGCAACTGGTGCTCTGTAAAGCGCTCTGATATCCAATACAGGGTCAAGTTTGCGCTACGTAAAAAAATACAATAAAAAACAATGCCACCAAGGGAAGACGTAAATTGGGATACAATAACAGCTTGTAAACAAAAGCCTACAGAAGAAGTCTCGGTCTATTTCACTAGGATGAAGGAATATTCAGGGCTCACAGTGGTGAGGATTTGGCAACTGTCACAGGGAAAAGAATATCTGCTGACAAATTTGTGAATAATCTGATGAAAAAATTAGGAGAGTTGTATAAAGTATCAGAGAGCACCTGGCCAACTAAAGAACCTATGGATCTTTTGGTAATGTCTACATATTATGAGATTTACCCGAAAAAAATAAAGAAAAGAATGATAAGAAAATGAAAGAATGGAAGACAAAGGTTTTGCTACAGCAAGCCGTTCCAGACAGAGGAAGACAAAACGGTATAGCAAATGTGAAGGGAGAGGCGCATGGAAGAGGGGTTGGCAGAGCCTCATCAGCTCCGGCACAGCAACACAGATCAGGAGTAGGCCAAAATCAGTGTGCCTAATGCTACTAGCAGGGTCACTGGAAGAATGAATGCCCTAGCTACAGGGCCAAGCAATTGGGGTACAGGGAGAGGTGGCACAAATAGGCAAGATTTAGCTAAGCGTCAGAATGACAATAGACGTCAGAATAATTTTGATGTTTCTATAATGAAGATTATACTGACATTGATTACAATACCTTTGAGTATTCGCAATAGGACAGCAATGGAAAGGTTGGAAAGAGGGTAATGATTCCAGTTAATCAAGTAGGTCCATATGTCACCATGGTTATAGAAGGGGGATGTACGCAACTTCCTTGTTGATACAGGTGCCACTCGCACCTCTATGGCTCATGACCAATTTCCAGGGGCTCCCCTCTCCGGCAGAATGAATACATCAGTGGGATTCTCAGTTATCCCCATCCAAAGCCCCATCTCCAAACCTCTAGATGGTACTATAGGTCCCTTCACCACCTTTGCCCCAGTTGTGCTCACTAGAAATTGTGCTAAGAACTTATTAGGTCTGGACCCATTGGGAAGACTGAATGCTAACATGTACTGTTCTCCTGATGGTGTTTATCTCAATGGCTTCTGCTAACTTTAGCAAATGTTTTACGAATACAGCTGTTACTCATCTACCATCTGAATTACTGGCAACTGATAAAACGGTCTGGGCATCAGGAGAAGATGATGGTAAAATGGACATAGATCCCATAGTAATCACTATTAAACAAGGTGTTCCCTTACCCCGCATTCCTCAATAAAAAATATCCCAGGAGAGAGAGGAAGGTCTCAAATATGTTCTCTGATTTAACATATAAGGGTATAATAAAAGAAACAGAAGCCAGCCCACGTAAAAAAAACTATACTTCCAGTTCTTTAAAAAAAAAAAAACACAGAGAGAATCCCTGATAAATATAGATAAGAGATTTATCTTCGAGCCATTAACAACATTGTAGTACCCCAATATCCCGTTTTTCCCGACATGCCATGATTGTGTCTTCAGGCTAATATTTTACTGCGCTCGATTTAAAAAAAATATATTTTTTAGAGTGCCCATTGCTAAAGGAAGTCAATACCTTTTCTAATTTTCATTTAAAGTGTGTTCCTTACAATTTACTCAAGCTCCTCAGGGCTATACAGAGATCCCTAGTATATATTGTCCATCTTTGAAGAATAAATTAGACCTTTTACCCCCCTCAAAAGGCTCTGTATTACTCCAATACATTGATGACCTATTAATTGCCTCAGATACAGAGGAATGTTGTAAGGAGACAACAGTTAATTTGTTACATTATTTAGCACTCGTATGACATAAAGTGCCCTTATCTAAAATGCAACATTCTCAACAGGAGGATGCCTATTTAAGTCACCTCCTGTCAAAGGGGGGGTAGAAGACTGCACCCACAAAGAATGTATTTGGTAGAGAAAATGAAACGGCCCCAGAACCCAATCTAATGTTCGCACCTTTATAGGTATGCCTTCCTTTTGCAGACAATGGATACCTAACTTCTCTTTTTTTTTTATTTGAATCTGTTTTTATTAGTTTAAACAAGAACATTCTTTGGCATTTGACATGACAGGCAAGCAGGTATTCATAGGCATGTGCAGGGGATCTCCCCGTATCAGGGTCAATAACTACAATCCCGATATGTATTCAAGTCAAATTATGATCGCTGCCCACTTCGGAGCCAGCTGCAGTCTCATGGGCAGTTCCAGGGATTCACATCAGAAGCGACAGTAGTAACTGTGAATCAGCCAGGCTCCTTGCCTGCACACGAATGCCACCCACCCCTTTCAGGGAGTGTGAACAGGCAAACTACCCTCAATTCCCAAAGGTTATCCAGAACATCAAACGCTAACAATGGCAGCATGAACTATACATACATATGTGTTACCCCCCCCGTCAGTCAGGAACTCCCCACCACTCCATCCCCCCCCGGGGAGCGTTGGTGTGTGCGTGCTTGCGCCTCAACCGTGAGCATCGCTATGCACGAAGTCGGTCCAAACTGACGGACGACAGCTCCCTCAGCGAAGCCGCAAACCAGCGGATCAGGTGCCCTCCCCTCTCCATGACATGTAAGTATTGCATGGTCAAGTGCTGGGTGGGTTCCGTGGCCATATCCCCCCATTTTGCCGTCATGCTCGCTATCAGCGAGCGATGTGTCAGAAACCCACCGGGCGGGAGCCCGTCTTCCGATACCAGGGTCTCGTATGTTATGAGCTCGCCTTCCCGGTACAGATCCCCCAGCGTGCGTACATCAGCTCCCCACCAATCCGCCAGCATGGGGGCCGTGAGCACTCCTCCCCCACCAGGTGAGCCTTCCAACGGTATAGCCAGCGCATACGGGACAATAGCGCGAGTGAGGAACAAGGCCCTCCGAAAACACCTATGCGCCACGTCCAGAAGGAGTGGTAGCGGGCGCGCGACCTTGTGGAGAGGATGGAAAGACCTGGTAAGCTGCTCCAGGGAGTAAGGCGCCAGCTCCGTGGCCGTGTCGTCCCTGCCTCTGTCAGCCAGACAGCGGGCCACCCATTGTAGCTGAGCGGCCAGGTAGTAGTGCTCAAAGCAAGGAGCGGCTAAACCACCCCTGTCTGTCGGCAGAAGCAGCTTCGCAAGCGCCAGCCTGTGCCTGGCAGCGCCCCAGATGAGTTCCCGCAGCAGCTGATTGAGCTTACCAAAAAATGCGGGGGGAATATACATCGGCAAGTTAGCAAAGTAATATAGTAGGCGGGGGAGCATGACCATTTTAGCTAGCGCCACCCTGCCCGTAATCGTCAGTGGGAGCGCGCCCCAGAAGCGCACCTGCTGCCTGAGCGCCGCGACCGCCCTCCCCAAGTTCCCGTCGAAAAGGTCAGCCGGGCATCGGTAAATTTGTATCCCCAAGTAGCGGAAGGTGTCTTCCTTCCATTGGACCATCGTGCCGTCCAGACAGTATCTCGGATCGTCAATCCCGGCACTAAAGGCGTACAGGCAGGATTTGGCTGCGTTCACACGAAGCCCCGAAGTAGCGGCGAACGTTCGCAGCAGCTGTGGCAGCTCCTCCGGAACACGCCCCACATCCCGAACATAGACCAACAGGTCATCCGCGTAGAGCGACACGTGGTGGACGGCGTCCCCCAGCGGTATACCATCCCCCAGAGTCGCCCGCATAGCTGCAGCCAAAGGCTCGATTGCCAGGGCAAACAGGAGCGGGGACAGTGGGCACCCCTGACGGGTTCCGCGGCACACCGGTATCGCCTCCGAGACGTATGGGCCCAGCCGGACACGAACCGTGGGGCGCCTGTATAGCAGGTCGACCATCTTGAGGAAGCCCCCGTCCAGCCCATATCGCAGCAACACCTCAGCCAGGTAACCCCACTCCAGGCAGTCGAATGCCTTCTCCAAATCCAGTATGAGGCACCCCGCTCTGGGCCACCTATGCACTGCCTCAGTGGCCACCCTGAAATATCTCCTAATGTTCAGCGACGTTGAACGTGCCGGGACAAAGCCATTCTGGTCGGTGTGCACCAGGTGAGGAACTACCGGGGCCAGCCTTTCCGCCAGCACTTTTGCAAGGATTTTGTAATCCACGTTAAGCATTGCCAAGGGACGGTAGGAGCCCAGCGCCGTGGGATCTCTGTCAGGCTTGGGCAGAGAGACCAGGAACGCCTCCCGCAGAGAAGGGGGAAGCGACCCCTCCTCCAGCGCTTTGTTGTAGAGCTCTCGCAAGAGCGGCGCCAGGGACTCACGGTATTCTTTGTAGTACTCCGCGGGCAGGCCGTCCGGCCCCGGTGTCCTCCCGGATGCCATGGACTGTATCGCCTCCCCGATTTCCTCCAGGGAGAGCGGCCCGGCGAGCTCCTCATTATGTGCCGCCGTGACCGCAGGGAGCTGGACTGAGGCCAGGAAGATACCCAACTTCTCTTTAATTGCAAAACCTTTGCTTGCTCTAATATCTAAGGATATTAGTAACCCACTCCCTTGGACAGACGAGTGTGAGCATGCTTTTCAACAACTAAAGAACAACTAAAGAATGCTTTATGCAATGCAGCTGCTTTGGGTAACCCCGATTATGCGAAGGAATTCTGTTAGTTTGTCCATGAGAAATATGGCTGTGTTTAATTTGTTTTGACACAATCACATGGCGGAGGAATGGACCGTGTGCTTATTTTTCCTACACACTGGATCCAGTACCTAAGGCTTTGCCAAATTGTTTGCGCTCAGTAGAAGCTGCTGCTACTGTTGTCAGGCAATCTACTAAACAAAACTCAGACCCAGCACCTGACCAGTGCACGCTTAACAGGGTATGAGTTAACAGTTTTTGCTCCAAATATAATTCTGAAACGTTGCAATGTATTGAACCAGGCCACAGTGCTACCCCTCCCCAGTGATTATGGAGAAGAACACAATGATTGTGTGTTCACCACTCAAGAAAACCAAGGGACGGGTAGACCTGACAGATACGCCCATATGACCCACAGGGAGAGTGTTTTGTGGATGGTACATGTTTCAAATTACCGGATGGCACAAACACTAGCTTCATGCCAGCCACGTTAAGAAAGCTCCACTGAATTTGCCCTATGATCAATGAGTAGAGCAAGAGATTCCTGATTTAGAAAGTGAACAAATTCCACAGCAAGTATCTTTAAATGATGGTGAACTGGTTGAAGAAGTAGCGCATCCATTGATCAACGTCACTCCTGTTGAGCCCGAATTCATAGCAATACCTCTATCTGAGCATCCAGATTGTGATTCGCCTAGGTATAATTTGAGACCAAGGACTGTCAAAAACCATAGACTTTCATTGAAAAAACTATCTCTGGAGAGATAGCAACCCATGCCGGTGGTCAAGACCGCCAACGTCTGGACCTGTACATAAGCTTACCAATGAGGCTTTGAAGTAAATGACACTGGGAACTCTTGATGTTCTTTGGTAGAGTAGATAGGGATTTTTAGAGGTGTTAGCCCCGTTACTTTGGTTTTGGCTGTTAGGTGTTTTTGATTTATTCCTCTTTTGAGAAAAAAAAAAAAATAAGAGGCCTACAGAAACAAGGTTATCTATCCAAGGAAGGGAAGGGTAGAAAAGAGAAAAAAAAAAAGAATGGTTTAAGCATAAAGACAAATATTAGGAGAAGCATCAAACGTTCATCAAGAACAGGTATTTGTATATCATACCAGAAAAATACATTATGGGTAAGACTGGAAAAACTGAACTGAGACAGTTTGAGAAGTCACCCCTGATCTGTGGCAGGAGGGGAAGACTCCAGTGTCTGGTATACAACAATTTTGGACCAAGGAAGTGAAAATTGTTGCGTTTGTGTCTTTTGATAATAATATTAGAAATGCTAGGGTTGTTCAGGTGGTTAAAACAAAACAACCCAGTCGCCAAGACAGTGACATCAGTCACCACAACCATACCAGAGCATCAGTACATAACTCTCGCCCCTCATAAGCAAGCACACCGCTTCCAATATGTGAATAATAGTAATGTCAGTTCACTGTGTCAGTGTCTCATAGCCCTGTACGTACGCATTGGGACAAAAACAAGCACATCATAGTGTCACAGCAGGATCTGCTTATAGTGTGCTGTCTCCTCTCCAAGAGTGTTGGCAGCTTTCCTAACCCAGTGTGGTGTCAGTGTGTCCGTGCCACAGTGCAAGTGAGTGTCTGCCACTTGATTCACACTCTTGCCATCCTAATGCACATCACTGTCTCCCTAATTGAACATGTCAAGGTCTCCTTTTCGAGTATTTCAGTGGCTTCTGATCCCCTGCAAATCAGTGTCTCCTATCTCAATGCTCTGTCAGTCAGTGTCTGTCCCATGTCCCGGTGTGCTACATGTGACTCGTGTCCTAGTTGTGTCAGCCTCTCTTGTCCCAGTGTACAATGGTGTCTTCCTCTTCCAGTGCTCTGTAACATGGTCTCATATGTGTGTTTGTCAGTTTCTCCTTTATAAATCCAGTTCTCATAGTCCCTGTGATCGGGTAATTTACTCACAGACCCATCTGCATGAGTGTCTGCCTTTTCCAGTATGATTTTACCCACTTACAGCATGTAGGTCTGGATAATTATATTTAGGATGATGGCAGGGCCAGTATTTTAATTTGTATTGTCATTGACTAGTGTATAGTTTTTTGTGTGAATGAGATTGCATAACTTGTGGGTTTGTCTTTTAGTGTTTGTTGGTCATACGACAGCTTTTTTTGTGTGTTTTTCACGTCTTGCATTAAGACAGCTTCAACTGTGTGTTGTCTATTTCTAATGTTTATAGTACGTAGAATGGGCTTTGGATCAGTAGATCCAAAGATAACCTCTCTTATAGGTTATCTACTCCCCTGTTCTTTATTTATTGATTTGTCTACCTATTCTTGAGTCCGTTCTACCCTTGGAGCGTTTCCTCCTAACTAATTTTGAATAGGATGACTTATCCTTCCACTGCTGATGTGATGGGACTGTGTTTCTTTTTTGGGGTATAACTAACTTTCTTGGCCCAGTTCACTTGTTCATGTAGCATGCACCCGTCTTACTATCGGTTCTTAGCACCTGTTGTTGTTCATTGCTCCCCTGTCCCCGTGCTTATACATTTTTTTATTAATAAATTGCTTTGACAAGGGTCCGGCAGCTGTACACTGCTGCTAGGTCACTCACTTAACTCTCTACGAGTGGCATTCTGTATGGGCATTCATTTTTTGAATGTAGCATTCAAAAATGGCAGTTAGCAACTTTGGGACCAGAAATTCAGTTTAAAAAAATTAAAAAAACAGAAAAGCCCACTGATACGCATGCACATGCATTAATGGCCATCTTGCAATGCCTTTTTGTTATGAAAAAAAATCCAAAATGGTCAGGTGATCCTGCACATTCGTGGTTGTGCACTGCCGGTTACATCGTGAAAGGTTTTTTTTCCAGACAACAAGAAAAGCATTCAATAATTGCTGCCCATGGGTTTGCATGTGTGGTGAGGCATGTGTGCCAGAATTCTTTTTCTGTTTTAAAGCGAAGTCAAATCAGACAACCATAGGCTAATCCAATAGCTGTGTGTTTGGTTAGAAAGGCGCAATCTATTGACTTTGTTAATGCCTATTATGAATTGGCTCAGTATAGGCCAGCTGTTGAGAGTACAGTTGAGCTCTCAATATTACAGCACCATCGCTATGCTGAAGTTGTTTTCTTTAATTTTCGATTACATTTCTTGTAAAGTGCTGTGGCAAACTTACTTTTAAGCATTCACGCTATTTCTCAAAATGTTAATATCAATAAACCCAGATTATATTTACGGTCCAGTGCCTACTTTCCCAATTGATCAAGGAGACCGCTTACAGTTTGATCTTCATTTGACTACATTGTGTAATTCTTGGGCAGATTATTTCATTTTACTGTGCAGTGTTTTCCATATTTTCCCTAATTGTAAGCTTAATAAGCAGATTCAAAGAGCTAGTTCAAAGACTTGCATACTTTTTACATGTAGATGAACTCAGCACGATCGTTAAACGTATTATAGGCCAGAGTCCCAAAGTTATTTACACGTGTAGTTTGCAATTACATATACAAAAGTTGGTTTTGCACTCAATGATTTGTTTTTTTGGAAGATTTTGTGGGAACAAATCTACTTACAGGGGCTGGAAAGAAACCGGTAGTGTTAATTCCAGTGCTGTAATACCTTGCGAGTTTGTGCATGCTCACAAATGTACATGTTAAGGGAATTTCACAGTTTTCTCTCAAACCCATTCCTACCTTGAAAAAGTTGGAAATATACCCCTAATAATGGCAGGATTAACCCTCTGGGTTGAACAGGATCAACTCTCCCACAAAATAGGTGCAGGGGGGACATAGTGTACCAATGGGGACAATACATTCTTCCTGAAGAAAAGCATTAGCAACTGAATTTGCGCTTGCTCTGCTGACATTCATATAAGCTACTATAAGCTTGTTTGATTTTGTGAAAATGGAAATCATAAACGTTTGCTAGGAGTTTGGTTTACATACCTAATTCTGTAAACTCTTGTGAGCTTCTGAAAACAGTAAATCTGTGCTACCATTAAATCCATAAACTATGTGTGCAATCTCTGACTTTAAGAATGGGGCCCTAAATTTACTGTGTTCGTGAGCTGTAATAATTTTACATTGATTTTCCTCTCCTTTAAAAGCTTATTTTACTTAAATTGTATGCTTTAGGAGAAACTGTAAGTAAAATTACCCTTCTAAATGGCTTGAGTGTAAAAAAAACTGGCTGTATCCTTTATCTTTTTTTTAAATGGAAATGGCAAATATTATTTGGGTATGTTTTATTTTGAAAACCATCACCAGTCTTCTGTTCTACTGCAAACATTTTGATATCATCTAGAAGTACACTAGGAACATTATAAGCAACCATAAATTGTTAAATTGTGCAAAAGTGTACATCGTTTTACACTTGAAGCCCTGCCAGTAATGAAATTGAGCTAGAAGATTACTGCGTTTTTTAGAGCACTTATCCTAATAGTAAAAGATTTTACAATTTCAGACATCTTAAACATATGTATGTACATCTTTCTAGAAGAGAAGTTTCTTTGTCAAAGGCGTATAGTGAGACTACAAATTGGCTTCCAAAGGGTTTGTGATATAGGGGATTTGGCCTACTTGTTCAGTGGACAAAATAAACATCAAACCTTTTTTGTCCTTGACCCCAAACAACAGGTCCTGGGCATTGGCAGATAGGAATTTCATATCCCCAATACCACGACCATATGTTTTTAAGATTTGTACAGGATAAGATTTCTATTATTGGGTGCTAGCTTTCCCTCACTGTTACTGGATGTCCGGGACAAGGTGCTAAATAATTTGTCACATTTTCAATTTTTTTTCCCCACAACATTGTAGTTTCTTTCAGTCTTCCTCACATGGCATGACCACATCCGTGCTTCCCTGTGGCTTTTGATAGTGGAGTAATCTAACATGTGTACAAGCAGGGATCTCCACACTATACACCAGTTAATGTTTTTCATGGGAGAAGAGCCCATGGGGATGTATTCAGTATTAGGGCCCGGAGTCAGTCGGCACTCGGGGGAAACTTACCAACCGCAAACATCTCTGAAAAATGGAGACACAGGCAATACAGGGTGATGTGGCTTGTCTGAATCCCAACATGGTGTATTACCCAGAATACCCTGCAAATGTCAATGTATAGGTTAAATTAATTAAATCACATTTTTTTTTAATTTTGTGATTGAAAACTCCAGAACTTCAAGTAGAGGTCAGACGTACGGGGGGCGTGGCCAACTGCCGGGCATGGAGGATGTGAGCTGAAAGATCTCCGTCCCCTACCCTGACAATTAGCTAAATATCCTAAGGCTCGCTGGACCTACGAGGCTGGGTCACCCATCCTTGAACTGCGGAACTTCTCTAGACCCCGAGGCTGTATTCTGGACGCCTGACGCCCGACTGAACTGCCTAAATTTGTGTTGCTTCTGGTGGGCTGGGGCCGTGGCGAGATGAGGGGTGGAGCCGAGTGTGTTGAACGGCGGCCCAGATAAAGATTGCAGTTCCTGCCGTGCTTACAGAGTTTCGAGGCGACACTGACGTGGAAACAGAGGACGCAGCTCCCGATCGGAGGTGTTATGAAGGGCGACTGAGACAAGCGTTCGTTTGTCCTGCATTGCTGCGCCACACCAATAGCCACCGAAAAAAAGATGGCGGATGCGGCCGACAGAGCCCGGGTTTGAAGCGAGTGAGGACGTGGGTAAGAGGCGGCCTGGTGCGAGAACAAATGCTGGCAGAGGACCCTGAAGTTGCTACAAGAGCCTGTGGGGGGCGCCCCCTGATCTAGCACTGGGCATCGCTGCATCCTGCTGCATACTGACGACCACACTCTGCATGGGATTGACGGCAGTGTTGGGCACACGCTGCCCCTACTTTTAATGTAAGCGCTACGCCTTCACTGTGCCGACCAAACGCGCTGCTGCAAGAACCACAGATGTACATTGCGCCCCAGCCCTCCATGATTCGGGACCACACGTGCCGGAGACGGTGACGCTATCCACCTGCTGACTACCCTGGCTGTAGGGAAGCGCCCTGGCTTGGGTTGAAGGTGCAGTAAAGTCTATCACTGCTGGGACTGATCCAATACTTGTGGGTGACGCAGCGACTAGTGGCTCTGACAGTGACCACGAGGAGCGTGCAACCCATGCATGGATGGGACTGAAGACCTGTGACCTACATGACTTGTGCCTATAGGAGTAGTTTGTGGGCACCAGGGACCTGAACAGACCTGTGTGTATAAACTGTGAGGTGAAGTGCCCCAGAGGCCCCCCGAGCGACCACCCTGGAGCAGAGACAAACGGGCAGACGCCGAGGCACGATGGGGCGAACTCAAAAGAGGCAAGCGGATGCTGCCGCGGATGGAGAAATGTAGCTCACATTTGGCAGTGACCCCTCCAATGCTTCAGACAATGACGTGATACCTCCCACTTCTGCAGATCTCCACAATGCTAAACTGGACTTAATCTTGAAAGAAATATGAGACTCACGAACGGCACTGGAAACGCGCTTGGGAGCGATGTCTACTCATCTCAGCTTACTACAGGCAGACCACAAAAAACTTGCCGACAAGGTCAAATCGAATAAACTGGCATTGGATGATCTCATTCCCCAGCAGACCCAGCACTCCACTCAACTCGAACAATTTCAATGTCAATTGAAAGGCTTGCAGGACATGGTGGACGATGCGGAAGGGAGATCCCGCCGCAATAACATTCGCATACTTGGTATACCGGAGCGCAGCGAGGGATCCAACCCCACGCAGTTTGTAGAGGACTGGCTGAGAGGCCATGTAGCAACGGAGGACCTAACATCCTTGTACAGCGTGGAGAGGGCGCACCGGGTGCCTTCCAGACCTCCTGCTCCGCCCCGCCCGCTGATAGCACGCATACTACATTACAAAGACCGCGACACTATCCTGCGAGCTGCCAGAGAGAATGCCCAAGTGCGTTTCGAGAACAAGACAATTTCTCTTTACCCGGATGTTACCCCGGCAGTCCAGAAAGCTAGAGCTACTTTTTTGGAGTCAAGAAAAACCTGCGTGAACGCAACCTGAAATATGCACTGCTGTTCCCAGCTAGACTGAAAGTCTATGGACAAAAATCATATTTTTTTGATAACCCAGAGGAAGCAGTGGACTGGCTTGAAGTAACTTTTACACCGGAGACTTCTCAGACTTCATTACCGTCGGGACAACTGCGTCGTGCCTCCCCGTTACGAACGACTGGACTACCCCGATCGGGGCATGGTAGTACCAGGTCCACTGTGGACACTGGACCAACGTCAGAACAGATCACGGCCAGTGAGGAAGATGCACTCCTTACACTGGCTGCTTTGGCTGCTCATTATGCCCAGGCTGCTGCGACATCGGGGCACTCATCGGATATCGACAGAGTGCGCTCTGACACTAGCATAACGCTGTTCCCCTTGATTACGGCTCAGGTTGCCAGAGACTTCTAATGCTGTGTTCCGAGATGCCCGGGAGTGGTAAAGTATACGGAGGTTCTGCATTATATATGTACTACTGTTGATGGCTGCTTTGTGGGTCTAGTGTAAATAAGCTTTATAGGGAAGTGTGCTAATGTAACCAAGACATATTCGAATGGGCAATAATACGTTGGTTCTACGAACTATCGCAGATTTGACATTACCCCCCCAGGCGATTGCGATGGCGCATTTATGGTTTGAAATCCATGTTGAACTTCTGTTCAAAGTTTGGTCCTCTGATGTTCAATGGGGGAACCTAGTATTGGGGAATTTCTATGTTGATGCATGCTCGTAGACAGTTTCTGTTTGCAGGGTTTCGGCTCCCACAGGTCACCTGGCAACTGCGCTCTCTGCACCACGATGGCATTACATAATACATACACCTACTGCACGTGGAATGTGAGGGGCTTGGGATCAGTACATAAAAGACACCGGGTCCTGGCGCAACATAATAGAAGGTAGGTTGCAATAGCTTATTTGCAAGAAACTCACCTTAATTCTGACGAGGCAGCCAAATTGCAGAGAAAATGGAGGGGGCAACTGTTTGCTACAACATATTCAGTTTTCTCCAGGGGGGCGGCGGTGTGGATGCGGAATAACGTCCCTTGTAAGCTCTTAGAGCAGAAAATAGACATTAACGGCAGATATGTGTAACTTCATGGATTGTTGGATGGGGCTCATGTAGTTATGGGCTGTATACACGCACCGAACATTGACCAGGATAAATACCTCACTACACTGAGCGCAGCCTTGCAAGACTGGGCTGAATATCCTTGGATAATAGGGGGCAAGTTCAATGCTGTGCTACATGTCGACTTAGACAGGTCTCCTCCCCCATTACATGCCACTGAAAGCAAGAAACAAGCAGAAGCGCTTGGAAGATGGACGGAGGGATGGGAACTCCATGATGCATGGCGGGCAAAACACCCTGGGCACAGGGAGTACTCCTTTTACTCGCCACCACACAGACTACACTCTCGGATAGATCGGTTCGTATGTTCCGGCGCCCTGATGGGGTCCATTACTTCGGTGCTCCATATGGGTAAAACCCGATCAGATCATAACCCAGTGGAATTAACTTTACAGTGGGGCAAGGTTTTAACTCCTATACCGACTCGGAAACTACAACCTGCGTTACTGGAGGATCAGGTCTTCCGCAATGCCCTTTCAGAGGCGATTGCTCACTATTTTTCGAAGAATGCAGGGTCTGCTAGCTCTCGCCAGATGGAATGGGATGCCTTTAAAACGGTCATCAGGGGAGTGGCAATTAGCACCAAGACAGGGGTTCGACTTGTTCTCATAGAGCGGCTCACGAAACTAGAGGGTAGCTTAGCCTCACTAGAGGGGGAGGCTACAGGGACAAATGAACAATTAACACAATTGCGGGAGGCTAACATTCAATACGTAGAACTACTTGAGGAACTGCGGGTTGTTGATGACCGGCTGTGTACACAGAAGCTGCACACACAAACTGATAGATCAGGGCCGCTGCTGGCGCGGTTGGTTCGGAAGGCTCCCTTGCCCACACCCATATTAGAAATTCAGAACAGTATGGATGCAGTGGTGTCCACACAATTGGACATCAATACCGCGTTTAGGGACTACAATGAGCACCTTTACGGTCCGTTACCTGGACTCCCTGACACTGCATTTGAACACTTCTTCGGCGGTTTACGCTTCCCCCAACTCACGCAACAACAACGCGATGAATTAATGCGACCAATTACAGGGGCGGAAATCCGGCAGGCGATTAAGGCCTTACCGTGTAATAAAACCCCAGGGGGTGATGGTCTGCCGGTTGAATTTTACACGGTATATACCGATTTACTAACTCCTCGTTTGCAATGCATATTCCGCGAATCGTTAGAAGAGGGTGGGCTCCCCGCTACTACATTGCAAGCGTTGGTGGTCTCTTTATTGAAATCCGGGAGGGATGTGCTGCTCATTTTGACCATTGTCGCTCCTTAATACGGACTATAAAATCCTAAGTAATTTGTTGGCCACTCGCCTTGGTCAGTTTATCCCCACACTAATACACACCGATCAATGTGGGTTTGTACCTGGTAGGAACACTGCAATCAACATTAGACGCCTGCACCAGGTCATGCTGGGCACATTAGACACGGGAACTAGGGAAGGTTGCATATCCCTTGATTTAAGGCAGGCATTTGACTCCTTACATTAGGACTATATGTTTTATGCCCTCGCACGTTTTGGTATACCTGAGGAAAATATAGCGTGGGTGCGCTTACTATACACGAACCCCACCGCGCGGGCACGCACTGGTCAGCATATCTCAGGGCAATACGTGGTGGAGCGGGGAACCAGGCAGGGCTGCCCCTTGTCACTGTTGCTGTTTATTCTGGCGCTGGTGCCGCTTCTACACAGACTCTGTGCTTTCGCAGCCTGTAAGGGAATAACGCGTGGTCGTACATCCCACACGGTCTCAGCATACTCAGATGATCTCATTCTTTATATCAAAGACATGCATGCGGATCCTCACCCAATGCCCTCCATTTTCGAGTCATTCCAAGGTCTTTCTGGCCTGGCTATTAATGCTGCCAAGTCATACGCATATTTCTTTGACAGCGCTGCAAGAAGCGGGCGTTTCACGTTTGGCCCCTTGACCTTCCACATAGCACCTGATACCTTTAAATACCTCGGAATACAAATTTAGAGCAATGCCACTGACCTACTGGATGGCAACCTTGTGCGTGTGATCGCCGCTCTCAAATCTCAAGTTCAGTTCTGCGTCTCATTGCCCCCATCAGTGGCGGGTAGAGTAGCCATCATAAAAATGGTGCTGCTGCCAAGGCTCCTTTACTATTTCACCAACTTGCCGATACTTGTCCCCACGAGGATCTTTAAAATATTGAACTCTCAGACCTAATATGGGGTACAGGGCGAGGACATATTAGTCTAGCGAAACTACAACTCACTACGAAACAAGGGGGGATGGGAGTGCCGGATTTGCGTGCATATTGCTATGCCAGCCAGTTGCAATGGTTGGCATATTGTTATGTTAGGTTATGTTATGTTATATAGTACTTATAACGCGCACTAATACTTCAAAAGTGTCCTGGCGCGAATGCTGCATGCAGAACCTTGAGGAGAGAACATTAGAGTGCCCCAGAGAAAAGAAAAGTTTTCAGTTGTTTTTTAAAGAGCCTAAGGTCTTGAATAACGCGCAGCTTCAAAGGTAAGGCATTCCAGGCCTGGCTGTTTTCACTGAAAAAGATTGGTCGCCATTGGCTGGCAGGACGTAATTTGCAAGAGTTGGACATGTCGTCACGGGACAGGGACAAGGGGGTCATCCACAGGCTCTTATTACCACAGGCCCCCCTATTGCCGTTGACACCCCACTTATTGAAATTAGCTATTGCTTACTGGCGGAGTGCAGTGAGGTACACTGGACAGAAGACAAGGTATGCCTCCACTATTCCACTGCTGGGTATCCCTACACGCTTGGGACTGACCACTGATCACGCACTACAAGCATGGACTGGGGCGGGCATCACCTTGGTAGGAGAATTCTTCTCGGACGGTGTATTAAGGACACATGAAATGTTTGTGCGTGTTCATGGTGCCCCCGAAACGCGGTTTCTCTTACACGCCCATACATCCAGATATATATGCACTACATGGTTGCCCGAAGACACTGAAACATCCATGAATTCATTACTCACCATGCAATACCCAATGGGAAATGGGGCACGACTGACTAAATGGCTAACTCACGGGATTCGAACTGAGAAGGCGGTCTCCTTATGGCCGCTACGAGATAAGTGGGAAGGGGGACGTAGGCCGTGCATTTACAGCCAAGGAATGGGACATTATATTGGGGCACCCCAAGAAGGTCTCTCGGAATCCAAAATTTAAATGTATTCAATTGATGCTGTTACACAGAGCTTATTTAACCCCACACAGACTTGAGCGCTATGTTTCTGGGGGCAGACGATGCTTGCCCGCGCTGCCACTCACCCGATGCGCGGTTGGTACACATGATACTGGTGCAAGAAGAACTATTGATGGACGGAATGCAGAACAAATCAAAACATTCACCCCCAGTCAAGAGATTTGGGTTAAATCGATCATTCTTTTGCTCACCATGCCACCCCAGTTTAGACCAGGCCATATGCAAAACAGTCTTGACCCTGTGCCTCATGGGAACAGTCCAGCCCGAACTGCCAAGCCAGGTCCTCCCTGGACCGGAAACAAGCATCCTAGGACCGGTTTCGGGTTTTCATCCCTCTTCAGCCAGGATAGCTTGATTCCAGTGACATGGAGAGCACAGGACTCACGTCTGAGCATACCCGTCCCACTCGGGGTGACAAATGCAAGAAGAACTATTGATGGACGGAATGCAGAACAAATCAAAACATTCACCCCCAGTCAAGAGATCTGGGTTAAATCCATCATTCTTTTGCTCACCATGCCACCATGGTTCCACTCCAGGGAGGATCTTGCTTGGCAGTTCGGGCTGGACTGTTCCCATGAGGCACAGGGTCAAGACTGATTTGCATATGGCTGGGTTTAAACTGGAATGGCATGGTGAGCAAAATAACGATGGATTTAGGTCCAGATCTCTGTACTGGGGTGAATGTATGACATTGTTCTGCATTCTGTCCATCAACTGTTGTATTTGCATTTGTCACCACGAGTGGGACGGGTATGCTCAGACCTGAGTCCCGTGCTCTCCATGCCACTGGAATCAAGCTATCCTGGCTGAAGAGGGGTGAAACCCCGAAACCGGTCCTAGGATGCTTGGTTCCACTCCAGGGAGGATCTTGCTTGGCAGTTCGGGCTGGTCTGTTCCCATGAGGCACAGGGTCAAGACTGATTTGCATATGGCTGCGTTCAAACTGGAATGGCATGGTGAGCAAAATAACGATGGATTTAGGCCCAGATCTCTGTACTGGGGTGAATGTATGACATTGTTCTGCATTCTGTCCAACTGTTGTTTTTGCACTCCCCTAGAATGGGACACTACTGGGCGACGATATTCAAAATATTGATGAAATATAGCCCCGGTACGCCAGAATGACACTTTGGAATACTGCATACAGGAACTAGGGCCCCGTGAAAAGAAGGGTAACCCTGCCTCCTGTTTTGCTAACCTTGCGCTCCCTTCTGGCCAAGAGAGCAATTACCACAAGATGGAAAGCTACTAGGGCCCCGTCCCTACAGGACTGGCACACGGAAATGTTGAGGTGGGGCAAGGCGGAGGGGGCTGAACTAAAACGAGAGGAATATAGAGGCCTACGAAAAACACCGATTTCGTTGAGCTGGAATGCAATGATAGAGGAATACACTGCGATGGACATTTTGTCCTACTGAGGCGGACTCGGAATATCGCATGGGGGTTTCCTCAACAGCTGTGGGACACATGGGCTCCTCACAGTCCTAGTGGGCTATACTGTGTAAGTTAGCAGGACTGTATAGTTTGGCTACGTTACTCTTTGGAATTACAACACACACAACTGCAGATATAGAAAATGTGCAAATACTACGGTTAGATATTTATGACCGAGCATGCGGAGAGGGGAGGGGGGGGGGGGGTTGGGTAAGAGTTTTTTGTTAGAATATTATAACTGTATTAGATCCTGATAGATTTGACTAATCATGACATGTTTGGCTGGACTCCTGGTGTAGACGAAAATGCTGAAAACTTACCGTATTTGATAGCCGTTGAAACGCATATTCACGATATTAGACCACTGAGTGACGTCATACAGGGATCATCATGGTTGTCCGACACTATTAATATGTGTTATCCTAAATTGGTTGTAAACATGTGAACTATGCCATGTACTTCTATGACCATATACCGCTATACGATGTCTGGCTCACTGTTATGTGAAATCAATACAAACAAATTCAAAACAAAAAAAAGGTCAGAAGTACTAACTTCCAGTGTTTCTGGACTTTTCTTGATAAACATGGAATCAAGCTTGTGTTGTTGGGGTTATATTAGAGGAAACACCTGTGTATTGCTTATTTCGCGCCCAACCGCTATGTGTTGCTCATACTCCTCCCTCTGCCTGTGTTGCTTTTTCCCCAACCACCACCGTTTGTGTTACTTCTTCCCTGCCCGCACCCATCCATGTTGCTAATTCTCCTTCCCAACCCCCCCCCCCCCCCAACTGCCTAAATGAAAAAAAAAGCTTTACAATTCGGCCACACCTGGCTGCTTCATAGCGCTTTTTTCACTGTCCCGTTCACTCCTCCCATCTGCCCTCCCATTACTTATGTCCACACCAGCCCAATTGGCAAACTCAATAGCTTGCCCACAGGCGAGACCTATTGACTTTGCCAACGCGTGTTTACATTTTACTACCACGTCACCATGTGAGAGGCCTTAAAAGACCCAATTATCATTACCTATCGACAGTCATTGTCAGTATACCTATTTTGCAGAAGCACCTGCCCATGCAAATGGGCTGCAACCGGCTTTACGGATAACCAAACTGCAGTACCTTAAGTTAACTAAAGAACTATAATTGTTTGTAGTAGTTTTGAGTGAGTAAGGATAATGGCATTTTCCCCAGGAAAAAATATATATTTTATTTTAGCATGGTGGCAGAACACTTTTTGTCTGTTCCATGGAAATGAAATACAGATCTAAGAATGTTAACATTTCTGTCCTGGTACATATATTTTACAGAGCAGGTGGGAAAAGTAATTTTCACTCCAGACATGTGGATTTTTGTTTCATGTTGACCTTTTGCCAAGTAGAATATTTTTATAATTCCACATCTCTGAAATGAAAGGTTGAGTGGACCTCAGGGATTTGAATCTATGTATATTTGGTCATGCGACAACAGAATTTACAAAACTGCTAGGTGCAAGTTTTAGGCATATTTAACTACATTTTGCTAAATACTTAAAGTCGTAAATTTGCAGCAATGCAAATACGTATCTGTGGGTGCACTTTCGTGTCTTGAATTACAAATTGTGCACCAATATAATTTCATGGTAGTTCCTCATTTAAAAAAAAAAAACATCGATATACATCAAAAACATTTTACTAGAAGAAGCCGCGGAGAAATTATATCTGTTTTGCAACAGTTTAGTAGACCACTTCTGTAAAGTTGCAGTTTTTTGTGCATACATTTTATTTTTAAAGCAAGAAAAAAAAAACATTAATCTTGTGTTCAGACTTCTGCATATACTACATATAATCAAGGAGCATTATTAGTAGACAAACTGGTAAAGTTAATAAACATATGTACATGTTCTTGTACAAGAATCGCTGTAAGTAACGCAAGCTGAGCACACAGCTCACTGCATTTACTTACAGAGCAGACCCTAACAGTAAAGGTGTTGCATTTATGAATCATATAAATAATTTTGAATCATTTACACACATAAAAGAAAATCTTGCTTTGGTGACAGAGAATCCTTTCACAGATCCGTAATGTAAACTGACAACCAAAGGGTCTGTGCTTCAGGGAGTTGGGCCTACTTGTTCATCTGACAAAGTAAACGTGAAAGCTGGTTGGCCTGGACTCCAAACAATATGGCCTGGGCGTCTGGAGATAGGAATTCCACAACCCTGTTTGATGCAGTTACTTCTTGTCACCTCCGGCATCAGTGGAGGGTTCTGGCTGCCATGAATGTCACTCTGCACTGTTAAAATTATGTTGGTTTCTGTTTAGGTACTACAGTCTCCTTTGGACCTCTGGTATACAAGGCGGGGATGTTTTAAAGCTTGGAGTGGGGAATGAGTACATTATTCGCTGGTGGGTTGGGGTTGCCAGTGTAGGTGGTGGGAGGGATAGGAGTTGAGTGTTGGGCTAGTCTTATGAGATTACACATAGTTAAGCCAGGCTTAACATTGGTTTGGCGTACCAGTCACATCAGTCAAGAGGTTGCAACATTTTGCTTTATACCTAGTATTGCATACCTAAAATCACTCATATTTTGTCATGGAGGAAATCCCTTTTAAATGTATAACCTGGATTATTAATATTGTGAGTATGTCAAGTTATTGTATATTACACAGACTCTGCATTGCCCTCCTTCAAGAAACACTTCTAACACATCGTAAAATGCGTTTGCTAAGAAGTGGGATGGGCATTGTTACATGTCTTCATACTCCTCCTGTAGTAGATGAGTAGCGACTCTTATAAGAAAAAGCATCCTCTTTCGCCACTTTTACACATCGTCAGTTAATCTACGAGGTCATGTTAGTACAGGGTATCCTAGAGGTAAACATATTACTATTGTCAAACGTTAAGGCCCAAACACAGGCAAGCCCCTCGTTTCTTTTTAGGAACCAGTGGAGCCAAATACTTCATTGTGACACCCAAGATAATCATGTGGGGGGGGGGAGACGTTAAAGTTATGCAACAAGTGTTTTGCGAAGGTGTATTTACTCCATCTGTGAATACCACATGTTCAAGACTAGATAACTGAATGGCTAAATGATTCCATGGTGTTGGATGTTCCTGTGCGGTGGATGTACAGCATTTAGCCAAGACTCTCTCTGACCACACCCCGGTATTGCTGAGAATACAGTTCCTGGAACAAACCACAACGGAGGCACCATCACACGCACTCATGGCTAGAGTAATCTGGGAAAAGCACAGGCATGAGATCACAGAAATGTTTTGTAACAACAAAGGTTCGGTAGACACCATGTTATATGAGAGGTGTTCAACATATGACTCATAGGCTATGTATTGTCAAAGAAAATGGAGTGCCTAAAGACTTTTGAGATCAATTCAGGAGACTATAAACAGAAAATTAAGGAGCTGAAAACTCAAACTCTAATGATACTTCGATACTAGCAAATATTAGGCCCAAGGTTTCAAAGTATGGTGAAATTGCAGAATGAGAAGACAACTGTCTTGGCAAACATGTCACAGCATGAAAATATGGAGAAGGGGAATACAAAGACAAATCATTAGCTACCTTGATGAAACAGCCACAGGTGGCCAATGATATTGTCTGCATTAATAACACCAAGAGGGTCCTCTTTATGAAGCTAGCAAAAACATTGCTTGTTTCACAGGCTACTACACTCTGAATTATAAGCCAATAAACACTGTCACACTGAGGCCGAAATTAACTAATATTTATAAGACGTTTTATGGCATGGGTAGGAGGGGCTCATAGGCAATATCTGTAACAACGGTTTACTGTGGTTGCCAGATAATAAATGTGAGAAGTTGGCCTGGTATATGCTGTCCACTAATTAAAGTGGGCACCTTGCACCAGTCCAAACGATCCTTATTGATGATGAGGTCAAAGACAACCTTTATTGAAAGCTATCCTAGTGGGAGCTATGGATATCAGCCTTCAGGCTAAGTCTCGAAGCAATGTAAAGCAGCTTGTTTTACCAGATCAGAACCTCCTGAATGACCAAATGAAAGGAGAACCACAGAAGAGACATATAACATATATGTATTTATTACTAAACACTCTCTACTAACCTCTTTATGAGATTAGAGCACTAAGCACACAATATTAAATCACTAGAACAACAGTAAATAGCACAATACACAGCAGGCTCCAGGGGGAGACCGAACCGTATACTAAGAAAGTGGTATAACAACCATGACTTAACTAGATACAGTGCCTAGAGCACGTAGAATCGCTGGGACCCCAAGAAACCCCCCTAAGTAGTGACACAGGAGACCCACGGAGGACGGGTGCAGTGTGTGAACACAGGCGCGAACTCCGTATAACTCTATGGGAAAGTCGCGGTTGGAATTTTAAAGATTAAGGATACTTCGGAGAGGACTTTAAACAAACTCTTTCAAACATAGAAGGTTCTAAGGCCAGCACCCTTGAGGGTACTGAGGTACCCGTGTTACCTATCCCAGAGGAGCCGGGTGCATAGGGGTCAAGTCATGTCGGAAACCTTCGTCGTTTTCAATGGCGTGATGCGGAAAAGTGCTGCTGCCAGGAAGATGAAAAGTGTCTGGTGGAATCCAAGCCTGGATCCGAGGTGAGAAGAACTGAAAGCAGAGGGGTCAGAGTCTGGGTCACTAACGGTGACCAGGGGCACGATAGACAAATGCCCAGTGCTTGACTCTGCAGCCACGGGGACCAGGAGATGTCTGCGACAACCAAAGTCCGGAGGTGAGCTGTCCCACAAAGGATGTCGAGTGCTGGGGGGTCAGTGTCCGGATCGAACACCAACAAGCCTTGGCAACTGCAACACACGTGGGCAGAGGAAATCAGCTTCGGTGAGGACCAGCAAGGTCCTAGGGACTCTCCAAGCTATGGAGAGTCAGGGCACGTCCGGAGCAACCAGGAAATCCCAAGGAAAGTGAAAGTTAACTTAACAGGGACCTACAGGCCAACGGACTAGGGATCACGAAGGGACCTCGAGCTGATCCACGAAATACCAGACCACGGAACACTCATGGAGTGTAGGATGGAAATCTTCGGGGGAAATACTGCAAAAGTACACGGTGCACATGGGTTCGGGTTGCACGGTCCCCACAAGGGATACTCGTCTCAGAATTGCTGAGAGAGCAGATCGACCTCAGAGACCTCGGGAACCCACCTCCTGTGTTGCAGAAATCTTCGGAGTTCTCAGGAGCTCGGGAGATGCAAACCGGTCAGATGCGTTAAAGGTGCCTGCCTTGCAGGGGAGTAACTCTTTTACTCCAAGGGAGATTCTTCAGTCATCCAGCGTAGTGTAGATCGTCGCTGTACTTGGTTTCTGTAGCAGAGTTTAGTCCAGGTAAAATCTAAAGTCCTGTAGTCAGGGTTCCTACTTTATACCCAAGGAAGGGGTGGGACAAACTCTGGGGACCCACCTATGGGAGGGTCAGGAAAGAGGGGTGGCTTCACCCATGTCCTTTGTCCAGTTTCGCGCCATAGCAGGAGCAAGTGGCTCCTGCAACCAGTTTGAGCTGGACTATGCACAGGGACACCAAATGTGCCCTCAGTGCAGACTTTCTGCCACTCTCAGAGTGCACCCACCCAGCCCCAATACACTAAAGCCTGTCTGGGAGGTGGTCACACCCTGTGACAGGAAACCTATTGTCTAGCCTTCCCCCACTCGAGCTTGGCTCAGCAGCAGGAGGGCAGACTCTTGTCTGTGGCTGGCAGCATCCATTTTGTGATGCCCAGGTCAAGAAAGCTGATACCGGGTAGAGCGGTGACCCACAGTAGTGGTTCTACAAGGGAGGAATCATACCTTCCACACCAGTTACTGGTGCGGAGGTATGATTCCAAGGTGTTTGACACCAAACACGACATGTTTCTAGGCAACAGTTTTAAAGTTAGCATTTACCGCGAAGATATAATACACTTAAATATATATGGTTGGCTGCATCACAAACAACCCTGGAAAATAGGTTCCGAAGGCTGGAGAGGGGCTCTGCTCGTGCATGGGCACCCTCTCACATAAAACCCTGCGCCCTGCCTTCAGGATTGATGAGGCCTGCCAGAGGGGTCACTGATAGGTTTATATGTGCAGTGATTTAGAATAGATATAGGGAACCTATATCTAAGTAAGGGGTGCATGCACCACCTTACACAGGCTGCAGTAGCAGACCTGCTGTGTCAGTTTGAATGGTCTCTGAGGGGTGGCATAATACATGCTGCAGCCCCAGGGAGGCCTCTGGGGTACCTATGCCCTGGGTACATCATTTACCATATACTAGAGACTTATAAGGGCACCCCAGAATCCCATCTGGAGTGTACCTAAAGTACATGCACAACCAATTTAGGGAGAAAGCAGAAAAACTGGGATCCTGATTAGCAGGATCCCAGTCAGACTAGTCAAAAACCAGCAAAACATCAGGAAAAAAGTGGGGGTAACCATGCAGTCAGATTCCACCTTCCTACAGTAAAGTCCAATGTTCAGACGGGCTCCCATCTGAATTTTATGAAGAGTTGGCTGACATCCTGGCTCCACACTTGGTGGCAATATTTGAATAGGCTTGCACAAAGTCTCTGCCCCCACCCACTATGAGGGAAGCACTCCTAATTACACTATTCAAAACAAGGAAATCACATTACAACTACAACTCGTATAGACCACTGTAGCTCATAAGCTGCAATACTAAAATACTCTCTAAAATTATAGCGAATAGGTTGATTCATATCCTCCAAGACTTGGTCCCATCAGAGCGGGCAGGGTCTATTCCGGGGTGCTCAACTTCATATAATTTGCGAACACTGTTTGCTCTCATCTACAAACAGAAGTTACTGCAATCTTCGTTGACACTACTAAAGAGTTTTGACTGCCTTGAATGGAAATATCGCTTTTCCATACTAAGAATGCATGATTTCCCTAGTCATTTATAGACTGGGCAAGATTTTTCCAAGTCACAGTTAATTGACTAGTCTAATCACCAATAAAATCTCTATAGGTACTAGGCAGGTGTGCCCACTATCCCCCAAATAATTGTAGTAGTACTTGAACCCCAAGCAGCCAAACTAAGACACCATCACTCAGGGTTTGCACTCAGACAAATATCACGAAGAATTGTAAGTTTACTTTAGGTGAGGAGGTCACTAGTCTCTGACCGATACTTAGGGAGACAAATTTGATATTTTTCTATCAGGGATTATGATAAATTAGAGTAAATCAATAATATTCCCTCTCACTCCTAATATCAAAAAGTTTGTGTCAGTGTTTCCCCTTGCATGATAAGAGGGTTCTGCAAAATATCTGGCCAAAAGGATCAATCTAGACATAGACACTATTAATAGAGAGAACTATGGATTACTATCTCTAAATCAGAAAATCAGATAACAAGATGGATTAAGCTTCCACTGTCTATGCCAAGGCCTATTGCACTGATAAAGATGGTTGTGTTGCCATAATAGTTATATTATTTTGTTAACATCCCAGTACAACTTAGAAAATCTCCTCCCAGACGCTGAGGTCATTCATGATTAAACTAGCACAGGCTGGCAAACAGCCAATTTGTAAAAGGGAAAAATTAACACTCCCATTCCATGACTTTTCGGCACCAGATCTACAACTGCAGTATCTGTGTTGTGCAAGCACAATATGCATGTTACTGGTTCCATGCCTCGCAACCCCCCAGCAATAGAAGCCCTAATTTACAGTAGAAAAAGGTAACATGGCTCTGACTCCCCTGGCAGCATTCATTCGTCAGCAATGTCCTCTGCACTTATCGTATGTAGATATGACAATACGCACTGTGATAGCATGGGATAAGTTGAAAATCAAAGCAAGCCTGATTCTCTGCAATCTACTGACCTGCTTTTGTAAGGCCACCAATGCCTATCCGAGATTGGCAAGAAAATGTTAACCTTGCAAAATGGAGTGATTCTGTACAGTGAGGGCAGCTTCACTGAACTAAAAACAATCACTGCTAAAGACACCTATATGCCATTGTACGTCTTTCTATATTATCGCCTAGTAAATCGGCTACTCCTTCATTTCTTTGGAACTCTTGCTTTAACACACTGGAGCTCATACTTGCTTCGAATCAGCCAAATGTTTAATAATACTTTGTTAGAACTCAGTGCTAGAGGAAGCCACCATCCTCATGCCCAACTGCAGAGATAAATGGAATGCAGAACTTCAGGTCCAAGTATCTGAAGAGGAAAGGAAATACTGTTCACAAACTAGTGCTCTCAAGCCCAATAGTAAGCAATGAATCATTCACTTTAGATACCTTCATAGATTAAACCACACCCTTCTGAATATGTTGAGGTGGGGTCTCAGGGAAGAAGCAATGTGTAAGAGATGCAGTGCTCTTACACTCCAAGCATCCGCTGACTAACCTGTTTGAACTACTGGGACAGAACCAGCTTTCAGAGGCCTATCTCACGGCAACCGACCAGCAGATAGGTTTCAACTGGATCTGCAGTGGGTCCTGTTGCTGGCCCTGTTAGAGTGAGTCCTAACCCCCTCAAGTGGTGCCCCCAGGTAATGGATCACTGGCTGGTGTTAGAATGTACACCTCATGTCCCTATTCTGTAAGAGCTGGGACTTTAAAACTATTTGCCAACTTTATGCCTGCAGAACCAAAGGAGACAGGGGTCACGGTTAAATCACTTCTGGGACTCAGCTTGCTGGCATGCCCCACTGTAGGAGATCTGGCATCCAGAAAAAAATGTTAAGTCTGAAAGTAGAAGGCTTCACCAGACTGATGCTGAGGGCTTCCTGGGCACAGACTCTGGACCTCACCTTCTCTGAGCTGCCCCGCCTTAGTCGATGACTGCACTGGGATCCCACGCTTCAGCAACCTGTCGCTGCCGAGCCGCACTTCAGATCCGACTTGCAGCTTACCCTGCCAGACTCGTCAACTACTACTTTTTCGCCATAGAAGTTTCTAAGTCTGAAGGGAAACTTCCCACCGGAACGAACCTGGTCCCTGTATATGACTCACGCTCCATCACCGCCAGCCTTAGCTTTTTACCCAGTCTAGCACAATCAGATACTCACGGTTGGCACTTTGTGCTTTTTGCGACTATTTCAATTCAAACTTTTAAAACAGATAGATACTTCCAGTTCCATCTATTGTATTTTTGTTGTTTGGTGTCATATCATGTATTAAAATGTCCTCTATTTTTGGACATTGCTTTGCGATCTTTCTTGTGTTCTCCCTTCCTTACTATGCAAGTGCTGTATAAATATTTTATACATTGCCTCTAAATTAAGCCCGACTGCCTTGTGCCAAGCTACCAAAGGGTTAAGCACAGGTTTATTTGGTGACTTTGGTGGTTCACCCCGACAATGACTCCATATATTAATTGAGGTGGGTTTTCATCTCCTCAGCTAATAGTCCAATTTCTTACAATATGAAACAGAAAATATGCAGATCAGACTGTGGTTGGCCTGACTATGTAAAAAAACATGATATAAACACCTCCCAAAAGAACATCCCATACATACATTGTGTCCATACATACAACCAAACAGCTTCCCCCTTAAAGGATGACCTCAACCTTTTCTCCAACCCCGAGTGTCATCCAAACTGCGCTCGCAAACAGGCACTATCATCCATTAGCTTTCTCAACAAACAAAGTGTTCCCAATATTGTTACCTCTCATAGACCCATCTCTAAGGTCCCCCCTACCACTCCCCCACTCCCACCCCCTGGCTAGGAGTCATCTGGAGCCTAACACCTAGAAGTCAATGGAATTGAAGGAAAAGAAGGCACTCAGCTTGTTCTGACTTCACAAGTAGTTAACAGAAACTATGATTTGGAGTCAGGTTTTTGACTGTTTCACCCCTGTATATAGGTGATGTTTGCACTGTAAGAACGACTGATGTATTTGTCTATATGAGTAATTAAACAAATACGTTTCAATAGCACGTAGTCATTTTTTGTATCTTTTAATCTTTTATAGTGCAACTCCTTCAAATGTAGGGTGTCAGAGAATGCTACAGCACACACACACACATTATAGAGTGACAATAAATCTTATAAGTGTGTAAAATAAATGAATGTACAGGAAATACAAAAGTCACTCAAGGTTACAAGGTGTGGGAGTCACACTTAACCGAAAAAGCGCTTTGACACCTCGTCAGGGGTAGTAAGCGCTATATAAATGAAATTACAACACATATAATCTGTACTGGTAGGCATTAAATATTAAGAGTGCTTGGTTGGGAGAAACACAAAGACAGCATTTCAAATGTAACAGAGCGGTTTGGATTATCTTTTCTAATAAGGTTTATCAATGCCAAAAGGAACTTTTTTTTTTAGCAACCTTGGAATAATGACAAATTCAGAGGGAAAAAACAGTAATATTATAAACCCATGCCTTACAGTTTGCACGCAGCTCCTTGATGGCGGTTCATAGCTCAAATGGATCGCAACTAATGAACTTCAAGTAACAAAAGGATCTCTGTGTCAAAAGCCATAATCCACTTACCAGTGTACAAAATATACAAATCCGTGATTTGCGTACGCAATGTGCTTTCCAGCAGGGCCGTTAACACTTAATCCTACTTTACGAGTCAAAACTGTGACAAGACTAAACACAGATCTCTCCAGCAAGAGTATTAATTATCGTTATTATTATTATTATCCCGTGAAAACTGCTGAGCACACAAAGATGTTTGCAGTAGGAACAAAAACTCCACAAAATATTCTAGAATCCTGGTTCTTAGCGACCAATTAAGTAAGCAAAAACAGAATTACTGTCAAATTTATCCTTGTTGACAAAACATAAATGTAGACCAACCAACAGCCTCTAATTTTCATGACTCCGCCCTCGTGACTCCACCCCTTTTTCAAAGTCACACCCTGCCCATCAATTTATGGGATCCCAGAGATTAGTTTTTGTAATCACTTACAGCACTGCCCACACCGTTATCCCAACAGTGACCTCCCAGTCTGATTTCAAGTATCATCTCATCCCTATACATATTACCCCAATAATTAACCCAATGCACACCCTCCCACGGACCCACACACAATCTGACAAAGTGCCACACACTCTAGTGTATGATACCCGACAGTCACGCCTAAAGCGTTCAAAAACACTCCCCCTAAATGTGTTAGTTAGAGGCATCAGACATCGCAGTTGACAACAGAAAGGACGGCACGAGTGCGTTCCATACAAGCCCTCTCTCTACACACACTGTCTCCCCAATCGTGCTCCACAACCACAAAAGCTGTACAGTATCTACTTAACACTTCTCTTGCAGACCACTTCCCCAGCGATGACCTACCTCCCCGGGGTTAGGCACGTGGTGGCGGCAGTTGCCATAAGCCTGGCGGCACTGAAAGAACAACAGGGCTACCAGCATGGCTAGGAAGCAAGCAGGAGACGACCAGAAGCGGCTGCCAAGAAGCCGGGCAGCCATGACGGCTCTGCGGCGGCGCCGAGACGGTTTCCATGGAGAGAACGTCATTCGCCTCTGGGATGACCCTGGAAGGTACGTCACCACGACCTAATTGGTCGAAAGGAAAGCTTGAATCTATCCTGTGCAGGGAGTGGGTAGAGACCATCAATAATATAAAAGACTAGAATGCTAACATTTTTAGGAGTAAGCGAAAGTGAATCAGCAAAGGACGCAATGTCACTTGAACGGAACTACGGAAGTTGAATTCTAAAGAGCACAGCTTCTAGAAATTGTCAAAGATGTGGAGTATGACATTACAGTGTGCATTTTTGTACCATTTATGTAAAAATGCATGCGTTTTGGTCGACTGAAATCATTTAGATACATTTGCCAACACGTGACAAAGAAAAGTGAGATTTATAGCGGAGCTCTTGTTATGTTATGTTAATGGAGCTTATATAGCGCACGTTTACCCTGGGTGTCCTGGCGCTGTGCATGCCTGCTGGAAGTCTGTGAAGGTAGAGAATTACTTAGTGAAGAGCCATGTTTTTAGCCCCCTTCTGAAGGAGAGAAGTTCTGGAGAGTTTCTCAGGTGGAGTGGAAGCTCATTCCAAGCTTTGGAGGCGCATGTGATGAAGCTTCTGCTGCCCCAGCTGGCCTTTTTGATCACAGGAGTTACGACTAGTTTAGTTCCTGTGGACCGAAGATTTCTAGTGGGCACCTACCAGGCACAACTCGCGGAAAATGTCTGTCTCAACGGAATGGCAGATGGGAGTCTGCTCATACCCATGAATAAAGGTTTGCCACCTGATGTTGAGTTTGAGTGCTGTTCAATTGTGGGCAAGTTGGAGCTGTAATATTGGGCGGCTGCCCAGCCGCCGAACGCGCACCACCCCGTGAACTAAGGGGGCCACGCAGCATGGTATATACAGAGCTGCTTTGTGAAACTCAACGAGGGGATTTAGAGCGGACACTGCCTGCTGTGGCCCATCTGGTGGCTTGAGGTCGTGACAGAAATTAGTGCCACCATTAAAGGAAGAAACTGGCCGGGACTACACCTCCCAGAATGCTGAGAATGGTGATGGACCAGCCCATTTGGGGGTGTTATTAGCAGCATATGGGAGAAACTGAGGCCGCAGGCACGCATTCACTTCCAGCGTAAAGCCTCTGAAGAAGAAGGTAACAACCTTCGAAACGCGTCAGGCACAACTCGCGGAAAATGGCTTTCTCAACGGAACGGCAGACAGGAGTCTGCTCATACCCATGAATAAATGTTTGCCACCTGACGTTGAGTTTGAGTGCTGTTCAATTGTGGGCAAGTTGGAGCTGTAATATATATATATTACCTACTGGCGGTCGCCAGTAGGTAGTTATAGTTAGGACCTATTTTCCATAGGAAATCCGCAACATTCTATTCCCAATAAGTCTGGCGCCGGCTGACGAATCTTCGCGAAAGTTTCCAAACTTTTGGCCAGCTCCGGTCCGCTCCAATCCTGAAAGTTTCATGGTGATTCGTCAAGTGGGGGCTGAGAAAAAAGGGGGGTCCCAAAACGCGTTTTCCCCATGCAATTTCCCATAGGACCTGTTGACGCAGCTACAGCCCGAAATGCTGAACGGAATTACACCAAATTTGGCAAAGAGGTAGTCCTCAGTTCAGACTCGTGCCTTTTGCATAAATGGTGTAGATCCGTTCAGTAGTTCCTGAGAAAAATAGAGTTAAAAAGATAGATATATCTATGGCCTCGGAGGATCCGCGCACCCTCCCCGCACCCTAAGCGCACCCTCTGCAAACCGAGGGCGCACCCTCCCGATCATGCGCTTAATGCTAATTGGCTGTCAAGTGTCTGTCTACATTCGAAACCAGGTACTGTTGGCAGCCATTTTGTGCCTCGGTAGAAGCGAGGCTGATTAAGTAGGGGAAATAAGTGTGTGAAAGATGTAAAGGGGGCAATGTAGAGATACTCTGACCCTCTAGTGTTGCTTAGGGGGTCCCAGAAGGACCCCCTGGGGCTCCCCCTTTTTTTAAACGGCGAAATGCGTTCAGGGTGCGCGGATCCAGGCGAAAAAGAAAAAAAAACCCGAAGCGCGGGCTTCCGCGCTTCGTTAATAATTAGCCCCCAGGTGGGCCTAATCCTGGGGGCAAAATGTTGATGACCTTAATAGGGGGAGGGGGGCTGCGTGGCCCCCCTCCTGGAGCCCTCGAGGGCCCTGGGGACCGCCACCCCCCAGGGCCGGCTCCTACAGTGTCCTGGGGTGCCCACCTCCAGGACACTGTTGTTTGCTATGAGAGGGCGGGAGTCTCCCGCCCTCCCATAGCAAACTTTGTTAGGATTTAGAAAGAGAGAGCAGGGAAACCTGCTCTCTCTTTCAAAATCCAAACGATATTGCTTTTCTACACGGGGAGCTGCATGTCAGCAGCTCCCCATGTGGAGAAGCAATGCCGGCTCCCGAAGGACACGGGGAGTTGGCTGGGGTCGTTGGGGCTCCCACCACGGTCTCCAATGTTTTTTATAAGCCCCGGGGGATGGGGTCCCCGGGGATAATAAAAATTAGTGATAGGGGCTATTTTTTTTTACGGTAAAATTAGGAGTCACACATCCTAACGGTGCACGGTTTCTCTCGCGTTGGGTGCGCTGTTCCTAACGTGTTGGGTGTGCGGATCCAAGGAAGAAAAACAGAAATTTTTGGGAGATAAACATCAAGCTTAAGTGTTTTGTTATTGAGTGGCTCTAAAAAGAGCCGTTGTGTTCATTGAGAGTTTTTGGTACTTATAAGTAAGTACCTATACAGAGTCAAAAGTTGTTGAGGAAGACTCTATTTCCTTCATCAGTAAAGAGTACTCCATCTCTCCTATACATCTCTTGCATATGAAAGCGCAGGTTGTTATTGTAAATGGACCCCATTCTATAGTCTCGGAGAAAAGCAGAAACAGATTTATTCACGTTTCCTAGCTTTCTCAATTTGTGGACAAAAATGATTGGACCAGTTCCTTTTCTGCCTTTGGCATATGTTAGAATACACAAAGGCAGTTTTGGGAAAAAGTGATATCAATTCTGCAAAGGTGTCCTTCATAAGCATTTCCAGACCTACACCAGTCAAAGTGCCTAGGTCGTTGCCACCACAGTGCACTATTATGAGGTCAGGGTGTTGGATATGCACAAAGGATTTTACCAATGGCATCAATTGGTGCCACTTTAACCCTCTCTGTCCAATCCATTTAATGTCTACATTTGGCAAACCTAGGTCTTTGTGAATGCCTTTGTTTTCTGCATACCTTTGGCTCCAGCAAATATGGCTGTGTCCCACAATCCACACTCTAAGCATCTTGAAGGGAGGTCTGGATGCACTCAGATGGTCTCTGTAAATAAAATGGCAGTTTGAAAAGTAAGATTTTTCTAAAATGGTGGCTAAGATGCAGTTTTGAAAAAAGACAAGAAATCATTGGTTGTTTGACAACCTTCTACACTGAAAGGTAGGGTGCATGTTTCTGTTTTTTAAACGCCTGATTCTTATTGGTTAACAAAAAGTGATCGAAAGGAACATTATATATGATAAGCTGATATGTTGAAAAGTCAAGCACACTTGCTGTTTTGATTAGCAACATTGTGTGCTGAACTTCTGACATGTGTGCTCAGTTCAGTGTTCCATGACCTGTTTCTATGGTAACAGGCAGAAGGCAGATTGGGGGTAGGGTTCAAATTTATGTTATTTGGAAAGGGTTGAATTGTTTAACCAATAGAAATGTGTGTTAGCTTTTGAATTTATGTGGGAAGGAATGTGATTTGATGTTTACATGTATATGTGTGGAAAATGAGAGGAAACTTTGCCATTCTTTGGTTTTGCTGACAGGTGCACAGTGCAGAGATTCTGTATAAGAAAATCTGGTGTGTGATTGATATACTTATTAATCTACAAAACAACTTGAAAGGTGAGTTATTTAATTGTGAGGGGATGTATGTGGTCTATTTTGATTTTAATCAGAATAATGTATTTCTCCTGCTAAAGTGCAGGGAGTACTTTTTTTTGTCTACAATCTTATTGACAGTGTGTGTGCATGTAGAAATAATTCTGTGATAAGCATTTGTGTTTTTCATGTGTTTGCAGACAGATAACTGTGCTGTTTTTATATTTTGGTACAATTAGAAATCAGTCATTGTTTATGAATTTGCAAAATGAGCCATGTAGTATTTGTAGATTAAGAAATGTGTTTTGGTATAGTGCAAGGGATAGTGTTGTTTGTCTAGGATCACACAGTGAGTCTGTGTTCATTTTGAGAGAAACATTTTGGTACTAATCTGTAGTAGTAGATTTTCTGCAATGTGTGCAGTCACCTTAGATCTTGTAGACTAGTAAATGTGTTTTGTACAAGGGATAGTTGTCTGTCTACAATCACACTGTGAGTCTGTGTGTATTTGGGTAAGCATTGTGACAGAAGCATTTGGTAAAATTATGTATTTGCTGACAGACAACTGTTTTAAAACCTGTCATGTTGTCAAGTTTTAGTAGCAGTAAAAGCCAGTCTTTGCTTGTGCATTGATAAAATGAGTCAGGCTTTGACACTAAAGTTCAGTACTTAAATATGTAGATTGTGTGCAGTCCCCTTACCCCTTCCATAGTAGTGAATGAGTTTTGGTAAACTCCTAGTGATGGTGTTGCTTGTCTAGAATCACACTGTGGTAAATATTCTTTTTACCGAAACTGAATTTCATACGGAATCTTTAAAATAAAGTAAAATAGCTCAGAATAACAAGAGGCAGAATCCGTGGTATAAGAGGTTTTCTAAATGGGCTTTATTCCATCCAAAATGGCCGACTCGAGTCGCGGCCTTCAGGTTCCGTCACCACGAGGGTTCAGGAAGTGAAGTACAATACTTTATTGACAAGAAGTAACTTTTATAGGTCATACATTTACAATGAAACAAGTGCAAAAAGGCGTAACAATTGATAAGATAAATTAACATAGTGATACGTAATTGAAACTAGGCGTAATAAGGAGCAAAAAGAAACATGATTGGCTCTCATTATCTTACATAGGTGGATCTATACGATAATACTTAACATGGATGCGTGCGCAGCAGCATGACGTGTGATTGACGTGCAACTAGGGGGTGAAGGGGACTTGACATTTAGCTCTACATGTGGAGACGAGAAGTCTAGGGGGTCATGTCAACCTAATCCCAAATCATATCTAACATCCTATGTTTAGAGAACTATGTTATCCACAAGGAAGGACTCTCGGACAGAATCTATTCTATACTAACTGTATGTGCGTGTACAAGCGTCTAAGTGTCTATATGAGAAGCGAGGGGCAGAAAACTTTCCATGGCAACAGGGCTATGAATCACTTGCAGGAGGACGGAAAGGCTGAGTCCTTTGCCTGTGAGCTAAAGGAAATGTTTACCTAAATCACTAGACAGGAATGCATCGGCTGAAGAGCAAACTAGATAATTCGAAGGTGAAATACAGCTTCTTGGCAGGCAGGCGAAAACTGGCCGAGGCAGGCACCGTTAGCTGCACAGGGAGTAGGACAAAGTTCATGGATACAGATGCGAGCTCAAGCTGAAACTGTCAGAGACAGAGAGCAGGGAAAGGCTTTGAGGAAAGAATCGGGCCTACTTGCCTGAACTGTAAAAATGGAGTACCTTAGCCATATAAAGTCGGTGGCTTTTCATACTTAGGAATTGAATATCCAGCCCATTGATGGCGGATCTGACAGGGAACATGTCGACGGTAGACACACATATGTTTGCGTCTTGGAAACTGGAACTGGAGGGAACATACATGTACTTGTGACATGCACATAGAATCGTTGGGGTCCAAGATAGGGGACATAACTGATCAGGAAAATCCACATTTCCACATTCCCTCCTTGTCCCCTACTTGCCCTTCAAGAGATATCAATCTTCATCATTCCATCGATTTGCTCATGGAGCATCATTTCTTCTTCCTTCTTTTTCCGGCATTTTGAACGAGAACTTTGATATGGAATGCATGATGTGGCACACAGACCACAAATAGCTGGTCCACATTGTAGGCATAAACAACAACTGAAGAGCATAAAAAGGCCAATACCTAGGAAAGATAGAACTCTCCATCCCCAGGCTGATATCACACTCCAAAACCACCCGGACCACGTCCAAGTGCCTGGATTCTCGTGTATCTGGCTTACAATCTTATGAAGGCGTGTTATAGCTTTATATACAGATGGCGAATTTTCTGGTATGAATATGCAGCAGCTGGATCCGATGACCCTGCAAGCTCCGCCCCTATCGGCCAGGATGACGTCAAGGACAAGACGATTCTGGAGAACAACAATTCTCATCACTGATTGTTCCTCTGTCAGATTGCCTAGGGCGGCTATAGTCTCGTTTACTACAGCTTCAAGAGTCTTGGTGAGTCTGCGTATCAGCTTACTATTTGATATTGTACCTATATAGGGAAAGATACCTTTATTGAAATCTACATACTTGTCCCATGCCGTCTCAGTATAATCGACAACTGGGAGATCTCTACGCTCTCTTTTGTGTACTAAATGAACATTTCGATAATAATCAGGGGGAGCTAGGAAAACAGGTGGCAAAAGGAATGCTATGTAACAGGTACCATCCCAATCTAGAGGCAGACGCATATATGCCGTCTGACCACATATAAAGTAAGAATGGCGAGAAGCTCTAAATGAAGATTTCCCTTGATCACTATATTCTACTGTAGTAACGCATTTGCTATGGCCCATGTGTATGGAACCAACTTTTCTCACACATAATTCACCCTTAACTAGAAATACTGACATAGTGGGCAGAATTAATTCAACTTCGGATTTGACGTTCAAAATCATGAGATTAGGCGTAAAATTACCTAATTTATACACTTCATTTTCTAAATCAGTTCCTGTTCTACTGGGGTGACCCTCCTTATTAGGGTGACAGACTTTGAATAAAATTAGATTCAGATTTCCCCATATCCAATGTTGTTGATAAACTGCTGTGTCTGGGTCTATGGAATTTAGTAAACTAAACCATGCTCCACAGGAGCCATTGTGTGTGAACGGATGTGGAAAGAAAGGCAGAACTCCTTTGTTATTCTGATAGGGAGGGAGTCGGCCACACACCCAACAATTGGTGGCATTACTAGTCTGATGGGAATGATGTAACATACTAATGAAGGTGTTATTGCGCAGCGCAAGTCTATAAGATAATTCATGTGGCGGTAGGTCACTAAAAGAATGTTCAGCAGTAATATTATAAACATGTCTAGAAATAGGATGATATATGTGCAAAATCACACTCGTAATGATTATTAAAACACTCAATAAAAACAGAATTAATAATGTCCTCACACAGTAGCTACGCAGTGATTTACAATACGCCTGTCGTTTCAACATTTCTCTGGTATTTTCTCTACTCAGGTCCAAGGGATACATGTCAGAGACAATTCAACCGCTTCACCTTGGAGAGGACTTAAACAATCAAATTGCTCGACTGTTTGGGCCTAAGTTTTAATTTATAGTTCTGAGAGTCATTCCTTTCAACAAAGGGAAGTTTTGAATCAGTCTGTGAGGGAGTGCAGGGCACAGTGTCTATATCCGAGGATAGTCCATGAAATTTCTTAACATGGCTGGAATGTATCCATCCTTTGCGGCCCTCCACTTTCACGGCTGTTCTTGTGGTCAGCAGGACTAGCTTCGGTGTTTTCCACCTGGGCTCCAATTGGGTTTTCCGATCGAAATTCCTCACAAACACCAGATCCCCCGGAGCAACGTCATGGGGTTTCACCTCAGTGTTGTCAGGAAAAGCTGCAGCTACCTGTGAACGACAAGATTGTAGTGCAGACATCAAGGAAGCCAGGTAATCTGTCAGCATATTACAATTAACATCAGTTATTTTACGTGGTACAGGCGTCCCCCACATATTTGGTGGCCTTCCGAAGATCACCTCATACGGGGATAGCCCTGTTCGAGAGTGTGCTACCATTCTTATGTAAAATAGTGCAACTGGTAAGGCTACTATCCAGTCAACACCTTTCTCCTTACATATTTTAGACAATCTGATTTTCAAAATTTGGTTATGTCGTTCCACGAGACCTGCTGCCTCGGGGTGTCGGACACAGTGGAACTTCCACTGATATCCCAACAAAAGTGAGACATGTTTCATTAATTCGGATGAGAAAGGCTGGCCGTTATCTGAATATACAACACGTGGTAGCCCGTACCGTGGGAAGAATTCTCGAACTAACTGTTTGGCAGTAGTCGGGGCCGTGTAATCTGATACTGGGTACGCCTCAGTCCATCGGGAGAGAGCGCAGACAACTACAAGAACATATTTGAATCCTCGACATCGTTCCATCTGGATATAATCCATTTGGAGCACTTCAAAAGGATGATCAGGAGTCTGGAATCCACCCTGTTCTACGGGAACACTTTTTCCCGGGTTGAACTGACAACATATCATACAGGTACGGACCTTTTGTTTAGCTGCTGCTCGTAAATGTTTATTGAACCAAATGTGTTGAATGCTATCTAGCATAGCTTTTTCTCCTAAATGCGCCGGGCTGTGAATTGTAGCTATAATGGCTTGGACCATAGAGTCAGGAAGAAACCATACAGATTTCTCCTTCGTCATCCATCCCTGATCTGTCTGGATCCCTCCTAGTTCAGTCCATTTCTTTAATTCTTCTGCAGTAGCATGTGTCTGTATGTCAATTACGTCAAGTGCGGGATCCTTAATTGTCATACACTGTGTTGGTGTCTGAACTATTGGCTTTGTCATGTCTAATGTGCGATTCTGAGCAGTCTGTTTAGCTGTTCTGTCAGCTAAATCATTGCCTTGAGAAATGATATCAGTAACCTTCATGTGTGCTTTACATTTCATAATCGATATAGCAGTGGGTAGATGTATTGCGTCTAACAAGGCATGAATGAGGGGTCCGTGCTGAATGTGGGCACCATGGGAGGTTAAATAACCTCTCTCTCGCCACAGTACGCCGAAGTCGTGTACAACTCCGAATGCATAACGTGAGTCAGTGTATACATTAACTTTCTTATTTGTGGCTTGAATACAGGCTTGTGTTAGAGCAATAAGTTCTGCTGCTTGGGCTGACAAAGTATCTATACAATTTGTCTCAATAACTTCAGTGTCTGTTGTGACTGCATACGCGGCCACTAAATCTCCTGTACTTGTTCTCATGCACGATCCGTCTACATACAACGTCAGGTCTGGATCTAACAATGGAACGTCTGTCAAGTCTTGTCTAGGTTTCGTCTTTATTTCAATGATTTCAACACAATCATGAGCTAGTGGGTCTGTTCCAATTACAGGTAATAGTGTAGCAGGATTCAATGTATTACACCGTCGGATCTCTATGTGTGGTTGAAACAATGTCAGTTCATAACCGGTAAGTCTTGCTATGGTCAAGTGTTGTGTTTGTGTTCGGTTCACAAGAACCTCTACTGCATGTGGTACTTGTACTGTCAATGGATGTCCTAATACTATGGCATCGCTTTGTCTGATTGCTAAAGCTGTCGCCGCCACTGATTTCAGGCATGCAGGCAAAGCCTGAGCTACGGGATCTAATGTACTGGAAAAATAAGCACATGGCTTGCGTGATCCTGCTTGATCCTGAGTGAGTACTGACAAGGCAGTACCTTCACGTTCTGTAACAAAGAGTGTAAAATGTTTGCTATAACATGGTGTTGCTAAAACAGGTGCTTGACATAAAGCTTCCTTTAGGCTTTCAAAAGCTTGTGTATGTTCCTGAGTCCAAGGGAGAACAGTCGATGTGGCTGCCTCCTGTGTGGTTAACTGAATGAGTGGTTTTGCTAGAAATGCGTACTGAGGGATCCACTGCCTACAATATGAAGTGAGGCCTATAAAAGCCCGCACTTCCTTTTGTGTCTGGGGTATTGACATGTTAGCAATTAACTGGATGCGATCTGGTGTAAGCTGCCTTCCCTCCTTGGACAGCGAGTGACCAAGATAAATAACTCGCTGGACACAGAATTGCAGCTTAGAAGGAGACACCTTGTGCCCCTTGTCGGCTAGAAAATGTAAAACTGTCAGAGAAGCCTTTTCACATTCAGGTTCGCTTCTCGCGGTGATCAGCAGATCATCGACATATTGAAGCAGTGCAGTATTGACTGGCATGTGGATACTGTCAAGTTCTCGTTTCAGTGCTTGGCTGTAGATGCTGGGGCTTTCTGTGAATCCTTGGGGAGCGCGTGAGAATTTAAAGCTGCGCCCATTTAAACTGAATCCGAACAAATATTGGCTTTCCGGATCTATTGGGACGCTGAAAAAGGCATTCTTGAGATCAATTACAGTAAAGAATGTTGCTTCGGAATCAATTGCTGTCAATAATGATGATATATCAGGGACCACAGGAAATTGTGGTACAATGCACTTGTTTAGTTCACGCAAATCAATAACCAATCGGTATACTGGTGGGGCAGTAGGATCAGTTCGTTTAAGAATCGGAATTATCGGTGAATTACATACATTGGAGTCTGTTTCTACAACTACTCCCTGGGCAATTAGCTCATCAATGATTTTCAGCAAAGCCACTACAGCATCATGTGGTAACTTGTATTGTCGCATTCGTGGTAGTACCACTCCTGCTTTCAATGTGACTCGGTATGGTGTAATGTTCATGCAGCCAACATCCGTAGGGCCTTGTGCCCATAGATGTACTGGTAAAGTCTGTAGTCGGGGATCCATGTCCCTAGACACATAGTGACCTTTAAAATCACGTAGAAACAACCTTACTCCTTCCGGAGAACAACATATTATGGCTCCTAGTGCTTTCAGAGTTTTAATTCCTAACAGATTTTCTGGGCATGATTTAGTAAGCAATAAATCTGTAGTTCGTGTCAAAGGTCCTATCGTAAGTGGGAGAGGCTGTGATACTTCATTAACAATAGGTTTTCCTGAAAAACCAAGGGAAACATTTTGAGAGCCTGAGAGGGGTGCCCCTGGAACTTCACTACGTTTTATAGTTGTTCGACTTGCCCCTGTATCGAGTAAGAATTTTCTATCTTGACCTAACAATTCACTATGTACATACGGTCCTTCTTGATCTACAGGAATCTCGATGAGCGGTAAGTCAACTTCCCTCTCTAGGCTTGTTCATGCGTAACGCTGATACTCAGGATATTCATATTGTGCAGTCTGATACATTTGTCGTGTTGTGGTTTGTGTGGCAGTAGCAGGCAACGGTGGTGCAGCTGGCACAAACTGTATGGGCTGCTGTGAGGCTGGCATGGACTGTTGCTGAACTGGCATGGACTGTTGCTGAACTGGCATGGACTGTCCATGCTGCATAGCTCCTTGTTCATTCTGATCTTGTCTAACTAATCGTGGTCTCTCTTTTGCAATACCTGTAGCTATATTACGTTTCAGGACTGGACAATCGTGTACATAATGGCCTAGTTGCTTACAGTAATTGCAGGTTCCTTTTACAGGAGCTGCAGAATCACCAGAATGTGTCACACCCTTTTTGTGACCCTCTGCTGGTACTGTCTGAGAAACTAGCATTTTCATTTTTGTATCCTTCATGCGTCTATGCTCGTGCTCTTGTTCATCCCTAATTCTATTGTGATGATACTGTAACATTTGTAGCATTTGTGACGGAGTGTTACTTTGCCAGGTACTCTCGAATTTCAATATTCTATTCTTCACTGGAGGCAATGCATTTTCCACTAATTTTGTCACAAATAAATGTGGATATGAGTCACTACTTGCTTTTATACCACTGTTTATACCAAAACATTTTTCAAATCGAGCATAATAATCGCTTGTGTCTTCATCTTGCTTTTGTTTGCAGGCTGTGATTGCACCCCAATCTTCCTTTTTTGTAGTTAATAGACGTGGCAGTACCTGTACTAGTAAACCTGGTAACAGTTTAACTTTATCCCCGAGCCCTGAACCTGCAGTTCGGGCCCTTTCTTCCTCTGCTAATGCTGTCCAGTCTATCTTTTGGTCTCCCACTTCCCACTCTTTTTCTTTCAGTTTTTCATAGATGCCAGCAGGCAAAAGCACCTTTAATATCGTCATAATATCAGGAAAGGTGTACTCTCCCATTAGTAACATGTCTTTAATTTCTCGGTGGAAACCCGCTGGGTCTTTGTCATGACTAGGTACTACTTTCTTCATTTCTAATAATTCCATTTTTGATATGGGTGTGTAAACAAATACACGGTGAAACTCATTGTCTTCGCCTTTTATTGGGTGCACTTCTCGTAAAGGATTTTGTCTATCCATATAGTACGGCGTTCTTTCTCTGTGGGGCAGCGAGAGAGAATCCGGATTTACAAAAAGGACATACTGTTTACGTGACACTAATATCTCTTTAATTAGCTTGTTACTAGAACCTCTCCATCTGTTCGTGAGTAGTTCCGTTAATATATCAGGTAAAGGACCAGGGTCAGCATGTTGGCTCTTATATAATATAAGGAGTTGCTGAATCATATAGATTCCAGCTAAACGTTGTTCGTCTGCACTGAGATTAAAAAACGTGTGTGCTACGGTCTCATCACCGTATTTTTCAGGACTGTCAATCCAGTGAACAGCTGATCTGGCTAATTCTTGCTCATCCATGGAATCGAGGAGGTGGTAACCCCTTCGTTCTCGTAGTATTTTATCTGCGGCTTGAAACAAATGTTCAGGAGACTTCAGATTTATTACAGGCGTCGGATACGTTCTGCTATTATTTGGGCATACAGAGTGTATGGGATCAGAAAAACATCTAGCATTATCACAGGATCTTCCTCTGCCTACATAGGCTATGGTCTCTGACTGTCTTGCGGAATTCCCTGATTCGGACACTTCATCTTGCTCGAACTCGTCTGTTCCCAATCTTTCTTCATGAATACGCTCTATTTCTCTACGGATTTTTCGGCACATGGCTATTATACAATTTTGCTTATCGTGTCTCCCTTCTGATATATTCTGGCTCCATCTTGTAAGAATAAGCATTGCATTCGGGTCTACCCCCGGACGGTCTTGATTTCTGATCACACAGTTTATGAGGAAACGTAACAGTTCCCCCTGTATCTCTACTTTCTGGAATTCCATAGCTCTGTTAATACATCCTGGATCTCGTCCTGTTTGAACAAAATGGTATATGTTATCTAGATGCGTAGTCATTCCTGGTAACCTTGCTAAATACTCTGCGGCTCGCCTGATGCGTAATGATGCCAGGACCATTTCGTCCTCTTTACCAACCACCGGGTCATATCTACAATTTACAAGGAGTTCCTTAAGCGTACGTTCACTTACGAATTTAGGTGTACGTGAATGCGCTGATTCTTGAAAGACAAGTTTATTTATTCTGGGTGGTGTAAAGGTATTGCTAGCACCTCCCGTGGCCCCATCTGGGGCGTCGGGTGTGAATGGGTTCGTTGAACGTGACACAGCAACTATGGGTGTCGATACCACTGTAGAATCGACTGCGGGGACAGATGTGCTTGCCGAAGCTTGTATCGGGACTTGCTGTTGCACGGGGTCGGATACCTGATCCTGACGTTGAACCCCTCCGCCAGACGGTCTATGTAGTGTGGCGTTAGCATACTCGGGAGCTGTGTCGTCTAGATATGAGGAAAGAAAAACATCTTCTGCGGTTCTGGGATGCCCTTTTTGATGTACCTTAATTGGAAATAACGGGGGTGGCAAGTCTTTTGGCATCCCTGGAACAGCCTTTGGTAGTCCTTCGGCTAGAAGGGGATACATACCATTCATAAGAGCATTTCTTTGTCTATTTACTTGTTCTGACTTCACTCGGATACCTTCCTCAATTAATAGATTTTCTTGAACTTTATTTGAACTTTCTTTACTCCTCTCTTCTTGTCTACGTGCTTTTTCTGTACGTCTATGAGATTCTTTACGCCATAACTCAACAGCGTCTTTCTGTGACTGTCTGACCTTTCTTTTCCATAACTCTTCCTCCACTTTCATGATGCACTCTGTATCCCAGGTTCCCGCTGCGGGCCACCTTTGACTTTCCGGCAATCCCTTGGTATAATCTACCCATAGATCAAGAAACAATATGGCATCTAAGCCATGCTTGTGGTACATAAAATGCCCTGGAGTGTCCCTAGGAGGAATAGGAACTGCTTCTTCAAGCACCCCTTTTCTGGTGGTAATCTGTCTTAACTTCGAGAAGAGCGGCATATTGACAACTGATCTGATACTTACTCTTGAATTCACTTAATACGAAAAACACAATAATGAACAGCGAACAAAGAACAATCATTCATACCACAATATGCAAGACATTTGAACACTTTAAACATTGAACATTAAACATTTTAACAATAACCGACAATGATGACAGTCTGCCTAACTAATCACCACGCTGAATTCTTGACAATAACTGAATACTTCGGAATACTTGATATACTGCTAAACAGTACATATACACTGCTAAACAGTGCAGACCGGATTTGTGTACCCAAATCCGTCTTGACCGGCACAACCTATGTGCGCGTCAACACGCCTCCTCGGCGATGGTACTCACCGAGTAGCTCCTTGAAACGGAAGGCCTCAGAGAATGGACAGGACTCGATGACTGCGGACAGCGGACCCTCTGGACATCGGGATTTCGGAAAACCCGGTGGGCTTCTGTATACCTCGGATCTTGCTCTCTCAGCTAGGCTCTGGTCGGGATACTTCGCACTTCTCACCGCCTCGTCTGGGTTGATCGCAGCCTCAGTCGCCCCCGCTTGACCGGAGGGAGCTTACAGGAAATCCTGCTGGTACGCGTTTATGGTCCGTCCAGCTGTGGCAGGAGACCGGGCCTGCAACGCACCGCCGGCGCGTGAGATGAGAAAGTGTCCCTGTTCGGGCGCCATTATGTGGTAAATATTCTTTTTACCGAAACTGAATTTCATACGGAATCTTTAAAATAAAGTAAAATAGCTCAGAATAACAAGAGGCAGAATCCGTGGTATAAGAGGTTTTCTAAATGGGCTTTATTCCATCCAAAATGGCCGACTCGAGTCGCGGCCTTCAGGTTCCGTCACCACGAGGGTTCAGGAAGTGAAGTACAATACTTTATTGACAAGAAGTAACTTTTATAGGTCATACATTTACAATGAAACAAGTGCAAAAAGGCGTAACAATTGATAAGATAAATTAACATAGTGATACGTAATTGAAACTAGGCGTAATAAGGAGCAAAAAGAAACATGATTGGCTCTCATTATCTTACATAGGTGGATCTATACGATAATACTTAACATGGATGCGTGCGCAGCAGCATGACGTGTGATTGACGTGCAACTAGGGGGTGAAGGGGACTTGACATTTAGCTCTACATGTGGAGACGAGAAGTCTAGGGGGTCATGTCAACCTAATCCCAAATCATATCTAACATCCTATGTTTAGAGAACTATGTTATCCACAAGGAAGGACTCTCGGACAGAATCTATTCTATACTAACTGTATGTGCGTGTACAAGCGTCTAAGTGTCTATATGAGAAGCGAGGGGCAGAAAACTTTCCATGGCAACAGGGCTATGAATCACTTGCAGGAGGACGGAAAGGCTGAGTCCTTTGCCTGTGAGCTAAAGGAAATGTTTACCTAAATCACTAGACAGGAATGCATCGGCTGAAGAGCAAACTAGATAATTCGAAGGTGAAATACAGCTTCTTGGCAGGCAGGCGAAAACTGGCCGAGGCAGGCACCGTTAGCTGCACAGGGAGTAGGACAAAGTTCATGGATACAGATGCGAGCTCAAGCTGAAACTGTCAGAGACAGAGAGCAGGGAAAGGCTTTGAGGAAAGAATCGGGCCTACTTGCCTGAACTGTAAAAATGGAGTACCTTAGCCATATAAAGTCGGTGGCTTTTCATACTTAGGAATTGAATATCCAGCCCATTGATGGCGGATCTGACAGGGAACATGTCGACGGTAGACACACATATGTTTGCGTCTTGGAAACTGGAACTGGAGGGAACATACATGTACTTGTGACATGCACATAGAATCGTTGGGGTCCAAGATAGGGGACATAACTGATCAGGAAAATCCACATTTCCACAACACTGTGAGTGTGTGTGCATTTGGGAACCACTGTGAGGGAAGCATTTGGTAACATTGTGGAAATATGGATTTTTCTGATCAGTTATGTCCCCTATCTTGGACCCCAACGGTTCTATGTGCATGTCACAAGTACATGTATGTTCCCTCCAGTTCCAGTTATGAAGACGCAAATACATGTGCGTCCACCGTCAACATGTCCTCTGTCAGATCCGCCATGAATAGGCCGGATATTCCATTCCTAAATATGAAAGGCCACCGGCTTTGTATGGTTCACTTATGCCATTTTACAGTCCAGGCAAGTAGGCCCTGATTCTGTCATCAAACTCCTCTTTCCTTCTGCCTCTGAAAACTCGAGTCTGAGCCTGCATCTGTGACCATGAACTTTGTCTCATTCTCTGCGCGGCTCACGAAGCCTGACATCAGCCTATTCTCTGCCAAGAACTGTATTTCACCTTCGAATTATCTGCTTCACTCCTTAGCCGATGCATTCCTGTCTAGCAGTTTAAGTAAACATTCTTCCAGCGACCGAGCAAAGGCCCGGCTTCTCTGTCCTCATGCAAGTAATTCATAGCCCCGTTACCATGGAATATTCCTACCCCCTCGCATTCAGTGTAGACACTTAGACGCTTGTACACGCACGCACAGTCAGTATAGAATAGATTCTGTCCGAGAGTCCTTCTTTTGTGGATAACATAGTTCTTTAAACATAGGATGTTAGATATGATTTGGGATTAGGTTGACTTGACCCCCCAGACTTTTCGTCTCCACATGTAGAGCTAAATGTCAAGTCCCCTTCACCCCCTAGTTGCACGTCAATTACTCGTCATGCTGCTGCGCGCGCATCTATGCCAAGTATTATCTTATAGATCCACCTATATATGACATCATAACCAATTATGTTCCTTTTTACTCCTTATTACACCCATTTTCGGTTACGCATATGAATCGTCATTTTCCTTATCAATTGTTACGCCTACTGCATTCGCTTCATTGTAATGTATGTACTATAAAAGTCATTTCTTGTCAATAAAGTATGTACTTCACTTCCTGAACCCCCGTGGTGATGGAACTTGGAGCAACCGATTATAATCGATCATTGGAATAAAGCCCATTCCGAACCTCTAATACCACGGATTCTGCCTCTCATTTTACTGAGCTATTTTATTATGTTTCTGTATCAAATTAAGTCCCGGTAAAGGAATTTTATTTACCACATGAATGGCGCCCGAACAGGGACACTTTCTCATCTCACGCGCCGGCGGTGAGTTGCAGGCCCGGTCTCCTGCCACAGCTGGACGGACAATAACGCGTACCAGCAGGATTTCCTGTATCTCCCTCCGGTCAAGCGGGGGCGACTGAGGCTGCGAGCAACACCCAGACGAGGCGGTGAGAAGTGCGAAGTATCCCGACCAGAGCCTAGCTGAGAGAGCAAGATCCGAGGTATACAGAGGCCCACCAGTTCGAAGTCGAGTCCAGTTTCCGACGAGTCGAGTCGAGTCCAGTCCGGTTCAAGTCCAGTTGCCGAGGCCTTCCGTTTCCGAAGCTACCCGGTGAGTACCATTACTGGGGAGGCATTTCTGACGTGCACATAGGTTGTGCCGGTCAAGACGGGTTTGGGTACACAAATCCGGTCTGCACTGTTTTAGCAGTGTATCTGTACTGTTTAGCAGTATATCAAGTATTCCGAAGTATCTAGTTATTGTCAAGAATTATGCTTGGTGATTAGTTATGCAGACGATCATCATTGTTGTTTATTTTAAAGGTTAAAAAAAAAAAAAATGTTTAATGTTTAATGTTTAATGTGTTAAACGTCCTGCATATTGTGGTATGAATGGTTGTTCATTATTGTGCTTTTGTATTAAGTGTGTTCAAGATTAAGTATCGGATCAGTTGTCAATATGCCGCTCTTTTCGAAATTAAGACAGATCACTACTAGAAAAGGGGTACTCGAAGAAGCCGTCCCTATTCCTCCTAGGGACACTCCAGGGCACTTCATGTATCACAAACATGGCTTAGACGCTATATTATTCCTTGATTTATGGGTAGACTATACCAAGGAATTACCAGAAAGTCAGAGGTGGCCCGCAGCGGGGACCTGGGATGCAGAGTGCATCATGAAAGTCGAGGAAGAGTTATGGAAAAGGAAAGTCAGACAGTCACAGAAAGATGCCGTTGAGTTATGGCGTAAAGAATCTCATAGACGTACAGAAAAAGCACGTAGACAGGAAGAGAAGAGTAAAGAGAATTCCAATAAAGTCCGAGAAAATCTATAGATTGAGGAAGGAATCCGAGTAAAATCAGAACAAGTAGACCGACAAAGAAATGCCCTTATGAATGGTATGTATCCCCTTCTAGCCGAAGGATTACCTAAGGCTACTCCAGAGATACCGAAAGACTTGCCACCCCCATTATTCCCAATAAAGGTACATCCTAAGGGGCATCCTAGAACCGCAGAAGATGTTTTTCTTTCCTCATATTTAGATGACGCAGCTCCCGAGTATGCTAATTCCGCCCCACATAGACCGCATACCAGGGAGGTCCAACGCCAAGATCCAGTACCCGTATCCCTACAGCAACAGATCGAGTCACAAGTTCCGGCAAGCACATCTGTTTCTGCATCTGTTCCTACAGCTACTTCTATAGCTGTGTCCACACCTATAGTTGCTGTGTCACGTTCAACGAATCCTTTCACACCCGACACCCCAGATGGGGCTACGGGAGGTGCTACCAATATTTTTTCTACGCCACCCAGAATAAATAAACTTACTTTTCAAGAGTCAGCACATTCACGTACACCCAAACTCATAAGTGCCCGTACGCTTAAGGAACTTCTTATAGATTGTAGATATGACCCTGTGCCCAGTAAAGAGGACGAAATGACCCTGGCATCATTGCGTATCAGACGAGCCGCAGTGTATTTAGGGAAGTTACCAGGAATGACTGCGCATCTAGATAAAATATATCATTTTGTCCAAACAGGGCGAGATCCAGAATGTATTAACAGAGCTATGGAATACCAGAAAGTGGAGATACAGGGGGAACTGTTACGTTTCCTCATAAACTGTGTGATCAGAAATCAAGACCGACCGGGGGTAGACCCGGAAGCAATGCAAATTCTTACCAGATGGAGCCAGAATATATCAGAAGGTAGACATGATAAGAAAAATTGTATAATAGCCATGTGCCGAAAGATCCGTAAAGAAATAGAACGCCTACACGAAGAAAGATTAGAGGTAGACGAGTTCGAACAAAGCGAGGAAGAAGGGTCAGGACTGCCCGCGAGACAGTCAGACACCATAGCCTATGTAGGTAGAGGAAGATCTTGTAATAGTAACAGACGTCTTACTGACTCGATACGTCCGATATGTCCAGATAATAACAGGAATTTCCAAATACCTATAATTAATATAAGGTCTAACGAGCATTCGTTCCAAACCGCCGACAAACTACTCCGAGAACGAAGGGGTTATCATTTTCTCGATTCTATGGATGAACAAGATTTAGCCAGGGCAGCTGTCCATTGGGTGGACAGTCCCGGAAAATATAGTGATGATACAGTAGCACGCACATTTTTGAATCTCACCCCAGATGAACAGAGGCTAGCTGGGATTTATATGATTCAACAACTCATTATACTATATCAGAGTCAGCATTCGGACCCTGGTCCCTTGCCTGACATATTGACTGAATTGCTTATGAATAAGTGGAGAGGTTCAGGTGCTAAATTAATTAAAGAAATTCTAGAATCAAGAAAGCAGTATATTCTTTTTGTATGCTCAGAGCATGTCTCATTGCCCGTCAAGGAAAGAACAACGTATTACATGGATAGACAGAATCCCTTACGAGAAGTGCACCCAATAAAAGGCGAGGACAACGAGTTTAAGCGCGTATTTGTATATACGCCCATATCGAAAATAGAATTGTTACAAATGAAGAAAGTGGTACCCAGTCATGACAAAGATCCAGCGGGTTTTCACCGAGAAATTAAAGACATGTTACTCATGGGAGAGTATACCTATCCCGACATTATGACAATATTAAAGGTATTGATGCCTGCTGGTATTTATGAGAAACTCAAGGAAAAAGAGTGGGAGGTAGGAGACCAAAAGATAGAATGGTCAGTATTAGAAGCGGAAGAAAAGGCCCGAACTGCAGGAGCAGGACTTGGGGATAAAACTAAAGCACTACCAGGTCTACTAGTACAGGTACTGCCACGTTTATTAACTACGAAAAAGGAAGATTGGGGTACAATTTCAGCCTGTAAGCAGAAGCAAGATGAAGACACTAGTGATTACTATGCCCGATTTGAAAAATGTTTTGGTATAAATAGTGGCCTAAAAGCAAGTAGCGAATCATACCCGCATCTGTTTGTAACAAAATTAGTAGAAAATGCCCTGCCCCAAGTAAAGAATAGAGTATTAAAATTCGAGAGTACCTGGCAAGGTAACACTCCATCACAAATGTTACAAATGTTACAGTACCATCACAATAGAATTAGAGAGGAACAAGAACATGAACACAGACGCATGAAAGACACGAAAATGAAAATGCTAGTTTCCCAGACAGTTCCAGCTGAAGGACATAAAAAGGGTATGACACATTCCGATTCAGCAGGACCTGTAAAAGGGACATGCAATTATTGTAAAAAGCCAGGTCATTACGTACACGATTGTCCAGTTTTAAAACATAATATCGCCATAGGTAAAACACAAGAAAGACCACGGCCACTCAGGCAAGATCAGAATGAACAAGGAGCTCCGCAGCATGCACAGGCCATGCCAGCCGCACAACAGCCAATACAGTTTGTGCCAGCTGCACCACCGTTGCCTGTTGCTGCCACACAGACAACAACACGACAAATGTATCAGACCGCACAGTATGAATATCCTGAGTATCAGAGATACGCATGAACTAGCCTAGAGAGGGAAATTGACTTACCCCTTATTGAAATCCCAGTAGATCAAGAAGGACCTTATGTACATAGTGAATTATTAGGCCAAGATAGAAAATTTTTACTCGATACAGGGGCAAGTCGAACAACTATAAAACGTAGTGAAGTTCCAGGGGCACCCCTCTCAGGCTCTCAGAATATTTCCCTTGGTTTTTCAGGAAAACCTATTGTTAATGAAGTATCACAGCCTCTTCCACTTACGATAGGACCTTTGACCCGAACTACAGATTTATTGCTTACTAAATCATGCCCAGAAAACTTGTTAGGAATAAAAACACTGAAAGCTCTAGGAGCCATAATATGTTGTTCTCCGGAAGGAGTAAGGTTGTTTTTACGTGATTTTAAAGGGCACTATGTGTCTAGAGACATGGATCCCCGACTGCAGATTTTACCTGCACATCTATGGGCACAAGGCCCTACTGATGTTGGATGCATGAATATTACACCATATCGAGTCACATTAAAGGCAGGAGTGGTGCTACCACGAATGCGACAATACAAGTTACCACCAGATGCTGTAGTGGCTTTACTAAAAATCATTGACAAGCTCATTGCCCAAGGAGTAGTTGTGGAAACAGACTCCAATGTATGTAATTCACCGATAATTCCGATTCTTAAACGAACAGATCCGAAGGCCCCGCCAGTCTATCGATTGGGTATTGATCTGCGCGAGTTAAACAAATGCATTGTGCCACAATTTCCGGTGGTCCCAGATATCTCGTCATTACTGACAGCTATTGATTCCGAAGCGACATTCTTTACTGTAATTGATCTCAAGAATGCCTTTTTCAGCGTCCCAATAGATCCGGAAAGCCAATATTTGTTCGGATTTAGTTTAAATGGACGTAGCTTTAAATTCTCACGCGCACCTCAAGGATTTACAGAAAGCCCCAGCATCTATAGCCAAGCACTGAAACGAGAACTAGATAGTATCCACATGCCAGTTAACACTGCTCTGCTTCAATATGTTGATGATCTGCTTATCACCGCCCGAAGCGAACCTGAATGTGAAAAAGCATCACTGACAGTTTTACAATTTCTAGCCGAAAAGGGGCACAAGGTGTCCCCTTCTAAGCTGCAATTCTGTGTCCAGCGAGTTGTTTATCTTGGACACTCGCTGTCCAAGGAGGGAAGGCAGCTCACACCCGAACGCATTCAGTTAATAGCTAACATGCCAATACCCAAGACACAAAAGGAGGTGCGGGCTTTCATAGGCCTCACGTCATATTGCAGGCAGTGGATCCCTCAGTACGCATTTCTAGCAAAACCACTCATTCAGTTGACAACACAGGAGGCAGCCACGTCGACTGTTCTCCCTTGGACTCAAGAACATACACAAGCTTTTGAAAGCCTAAAGAAAGCTTTATGTCAAGCACCTGTTTTAGCAACGCCATGTTACAGAAAACAGTTTACACTCTTTGTTACAGAACGCGAAGGTACTGCCTTGTCAGTACTCACACAGGAACAAGCAGGAGCACACAAACCATGTGCTTATTTTTCTAGTACATTAGATCCCGTAGCCCAGGCTCTGCCTGCATGCCTAAAATCAGTAGCAGCGACAGCTTTAGCAATCAGACAAAGCGATGCCATAGTGTTAGGACATCCATTGACAGTTCAAGTACCACACGCAGTAGAGGTTCTTGTAAATAGAACGCAAACACAACACTTGACTATAGCGCGACTTACAGGGTACGAACTTACATTGTTTCAGCCACATATAGAAATCAGACGCTGTAACACATTAAATCCTGCCACACTGTCGCCAGTAATCGGAACAGACCCACTAGCTCATGACTGTATTGAAGTTATTACTATAACGACAAAACCTAGACAAGACTTAACCGATGTCCCATTGTCAGATCCAGACCTGACATTGTATGTAGATGGTTCATGTATGAGAACAAATACAGGAGAGTTAGTGGCTGCTTACGCAGTCACAACAGATACTGAAGTCATTGAAACTAATCGTATAAATACTTTGTCAGCTCAAGCCGCAGAGCTTATCGCTCTGACACAAGCCTGTATTCAAGCCACGAATAAAAAAGTCAACATATACACTGATTCACGTTATGCATTCGGAGTTGTACATGACTTCGGCGTGCTGTGGCGAGAGAGAGGTTATTTAACTTCCCACGGTGCCCACATTCAGCACGGACCCCTCATTCATGCCTTATTAGATGCAATACATCTACCCACTGCAATATCAATTATGAAATGTAAGGCTCATACGAAGGTTACTGATATCATTTCCCAAGGCAATGATCTAGCCGACAGAACAGCTAAACAGACTGCTCAAACTCAAACCCCCGACATGACAAAGACAATAGTCCCGATACCGACACATTGTATGACAGTTAAAGATCCTACTCTTGACGTAATTGACATACAGACACATGCTACACCAGACGAAATAAAGAAATGGACTGAATTAGGAGGGATCCAAACGGACCAAGGATGGATGATGAAGGAAAAGTCTGTATGGTTCCTTCCTGATTCAATGGTCCAAGTTATAATTAACACTATACATAGTCCAGCACATCTAGGAGAAAAAGCTATGCTAGACAGCATTCAACACATTTGGTTCAATAAACATTTACGAGCAGCAGCCAAACAAAAGGTCCGTACCTGTATGATCTGTTGTCAGTTTAACCCAGGAAAAAGCGTTCCCGTAGAACAGGGTGGATTTCATCCTCCTAATCACCCTTTTGAAGTACTCCAGATGGACTATATCCAGATGGAACGATGTCGAGGATTCAAATATGTTCTCGTAGTTGTCTGCGCTCTGTCCCGTTGGACAGAGGCATACCCGGTTTCAGATTACACTGCCCCGACTACTGCTAAACAGTTGGTTCGAGAATTCTTCCCACGATACGGTTTACCACGTGTTGTTCACTCAGATAACGGCCAGCCGTTCTCATCCGAATTAATGAAACATGTTTCACTTCTGTTAGGATATCAGTGGAAATTCCACTGTGTCCGACACCCCGAGGCAGCAGGTCTCGTAGAAAGACATAACCAGATACTGAAAATCAGATTGTCCAAAATATGCAGAGAGAAAGGTGTCGACTGGGTAGTAGCGTTACCAGTTGCACTCTTTTACATGAGAATGGTAGCACACTCTCGAACAGGGCTATCCCCGTATGAGGTGATCTTCGGTAGACCACCAAATATGTGGGGGACGCCTATACCTCGCAAAATCACTGATGTTGACTGTAATATGCTGACAGATTACTTGGCTTCCTTGATGTCTGCACTACAATCTTGTCGTTCACAGGTAGCTGCAGCCTTTCCCGACAACACTGAGGTGAAACCCCATGACGTAGTTCCGGGGGACATCGTACTTGTGAGGAATTTCGACCGAAAGACTCAGCTGGAGCCCAGGTGGAAGTCGCCCAAGTTGGTCCTGCTGACCACAAGAACAGCCGTGAAGATTGAAGGCAGGAAAGGCTGGATTCATTCAAGTCATATCAAGAAATTTCATGGACTTCCTGCAGATGTAAACACCCCACCTCGTGTGACTTCACCCATTGACTCAAAACTTCCTTTTGTTGAACAGAGTAACTCTGAACACTATAAACTAAAGCTTAGGCCCAACCAGTCGAGCAATTTGATTGTTTAAGTCCTCTCCAAGGTGAAGCGGTTGAATTGTCTCTGACATGTATCCCTTGGACCTGAGTAGAGAAAACACCCGGAAAATGTTGAAACGACAGGCGTATTGTAAATCACTGCGTAGCCACTGCATAGTGACATTATTAATCTTGTTTTTCTTGAGTCTTTTAATAATTACTGCAAGTATATTGTTGCACATATATTACCCTATCTCTAGACATGTTTACAATGTTACTGCTGAACATTCTTTTAGTGATTTACCTCCGCATGAATTGTCTTATAGACTTGCGCTGCGCAATAACACTTTCATTAGTATGTTACATCATTCCCACCAGACTAGTAATGCTACTAATTGTTGGGTGTGTGGCCGGCTCCCTCCCTATCAGAATTATGAAGGAGTCTTGCCTTTCTTTCCACATCCATTTACACATAATGGCTCCTGTGGAGCATGGTTTAGTTTAATCAATTCCATAGACTCAGACACAGCAGTTTACCAAGATCATTGGGTATGGGGAAACCTGAACCTAGTTTTACTCAAGGTCTGCTACCCTGACAAGGAGGGTCGCCCCAAAAGAACAGGAACTGATCTAGAAAATGAAGTATATGGATTAGGTAATTTTACACCTAATCTCATGATTCTGAATGTCGAATCCGAAGTTGAACTAGTCTTGCCCACCATGTCAGTATTCCCAGCGAAGGGTGAATTGTGTGTAAGAAAGGTTGGTTCCATACATATGGGCCATAGTAAATGCACTACTATAGTAGAATTCAGTGATCAAGGCAAATCTTCATTTAGAGCTTCTCGCCACTCCTACTTTATATGTGGTCAGACTGCATATATGCGTCTACCTCTAGATTGGGATGGTACCTGCTACATTGCATTCCTTTTGCCACCTGTTTTCCTAGCTCCTCCTGATTATTATAGAAATATTCATTTAGTACACAACAGAGAGCGGAGAGATCTCCCCATTGTCGATTACACTGAGACGGCATGGGACAAGTATGTAGATTTTAATAAAGGCATCTTTCCCTATATAGGTACTGTTACTAATAGTAAGCTGATACGTAGATTAACTAGAACCCTTGAAGCAGTAGTGAATGAGACTATTTCCGCCTTAGGCAATTTAACAGAAGAGCAGTCTGCTATGCGGATTGTTGTGCTTCAAAATCGTCTTGTCCTTGACGTCATCCTAGCTGATAGGGGCGGAGCTTGTAGGGTCATCGGATCAAGCTGCTGCGTATTCATACCAGAAAATTCGCCATCTGTATATAAAGCCATCACTCGCCTTCATAAGATTGTAAACCAGATACACCAGAACCCAGGCACTTGGACTTGGTCCAGTTGGTTTTGGAGTGTGATATCAGCCTGGGGATGGAGAGTTTTATCCTTCCTAGGTATTGGCCTTCTCATACTATTCAGTTGCTGTCTATGTCTACAATGTGGACCAGCGATCTGTGGCCTGTGTGCCACATCGTGTATTCCACCACCAAGATTTCATTCGTCACGGAAGAAGAAAGAAGAACAAATGATGTTATATGAACAGATCAATGGATTGATGAAGATTGATATCTCTTAACGGGCAAGTAGGGGACAAGGAGGGAATGTGGAAATATGGATTTTTCTGATCAGTTATGTCCCCTATCTTGGACCCCAACGGTTCTATGTGCATGTCACAAGTACATGTATGTTCCCTCCAGTTCCAGTTATGAAGACGCAAATACATGTGCGTCCACCGTCAACATGTCCTCTGTCAGATCCGCCATGAATAGGCCGGATATTCCATTCCTAAATATGAAAGGCCACCGGCTTTGTATGGTTCACTTATGCCATTTTACAGTCCAGGCAAGTAGGCCCTGATTCTGTCATCAAACTCCTCTTTCCTTCTGCCTCTGAAAACTCGAGTCTGAGCCTGCATCTGTGACCATGAACTTTGTCTCATTCTCTGCGCGGCTCACGAAGCCTGACATCAGCCTATTCTCTGCCAAGAACTGTATTTCACCTTCGAATTATCTGCTTCACTCCTTAGCCGATGCATTCCTGTCTAGCAGTTTAAGTAAACATTCTTCCAGCGACCGAGCAAAGGCCCGGCTTCTCTGTCCTCATGCAAGTAATTCATAGCCCCGTTACCATGGAATATTCCTACCCCCTCGCATTCAGTGTAGACACTTAGACGCTTGTACACGCATGCACAGTCAGTATAGAATAGATTCTGTCCGAGAGTCCTTCTTTTGTGGATAACATAGTTCTTTAAACATAGGATGTTAGATATGATTTGGGATTAGGTTGACTTGACCCCCCAGACTTTTCGTCTCCACATGTAGAGCTAAATGTCAAGTCCCCTTCACCCCCTAGTTGCACGTCAATTACTCGTCATGCTGCTGCGCGCGCATCTATGCCAAGTATTATCTTATAGATCCACCTATATATGACATCATAACCAATTATGTTCCTTTTTACTCCTTATTACACCCATTTTCGGTTACGCATATGAATCGTCATTTTCCTTATCAATTGTTACGCCTACTGCATTCGCTTCATTGTAATGTATGTACTATAAAAGTCATTTCTTGTCAATAAAGTATGTACTTCACTTCCTGAACCCCCGTGGTGATGGAACTTGGAGCAACCGATTATAATCGATCATTGGAATAAAGCCCATTCCGAACCTCTAATACCACGGATTCTGCCTCTCATTTTACTGAGCTATTTTATTATGTTTCTGTATCAAATTAAGTCCCGGTAAAGGAATTTTATTTACCACAACATCATGTATTTGCTGACAGATAACTGTTTTAAAACCTGCCATGTTGTCAAGTTTTAGTAGCATTAGAAGCCAGTCTTTGCTTATGCATTGATAAAATGAGTCAGGTAAGGGAGGGAGCTAATGTGGACCGGTGCTGTGGATAAGGATAATCCTGGTGCAGCCAACTCTGAGTGGCTGACTATATTTGGCAGCGTTTGTGGGGAGGGAGTTTGATGGGTATAAAAGCAGATACTATATTACGCTGTTGACCTGACATCTCTGTGAGGTGATCGCCTTGACACTCTGAGTCACTGTGATGGAACGCCGCCCGGCCCCCGGGATGTGGGCTGAATGGCTGTGTGCATTGTTATAACGACAGATGAGCTTTGAGATGTCGTGCGTGTACAGGTTGACTTACTGGATGCCTTGTTTACAACTCTGCAATAAAAACATGTTTAAAAAAAAATATAAAAATAAAAAAATGAGTCAGGTATTTACAGTATAGTGCAGTACTGAAATATGTAGATTGTGTGCAGTCCCCTTACCCCTTCCACAGTAGTGAATGCATTTTGGTAAACTGAGAGAAGTATTTGGTAACATCGTGTATTTGCTGATAGATAAATGTTTTAAAACCTGTCTTGTTGTCAAGTTTTAGTAGCATTAGAAGCCGGTCTTTGCTTATGCTTTGATTAAATGAGTCAGGCTTTGACACTAAAGTGCAGTACTTAAATATGTAGATTGTGTGCAGTACCCTTACCCCTTCCACAGTAGTGAATGAGTTTTGGTAAACTCCTAGGGATAGTGTTGCTTGTCTAGAATCACACTGTGAGTCTGTGTGCATTTGGGAACCACTGTGAGAGAAGCATTTGGGTACTTCATATTATCGAATATGCATAACTGCTTAAAAACTTTCCTGTTCTCAAGTTTTGGTAGAATTAGAAGGCAGTCATTGCTTATGTATTCACCCAGGAACTGTCCTTGCAATACTGTAAACATTCAGTTAATATTCAAGTAGTAACGGAGTGAGGCAGGTCTTAGCACATGCATTGATTCAAATGCTTATCAACTATGCATGCAGTCCTCTATCCATCTACACAGTTCTCTTTCACACCTTTAATTCCACAGCCAGTATCCATACACTTCCAGCAAACACCCTGTCACTCCCCATGTACTCCTCTAGTGACCCATTCAGCACCATGCACTAATCCATTCACTACGCCAAAACCCAAAAACTTATAAATTCACCCAGGCACTCTGTTTGCAGTACTCTAATCATTCAGACAGTATCCAAGTACTCATGCAGCGAGCCAGGCCTTACAACATGGACTGCTTCAAACCCCTATCCAGTATGGATAAAGGCCTCTAGTCACCTACACACTTGTCTTTCACTTCTTTAATTAACTAGTCAGTATCTATATACTTCAATAAACATCCTGTCACTCATCTTGCACTCATCCAGTGACTGATCCAGTACCATGTACTAATCTCTTCACTGCGCCAAAACTGAAAAACTTAAAAGTTTTACCCAGGCACTCTCCTAGCAGTAGTCTAATGATTCAGTCAGTTCCCAGGTACTTGTGTAGTGAACCATGCATTACCACATAGACTGCTTCAAATGTCTATGCAGTATGCATGCAGTCTTCTAACATACTATACACTTGTCTTTAACAGCTTCAATTCCCCAGTCAGTATCCATGTACTTCCAGCAAACATCCTGTCACTCCCCTTGCACTGCTCTAGTGACTTATTCAGCACCATGTAGTAATGCATTCACTGCGCCAAAACTGAAACACTTATAAATTCACCCAGGTACGCTTCTTGCAATAGTGTAATCATTCAGTCAGTACCTAAGTACTAATGGAGTGAGGCAGGCCTTAGCACATGGATTGATTCAAATGTGTTTCCACTATGCATGGAGGCCATTAACTACCAAAACAATTGCCTTTCAGACCTTCAATTTCTCTGTCAGTATCTATAAACTCCAATAAACACTCTGTCACTTTAATTGCACACCTCCACTGACTCATTTGGCAGTAAGTACTAATCTATTCACTGCACTAGAATCCAAAATCTTAAAAAGATTCACCCAGTCACTCTTTTTGTAGAACTCTAATGATTCAGTCAGTACTCAGGTAGTTTTGCAGTGATCCAAGTGTTACTCTATGGACTGTTTCAAACGTCTATCCACTATGCATGTAGGTCTCTAGCCACCTACATACTTGTCTTTCACACCTTCAATTCCCCAGTCAGAATTCATACACTTCTAGCAAACACCCTGTCACTCCCCTTGCAGTCCTCTAGTGACCCATTCAGCACCATGGACTAATCCATTCACTGTGCCAAAACCCAAACACTTATAAATTCACCCAGGCACTCTCCTTGCAGTACTCGAATCATTCAGTCTGTACCCAAGTACTCCTGCAGGGAGCCAGGCCTTAGCACATGGACTTCTTCAAACGTCTATCCAGTATGCATGTAGGTCTCTAGCCACCTACACACTTGTCTTTCACACCTTCAATATCCCAGACAGTATTCATACAGTTCCCGCAAGCACTCTGTCACTCCCCTAATACTTCTCCAGTGACTTATTCAGCACCATGTACTAATGTATTTACTGCACCAAAATACAAATACTTATAAATTCATCCTGGCACTCTCCTTGCAATACTCAAAACATTCAGCCAATATCCAAGTACTATTGCACTGAGACAGGCCTTATCATATGGATGGATTCAAACACGTGTCCACTATGCATGTAGGTCTCTAATCACCGCACACTTGTCTTTCACACCATCAATATCCATGTCAGTATTCATACACTTCTAGCAAACACCCTGTCACTCACCCAGTGTGTCTGCTTATAGTACTGTAATCATTCAGTCAGTTAGCATGTAGTCTTTTAGTGAGGTAGGCTTTAGGGCATGAACTGCTTCAAAGTAGTATGCACTATGCATGTAGTATTTTAACCATCTTTACACTTGTGCTTCAGGGCTATAGTTTCTTAGTCAGCTTTTATATAAAATGTGTTTCTACAGTAATAGAATAGTATACATTTGAAAGTTATTAATATACATTTATTTGTGATTCTTTTTTACAGATACTGTTTTTCAACGTTAAAATAGAGAAATCATGCCAGAAAAAAAAGAAAAAGAAAAGAACAGAGACAGGAGAATTACTTGAAGAAACATCAACCACAAGTATTGAATGTACAAGATAATGTGGCTAAAAAGAAAAAATCTTCTGGCAAGATCACAAAGCAATTTATTAAAACTGTTTGTAGGAGCAAACAGAATGTACAGAATGCTGAAACCACTGAGAATGCTTCAACTAGAAAAAAAATTAAAAATAAGAGGAAAAGCAAAAAAGCAACTGTTCAGTCAAAGGAGACAAAGTATGGTAAAAGAAGGCAAAATCAGTATAAGGAATTACGCAAAAAAATATTTTACAAGAGAGTAGTACATAATTTGCTGAAAGAAATATAAAAAGAGGGCTCTATTTTATAAAAAGAATAAGCATATTGAAAACATTGTTGAAAAGGCTTTTGAAGTAAAAAGGAAACTATTCATTTTAGTATTAAACAGAATTCGATCACTAGATAAACCAATCCATTTAATGAAGGCCAAAAGTAGGAGGAAAAGAGTAATTAATAGAAAAAAATGTTGTGATGTTTTTTTGGGAGAATGGAAACACAGTTCCAGTTCAGAGCCTTTCTTTAATGAAGAGAGTTATTTACAGAGCAAGAAAGTACTGTATGCAGTTGACACCAGTGGTAGAGGTTATGAGGTTAGAGATGGTTGTCCAATTGAGAAAGAGAAAATGGTTGAAAGAAATGCAGAAGAAGTGATAGCTGATGAAGTTCTAGGGAGACGTCTTAAACACCCTGTGTACACATGGGATTGCAGTAGTATTTGTAGTGTACGACAGGAATCTATTGATAAATTATGTAGTTTTTTACAAGCATATAGTAAAAAAAGTGTTAATCAAAAGATTAAGGTGTTGCAAGGACTAGACCCTTGCAGAGTGAGAAAAAATACTGGTTTGCAAGGTCATTCTCTGGCTTGTCTTTCTAGAAAAGTTTGTCAAAGCGTTTTTCACCATTTCAGAATGCTGGCAGTACATCATACTCAAATGCGGAAGTTAGTGAGAAGATTGTATTATGCAAAAAGTCCAGCACTAAGTTAAATGAGTTGAACAGTGCTCTTTTGCGTGGGTCAGTATCAGATGTGAAAAAGGTTTGTGATAATATTGAGTTTTGTTACTTTGGTCCTCAGCAAGAGAGTGCAGAAACTGACACATTAGTAGAACAAAATGTTGAAGACAATTTAGAACCCGTAATTACAAAAATATTTGAGGATGAAATCACAAAGTTAAAGGTAATTTCAGGTGAAAGACCAAATGTTTCTTGTATTTGTTGTCGGCGAACTCACTATAAAAATCAGACTAGGGGTGTCAATCTGTATTTAAAAAGTGAAATAGAGGATAATGATAAGTGGGTGGAATTTGCAACTTATTTGTTGGTAGAGGATTGTTTTGATTTGGGATCTGAGCAGCGTATTTGCAAATATTGTTATAACAAATTAGATGAGAATAAAATGCCTGCTAGAGCTGTTCATAATAATCTAGAGCTGATAGATTTAAATACGTATGAGTCTATTCTCATTCAATGTGTTCACCCGTTTCAGGCTATTGTTCATATGAAGCCTAAAACAGGTAAATTACCTCCATCAGAGTTGCAAAGAGGATTGAAAGGAAGAGTTGTGTATTTACCGTTAGATTTAAGGAAAAATATTGAAACTATTGATGTAGACCATGCAGAAAATGAGCCACTAGTCATTCTAGTTAATGGTGTTCCTACTAAGAATAAGAAAATCTGGCAAGAGTTAGTGGATGTTAGAAAAGTGCAAAAGGCATCATTGTATCTGTTAAAAAATAATGAGTGCTATAGAAATGTGTTTGTACGAGAAGAAGAAATAGATTTAGCAGAAGATACTGAAAGATTAAGTGGACAAATAGAAAAAGTGGATATGTCCAGATGTGAAGAATTCTATGAACATTACAGTGAACATCCACTTCATTCCAAAGAGGTGATGGGGAATACGATTGAGTTGTTCCAAATGAAAAAAGCAACAGGAAGTCCCATGAGTGTATGGGAAGAGAGCTTGGAAGCTTGTTGTTTCCTGCAATTGTTTCCAACAGGAAAAGGTGGACGATATGATGAACGTCCTGTGCAGATTCCTGCATCTGAATATCGGACAACAAGATTATATGCAGAAGATCCAAGATTTCGACAATGTATCCCTTATATGTTTCATCTGCTGTTTGAAAGTGACTTGTCTGGACTTTCATATGCAGTAAATCACATTTTAAAAACTGGAATGCATCTGCAAAATGTAACTGCAAAGGACTTTATGGATAAAGTGCATCAGAGAGATGATCATTTAGAATCTCAGTCGCTTAATCTGATGGCATGTCAGCGTGGGACTTATGAATATTGGTACCGTCACCTTGGAGAACTGAAATGTATGCTACGGAACCTGGGGACTCCTACATGGTTTGCTACACTAAGCTGTGCCGAGTATGCTTGGGATGATTTACTTGAATTTCTTCGAGAGATAAATTCCAATATAAAAAATATTGAATACAAGACACCTGGAGAAATGTGCTCTTTGGATCCTGTTAATGTATGCAGATATTTCAATCATAGATTTGAAGCTATGATGTCTTTCATCTACAATAAAAAGAATCCTCCTCTTGGAGAAGTTGTGGATTTCTTTTGGAGAAAGGAGTATCAAGCAAGAGGTGCTCCTCATTTACATATGTTGTTATGGATCAAGTACGCCCCCAAATTTGGAACAGATTCAGATGAAACTGTTTTGTCTTTCATCGAAGATTATGCCACATGTGCTGTACCCAATAGCAGAGAAGATAAAAACTTAAAACAACAAGTTTTACGATTCCAAAGCCATAGGTGTGGAAAATACTGTCGACGAAAGTACAAGTCAAAGGATAAGTTCTATACCAAATGTCGTTTTGGATTTCCACGTCCTGTATTATCCAAAGCAAGAGTGAACAGTTTTATGTCAGCTATGCGACATACCATCACAAGAAAGTCTCCGAAAAATACCTACAAATTAAGAAGAAGCGAAGAATCAAAATACATAAATGACTACAATCCAGTTATTTAATCTATGTGGAACGCTAACATGGATATTCAGTATGTTGCGGACAATTCCACTGCTGTTGCTCGATATGTAACATCCTACATTACTAAATCAGAAAAGACTGAATTGAAAGAAATGTGGGAAGAGATTTCTCACGAGAAGTCTCTAAGTAAGAAATTATACAGTTTCAGTTTGAAGATGTTATCGCATCGTGAAATTGGAGCATATGAATGTTCAGATCGGGTATCATCTGCAAGTCTATATTCCAAAAGTAGAAGAATCATTTGGGTAAGTCTAGGTCTTACAGGAATGCGAAATCGGGTACTGAAATCTGTTCAAGAAATTTAATATTTAGCAGAAAGAGAGCCAGAAAGTACAGATATTTTGAAAACAAATATGTTGGACACATATTACCCAAACAGAAGTCATCATCTTGAGAACATGTGTCTCTATGAAGTGCTGTAAAACTACACTTTTAAACGGAATACTACAGAGAACATCAATGATGGAAAATATGCAGTGATTGGTTCCGAAGGATGTCTGGTGAAACAAAGGAATTGGAATTTAATTAATCACAGGAAACTGAGTTGCGACACTGCTGATAAAAGGGAATTTTACTATTTAGCCCCTTTGCAAATGTTCAAACCATGGCGTTCAGAACTGGAATTACTTGGAGATTGCAAATTATGTGAAAATGTTGAATGATGAAATTGATCAAGAAGCTACAATTGCAGCTGAGATTGCTAGAGACAGTTCTCATGACAGTCAAAGTTCTGCTGCACTGAGTCAAGATCCACTTGGACAACCAATTGTTGAAAATGAAGCAGCAACTGCCATATATGAGGTGGAAATAGCAATGTATCAAGCTCAAGAAGATGTAATACAGTTAGGAAACTTGGAACAACAACTAAATGTTGATCAAAAACAAATATATGAACAAGTGAAAAAGCAGATTGACCATGGATTACTTCATGAAAAGAAAGGGTGCTCATCTACATCATTTCAACCTATCCGAATATATGTGAATGGTCAAGCTGGAACAGGAAAACGTTTCTTAATTAAAGTAATTACAAGTTATCTGCAGAAAACAACTGATTCACATTTGTCTTGTGTTGTCACTGCTCCAACTGGGTTGGCAGCACATAACATTAAAGGAATTACTTTAAATCGTTTACTAATGCTACCAATAGAGCATGAGAACAAATTGGAATACCACAAGCTATCTGGAGAAGCTTGTTGTGAAGTTTCAAGAGTCCTGAAGAAAATGAAACTACTCATTATTGATGAGGTGAGCATGGTCTCAAACTTTATGCTTGCCTTTGTGCATTTAAGAATGCAGCAAATTCTTAAAAAAGAGCATGACGTGTTATTTGGAGGAAAACACGTCATAGTTTTTGGAGATCTACTACAACTGACTCCGGTAAAAGGACAACCGGTGTTTAAAACACTTGCACATGAAGATACCATAAAGTCTCTTGGTAGCGTTGGTAATGTGAACATTTGGACTAATTTTGAATACAAAGAACTGACAACAAATATGCGACAGGCAAATGATGCTAAATATGGAAGTATTCTTCAAGATATAAGAATTTGAATTCTTACTTTGCAATGTGTTTCCAAATGAAAATGTAGTTCCTGCAAAAGTGTACATGAAAATTGCTGAAAATAAATCAGTGATCTGCTTAATGCCAACACTGCGCGAGTGTTCCATATTCAACGAAGAACTATTGAAACTGGAAAAAGAAGAAATTATAAAAATGGAAGCCATCGATAAAATAGAGCATGAAGGAATCACTATTATTTTGATGGGAAAGTTGAAAACAAAACTGGATTCTTTAGAAAAAAAATATCTAAAACAGCTGGTTTAGAAAAGACACTATATGCGTGTGTAAACTGTCGGGTAATTTTAAGGCGTAATTTGGATGTAGAAAAAGGTTTAGTTAATGGCGCAATGGGTAAAGTGGTGGATTTTCTAATTATCAGAAAAAAGAAGGAATTGAATTTTTAAAAATTTAATTTGATCAGATTGAAGAAGTTAAAGAAATTGGTCGTTGTTCAGTTCGTTTTTTGCTTGTTAAAGATTTATATGTCCGTAGGAAACAATTTCCATTTTCTCTGGCATATGCAGTGACTATTCATAAATCTCAAGGATTAAGTGTAGACAGTGCATTGGTGAACATTGGATCTACTGTATTTAAAGAGGGTATGGCATATGTTGCTTTGTCGCGAGTCAGAACATTATCTGGTTTGTTTTTGATTGATTTTGATGAGACAAAGGTTACTGCAGATGCAAACTGTGTAAAAGAGTATAATAGGTTAAGAAGGGTGTATGCTCCAAATTTAGGTAAATATCCTGTATTTGAAAAGCGTGTGGTTGGTCGAAAAAGAAGGTTTGAGAATATCTGTTCCGAAGGTGTCGAGAAGGAAAAAGAACAAGATAATGTTGTGATTGCATGTAAAAAGAAATTGGACACTGTTGAAGAGATTGTTGGTTATCAGTTTGAAAATAGTTCAGGTGTCAACTGCTATGCTAATGTAGTGGTCAATGTTGTTTTTTATCTTGAAGGTTTGCAAGAACAAATTATGCAGAATCGGCAAAAAAGATTTTGTTCTCTGTTGCATTCTGTTTATGAAAAATTGACAACAGATACAAAGTAAAATACAATCTGTTTCAGATGTTCGTAATCTTTTGGATGTGTGTTCTGGTTCTACACAATTTACACAAAATATCCAACAAGATGCTCAGGAATTTTTAATGTATATGCTTACCATTTTTGAAAATGAAGGTGTAGAAATAGAAAATATGTTTGGCCTTTCTTACAAATGGGAACATCATTGTGAAAATTGCATGTATACATGTACCACTAATGTAGACACTGAAAGATTTCTGTATTTAACATTACCAGACTGTAAATCAGTGTCTTTCAATAAATTAGTTAAAGGTGCAAATCAAAACATGGAGTGTAGCCAATGTAAATCAGAAATGTTATCCACATTATTTTTAACAAAATATGGACAATACATAATTTTAATGATGCAACATTGTACAGCTGATGGAAGAAAATTGGATACTTTAATAAAACAATTTGTAGCAACACAACTATCAATATCAGGAAGGACTTTTGTAGCAATTGCAATAATTTTCCATGATGGTCCTTCCACAACATCTGGACATTACACTGCCTATCTAAAATGTGACAAAGGCTGGACACTTTGTAATGATTCCCAGTTGGTTTAAAGTCAAAGTTTTAGGAAGATAATTCACTCTCTGAGGAATTTATTATTATAATTTAATAGGACTACCATTGGACATTTTACATAAAAAGGAGTGCAAAAATACCATTTGCCCTCAAGGAAAGGTATATGTTTGAATTATGGACTTTTTGGTGCTCATTGACTCGGTGAATATTTTTAAGCGACAACATTTACAGTTTTTATAAGTTAAAGTTATAACATTTTGTTAGCCATAAGCATTTCATATATGTGTGATTAGTATTTTGTGGTATTTTACTGAGAATAGCATGTTGGGTATTTTTTAAACAATCTTTTTGATTGTTTTTTTTTTGGCCGCTGTTAAGTGATGAGTACGATTGAAATCACTATTTCTAGTGAAATTCAATATATTCTGAGAACAGCAAAAAAGGCAAACAAATTACTTTGTTGAAATTATGCTGTGTTGTAAAAAATGTATTATTACATGTTATAACTATTTTTTCTTTTCTTTACAGATCCTAATTCTAAAATAAGCAGTTTACATCAATTTACATTGCAAAAAAAATCTGAAAAAAATGTATACCATTTTTAATTTCTATTACTGTGAAGGTAAGTTTAACTAAGTATTAATATGCAGAATGGGCAGATCTGCAAGAACCTACAAAGATTGAACAAGTTTTTAAAAACACTCTGTTTATACCTATGTAGTTTTGAAATCTCTCTGTTATCGGATATTATGTGACCTCCAAAAAAACAGATTTGAGTGGTTCATAATATTTCCCATTGTACCTATTGAAGGACCGCAATCATTTCAATCATTCTTCTTTGAGCATCTTTGCAGACAAAACTCTGTGCTTACCTTCTATCATTCGGAAGCAATTTTAAAACAGAAATATGTCACTTTTTGTAACATAGTTATTGCACAAGACATTCTTTCATATTTACAAAGAGGAAAAGGCGCTCTGTGTACTTTTTCTACTCCATGTAAATACAACCTCATCATACACACCACTTTGCGTTGAAAGGTTGTTCTATAAGTGTTGTTATGCATGATTGCACTGAATACTCATAGAACAAGACACATCTCCAGATTTATCAGAAATCAGAAATCTCGATATGTATGTGAATGCTGCACCATTCTACAATTGGTGTAGGAAAGCACAACAAAAAGAATTGTTTTAATTTCTCCACATTTTTATATCTTCAATGCATGCTGAAATGTTTAGCATACATTGAAGGAGAAAAATGCATTTTCTCATTGTTTTTGTACTGGAAGGTGTGTCTTCCTGTAGTAAAACAAACAGCACATGACACAGATATCCTTGCACTATTATGCAAGGATGCCTGTGTCACCACATGGCTGCAGTTTAAGCAGCCGTGCAGACAGAAGCATAGATTTGCAACATATTTATGTACATATGTTGCATCCCTGTGCTTCGGAAGTACTACAGCACACTGTAGTTAAAGAGGTTACTGTGTGATGCTGCAGCACTTCCTCATAGTTCTGCACTTATACATTCACCATACGCTACTATTGCATTCATTCAGTCAATTACGTACTAACCATACATTCATCTAAACTTTCACACACTAATAAAGAAATTTAGCTCTTTTTTTAAACCAGGAAAGTTAGTTCTTACAAGAACTTTTTTTTTCTTCTTTTATATTTTTGGGGGGTTTTCTGAACAATTTTGTGATTTTTTTGGTTTTTCTGAAAAAACCCCCAAAAAAACAAAACAGGAGAAACCAAAGAATGAACTTCAGGGAACAATAAAAAAAAAATAGCAAATATGACTTTCTTGGCGGCGGCAGATCAGATCGATTGACTGCTCGCCATAGCACAAAGTCTTATTGCACTTAGTGCAGAGCACTTTTAAAAATTGAAATTGAGGACGGATGTCCAATGTTTGGTCTGATGGATGCACTCTTGATGTGCTCGGCTGCGATGAGGTGGATGGCGCAGGAGCGTTTCTCATCCATCGGCACTCTTCTTTTGCAAGATTGTTTGGATGAAGGGTCCTCATGTGCTTCATCATACTTGCTGTGCCGCAAGAGTATTTCTTGTTAGGATCCCCTCTCGATAGGACTCTTTTGCAGATCTTGCATGTGACCAAGGTGGCATTGGTTTTATTCTGCCCCTCGGGAAAAGTTAAAAATTTCCATACCACTGAAGAGAAACGTTCTTTGCGTGGTAACTCCGGCAAAAATTCATCCTCAGAGGTTTGAGGTGATGCAGGTGATGCCTGCTGCCCTGAAGCCATTTTTGGTTGAAAAAAGTTAGAGCTAAGTGTAAACTTAGTCTAAAAAATGTTCTTCTCTCCAAAGAGGTGGTTCTCAAAAGAAGCTCAAAGAAGAATGATTGAAATGGGTGGGGTCTTTCAGTAGTTAGAACAGGAAGTGTAATGAACCAATCAAATTTTTTTTTTTTACAGGTCACATGGGATCCGCGCACTGTGCGCATACGCAGCATGCAGCCAGCGCGCATCCGCGAAATTGAATTAAAAAGAAATATAGGGTTAGATGTCAAAATATATTACTTTTAAGACTAGTTTAGAGTTTGTCTTCAATTAATATTCACATGCAATACATAAATATGTTTTTTTAAATGTTAAATACTTCGCGGGATCCGCGGACCTACCGCGTCATAGACGCAGATGACGCATCGCGGCAGCGCGTAAACGTCGCGTTACGTACATCGAACGTGTCGCGTATAGGCTGGGAGTCACGTACCTTGCAACATCACTAATGCGACAGTGATTCATTCCTTTCAGTAAGTTCAAGAGTTCTTTTGTAAATATGCATGTCTTTTAAGTACCTATAATAGGTTGAGTCGCGTTAAAGATGCTTGCTTTGATCACAAGCACTGTGCCAACAAAGTTTCAATCAGTTTGGAACTTCAGCCTCGCCCAGCTGGTGACTAATTTCTCTTACCAGCAGGCGATGGTGCCTTCCCCACGGCCGGGCCACCGTGTGCGAATATTAAACCAACAAAATGCCCTAAGCATTGAGAGAGCACTCGACAGTGCTCGGCCCTCCGGGCTTCTGCTCAAACATTCCTTCCCGCTCCATCTTTTCAATTGCTATGCCGACACATTTCAGGGTCAAGCCCCTTCTTCCTGGGCTGCACAAATGACTCTTGAGATTTGCATTATTATCATTTGTGGCTTCTTTTATTTCATGCCCCCCAGTGGAAGTCTGCTGAGTGCAACATCACTACCAGTGTTAGCTGGGACTTGGAAGTCCGTAATGCGACAGTGATTCATTCCTTTCAAGAGTTCTTTTGTAAATATGCATGTCTTTTAAGTACCTATAGTAGGTTGAGTCGCGTTATATGTATATATCCATACTAATAAATGTAATATAATATGAATTTAACGTAAATTAAATATTTTTATGAATGAATTATATATCAAACAAAATAAAACCATAAATATAAATAACTGAATAAGAAAAAAAAATATTAATTGAAGTAAGCAATAAATAAACTATTAAAAGTTGAAAAAACCATCAAAAAACACATTTACAAAAAATATCAACATCAAAATAAATGTAAAAATATAAACAAATATTAAAAAAATGATTTAATGCTATAAAATCTATTTGACCAATATTATGAACACTATTGGAGTATATGCCACGGTTGGGAAAGTGTTGAATTTCGGAGGGGTAAAATGTACTATTCCCACTCCAGACAGCGCTACTGTAGGGAAAGTGTTGGACTTTGGATGGGTAAAATGTACTATTCCCACTCCAGTCTCTGTAACAGTGGGGAAAGCGTTGGATTTCGATAGGGTGAAATTTACTATTACCACTCCAGTCTCTTAAAACAGGAGGGAAAGCATTTGATTTTGGAGGGGTGAAATTTACTATTCTCACTTCGAACAGCACAAAAGTAGAGAAAGTGTTGAACTACAAGGAGGCTAATTTTACTATTCCTACTGCAGTCAAAGCAAGAGAAGGAAAAATACTTCACTTCAAACATTACATATATGAGCTATAATTTTCTTAATAAAAAAATTGAATGATAAGAATAACTATTCCATAACTTACATATTTAAAATAAATTAAATATTTAACAATTGTTTTTTTTTTAAATTTGTTTATTAGCATTTTCCAAAACAGAGAAAACCACATCTCTCATTACAGATGATATTGTAGGTGTCAATTTCAGATGGATATACAGTTCGAGATGTTCAAACATAAAACTTAACAACAGTCAGAGAACAGTGCATTCTGGTACAAGCTCACATAACGACTATCAGAGTTTAGCAAGGTCAGTCATGTAGTGGCACGACAGCGGTATAATAATAGTTGTCTTGCAGGGTTCCACTCACAGGCTATGTATAAACATCAAAACATCAGGGGCGTATAATGAGTTAGTGTGTTATACCCTCCATCACTGCACAGTGATCGCTCATCATACACACCACTTTGGGTTGAAAGGGTGTTCTATAAGTGTTGTTGTGCATGATTGCACTGAATACTCCTAGAACAAGACACAAGTCTAGATTTATCAGAAATCATGAATCTCGATATGTGTGTGAATGGTGCACCATTCTAAAATTGGTGTACGAAAGCACAACAAGGAGAATTGTTTTCTTTTCTCCTCATTTTTAAATCTTCCATGCATGCTAAAATGTTCAGCATACATTGAAGGAGAAAAATGCGTTTACTGATTGTTTTTGTGCAGGAAGGTGTGTCTTTCTGCACAAAAACAAACAGCACATGACACAGATATCCTTCCACTATGGTGCAAGGGGGCCTGTGTCACCACATGGCTGCAATTTAAGCAGCCGTGCACAGAGAAGCATAGATGTGGAACATATTTATGTACATATGTTACATCCCTGTGCTTCGGAAGTACTACAGCACACTGCAGTTAAAGAGGTTACTGTGTGATGCTGCAGCACTTCCTCATAGTTCTGCACTTATACATTCACCATACGCTATTAATGCATTCATTCAGTCAATTATGTACTACACATACATTCATCTAAACTTTCACACACCAACAAACAAATATAGCTCTTTTTTTAAACCAGGAAAGTTAGTTCTTAGAAGAACTTTTTATTTCTTCTTTTTTTTTTTTTTTTTTTTGAACAATTTTTAAATTTTTTGGGATTTTCTTGAACAAAAAAAAAGGAAAAAACAAAACAATGTACTTCAGATTAGGTCAATTGACTGCTCCCAGTAGCATACAATAGCATTGCATTTTATGCAGAGTACTTTCAAGTTTTGGAACTGTGGATGGATGTCCAAATTTTGTGCAGAAGGATCCCCCTTTGAAGTGCTTGGCTGCGATGAATCCGAAGGAGCAGGAACGACTCTCATTCTGCGGCATTCCTCCCGAGCAAGGTTTACTGGATGAAGGGTCCTCAGATGTTTCATCATGCTCGCAGTTCCGCAGGAATATTTTTTGGCATTGGTTTTTGTTTGCCCCTCAGGATACGTGAAAGAAAAATTTCCACACCACAAATGAAAAATGTGGTGGGTGTGCTGGCTCTTCCAAAAAATCACCCTCAGATGAATGAGGAGATCCAGGAGATGCCTGCTGCCCTGAAGCCATTGTTTCTAAAGAAAAAAGTTTGAGCTAAGTGAAAACTTATTCAAAAAAGCTTCTTCTCTGCAAAGAGATGCTCCTCCAAAGAAGGTCAAAGAAGAATGATTGAAATGGGTGGGGTCTTTCAATAGTTAGAACAGGAAGTGTAATGAACCAATCAAATCTCTTTTTTTCAGGTCACATGGGATCCGCGCACCGTGCGCTTACGCAGCACGCACCCAGCGCGCATCCGCGAAATTGAATTTAAAAAGAATATAGGATTAGATGTAAAAATATATTACTTTTATGAGTAGTTTAGAGTTTGTCTTCAATTAATATTCACATGAAATACATATATATATGTTTTTTTAAATGTTAAATATTTCGTGGGATTTGTGCACCCACCGCGTCTTGCACGCACATGACGCATCGCGGAACCGCGTAAGCATCGCGTAACGTGCATCATACGTGTCGCGTAAAGGCTTGAAGTTGCGTACCGGTCGCATTGCAATCGCGCACCAAACACGTACCCAACGCTTACTGTACGCGGATGCTTTCGCGTAGGGATCGAGAACGGTGCGCATAGGGTGCGCGGATCCCAAAAAAAGGGAAAAAAATACAAAATAAAGATTTGAAAATATAGTTTAAAAAATATTTTTTTAAAAAATTACAAAATTAACAATGTAAAAAATTTTTTTTTAATTTTTAAAAGAATTGAAAAAATAAGTTCAAAAATGGTGTAAAAAAGTATTTAAAAAAACATAATTAAAGGAATTGACACTGAAATTGAAAAATTTAGAAATTCAATGAAAATCATTAAACATCATAGCTTTAGAGATAAATTATAGATAGGAATTAGCATTTAAAAAACCTTTGAAATTCACTAAAAAAACCATAGGTTTCATGCACGTTATAGTTAGGAATTGGCATTTAAAAAACCTTAGAAATTCACTGAAAAAACCATAGGTTTCAGGGGTGTTATAGTTAGCTGGACATTTCCCTCGTTCAAAACCCTAGAAATTCCCCCGTTATAGTTAGTTCAGCTAACTATAACTTGCGCGCCCCCGCAATGCACTGCTGATGACGTCCCATATTACATCCCTCATGACATGGTCAGTGACATCACTGATGACATCTCAAATGACATCACTGATGACATCATCCATGTAATAAATTAGTGCATCTTCTCACACCCTAATATAACCTTTGATACACTGACTCAAAATTTCAGACGGCCATTCTCAAAACCATAGATACTCCAATACCAATAACTACATACCCACTCATTGACTCTTAGGTCTACACACACCTCCACTCACTCACCTGTAGAGTCACTCATACTTACAGTCACTCAGTACAGGACTATCATATGCATTTATACACCTATATAGACACTCAGACACCGCCAATCATCCATAGACATACTCACACACCTAGTCAATCATGCACATAATTAATCACACTCCAATTTACTCACCTATACAGTTATACACACACAAGTTCACTTACTCATAAAAATACTACCACATTCTTACACTCTTATACAATTACTGATACAAGCACACACTCATCCATACAGCCACTCTCACAATCACACACTCTCACATATACCCAGTTATATACTCTTACACACATATACCCTGCCTTTCACATATGTAGTTACTCACACATGTATCACTGAGATATACATTCAATCACTAACACACCCATACATACACTCACCCAACCATACAGTCCATCACAGATGCACTCTTAAAACCATGCACCCATAGAATCGCCCACTCACACATCTATTCACAGAGTCACACACACCCTACCCACACAAACACTCAGGCACCCATACAGATACTCAGACAGCCAATCAATAACCCATATAGACACTCATATAGCTATTCACAAAACCATGCAGCCACTTATACACCAACAGACAGACAGATACAGACATTCACACAGTTTAGTCACTAGTCTGCAGTAAGATACATTTAATGACGCACTTATAGAGTCAGTCACACACCTACAAAATCATCCATTCACACACTTATACACCCACTCATTCTTCCATTGGCCTTTTCCTATATATATTAAACATATTAAAACTCTACAGAGACACAGACTCAATGGATGACGTCATCAGTGATGTCATTTGAGATGTCATCAGTGATGTCATCAGTGATGTCACTGACCATGTCATGAGTGATGTAATATGTTACGTCATCAGCAGTGCATTGCGGGGCGCGCAAGTTATAGTTAGCTGAACTAACTATAACGGGGGAATTTCTAGGGTTTTGTACGAGGGAAATGTCCAGCTAACTATAACACTCCTGAAACCTATGGGTGTTTCAGTGAATATATATATATATATATATATATATATATATATATATATATATTATATCGCACACTACTCCACTTTCCACTGCAGATTGTCGCCAAAGATAGGAGCATGGACACCAAATAAGTGGAAAAGTTTCTTCTTTATTTTCCTTTCAGCAGCAAAATCGCCATTACGCATTTCAGCCCCAGAGGGCCTTGATCTTCTATATATATCATACATGCTAACCTTTTAGGACAGGGACATGGGAGATTTAAAACAAAAAATTGGGAGAATGAAAATTCCCCATTGACTTCTATTGTAGAAAATGCAATTTCAGGCAGGAGACTGCTAAAATAAAGCCATTTTTGGATGAAAAATCGGTAGTCTCCCGCCTGAATCGGGTCTATTGGCATGTATAATAAATATATAAAACCACAAAGATTCTCCGTACTTTGGCACTGTTGTTTCGGCGAACAGAGAACCACGAACCACCGGAAATGTAGGCATTAAAATGTATTACTCATATATATATATATATATATATATATATATCTCGATATACTATACGTGTATAGAGGGGCTTTCAGCTATCCTCCTTCATCTATTGTTCAACTGACATTCACTTTTTGCTGCTGCAGAATGCAGAATTGGGCAGCTGATCAGCCCACTTCAGCTTCTGACTGCCTTCACATTGAGCAACAGCATTTTGACCCCGTACATCCCACTTTCCTTTCGGTGCCATGGATACAAGTGCTTCTTATGAGGTCTTTATTGCTAGCTCTCATTCTGTTGCCCTGCTGTTTCTGCTACTGCAGTGTATTCCTTGTCCACTCTCTCTTCCTTTACGCTGTCCGCTTTATCCTAGTTTCCAAGGCACACCACTGTTGGAACTTTGTTTAGTGCCTTCATGAGTATCACTTCAAAACACATAATACTTATTCCTCTCGGTCTCTTTTGAGCGCCCTTTTATGGCACAGCAGGATGTGCACCAGAGTGTTTTCAGAATTTGAATTGACAGTTTTAAGGAAGCTTACACCACTACCTGTGTCATTGGCCTCTTTCAATGTCCATAGTTTGTTGTGGTGCTTTAGTTTTCAATGCTTAAATTGCCCATGACAGCTATTCTTTTCTACTCTGCATTTTTATGTAACGCAAACTTGCCTAAAGGGCACACCAGGTTAGTTATGCTTTTTATTTTTCAGATAAGGCTAGATTAGGTAAATTGCCCAGAATCACAGGATTTATGAAGCAAAGCCAGGATTCAGATCTGGATTCCCTTTTTATGGCAAGACCAGAGGCTCTTATTATGCTTCTCTTAACTTTCTTTATTTTAAATAGCAGCAGTCAAGAACACTAAAAAACTACAAATCCCATCAAGCTTTGAAACAATAAGCCAATGAAAAACTCTGTGTTGACGTGCGCCCTGAAGGAATACCTCCAGCGCATAAGAGAAACCAAACGGACCTTCATAAGAGACAAAGTCCAGACCAACGCGGCCAATGCTAAGGAACTGTTCAACGTCATACAGCAGTTCACCAAGCCCCCCAGCGAAGCCACGGACGTCACACCTTCCCAGGAACTCTGTGACAAGCTCAGCTCCTACTTCCATCAGAAGATCCAGACCCTCTACGACAACTTCAGCGTACAGACGCCGGACACCACCACCCTCCCCACCACCGCCAAGCCAATCGTCACTACCTGGAATCCCACCACCACCGAACACATCACGGCGACCATGAAGAAAAACCACTCAGGGGCCCCAACGGTCCCCGCCCACCGCACATATTCCACAGGGCCGCCGCCACCAATGCACCCGTACTAGGATGTACAATCAAAGCCTCCTTCAGATCCAGCATCTTCCCAGACGACTGGAAGCGGGCGGAGGTTAAACCCCTTCTCAAGAAGCCAACAGCCGACCCAACTGACCTGAAAAACTACCGGCCCATCTCTCTCCTCCCCTTCGCTGCCAAACTCACAGAGAGACTCAAACGCCCAGCTGGCCACCTTCATTGAAGAGAACTCCATCCTTGACGCCTCACAATCTGGATTCCGCAGCAACCACAGCACCGAGACAGCCCTCTTCGCCGCCACGGACAACATCTGCTTACTACTCGACCAGGGACCCACCGCGGCCCTCATCCTCCTTGACCTCTCCGCAGACTTCGACACCGACTCTCACCTCACAGCCAGACTTCACAACGCAGGGATACAAGGAGCCGCCCTCAACTGGATCCAGTCCTTCCTCTCCGGCAGAACCCAGAGGATCAACACCCTCCCTTCCTCTCCGAACCCACTGACCTCAACTGCGGAGTACCCTAAGGATCATCGCTCAGCCCGACGTTCTTCAACATCTACATGGCCCCCCTCGCCACCATCGTCAGACAGCATGGGCTCAGCATAGTATCCTACGCCGACAACACCCAGCTCATCCTCTCGCTCACGAGGAACCCCAAAGACACCAGACTCTGCTTCCACAAAGGAATGAAGGACGTCACAGCTTGGATGACAGACAGCTGCTTGAAGCTCAACTCAGAGAAAACCAAGACCTCATCCTCGGCCCCTGCACCTCTGCCTGGGACAACAGCTGGTGGCCCTCCGCCCTCGGGAAGCCACCCACCCCTATAGACCACGCACGAAACCTCGGCATCATCCTCGACTCCCCCCTCTCCATGAACCCCCAGATCAACGCCGTCGCCTCCACCAGCTTCAACTGCCTACGCATCCTCCACAAGACCTTCAAATGGATCCCCCCCGATTGCAGAAGGACCGTCACCCATGCGCTCATAACCAGCAGACTAGACTAAGGCAACGCTCTACACACTTGGATCAACAGAACCCTTCTACACAAACTCCAAACCATCCAGAACACCGCAGCCAGACTCGTCCTTGGAACACCACGCCACACACACATGATCCAACACCTACGAGACCTCCACTGGCTCCCCGTCGAGAAGAGGGTCACCTAAAAACTCCTCACCCACACCTACAAATCCCTCAACATCGGACCCAAATACCTCAACGATAGAGTCTCCTTCCACGTACCGAAGAGGAACCTCCGCTCTGCCGACCTCACCCTGGCAGACGTCCCGCGCATCTGCTGGAACAAAGCAGGCGGGTGAGCCTTCTCCTACATCGCAGCTGTTGGAAATGGCCCTTTTTGCAGGGTTATCCCCAAACCTTTTGCTTTTTCCTCCTATTTTTCCCTGACCTGTGTGTGTTGATTTTAGGACTCTGGGCACTTTACCACTGCTAATCAGTGCTAAAGTGCATATGCTCTCTGTGTAAATTGTGTTATAGATTGGTGTTTCCATGATTGGATATTTGATTTACCTGTTAGCCCCTAGTAAAGTGCACTGCGTGTGCTGGTGAATTAAATGCTACCTGGGGGCCTGCAGCACTGGTTGTGTCACCCCCGTGAGTAGCCCTGAAAACGGTAACTCAGACCTGCCATTGCAGAGTCTGCGCGCAGTTTGTAACTGCCATGTCGACTTGGCCAGTGCACACACTGGCCGGACCCTAACCTTCCCTTTTCTTACATGTCAGACATCCCTCAGGTAGGCCCAAGGTACCCCTGTGGGCAGGGTGCAATGTATGTAAAAGGTAGAACATGCCCTGGTGTGTGTGGCATGTCCTAATGGTGAATTACAGCCATTTTCGTTTTTCACTATTGCAAGGCTACCAGTTTCCCATAGGATAGAATGGGAGGTCTGTTTATAACATCTTATAAACATAACTGGCCCAGGGAATTCGGTAAGAAAATAGAATTTAGTATGCCTCAACTCAGAGTCTAAAGGTGCATCTTTTAGTGAAGGTGATTTTTACATTGTATTTGAAAATAACACTTTTAGAAAGTGGGTATTTTCTTGCTCAGTCATCCCGTATGCCTCTGCTGGAATGTGAATTGCCTGTCTGGGTTTTGGAGGACAGAAGGCTGGGGGGCCGGAGGGGCTCCAGATGGTCTGGATAGGTCAGGAAAGGGCTGATTAGACCTGAGCTGCGATGTGGGGAAGGGGGAGGAATTTCCTTGCACCTCAAAGGGCCTGGCCTGCCTCTGACAATGCTGTCTCCACCTCCTGCCAGGAAATTACACCAGAGAAGGCAGAACTGGTTCTGGCCGGGCACAGACACCCTCTGCCTGAAAGATCAAAGGATTTTTAGCTACAAATGCTGTGTCCCAGACCCCTGAATTTTAGAACTCATCTGGAACAAGAAGACTGCCAAGAAGGAGAGCCGTGGAAGCTGCGAAAAGGAACGACTGCTTTGCTGAGTGCTTTGCTGGACTGACCTGCAGTGGCTCCTTCTGTCTTGGGCAGTGAAAGGCCTGGACTGGACTTTCTGCGATCCAATTTGTGAGTCCCTCCAAGGGCTTGAGGTAGAGCTTGCCCCCTGTTCACGAAGTCTCAGGAACAACAAAGACTTCAAGCTCTTCTGCCCGCAGCACTGGGGACTGTGTGTTTTGTGCTGCAAACAGAGGAAAAGCAAATTGACGACGTCTACGCCAACCCTGCCGACCCAGTGTCCTGAAGGCATCGCAGAGGGCACCGCCGCAATGCCGCACCGCAACCCTGGTCCCAACGACGACGCCTGTTGACACCGCCACTGAGCCGCTGCTTGCACCACGACCTGTGGGCACCGCACTCCGCACTGCCTTGCTTCACGCCGAAGCTTTGGCATCGCAGAGAGCACCGCCGCAACGCCGCACTGTGAGCCTGGTCTCACCGAAGACACCTGCTGACGCCATCACCGAGCCGCTGCTCGCACCGCGACCTGTGGGCACTGCACTCCGCACCGCCTTGCTTCACGCTGAGCTTTGGCACCGCAGAGGGCACTGCCGCCACGCCGCACCGCGACCCTGGTCTCACCAAAGATGCCTGCTGACGCCATCACAGAGCGCTGCTCGCACCACGACCTGTGGGACCGCACTCTGCACCTCCTCGCTCCATGACCACGCCGTGGCCTTCTGACGCCGCCACTTCCTGCCGAAATCGGCGCTGCTGCTTGCACTAAGGTTCGGGGGCCCCGCTGGTAAGTTATACAATGCACCTCCCTCATCCCACACCGCAGCCTTGGCCCACCAACGCTGGTGTCATCCACTCCAGTTCATCAGCCGATGACAGCGCTTCAGCAACGACAACGCCGCTGCTTGCACCTTGACCTGCTAGCACCGTGACTCGCACCGCCTCCATCTCGCACCGCGACCCTGGTCTCACCGACGCCATCTGACGCCACCACGGAGCTGTTGCTCGCACCGCGACTTGGGGGCACCACACGCCGCACCGCTGCACTTCACACCGCAGCACCCGATGCCTGTTGGCGCCAGCGCTCCTGATCCCATCAGAAAGGAGCTCAACCTGCAACGCGAGTGACTTCAAGGGCCCCATCGCCCGTCATCTCTGAAAGGTACTGTTTGCGGGTCTTCCCGACACCGTAGTTAGCAGCGACCCCGCGGTCAGCCAGAACTGTTTTCTGATTTCTGTGCTCACGACGCCGTGGAAGTCCGGACGGAGCTATCCACCCAAGGAACTCTTTTTAATCAGCATTTTTTTTAACTGTGAACTTTTAAGTATAGTATTGTTGAGTTTTTATCGTTTTTGGTCTTGTTTTAATTATATAAAAATATTGGATATTTTTCTAAACTGTTGTGTTGTCCTTTTGTAGTGCGTACACTGTATTACTGTTGGTTATGTGCAAATGCTTTACACACTGCCTCTAAGAGGAGCCAGGCTGCTCGTGCCAAGCTAACAAGGGGGTGAGCAGGGGTTATTTTAGACGTGTAACTCCCTTATCCTGACTAGAGTGGTGGTTTCTGCCTCACTTTGGCGCAAGTCTCAGCTAGCCAGAAATCCCATTTCTAACAGCAGCCAAGACCTGGAACGAACTCCCTGTGAACATCAGACGCTCACCAACCCTGCCCACATTCAGGAAGGACCTCAAGACCTGGCTCTTCGAATGATCCAAAGCCTTTTTCAATCCGCATATCGAACAGGGATAATAGTCACAGTGAACATTTATCCACCAGGCCTTCCTGGAGTCACAGAGTCCTGTGCGATTTCTTTCTTTACGGGGTTCTCTGTAATTACCTTCAACATTGTGTGGGACCACTGTGCAGAAAAGGATATGAAAAAAAAGGGAAGCCTGCTGTCTTCACTGGTTTCTGGGTGTTTATTTCCATTGTTACCAAGGACTGCTTTACAAAAAGATAGTAAATTATTTTTGGATAACAGCATATACTATTGTTTGGTGCACATTTACAGTAGTTGTTCCACTATGTGTGCTGCACAAACATTTTCCCTAAGCACCGCCTTACCTTCAATGGTTGCAAAGGGTGAACCCCTGTAAACAATAGATGACAATGACATTTCTCTGGAAAGAAAGACAGTTAAAGGATAGTAAAGTCATGGGTAAACTCTTATGTTTCTGAAGAGGTACCATCTGTCTCAGGCTGGATAGTTCAAAGAGCCTTGGACATTATTTTGAACACTACTCGTCCAGAAAACCTCACTGTCAAAAGATTTTTACTACCAAGGATCAATGAAATGCTTCTCATGATAAGGATAGGAGGTGGTTCTTATCTATTGACCTTTCAACTGCATACCATCAAATTCGCTCACATCCAGCTAGCAAGAAGTGTATGGCGTTCCTGACACCATGGAGTGTTTTCAATATGTATCTATGCTGTTTGACTCAGCCTCTGTGGCAGTAGTATTTTTTAGCTCCATGTCTGAAGGGATGTACCTTGAGGATGACATTTTAGTCATGGGAGGAGAAAAGGGTAAACATGACCAAAGACTTAAAACGGTTCAAAGTATTTTCACAGATCGGGGACTAACAGCTGAGAAAACCAAATGCTAATTTGTGGTTCAATAGTTGAACTATCTAGGACATGAAATAAGTGTAGATGGTGTTAGACCCAAGGAGGAATTTTTAAAAGCCATCAACAATGCACCCTACTATCGCGGGTTGCCTTGCGGTTGTGGTTTGTTGATGTTGTTTTGTTTTAAGAAAATGGAACCGTATTGTGGGCATGGAGCTATGTGGCCTACACCATTGATTACCCCTGTTTTCCTACTGTGCACCGCTGAGAGACTTTTTGCTGTATGTATGTAATATGCTTCTGATGCTCTAGCGGCCGGCCGTGTGGTTGTAGGCCCATACCTGTAACTTTTATAAACTGTAATAAACGGTTTCAAAAAAAAAAAAAAAAAAAAACAATGCACCCTACTAAGGATGAATTGAGGTCCTTATTAGGGCTCCTTAAATTATATTCTAAATGTGTCAAACGTTTGCGGAAAAAAACATGTTATGAGGCAGTTATTGAAAAACAAAGTTTGTATGGTCATATTCTTCTCAACAGGAATTGTTTAGAATTAAATATCAGATTTCTGTACCACTAATGCTATTCAAGGTTTTGAAACATCTTAACAGACCATCATTACTATATATGTAAGTTGTAAGTTTTTGGGGCTGTCTTACCACAAAAATAAATGAATGGTAAAATAAGTTACCATAGCTTTCAAATCTAGGGTTTGGAACACTTCAAGCAATTTGTATGGGGCTCACATGCAAGTCAGATGTGATCATAAACCTCTGGTAGATGTATCGGCTACAAGGGGTTGCTCAATGCCACACCGAGAAATGTAAGGTTTCCATGAGATTAATGGGCTACATGTATGGCATACAGTATGTTCCTGAGTTGCAAAATAGGGCAGCTGATTTCTTAAGCCAGTTACCTTCAGAGGAGATTCCGAAGAAAATATGGGAGGACTATAGCGTGGCATGGCTGAATGATGAGGTGTTTAAAGGAATACAAAATGAAGAAGGGATGGCTGATAGCAATGAGGATGAAGAACTTAAGTGTGTATCTGAATAAGTGAGGTGTTGGTGCCCTCTTAAGTGACATGTAGGACAAAGAGTCAAGTGTTTTGGGGAAATAAGTCATCAATTTTCTATGGATGAGGGCAAATTGCTCAGGAGTTCCAAAGCGGTTCCTCCTGTCCAACGTAGGAAGACAATTCTGGAATTGTGCCATTTAGGACATTAAGATATCATCATTAGGTATCAACAAAAAGTAAGAGATAAAGATATGGAATTTTTGGTACACTCATGTAGAATGTGAAGGTGCAGATAAGTCACAAACCACCCTCTCTGCACCTTATGAATGGTCCTGATTCGGTGAAGGACACTATAGGTGTTGATGTTATGGGTGATAGGTTTTTTGTAATAATGGCTATGAATTATTTTACAAATTGCCAAGAGGTGGAATTTGTAGAAACAGCATATACTAATGCGATTTCTAAAGTCCTGGATAAGTTATTTCCTAGAGAAAGCTTACCAAGGAATTTACTGTTTTAGAGTGCAAGAAAGATTTAGAAAGAAATGGAATAGTTCATAAATGCCCTTCTGTTTAACACCCTAAAGGAAATGGTGAACTAGAAAGATTCAATAGAGTGAGAAAAGCTATTTTATATTTGGCAAGGAAAAGTAACCTTGATTGGAAATGTGAAGTGGAAAAGATGGTCCAGCATACCCTATGATGAAGTATGCACCACCGGGTGGGTAAGGGAAACTGTCCTTTTAAGGGACACCCCCATAGCACACTTCCATATTTAATAGACCCAGGGGCCTCTTTGTGGTATTGGTTTTTAAATAGGGAAATCGACCCCTAGTGGTCTTTAAATCACCTCTGGCCCTATATTGTGTTATATTAAAGTAATAAAATGCCACCTTTCTAAAAGTAATGGGGTAGTGTGGACCATGCACTCCTCACTAAGCTACATCAATCTTAAAATCTCTCAATCTAATGATCAGTGTGCAGTGCCTGACGGTTTGTACCTTACACACTGCAACTAAAGAACAAACATTGGCATAGCCTATAGGTCTCGCCTTTGGGACCTTATAAGTGTTTAGCTATGCAACAGTTGATGTTGTTGCACCAAGGATATTGTGCTGGATAACTAAACACTTATAAGGTCCCAAAGGCGAGACCTATTGGCTATGCCAATGCTTGTTTTGGACTGCAATCAGAGGGTATTATAGCAGTCACATCTTACTCAATGTCCTTTTTCCTTCCATCATGACTGTTAAACCAGACCAAGACTTACTTGTTTGAGTTGAAAGGAGAGAAGTAACAGGAAAAGTATGCATCAGTGTAGATCAACATCCGGAGTTTAGACACGCTTTGAATAAAGCAGTTCAAAAGGATACCTTAACTGAGGTCCTAGACCCTTGAACACTATCCGCATATATTGAACGTTTATGTAAACCCTGAACATACCAGTTAAATCACTCTTTATACATTGGCCAAGATTTGTAATAGCCAGTAAACGCAGAAATGTTGCCTTTTCATTTTCGAGCAAATCATGACCAACTATTTATTAAGATGTTTGAGTGAGCATTTACAGACGTGTACCACCGTGAGCTGGTCTGATTGTGGGTCGGCAGGCAAAGTGCAACCATGCCATGTTATGGGTAATTCAACGGGCTACCACCAAAATGTCGTAAATCTGGACCTACGTGCCAGAAGGGGACACTTTTAACAAGTAGGTGCACTTGTTTGGGAGCAGCCCTCAGAGTGAGGTCATGGGGCACTACAGTTAAGGCACACAGTAATCCAGGGAGATATCACTGACTGTTCAACAGTGCCGGAGAGAGCAAGTTGTTCCCAGTATTTCAAATGGAGGGGAATGCAACTATGGTGGCTGCATTTGTATAGCACTGCAGCGCGGGCAGAGAAAGCTGGCGTCAGCTATGCAGGCAACTATACTGTCATGTTGCAGCATGGGCAGAAAAAGCAGCGAGTGCACAGAAATTAATTAAAATAAAAGCGTACCATGGGAGAGGAGGTGTCAACATACCAAGTCCGGGCGGAAGGCTGCTCCAAGCCGCTGCAGCGTCGGCAAGGGAAAACAAGCGCGGCCCCGGCGAGCGTCGCATACAGGAAGGGGAGTGGCCACATGAAGAGGTTGTGAGAGAGAGGGGGAGCAGGAGGTGAGCCCGCGAGTGGTGTGCGCGTGCACTTGGGAGAGCAGTCTGCTCATTTTCAAGAACTGCACTCGTGCTTGTGGCGCACCACTGCTCGCTCTCGCAAGGTGGATGCCGCCACAAGCACGAGTGTGAGCTTGAAAATTAGCAGAGTGACGGCTGAATGCCTTCCTACGCAGCGCATGCGCGCTGCGCATGCGAGACCTAAAAAGGGGGGGCCAGCAGCCAGCCTGACTACTGGACTCAGGTGCGCACAACTTTAAACGTTATACAATCCTTCAGTTATGAAAACATAGCATTACATCCTTTTCTCATAAGGAATATTTAATCTTTTGACATAAACATATTATGACCATGGAATTTCAAACCACGGGAATCTTTCCCATTATTTAAACAAGAAGCATATACAAACAAATACAATACTGTATTTTATACAGGATACTTCGGATGTTATCATAAACCACGGTAAGGGATATCTCAAGAAGTTGGTTCCTTGTTTATGTTGTTAGCATCTCCACCGGCAAGGCGCTCATAGCTGTTTCCGTTTTTACAGGTCAGCAGTCTTTAAGAGAGATGCGTCCGCTAAAGGGTAAGCATTTTTCTGGTTGTAGTCACTAAGAGTACTTTTTGTAGTGAGAGCTATATTTTCCCCTGAGGTCTAGCACTATGAATATAATAATTGTGTACCTCCTGGTCATTTCAGTATAGTGTAGCAGCGGCTTTGGGGAGCAAAGAGGTCGAGTATTTGTCCATCACGAAAATTATCATACTTTATCACCACTGCCTCATTCAGAGAAAGTATGAGCTTATTTTTCATCTTTCATGACCTTACTCATGTAGTTACCTTGCGCAGTTATCACCATGTGAGTCCTCATTATTTTTACAGCTCGTGTTTTTGCAGTGGGTCAGTTTAACCTTACATGTTGCTATTTCACACATCCATTGAGTATAGTTTCTCCTGGCGCATGTTTTGTCAGTAACTTGGTTTTAGCTTTCTCTTTTTCCTTTTTTCACTCTTTCCTTGACAGTTTCACTTGGGTCATCCTCCTTTTTATCTCCACATACTGTGACAGATCTTCAAGCAGGATGTGATGGGTACTGTTTGACAACCCATCTTGGCAATGGGCTACGTGTCTCATAAGATAATGGGAAAATAGGTGGCTATTGTTCTGCATAAATGTACATTTCATAGTAACGCAACGTTAATTCTTGTTTTTCAGTGATGCCCCTGAAGAAGCTTATGTCATCTACATTTGTTAATTTCTGGATGTAATGATCTTGTTTTAGAATTGTTAAATTCATGTGACTGTTACAATAACAGTATTGTATTTGTTTGGATATGCTTCTTGTTTAAATAATGGGAAAGATTCCTGTGGTTTGAAATTCCATGATCATAATATGTTTATGTCAAAAGATTAAATATTCCTTATGAGAAAAGGATGTAACGCTATGGTTTCATAACTGAAGGATTGTATAACATTTAAAGTTGTGCTGCCCCCCCCCCCCATTTCTTTTTTTTTTTTCCTTTCTAAAAATGGCATTTTCAGAATTGCAATTCATTATCTGACTTCACCATAAGTTTAGATTTTAAATTGTGATACCAGAGACACCAAACTAGATTCAATCATATCTTCCAAATTGGGAATGACTCCTACAACATGCAATAAGGTAATCTCAATGTTATCCTATGGGAGAAATAGTTAGATGAGGAACTTAAAAGTTTTTGTTTTTTTTGCAACCTGTACATGTAGGACTTATTAGTACATGGCCTGATATATTGTACCCTGCTCTCTGGGTTGTCCAGAGCCTACCTTCGGGGTGGCATATGTATAAAAAGGGAAGGTTTAGTCCTGGAAAAACGTTTATTTTGCCAGATCAACATGGCAGTCTAAACTGTACAGTAAACAAATGTGGGATCACACTGCTTCCCCTCCCAGCAGGTTCGCCCCTAGGCATTATGGTGAATGCAGTTCACCAAGCATGTGTACTTGCAAAAAAGTTCTTCTGAGTATTTCACCAGGTTGGTACAGATTAGTGCTGGCCATCTCTATACACGTGTTTCTGGATTATTATCCGTCATCAGTAGAGAATAGGCATTTCAAATATTTGGGGTTGCTGAGCAGGCTGCCAAAGTATTCTCGGATCGCAGTACCTCTCAAGGCGCTCAGGTGCCTCTCCACGAGCTCGTCAGCTCAAATGGCTTGACGGAGCCTTTTAAACAGGAAACAAATGTGGGATCACACAGCTTTACCTCCCAGCAGGTTCGCCCCTAGGCATTATGGTGAATGCAGTTCGCCAAGCATGTGTACTTGCAAAAAAGTTCTTTCGAGTATTTCACCAGGTTGGTGCAGATTAGTGCTGGCTAGCTCTATACACGTGTTTCTGGATTATTATCCGTTTGAAGCCTGTGATCTCTACTGATGACGGTTAAAGAACCAGAAACACGTGTCTAGAGATCAGCACCATCTGCGCCACCTCTGGCAAAACACTCGGAAATATTTTAGCAAAGCAAGCAACATGAGACTGCATTTACCATAATGCCAGGGGTGAACTTTGCTGGGAGGTGAAACGGTGTGCTCCCACCCTGTTCCTGTTTAAAAGCACTCTCGTGAGTCATTGAGCTGACGAGCTCGTGGAAAAAGCACCCGTGCGCCAGTGAGAGATACCTGACCTGATGTGATGTTTGGCAGCCTACTCAGCAAAACCCAAATTTGAAGCCTGTAATTTCTGCTGATGACAGTTAAAGAACCAGAAACACGTGTCTAGAGATCAGCACCATCTGCGCCAACTCTGGCAAAACACTCGTAAATATTTTAGCAAGGCAAGCAACATGAGACTGCATTTACCATAATGCCAGGGGCGATCCTTGCTGGGTGGTGAAGCGGTGTGCTCCCACCCCTGTTCCTGTTTAATAGTACTCCCGTGAGTCATTCAGCTGACGAGCTCATGGATGAAGCACCTGCATGCCTGTGAGAGGTACCTGACCTGAGAAAGATGTTGGCAGCATACTCAGCAAACCCCACATTTGAAAGACTGTAATCTCTACTGATGACGGTTAAAGAACCAGAAACACATGTCTAGAGTTCAGCTCCATCTGCGCCAACTCTGGCGAAACACTCGTAAATATTTTAACAAAGCAAGCAACATGAGATTGCATTTACCATAATGCCAGGGATGAACCTTGCTGGGAGGTGAAGCAGTGTGCTCCCACCCCTGTTCCTGTTTAAAAGCACTCCTGTGAGTCATTGAGCTGGCGAGCTCGTGGAAGAAGCACCCGCGCACCAGTGAGAGGTACCTGACCTGATGTGATGTTTGGCAGCCTACTCAGCAAACCCCAAATTTGAAGTCTGTAATCTCTACTGATGACAGTTAAAGAACCAGAAACATGTGTCTAGAGATCAGCACTATCTGCGCAAACTCTGGCGAAACACTCGTAAATATTTTAGCAAAGCAAGCAACACGAGACTGCATTTACCATAATGCCAGGGGCGAAACTTGCTGGGAGGTGAAGCGGTGTGCTCCCACCCCTGTTCCAGTCTAAACTGTACAAACAGGCTCTGCAATGGCAGGCCTGAGACATGGTAACATGGATACTTATGTGGGTGAAACAATTAGTGCTGCAGGTCCACTAGTGACAACCCCCAGCAAAGAACTTTGGCTTTTTTCTGTGGTCATTTACAAATTTGTTTAAATTTGATTGTACATAATCATATTTTGACCATATTGTCATTATCATTTTATCGCCGTTCACGCTGTCTTCACTTATTGTGCTCACTGCGCCGTTCACTATCACCAGCACGCCCAGTGCTCACATTTGTGTTTTTTGGTCATTTGTACCTTTATTGTACCGTAGTGCTGCTATAACTACCTGCAATACAAAACCCTTTTTCTAATTTCTTGGTGGTCTCCCGTCCTTTTCCTTGCGATTTCATTATTGATCTGAAATTTGCCTCTGAATGATTTCCAGTTGAGACATTGTTGTCTTGTTAAGCAGGTCCACTAGTAGCACTTACTTTACTGGCCCTGGGTACATGTAGGGCACTTTACTGTGGACTTGTGAGTAAACTAAATATGCCAATTGGGGATGAACCAATATTACCATGTTTAGGGGAGAGCACAAGCACTTTAGCAGTGGTAAAATGCACAAAAACAAGGTCAGAAAAGTGTAAGAGGAACCCAAAATATTGGGGGGAAGACCACTAAGGCTGTCAGGTCTAAGAAGAACAATACATCACAATGCATTAACTATACACAACCCAGCTTCTTCTCCTATTACTCTTTGAGTTTAGACTTGTGTTTGACCATGGAGTGCTGTGCTGCCGTTTGGCTAGGTTTGTGCTAGAAAAATACCACATACAAAGAAAGAAGAAAATATCAAGTGGAAGACACTATAAGCACCCAAAGTGATATGAAGATTCTCTTGCAAGATATGTTACGGTAGCAACAAAGATTTGGACAACAAAATATTTACCCACACTATTCAACTCGCCAAAACAAAAAGGCGTGTGATAAGCGATTTCATCACGATTGACACAGGAGTCAATATAATGTCAGCTTTGGAAGATGATGCAACAACCTCGAATTAATCCTAACATCTGAAAATGATTCGTACTTAGAAGCAGAATGGAGATTTGAAGGCAAGATCATGCCACAATAAAATCTGGATAATGGACCTTTGAAATCCAGCGATGAGGGGAGAGTCAAGGTATTCGTAGAAACACATCTGGTGGTCCAGTTTGGTAAATTCCAGTTCACTGATTTGTTATTGAACATGCACATGAAAGTTTGATGCCAAAACCTCTGCAATGTTTCCCACACAACCCATGCTAAATTTCTGAACTACTAAGACACAGCTCTTCAGTTAGCCATGGTAGCATAACTCAGCAGGGGAAACTGGCATGTCACGAGACACTATGAATACTAGGCCTGCTAGAAAAATACCTTTGATATAGTAGGATGGGGGTGACATAGGAGTGGGGCCATCGTCTGGGGGTGTACTTGTTTATCTGAGAGCGGGTGGTGTAATCTCAGGTGTAGTGAAGAGGTCGGGTTATTGATTGTGGGTGGGATGTTTAATGTTAGGGTTAAGGGATAAAGTTTAGAAGTGCACATTTGTTTTTAACTTGTGGTACTGTCTACCTTCTGTGTTATATCTATGCTAAAAGGCAATACAAATTCATTGTTATTGTGAAATGTCAGCAGGCTAAACCACCCAAAGAAAAGAAGATTAGTAATACCATACCTCAATAGACTTAGAATACATAGTCTTTCAGCAGGAGATGCACCTCGATCCACAACATAAACTACCCTTTGTGTCTATATGGAAGCAATGTAGGTATTTTGCATTTTTTAAATTTTTTAGCACTTAATCCAGGAGGTAGCAATACAAATATGCATATCTGTAGATTTTCATCCACATTAGACCTCTGTAGTGAAGTTGCAGAGTACTGGGGATTCACCTAAAAGGCTGCTTCTGGTGTTGGAGTATGTTTCCTTTAGCATACCAGACTATTGTTCTGACACGGATGAGGAAGATTTTGGAGTATTTACTGAAAATGTGTCCTCATTTTGGCTTTCTAGAGCACTAACCATAATTTCTATGGCAAATTGTTCCCCTTCGTTTTGTTAATTTCTAAAGGACATGCTTTCAGTTCTACAGCTCTAATTCCATCAAGATGACCTTCAGGTGTGCTACACTTGTCTCATGAATACATAATATCAGCGCTCTACTTGGGCCAAGATGAAGTAGGACCCTGAGGAATCAACTGACAGGCTGCTGCTGGTGGAAGTACATGTTTTACTCAGAATATCAGGCTTAGAGCTCACATGGTTGAGGGAGATATTCTGAAAGTCTAGAAAAGGAGTTCTCATTTAGCTTCCACTACACCTCCATAAGAAAATCATGATGAACAGTTTTCTTCCAAACAGAGTTCATCAAATCCCAGCAGAGGATCAGCATTTTTCACAGGGTAAAATAACCTTAGCAAAACACAATTTCTAAAAATTAGCATAGTACCAGCAACAAACATTATATTGTGTTTAAAATCTGCATCACCCTCGTAGTCCTTTGTGTGACTACAATGTACTTCAAGGGGGACCATGTCCCCAACTCCTTTAATAGGTGCCACAACATTGTATCCATGTTGTGGCCACCCAATCAAGGAATGTCTCTTAGGCACCCCACCTCATGCCCTAGGGTTCAGGAGGTGCTCTTCCTGACCCCTTATATTTTTTAAAGTCCATTTTCAGGACGACAAGACCATGCCCAAGTCTTGCCACAACCTATTGTTAATGCGTGGGCCAGCCAATAAGGACTGACTATTCCTCTTTAAATTGGTCAATCAGTCCACAACATATTGATAACTTGTTATGGACCGTTAACCCCTTCATGCCCAACTCAAACACCTCTTTAAATGCAAATTTCTTGATAACTAATGAACAGCTTTACACCACATAAAAAGTCCACTTTCTTAGTAAAGTAACTTAGTATTAAATTTAGTGTAAATCTGTTCAACTGTTATTTCTGTATCAGAGTGCAGATTTTCCCATAGGAATTCAAATGGTAAATTGATGGTTTGGGGGCCATTCCCCTTTTCTTGCCACCCACTTGACGGATCAGTATCAGGCAGACCTTCCAAGATGAAGCCAAAATGGATGTATTTTTTTGTGGGAAAGTGCAGATACGTTGAATAAGGCCAAATGTATTAAGAAAAAAGTGCCTTTCACATGGAAACTGTGACCTAACTAAAACTAGTCTGACGGTAATGACTCTTCACAATATTTTGATATTGCTATGGCTGTTTGTCAGCAACACTAGGTTACAAATATACTGTAGGAAAATCTTCAATCGAACACTAGCCCCTAAACTGACCAGATACAAGACACATGAAAGATACACTTCTAAATTCACTATATCTTTTTGTCAAATGACGGATTTGGCTAATATTGATGTGGAAAGAGTTCCAAGGGAGAATCAGAGGGTCTACCTTTTACTCTTCTATGCTTAAATCATATTGTATAGATGGATGGCTTTTGTCTGTAATTTAGCACCATAGGCCTCATACCCTCTCAGATCATTCTCCAGTGCCGTTGGTGATAGGGCTTCCAGTTCACACATCACATTGCTGTAGCTGATGTGCTTCGGGATGTGGTTTTCTGAGAGACACACTCAGAATCGTAGAACATTTTGAGACAAATATAGGCTCAGTACCTCAATATACCATAGTCTGGGAACCCTTTAAAGTTTTCATCAGAGTATTGATTTATCTAAACCACTGGGTTTACTCAAGTCATTCAGTCAGTCAGAAATATCTTTATTTCGCCAACACAATGAAGGCATAAAAAGTATACTACAAATAAAACATTTCTCAATAGTGCAGTAAGCTTAAAATACAAGGATTACAGCGAAATTACCAAAGAAAGAAACACGTTAAAATATATTATTCCTATTATAGAGGTAAAAAAGGAAGAAGTTCATATACACACAGTTATTTTTTTTTTTTAAACTCTTTTTATTGTTTATAAAAACATAACAAGGTCACATATGAAAATTTGTTTCACCAAGATAGTAGGGTTGCCGCAGCACACACAGTTATTAACACAGTTCAATAAATTGATTCCTCTATTAAATAAAAAATTAGCAGATTCAACGTCTCTTTTTTGGAGCAGATAAAAAAAGAAAGACGCCAATGAAAGACATGTAAAAGGGTCAGATAATAACTGCAGTTAGTAAAGGGCCACACAACACTGTCTAAAATTCATTTTATGCATAAGGGGGACAATAAACCTTTTCCTTTCATCACAATAAAATTTGCGAAAAACCAAAAAGTGCATATCATTCCGAATAGATCAATCATCACATGTAAAAACTGGGAGATCGGAAATTACATAGATATTACAGGGAAGGCCCAGCATCAAGGGGATGCAATTCAGCCGAAATCTCACCAAAATATATCTGTGTTGTGAATTAGTGATGAATGATAGATATGTTGAGATCACATCCATTTGCAATATGCTAGGGTCTGCCAGGAATGCTCTAACTGTCAACAGCTTAACACTTAAGACCTCCCTTCTTGCCTTCAATCTAGATAGCAAATTATTTTTCAAGTCTTCCTTAGAAATAGACCAGTAGTTTGTAGGGTCTACAAAAAGATGATGTAGCCCAGCTGCTTTAAGAGTGGATTCAACATAGCGTAACCAACTGATATTACTCACACCATCTAGTTTCAAGACGTCATTTACAATATCCCTTGTCAATGAGAGGGTCTCCTTCCGCCATACCGAGTGCCAACTTAAAATTGGAGCCACACAAATTTTGTCAGTTATATAAAAGACTCTCATTTCCATATGACAGTTAAAATTAGAGCATGACTTTGGCAATGAAACTAAGTTTTTTTTTAAAGTTGTCTTCTATACATTGCAGTTTCGAGCAATCTCTGGTGCCCCAAACAGATGCTCCATAAGTGGCAGCACATACCGTTTTTGCTTCATAAACTGTCTTTATTGCTTCAACAGGTTTAGAACCAACGTGTTTTCATAAATTAGAAAATAGCCCCAATGTTCTTTTCCATCTGTAGCCCACTATTTACAACCATACTTTGCCAGTTATTTTGATGATCAAAAATAATCCCTAGATAATTAAAAGAATCCACAACTCCCAGGTTGCCCCCTTCAGTATTAATTTGTGGCTGTTTCCGCTGCTTTGAGCCTGCCACTAGGACAAAGGACTTTGAATAGTTAATTTTCATATCTAACTTGTTCATAAATTTTGTGTATTCCAACACTAAACGACGCAGCACATTGCTAGTACGAGCTAAAATCACTGTGTCGTCCGCATATAGTAGTATTGGTACTTGTAATGAGTTAATATAAGGAACATCTGGAGTGGATCCCAGCAGAGCAGGTTCAACATCATTGGTGTAGAGTGCAACTAGGAAGAGTGCGAGGACGCACCCCTGTCTCACGCCTCTAGCAATTTTAAAATGCCTGGTACACTCACCTCCCTTTACATAACAAACACAAGCTGAGGCACCTGAGTACAGATAACGAATAATGTTAATAATCTGTAGATCGATCCCCATTGCCTCCATGATCTGCCACAGCCTAGGCTGTGAGACGCAGTCAAAGTCTACTTACAGATCCATGAAGGCAAGATACAAATGGCCATTTTTGGCTGCCGTGTATTTTGCAATTATTAGGCTCAGGTTCAGGCACTGATCCACAGTGCCTTTCCCTTTTCTGAAGCCAAACTGACGCACAAGTTACTTACCTTCGGTAATGATATATCTGTAAGAAACATTAGTTAGTTAGATTCCTTACCTTAGAATATCCCCAGGCGTCGGGCTGGATACAGAAAGATTTTTCATCAGCAATACCCCTGCGCGTCGGTAGGCGTCGTCTGCGGCTCTACGTCCGTCGTCGTGATCGCCGGAATGATGTCGTCGGATTACTTAGACGCCGCCCTCGCGCGCTGACGTCAGTTCTGTACATAGCTTTCTGCGCCAGGAACGCAGAGCCATGCAAGAAACCGACACTGGTGCCATGAAACTAGGGCCCTGAAAGGGATGACCTTAACCCTAGATATCGGTTCGCAGAACGGGGAGGATGGGTGGGGCGGTAAGGAATCTAACTAACTAATGTTTCTTACAGATATATCGTTACCAAAGGTAAGTAACTTGTGCATCTGAAAGAAACACGTTAGTTAGATTCCTTACCTTAGAATAGATACCCAAGCAATACCAACCTACGAACCAAGATCACACCAGGAAATCCTGGAGAACGGAACGGCCAAATGGCCAAAGAAGCCATTGGCTGTCCAGGCAGTAATGCTTGGCAAACGTGTGCAGTGAGGACCATGTAGCTGCCTGACAAATGTCCTGCACAGGGACTCCCCGTCCCAGGGCAGTAGTAGCCACTGTGGCCCGAGTGGAAGGGGCGCGCAGCCCCACAGGAGGATCCTTTTTAGCCAAGGAATGACAGACCTTAATGCACAACACGGCCCACCGAGAGATAGTTCGCTTGTGCACCGCCCGTCTCTTCTTAGCACCCACGTAGCCAACAAAGAGTTGGTCGTCCACCCGGAACTGTTTCGTGCGGTCCAGATAAAAAGAGAGCGCACGTTTTGGGTCCAGACGGTGGAGCCTCTCTTCCTCTTTTGAGGGATGCGGAGGCGGAAAGAAGGTGGGCAAGGTAATGGACTGCCCGATGTGAAAGGCAGTAACCACCTTAGGAAGAAAAGAAGGACGAATCCTCAGAAAAACCTTGTCCGGATGGACAGAAAGGAAAGGAGGTTTAGATGAAAGAGCCCGGAGCTCACTCACTCTTCTGGCAGAGGTGATGGCAACCAGGAAAGCGGTTTTAAGAGTCAGAAGACGGAGGGGGCAATTATGAAGTGGCTCAAAGGGAGCGCACATCAGGAAGAAACAGATTCAAGTCCCACTGAGGCATCACGAAAGGAACTGGAGGAAACATGTGCGTGATGCCTTTCAAGAATCTGTTGACAACAGGGGACTTGAAAAGAGAAGGCTGATCGGGAAGCCTTAAGAAGGCCGAAACAGCTGAAAAATATCCCTTGATGGTACCCAGAGCAGAGCCCTGCTCGGCCAGGGAAAGGAGAAAGAGGAGAACCTCAGAAAGAGGGGCAGAAAGGGGATCCACAGCCTTTGCTGTGCACCATGCCACAAATTTGTTCCACCTGCAGGCATATACCATTTCAGTGGAGGGACGCCTGGGCGCCAGAATGACATCACAGACTACAGGAGGCAAGTCAAATGGCATCAAATGCCGCCGCTCAATCCCCACGCATGGAGGTGGAGGCTGGACAGGTTCGGGTGGAGGACCATCCCCTGCTGCTGCGACAGAAGGTCCTCCTGAAGAGGCAGTCGAATCGGGGGATCGATTGACAGACTGAGTATCTTGGGATACCAGTATCTTCGTGCGCAATCCGGAGCCACAAGGATGACTTGGGCCCGGTCGCGCCTGATCTTCTTCAGCACTCTGGGCAGAAGTGGTATAGGTGGAAAGGCGTACAACAGACCGCAACTGCAATCGCGAAGAAAAGCATCTCCGAGCGAGTGCCACCTTGGAAATTCCAACGCGCAGAACTGATGACATTGCGCGTTCTCTTCGGAGGCGAATAGATCTAACCAAGGATCTCCCCACTGCTGAAAAAGACCTTGCGCCACATCCGAGTTCAGACGCCACTCGTGATCCATCATGCACCGGCAGCTGAGTTCGTCCACCCTGGCGTTCAGAGAGCCCGCCAGGTGTTGAACCACCAGGGTGATGCCCTGATGTTCCAGCCATGTCCAGAGGCGCAGAGCCTCCTGACAAAGGGTCCACGACCCCGCCCTGTTGTTGCAATACCACATGGCGGTGGTGTTGTCCATGAACAACTGCACTACACTTCCCCGGAGAGAGGGAAGGAATGCCTTCAGTGCAAGCAGGATCACCCGCAGCTCCAACAGGTTGATATGGAGCCGGGACTCCGCCGGAGACCAGAGGCCTCTGATCTCCGCCTCTCCCATGTGGCCCCCCCATCCCAGGAGGGACGCATCCGTCACCACTGTGTGCTCCGGTTGGGGTAGGGAGAGGGATCTGCCACTGACCCAATCGTGGTCCGTGAGCCACCACTGCAACTGTCTTGCAGTGCCCTTCAAGATCAGGACGTGGTCGGACAGGTTGCCCTGATGTTGAGCCCACTGGAACTTCAGGTCCCACTGCAGAGCCCGCATCCGCCACCTGGCGTGATGTACCAGAAGGATGCAGGAGGCCATCAGACCCAGCAGCTGTAGGGTCAACCTGACAGAAACTCGGGATAAAGGCTGAAAGATCGGAATCAGAGCCTGAATATCCCGAACCCACTGTTCGGGAGGATAGACCCGAAACTGCGGCGAGTCCAGAACCGCTCCGATGAAGAGGAGCTTCTGGGAGGGACTCAGATGTGACTTCGGCACGTTGATGGAGAACCCCAGCGAATGCAGGAGGTTGGCCGTAGTCTAGAGGTGGGAGACGACTGTTCGGGGCGAGCCCACCTTCAACAACCAGTCATCGAGATAGGGGAAGACTGGAACCCCTAATCTGCGCAGATGAGCTGCGACCACCGCCATCACTTTCGTGAACACCCGAGGGGCACTGGTGAGGCCGAAGGGGAGCTCGGTAAACTGAAAGTGCTCGTGGCCTACCGTGAACCGCAGGTAACGCCGGTGGGCCGGCAGGACGGGGATGTGGAAATAAGCGTCCTGCAAGTCCAACGCTACCATCCAGTCTCCAGGGTCTAGAGCAGTCAGAACCTGAGCTAAAGTCAGCATCTTGAACTTCTCCTGCCGGAGGAAGGCGTTGATGCCCCTGAGGTCCAAGATAGGGCGTAGGCCCCTTTTGCCCTTCTTGGGAACCAGAAAGTAGTGGGAGTAACAACCCTGTCCTACTTCTGGGCCAGGAACGCGCTCAGTGGCCCCCTTGGCCAAGAAGGCCGTAACTTCCTCCTGCAGAAGTTGCAAGTGTTCCCCGACATGCGGTGGTACTGCCGTGGCATGGCTGGAGGGGTCGCCTCGAAGGGGAGGGAGTAGCCCCTTCGGACGATTTGCAGCACCCACCTGTCCGAAGTGATGGTACGCCAGTGGAGCAGGTGGACTGACCGGCTCTCTGTCCCCCTGCTCCGCCACGGCGGAATCCACGTCCGCCACTGCGTTGAGACTGGTTCTGCGGCCTGTGGCTGGACGACCGTGCGGGGGCGCCCCTTCCTTGGCCACGAAAGGGGCGAAAAGCAGAAGTTTGCTGGCGCTGGGCCGACAGACCCAAGGACTTGGCCGTAGCTCTGGAGCCCTTAAAGCGCTCCAGCGTGCTATCTGCTTTGTCACCAAACAGGCGACGGCCATCAAAGGGCATGTCCATGAGAGTGCTCTGGACATCCCCCGAAAAGTTTGTGGACCTCAGCCAGGCGTGACGACGAATCGCCACCGTCGTTGTAATTGCTCTACCCAGCGAGTCTGTGGTGTCAAGTCCACATCAAATGGAATATCGTGCTGCATCCCACCTCTCAGCAAGAGCCTGGGCGAGCCCTGTCCTGGCCTCCTCTGGACACTGGGGCAGCACGTCCACCACCGTATCCCACAGAGTGTGTAACGGTCCAAAAGGCATGCTGTATTAATGGACCGCAACACAAGACTGAGGGAGGAAAACAGTTTCTTGCCAAACTGTTTCATCCTTTTGGATTCCCGGTCCTGAGGTGCGGACGGGAAGGCGGTTTGGGACGTTGAGGCCTGGATAACCAGACTGTCAGGGGTGGGGTGTACGGACAGAAAGCAGGGGTCGCCCGGAGCTGGGCGGTGGTGCCGCGCCACTTTCCAATCCACAGGAGAGACTGTGGAGGGCTTGGACCAAGCGCCCATCAGAACGTCGGTGAGGGCCTCATTAAACTGCAGCAGAGGCTCCAAAGAGCTTACTGGCGGTTGAAGCACCTCAGTGAAGAGGTTAGTCCTCACGGCCGCTGCAGGGAGCTCCAGGCGCAAGGCCTGGGCCACCCTGTGCAGCACCACAGCATACGTAGCACCCTCCGCCGTAGCCACGGAAGGAGGAGAGATGAAACCAGTGTCAGGCGAAGTGTTGAGACCACTGGCGTCCCCCAGCTCATCTGCCCAGTCCTGACTTAACTGGCACTGCTGTGCCAGAGGGTCCTCAGACCCCTCCCAGTCCACCCTTCATCCGTGTCCTGATAAACAGGCAGACGGAGCCAGGTCATAGGTGAATTCACCACCTATCGACGCCGGAGACGGCGCCGAGCGGCGCCGCTCCAACGTCGGACCCAGACCGGGGCTGGAACCGGGGTCGTCGTCGTCTGGGGACGGCGCCAGGAGCGACACCATAGGGGTCGGCACCGGCGGAGGAGTCGTAAGGTGAACCGGTGTCAACCGGGATCGAGGCCTGGATCCCACGGGGGACTGCGGTGTCGGGTCCGAAGTCGACGGCGCCGAAGCCGCCGGCTCGCCAGGACCCCCAGTCGGACCTGCGGGGCCCGGAGGCGCGCCAGCAGGCCTCAATGGCCACGAGGAAGTCTCGAATCTCGCCCGGAGTCGCATTAAGCCCAGGGACCGGAGGGTGTGGAGCCGGATGCGACTCCTGCGGCTCCGGTGCCACCCGAACCCTCGGCCGAGTCGCTCGACTGGCGAGGGGAGTCGGAAGAGCGATGTCGCTTCTTTGACTTCTTTTTGCTATGCCTCGACTTACCTCAGTGCGAGGACTTGGATCCCGATGAGCGGTAATGACTGCAGCTCCGTGACCGGTCCCTCGACCTCCTCCTCGACCGGGACCTGGAGCAGCGCGGAGCCGACTGCCGGATCTCGAGGAGCTTGCGGGACCGCTCCCGCCTAGCTTTCGACGTCAAGGCCCGGCAGTTGGGGCACGACTTGTCTCCTACTATGGTCTGATAAATTGAATGAATTCTATACTTCTAAACACCAATACCTATGAAATGAAATTTACCATGGAATTCAGCACGTCCAAAATCACATTTTTGAGTGTGGAACTTTGTGTGTAGAATTGCATTGCATGACGTTTCCTTGCGGAAAAGTCTGCTCTGTAATTGGTCATCTTTAATGTAAACAGTTCCCATCCCTTACACCAGATAAGGGCAGTACCTTATGGCGAATTTCAAAGGGCTAGGAGGAACTGTAGCGAGGAGACAGAGTTTCAAAACTGTTTTACAGACATGGCACATCGGTTCACCAAGAGAGGCTACACACCTAACACCATTAAGAAAGCCGAGAACAGGATCACAAATATACAGAGAGCTGACACATTAGGAATCAACATCCCTACACGACAAAAACATCAACCGGTGAGACTAGTTACTGATTTTAAAAGTTTGAACCACATCATCAGGAGAAGCCTCACTAAACATTGGGTATTTTACAAGCTGACATCTCGCTTAAAGATCACATTACCAGTTACCCTCAAATCACTTTTAGGAGGGGAAAGAGCCTTAGAAACCGACTCAGCCCTACTGTCCCACGCACTGCCAACAATTCAACCTGGCTGACACAACACACCATAGGTTTCTACAAGTGCGGTTGTTGTGGGGTTTGCAGATGGGCGAAACGTGGCACTCTCAGTTTCATTGACTTCAACAACAAAAGCTAGGATATCAGACACAACATCAACTGTAACACTAAGTTTGCTGTATATGTCATTGAGTGCACCTGTGGCAAGCTATATGTGGGGAGCACCATAAGACTTCTGAAGGACAGAATCAGCGAACGTCAGAGCACTACACAGTCAGGATGCTAGATATCCAGTAGCACTACATGCAGCAGTCTGTCCCTCACAAGGAGTACAGAAACGCTTCTCCTTGTTTGGAATTGACGTAACTTAACCAAGTGTATGAGGTGGCAACAGGGAGCTCAAACTTAGATGCACTGAAGCCACTTGGATCATGCGCCTTCGTACAGTGGAACATGGTCTTAATTGTGACCATGAAATGCAATATTTCTTAGGAGACTAAAACAATAGTGCAAATGTTGTTTCTGACTCACGCAGTAGTAACATATGATACATGTACATTATGAAATACAGTGATATATGTGGCTACTGTTGTTCATACACTTTTGGAAATGATATCTGTGGCTTTTGTATGTCATGCCATTTTGGCAATATTGATGTCACTTTCTATATATAATTGTCAATCTCAGCTCGGGAGTATTTCACCATTAGAAATGAATGCGCAATATCGCTGTATCCCATATGTTAAATGTTGGACATTTCATTATGTAAAAGGATTGATTACTTGACAAGTGTATGTCACCACCAAGACATTGTATAATGTTTTACTTATCACAATCAGATTTGACATTATTTTGATAATAAGTCTGTCCTCCACACTCTTGCCTAATCCTTCATATCGATAATCGAATGCTGCCCATGAATGTGACATTTTGATTCTTTCTACATTTTTAGTTTCCAATATATTCAAATTCGCATCCTATTACATTTTGAATGTCCATACACCAGGCTTATGACTCTCAGGTAGACTTACGTTCTCTTTTCTGCATTTTTCTCTACCATTATGTACCTCGTAACACACGTTTTTTGACACTTTAGTAGTGTTCCTTACATGGAACAATAAAGTTCCCGTTTCTGATCGGAAGACAGTTGCTGTTCTAGTCTTTGTCTACAAACAGGAGCTTAAATACTACTTCCGGTATTACGATCACGTGGTCCGTATCACAGAATACTGCCGAGGAGCATTAGTGCACACGCTTGAGGTAAGGATTCCTTTCCCTGACACACAGACATCGACTACTTTTGTAATCGACTTTGTGTTATAGGTTAACCCCATTGTGCGATACTAATATGGGATCTGCTTTTCAGATCTTATTGATATTTACGATCGCACCTTCCCAGAGAAGACTCGCGGCATACTTAAAACTCTGGATCACCAATATCAGGGTAAATATCCCGCTCCTTGTGCTCTGCCTATAATAAGACTCGCAAGTCATCCATTTTTCTCTCTGAATGACAATCTTTCCGCGATTTGTCATTTCAACACGTTTCCTAAACTGAACAGTCCATTACTTAAGGACCACATATTGACCAGCCGGATCGGAATTATCACCGGCGGAGCGGTGAGCGCTCTACTTTATTGTTAATCTCACTTAATTCACTTTTCTGGCCTCTAATTTTTTCGCCTTGGACTCAATAACCACTGTGGTCGTCCTTTCTCCCATTTTTTTCATTGCGATTATAGACTACCAAGAATTTCTCATCTTCAGACAGGTAGTTTTATTTTTTCCCTGTCGCATATTTTCCTCCCGTCACAAATACACTTCGTTTTTACTCACAAGCTTTTTCTAAATATAGTTCTCAGTGTGCAAATTGTGTGTACAAGTTAAGAATCAGCTTGGTATCCTTTACAACTTCGTCCACGAGCTCATGTGATTTTCAGTTCACAACATTCTATTTACATGGATATGATATGTTTGGCACCATATCTTTCACTTGGAGTGTTCCACAAAGAACATGTTGTGCTCACCTTTCACTGACTTCTTTTTCATAAACATGCATACAAAGTATGGGTATTAGGGTTTCCACGTTTAAAAGTGTGATGTCACCTTTTCTAAAATATAAAAGTCGTTTTTTATTGTACAACATACCTCCTACTGTTTACAACACCTTTTGTATCCTTTCCAGCCTTGAGGAAGTAGTGGAATTGATTTCCAAATGCGCCGAAACACGTGTTGGCTGGTTTCTGTTTTGCTCTAATGAAAATGGAATAAAGACGGAATAACTTTCTAACAACATGGATAATTGACCATGGTTTTAAAATTTACTAGATCTGTATGAATACATCTGCATTGTACAACTGTCTTACATGTGTGCCCAGGCTCTTTTTGAATTCTGTAACTGTGTGGGATTTTTCCCATACGCAATTGAGGGATTAGAGGATTTATCCCCTTACCTGGTGGCACCATAATACTTTGTTCTTATTTATACTCGTGTTTACCAGCAGAGCGCCGATTTTCCTGAGTTACTAAAAACCCTCACAACCAGAACAACCATTCCATATTAGACTTTTTTAAATTGTAGCCAGCGATATTCCAAGAAATTACCGCAACAGACTCTAAAGTATTCTCTTGATGTGTCGATGTCTGGGACAAATTCAGACTGTCTATCTGCGTACTTAGTTGTGGTTGAGAAATTACAGAAGGGACAGTGGGCATAGAAGACTCATTTTGCATTGCTATATCACCAACACCATTAGCTATTGGGCTCTGCTCATCCAGTCAGTCACATATAGGCATGCCTTCCAATGCAGCGAATCTATTACTAAGAGGTAAAGGTGAAACTGAGGGAGGAAGAGACTGGTTAAATGGAAGACAAAAGGGCTTCTGGGGATTATGTACTCTAAGAGGTGGCTGGGGTGAGAAATAAGGTGTGTAAAAGAAACCCAATGGAAGGGCACAAATTTCAGAATTAAATTATGGAATACTTGGTAACTTAGTTAATAAATCACCCACTATATGATGGTTGTCAAAATTTAGTATAATGCAATCACCTTTGATAGTCTTGGGAGCTCTTCCTACCCAATTAACCCTCCGAGCCATAATGATATGTATATACAAATTAAAGTTTTTGTCTATACAGTTAGAAAGCCAATGCTGAGATTTATGAATTAACTGCTCCATAGATTATAATAGATTTGCTTTCAGTTCAGGAACATTAACTAGGACTATGACATACGGGCAGGCCGCTGGCGGGAGATCTAACCTTCCTTTGGAATTCTGAGCCTCTGCTAAATGCTGAGGAGCCCCCCTTCCCGAGCAAGAAGCTGGAGCTCCACCCTCTTAGAGGGTAGAGGTAGACGGATTAACATAGGGGTGGGTGTTCATAGTCCCATTAGATCCTTGAGGTTCGCCATGTGACGTAGTGCAGCCAGTATTATCTATGGTAGTTTGGGATCTGATGCTGAATATTATGTACAGTAGCTCTAAACATTTTAGCTGATTCACGAATAGAACCCGACAAATGAGTAGACAACCCTGTTGCTTGTCGTAGGTCGCGACTTCCCATTTTATCGATCACCTCAGGAAGCACACTACCTGGCTGTGGAGTCAACCTCGCATCATCTATTAGCTCACTAGTATTTGGGTGGGGGCTTGGTTCGATAAGTAAGAGACCTCCAAGGAAGATAACTTTTCCTCTATTTGTGTTCGTTTATATCAATATAGGGTTTAAATGTACAGTCACCATAATCTATTCTTTTCAACAAGTCAGAGTCATGAATGTGGTCATTCCCCAAGTGGGGTTGATTAATAATATCCTTTTGCCTTGTAGCTCTAGTAGATCTTGACTGTAAGGGAAGTCCTGAATCCAATTCCTCGTTTCCAGTGCTTTTCTCTGTGCAAACCCTTTTCAATATTTTTTGCTTTTAAGGACCACCTCCCTTTCTCTTCCTAGTCCTTGGCTCTGGGTAGTTATTCTCCACTTGGAGAGACGTTAACTTCTCCTGAGTGGCTTTACAACGTTCATATGTGGTGTCAATAGATGAGGATAAATTTGGCGTTGGAGCTATAGCGGTGCAGGACTCACTTACTGATTGCCCACAAATCGGGTGATCAGTGCCTAAGGCTCCTCCACCTAGGGAATAACGTTTTTGAGCAATAAGTGAGTCCAAGGAAAGCCTTTTCTCAGTTAGCTCAATTTCATGAGAAAGGACAGATTCAGCCCACGTTAAGAATGCATCCAGGGTCCCAGCAGCTCCACCCCCTTGCTTTTCCTTATAACCCCTCCTTTTGATCATTTTAATCATCAATAGGAGATTTCCAGTTATGGCATACCAACACGATCAAAGCTAGTCTAAGGGTTGGACCTCCAGTAGATAAAAAAGAGAGATCAATAGTACATTTTGTCTCCTCTGTCTCGACAGACAGGTGTAAGGGGGTAGGCCCAGCCCAGCCTCCTCTGGGTGCAGCACGGGCACAACCACACACGTCCCGTGCTGCGGGAGCCCTGGGCTGTATTTATGCGCCTCTGGGCACGGATGGATGACAGCAGCGCCTCCTGGCGCTGCGCCTTCTGGGAGATGGAGTCCTCGCCAAGGCCCCTTGCAGGAGGAAAGTGCTGCGTGCTCACCCCCTGCGGGAGAAGAGTGTGGCGTGCCTTGGCCTCCAACAACAGTAAAGTGCTATGTGCTTTAAGAGCGTCTAAACAATTGGGTTTACTCAAGTCAATATTAACACATATAAATCAACAGGAACTTTCTTTTGTTAAGAGGCATTATGCTGACAGAAAGGAAGCATCAACCCTTGCTGAAATAAGCAAATCCCTACTTACATACACAACAACAGCAGATTGTGAGGTTAAATATTTGGACAAGTATGCAAAGACAGTGCAGGAGAGAGGCCAGGTATAATACTAGCTTACGGACTTGATACAGACAAAATTCCATTTTGACAATCCGATTTAGGCATGGTAGTTCTGCAACACAATACTTCTGGAGATTGTGGACGTTTATACTGATCTCTATATATCGAGGATGTTGTTAGACTACAGATAAACGGCAGTTGGCGTAACACAGAGGACTTTTATTTGAACCTCGTAATATAGCCAAAATCAAAGCTACCATAGACACCTTAGCTGGAGGTAAGGCACCAGGTTCTGATGGCCTTACACATGAGTATTTAATGAGTTATTGACTCCACACCTTTCAAAGGTATAAATAAAAGCACTAGATATTGTCCATCTTCCTTCTGCCATTTAAGAGGCTCTTATAACGGCTCTGATGAAACCTGTAAAGCATGACGTACCTCGTTACTTGCGTGGTTAGTTGAATCTGCTAAATCTGAATCACAGATTTCTAGCAAGTTATAGCAAAACAGAATTAAACTGGTTGTCTTGGACAACACAGGATTTATTACGCATAGAGTTGAAGGTGGTTGAAACTTTCCTAGGCACTGAGAAAGTATTTGATCAGCTCGAATGGCCATTTCTAATGACAGTGTTACTAAGAATGGAGCTAGATCCCTATAGGTAGATCTGGTCACGTTGTTCTATGCTAATTCAAGGAGTAAAGTCCTCAGTATTGATAACATTTCCACACTTTTTCATATTAGTAGGGCCAGACAGCAGGAATCACCCTTATCGCCTATGCTAGCATTGGAGCCTAGAGATGTCAGCTTAGCGAGTGTCATTTCTAGGCACGTATCACTATATGCAGATAACATTATTTTATTTAAAAACATCCTGTAATCAATTTGCCAACCGTTAGTTGGACTACTATTTGATTTAGCAGATTGTGTGCAAAAATGATTAACTGGGGAAACCCCCAAACATACGCACTCACCCCTGAAGTGAAGCATCCAAAGATTGCATACACTTTAAGCTGGTTTAACAATTTGGTAAAGTACCTTGGGATCCACGTGCACAGAGATAAAGGGGTGGCGGTGCAGGAAAATTAAGGACTGACAGTGAAGAACTGGGTTGCATAGGTGGTCTGATGAATTAAAATACCATTGCATTGGGCACGTTGAGTACCTTTAATCACAATAGTAGAGTTCCCAAAAGTGTATATTTATTTACTAACATTTTTTTATTCCATCTTATTTTTATACCATTTCTGTGCTAGATTATGATCTCTATTATTCAGGCTAGTATGGACTGAAAAACATGCCAGATGTTTTAGGGAAATTCGAACTTTACTACATATGATATGGGAGGTTTTGCGATCACAAATGTAAAAAGGTATTTTTACTGTTGCTCTAGCACTTTACCACTTATTGGTCTCACCCAGCTTGTCATTTGCCTCTTGCAGTGGCGAGGAATCAGGCTCCCGTTCAACAATCTCAGCAGTTAGGTTGCCTAAGCCTACCACCTTTATTCAGACACACACTGGGCAATGAGATAGATGGAATGGAAACAGGTCATATGCAGTTGTACCCACCTGCTTTAGCTCTTCCTAATAAGTCTCTGCTATTTATTCTCAAGCAGGGTAAAGCAATAACTGAAATACTGGCACGCAGGTTTACGGTAAGCATTGAACATTTACTTAAAGGAGTATTTCTGATGTTAGATCAATTTTGAGAAGACCAAGGTGCTGAAGAGCAAGCTATATTGGCAATTTTGGACTGCAGCAGGCAATGTTGGCTAGTTTCATATACTTTCCAGCAGAGGTGCCAGAATTCATAATAATGAAGAAGATGAAATGTATCCCACCCACCAGGCTCTGAGGTTCCAAAGGATATATCAGGTTTAAAGAGTCTTACATGAATGTAGTACAGCCTGCCTGCAAATTATGAGAGGCTTATCTGGGCATGGAACTAAAGGAAACATGATGGTAATGGTGCTGTGCACAGACAAACTTTGTCTATGAACTACCAACACAAACGTAAACATTTTAAATTTGTAAATCAAGTTTATTTCAACCTGGTACTTCTTCCCAGGTTTGACCCTGCAGTAAGCCTAGAACACAGGTGTTCACATTTGCATGAGGAATCTTTCTTCGTTTAGCAAGGCTGTCCCTAGGAATCGTTGATTTCTGGAAGGCTGTGACAGGTGTGATGTCTATAATTACCAAAGGCTTATTGATTTCTCGCCTCCTTTATTTCTTTTTAGCTTTATGGTTGATATTCCATGTTTGACCAGAACAGTAAAGCTCTGCTGTTGCACATCTAAGGGGACACCTGCCAAGTGTACAGAACTGGTTAAAAGGCAATGGCTCAGATTTGGCAACCCAGCAATCAAAATTGCTTCACACAACAAGCTCACAATGAAATGCAAGATAAACACAGTTGCTTCAGCCTGCTTCCACTATTCGTCTAATCGGTAAGATTTTGAGATGGCTCCTCACAAGTACAAGGCAAACTGTCACACAAGCACTCATCACCAGCCGACTAGACTACAGTAACGCACTTTATGCAGGCACCTCGACTGAACTCATACAAAGACTCCAAATTATCCAGAACACAGCGGTCTCTCATCCTTGGCCTTTCCAAAAAGTCACATCTCCACCATCCGAAGGACCACCGTACAGAAGAGATGCCAATTCAAACCTCTCACCCATGCTTACAAGGCACTCCACAACATCGGAGCCCACTATATGAACCACTGTCTGACCTTCCACCAACCTAAGAGAAACCTTCACTCCACACATCTGTTCCTTACAAGCACACCATGTATCCGCCGCACCCGCACTGGAGGATGCTCCTAATATCTTGCCGCCAGATCCTGGAACTCCCACCCACGCACAGCCCCGTCGCTGACCACTTTCGGGAAGGAGCTCACGACCTGGCACTTCAACCGACAAGGCTCACCAGCACCTAGATACCCCCCGCATTGATTAGTACCGCTCTATAAGTACTGATGGATTGTGATCTGCAAGGGAAAAAACAGCACAGAGCCATATTTACTAAGATTGTTCTGTAGCTTCTGTCATTCCTTGTGCTGGTGCGCAAACAGGGTGCCTCGTGCAATGCACAGCCTTGCTACATTGTACAAAGTGTGAACTGTCTAGTATAGGATTTGTACTGGAAGCATACACTTTCACTTTGGATTCCTAAATTTAATGCAAAGTGATATAAAGCAGCCCAAAGCGTTTTTGAGATGAGAAAAGGGCGCCTTTCCAATGTAAAGTACAATGGAAGGCGTTGCGTCACTTTCTACCAGGACAAATCCTTAGTAAATCTGGGTTAAAGTGCTCTGTAATGACTCTTCTAAAGCATATTCAACCTTGCCACTCTTTACCGCTTATGCATGGGGCAAATGTATTCTCTATCCAACATATCTTAAAGATTGTGATACTGCAAACTAAGTGAAAGAGTTGCTGTTGGATGACAAAAGTAAGTTAATGAAATATCTGACTCGATAACACTAATGGTTTATATATGTTGGAAAACTTGAACATAAAAAAAACACAACTATTCAACTTGTCTAGGGTGATCTATACACATTTTTGGACAGCTGAAATAATAGAGGATCACAAGCAATGGCCACATATCCAGTACCTTCTTGGCACTCTGGGTTCTAATCACTCTCCTTTCCGCTTAAACCCACTTCATCACATCATGTAGTCAGCCAACTCTAAACTATTGAGGTAGCTAAATTCCATGTCATAGCAAATTCCACTGAACAACAATCAAGGGCCAAGTTTATGAACTTGCGATCAGGGTGCAGTTTCCTTGGTCTAGACAAAATACTCAAGAAACAGGTCTAGGTCCATATAAATTTGGTCTACCAGGCGCAGTGGAAAGTAATTCAGCCACAGTCCTGCAAAAAGTTGCAAACCCAGGAAGTCCCAGACCATGTGGTATAAGTATGTATTTTCATGAGCGCATGTGGAGTGCTTGCTGATGGTACCAGTGTATATCCTACTGAGACACTTAGGGACCTCCCTCTCATGGTCTTCGCATTCATTCTCTACTACTCGGCGGTCTGTTCATTAGATGCCCTCTAATCCAGCATGTGTCAGTTCAGCCACCACTACCATCCTATTAAAAGATGCCCTCTGTTCAACGTAGTGCTTCATCTCCAAGTCTGAACCATCTCTGTGTATTTCTCTTCCAATGTATGCCGCTCCAGAATTTTGAGCACAGGCTAGGTTTACGTCCTCATGTCCACCTGAAACACCAAGGTTGCAAGCAGATGTATCTCCTGTCCTCACTTCTATGTCACAGCTGTTCCCAGTCAGTACATACATCTGTCATAACAAATATTTTTCTTTGTGAAAAAGTATATTTTTTCTTGAATATCAACAAGTGCCTACATTTTAGTGGTGGGTGCTGCTTGAGTTTTTCTTCATGAGTAAATTTGTAGAGGTTTTTGTACTGTACTGTGAGGACATAGTTTGTATTAAAACGTTTTCCATGTCATTTAACAGTTGTTGGTTAACAGCAGTAACAGAAGAACATATAAACCGAGCATCCTCCTGTGCTTGTGTGCTCTTTCACATTCCCTGTCCATTTGCAAATCAGCAAAACCAGAAGGCCCTAGCTAAGGTGCCTGGATATAGTGGATGTGGTGTGAAGGGTCTATTTATAGTAGGTTCCGTCTTCCTATAGGCTGCGGCAGATGTACACTAACTGTACACGCCCAGGAGTTTTCAGTCTGCTAGAAACTATTAAGCTCTCTACATTATAGCCCAGAAGTGTGCACATTTAGGCCAAACTAAACTATCAGTTAGTCAACAAAAAAGGAGCACTTTGATTCATCTCTGGAAAAATTCTTTACTTATGTTGGGGATCACCAGATGCTATAGGACGCGCAATCCAATAGGAGTGAAGTTTTATGATATTATGGAGCCTTTAGGTAGGCTTTCATTAAGCCCCAAAAAAGACGATGTTGGCATAGTACAACATTTGGAAGCAAGAAGAAGCCAAATATGTTGTTGCTCTTGAAGGGCTTGCTGCCAAAAGGCAACATACTACCAGGGAGAAAAAGGACAAAACAGCATCTCAAACCGTCTACAGGACTATTCAGGTGAGGTGTCCTGCACAAGCAGAGAAGATGCTCGTGGCAGAGTATTTGGAGTGAAATGAGTATAGGATTGTATTTGTGTGAGGGCCTTTTGTGCAAGAGAAAACCTGCACAGGTCAAATTCACTCGATTTGTCCAAGGTGCATCGTTGCAAAATACTCCTGTCCTTAATGAATACTAAGGGCATGTCAAATTAGAGATTTGTTTTGTACAACACATGCTAAATAAATAATGAAAAAATGGTAAATAAATAATGAAAAATTACCTGCACACATTTCTCCTCTATCTCGAGTAACTTTTCTCTGTAGGGTAAAACTCGCTCAAAAAAATACAGAGAGGAAACTGGTTCTAGTAGAAAATGTTTCTTGGCAAAACATTTTGTATCCGAATCAATTTCCCCAGTAAACACAATGTAAGATTTCACATCACGTGAAGCAGTGAAAAGTTTGTGCATTTCAACACAATGAGAAATGTGGGAATTAGGCGAGATTATTCTGACACAACATAACATTTGCACAGAACAAATACAAGCATATCTACAATTGTATGTAAAGGTGCAATTAAACAAAACATAAGGCAAAGTCCTTTATTACACACATACATATATATAGATTACATAAGGCATCATGTTTATTGTACAAATATATTTAAAAAAAACTTGTTTTGGAAGAAGGCAGCTGATGGCTAAAGAACTGAGGTGTTAATTACATATTCCTAAAGGATTGTACAGCTTAATTGATTTATTTTAGTAGGACAAGGATATGCAGAAAAAAATGCTTATTGGTTATTTGAAACTGATCAAATATTCCGGGTAAGCCTGAACATCGTTAAATATTACGAACATGCTAGGGTTTGCAAGACGGTCCGTCACACTGTCATACAGATCAGTGGGGTCTTGAGCACTTTTTGCTGGTGGAGTAAGAATTCCTTGTTTTCCCACGCAAAATAATCCAGTAAGTACTCTGGTAAGATACATGTATTTCATTCCTGAGGCGTCAGGTTTAGAATACGTGTCATGCGCTGAATAATTTGCATTGACAGCAAAATACGTTCCGTTTCCATATACAGCAGCTGTGGAGACGACAAAGGAAAGGCTTTGTAAGGCGAGTGAATGAAGCCGGGAGGCAGCCAAAAAATACCATTAGCTTCCCAGACCTTAACAATGAAAATGCCACTAAACCAATATACTACAATACATGCTTGCAAGGTGCTAGATTAATATATTCAATGTATTACTGCAATGATATTCTGCGGAAAAACAAGATTATGAGTGAACTATACTTACCTGAATTTGCCAATCCCTGGTTTTCATGTTACCAATGTTTGCCACTCAGTCGGACTTAATTTTCCACATAGGATTTAGGAATCCAGAAAAAACAATAAAATGGTGAAAACGTGGCACTTAGCCGTAGCGAGTATCATTGACCTTTTCAATCCATCAAATTCTCTACTGCCTGAAAGTTTAGCGCTCCACTTACCCATTTCTACCTCCCAAAACAAAGCAGCCGATTAGGGTTTGGGAAGCGCACAAGGGAACAAAGTGAAGGGGGTGGTCTGGTTGACACCAACAACAACTTGGGATCTCAGTAACCTTGTTTCCTTTATTTTGTACTGCAAAATTCATACAAACGTTACTTCTTCACTGACCCCTGCAATAAAGTCATTAATGAATACAAGTTTCAGCACAAACCATTTCCTTCAGCAGAAGACTTATCATAACGTTAACTAAAGAGACGAAAGGGCTAGGAATGAGGGCTCCTGTGGGTGGCATCTGTAGGATGTCCATCCCCAGGCAGCTTCGGGCAGGTGGTAGATTCCAGGCCCTTTAGGGTTCAGCCATTGGTTGGAGCTGCGCAGGGGTGGGGCTTATGTGTTTGTTAGGGTTTTTTTTTGGTGAGTCATTCTGACGCTGTGGTCCTATGGTAGGGTTAGCCATTTTTAACTTGTTCTACTAGTGAGGCCTTGTTAGTGGTAGACGGTTTGGGTATGGCAGATAAAGCAGCTGCAGTGAGGGAGGCATTAAGATTAATTCAATCCGGCATTCTTTCACAAGCTTGGGTTGGTTTGGAGCGGCCTAAACGTGCTGATGCCAGCAGAGTCACGGCAACAGTCCTTGCATGTTCATCGCCAAAACAAACTTCTAAATTGCAGTGCTCGTTGTCAAGGGAAGTAGATGAAGCACGTGGACTTGACCGGAGCAGAGGTTGTGTTTACGTCACCGCATTGGAAATCAGCCTCATCTGGTAGGTGTGGGAGGGGTTTCGCACACGCATGCCTGTATCAAAATGCTCAGCTAGTTAGAGGCGGGCCCCGGGGTTTTGGCTCTGATGGGAGAGAGCGTTGTGCAGAGCGCTGTGTCTGCATCCACCCTTAAGCCGGGAAGAGGCTGTTCAATATCGGCAGGGAACCGCTGATAAGTTACAAGTGCCTTTCAGGGGGAGCACTCAGTTTAAAGTCCCCTTTTTAGGTCTCGGCTGAGCCAGCGCATGCGCTACTCTGCAAGACATTTAGTAAGTGGCTTTTAAAAGTGCTGCCACATGCTTTTGCTGGCCTAGCGCTTGCGGTTACGCGCGCGAGCAAGCACGCAGCCGCCAGCTTAGCCACTCGCGTGCTTTTTAAAAAATTTCTTTTACCGCATGTGCACACACACAACTCCCGGGCTTTGTTCCTCCCTTTTGCACGCGCGCACACAACTCCAACATCACCCCCTCCCCCACCACAGATCGCATCTCGAGGCCGCTCGTGCGCGCGGCCAATGCTTGTTTCTGGTGCTCCTCAGCCCCGGAAGGCCCACTGACTCCTTCATTATCTTTAGGGATCACAGATGGATACATTTCTTTTGTGTGGTGCTCCGCAGCCCCGGAAGGACACCGACGCCATGCCATGGATTTATTTACATTTCAGTTGGGCATGTCTGTAGGCACAGGAGAGTCGATGCCGAGATTTGAAACAGCTTTCCGCTTCAAAAGTCGGCAGCTCTTCATGTTATGTTTTGGTGCTGATCGGTTGGGTAAAAACATATGCAAGTCCCCGGCTTCAAGGCTGCTGTATGCCACTGTTATGGAATTTCTAGTTTTCCTAAAGAGCCAAAAGGTAGGGGTCGCCGAAAGTTTGGCTTTTGAAAGCGGATGAGTGCTGGTTCTTTACACCATTTTCTCGCCACTCGTTGGGCCACGGCGCTACCTGCAGAGCCAGTTCCTTAATCTCCCCTTGCCTTCCCCCAACACTCCAGCTTGCTTCTTCAGAAGCATCAGTTCTTAATTGTTCAAAATTGCGCACCTTTATTTATTTATAAAGGGCGCCACTTTAACTTTAAGGAACAGAGCTGATTGTGTTTTGCATTTTGACTGTTAAGGTATCGGAGCGCTTTACATGTGCTCTGATTACATTACCCAAATTCAGATAAATTTTTTGGGAGGGAGATTACGTGTTACCTTAATCACGGTCTCCGTGTTACTTGGAAACACCATGTGCTTCTCTGCACCCCAGCGCTCCGGTTAACTGCTTTGTGTCTTCCTGCTGCTGGAGCCTGGGCACGGGGGCTGTGTGCATGGTTGCAACTGGGACAACGAGCTGCAGACCAGAGCTTTACCTGCTGCTGCTACTGCTACTGCTCCTCGACCACCACACAGGGATTGGAGCTGGGCTGCTGCCTTCCACAGCTATCGGAAAGCACAGGACACCCTGACCTCCACGGGACCCCGGCAGCCCAAGTGTGCTGCCCCCCATTCCATGTATGTATCAAAGATAAACACGTTTATGATTACATTTATTTTTGCACTAATTTAAATAGTGCAACCTCTACCCGACTCAAAGGTATTGGAGTGCTTTAGGTGCGTGCCAGTTTTACATGATCTATGTTTACCTCATTTGCCAAGAGGATATTGCGTGTTTTGCATTTGCCTTCCTTCTATGCTTTCCATCATCATACTTTATGTGCTTCTCTGCACCAGTGCTTCAGTTTAATGTTTCTTATCTGTTTTTTCTCCCTCCCATAACTCTCCCATACCCGTACAACCTTCTACTCTGTGATTTTTTGTGGCCCTAGTATTTCTTGCTCATATATGTGCTTCTCCTTGCCGGCCACTTTGCATTAATCCCTCCCGACTCATCCGTTTTACAGTTAAAACTTCTCAATTTTTGCCCTCACCCTCGGTGAAAAGAAAATCTTAACTCAGCGCTGCCTTTAGTAGGAACTTCAAAGACACTGGTTATGGTTCTTTCACACTCATCATTTTAGAACTGAAGCATTGTCAATGTTCTATATACACAACAAAGCCACAGTTGTTGCTTTTTTATCGTATTCAACTACCAGTCATTGACAAAACCAATAGTCCATGCTTGTTTTAAGTGTAATATTACTCGTTGTATTATATATCTGGATGCAATGACAGAAGCAGCAAAATACCAGTCAGGCTCCATCCACACTATGCTAACCATGCACAGATTTTTGTTTCAATGTTTTTAAGCCACGTCCTTAATTACATTGGCCACGTCCCTTTGAGAGACCCTCCTCACCCTCCCCCCCCCCCCCCCCCCCCGTTTTTTCAGCACAATTAAAGCCCAGGCTACAAGGATGAAACATTCGAAGCACCTAAAAAGGCCCTATGTTATAAATAACCGTATTGCCAGTGCAGTAATCAGCACACAAATTATTTTAAAAACATTACAACTTATTGTTGTCTGTTTTACAACAACTGCTGAAGTACTGATGGATTTTAAGCAAAGCTTCTCTGTTTTCCCTAAGCGATTGTTTCAGTGTTACTAAACATTTGTAAAAAGGAACTTACTACGTAGCAGCCCTTCTAAGAAATACTGTTGCCTATATTTTACACACTATCCCATTTTTCTTTGGATTTTAATAATTATATATTTGCGTTTTCATTAAAACACGCTTATCTATGTGAAAATGTGTGTTACATTATAATAACACCTCATCTGCCACTGTAAACACACCATAAAAATATTAATTTTACTGCCACAGTAGTGGGACAACAATCACAAAACTAGAAATCATTTTTTATGTTAATTTTATTTTTAATAAGGTCATTCAGTTGCACATCATGTCTTCTTGGTTATATATAAGGTAACAAAAATGCTTATAAGACTTTTTTATTCTAACCTTTCAACATGCTGCACAGCAGCCACAACGCTCCACAACATAGCTTGAACACAATGGCAAAGCTAAAAGCTCTGGGGAAACACTTTGAAGGTCCCAAAGGCGAGACCTGTTGGCTATGCCAATGCTTGTTCAAAAATAGAATGAAAGAGGTGCCACAAAAAGGTGAGGAGTCTTGTGTTGAAAGGATCCTGCCTGCAATGAAATGCTCCATGAATGGTGATGTTTTTGTGAATACAGTCCAGTCACCTATGCCAGAGGCTGCTTAAGGAGTGGTGGGAGAAGATGTAGGCTATAGAAAAAATAATAAAAAGAAAAACACTGCATAACCAGGGTGAGATTGCTTTGTAAGGAGTCAGGTATGGGGTTTTCAGATACTTTTAGGGGGCACAAGAAAGCTTGAAGGATCTGGGTTCCTGGAGAGGCAGTTGTAGTAGAGGATAGTGCAAGTCAAGGTGAAGACAGGACCACAGTCTGCAGTTTTTGGCTGCTTGCAGAGCATCGGTTGGGGCAGCGGGGGTAGGGGAGAAAGAATACTTCATGGAAATACCAGATACAGTGAAGATTTGCCGGCTGGGGCTAAAGCATCCTGGGCGGACTGGCCCGAAGAGAGGGAGAGGTTCGGTGCAACCATCCCGACAATACAGGAAAATAAATTATGGTGCCAACCACCAAAACAGAGGATTGGAAGCGTTTCGATGGGGGTGTGGTGAAAGTCCATGTGTGAGTTCAGTGCGTGTGGTGGATCAATAGGAATGTGAGTTGGATTATGATGAAGAGGTTGATGAATTGAAAGAGAGGGAAATACCAGGTTGGTGTGAATGTAAAGATCTTAAAAAAGCAAAGGGTGTTGACCGGGGAGTGGGGGGGCTTTTCTAAATTATTTTCCAAAAGTCTTGTGTTACAGCAGGGGACTACGGGTTGGATTTACTGGCACGAAGAGAGTCCAAGAAAGGGGCAGTAGAAGGCAGGCATCTCCAGAACTAACCAGCACATTGAGAACAGGTGAGAGTCAGTGGTGGATTAATTGGGGGAATAGTAAGGAACATTTTTTTAAAAACTCTCACGTTATCTGGGCCTGCTGTGGTGGATAAAAGTGTAGGGACTGAATCAATCAATGAGGAGTTTGTGTCTGCAGGTAAGAAAGATCAAGGGAATAATGCAAAAGATGATTCCAAGGGGGTCATTGAGGAAATATCCCAGTCAGGTTTGGACAAAAATGAAAAATCTAATGTCTTGAAATGTTTGTCTTACATGGGGTTATCTGTGCCATTGGAAGCTCATCTGAGGGGTGAATTTGTAGAAGGGTACAAGCTACTTCATAGGGAATGCAATCTAAGGAGGGGTCTGGAAAAGAAGACTGGGAGTTGGCTAAAAGACCGAGGGTTCCCACAACAATTGACACATGGACTTCAGCTTTTTTTATATTTGCCAGTGTCTACTGTGAGAAGTTCCTTGAGTGAGCAGTGTCTATATTTAAGTATATTATGATGAAGAGTTTCGGGCTCGGTTTCTCCTCAGCTATGATAAACCTTGTGGGTAAGCGGACAATGAATTATGTATCCACAAACACATCCCACACCTTGCACACAGCAAGCGGTTTAGCGATTCCGCACCGGCTCTTTCTTGGCAGGCCCACCTCGGGGGCAGAGTGGGGAAGACATGGAATAGAGGCCAAAATCCCAATTCCAGGTCCTTCAGGAGCTTTAACAGAGGGTATTGTCTATGGAACCCCTGTAAGTACAAGCACACATGTTCATAATGTGGGGACAAACATGCAATTCTTCAATGCTTTGGGGACCACACAAGCTTTGGAAGTAGTGGTCAGGGCAGGGGGGTAGGGGTGGATTCTGTCAACCTGGTTACAAGGGCTTTTACTCCAATTAGATTTGACAGTTTAAGTTAGTGGCTGAAATTTTACCCTAACATGGAGGAGGCAACAAGGTTGGAATGGGATTTTAAAGAAGGTTTTTGACTTGGTTATCAGGGTCCTAGGGCACGCAGGTTTGCTGGCAATTTAAAGTCAACCAAAGAACATTCTCAGATTGTGAGGTAGAAGCTGGGCAAGGAAGTGGCAGACGGAAGGATGGCAGGTCCTTTTACTTACTGGCCCTGACCTTATTTCTTCACAATTGGTAGTACTTAAAAAGCAGTGGGGGGGTGGTTTCACATGATTCATCATCTTCCATGACCTCACGTCTTGTCAGTGAATGTCATTGCCTGGTTTGGCGTCCGGAGCAGATGTGCAGAAAACACAGGTGCCACAAGAGGTATGGGAGCTATCAGATTGAGAATACTTGAGCTGGTGGAGAAATCTTTGACAGTGTGTACTAGGACAGCTTATAGAAGAGCTTGGGAAGAACTTCTATGGATGGGTGCATCTCGTAGATCTCAAGATGAACAAGTATTATGGCTGCCAGAGATAACATGCTCAGTTTCATTATGTGGGGGGGAATGATCCTTCAGCTGGTGAGATGGGGAGGTGTATGTTACAAGGTATGGCCCAAAAAAACAGAAGAGAGGCCAGTTTATTAGGGATCCGGTTTCAATTAAACTATTGCTTTGTATGGTTAGGAGCCTTCCTTTCATACGTTAGTCTGTTTTTGAGCAGTTGCTATTTAGTTTATGCATGTGTTGGTGCCTTTAGGATATTGGAATTGTTGGGTAGGGGCCATTTAGATGGTCTGAAAGTTAAAGATGTATCCGCCTCAGGCGAAACTATTCAGATATTTTTGTAACGCTCTAAGAAAGTAACACTTAATAAAATTAATGGCATACTATGTCCAGTGATTTCTTGGCAGGATTTCCGGGGAGCAAATTCAGGACTTGTTTTCAAACACCAAAACGGTGCAAGGCTCCCAGCCTCAAAGGTGCTTGTCACACTGGAGAAGGTCCTTGAAAGCTTTGGTACTTATTCTTTCAGAATTGGTGCTGCTTCTGAAGCAGCAAGACTGTATTTTTCCCTCAGTGATGTAAAAAGATTATGACAGTGGTCCTCTGATTGTTGCTTGCGATACATTAGGGACATTGAGGATGCTTAGCATTTATGTGCTTGTTAGTTCTTGTTTTTCTTTCAGGTTGCATGGCGAGTACTGCAGCGGCTTTCTTTTCTATTTGGATGTTTGGACATTTTTTATTAAGTGGGCGGCGAAACAAGCAGAAAAGCAGTCTTTTGGAAGAAATTTGGTATTCCGCAGTGACAAAATCAATATTGATTGGTGGGGGAGAAGGGTATGAAATGGAGACAGCTGTTACAGTGGTTATCTAAGTTGGTTTCAGTTATGAATGTGCCCAGATGTTTTGCTTTTACATTTGAGTGAAAATGACTAAGTTCAGTCATCAGGTTTGGGTTTGATTAAAGATATGAAGAAGTATTTAAAAACTGTGGTTAAATCCTGGGCTGGGATGAAGATGATATTGACTGCGTTGACTCTTAGGAGAGGCTGTCATGGTGCTGAAATCTTCACCTGAGTTGAGAGGGCTAGATGTAAAGTCAAGAGGGAAATGCATCATTTTTGTATCATCAATAATATAGGTTGGTTAGAAAACACAGACATAAGAAAGAAGATTTTCTGTTTATTTAGATAGGATGGAGTTCACCTGTCGTTTCGTAGGTAATGAGCTCTATTTACTCAATATTAGTGAAAAGTTTGCCTCAACCGTAGCTATTCAAAGGTGGTGTTAGCAGGTTTTATGCTGTTCTGGCAACAGCCTGTTTTTTCTCAAGCATCGGCCGTTTTCGGGGCTAGTTGTTTTGGCGACAGATCAAATTTAGCTCCCCCCTTTTTTCACTATTGGTCGGGTGTGCTGGGGGTTTTCTCTGTCTAACCTTTGGGGGGGGGGGGGGGGGTTCTTGGTTGCAAAAATTGTGGAGCTCGAGACAGGCTGGAAGGGTTGGGGGCATTTCAAAGAGGGTTTGGGCAGAGGGAACACAGGAAAGCGATGGCTGAGGTGTGTGTGAAGGTCAGTGGATGAAAGAAAGGGGATGGTGAGGATTGATTGTTGCAACAATGGTTTGGGGATTTTATTGTTGGAAGGCTCAAAGGTGGAGGGTGTTAGGATACGTTATTGTATTACTGAGGCGATGAATTAGAATTGTAAAATGTTCAATGAGTTTCAGAACTGCATACCTGTCCTAACAAGCATTTGCAATGCAATAGGTCTCGCTTTTACACGTCTTTAAGCTATTGACATTGTAAATGACAATGCCTTTTTTAAAAACCCAAACATAAATATAAGGCATTGTCATTTACAATGCCAATAGCTCAAACTCGCGTAAATGCGAGACCTATTGCATTGCAAATGCTTGCTTTTTGCAACTGCACTCAAAATCCCTTTTCCTCACAAATTCGTCCCGTGCTTATCAAAACTCCGCCTTCAAGCACCTGCACGCAGGCAGCACCCCTTCTGCAGGGGAAAGGATGAGGGCAGGCACTTTTCATAGCTCATCACAGAAACGCCCCCATAGTTCACACGTTTACATTTGACTCCGCGTTCGAGTGAGGGCAGCACCTCTCTGCTGCGGCATTTCGTCCAGGTTTGATTTACCCTTTGCATTTTGGTACTTGTAGTCCTGCAGTGTGTAATGGTAGGAACTAAAGAAGGACAGGATAAAGAGCTTTGCTGAGTGGTGCTTTCCCCTGGTGTAAAACCGGTCTGCAAAGCAGATGAGTGTACGCCCCCCACCCTCCTCCACTCTTGTGTCTGCGGATGTCTCTATGCCACCAGCGCAATTATGTTTCAGTCCTGGGTGGCATGCATATTGCAAATTATTGCAAAGTTGTACATTTCTGGTTGCACTTCAAATTAAACAAAATCCTACAGCTGTTAAGTAGTCCCGTGCCTTGCGTGACACTTTCAGCTAGCGCTGACATTTACCTCACACGTCCAATGGTAGGATGCAAACTACACAACCCAAAATGCAAAGTTGTTGATTTAATAGCAAGAACTAGCTGATGGCATCACCGCCCCCTCCCAGAATCCAACAGATGGGGACTTGAACTTCCAGGTCTAGGACATAATGTTCTAGTGAAATGGACTCAATCGTCTAGTTACCCCTCCCAATAACGAATAGTGAGGTGTTACAATAGTGCAGCCAATACCCCTCCCGGGTCCCCCCAAAACCTTCCACCCCCATCATATTTCTTACCCCCAGCAAAATTAACAGCTGAGCTGCATGTGGCTCATCGAGAATGTAGCATAACGGCCAGAGCTGCCTCCTTTGGTACCGCAAAAGGAGGTTCCAGTCTCCGCGTCGGCTCAATATCCTGTGATACTGGGCAAATCACTTAATCTCCTTGTACCTACCAAAATTGAAGGTGTCCTTGTGTAATGTAACTGACGCTCAAGTAAAGCGCTCCAATTCCTTCCGGTCGAGTCCGCGCTGTATAAAACTGCAAAAGTAAAAACACTAAGAAAAGTAATGAAAACAGAGTTTTCCCAACCCTCATCAACCTGCCATGGCTGGTTCAATCTGCCAGCAGCAGTGACGAAATGTAGAATCACATTTATAATGGGCAAAGCTGGACCGCAAACAGAGCTGGCCTTTGATCAGGGAGCACCCTGGGCAAAACACAATTGGCGCACCCTTCCCAACCCCCACACTCATCTTCTTTAATTGTCTATGTGTCCCAGTTCGAAGTGAGGCTTCTTGCAGACAGCTCCTGCCCTGCGCCCCTCTGGAGGTTGGCGTCCTGGGTCCAGCTCACATATGCTAAAGGTTGGCCCTGACTACAAGCCCCAAAATGTAACACCTGGTTGGCAGAAAAGCATTGACTGACTGGCGCGGGCGCACGGACATGGGTGCACTTGGCCGTTAAGACTCAGTTAGGCCAGTGGTCACCTAATCCTCCCGCTAATGGTCGATCGTCAACCGGAAATGTGCGCTAAACTAAACACCTTGAGGCGAATCCTTTTGCAGGGAGCACTACACAAACCACGCCGATACAATAAATGAATGGGGCCGATGCAAATTAAGCCATAATGTTGAGTCTGTGACGTGTTCACACTGCTTCCTTAGTATTTTAAAATGTCCCTGGGTATCTCCGTAAATGAATGCGACCTTTACAGACCAGGGCTCCACCTGGCAGGATAGCTCAGTGGGAGACTGCGCCTGCTATCGGGATGTCTATATTTCCCACACATCTCTGAATGCCTCACTCAGCTTGTTATCACTTTGAGAGGCGCCAGCCCGTTCTTTGTTGTTTGCGGTGGTGCCTCCTTTAGGTGTCTTAAGAACAGATGGTCGTCGGTAGAGTATTTAAAAAATGTGTATGTGTTTGAGTGCGTGTGGTAATTGCCTATTTGGAGTTTGTGTAACACGGAGAGAGACCACGGACAGCAAGCACTGACCACCACGAATGGACAGGGGCCTCCTACAGCACTTGAATTTCCATATATACGGTGGAACTATAAACGGGTACCTAAGCTTACGTTTCCCAAATCCTACTCATACAGTGAACAGACTGGAGAGCCAGTGGGCAGACTTCCACTAAGGGTAAGGGGGTTTGACCTATGCCCTGCTACTACTATCAGCTGCCACCAGCCGTAATGTGAACCGGCCACCAAGCAAACGATTTTTTAAAAACGAGCCTCGGCGTCGGCTCAACATCAGGTGATTCTGGGTGAATCACTTAATCTCCCCATAATCTCCCCATACCTACCAAATCATGAATGTGTCCTTCGGGTCTGGTTTATGGCCGCCACTATTTAGAACGGTCACGAGTGAAGGCAGAAAGCAACAAATTAGCGAGGAGCGGCGGCAGAAAAGTTTTCCTGGCTCGGGACTGTGTCAGAGGTCGACTTGCCCTGAAACTTGCTCCCAAACACTGGAACTCCGACACAAACTGGGGGAGGTCTGGGAGCGGAAGCTAAACACCACAAAAGCGCAACATTAACAAACAAGCGCAACCGAAGCGGACCACGCTGAAAAGAAAGCAGACTGCATTAGTGACGAGGGACGCTCCATCCCCCCTTTCCCAAGCTCCTTAACAAAAAAACAAAAAAAACACATCGATCTCTTGTTTCTAATTAGAAACACATGGCCCCATAAAGATAAGAAAGTGCTTTGCGACAGCAGCAAAGCAGGCGACCCAGTCCGGATCGGAGGCGAAAGGGCGTCAACCAAAAACCCTAATTTCCAATGGCAGTCCACCGTTTACCATAAACGGTGACGCCAGCCAATGGAAATGAGGTGCGGGGCTTCAAGCCCCCTTCTCAAACTCCTCATTTCCAATATATCTCGCCGAGTGAGCAGCGCATGCGCTGCAACGCTAGGCGAGACCTAATAAAGGGGCCTTTTACTTATTGCCATCTTGCCTGATGAGGGCTCCTGTGGGTGGCTTCCGCAGTAATGGCAGGGAGTAGCTCCCTCTGGATCTGCGCGGACCGGCACAGAAAGAAAAGAACTGACGTAAACGCGCTGGAGAGGTGTCTATATAGGCACCATGCACGTCACTTCTGGAGCCGACTACACAACGCAGAGCCAAACGATGCCACCTATCAGGCCAGGCAGCTGATAGTCCAGGCCACGGTATTATCTCGCCTGGACTATGCCAGCTCGCTTTTGGTAGGGGCCAATATGGCGGAGACTACCCGCCTTCAACGAGTGCAGAACGCTGCGGCTAGAGCCATCGTAGGCCTACCCCGAAGGAGCTCTGTTTCAGGCGTCTTGAGATCTTTGCACTGGCTCCCCATCAAATCACGCATCCAGTTCAAGGTGTTGTGTCTGGCGTTTAAGATCTTGAGGGGAGTTGGTCCGCCAATTCTTGCTGACCTCCTGTCGTGGTATGTTCCTTCCCGCGCTTTGAGATCGGGAAGCCATGCGCTTGCGCTGGTCCCCCGTTACAGGTTGTGTCGGGCGGGTGGTCGCTCTTTTAGGGTGAGGGCGGCCGAACTCTGGAATTCCCTCCCAGTAGACTTGCGGCTTCGGACTGACCTCTTGGCCTTTCGCAAGGCGTTGAAAACGTTTCTTTTTAATTAGTTCTTTTTTGGTGTTGTGTTTTCTGCTTTCTGTTGCACTTTGCCTGCCATGCGCCAGGACGCCCCTTAGCTGGGGCAGCTGTGCGCAATACAAAAGTGCATAACATAACATAACAAACATAACTATCAGCCCGGGCTTGTGCTCATGAAAATTTTACGGATCCAGTCTGAAGCCTGGGGATAATTCTAAGGTAAGGAATCTGCGGCTAAAAGTCTCGATCAGATTAAATGCCCTACAGACACTTAGTACATGCCAACAACGTGCTGCTGAATACATAGGGCAACTAGTGATGGTTCATCAAGAACAAAGATCTTCCTTCTGCCATTGCACTCCAATAAGGCATTATATGAGGTGTGTGCAAAGGCACTGTCAGGTCGATCTGGCTGAGCAAATGGACGATCTATCCATCAGTAGACCAAGCTGTCTGAGAGATGATCACCATTTTTGGAGAGGGACAGTTATCGTTGCTACATTTTGCATTTCAAGAGGGATTCATGAGACAAGCATGTGGTACACAACTCTGTGGGCTGCCTTGGCCTCAGCTAAAGGGAGACCGTAAGCCGGACTGAGAGAACCGCATTCTGATTTTGCTCATTTTAATAATTTTAAAGCACATTTTTAACTTAAAATTGCCTGACTGAATCGGTTTCTATATCCTGCATTTACACTTTGGAGCTTACATGTCGCAAAACGGCACCCGTTAGAGCGGGTCCGCCATCACAGTCAGCGCACTAGTGGTTGGGAGAGGGAGAGATACTTATGAGCAGCCTTTCACGTCCGCGCCAATGGCAATTCCGTCTGTGCCCGTCAGCACCCAGATCGTGCCAAGGGCCGGAAACCCCTGCCCAATTCAACTTAGGAAGGAACCACTTAATACATTATACAAGTGGAGAACTTAGAGCATTGGCAGCGGCAGGTAAGCAACCAAACTGCTCTATACTAGAACCGGACCATGCTCTAAACTTAACCTCTTGTCCCAACTGCAAGCTATCCCTCACGCACTTACCAATCATGAGGTTCATGGACATAGAATACAAGACAAAAGTAGGCACGCATAAAGGCAAGCTTTTTAAATGCTCCCTAATAAACGCGAGATCCCTTGTCAAGCACAAACAAGAACTTGTGCTTCATGTCGACACTTACAAGACAGATATAATATTTATCAGAGAAACATGGGCAGATGAAGCTTCTGGCCCAGACATTATTGAAGCCACACCTTTGGGATACAAAATGGTGCACCTTGACAGAAAGTTGAAAAGAGGTGGGGGTTTAGCGACTCAATGACGATAAAATATACCCCAGGCATGAATGCCGTTAACTGCAAAACCATCTCCTTCCAAACTGAATTAACAAATTCATTAAATGGCACTTTATTGTATCGCCCCTCGGGGCCAACGGAACCAATTCTTACCAACCTAACCACTATAACAGAGCACAGTGTTACTAGCTCGGATTACCTGGTACTGGGCAATTTTAATTTCCACCTAGAAAATAGAATGGATAATGATACCATCCAACTGTTAGAGCTCATGGAGACTTTGGGACTGGACCAGAAAATTGAGGGTCCTATTCACACATAAGGTCACACATTGGATGGGATTTTCACAAACAATACATATCTGGCATCTGGAAAAAGTAATTACAAAAACTTCAAACACTGCAAAATGCAGCAGGGCGACTTCTTTCCGGAATTCCCAAACATAAGTCGGTGGCGCAAGCACTGGTCAAACTGCATTGGTTACCTATATCATAACGTATAGAGTTTAAGAACTTATGCATAACCTTTAAAGCATTACATAATTCAGGTCGTAGCTACTTTCGTGCAAACTTACCTGGTACTCCCCAGGCAGAAAGCTCAGATCCTCAGACGCAATGCTGTTATCCCCCCCCAAGAGCAAAATATGCTACATGTGGTGGGAGGAGCTTTCTTCTGAAGGCAGCTACACTTTGGAACGGTCTACCGTTGGACATAAGGAGATGCTCTAACTTCCTGGTCTTCAGGAAATTAATAAAAACCTGGACGTTCTCACGTTCGTTTTTTTGTTTTCGGTACCAACTTGGCCCCCTTCAGCATCACCCCAGACAGCAGCAGTGCCAAGATGCCTCTGGGCATTTGAGCGCTATACAAAACCAGAAATCAAATCAAACTCTGCCCAAATTACGGCAGTTCTAGTAGTCATTTTCCTCCCCTTCCACAAGTTTGACATCATCCCACCAGGAGTCTCCAGTATGCTCTAGGAGGATTGAAATACGGCACAACTTTCTGATGCTTAGGCTCCCTCTGCCAAAAAAGTTCACCTTAATAGAGATATCTAGAGAGACATTTACTTAATACAGGTCGTCAGCACTAGAAATTGCTGTGAAATAAGGACATCTTCTAACAGAAATTGCATGTAGCCTTGGTAGCATTTATTGTCGTAGGGTCAATTGTGAAAGTGATATGCTGTGGCACAATTGTTCCTGATACACACTTTTTGGACCACAGAACTTTACAAAAGGGGATGTATAACAACCCATGAAGATGGCCAACGGAACTTTGCTTTCACCCTGTAGGCAGAAAATGTAGTACCACAAAAAGTTTCATCAGGGGCTGCATCATTATGCTTGATTCTAGTGCATCACCGATATAATTTAGGAGATATTAGACCACATGTCCAGCCTGTAGGTTTTGTTAAATTAGGATTTACCCATAATTACAGGTTTTAAATATGCTACTGGAAGATTAGGCATCTCTTATGCATTCCTTTTGCACTGGTACTTAAGACATTGTGTTCCATCCTCATTTTACACCTAAATGAATGCGTGCTGTATAAGCAATTTCTCTGTACTTCTTTTGGGATGTTTGCTAGTGGTTTACTTAAAAATAAAGTTTTATTATAATTTTTTTTAAATAGTCATGTAAGAAACTGGATTATTATTTGGGGTGGTGTCTACCTACCTCAAGGAAGAATCACAACCCTAGTCAGGGAGAACCCTCAAAGTCACTAAATTAACCTGAGCTCAACCGCCTGGGAGCTATAGCACAGAGCAGATAGTCTTGGCTAAAGGAAATGTGCAAAGTATTTATGCAGTACCAAAACAGTAAGAAAGTGAAACTACCAATAAAAATCCCAAATCAGATTGGAAAAATACAAAAAAACAACAAGGTGAACCAGAGATAAAAGAAGTTTTAAGTAGAAGTAGTGCTAAAAAGTACAATGGTCACAGTAGACCGGGACCTAGCGTATCTTGAGACTGACCGTGATGGAGCATGGTTCGGATACACCTTCCAGGTTTCTCCTGGTCAGAGGTTTTACTTTCTGACCTAGTCTTTTAAGTCCCAATCCAACAGAGGAGTACACTCTCAAAGCCCCCAGAACCTCAGCGGAAGCACTTAGAGATTCACAGGGTGTCTGGTAGAGGCAAAAGGCTTCAGCCACACTATGGGGCTCAAAACGATGTTGGGCGGAAAGCCTCTGCCCGACAGTCAGAATCTTTGCAACTGCGTCGGAGCCCTTCTGACCGACTCAGTCAGTTTACAGTCTGACTTCCCGATTACTATTTTCACTGTCAGAACGTAAACCGGCCGGTAATTCCGACTCGGTTTCCACTGACTCGCGGAGTTACGATGTCGCTTTCCAATAGCCTTTCCGCTTCGGCCTCTCTGACATGGAAAGGCTGTCGGAAAGTGACTTTGGGGGCCCCTGGCAGAGCCCCTTAGCCCCGCGGCCTATGGTTGGTGGCCGAGGGGGAACCCAAGGTACCCTGCACTATGTGGCAGGCACCATGGGGTGCCGGCGAAAGGGTGCAGGGTTTTCCACACACTCCCCATTTCCCCATAGGAGCCTGTGTTACGGCCGGTTCCCAGGCGTAACACAAGCTCCCATAGGAAACAATGGAAATCCGATCGAACAGTGTTCGGTCGCATCATAATCCAGCGGTCGGAACCGCCGACCACAAGTCAGTCGGTCCCGAATCTGAGAGGGTGTCGGACGGAGGCTTTCTGCTCGACATCGTAATGAGCCCCTCTATGTAGACTCTGAGGACTGGGTGTGTGTGGGGGTGTACTATGGTAATCTTAGTGTCCTCCCACATCGAACACTAAAATCCAGTTTGAAGCTGCCACTGTACTCCCAATATTATCAGAGATAAACATATGGTAGGATGAAAAGACATTTCTACAGCAACCAGAAGAGGATACACAAGAATTGTCTTGGCATCCGTTTGCTTTCCTTTCAAATGTGCACCAAGGGTTAAATGTACAACCCAGAGACAGATGTCTGATAGGACAAAAGCATGATTCTGCAGCAACCAGAATTGCTTTCAAGTGTGCCCCAAGCATTATATGTAAACCCAGCACACCTGTCAAATAAGATTCGACACTCAAGCAGGATTTGACACTGTACAGTTAAAACTTATGCCCCCAACCCTGCATAGTCTGTGAGGTTCTGAGGAGTCATCACTGCCGATTCAGGTCAGCCTATTGTTTGATCCCTTTTCTCACCTAATCAAATGCTAATCACTGGCTGGGAGAGGTTGAAGAACAAATGTAAATTAGCCCCTCAGAAACTCAGACAGGGAAAAGGCAATTTTCTTATTGTTACTTTTCCTCATTATTTATTAAAAATCTATTTTAAATTATTAATTATTAAAATGGTTCAAATATTTTTCCAGCTAGTTCTATTCCTGAGATACAGTATTAGGGTTTTAATCTGTAGTCTGATTTTCTACATGGGACAGCTAAGCCTGCCACCATGAAAAATAGCTTCTGGGTGCTAGTCACTATATAGACATGTTAATATTTAATTTGTACATGTCCTACTTTTAAAATAACATACACCCTGCCTTGTGGGCTACACAGCCTACATATTGGTGACTAATTCGTTTTTGAAAGGAAAGTGTGCTAGGTCAATAGAATTTAGATCGACAGGCTGACTTGTAGTTTTTATACTGCTACAGACATGCTGCAATAGTAGGGATGAAACCAGGTTTGCACTGCCACTGTAGTGGATGGCACAATAGGTGCTGCTGTCCACCAGTTGCATTTAACTTCTAGGCATGGGTACACTTTGTATCATTTACTGGGGACGGATATGCAAGTTAAATATACCAATAAGGAAATGAAACTGTTGAGCGAGACATATGAAAATGTTAGAGTATTGCCAGGACACACTATGTTAGCAATAGACTGCCCATATAAAACGTAACGTATATATATATATGGCAAAATGCTGATCTGATTGCCGACAGTAATAATATAACATTTTATGACATTTTTCTTTGTATAAGTTCATTATTTATGGTTTCATTTATTTGTAATCCATTTACCACCCGTTCTGCACCGTTGGTAATTGTTGGTGCAAATTCCTCATGTAGGCACTGTTTCCTCACAATTTATAATAGCTGCTGTTCTTTTTAGCATGCAAGCTTACTGCGCAGTAAAACTGCATGCGAAAAAAGCTACAAATGGAAAACTTGTAATCGGACAGTGCGAAATGAAGGCATAAATCAATTAGGTAAATTTGCTCCTTCTGGCCTAGATGTGCAGGCCCAAAGTTCTTCTACTTAAAACAAAAACCAGGGACCAGGGGGTTCTTAAAGTCCACCAGATACATATGTGTGGAGGCAGATTACAAGAGGATAAATAAAATATAATTACAAACACAGCCAAGGTTGTGTACCTGGGAGACTCTGTGCACCAAGGACAAGTCAGGATAAAGTATGGTCAAGCACGGTCTTCATAATTTTAAAAATAATTTACTTTACAAGAGCCTAAAATAACTATTGATTCTAGCTCAAATGGATCAAAAGTTACAAAAAATATGGCGACTCCGGTAAGTGGGTCACCAGAATGCTTTTTGGAAAGTTTCATCTTCAAGTTGTTTATTGGTCTATTTGGGGTTCAATTCTTTACTAATAAGGTGAACTGTTTTCCACAGACACTGTTACGAGGTGTAAAAATGACAAAACGATGAAGTAATACCATCACAAAATTTGGTGCTTTATGCCGCATAGTTTGGAGTTTCTTGCCGCAGAAATTGTTCAACCCTACAGCTTAATTTTGTGCTCCTCTGCTGCATAATTCCATTGGCCCTGCCTTCCATGAAAGGTACTGGAGCAGGCAAGAATATAAGGGCTCAAAAGGGGGATCCATGAGTCTAGTAAGCACAATGTTAAAGGTCCACACTTTGGTGCTAGTGGAACCCCAGGAGGAACGACTGTCTTGAGGCCTTCTATGAATGCCTTAATTACAGGAATGCAGAAGAGGTAAAGATGGTTCCTGTTAAATGAAGTCATATTGATGTGTAAACTAGGCCTGACCTCTAGAGGTGGAGCAGGTAGCTGATGTCTTAGAAAGGAGGTCCTAGATGGTCTATCCTGTTGGCAATGTAGTAGTGGACAAATTGTTTCCATTTTGCAACACAGCATGCACATGTGGCAGTCTGCGGTACACCTGCAGGATGTCCATGCATTCCTTATGTGTGAGGCCCAAATAACCAAACTCCAAGACCTCAGGTGTCAGATCGCTAGACGGAGTTGCTTGGGCTCTGGGTGCCTGAACTGGCATTGGTTCTTGGTGAGAAGGTCCGGCCTGTTAGGAAGCCTTTCGCTGAGGCTGCTCAACATATCCAGAAGGGCTGCCTAGCCCAGGTGGCAGTCACCTGGATGAGGGTCTGCAACGTGTATCGCATGTTCCCCACCACCAATGGAAGGCGTGGTAGAGACGGAAAATTATAGGCAAATATCCCTGACCTATTAATCCATAGAGCACTTCTGATGGACTGAGGGTGTGGGTAACGGGAGGCAAGATTGAGCATTTTGTGTTCTCAGGCTGGTGAACAGGTCGACTTCAGAAGTGCCCCCGTGATTGAAATACTGGTGTAGGTCATGATGGTGGAGTTCCCAATTGTGGATTTCTTGATGTGTCTTGCTTAAGAGGTCCGCTAGGTCGTTTCACCCGCAGAAGTTACTTTGCCATTAGGTGAATGTGATAAGTGGCCCAATGCCAAATTGTTTAAGCTAGCAAGGAAAGGGACAGCGAGTGCCCACCTGCTTCTTAAGGTAGTGCATGACAATCATTTTGTCCATCTTGACCAGGACTACTATACCTCAAATAAGCAGTAGAAAGACTTTGATGGTGAGGTGGAGAGCCACAGTCCATACAATTGACGTGGCGGATCGGTTGATGTGCAGTGCACACATCCTATACTGTGTTGTGATTGAGATAAGCTCCCCGCCCAGCTTGAGAGGCGTCCATGGTAATGGTGACTTAATGAACAGGGTCTAAGAAAGGCCTACCCCACAACAGGTTGTTGCTGTCTTACCACTGCAGAGAGCGATAGACACTGATCGTTACCAACACTGGATCTTCAGTGTGACCTGCAGCTTGTGACCATTGTGCTAACAAGCAGTGCAACAACAGACGCATATACAGCCAGGCGCATTACAGTTCTTAATGTGAGGTGACATGGCTTAAAAAACAGGTGCAAGCTGACTCAATGCTACATCTCTTTGAGGGTTTGGCAGACTTTGCAGGTGACAGAAAGGGTTGGATCTGGAGGGGTTGGAGATGAGACTTGGCTGCTTTTATGGTAAACCACAAACTGTGAAGAAGTGAAATGGTTACCCATGTATGCTGTAGGTACTAATGGCTGCTTTCACTCTTGATCAACCAATCGCTGAGATAGAGGAAAATGTGTATGACAGGCAAGAAACTATAAACAGGATACTCCACAAAGTCTGTGGAAGAAATCAAACAACCAAAAGGATACAAAACACATTCAGCGCTGCAACAGGGCCTATAAAATCATCCAGCAAGAATCCAAAGTTTAACCACTATTCCTAGTGGATCTCCAAAGCCAAATCCCCTGACAAAAGATTTTTTGTAAAAGCCTCTCCGAATTTCACTACCAAGTGTACACCACCGAAATTGTGGATTCTGAAGTCTTTTGGCAACACCATCACAAATGAAGTTGTCTCTAAAAAGAGGACATGGACACAGTGTCCCAGAAGCAAGACAACCAACAGTTAGTCCAATCAGATCAGGATTAACAAAAGAAATGGCACAAGAAGACACCAGTCTCACAAAAATGAAGAGTCCCAATTCAAGAACAAGTCAAGGCAAGTAGATGAGCTGGCTCTGGGCAGACCCTTTTTGTCACACACGTCTTAAGATCTCCCAAAAGCTGTATCCTGAGGGAGAACCATCCTCAAGAACTGTCTCACTTTAGGGACCTTCCATGTTCTCCTTATGAACACTCACATCAAACCGCTCATCCAGAGGTGGAATATCGACCCCACATAGTCAGCAAGCTACCAACCAACCTCCATGACCCATTATTAGGAAGACTGATTGCAGGAGCTGTTCGGATCTCTGGCTTCATTGAAAAGAGCTTCCACTAAAGCATAAGCACTAAACCATCGGGATGATCTGAAACGCACTGTATTAAAAAATGGAGTGGGTGCACTACTTCTGCAGGACTCGTCTGCCACCAATGACAGCGTGCGCTACCAGGGTCTTACACATAAGGCTAGAGGAACTATGCATCTTAAGAAACATCCAAAATGATCTCCTTCTACCTGTTCAGATCTAGTATACTCTTTCTCCTCGTTTAATTCAGCTCCTTTCAGCACAGACTATGTCAAACCCTCAAGGCACTTTAGTCTCGCCACTCCTCTTCAAAGTCCATTTCAGTGCCCTAGCAGAGTTCAGTAAGTCCTTCAAAATAACTTGCTACAACTATAAGACAATATGCAGACCATCATAAAATTGGAAAAGAGGCACCTAGAAGTAATGGAACATTACTACTGCCTCTGAGGCATTGATCAACGGATGCTGTGTGACAACCTCAAAGTTGACTCTTCCAAAACTTAGACTCTAGACTGCAGAGAATGGAAAAACTACCACTTATAATTCTCTGGTACCAGATTTTGTCCCATCAACAAAAACTGTTTAAACATAAAATTTGGAAGCAATCAGGAACTCCACAGTTTCCCTTGGCTTGTAAGTGAACCAAGTCTTAAGAAATGCTTTCTACATCATGCACACTCTTGGACCTTTCTACTCTCGATCAGGTTTCCAAAACATGCTACAGGCCAATGTCACCCTTATGTTTCATCAACACTATGCAAACATACTCAATGCAGAGGTCCTGTTCTTCCTGGCATGTCAACTTCTACATCTTCACCAACAGGAAGCCCTCACATCAGCATTCAAAGTATGGAGAGACATACATAATGCAGGAAGGAAAGTGTAGCCATACCTCCTCTTTCTGAGTGGCAGTTATAGGTGTGGCCAATAAAAAAGGACTTTGGCTGACCGCGATCAATCTGTGAGGTGGATTTCGCTGGAAAAGATTGAACCTGTGAGCGCACAGAAACTAAGTGCATGTCTGTTCTCCAAGTGATTGAGGTTTCCCTCATGCGGGTCAAGTACAGAAGAAGCCATTTCTACTCCAGTTAGCATGGCATTCTCATCATGAGTGTGTTCCACGCCGCTTCAAATCCTCTGAACCACCAACATTTTTTAACACTCTCCCTCTCACCATCTGCTCTGTGCCCACTGTTATCAGCCTTGCTGAAAAATCACCTACTTTCTAGCACCTTCCTAGGCAAGTTTCCTGTAGTATGATGTCATTATTTAATTTACATTTTGTACCCACTGAGGAATATGCATCTCATTTTTTTATTTATCATCAGTGGACCATTGGTGATGTGCTTCGGAGAACATGCCATACAAGCAAATATAATGAAATAAATGAACCTTTGATTCTGAGGCATGCTGCACTGAAAGTAAGAGGTCAATCAATCAATATAATCTTTATTCAATCTTCCAAAAGCAGATCATAAAAGATAAACAGATAAAAACAGGCAGCAAATATACAGTAAAATGTACAAAAAAATGATAAAATAGCCACAATAAAATGGATTAAAAGGCATCCACTTAAAGGGGTTAAAAGTGCATGGGAAGGCTGATCTGGAAGCCGTAAAAAAGCGGAGATGGCCGAAAGATAACCTTTGATAGTGCCAAGAGCAGAGCCCTGCTGGGCCAAGGAAAGAAGGAACAGAAGGACTTTGGAAGAAGGGGCAGAAAGGGGATCCACAGTCTTAGCTGTGCACCATGCCACAAACTTGTTCCATCTGCAGGCGTATACTTTTTTAGTGGAGGGACGCCTGGCTGCCAGAATGACAACACAGACTTCGGGAGGAAGATCAAAAGCTGTCAACTGTCGCCGCACAATCTCCACGCATGGAGGTGGAGGCTGGACAGGTTCGGGTGGAGGACCGTCCCCTGCTGCTGTGACAGAAGATCCTCCCGAAGAGGAAGTCGGATCGGGGGATCGATCGCCATGCTGAGTAGCTCCGGATACCAGTATCTTCGTGCCCAATCCGGAGCCACAAGGAAGACTTGGGCCCGGTTGCACCAAATCTTCTTCAGCACTCTGGGCAGAAGTGGTGGTATAGGCGGAAAGGCGTACAACAGACCGCAACTCCACTCGCGACGAAAAGCATCGCCGAGCGAGTGCCACCTTGGAAATTCCAACACGCAGAACTAATGACATTGCGCGTTCTCTTCGGTGACAAATAGATCTAACCAAGGCTCTACCTACTGCTGAAAGAGACATTGCGCCACGTCCGAGTTCAGACGCCATTCGTGATCCATCATGCACCCGGCGACTGAGTTTGTCCACCCTGGCGTTCAGAGAACCTGCCAGGTATTGAACCACCAAGGTAATGCCTTGATGTTCCAGCCATGTCCAGCGGCTCAGAGCCTCCTGACATAGGGTCCAGGACCCCACCCCGCCCTGTTTGTTGCAATACCACATGGCGGTAGTGTTGTCCGTGAACACCTGCACCACACTTCCCCGGACAGAGGGAAGGAATGCCTTCAGTGTAAGACTGATCGCCCGAAGCTCCAAAAGGTTGATATGAAGCCGGGACTCTGCCGGAGACCAGAGGCTCCTGATCTCCGCCTCTCCCTAGTGGCCTCCCCATCCCAGGAGGGACGCGTCCGTCACCACTGTGTGCTCCGGTTGGGGATGGGAGAGGGATCTGCCATTGACCCAATCGCGATTTGTGAGCCACCACTGCAATTGTTGTGCAGGGCCCTCCGAAATCTGGACATAATCCGACAGGTTGCCCTGATGCTGCGCCCACTGGAACTTCAGGTCCCACTGGAACTTCAGGTCCCACTGCAGAGCCCGCATATGCCATCTGACATGTTGAACCAGCAGGATGCAGGAGGCCATCAGGCCCAGGAGCCGGAGGGTCATCCTGACTGAAACCCGGGACAGAGGCTGAAAGATCGGAATCATAGCCTGAATATCCCGGACTCGCTGCTTGGGAGGATAAACCCAAAACAGCGTTGAATCCAGAACCGCTCGGATGAAGGGGAGCTTCTGAGAGGGACTCAGGTGCGACTTTGGCACGTTGATGGAGAACCCCAGCAAATGCAGGAGGTCGGCCGTAGTCTGAAGGTGGTTGACGACTGCCTGGGGCAAGCCCGCCTTCAACAACCAGTCGTCGAGGTATGGGAAGACTGACAACCCCGACCTGTGCAGGTGAGCTGCGACCACCGCCATCACCTTCGTGAACACCCGAGGGGCGCTGGTAAGGCCGAAGGGGAGCACGGCAAACTGAAAATGCTCCAGGCCTACCGTGAACCGCAGGGAACGCCGGTGGGCCGGCAGGACCGGGATGTGAAAATTTGCGTCCTGCAAGTCCAAAGCTACCATCCAGTCTCCAGGGTCGAGGGCAGCCAGGACCTGAGCCAGAGTCAGCATTCTGAACTTCTCCTTCCGGAGGAAGCGATTGCCGTTCCGGAGGTCCAGATGGGGCGCAGGCCCCCTTTGTCCTTCTTGGGGACCAGAAAGTAGTGGGAATAACAACCACTCCCTATTTCCGGCCCAGGAACGCACTTGATGGTCCCCTTGGCCAAGAGGGCTGCAACTTCCTGCTGGAGAGTTGCCAAGTGTTCCTCCGACTGAAAGGGAAGAGAGTAACCTTTGCGGATGATCTGCAACACCCACTTGTCCGATGTGACACCGTGTAAGTGGGGGAGGTGATGGCAAATCCTGCCACCCACTGGCGTGGGGTGCTTCACAAAGCTTGGATTAGGAAGGTTTGGAGGTAGAAGCAGCGGGCGGAGGTGGACTGCCCGCCACGCTGATTCTCAGAGTCGCCCCTGCGGAAGCCGCATCCGTGCTGAGGCTGGTTCTACACAGGCTTGCTGAAGGAACGTGCCTGGGAGCCCCTGCCTTGGCCACGAAAGGAACGAAACCCAGGAGTGGCTGGGCTCTTCGTGGAAAGACCCAAGGCCTTAGCTGTGGCCCACGAGTCCTTAAAGCGCTCTAGTGCACTGTCGGCCTTATCGCCAAACAGGCGAGTGCCATCAAAGGGCATGTCCATGAGCGAGCTCTGGACGTCAGGCGAGAACCCAGTGGATCGCAACCAGGCATGGCGACGCAGCGCCACAGTCGGAGAAATCGCCGTGCCCAACGAGTCAGCGGTGTCCAAACCACACCGAATGGCGAACTTAGCCGCATCCTTACCCTCAGCAACCGCCTGGGAAAGCACAGCATGGACCTCATCAGTACACTGAGGTAACACCTGAGCAACCATATCCCACACTGCGTGGGAAAAGCGGCCCAACAAGCAGGCGGTGTTCACCGACCGCAGCCCCAAGCTGGCCGACGAGAACAACCGCTTACCAAACTGTTCCAGCTTCTTAAAGTCCTTATCCGGCGGAGCCGTGGGAAAGGCACTCTGCGACGTCGAGGCTTGAATGACCAGACTTTCAGGCGTGGGATGAGTGGTCAGAAACGCGGGGTCACCAGGCGCCAGACGGTGACGTCTAGCGACATTCTTATCCACAGGGGCCCCCGTGGCCGGCCGCGACCAAGTGCCCAACAGGACATCGGTGAGGGCGTCGTTCAAGGGAAGCAGTGGCTCTGACGAAGTAGACGCTGTCTGGAGCACCTCAGTGAGGAGGTTAGTTTTGAGGGTCACCGTAGGAAGATCGAGGTTGAGGACCTCAGCAGCCCGACGGAGCACCATCGTGTAGGAAGCGCCCTCCTCCATTGTAGGTGGAGGGGAGGCAAACTCCGGGTCAGAAGAGACATCGAGGTCGCCGGCGTCCTCCTGATCGTCCACCCAGTCCTGCTCGGAGTCACACTGACAGGCAAGAGGGTCCTCAGACCCCTCCCAGTCATCCTTCACCTCTGTTGCAGGATGAACCGGCCGCGGCGGTAGAGCCGGAGCAGGGACAAACGGCGTTGGAAACTGCGCCGTGAATGGCGCCGGCCGGGGTCGGGCCAACACCGTCTCCCAATGCGGATCCCAGGCAGGAACTAAATGGTCCTGGAACTGGGGCAAGGGCGGAACGAACGGCACCCACTGCGGCACCAGAGGCGGCGCTGGGGCCAAAGCCGGCAGCACCGGACCTCGTGGTGCTGGAGCCAAGGGCGTAGGATACTGTGGCGCCGAAGCCGGGTCCGTCAGTGGCGCCAACGGCCCAACAGGATCTGGACACGGGACTGCGGGGCCCGAAGGCGGCCGGCGGGAGCCCGAGGCCTAAAAAGGCGGTCCATGGTGGCAAGAAATTATTGCACCTGTTTGGGAGTCGCCGACGGACCCGGGTAAGGCGGGTAGGCCGCAAGACTCCCAGGCTCCAAAGGAGCCGCAGGGGCGGAGCGCCTGTCACCCACGTCCGCATCCGAGGACCGGCGGGGGGACGTTGGAGAGCGAACAAGCTTCTTCGACTTCTTTTTATGTCGTCGCTTACCGGAATCCGAGGGCGAAGACTTGGAGGACGACTGTGGCCCCGCGAGCAGTCCCGGGAACGGTCCCTTGACCTGGAGCGGCGTTGGGACGAGTGCTGGGCCTCAAGAAGTTTCCAGCACTGCTCCCTCAAGGCCTTCGGGGCCATGGCCCGACAGTCCCGGCAGGACCGGGAGTCGTGGTCGGTCTCCAGGCAGTAGAGGTAAACATCGTGGGGGTCCGCCACCGACATATTGCGACGGCAGGCCCCACAAGACTTAAATCCAGGCATTCCTACATGCACCAGGAGAAAAAAGAGGAGACAAAAGTCTCAAAAGAGTTTTCAAATAGTGACTAAGGTACGTGCTCAATCCGGATCTGCTCTTGCTGGCGCGGAAAACGTCATCGCGCATGGGTGGTGCCTAAGTAGTCTCCGTGACGTCATCTCGGTGCTTACGACGCCAGCGACGGACGTGGAGCCGCATGACGCCACCTACTGACGCGCAGGGGTACTGCTAGCAAAACTATCTGGATCCAGTCTGAGGCCTGGGGTTATTCTAAGGTAAGAAATCTATCACTAACGTGTCTCTTTCAGATAGCCTTTTATACACAACTCCAACTGCGAGAGTTCGCATTAACACTCTGCACTTGAACTCATTTGTGATCAGCCGTAGCACCTTAATGGGGTGTCCCCCCTCCTATCTCTGCACTGGCTATAGAGCCATTGGCTTAATTCATACAAGAGTTGCATTTGCATCGTAGATTGCCGCTTGGCAGTACGTTGCTAATATTCACACTGCACGCCGACAATGTCATACTGTACATACAAGAACGAGAGGTCAACCTGGCACCTACTGATTTGGGGGATACTCTGGGTTACAAATTAATTGGTTAAAACCAGAGGTGTTCCCTTTGACTGATGCCTGTGCGGAGCCAACATTGAAACATTCTTTATGATGGCGCCCTGATAGGGTATGATACCTTGGGGACTGAGTCAGTTGGGATTTTGATGATTTGATCCACAGTAATTATAGAACTGCCCTCAACAAAATTAAAGCGAGCATTGAGAGGTGAATTCAACTTCCTTTGTCCCATCCTTGGGAGGATCTCCTTAACAAAGATGGTGATAGCTCTTATACCTGTTCACAGATATCCCTGTATATCTCCAGCATTACTTTGCCCAGCAATTTTATCAGACTCTCTCCTGATTGATATGGCGTGGGGGACAACCCTGGATAAGTTGGGAAGTGATGATGCAGCCTATGCAGAATGGCGCTCTTGGGTGCAGGCTCCCTACCTGAAATATTGGACACTAACTAAGTACATGCATAAGCACTTTAACACTGAGCAAGAACTAGCACGACCACACTCTTTGCTGGGCCGTATAGGCACACCACCTTTAGTGACAAGGCAGGGCATAGATGTGCATGCCTTGATGAGCCAGGCATGGTGTGAGCTATCCCGGAAACTGCATCATAATATTCCCTAGTCTTTGGTGCTGTTGGTGGCTGATAATCCCCTACTACCTCCTACCGGCGAGAAGGTGTTTAGAAGGCTACTGTGGCAGGCAGATATATACATCACTAGGGCCCTATTCGAAAACAATGCTTTTATCTCATATAATGGTTTCTGTGCCTGCTGTGAGTGTTAGCCTAATGCTATTTCAGGCTCTAATTGGCGACCAGGACTAGCCTCTCCATGTACCCTGCTCCATTGCCCAACATGCAGCTCCTTATGACATACATAAGAAAGGATGAAACAGGACCCTCATTATCATAACTATACTCTACATTCCTGGCTAGTACGCTGGACAAGCTCAGATGGCTCTACAAGGAGATACTTCAAACTTACCCCCCTTGTACCACCGCCTTGCCCCCATTGTACTTGTACTAACCAAAAGGTGTGTGGCTGTGAGGTGGATGCAGAGGAGGGTGCTGTCTTTGAGGGGGAGGTTACGAGATGATGCTTACAGTCAGGACATGTCGGAACAATATGCTGAGACAGCCCATCCCACTGCTCGACTTAGGGACATATGGGCACTTTCTGTCTTTATCTGCAGCACAACACTGGATCACCATCACCCTCCCTGCACACCTCTGGACTTGCCATGCAGACCCACTGCTACTGTGAAAAGCCCCTCAACATGTGTAATGTTTCTCTTTGTCTTTTATTGATGTTCTGTGATGTTTGCATCATGGATATCATTCTGGAGATCAAATTGTATGTACTGTGCTGTAAATTCAATAAACAAAGTTAAAAACAAAAGATGCACTATGACTAAATGAGTAAAGAGGGGTGCAATTTTTCCCCGACGTTCACTTTGCTGACCCAACCTACAGTAGAACTTAATAATCTGGACATTTTATATAAAAGTACCAAAGAAAAGATTTTACTTTGCAGAATATGGCAACATACTGTAAGTGTACTGCCACCTTTTCAGTTTTCCCAAACGTACAAAGCCCAAGGATAAGCAAGATACAGCAATGATGCCACTGAGTGACACCACTTTCACAGGTTACCTTGTGAACATTTAAAGCCCCAAGAGTAGAGATAGATTTTCAGCCCCTACAAAGCTGCTGTTAGTGCAGCCTTGCACGGAAGCATAAAAGCAGTCTAGGTGGGGAGGATCTCCTTCATAAGAAGCGGATGACCGAGAAGTGTGCTTCAAAGTTTTCAAAAACAATAAGAGGCTCACGTAGTATTAAGAGGCCTCAGTTGTGGGGTTATTGAAAATAATATACAAAAACAAAAGACTTGGGCATGATACCAAATTGATTTTGCAATCCCGCTGCTGAACAAAATCATCTGGCCAAACATGCATAATTTCTACAATATTCTCTTAACACAAAAGGGTTTGGTCCTCAATCAGTAAGGCCAGGCCTTAAATACTCAACAATAAGAGAAATCTCTTGGGAGCCACAGTGATAACACATAAAATTGCACACTTATTTGGCCGGAACAAATGCTGTTGACGCGTTTCGAACCCGGACGCGTTTCTTTGAGGGTTCTCCTCAGGACACAGAACATTTAATGAGCTCCATCTCTTAAATTCAATCTATGTGATTCTCTGAAAAAAACATATCTGAACGCCTATGGGTTGCCACAACTGGCATCAATTTTGTAAATTGCCCAATCTCAAAAGAGATGTAATTAAAAAATATTTTTTGGGGCGTGGGCCAAGTAGGGTCACTATTTGGCCACCACCTCTGCTAATACCTAGCAACATTTTCCAGTGACAGAGAAGTCAGGGGAATTATGACACTATTGAGGTTTGAAACTGTAGAGAACCAGAGCCAAAAACTTTTTTTAAATTGTATTGGTATTATGTTGTACATGTATTATGTCATGTGATTTGTATATTATTTTCAGTGTTATTTGTGGGATTCGTGTGTATATTGAATAATTCAAGAAACTATTATATGCATCAAATTAAAAAAAAAAAACCTTCAAAGAAACATTATTCCAAGAACAAAAATTGAAAACAATTTAAAAATAAAGAATTCAGTTTGAGGATCATAGCAATTGATTTGTGTGATCTTGTGAATGAATGATTGAATAAGAATCAGTATTGGCATTTCTCTTGTTGTTGATCATTTCTACAACAAAGCAGCATATACTGTACCGTTCATTCCTGCAAAACTTCGATTGAATCCATTTTTAAGAATTGTGGTCAGGTGGGCTTGAGCTGTTCCATGAAAAAGTAGCCTCTCGTTATTTTGGCTACCATTCTTATCATCGATGCTCAATTTCTTGATCATGTAATTTTTCCACAGGAAAACATTCTGGATTCTTTCCATCTACAAAAAAACATTTACTTAGTCTCTTTTCCCAGGACACGAACATGAACTGAAGCAATGACTTCTAGCAGCAAAATAAATGTGAAAAACATTACTTTACTTCACACATTGCAGAAAATGTATTTAATAGAATGTAGGCCTATTACCTTTTGAATCCTACTGTGTGAAAGTTATCTCTTGCCATTGCTCTCACGAGCCCATTGATTTGGCAATTCTAGGAAGAAACTGTATGACCTTGTTAACACAAAAAAAGCCTTAGGTGTGAGTGCATGCAAATCAATAACCGTTACCAATAATTTCTGCACTACAGAATCAAGTCCCGTTTGCAATACAGTTTCAACAACATGTAGAAACATACTGCATGACATTTTCTAATCAAATACTCAAAATCTATCTACCAATATGCTAACTCTCCCAGCTGCATAGTTTTCGCACAGAATCTAGCCAACCAAATTCAATTCCATTCAATTCTTACCGTAACAAGTTACAGGTCTTTCATTTGTTTCAATTCTTTGCCCCTGCTAACAGATTCTAAAATTACATTCTTTTTTTTTTTTTTTTTTTTTTTTTTTGAAACCGTTTATTGCAATCTCAAATATATACAGGCACGGGCCTACAACCTTCCGGCCGGCCGCTAAAATGACAGGAATAAATGACATATATACAATAAGGCACTTGGCGTTACAGAGACGCTAAAGCAGGAGGTATCAGCCACGTGTGCCACATGACTCTGAGCCCACAATACGGTTTCGTTTTATACAACACAACAACATAAAACCACACCCGCAAGGCAACCCGAGAGCGAAAATGACAACATACGCTCCTCAAATGGGGGGACCCCAACCATACACTAAAATCGAAGGAGGGGAAGGGGAATAGGTCTGGGACTGGGAAAACTCTGTGCCCGGGATTGAGGGAGGGGGTCATCTAGGGGGACGGAGCTGGTGAAGCGGGAGGCAACAATGGCGGCTCGCAAATACCCCCGCGGTAGGCGTTCCAGGGGCCCCACACCTTCAGCCACGCCCCAGGCTTACCCCGCGCCACATACACCACCTTCTCCCGGAACATACACCAATCCATGTGTTCTTTCCAGGCCGACACTGCCGGGGGCCTCTGGGATCCCCACAGTTGAGCGATGTCACGTTTAGCAATCATATAACCCAGCGTCACCCATCGCGTCTGCGGAACCGAGTAGTCGGTCGGTTCCCACACATTCAGCAGGCATCTCCTCGCTTCAGGCACCAGCACGACATGCGTAACCGCTCGCAGGACCTCATGCACACCACGCCAGAATCGCTCCACCCTCGGACATTTCCACAGAATATGTAAAAAGGTCGCCAATGCACCGCACCCACGCTTACACAGTCCATCCTCGGCATAGCCCATACGCAGAAGCCCCGGCCCCGTCACGTACACCCGGTGAAGTATCTTAAGCTGGACGAAGCGAAGGCGAGCCGGGATGGCCACCTCCTTCGGGGAGGCCACCGCGGAAATCCAGTCCCCGTCGTCCAGCTCCAACCCATCGGCAACCCAAGCCTCGCGGAGCCCAGTCAGTAAGCCCGAGCGGTCATTAATCAACTTCTTGTAGATGAGGGAGATCGTGCTGTCCGGAACGTGGCCGTCTAGCACTCTATCCTCCAGTGGGGAGGACTCCGGAATGGCGGCCACGTCTGGAAAGACAGAGCCCAGTGCGTGACGGACCTGCAGGTATCGAAAGTATTCACTGCCCTGCAGCTGAAACTCCGCCTGTATAAAATTACATTCTTGACCGTCCTACCTCATCCACTTGAAAACGTGTCTTGCACATCATTGTCTGTAGTTCATAATTCAAACAGGACTATTCAACTTCTGTGGGCTCAGCTTTTTGTTGGTTAGCAAATTAAATATAAAATGTAATCCTACTGCTGGATATGTTAAGCCTAAACACCCACGCCTACTGTTGGCCCCAAGCTTGGCACTTGCACATGGAACCACCCAGAAAGTAGGACTCTTGCAGATATCTTCGATGCAGAACTTTTTGAGGTGTGTGGGTTAAGGGGCAAAGATAATAAGGCAAACAACTTTAGATAGGTATGGAAGAGCCAGTGATCGAGGCAGCAAGATGGTCGTACTTAAGTGAGGTTCCGCTGGCCAAGGTTAGGATCTCAAAGATCAGTAGCTGGAGTTCACATTGGGCAAAAAGAAAGGTACACAAGATGACAGAATAATATCCCAAGAAGTGTACCGTCAGATAAGGGGACCCTGGCAGCTTCAAAACCCTAATAAAATCAGGCACTGCGATCTAGCTGAGAGTCGCTCTATTGGATGTATACGTGAGTTGTAGCCTTGCTCCATTCTGGTTGTCAGAGACCACCTGGGTGATGATTGAGGACCGCCATGGGGGCATGAACCCCATGCACTGGGGTGCGCAGCCACCACCTCAGCTAAGGAGGTGAGGCTCAATCAATCAATCAGGGGTTGGTAAAGCGCGCTGATTGATTGATTGAGGCTAATGTATAATTCAACCAGTCTTCTGAAACTGGCTAGAGCCCAGAGGTGCACCACATGGCGTGGCCCCGCTGGACCACGAGCATGGAGTGGACGGTGCAGAGGATGCAGCTGACCTGTAATTAAAGAACACGCCACTCCATAGCGAGCGTCATAAGCAGCAATTGGCAGCCCGCATTCACAAGCAAGACGCTCCACAGTTGCAATGTAATCATTTTGGATGGTGGGGCTGGTGAAGAGGGCCCAAGTAGTTCCTTCTCATAGTCAAAAGCTACATAAGAAGCATACAACACCTGGGGGAAGGAGCGTGAACATAGGATACAATTCAGAAACACTTGTAAGAAGTAATCTATGCACCAATTTACAACAGCACACACAGTCGGTGTAGAGAATCGGTGCCATCACCCTCGATGCAAGCACAGCAGTGTTGTACAGGCTGATTTGTTCGCAGGACAAGTTGCGCTGAACAAAACTGCCACAGTGGAGCATGTGACACTAGGTGCCCTGTTGATACAGAGGTTATTGGCAGACTCTACTAACCTGCTGTGATACATGCCAAATCCACTACTCACTGGGCTGACAATCACAGAGCAAACATAGAACATTAGCCAGCCCAGGGCTACACAGTGTATGGTTTCAAGAACACAAGGCATTTATAGGAGGGGATCTCTGCTTCCCCTTTCCATCCAAAAGTGGACAAAATGGGCAAACAGTATGGAAAGAACGGAAGGAAGGATAATGTTCGAGATGAGACGCACGGGTAATCAAGCCACATCCAGAGAGCCAATTGTGAATAAAACAGCCAAAACACAACCTGTGTGGATAAGGAACTAGATCTTCAACTCCTCTTGCTTGAAATTACACTGCCTAGAAAAATTGCCTCCAAGATTGACAACCTTACAAACTGACTGGGCACCATGAAACAACGGGTAGATAACCATGATGACCCCCTCCGGTAGTTGGGAAAGCACATGCCTCACACACACAGAGAACACCAGATGGAGAAAGTTTTGGAAGTTATCATAGCTAAGAATGAAGACCCTGAAGGAAGATCTCACATCAATTAACTGTGTATCATGGGAATGCCTGAATCAGGGAACATGGGGGAGAATGGAAGAGTATGCTGAAAAAAGATTTCATAAGCATTTTCATGAGAAGCTCCCTTCACCCCTCTGTACTGTACTCAATTAAAAATGACACAAATCACTGGGGCCTTACCTAGGGACACCTGCCCGCCCAATCAATGTGCAACTCTTCAATTTTCACAACTGAAAAACAACACTGCAACCCCTACAACAGTAATAACAATTAATTTTATTCTAATGTCATAGTTGTCATGCAAGTGGCAGACAAGAATTTCTATCAGTAAAGTGGGATCCAATATAGCCTTTTACACCCCCACCAATGTCCAAATCCTGATGAATAGCAAACTGCATGTATTCCTGAACCCAATGCAAACCAAGAAATTTCTGAAGCAAAACCTACAGTGAAATAAATTAAATGAAAAGAAGATTTAAAAACCACTCTAATACCCAAAGGTGTCTAGGCGCTAACCAAAAAGAAAAATACGAGACTTCTCAATGCAAGCTAGCAAGTATAGATCATGTTTTTAGTGCCTTTCTAAAGGCCAACAGATCAGCGTTTCTTTTAAGGTTAAGGGGCAAGGAGTTCCACAGTCTGGCAGTGCAGGCTACAAAGCTCTGCCACCCCAAGAAGATCTTTTAAATCGGGAACTCACTAGATTATACCCGGAGGTAGATCAAAGAGGCCTAACTGGAATATAAAGCAGGAATTTTTGTTGAAGATATTCAGGGCCTATATTGTGCAAAGACTTGAAGGCAATACATAATGCCATGAAATCGATGCACTTCCTAATTAGAAGCGATGAAGTTAGACTAGGGTGTCAACACAGATTTGTGCTTAGGGATACCCAGCAGCAGCCGGGCCACCGCATTCTGACGAGTCTGTAGATTATTAAGAAATCTCTTCTGGATGTTCTTAAAAGTGTTACAATGATCTAGTTTTGATACAATGAAAGAAAACACCCCAACTTTGTGCAGTTCTGATGGAATGAAGAGAAGAACTTTCCTAAGCAATTTAAACGTACAGAAATGAGGCAGAGTTAATGTGATTGATCTGGCCCTCGAAGGACAGTTTGCTATCAAAACAGACTCCAAGGTGTCTAACCTTTGTGACTGGGATAGGGAGGTTCCCAAGTTCCTGATGCCACCAATTAAGAGACCAAAAGAAAGAATTCATTCCAAATAGCAGGACCTCTGCATGAGATGTGGCAGCACAGAGGAAAAAAATGACCCCACAAGCGACAACTATTAAAACTTGACTTGGATGGAGGGAAACATAGTCATTATACAATTGATCTGGCTTGTGTTTCTAGGGGATGACTGGTTGCTCACCTAAAAGCAGAACCGCAGAATCACAGATGAACACCCAACACACTTAGAGGACTGCATCATTATATTTTCCACTCCACTGACTGGTGTAAATGTCAGCACACAGTCAGACTGAGTAACACAATTGAGTCTGCAGTTTCCCATACTTACAAGTAAGGTTCAAAGGGGCACACCCTGGACATCATCTTGTCCTTTCAATGCATGAAATAGGTAGAAAAAGCTGTTGCAGAATGGATCTTTTGGTCCCTCTTATACATTGTTGCACCCTATATAGTAAAACCGATCGAAAGGGCTGGCCTCAATTGAGATACCTAATGTATATATGGCATAAACTGGACACTCCAATAAGCACCAACCTAGGCTACTAACTCGCTACGTGAGACACCCCTCCACTGAGTGTTCCCTTTCCTTAAAAATTGATCAGCAAATACCCTTTGCTGTGGTAAATAGGATATGGGCATAGGCTAGAAACTTCAATTTGCAGCAACGTTGCTGGTTTCATCTGTTATGTAAATAGTGACCTGAGTTCATGTTTTACATGGGTGGTGGGTGGGAAGGGCTGATATCTCTGGCAAGTTTGGGAGGCCAGGGAGGGAGGGTCAAACAGAGTGTGGTTCATATCCTCAGATTGAATATGCTACCAGTATGCATCTGTTCTTGGCATGTGGGGCTGCTGACATTCATATCTGTGCATAGATCGCCGCCTAGTGTTGGGTCCGGATGTTTGCACGTTGTTGTCCTGGAAGAGTCCTCGAAGTATCCTGAGATAGGTGACTCCTCCCCTGGACCACAGTGCGCATGGGCATCCTCTCCATCTTCAGATTGTTTTTCACCATTGTGGCAGTGATGGAGTAGATACAGAAAGGGATGACCATGCTATACAGTAATTCTGAGAGCTGCAGCTGCTACAGGCGCCGGGGAGGAGGGTGGGCGATATGAATGTCAGCAGCCCTACATGCCAAGAACAGATGCATACTGGTAAGTAGCATATTCAGTTCGAGGCATGTGGGCTGCTGAATTCATATCTGTGCATAGAAAACATAGCAGTACCTCCTATTAGCAGCGGCCACCAGTGCCAGCTGCAGCGGTCTGAAAAAGAGTTTTGAGAACAGCCTGTCCTACAGCTGCCTGCTGTTTGGAGTGTACATCTACACAATAGTGTTTGGTAAATTTATGTATAGTGGACCATGTGGCTGCTCTACATATATCCTGTAAAGGAATGTTTCCCAGGAAAGCCATGGATGCCCCTAACTTACGTGTTGAGTGGGCTCGTGGGGGAATCGTTAATGTGCGTTTAGCCTTTTGATAGCAGATTTGAATACATTTAACGATCCATCTGGCTATACCTGCTTTGGAGATGGTGTTGCCTTTGTGTTGTGGAGAAAAGGCAACGAAAAGTTGTTTTGTCTTCCTAAAGTCTTTAGTTCTGTCTATATAGTACATGAGGGCTCTTTTGACATCTAGTGTATGGAGCATTCTTTCAGCGACATTTTGTGTATTCTGAAAGAAAACAGGCAGTTCAATAGTTTGATTCATGTGGAACTGCGATATTACTTTAGGCATGAATTTGGGGTTGGTGCGTAGTACGACCCTGTTTGCGTGAACCTGTATGAATGGCTCTTGAATGGTTAGTGCCTGGAGTTCACTAACTCTTCTTAACGAAGTGATTGCCACTAGGAAAGCTACTTTCCAGGTGAGGAATTGAATCTCACATGAGTGGAGAGGTTCGAAGGGTGGACCCATCAGTCGGGTGAGGACCAAGTTGAGGTTCCACACCGGTGCTGGTGGGTGTCTTGGGGGAATCACTCGTTTAAGTCCCTCCAAGAAAGCTTTGATGGCAGGCACTCGGAATAAAGAGAGGTGCTGCCTGTTTTGGAGATAGGCTGCTATTGCGGTCAAATGGATACGTATTGAGGTATATGCCAGATTGCATCGGTATAGGTGTAAGAGGTAACAGATTATGTTTTGAATGGATGCGTCTAGCGGGTTAATGTCATTGTTGTTGCAATAAATGACAAACCTTTTCCATTTAGCTGCATAGCAAGCTCTGGTAGTGGGTCTCCTGGCCTCCTTAATGATCTCCATACAGTCAGGTGGCAGGTTTAGGTAGCCAAACTCTAAGACTTCAGGAGCCAGATTGCTAGGTTCAGCTGTTGCGGATCTGGGTGCTGAATTTCGCCATGGTTCTGCGTTAAGAGTGCAGGTTTGATCCGCAGCCTTTGATGCGGCACCACGGAAAGTTCTAGAAAGGTGGTGTACCATGGCTGGCGCGCCCATGTGGGAGCAACTAGGATGAGTGTCAGTGAGTGCTGTCGCAGTTTGCGTGCCACCAGCGGTATTAATGGCGCTGGGGGAAAAGCGTACGCAAATCTGCCGGACCAGTTCATCCATATCGCATTGCCCTGCGACTGTGGATGTGGGAACCTGGCGGCAAAGCTTTGGCATTTTGCGTTTTCGTTTGTGGCGAATAGGTCTATCTCTGGATGACCCCACTGTTGGAAGTACGGTTGGAGTACTGACGGGTGTAGCTCCCACTCGTGCATCTGGTGGCTGTGTCTGCTGAGCAGATCCGCCATCTGGTTGTCCTTGCCGGGGAGGTGTTCCGCCATGAGGAATATGTTCCTCTGAATGGCCCACTTCCACATGCTCTGAGCCAGATGAGACAACTGTGGAGAGTGTGTTCCTCCCTGCTTCTGTATGTAGTACATGGCAGTCATGTTGTCCGTCCGGATCAACACGACTTTGTTGCACAAGTGTACCTTGAATGCTTTCATTGCCAGGAAGATTGCCATTAGTTCTAGAAGGTTGATGTGCATCTTCCTTTGTTGTATTGTCCATAGTCCCTGCACTGTGTAATTGAGTACATGAGCTCCCCATCCCTGGAGAGAGGCGTCCGCCGTCAGTATTATTTGTGGAACAGGCTCTTGGAACGGTCGGCCCTTGCAAAGGTTTTGTGGATTCCACCAATGCAGAGAGTTGTATGCCCGACCGCTCACCAACACTAGGTCTTTTAATTGCCCGTGAGCCTGATTCCATTGACGTGCCAAGCACTCCTGAAGCGGGCGCATATGTAGTCTCGCGTGCGGGACTATGAAAGTGCAGGAGGCCATCATGCCTATCAACTGCATGAACACTCGCACAGGAAGGGAGTGTTGAGGTTTGAACTTTGAGATCAGCATTTGCATGCTGTTGATCCTCACTAAATTTGGCTGAGCTGTGGCTGCCAGAGTGTCTATGGTCGCACCTAGGTACTGTTGTACGTGTGCGGGTTGGAGATGTGATTTCGGGTAATTTAGTGAGAATCCCAGACTGTGAAGGAGGTGAATGGTGAGGGACATGTGGCTGGCACATTGTTGGACTGACTTTGCCTGAACAAGCCAGTCGTCCAGGTAAGGGTAGACGTGAATGTGTTGTCTCCGTAGATGTGCAGCCACTGTAGCTAGGCACTTGGTGAAAACTCTGGGTGCTGTTGTCACACCGAAGGGGAGGACTTTGAATTGGTAGTGCTGCCCCTGAATAGTGAACCTGAGATATTTTCTGTGTGAGGGGTGTATGGGTATGTGGAAGTACGCATCTTTGAGGTCTAGTGTGGCTAGAAAGTCTCCCTGTCTGAGCAGCGGGAGAACCTGCTGTAGGGTGAGCATATGGAAATGCCCCGAGAGAATGTAGTGGTTGAGGGTTCTCAGATCTAGTATAGGTCTGAGTGACCTGTCCTTCTTCGGTATTAAAAAGTACAGAGAGTACACCCCTGTCCCTTGCTGGTGGACGGGCACGACCTCTATTGCACCTTTTTGCAGCATACTTAGCACTTCCTGCTGCAATAATGCTAAGTGCTCTGAGGATATAGGACGGTGCTTTGGCGGTATTGTGGGTGGAGTGGAGGTTAATTCGAGACAGTAACCGTGTTGGATAACATCCCTGACCCACCTGTCCGTGGTGATGGTATTCCACGTGGACAGGAACCGCTGGAGTCTCCCCCCGACAGGTGTTATGTGGTCGGGGGGAAGGGAGAGGGCGTCACTGTTTGTTCTTGGGTGAGGACCTGGTGTTGCCGTAACCGCGTCCTCTGCCCTTGGTGCTGGAGCCACGATATCCACCTCTGGTGTTTTTATCGTAGGTACTCTGTGTGCCCCCTTTATTGTATGTTTGCTGTGACCCCTGTCCTCTAGTCGCTCCCCTATTTCCGGGGCGACGAAAGGAGCCACTACGAAATTTCTGCGTTTGCAGAGCCCCCATTGACTTTGCAGTGTCTGTGTCCTTTTTGATCTTTTCTAGGGTGGTGCCAACTTCTGGGCCGAATAAGTAGTCGGGGTTGACAGGCTGATTGAGGATGTTATTTTGAACCTCAGGTTTGAATCCGGAGATTCTTAACCAAGCGTGTCGTTGTAGCATGACGCTGGTGTTTATTGCCCTTGCAGCTGTGTCTGCGGCATCCAGTGCACACTTAATGGATGCGTTTGTGAGAAGTTGTCCCTCTCTGATGAGGAGCTCCGCTGCCTCTTTGTACTCGTCTGGTAGATGTTGGAGTAGGGACTCCAACGTGTCATAGTGTGAGCGATCGTAGCGAGCCAGGAGCGCCTGTGTATTGGCAATGCGCCAGATGTTTGCTGCCTGGGCTGCAATCCTTTTGCCGGAGGTCTCCAGCACCTTGGACTCCTTGTCCGGGGGAGGAGCACCACCAGTTGTCTGCGAGTGCGCTCGTTTGCGAGCGTTAGCAACCACGATGGAGTCCAGAGGTAACTGGCCTCTAACGTACATAGGGTCCCCGGGTGCAGGCTTGTATTTTTTCTCAATCCTGGGGTTTATCACCCGTGCCCTGGTTGTTTCCTTGAAAATGTCCTTTGCTGGCTTGAGGACACCTTTTAACATGGGCAGAGTCTTTACAGTCCTCTCGGAGGAGGCGAAAGTGTCCACTAAGAAATCGTCCTCAATTGTGTCCGAGTGGAGTTGCACTCCATGATTGGCTGCGGCACGTTCAATGAGGGCATTGAAGGCAGCAGTGTCCTCTGTGGGAGATGTTTTGGCGCCATAAAGCTGCGTGTCCTGGGTATCTGTAGCGGCACCTGGGTCTGCAGGGTCATCCCAAGTTTGATCTGGGTCCTGCAGCTCCTCAAGATCTATATCCCTGGGGTAGGTTGTGTCATCACCCATGTAATCTTCCATTGCGTCCGTGTCGGAGGGCGTCGGAGAAAAGGACTGGGGATCTGGATAGGAGGTGTGGAGGCGTTCATATAGAACTGGTTCCGATTCTGCTGGCAGTTTTTGCTTTAGAGGGATTCTGTAAGAGTCCAAAGCCTGGTCGGAAGTGACCTTCCGCTTTCGGAGCATGAGCCTGCCGGTGTCGGCGTCGATGAATTGGGACGGTGAAGGCCCAGTAGGAGAGTGTCCAGTAGATGGGGACCTTGTCTGTGTGACACGTGTTCGGATCTCGAATAGTTTCGGCGCTGTGGACGGTGGCAAACCAAAAGTGATGTTGGTTGGTGCCGAAGGTGCCTTTGGAGCCTTTTTCGGCTCGGAGCCCGACGTGGACTGGAGGGCTGCCTGTTCTCCGATACGTTGCAAGGACGCCGCAACTTGTCGCACCGAGAACGCCGAAGGTTCTTTGGTGCCGAGTGGTTCTGTAGAGGTAGGTGTGGACTTCTTCGGAGCCACAGGGTCATCGAGTCGAGGAGAGGTAGTAGCGGTCGACGGCGTCGATGACTGGACCATAGTCGCTGCCTTCGAAGTGGATTCCGATGGAGCGGCCATTTTAACCTTGGTGGTCGGGGCCGATTGCTTCGGTGCCGGGGGCCGAGGCGCTTTGGTGGTACCGATGGCCTTCCTTTTTGGATCGGTGCCGACATCCGCTGCAGCGAGTTCGGCGCCGAAATCCCTTTTGGTGCGTTCGGAGCCGATGGTTTTGGCTGGCGTCGAAGGGGTGGAGGCCTTCGAGCCGACCAGTGCCAGTTTCACTTTCGGTTTCTGTTGAACCGGTGCGACGATTGGTTTCGGTTTCGTTGAAGGGAAACCAGTCTTTTTCGGTAATAATGGCTCTCGCTGGATGTTCGAGGCCGGGCCAGAGGGCGGGCCCGAAGAACTGCGGGATTGATCTCGGGTAAGGCCCGAAGGCGATCCCTCGACCGGAGCCGTAGACTGACGCACTTTAATAGCCTCCGTTTGGACGGGTAGGCCCTGCTCTTCACCAGAGCTATCTTCTTCGGCCCCGAAGGCCTCATCGTAATCCCCTACCTCATCGTCGGCTTCTTCCCTGTGAAAAAGCTCTTCATCTGCGTCTTCCGATCAGGAATCGTGTTCGGAAGCGGGGCTGAAGTTTATGTTTTCCACGCTTTCAACATCTTCGTCCTCGGTGCTGAAGATGTTGGTCGGGGCCGGTGCCGATTGCTGCGCTTCTAATCTCGCTGCTCGTCGATTCCGGAGAGTCTTCTTGGATCTGAATCGGGCACAGGCCATACATTTCGATTCGTCGTGATTCGGAGAGAGGCATTTGTTGCACACCGGGTGGACGTCGATATGTGGATATTTTGCGTGGCAAACAGGACACCGTTTGAATGGGGTCCTCGATTCCATCGTCGATGTAAGGTCGATGGTCGGATTAAACGGATCCGAAAAAAGTTGATAAAGTTGCTAAACTAGCAAGTAAGCTGTCGATACCGATCGGGAACAGTACCGACGAAAACTAAAGGCCTTTTGGCCTGAACTAAATTTTCCTAACTTGAGTCAAGATAAGCACATCCGAACCCAATGGCGGAAAAAAACAATCTGAAGATGGAGAGGATGCCCATGCGCACTGTGGTCCAGGGGAGGAGTCACCTATCTCAGGATACTTCGAAGACTCTTGCAGGACAACAACGTGCAAACATCCGGACCCAACACTAGGCGGCGATCTATGCACAGATATGAATTCAGCAGCCCACATGCCTCGAACATTAACAAATAGTTTGAATTCCCCTTTTGATACTGAACGTTGCATACAAAGCCTGGCACAACACATTACAGATGCACTATCTTTCAGACAATATCTGCATACATTAACACAACATACAGTGGAATACAATGCACCCACTTAGGCTCATTACTTGGAATTTATGTAGATGAATAACCTACGGAAAACACACTAAGTACTGGCTTACCTACATATGCATTAAATTGATATAGGCCTCCTACTGAAGACATATTTTACGTGTTATACAGAATTGAGATACTGGACCACATGGTTGGACGCAAAATACAATGCATCCTACTGCTCATATGCACGCAGCACAGCTGATCATAATTAGGTGATGAGCCATCCTTCCATTTGCTGTAGGAGATCTCAAACCCTGCAGGAAGATGCATCATATTGCATATGCTGATGCACACCAAGACAATGCCGGGTCTGGTGGCTCAGTGGACTAATGCGTCCACTGCAAGGCCCTGTATTCAACCGCATAGTAACAGGTTAAAATCCTACCACGTCTACTCAGCCTTTCCTCCATCTGAGGTCGATTAAATGAGCACCGTTGATTTGGGTAACAATAAACATCTGTTATTAAGCTCCAAGATGCCTACAAGTGAATGAGATTTACAAATAAACATGTTATGTTACAATCATAAATGTCTTTAGATGGACAAAACTCTTTTATAAAAAGCCTTCAGCGTATATATCAGACAAAATGGGACAACATCAGCTTCACTGGCAATAACTAGAGGGGCGTGCCAGGTATACCCTCTCTTGCCCATCCTTTTAGCTATAGCAATGGAACCACTGGCAGCCAGGCTTTGACCTCATGTGGAAAGAGGGCTACACTTTACGTCTCTACATCTCATAATATCACTATATACTGACAAAGTAATACTGTGAGGCAACCAGATGTTACTGTTGTGCCTGTGATTTCAGAACTTTCTGCAGTTGCTCTGCTTTCAGTTATCAGTATATATTGGGCTAAATTAATGAGTTTGCCCTGACGTCATCTACTTGTAGCAAGCCTGAGCATCCACAACAACAGTACGAATCCTCCTTAAAGTACCTAGGAATTTGGGTGAACAGGAACACCAAGGAGAACTATGGGGTAGTACTTTTTTTTTTTTTAAAGCTTTATTTAGATTTGCAAAATCAAACGATACACAAATGATAGCTGTGCGTTCACCAATGACAAAGTATGGAGGTACATCAGAACACTTCCAGCTCCCTGACAAGATGTGTAACTTATGGATGGCATCCGACATCAGAACCCCCTTGATCAATCCACCATCAATACTTGTCTAAATTGAAACAGATGAAACTGACATCAACAATCCACACCCAGGGCCCATAGCCACCCCATCCCTCCACGCACACCCGCTACCCATGTGAAGTCCATGCCATCTACCCCCCCCACAAGAAACGCCCCATGGAACATACCAACCCATTCATTCCGTGACGTCCCCATTCTCCCAACGCCCATATCGACTCGCCTACCCCACTCCCGTTGGAACTATACCGGAATGTGCGGGTGACGAGGGGGAACCGGGGAGGGCCACAATGTATGTTTTGTAAGGGCCCCAGATGTCCCTAGGACGTGCCGCCGCGGGAAGGAGACTGGAGTAGAGTTCGCTATTCGCGCTGCAAAACGCCATGGCAGTGAGCCACGATTTGACCGTAGGAGCCCGTCTATCCCCCCAGCGCCTGGCGATTTCACGTTTGGCCAGAAGCAGACCCATAGCGGCCAGCCCACGAACGTTCTTAGGGAAGTTTGCTGTATAGCCCAACAACGCAACCTCTGGAGCGGGAACAAGTGTAAGCTCTAACATGTCTTCCAAGACCTTGTAAACTTGTGTCCAGAAGGATTGCAGCCTTGGACAAGTCCAGGACAAGTGTGCGATGTCTGCATGCGGTGCCGAGCACTTCCAGCAGAGGTGAGGTCGTGCAGGGTCAATGGAATGGAGTCTGTCTGGGGTCATGTACCAACGTCGTAGGAATTTATAGTGAAGGAGTTTGTGACGACTGTTCAGTGACACCGTAGCAGTAACCTTACAGCAGGCCGTCCACTGTTCATCCGTAATAGGCCTACCCAGGTCCGCCTCCCATTCCGCCCGCGCCCGGTCATCCGTACAAGGGAGCAAAGCCGCACACGCCTTATACAGCCTCGAGACTATGTGGGCCCCCGTATCTCTGTCAATAACGATGGTAAGGGGTTCGAAGGAAGCAGGCTCAAGGGGGAAACCCTCAATTACTGAACTGGCCGCGCAATAGAGTCGGCGAAGAACGAACCTATCCATGAATGTAGCCTCGCTGAAACGCGCCTCTTCCGACGCCGAGAATATGTGCCCTCCAGGGTATAAATCTCCCATCTTGGTGAGGTTAAATTTGCTTAACGTTCGCTGCACAAGCGCCTCATCTGTGCCCGGCAGTAGCCCCGGGTTGCGGATAGGGAGCGAGGAGGAGTATAGGCGGGGGTGAGCTAAATAGCTCAAAAGTTTCTTCCAGGCCCAGCTAGTAGTGGACACTGTTTGGATATCCACTGGGCTTCTGGGGATACCCTTAGGCCAAACGGCAGCCAACTGGCCTGGGAGAACAAAGTCCGCCTCAGGGCGCAGAAACGGGATCCGAGCGTCCGGATGGTACCAGGCATAGGCGTGTGCACACTGCGCGACCAGATAGTAGAGATACAGATCCGGTACGCCGAGGCCTCCGCTATCTAGTGGGAGTGTGAGAGTCTTCCAGCGAATCCGGGGGTGCTTCCCGCCCCAGACCAGTTGGATCAGGAGGGACCTCAAGGTGGAAAAGAAAGACCGAGTGAGGGGAACCGGGATATTGTTAAACAGATACAAAAATTTGGGGAGCACTATCATTTTTATGATGGCTATTCTGGCCGACATGGAGAGCGGGAGGCGCAACCAACCCTCTACCTGCGTCTCCAACCGCGCCACCGCGCGTCCATAATTGAGGCAGATGATTTCTTCTGTGCTCAAATGGATCTGAATGCCCAAGTAGCGTACTGAATCCGATCACCACTCCAATGGGAACTCACACTGCCACGGGGAGGTGCCGCTAGTCAATGGGAATATGATGGATTTGTGCCAGTTTATGCCCAGTCCCGAGTGGCCACCAAAGCGTAGGATCTCACGAATCAGGGGGGCAAGATTGATATGCGGCTCCCTTACATACAGGATAGTGTCACCTGCGTAAAGGGAGGCAAGCAACGGGCCTGTTCTAAACTGAAGACCCTTGTGGAGGTGTCGTTCCTGGAAATGCCGAATCAGGGGGTCCATGGCTAAAATGAACAAGAGCGGGGAAAGCGGACAGCCCTGTCTCGTGCCACGCGTTAGAGAGAAAGGTCAGGATAACGTACCGTTGATACGCAGGCGTGCCGTGGGACGGCTATAGAGGAGACGAGTCGTGGCCAGAAAATTCGCCGGCATGCCCATGCGTTCCATAACGGCAAGAAAGAATGGCCATTTTAAGGAATCAAACGCCTTCTCGGTGTCAAGTAGGATCGCAGCAGCAGGTGTGGCCGGGTTAATTCGGTGCAGAACAGTGAATAACGTCCGCAAATTCAGCGACTTCGAGCGACGGGGGATAAAGCCCGATTGCATGGGCGAGATAATGAATTCCATCAACTGGGAAAGTCTGTTGGCCACTATTTTGGCTAAAATCTTATAGTCGGTGTTTAAGAGGGAAAGGGGTCTATACGACCCACACATCGATGGGTCCTTGTTTGGCTTCGCGAGCAGGACCACGACCGCCTCTCGAAGAGTAGCTGGGAGCGAACCACGCTCCAACGCCTCCGCCTAGACCTCTATGAGCTTAGGCGCCAACAGATCAGAGAAGGCCTTGTAGAAATCTCCGGAGAAGCCATCAAGACCCGGAGCAGAAGAGCTCCGGAGTACTTTAATCGCTCCCCGCACCTCCGCCACCGTTATGGGCTCCGCCATAAAATCCTGCATGCCCCGATCCAGAAACACGAGCGCAATTTCTGACAGGTAGGCGTCCCGAGCGGCCGAGGAATCACCCAATTTGGAGGTATATAACTCAGTATAATAGGCCAGGAATTCATCCCGAATCTCAGCGGGGTGCGTGCGGAGCGTACCATCTACTCCCCGCACTTCGGTTATCAGGGACTTACTATACGGCGGTCTCAGAACCTGTGCGAGCGTGCGCCCCGGCCGATCCCCCTCCCCATACCGCCGAGCCACACGATATTTCCCCAGATATAGGATCTCCTTGTCCGCAGCCTCCCGAAAGTCCAACAGGAGGCTCAAGCGCCTGGCAAACACCTCGTCGGAGGGCGACCGTCGCGCCTCTAAGTGCGTGATTGTTGTGCGTAGCGCCCTCAGGACCCCAGCCTGTTTAGCAATGCAAACCCCTCTGATATAGGCCTTGAACCCCTCCCATAGGACAGCCCACAAGTCTACCGAGCCAGTGTTTAGCGCAAAATAGTCTTCTATTGCTTCAGACACCTCATGGACAAAGAGATCATCCAGAAGTGCCCTTCCGGGAAAGCGCCACTGCCGCTCAAACCCCTCCGGGCGGGGAACTTCTAAACCCAGTACTACAGGAGAATGGTCAGAATAGGTTCTAGGGAGGGTCCCTGATGCGCGGAACCAGAGGGACAGGCCCGGGGATAGGAGCCAGTAGTCAATCCTGGTCCAGGTGTTGTGTTGCCCAGAGAAGTGTGTGTAGGCCGTAGTGTCTGGGTTGCGCCTGCGCCATACGTCAGTGAGAGAGAAACGGGTGCAAAGGTCCAGGAGCGCGCGTCTAGCCCTAGGTTTGGAGTCAGTGGCCCCGGAGGTGCTATCGAGCCCCACATTCAGTAGCAAGTTGAGGTCGCCTCCAAGCAGGATGGCAGCGGGTGCTAGGGAGGCCAACTGGGCAGCAAGCGCGTGGAAAAAATCCGGGGAATCCGTGTTAGGAGCATATACACATACCAGAGCGACCACGTGCCCCATCAGCACTCCTTTCACAATGCAATAACGCCCTTCCCTGTCCCCCAGGAATGTCTGGCAGTGGAACGGGAGCCTGTTATGAATTAGGACCGCTGTGCCTCTAGCATAGTTGCTGAAATTGGAAAAATAGCGGTGGGCGCCCCAGGAAGATGCAAAACTGGTATTCCCCGATGGGTGTAAGTGTGTCTCTTGAAGAAAGGCAATGTCGACCCTGTGCCGATTCAAGTAATGTAGTATTTGTTTGCATTTACGCTGATTATTTAGGCCACGGACATTCCAAGACATTAAGGAGAGATTGGCGGGAGTTACATTCAGACCTATCTGGGCCATCGATGCCAAACTGTTCGTAGCAGGAGCAGGAGCGATGCTGCGCCTCCGTGTACCAAAGATAACAGCTCACACACAGCCAAGTCATGAAAAACAAACTTAAACATCCCCACCCCCCTCCCCCCACCCAGCCAAACCACGCAAACGTGAGGCAATCCCCAACCTGGAAGAAAAAAACATAGCTCGAAATAGTGATACCAAATGTACACCAAAAAAAGAAGGTAGAGCATCATAACCCAGAAGTGTTCCCAACGGTTTCAACCAAAGGGGGGTGACGACGATCCGCAGTCAACCCAGCGCTGCATAGCAAATATATACCAATTATTCAAAAAATCCTCCAATAACAAGAGTCAATGTAAGCTAAGTTAGAGCCTGGGCGCCGTCTCAGCCGACACCGGAGGTCGCAAACAGGTCCTGGCTGTGCGCAGAGCCACTGCGAGGGGGGGAACGTCCATCCTCGTCACCCCCTGGCGGGCCCCGACGCGGCTTGTAGGTGCGACAGAATTCCTGCACCGCCGTGGGGGTATCAAAGAGCCGAGTACGGCCCTCGATGTTGACCCGTAGACGAGCCGGGTAGAGCATACCATACTTGAGGCCCAGATTTCGCAGCGCAGCCTTTGCACCCGCATATTTCCGCCTGGCCTCCTGGACCGTGGCCGTGAAATCGGGGTAGAAGGAAAGTCTCGAGCCCTGCCAAGTGATCTCACCCTTCTCTCTGGCTAGGCGCAGGGCAGTGTCACGGTCCCGAAAGTTCATGATACGGGGAATAAGCGGGCGCGGCGGGAGCCCCGGGTTAGGCCGCGGCCCCAAGGAGCGGTGGGCCCTCTCAACCACAAATCCCGGAGTGAAGGCTTCTCTCCCAAAAATGTCAGTAAGCAACTGCTTCACAAAAACGTCAAGCCGGCCCGTGGCCGTGGATTCCGGAACCCCGGTTATCCGCACATTGTTGCGCCGACTGCGCGATTCTAAGTCTTCGTTCTTGATGGCCACTTCTTTCAAGATACGCTCAAGCTTGTCTACCCGCTTGGACTCCTGTACTGCTTTGTCCTCGAGAGTAGAGATCCGGGCCTCAGCCTCTCCCAGACGCTGGTCATGAGCCTGGATCTTAGCCCCCATGTTCTCCAACGTCTTGTCCAGGGCATCGAAGCGGCCATCCAAGGCCCTGAAGCCAGCACGCATTTCCTGAAGCCAGTCCGGGGACGGGGCATCGGTCAGCGGGCCGCCGGACGCCCCCTCGGCCGGGCCCGGCATGGCAGGGCGATCCCCCGCAGGCTGCTCAGGGAGTTTCTCAAATGGCAATGTTTTCTGTTTGGGGTCTTCGCGACCCATGCCACCAACTGTCCGAGGGCCACCAGCCCGCTGCCTGTAGAGTAAGGTCGGCTCAGCTATGCCGCAGCAGTAGTCCGGCAGGATAGTTCAGCCTGTTGTCAAGCCGCCCAGGTCCCCCAGGTGCCGCAGTGCCCACCGGATGCCGACGCAGACCCGATTACACCGCGCCGTCGGTCCGGGATATCACCAGGTGCAGCAGGCAGGGCCCAGAGTGGAATGGGGGGAGACCATAGTGAAGCAGACCTCAGCCTAGCCCCAGAGGAGCCAGGTAGGGCGAGGGAAGACAGCACGACCAGGCCGCAGTACACAGGTCGCGTCCAGAGCAGGCCCGAGGAGAGAGGCGGAGACAGCCCGAGCGCGAGACCAGCGCAGCATCCAACCGGCCCCCCCACACCGCCAGCGGGCCACCCCGCAGCCTCCCCCCGGTCCGCACGACCAGGGGCCCCAGGGAGGAGGACACGAGTAAGGACACGCCCGGCAAGATCCAGGCACCCGGCACCCCCCAGCCCGCAGCGGCGCAGAGAGGACCGCAGACACCCGTCAGCCCGCACCCCGGCGCTCAACGCCACCCCCACGCCTCGTCCCCGGGTACCTGATTCACGGGAGGCCTCCGGTCTCACACTCCCGTCTGTGCAGCCCGCAGTCGCCCGCCATCTTGGGACCTAGAGCGATACGTCCTCAGCCGGTCTCGAGCGCCCCAATCATCGTCGCGGCTCGCTCCGGGGTCTCAGGATCTTCAGCGGCGCCGCCAGGAGTACCGCGCCCGCGGCAGGAGGGGAGGAAAGGAGGTTTAGCGCCGGGCCGGCGGCGGAGCTTCAGCGCCGCGCTGCCATCTTAGCTCGCGGCTCGGCCACGCCCCCCAACTATGGGGTAGTACTAACTAAAACACAACATCAAATAGACAGGTCAATCAAGTTGCTTTGTTAATGGCGGATGCCTGGCACTAGCAAAAAATATACTGCTGCCTAGATTTCTGTATTTAACAACATTTCTATAGCTTTTAACAAAGCATTTTTCGTGAGGCTGAGATGAAGCCTGCCCTGCCTAGCATGGCCAGGTAAACAGCCAAGCCTGTAATGGGAAATCCTGATGATCCTTTTTGAACGGGAGGGATGAACACACCAGACATAAAAGTATACAATTTGTGTGCCCAGGCCCAGTACAAATACTTCTCTTCCAGGGGATCCTCATCAATAGACATAAGCACATGAATATTCCCGCCCATGCGAGGGACCCCGGAAACATACAACATATATGTAGCTCAAAATATATATATATATATATATATATATATATATATATATATATATATATATATATATATATATATATATATATATATATATTCACTGAAAAAACCATAGGTTTCACACATGTTATAGTTAGCGGAAATTTTACTGATAAAAAACCAGTGAAATTGCCCCGTTATAGTTAGTGCTGGCAACTATAACTCACGCGACCGCAATCCTCTGCTGATGCTAATACTGTATTTAGACACTTATTTGCCCATGTCTGAGTTATAGTTGCCAGCACTAACTATAACGGGGCAATTTCACTGGTTTTTTATCAGTAAAATTTCCGCTAACTATAACATGTGTGAAACCTATGGTTTTTTCAGTGAATTTGCAAGGTTTTTTAAATGCTAATTCCTAACTATAACGTGTGTGAAACCTATGGTTTTTTCAGTGAATTTGTACGGTTTTTTAAATGCTAAGTTACTTTACGCCATTCGAGGCGTGCGCGCCCACTTAACGCAGTTCGTTCCGTGCACGGTTTTTATCAACTTTAATAAGCCCTGTACATTTGGTGGCCTTCGGCCACCAAAAGCACAGGGGGTGGGGTCAATGTGGATAGTGTTTTTTTTATTTCGATTTTATAATTTCATGTTGCCAAAATTTAGTTTTTTTTACCTATTAATACGCCCTGTACATTTGGTGGCCTACGGCCACCAAAAGCACAGGGGGTGGGGTAAGTGTGGATAGTGTTTTTTTTATTTTTATTTTTTTACCGTACGCTTACGGTAAGCGTACGGTAAGCGTACTCGGCGAAATTGCCGAAAAAAAAATAAAACCGTTTCTGCTCTTGGGGGATGTTTGGGGACTCCCTCAACATGACTATATGGGAGGGAGTTGTCAAAACAGCCCCGTAACATGTTTTTGGCCATCTTGTTTGATAAACAACACTCAGTGCGAGAGACAAAATGGCGGCCGCCGCTTCCTGGTTTCGGCCGATTCGAATGTTTACTAAGATCTAAGAGCCAATCAGAATCGCGCTCGCGCACGCCACCGTACGCTTACGGTAAGCGTACGGTAAGCGTACCGTAAGCGGGCTCAGATATATATATTGATTTAAAGGCTATTTTCTCAGAATCTACTGAACAGATTTACACCAAACCTACAAAAGGCACTTCCTTGACCTAGGGACTACCTCTCTGCCAAATTTCTAGTAATTCTGTTCAGCCGTTCGGGCTGTAGCTCGTTCTAAAGGTCCTATGGAAAAATGCATGGGAAAAACGCGTTTTGGGACCCCCCTTTTATCTCAGCCCCCGCTTGACGAATCCCCCCGAGACTTTCAGGGTAGGAGCGGAGCGTAGCGCCCCACCTATTTTGAGAAATTCGCGAGGATTCATCGACCGGCGCCAAAGTTATTCAAAATAGAATGTTGAGGTTTTCCTATGGAAAAGGGGTCCTAACTATAACTACCTACTGGCGACCGCCAGTAGGTAATATATATATATATATATATATATATATATATACACATAAATAAAAACACAATGCAGCCTTCCATAGCAATGCTGAACAATGTTGTAAGAAATTCCCCTGTATATACACTCCAATAAAAGCAGGGAGAAAATGCACATTTGAAAACTGTTTTTAAAAAAACAGAAGAAATCACCATCTCACAAGTGAAGAATGAGAAAAACATTGTCAGCACATAGGCTGTATTGCATAAAAACCTCACTGTAGAAAGCTGAAAAGCTAACCCACAAAAACACACAGATAAACTGGCACCGTGCCTTTAAGGCAGCCATGACCCCTAGCTTCCCATCATGCTTCAGGGGTGATAGTTAGGTCAGTTCTTTCCGGCACCTTCTGTCAGGACCCTGGTTACTTCAGCTCTAACTCTTTTTCTGATTTCTGTCAGAAAATACTTCTCTCTTTTTGTCAAAAGCTTTTTACTTCGATGTCTTTTTGTTGTTGGAGTATACCTCTGCTATTTTTGAGAGAGTTGAGCATTATTTTCTAGTCAAAAATGCCCTCTCTATTTGACTCTTGCCCTGCCTGTGGCAAGAAGAAGGCTAAAACAGACTCCCATCCTGTCTGTATTCTCTGCCTTCCTTCTGATCATAATCCAAAGGCCTGTCAGCATTGCCAGCTACTGTCCAAAAGAACTCTTAAGGACAGGGAGAGGATTCGCCTCTATGGGCTGGCTGAGAAGAAGAAATCTCCTTCAAGAGGCAGGTCTCCGATGAAGAAGAGGAAAGAGGGAGCCACTACTCCATCTAGAAGTAAGGTTCCTATCTGCTCTCCATCGGCGTCGGGCTCGGCGCCGCAAATTCCTTCATTGGCAACGAAAACGTCGACAAGAAGACCATCGCCGTCGAGAGAACACCGGTTGTCGAGGAAGACAAGAGGTACGTTGGATCCTGGCGACGATCGGCGTCGAGGAGTAGATCTCCGTTGGTGCAGGCTCGCCCAACGTCGAGGCATGGCTCTCCGTCGTCACCGACGAGGCGGAGGTCGACGTCGAGACATGTTCCGCCGTCTCAGGGTCATCAGCGATCGGCGTCGAAGCAGGCGTCTCTGTTGACGTCAACCAGGCGATGTTCGACGTCGAGACATATTCCGCCATCGCAGGATCACCAGCGATCGGCGTCGAAGCAGGCGTCTCCGTCGATGTCAACCAGGCGACAGTCGAGACAGGCCTCGTCACCAGAGGCAAGGCAATCATCACCGCCGTCGTCGTCCAAGCGACGTTCGACGTCGAAAGCCAGATCCTCGCCGACGTCGAAGGAACATTCGTCGTCGAGGCCCAATGTGAAATACAGCAGACGTCGTTCGACAAGCAGACGGTCAACGTCAAGAGAGGGATCGAACAGGCACCATGAAGCGACGTTGAGAAGGATTTCTCCGTCCAACCATTCTTCGTTGAGGTCTCCTACATGCTCAACGTCGATGGTGCAATCTGTATGTTCCAAGGGTTCGTCGTCACATCATACAACGTCGAAGGTGAAATCGACGTCGAAGAGACAATCACGATCAAGGAGCTCACCACTGATGGTGACACAGAGCTGATCGACGTCGAGGCATTCTCCATCGACGTAACATCGCTCATCAAGACGCCGATCTCTCTCCAGAAGTCACAGAGAGTCCTCTCATTCTATCCGGAGCTCACCCCGGACAATTGCGACGTCACGCGAACCGTCTGTTCACTTAGATGAGCCTCCGAGGTCACCGGTAGGCTCTCCAAGGAGACGGCGATCTCCTTCAATTCATCTTTCGCCCAGATGGCTCCAACCTCTCCATCATTGGCAAACAGTACCAACGGGTCACGCTCAACGAACTATGGACTATTCCAGTCCTCTGCACAGATCACCCTTACAATGTCGTGTGCAGGAAGTGGACAGGTCCCCCACTACACGGACCAGAGAACGCAGAGGCAGATCTCCTGAGCGCAGATCGACTCAGAGTACACGCAAGAGGCGGCGAACGCCATCGTGGTCCTCCTCTTCGACGCACTCATCCAAGAGTGACTACTCACCCACCCTCACGGATAGTCCTCCTTCTAGGGTGTCACCCATCGACGATGTGAACACGTTTCATGACGTTCTCTCCAGAGGAGCACAAAAGCTGGGAATCACCATGTCAGCTCCTCAGACCACGACGTCTATAATTTTCGAGACACTCCATCAGAGGTCTGCGACTAAACCATTACTACCCTTGGTCCCTGGTATCACTGAGCCGGTAATGGACGTTTTCCTTACTCCATCATAGGTTAAAGCAGCTCCTGCACGAATCTTAAAGAAATATAGACCCGCTGCCTCAGATCCTTTTTTCCTCAAATCGGATCTGCCACCGGACTCTGTCATTGTGGCAGCGGCAAAGAAGACACACGCAGTTGCTTCTTCCTCCTCAGCTCCTCCGGATAAGGAGAGTAGAGCACAAGACTCTTGGGGGAGGAAGGCTTGCGGCTCTTCGGCGTCTTCTCTTCAAGTTACTAACGCTGCGGCTCTGCAGGGCCGTTATGACAGGTCCTTATGGGATTCACTGGAGCGCTTCAAAGACAAACTCCCGAAGGAGGACCAGCAGGATTTCTCTGAAATTCACCAGGAGGGTGCACTGGTGGCCAACCAAATAATCAGCACTGCGGCGGATGAGGTGTCTTTGTCAGCTCACTCTTATGCACATGGCATATGTGCACCAAGATCTTCCTGGTTGCGTCTGACTGCATTGAAACAAGAGGCGCAACATCGCATCTTAAATCTCCCATTTTCTGGCACCTCACTGTTCTGATCACATGCAGATGAGGTAATGGCTAGAATGAAGGCTGAGTTGGACACCTTGAAGGCCGTAGGCCTTGAAAAGAAAAAGGAATTTAGATGACGCTACAAGCCCTACAATCGTTAAAATTACCAACAGAGGGTTCAAACCCCTCAATGGTTGAAAAACAAGCAGAACTAATCCCAGTTCCAGGGCCGTCGTTCCTCGAGAGGAGAGGAGGACACCAGCAGCAATCCTCTTCCGCAACAAAAACTCAAGGGAAGCAATGAGTCTCTGCTTCCTCTAGCACCGTTGCACACTCCAGTGCGAGGAAGTATCTCAAACTACAGTCAAGAGTGGCGCAACATCACCAAAGACCAGTGGGTGCTGAATATACTAGACAATGGTTACGCACTACGTTTTTGCGCGTCCCCAAGACAGGTTCCTCCGGTGAAATCCAGTCAGCTACACATCTCCTGCGTCAGGAAGTGTCGACCCTTCTCAGGAAACTGGCCATAGAAGAGGTCCCTCCTGCACAGAGAGGACAGGGGGTCTACTCAAGATACTTCCTTGTTCAGAAAAAGGACCAACCGAACAAGTTCACACCAATTCTAGACCTACGTTCTCAGAACAAGTTCATCAAGAAGGAAAAGTTTCGGATGTTGGCGCTCCATCAAATATTTCCACATCTGAGAAAAGGTGATTGGATGTGTTCGGTGGATCTCCAAGATGCGTATTTTCACATCCCAATCACACCACGGCATCGCAAGTTCCTGCGGTTCATGGTGGGCACAAAACATTACCAGTTCAAAATCTTACCCTTCGGTCTAAAATCTGCCCCGAGGGTTTTCACGAAATGCATGGCAGTGGTAGCTGCAGCATTACATCGCCAAGGTCTGTTCGTGTATCCATACCTGGACAACTGGCTGGTGAAGGGATCATTCCCCCACATGGTGCAGGAACACCTTCACATCTGCTTGGACCTCCTGCAATGCTTAGGCCTTCACGTCAACGTGGAAAAATCGGTTCTTCAACCGACACAATCACTCCACTCTCTGGGCGCCACCCTAAACTCCGACCTCGGAAAAGTGTTTCCTTCGGAGGAGAGGTTGTCATCAATGAGAGTCAAAAGCAACGTCATCCTCCAAACTCATCAGCCGTCAGTAAGACAAGTGGCTTCTCTGCTGGGGTCGATGGCTTCTTGTATTTTTCTCATACCCAACGCCAGATTGAGGATGAGACCGTTACAACAAGATCTGGAGGACAAGTGGGATCAATCCTCGGGTCAGTGGACCAACAGGATTCTCCTCTTGCCAGCAGCGAAGATGTCCATTCTCTGGTGGTTACAACCAAAGAATCTTCTGGTGGGAGTCCCATTCCATCAAACTACGCCAACACAATCCCTAATCACGGATGCGTCCCTTCAGGGATGGGGAGCCATCTGGGTCATCTGCAAACTCAGGGCAGGTGGATCAGCAGGGAAACGGACCTATCATATCAACATGCTGGAACTGCGGGCGGTTCATTTAGCCCTCAAGGCTTTTCAACCGTCGATTCAGTCCGAATCGATCCTAATACAAACTGACAATACAACCACCATGTATTACTTGAACAAACAAGGTGGAACACGCTCTCACCCTCTGTCTCTGGAATCCCAGGTGATCTGGCACTGGCTGCTAGCCAGAAACCTATCGATCACAGCAGTGCACCTACCGGGAGAGCAGAACGCCCTCAGTCGTCACTTCGACGAACAAGAAGACTGGGTGCTCAACGACGAGGTGGTGGCAGACATTTTTCATCAATGGGGTCATCCCTTCATCGACCTTTTTGTGGACGATCAAAACAACAAATGCCACGCCTTCGCATCCAGGTTTTACCGACCAGAAACGAGGGGGAATGCTCTTGTGATAGACTGGTCAGGGACGTTTGCATACGCCTTTCCACCCCTCCCTCTCATTCCGAAGGTTGTGGCCAAACTGATTCGATCAAGCATGACAATGATCCTCATAGCCCCAGACTGGCCTCGCCAATGATGGTATCCGGACCTGTTGCACCTCTCACTGCACCCGCATCGGAGACTCCCGTGCAGGCCGGACCTCCTGACAAAAATGGGAGGGAAGATCCTGCACCCCAGTCTTCCCTCGCTCAGCCTGACAGCATGGCTCCTGAAGTCCTGCAGTATGGACATTTGAACCTCCCTCAAGATTGCATGGACATTTTGCGGGAGTTAAAAAGACCATCCACGAGGACCTCATACTCCTTTAAATGGAAAAGGTTTTACTTGTGGTGTGTGCGTAATGGGTGGAATCCAATTCAAGGGCAAGAGGAGGTAATCTTGCCCTATCTGCTATACTTGGCCAAATCTGGTTTGAAGTATACATCCATAAAAGTGCATTTGGCTGCCATCACGGCATATAGAAAATCGCATAACCAGCCTTCATTTTTTCAACTTCAGGTGGTCAAGGATTTTCTACAGGGGTTGAAGAAGGTTTATCCCCCTGTCCGACCTTCCTCTCCAGCTTGGGAGTTGAATCTAGTCTTGTCCAAATTGATGGGTCCTCCCTTCAAACCCATTCATAAGGCCACATTACAACACCTTACATGGAAAGTAGCTTTTCTAGTGGCTATTACATCAGCACGCAGAGTGAGTGAAATCCAAGCACTCTGTTCTAAGGAACCGTATACGGTTTTCCATCATAATAGAGTGGTTATGCGAACTCACCCTTCCATCCTGCTCAAAGTAGTGTCTGATTTCCATGTAAATCAGACAATTTCTCTTCCCTCTTTCTTTCCCAATCCTGCTACACCAGCAGAAAGGTCTCTGCATTCATTAGACCCAAAGAGGGTTCTCAAATTGTACTTGGAGGGAACAAATTCCATAAGAAAAGCTGAGCAATTGTTTGTAAACTACGGCTCTGTTAGAACAGCCTTTCCAGCTTCTAAAAGATCCATTTCAAGATGGCTAGTGTCTTGTATAAAGTTGGCCTACCAAATAGCGAACAAGCCTCTGTTAGCCTCCCCCAAAGCTCATTCTACTAGGGGCAAGGCTGCTACGGTTGCATTCTTACACAATGTACCGATGGCTGAGATTTGCAAGGCTGCAACTTGGAAATCGGTCCATACATTTACCAGGCATTACTGTCTGGATTCTGACTCCAGAGCGGATATCCATGTAGGTCAGGCCTCCTTAAGGAATCTGTTCCAATGTTAACTGGTTTTGGGGTCTTTATATGCTTTCTGTTTACTATGTATCTTGATTGTACTATGGTTACTTGCCCGCAGGATGAGGGAATGGGCTTGATATTCTATTCATGTGCTTATGGCTATTGATGAGGATCCCCTGGAAGAGAACTAGGATTACAGGTAAGTAACTTACCCTACTGCCACTTTAAAGCTGTGCCAACTGCATGTTGCAGTAGAATCTAACAATTTTAGACTGCTGCACCTTAACACAATAATCTGCTCCCCTATAAGGTGCCCGGAAGTCGAAATAGATACTACAAGGTATGCAGTATGGGCTTGTAACAAACTTAAAAACCATGCTAAAATGAATGCACTGTATACCCAAAACCTGCTGTTTACCTTCAATAGATGCTTTCCACTGACATGCAACCACAAGGTATGTAAACAATTACACTTACTGACCTAAACTGTATGGGAGACCTTTATCCCAGTGAGACCTTCATTCAGTAAGCACAGTGCTGGGGTGCACTGGACACTCGGCATTGGATGTTTTCCTATATTATAAACTTAGAGAAACATGCTGGAGGGCGAATGAGCAATTCCTGGTTTCTCTACAGGAGATTCGCACTTTAGAGAGGGTAATAGCAACACCATCTTTTAAGGAGCTTGAGACGCGAGTATACAAAATGATGCAGGAGGAAGCCCCAGTGTCTTCCCCAAGGGCCAAAATTAAATGGGCGATGGAGCTAAAGTCCCCTCTGAATTGCAATGGGAATACTGCTGCACACAAACAGGAGTACTCTCTCCTAAATAAAATCAAGGTTATGTTTTTTTGTTTTAGACTTTTATATAGCGCGAATTTGACCCGAATCCAATCAGGTATTAGAGCGCTTTACATAGCACCAGTTACGTTACGTTACATTAGGACACACATTAATTTTTTGTTAGGCACAGGGAGATTAAGTGATTTGCCCAAAATCACAGGATGTTTAGCGTCATTACCGAGACTCGAACCCAGTTCCCCAGGTCCGAGGTCGAGTGCCCTAGCCGTTAGGCCAACTCCTCTCCCCAAATGTTGATCTGTATAGTGCACTAATCATCCTAGAGGGTATCTAGGAGCTGGGGCAAGTGTGTAGGTGTGTGGTGCCCAATGTGCTTATACGAACAGCCAGGTTCTTCAGCTTCTAGTAGAACTCAAGAAGTCAAGAGAAGGCCCTGATGTGTTGAGGGAGGTCGTTCCATGTCTTAGGTGCGATGTATGAGAATAAACGATCTCCAGTTTTGGTTTTGCATATGCGGGGAGTGTGTATGAGTGAGACAGAGTGTAGGTATCTGGTGGGTTGGTTAAGGTGTATGCGGCTGTTCAGGTATTCTGGTACTGTTGTGTGTAGGGTTTTGTATGTGTGCTTGACGAGTTTAAGTAGGCTGCGCTTGTGAATGGGGTTAATACACTTCAAATTTATACATAGGATATACTACATGCCAGAATCCCTATACAAACCAGGCCTATTGGAACTCATGCCTCCTTAGTCTAGAACAGATTCAAAGACATATGGGCCCAGCAATGGCAATAGCTAATTAAACATTACGAGGTGACAATCATGCCAGCTGCTGAGCAAGGATGAATGGTTCATTTATGGGCTCTACTGGAGTTTCAAACAGATGAGCAGCCAACTGGCGTTGGTCAACACAGTGGTAATGGAGAGGACTAGACAAGATAAAATGTAACATGATGGTTCAATAAAAAGGAGCTGCATATTAAACTGTAACGGTACGCTATAGAAATATGGTCTGGGTAAGATTCCAATGTTGAACTGTACTGACGTATATCACAGTAACCTGTACCACACTTTTCTGTTACTGGGGAGGTTATTCCTTCCTGTTGGTTTGTAGTTACATACTAGTAAACTCAATAAACAAAATAAAAGGAAGTTTTCAGAGGTATTCCTCCTCAGATTGGTATTTGGTCCTGGAGCATTTATACCTGAAGAAGGCTAGCAGGAGTCTTTCTTTCCGAACCTGTCTGACTTGTATTCAAATGAAAAATAAAGGGTCTTCATTACTCTTTCTCGCTGGGGTCTGGAAGAAAACGTCTGACACATGTCACACTTCATGTTTAGAATAGAGACACTGGACATTCACCTGAAAGGAAAATGTTACTAAGCATCTGTTTGTGATATGTAGTGCTGTAGATTTACATGCTCTGCATCCTTCTGCCATCTGGGGCTGGACTTGGACAAGTGCAAATTGCTTTCTTCGAAGAGGTCCTTGAGTCACGAGGTACATTGCTGATAATGCACATGGACATGAGCGCCATTGTTAGATTGTTTTTCCGCACTGGCGGGTGTGGATGGAAATGGAGCTCAGCGATACAGAAGGAGATGACCATGCTAAGAAAGAAAAGTATCTGCAATAAACAAAGGCTTCTGGGGCGGAAGGTGGGTGCATGTGAATCTACAGCACTACCACCTTGGTGTGTGACCTTCTTGTTCCTGAATAGAGCTTGGCTCTGGTGGATTAACAAAGTACTCCAATAATTTCTACTACTGAAGCAGGGTAGTCCTTTTTCACTCTAGAACATCACATCCTTTTGATTTATGAGTCAACCTCCGAGGCCCTCCCCGTTACATTAATTAAGGTAAACTGGACAGACTAGTTGCCATCTGATAGACAGCACAGTTAGGCAAAAGGAAGCGCACCAGAGCCAGCAGAAATCGGTATGGGTTAACCAGCTCACGGGTTCGGTGAATGAGTTAATGAATGAAGAGTCAATTCCTTACTGAGATATCTCCTAAGACAGAAGAACACTGCTGGAGAATGGTGGCCCAGATATCAGGGACCTTCTGATCCTGGAGAGCCTTGAAACCCACTGGTGGGAGCACAGAAGGGCTAACATAGATGGTCTGCATGCTTTGCTAACCCGACTGCCATCAATGGATTTGGATGTTCACTCTCATTGGGTTCCACTTTACTTAAAAAGTCACTTAGAGCACATGATGCCATTCAACACTTATGATGGACAGCGAAGGAAGGTGACATCACCACGGCACAAATCTGGATTGATGGTCAGCTTCCGTAGCTCCTACATTCAAGGTGCACAGGAGGGGTCAGTGGCCCATCGGAGCACCCAGAGGCCTCTCACCCCATACACGTCAAACAAGGTCAAAGTGTGGGGTGTGATTCCCAGGAGTGTCAGCAGACTGGGGAAAAAGCCAAGAGAGTCTGTACATCTGTGATTCAGTGAATCAAACTCCTAACAACATGTGCTCGCTGACTGAGCTCAAGGTGCATCCATCCCCTTTTTGCAAGGTAGGTCACAGAGTTCACTATGGCAAGCACCACAGTTACCACAAGGATCTCAAACACCATCCACAAGTGTCACAATGAGTATGACAGACCCACGTGCCTCACCATTAATACACAAGTGAAGCCTGTTCCCCAGAGTTAAAATTAACTGGGAGTGGGGACAAAATGTGATCAGGTGAAATGCAGTGAATTGGGATACACCGGCGCCTGGATACCCTACCGGGTGATAAGCCACAGTAGCCAGACTGAGACCAAGAACTCCAATTTTCGATCAGCAAACAAAGAGCAGTATTAATAAATAATAATTTATAAAGAAATAAAAAGGAGGTTAGATCCATAAGCGAGGACTTGAAACAACAAATACATGATCTGAAAAAGAAAATAGAAGACCTTGGATGAGGAATATCACAGTTGATGAAAGATTGGCAGAGGAGGATAAATCATAGATTAGCATCACAGAGCCGCACAAGCAAACAAAAAGATCTGGAATACATGTTTTCCTATAAGAACATTCACATATGAAAACTGAGCTGGGAGCAAAAGAAGGCAATATTTAGACAGACTTGTTGCAAAGAGTTGCTGTATCATATCAAAAGATGCACATGCTGATTAAACTAGACACCTAAAATGTTTTTAAAAAACAGTATGGCAGCAGACCAACAGACAAGAAGAGTCCAGGCATACTCAAGAGGGTTAACTGCTTTGACAGAAAAATTGCAAATTCTCAACAGAAGATCAAAATGTTCAAATCAAGGTGCTATCTTTTGGAGACACCGGATACAGTATTTATTTGATTTTCATCTAAGTCATACTCCAGAAAAGAAGTAATGTTCAACTACATATTTCCTAACAAAGAAAAGTAGCCATTACCCGTGGGGGACACCCTTCCAGATGGTATCTGTCTAAATAAATGAAATAAAGGAGTTGATATTGTCCAGTTAAGCTAAATGATGTTAAACATTCAGGGTGACAACTTAGAAGACAAAGGAGAATACACACATGCAGGTCCCTGAAGCTATTATTTCGGACGATCTCAAGGAGGAGGGCAGGAGCGTCTCAAAAGCTGTATGAGCAGAAACATTTGCCAACATCTACAAAGAGCCAATGAGAAGCAACAGCAAAGTGGAGGAGACTTGAGGTGGGATTTCAAATACCAGATTGTTAAAGTTGAATGGGTGATGGCTGAAAATATAGGGTGGGGGTCAGAGTCAGAGGAGCAATTAAGTACAGCACAGAACCAGTCAGGTACTATGATTATGAACCCAATATATACAAAGAACTTCTCTCTAGTATTATTACTTAAAAATGCAGGTGATTTAATTGAAGACTTGCAAAAAGATAAGGGTAGCTACTGGGCAGTTTTTCATTCTTGTTCGAATATACAAAGAAAGGGAACTTAGGGCCTGGTCTTAAAACATCCTCTCAGGATGGAAAAGATGGATGAACAGGGTCTTTGTCAGGAAGTTAGAGATTGAAATGCTCTTAAAGGGCAGAAATGTTTAGCTTTTATGTACAGGACCTCAAACCTCCCGCTAAAAGACTACATATACTCTAGCTCCTTTAAGAACTTAGTGGGGAACATATGTAAATTCCAGAATCAACACCTATTGAAAAAGACTATACTATACTATACTCTTTTTAGATATTCCCATTTTTTTCAGCACTTTCCCACAAAGTAGGGGTATGTGGCAATTTTGTGCCCGAGGAAGTTCCAAGGGGACATTCTCAAAGCAGAGGCTAACATACAGGGACGTGCATAATAGAGGTGAAGGAAAATGGTATCAAAACGTTTGTGGTACTAAACTTATAAACCCTGAAGGCTTGCCAGGAGTCCTCCCATCATGATACCAAAAAAAGACATTAGACGTACGCAGTGATATAGTCACTGGTAGCTACTTAAATCTGCTCATGGATCGGACTCTGGATAGAACCTAATGGATATTTGCAGGGGGGGGGGGGGGGGGGGCTTGCTTAAAGCAGGGAAAAAATAAATGTTATCCCTTGCGTTAACAGGCACATAGAGAAAGACACATAGGGGCATACAACAACTTTTCTTTTGCATCTCAGAGCTTGTGGAGGGCTTTCCTAATTTCTCATTAGTATCTCCCTGAGAGACAAGTGGAGGAGAGACAGCCACGAGGAATATTATTTTTTTCTGATCACATTCCAATTCACATCACACCAGACCTGGTTAATCTGCCTATCAGATTTGGAAACTAAACCACCCTGTCAGAATATCCTTTGGTGAACGCGGATGTCAAAAACAGCACGCTAATCACTGGGACAAAACTTAAGAGAGAAAAAATAGGAAAATGAGGACACAGGGAAATTAATAATGAGGTCTGTCCACCTGAATAAAATTAGAGCTACACTGGAGACGACATGTGAGGCTGAACTAGAGATGCTCTAGAAGCAGCTATAAACACTGCAAAATGGTATTATAAGTGAGGCTTAAAATAGAAGCCTTAACCTTGGACAAAACAGAGCATGCCCCGCTAAGGATCAAACTGAAAATACTATGAAATGTGCAATAAAGAAGGCAAGGTGCTCCCAAGCAAACGTAGTGCCAAAGTAGCTATTGAGAATCAGAGAAAGGGACATAGATGACTCTGACAGGTGACGAAAATGAGAAACTACCATATTTTAAAGCTTTCTACTTCTCTCCATCTTTACACTTATCTGAATACACATGACATTTGTAGCTAACTTGTTAAGCTGAACTTCGGACCAAGCACTACTTTCAGTGCTTCTAAAGCTTAGGAAGGACCCCACCAAGTGCAACTACTTTAAACCAATTATACTGATCAAGACAGGCATTAATTGTGTTACTACTATTTAAGTGTCAAACCTGGATGTCGTGTTTCAAACATTTTTATTGTAATTTTACAGTATAACACGTCTAAACATTATCACAATCCATGTTTGATGCACCTGTTATCCACATCATAAACCTTTCATCACAAATATGGCCCACTGAGTAGAAGTGACTTTCATATTTAGTGATATCATATGTTGTTCTTTGAAAACATAGATTTAACAAGATAACAGCAGACAGCAATATTTGTATGTGCCCTATTTTACTGTAGAACCCACTAAATTTGCATTAATACATAGCAAGCCACAATATATTATTCCTGCCACTCCATGATATTTAACTAGAGCCATGAAAAATGTAAGAAAAATGACCGCCCCTACACTTTACAAACACAAGGAGTTAATGGATGGAGTGCTGAAACTTTTCAGACACTCGCCTCCAGTCACAGATCTGGATTTAATCCATCATCATTCTTTAGCTCACGGTGCCACCCGAGTTCAGAACCAGTCATATGCAAACCAGCCGGAACTGCCAAGCCAGGTTTTGGGGCAACACCCCTCATCAGCCAGACCCGCTTGAATCCAGTGGCAAAGTGAGCAAGGGACCCACATATGGGCATACCCTGCCAACTTAGGACGAACAAAGCAAACACAAGGAGATGATGGATGGAGCGCTGAAACTTTTCAGACAATAACCCCCAGACACAGATCTGGGTTTAATCCATTATCGTTCTTTAGCTCACTTTGCCACCCCAGTTCAGACCCAGCCATATGCAAATCAGTCTTGGGAACTGATCAGCCCGAACTGCAAAGCCAGGTCCTCCCTGGACCGGAAACAAGCATTAGGGGAGAAGGGTCCCCTCTTAATGGTGGAAGCCAAGGCAAAACATAAATTGCCTAGAAGTGTAGGTAGCCTCAACACTTGCCCAAAGTTTAGCAATTCTGAGAATTGTGAGATTGATTAGAGTACGACGTTGGGTAGCTCAGATACATTTTCAGTTGCTAATTCAGAACATATGTGCCTCTAAACAACAGAGTTCACTTGAATGGGGAAAACTCCACGAATATCTACAGTTATGAGTTTCTCTTGAATGTTATTCAGTGTCTCTTTGAGAAATAACGGTAATGTATGTGTAATGTACAGTACTCTGGGGATAAAATTAATCTTAATACCAGCTATCCTTCCGAAACATATTTCCTATCCCCCATCTGTATAGAGCTTTAAAAAACATAACTGCCTTACTGAATCAGCTAATATATTCAAACAAATCTAGCTTTATTTGGGGTGACAGGGAAGTGATAAAACTAAAAGTCTATTTATATTATAGATAATAGAATTAGGAACTGCACAATTCTCTGAGCCCTAGATAAAGACAAAACGTTATATCGACTAGACGGGGCGTTTAAGGAATAATGTTTGTGAGCAATTGATTGAGCCCTAGTTTACTGAAATGAGTCATGGCAAGCTACCAGATACGAAGTGTAGATTTTAATTAAACTGGTCTCCTTTCTAAAACCTTTATTATAGGGACCAGGCAAAGAAATCATTGTCTCCACTTCCGTTCGCTTTGGTGATGGAGTTGTGAGCAAATCAGATCAGATAAAATACTTTAAAGTTTCCTTCCACATTGGCAATGTCCTTTGTTCTTTATTGGACCTGAAACTCTTTTCCTCGTTTTTTGAGTAATCTCAGACATTCCAGGAAGACTCCGGCTTCAAACTAAATAGGCAGAAATCTGAGGCAACCAACTTCACTACCTTAGAAAATAGTATGATAGTTACAACATCTTTTCCTATATACTTGACAAACACAACCTATCATATATTGAGTATGAAACTTCCCCAACGATACATAACTCTATCCTGCTACATTACCAATTTTGATAACCAAATTTTTAAAATGCACTGTTTGCATTTTTCAGCTTGCTTGTGCTTAAATCGAAGTCTCTCCCCCCTAGATCTAATATTTGCTTTAAACACTACCTTTGCATGTTCCACCCCAAAAATTCTTCAATTGTTGTAGAAGGCCTTTAATGACTTCATTCTAGGTGGTAGGAAGGTATCTAGAATAGCCTGAAAGCAACTTGTGGTTGTACCCCACACAAAACATGTAGTTCTAGCCATTTTCAGGCTATTATGAGATGGCTACTACAAGCTACTCAAATGTTGGTAGTCAACTTATGATATGTTTCATAAATGAATATAATATTTATAATAATATAAACTTCTACTTAAGAATCATGTCTTGGCTTTTGCAGAGGCTCAAAATGTGAACAGATGGCTGGGATTTTTCTCTGGGAAAGGTGGCACACTATTCAGACTGGGGGACAGACGCTCGCCTTAACACACAATTCTCTGACCTTTCAAATGCCAAATATATTAGAGGACAGAATAATCTCAAGGGAGCAGAATCAATTACTATGGTACATTGCAAAGAGGGGTGAGAAGGACTTGTAGAGGCAGATGCACTGCTATGGCCTCCCTTGTGTCACTTCCACAACAGTGATGTGTCAGTGGAGCAGATGGCACAGAGTGCTTGAAAGACCCAAACTCACAGTAGGGGAGGAGGACAAGAGGGAAGGAGGAAAGTGCCAGACGGGGAATGTGTTGTTCTTTTATCTTTTCTTTGGTTCTGTGGACCCTGTATTTTGATGTTGACACTATTTCAATAAAGACATTTAAAACTAGGCTTATTTCTAACCAATGTTGCATTTCAGAGACAAATCTAATTGCTCCAGGGCAACAGAACCTAAAGATAAATATTTTATGTTAGCTGGAAATGTTAACCAGAGCAAGGGCGTCTGCAGAAGATTTACTTTCTCTTTGGCATGGAATACAGCTAATATAGTGCCTTGAAGCAGATACACTGCATAAGCTGGGCAGATGAGCTTTGACGAATATAAGTTCAACTGAAAGTTAACAGAGAAAGAAAGGTCTTGCAGGGCTTTGTTAAAGGCCTGGCTGTTTTCCTCGCTTTTTACAGGTGACTCGCAGCTTGCTGTGAGGGAATATTTGCATTGAATTTGAATCAATAAATGTTGACAGAAACTTACTTTCATGTTGACCCCATTTATAAGTAAGTACATAGGTTCTTTCCCTTTATCTACCTGTAGCTATCCCTTCCAGAGATTGCATCTAAGGAAGGTTGTGTCTAAATTATTTTATGCAGAGCTTTAGGTGTTGGCACCACATACACAGTACATATAATGCATGTATCCTTCCTGCTCTTCTGTGTGCCCTTGCAAGTTCCCTCCATTTTCAACAAGCATTGGCAAAGCCAATTGGCATTGCCTATGTGCGGGCTATTATCGTTGGCACTCGGTGGGGGTGGTGGACAGGTGGGTGCATTGAATGGGAAGGCAGATTAATGATAAGTGTGTTCTAAACAGGAAATGCCGAGTTTGTCTTTGTAGGCAAACATGGACTGCACTTCCGAGGCCTGCTCCGCATTCCTGGCATTCCTAAGTGATCAGGGAAGAGCAAGGGAAATGAGGTGACATAAGTGATTAGGTAATGGTTAAGGTGGGAGAATGCAGACGGGCAAAGGGATATGGAGGAAAAGATGGCAGGTTCCGGGAGGGAGAGGAGGCAAAAGGGCAAACAGAGGGATGCAAACATGTATGAAACCCTAGAACACTAGTGGTAAGCAGGTCACCATCATAGACACTGTATAGCAAACACGAGCTAGGACAGGCTCAAGAGAAAAGGTCTTCTAATGAGAAGCAAAGGATTTGCTTTTTAAATACATTGTCAGTCTTTATGCAGAGTTTCAAATGTGCGACACAAACGTATTGGGCTAGTGGCAGCTGACACCCAAGCACGTAAAACAAGCATTGGCATAGCCAATAGGTCTCGCCCTTTGGGACCTTATAAGTGTTTAGCCATGCAACAGTTGCATAACTAAATACTTATAAGGTCCCAAAAGCGAGACCTATTGGCTATGCAAAGCGGCAGCGAAAGTGAAAGTGATCGCGATTACGATCACGATCAAACATCAAAGCGGCCGTGAAACCGAAAGTAATCGTGGGAAAGCGGGCGCACGCGCCCACGAACATGCACTGTAGCTCTAGGCTGGCCTGGTAGCACTTTTTGGAGCCCTCTCAATAAGTCTCGCCAGACCAGCGCATGCGCTGGGTCAGGCGAGACCTAAAAAGGAATGCAACATGCAAATAAATATAACGAGCCTATATAATGCACAGCTGTTGTACGAACTCCCCTAACACCACTCACGAGAAGGCATTCAATTAAGAGTCCCAGTGTTACTCACTGCAGCGTATGTCGCCAATGTCCTCAGTGATGTACTCTTTACTTGACCTCCTGTAAACATCTGTTAAGAAGCTGGCGGCCTGCAGGTCCTGGAATGGCATGCGAAAACCGAACCCTCTCGCTTGCATCACATGCAGAATGGTGCTGTGGGGCACATTAAAACAGTTCACCCTTGTTAGGCCTGGCATCTTTTGGCTAGTTTTCCCTGTCTTTTTGGTTTCTGGCCTCCTGGTTTTGACTGTGCAAGTGCTCCTGTTGTAAATGGTGTTATGGATTGGTATTTCCATGATTGGCAGATTTGATTTACTGGTCAATAACTAGTAAAGGGCAAAGAGCGTGCCAGGGCCTGTAATGAATATGCTACTTACCAGTATGCATCTGTTCTTGGCATGTAGGGCTGCTGACATTCATATCTGTGCATAGATCGCCGCCTAGTGTTGGGTCCGGATGTTTGCACGTTGTTGTCCTGGAAGAGTCTTCGAAGTATCCTGAGATAGGTGACTCCTCCCCTGGACCACAGTGCGCATGGGCATCCTCTCCATCCTCAGATTGTTTTTCGCCATTGTGGCAGTGATGGAGTAGATACAGAAAGTGATGACCATGCTATACAGTAATTCTGAGAGCTGCAGCTGCTACAGGCGCCGGGGAGGAGGGTGGGCGATATGAATGTCAGCAGCCCTACATGCCAAGAACAGATGCATACTGGTAAGTAGCATATTCAGTTCGAGGCATGTGGGCTGCTGAATTCATATCTGTGCATAGAATATATAGCAGTACCTCCTATTAGCAGCGGCCACCAGTGCCAGCTGCAGCGGTCTGAAAAAGAGTTTTGAGAACAGCCTGTCCTACAGCTGCTTGCTGTTTTGAGTGTACATCTACACAATAGTGTTTGGTAAATGTATGTATAGTGGACCATGTGGCTGCTCTACATATATCCTGTAAAGGAATGTTTCCCAGGAAAGCCATGGATGCCCCTAACTTACGTGTTGAGTGGGCTCGTGGGGGAATCGTTAATGTGCGTTTAGCCTTTTGATAGCAAATTTGATTACATTTAACGATCCATCTGGCTATACCTGCTTTGGAGATGGCGTTGCCTTTGTGTTGTGGAGAAAAGGCAACGAAAAGTTGTTTTGACTTCCTAAAGTCTTTAGTTCTGTCTATATAGTACATGAGGGCTCTTTTGACATCTAGTGTATGGAGCATTCTTTCAGCGACATTTTGTGGATTCTGAAAGAAAACAGGCAGTTCAATAGTTTGATTCATGTGGAACTGCGATATTACTTTAGGCATGAATTTGGGGTTGGTGCGTAGTACGACCCTGTTTGCGTGAACCTGTATGAATGGCTCTTGAATGGTTAGTGCCTGGAGTTCACTAACTCTTCTTAACGAAGTGATTGCCACTAGGAAAGCTACTTTCCAGGTGAGGAATTGAATCTCACATGAGTGGAGAGGTTCGAAGGGTGGACCCATCAGCCGGGTGAGGACCAAGTTGAGGTTCCACACCGGTGCTGGTGTGTGTCTTGGGGGAATCACTCGTTTAAGTCCCTCCAAGAAAGCTTTGATGGCAGGCACTCGGAATAAAGAGAGGTGCTGCCTGTTTTGGAGATAGGCTGCTATTGCGGTCAAATGGATACGTATTGAGGTATATGCCAAATTGCATCGGTATAGGTGTAAGAGGTAACAAATTATGTTTTGGATGGATGCGTCTAGCGGTTTAATGTCATTGTTGTTGCAATAAATGACAAACCTTTTCCATTTAGCTGCATAGCAAGCTCTGGTAGTGGGTCTCCTGGCCTCCTTAATGATCTCCATACAGTCAGGTGGCAGGTTTAGGTAGCCAAACTCTAAGACTTCAGGAGCCAGATTGCCAGGTTCAGCTGTTGCGGATCTGGGTGCTGAATTTCGCCATGGTTCTGCGTTAAGAGTGCAGGTTTGATCCGCAGCCTTTGATGCGGCACCACGGAAAGTTCTAGAAAGGTGGTGTACCATGGCTGGCGCGCCCATGTGGGAGCAACTAGGATGAGTGTCAGTGAGTGCTGTCGCAGTTTGCGTGCCACCAGCGGTATTAATGGCGCTGGGGGAAAAGCGTACGCAAATCTGCCGGACCAGTTCATCCATATCACATTGCCCTGCGACTGTGGATGTGGGAACCTGGCGGCAAAGCTTTGGCATTTTGCGTTTTCGTTTGTGGCGAATAGGTCTATCTCTGGATGACCCCACTGTTGGAAGTACGGTTGGAGTACTGACGGGTGTAGCTGCCACTCGTGCATCTGGTGGCTGTGTCTGCTGAGCAGATCCGCCATCTGGGTGTCCTTGCCGGGGAGGTGTTCCGCCATGAGGAATATGTTCCTCTGAATGGCCCACTTCCACATGCTCTGAGCCAGATGAGACAACTGTGGAGAGTGTGTTCCTCCCTGCTTCTGTATGTAGTACATGGCAGTCATGTTGTCCGTCCGGATCAACACGACTTTGTTGCACAAGTGTACCTTGAATGCTTTCATTGCCAGGAAGATTGCCATCAGTTCTAGAAGGTTGATGTGCATCTTCTTTTGTTGTATTGTCCATAGTCCCTGCACTGTGTAATTGAGTACATGAGCTGCCCATCCCTGGAGAGACGCGTCCGCCGTTAGTATTATTTGTGGAACAGGCTCTTGGAACGGTCGGCCCTTGCAAAGGTTTTGTGGATTCCACCAATGCAGAGAGTTGTATGCCCGACCGCTCACCAACACTAGGTCTTTTAATTGCCCGTGAGCCTGATTCCATTGACGTGCCAAGCACTCCTGAAGCGGGCGCATATGTAGTCTCGCGTGCGGGACTTTGAAAATGCAGGAGGCCATCATGCCTATCAACTGCATGAACACTCGCGCAGGAAGGGAGTGTTGAGGTTTGAACTTTGAGATCAGCATTTGCATGCTGTTGATCCTCACTAAATTTGGCTGAGCTGTGGCTGCCAGAGTGTCTATGGTCGCACCTAGGTACTGTTGTACGTGTGCGGGTTGGAGATGTGATTTTGGGTAATTTAGTGAGAATCCCAGACTGTGAAGGAGGTGAATGGTGAGGGACATGTGGCTGGCACATTGTTGGGCTGACTTTGCCTGAACAAGCCAGTCGTCCAGGTAAGGGTAGACGTGAATGTGTTGTCTCCGTAGATGTGCAGCCACTGTAGCTAGGCACTTGGTGAAAACTCTGGGTGCTGTTGTCACACCGAAGGGGAGGACTTTGAATTGGTAGTGCTGCCCCTGAATAGTGAACCTGAGATATTTTCTGTGTGACGGGTGTATGGGTATGTGGAAGTACGCATCTTTGAGGTCTAGTGTGGCTAGGAAGTTTCCCTGTCTGAGCAGCGGGAGAACCTGCTGTAGGGTGAGCATATGGAAATGCTCTGAGAGAATGTAGTGGTTGAGGGGTCTCAGGTCTAGTATAGGTCTGAGTGACCCGTCCTTCTTCGGTATTAAAAAGTACAGAGAGTACACCCCTGTCCCTTGCTGGTGGACGGGCACGACCTCTATTGCACCTTTTTGCAGCATACTTAGCACTTCCTGCTGCAATAATGCTAACTGCTCTGAGGACATAGGACGGTGCTTTGGCGGTATTGTGAGTGGAGTGGAGGTTAATTCGAGACAGTAACCGTGTTGGATAACATCCCTGACCCACCTGTCCGTGGTGATGGTATTCCACGTGGACAGGAACCGCTGGAGTCTCCCCCCGACAGGTGTTATGTGGTCGGGGGGAAGGGAGAGGGCGTCACTGTTTGTTCTTGGGTAAGGACCTGGTGTTGCCGTAACCGCGTCCTCTGCCCTTGGTGCTGGAGCCACGATATCCACATCTGGTGTTTTTATCGTAGGTACTCTGTGTGCCCCCTTTATTGTATGTTTGCTGTGACCCCTGTCCTCTAGCCGCTCCCCTATTTCCGGGGCGACGAAAGGAGCCACTACGAAATGTCTGCTTTGCAGTGCCCCCATTGACTTTGCAGTGTCTGTGTCCTTTTTGATCTTTTCTAGGGTGGTGTCAACTTCTGGTCCAAATAAGTAGTCGGGGTTGACAGGCTGATTGAGGATGTTATTTTGAACCTCAGGTTTGAATCCGGAGATTCTTAACCAAGCGTGTCGTCGTAGCATGACGCTGGTGTTTATTGCCCTCGCAGCTGTGTCGGCGGCATCCAGTGCACACTTAATGGATGCGTTTGTGAGAAGTTGTCCCTCTCTGATGAGGAGCTCCGCTGCCTCTTTGTACTCGTCTGGTAGATGTTGGGAGTAGGGACTCCAACGTGTCATAGTGTGAGCAATCGTAGCGAGCCAGGAGCGCCTGTGTATTGGCAATGCGCCAGATGTTTGCTGCTTGGGCTGCAATCCTTTTGCCGGAAGTCTCCAGCACCTTGGACTCCTTGTCCGGGGGAGGAGCATCACCAGTTGTCTGTGAGTGCGCTCGTTTGCGAGCGTTAGCAACCACGATGGAGTCCAGAGGTAACTGGCCTCTAATGTACATAGGGTCCCCGGGCGCAGGTTTGTATTTTTTCTCGATCCTGGGGTTTATCACCCGTGCCCTGGTTGTTTCCTTGAAAATGTCCTTTGCTGGCTTGAGGACACCTTTTAACATGGGCAGAGTCTTTACAGTCCTCTCTGAGGAGGCGAAAGTGTCCACTAAGAAATCGTCCTCAATTGTGTCCGAGTGGAGTTGCACTCCATGATTGGCTGCGGCACGTTCAATGAGGGCATTGAAGGCAGCAGTGTCCTCTGTGGGAGATGTTTTGGCGCCATAAAGCTGCGTGTCCTGGGTATCTGTAGCGGCACCTGGGTCTGCAGGGTCATCCCAAGTTTGATCTGGGTCCTGCTGCTCCTCAGGATCTATATCCCTGGGGTAGGTGGTGTCATCATCCATGTAATCCTCCATTGCGTCCGTGTCGGAGGGCGTTGGAGAAAAGGACTGGGGATCTGGATAGGAGGTGTGGAGGCGTTCATATAGAACTGATTCCGATTCTGCTGGCAGTTTTTGCTTTAGAGGGATTCTGTAAGAGTCCAAAGCCTGGTCGGAAGTGACCTTCCGCTTTCGGAGCATGAGCCTGCCGGTGTCGGCGTCGATGAATTGGGACGGTGAAGGCCCAGTAGGAGAGTGTCCAGTAGATGGGGACCTTGTCTGTGTGACACGTGTTCGGATCTCGAATAGTTTCGGCGCTGTGGACGGTGGCAAACCAAAAGTGATGTTGGTTGGTGCCGAAGGTGCCTTTGGAGCCTTTTTCGGCTCGGAGCCCGACGTGGACTGGAGGGCTGCCTGTTCTCCGATACGTTGCAAGGACGCCGCAACTTGTCGCACCGAGAACGCCGAAGGTTCTTTGGTGCCGAGTGGTTCTGTAGAGGTAGGTGTGGACTTCTTCGGAGCCACAGGGTCATCGAGTCGAGGAGAGGTAGTAGCGGTCGACGGCGTCGATGACTGGACCATAGTCGCTGCCTTCGAAGTGGATTCCGATGGAGCGGCCATTTTAACCTTGGTGGTCGGGGCCGATTGCTTCGGTGCCGGGGGCCGAGGCGCTTTGGTGGTACCGATGGCCTTCCTTTTTGGATCGGTGACGACATCCGCTGCAGCGAGTTTGGCGCCGAAATCCCTTTTGGTGCGTTCGGAGCCGATGATTTTGGCTGGCGTCGAAGGAGTGGAGGTCTTCGAGCCGACCAGTGCCAGTTTCACTTTCGGTTTCTGTTGAACCGGTGCGACGATTGGTTTCGGTTTCGTTGAAGGGAAACCAGTCTTTTTCGGTAATAATGGCTCTCGCTGGATGTTCGAGGCCGGGCCAGAGGGCGGGGCCGAAGAACTGCGGGATTGATCTCGGGTAAGGCCCGAAGGCGATCCCTCGACCGGAGCCGTAGACTGACGCACTTTAATAGCCTCCGTTTGGACGGGTAGGCCCTGCTCTTCACCAGAGCTATCTTCTTCGGCCCCGAAGGCCTCATCGTAGTCCCCTACCTCATCGTCGGCTTCTTCCCTGTGAAAAAGCTCTTCATCTGCGTCTTCCGATCGGGAATCGTGTTCGGAAGCGGGGCTGGAGTTTATGTTTTCCACGCTTTCAACATCTTCGTCCTCGGTGCTGAAGATGTTGGTCGGGGCCGGTGCCGATTGCTGCGCTTCTAATCTCGCTGCTCGTCGATTCCGGAGAGTCTTCTTGGAACTGAATCGGGCACAGGCCATACATTTCGATTCGTCGTGATCCGGAGAGAGGCATTTGTTGCACACCGGGTGGACGTCGATATGTGGATATTTTGCGTGGCAAACAGGACACCGTTTGAATGGGGTCCTCGATTCCATCGTCGATGTAAGGTCGATGGTTGGATTAAACGGATCCGAAAAAAGTTGATAAAGTTGCTAAACTAGCAAGTAAGCTGTCGATACCGATCGGGAACAGTACCGACGAAAACTAAAGGCCTTTTGGCCTGAAACTAAATTTTCCTAACTTGAGTCAAGATAAGCACATCCGAACCCAATGGCGGAAAAAAACTATCTGAGGATGGAGAGGATGCCCATGCGCACTGTGGTCCAGGGGAGGAGTCACCTATCTCAGGATACTTCGAAGACTCTTCCAGGACAACAACGTGCAAACATCCGGACCCAACACTAGGCGGCGATCTATGCACAGATATGAATTCAGCAGCCCACATGCCTCGAACATCAAAAGCTATTTAGGGCCTGCAGCACTGATTGTGCCACCCACAGAAGTAGCCCTGTAAAGGTATCTCAAACCTGCCACTGCAGAGTCTGCGTGCAGTTTGTAACTGCCACGTCGACCTGGCAAGTGCACACACTTGCCAGGCCCTAATCTTCCTTTTTCTTACATATAAGTCACCCCTAAGGTAGGCTCAAGGTACCACTGTGGGCAGAGTGCTGTGTATGTTAAAGGTAGGACACGTACTGGTATGGGTGACATGTCCTGGTAGTGAATTACAGCGCATTTCGTTTTTCACTATGGAAAGTCTATCTGTCCCATAGGATATAAGGGGAGTTTATTTATAACATCTTATAAGCATAACTTCCCATTGGGACAAGATAGGAAAATGGAGTTTAGTATGCTGAACTCAGAATGTAGAAATGCACCTTTTAGTAAAGATGACTTCTATGTTCTGTGGTTGAAAATACCACTTTTAGAGAGAAGGTATTTTCTTGCTTAGCTATCCTGTGTGCCTCTGCTGGTTTGTGGATTGACCATCTGGCTTTGGAGTGACAGGGGCTGGGGATATGCATTCTCTCAGACAGCCACAGGGGGGGATTTGATGTGTGTCCTACCTTTCCTGAATGAGTCAGGATTGGGCTGAATAGACCTGGGCTGCATTCAGAGTAGGGGGAGGAGTTTTCACTCACACCTGAATAGGCCTGGTCTGCATTTAGAGTGGGGGGAGAATATTTCCCTTGCACCTGAATAGGGCCTGTCTGCCTTGGACAATGCTGTCTCCACCTCCTGCTGGGAAGCTGGTCCAGATAGGACTAAACTGGTTTGGACAAAGCCCAGACGCTCTCTGCCTGAGAGAACAAAGGAATTTTGAGTATAAATATTGGGGCCTAAAACTTTAGAACTCGCTGGAATCAAGGAACCTGCCAAGAAGAAGCACTGGAAGAGCTGCCAGGAGTACTGCCCCTTTGCTGTGTTGTTGCTTAGTTGGGTTGGCCTGCAGTTGCTGCTTCTGTCATGGGCAGGGAAAGGACTGGACTGAACTTTCTTTACTTGTGCTGAGTATCTCCCAGGAATTGAAGCAGAGCTTGCCTCCTGTTCTGAAATCTCAGGGACTTCAAAGACTTCACCAACCTCTGGGTACCACTTCTGGAACTGCTGTTTCAGTGGCCACAGAAGGTAAAGGCAACCAACTCCATCGCCGGATCCGTGTCCTGAAGGCACCGCATAAGGCACAGCGCATCTCGCACCGCAACCCTGCTCTCACCGACAACTGTCGCCACCAAGCCGCTGCTTGCACCGTGACCTGTGGGCACAGCACTCTGAACCGCCTCGCTTCACATCACCGCCATGGTCTTACCAACGCCGTCGCTGCCTGCTGACTTCGACACCTGTACCGCATTTTGGCTGGGGGCACCACTTGTAAGTTTCACAACGCACTGCCTCGTACCACACAGCAGTCTGGGTCGACCGACACCAGCTCCCGCTAACCAGCTCTGTCGCCTGCACTGCAACTTGCTAGCACCGCATTGAGCACTGCCTCCCACCGCAAGCCTTGGTCTCACCGACGTTGTCTGGACGATCGTCACCGAGCCGCTGCCTGCACCGCATCGTGAGGGCACCGCACCCTGCAACGCTTCCATTTTGCAACGCAAGCGCAGTGGTTGCCCTGAACGGCTCGCACCAATGTGCCAGCCGCAATGAGAAAGGTACTTTTCACGAGTCTGTCTACGCTTTAGCTGGCCTGTACCGACAGGGTTGGCTGAAACTGTTAGACTCTGTTGTTTTCAGCATCGTGGTAGCCCCAGACGGAGCTACTGACTCGGAAGAGCTGGGTTTTTGAAATATTTCTGCAATTTTAAGGATATCTTGCAAAGTATATATTTTTAAGTCCTGTATGTGGGATTCTTATTGTTTTGGTCTTGTTTTGGATATATAAAAATATTGGATATTTTTCTAAACTGGTGTGGTATCCTTTTGTAGTGTTTTCACTGTATTACTGTTGGTAATGTGCAAATGATTACACATTGCCTCCGAGATAAGCCTGACTGCTCGTGCCAAGCTACCAAGGGAGTGAGCAGGGGTTATTTTAGGAGTGTAACTCTCTAATCCTTACTAGAAGGAAGGGTCCCTACTAGGACAAAGGTGAAAACCAATGCCAACTAGAGACCCCCATTTCTAACAACACCTCTCCGCACGAGGCAATAAAGCACAGAAGAAAGTTAGATAAACTTTGGTAACTACAAAGGGAAGGGGTGCGCAGGGCGAGGGAGGGTAACACCTGGAAAGATTAAGACTGTAGACTCTCTTTGACAGATGCCATGACTGCCCTAAAGGAAACCTCTATCAATGGAATGCACCTAAAATAATATAGTACTCCCATTTTGCAAACCACCGAAAACACAATAAGCATTACTATGCAGATCATATAATGGCCTCGTATTTTATTTAATGCTGCAGTTCGTCATAGCATTCTTGGCTGTCAGAGTTAAAACAAGTGCCAAAATCAACGCTTCTGGCAAGGAGGGCAGAGGAGTGATGGTGTAATGAGGAGCCTCGCAGCTCCTGGAGCAGTATTAGTTCCTGAATGTTGAAAGAAGGCAGGCAGGTGGGAGACCAGCCCGTGACTGCTGCCAGAGAGCCTCTGGTTGTTAATGACACCCTGCTCCTCCTTGTTCTAATGGAGGATTTCATAGAAGTCGCCAGGGCCTTCAAGTTCCCCGAGGAGAGGCATTGTTGTTGAAAGGTCAGTTTCCTAGGAACCATGTGGATAAGCCAAGCGATGCCATGGAGTGGTACATCACTCTCCATTCCTCCATGGAAAGAAAGTTCCTCCTCTGGAAAAGACAGACATGGTCCCTCTGTTGGTAAACAAGTGGTTAGAGTGCCTGTCACACCACATGTGAGAGGCATAGACAGAGGCTACCGTGGGGGTTGACGTTGTTTGCCTCTGATATCCCAGTGCATGACCTATGATTGCTCAGTAAACTGGGCCAAGCACAGCCCTTTCAGCACTTGCCTCTCAGGGCAGTGATGGCGAGCAGTCAGACTTCTCAGGAAGGTGGTGTGGGGGTGTTCAGCTCAGAGCGCATCAACCAATCAACAGACACATTAAAGTGAGAGTCTAGCCCAGTCTTTCAGTTTGCAACACAAAAAGTACTGCAATCACACAGCTGCACTCAATAGTACACACTATAGCATTCATCAACAAGTCAGTGTCTCTGGACATTTTCTCTGTAGATGCTGCACCCACCCTGCTTCCTCTCCAACAGGCCTCTCTCAGGCTCCCTCTCTCCCATGATTTGGGTTCTCCATTTTTCTAGGGACTGTTCAGGAGCAATGAGGATAATGCTCAAGTGCAGTAACTGAGGACAGCATAGCGGCGAATCCAGCACTCAGATCCACATAAGACTGGGAGGAATGTAGCAACTCTAGATCCAGTATCAGACCAATCTGATCTGTCCACCTTGAAGTTCAAAATTCCAGAGAGAAGGCCAGCTAGACAGAATCCACTAGAAGCTTCGCCTTGCGATGACACACCCCTGGTACTGGGACAGACCCCTCAAAGCTCAAAAATGCATCCTAAAAGTTAGTGCTGATTACTGCTTCTTCAAGGGCGTAGATCAGCAGAGAAGGCAACAGGGTCACCTACTCTCTGGTCCTGTGTACCTTAAATGTCAAGGCAACCCTCTTACAGGGATTGGGCAGTTGAAAGTCCAGAGGAACTAGAAGATGCCATGGCCCTATTGTGCCTCTTATGGCTCAGAGGGGATTCGGGCTACGTCAAACATTTGGAAAAGCTGTCCTCCTGCTCTGCTTATTCACTGGGTGTGGATTCACTTTTCAACAGCTGCCTGCACACTGCAGAAGCCAGAATGAACCACTGGATAGAGAAGTAAGAAGAGAGTTCTTCCCTGAGACTGTGAAAAAGCAGGACTCAACTCAGTACAGCAAGCCTCCCGAGTCCCAGGAGATCTCCTCTTAGAGCAGGAGTTGGACTTGTCCCACTCCATATTACGGACCTGCAGCAATGGGGCAGTAAAAGAGATTGGCTCGAGTATGGGGCATCAGCATTCCAACAAGGAGTGTGGCTGGACTCAACAGTGCACTGGTGTCTGCCGCGCAGAGCAGGACTAGGCTCCTCTTCTCCCCTGTGCTTCACTCTTCTCTCCTGGACAATGAAACGGGACCGGCTCAAACTAGTTATCAAGAATTGATGGTTAAATGATCTTTATACATTGTAGTTTTACATTCCTATTGTTCACTTTCATACTTGGGGAATGCCAGTGATAGCGGCCTCCACGTGGGAATGATTGGAGGATTATAGCACACAGTTAAAGTGTGTACCTGTAAATAGTTTTCGAAGGATGAAGCTCAGAGATTATGCAGGTCAAAATCCATGGCTTGACACCAGAGTAGTGTAGCATAAGCTATTCAATCAGAAGGAAGGAGAAAATGCAAAAAAAGGAATAGTAAAAAAGAGAACCAAAAATACCAACGGTACTGGGGCATGCCCTCTGTAGGAAAAGATGCCGTTTGAAGAGCGCTGAACATTAGGGCAAATGGTGAGGCTATGTCAGAACCTTCGGTTCCAAATCATCTTTCAGGTGGCTTTCAGTATGGCTGACCAAGGATGTGGATGCAGCCGGCATCAATTGGGACCAGTCAATGGATACAAATGTTCTAAAGGACGAGCAGGAACAGAGGAAGTGAGAACTGAGCAAAATAACCGGAGTATGGCTGAAGTCAAGGCTACCGCCTGCAGGGTTTCACTGAAGGTGCTGGGAACTCTGGGCACGTCGTCTTTAGAATTGAAATTGCCTTAGTTGGGGTGAGGCAGCCACCAACTACAGGGAAATCTCCAAAGAACAGGAGTGACACTGATGGTTCTACGCCTCTTGTGATGTTTCCAATCTTTCTGAACAGTAAGACATCTACTTTGGATGCTCTTACTTCAAAGACCTATCTGTGAAAGAACATATGGAGAAGGAACAGACCCAATATTTGTCAAGGGCATGCACCAAGAAGAGTAAGCATTACTGTAGGAATCTGGCTCTATATATACTACACCAAAGTGAGGTATAGTGTGTATAGAGTCCAGGTGACCCCAGAGGTAGGCAGATGTTAAAGTTAGATAGAACCTTACGCTCTATTTGTGGTAGAGTGGTCGAGCAGTAAGGACAGTGTTAAGCATTTGGTGTACACACCCAGTCAGCAATAGAATTCACAAACTCAAGAACTGAACTCTAGGCCAATTATTTTTGTATAAAAAAATATACAGTTGTTTTATTTTAGAACCAAGCAAGTCTGGCACAGGTAAGCATAAAATACTTTGCAATAATAAGATGCTGAATACGTAACAGTTTGAAAATGAAATAGAAATTGTACTTTGTTCGATTTACAGGGGATGCAATAGGTTGCAACACTTAGCAAATATAGTACATTGAAATGAATAGGCTTTTTCAGTAATTTACAGGTAAGTTACTTTTTACGTTACTTTTCTAACTCAGTGTTGGATACCTAGATTCAGCGCTGGGACATTTCCTGCAAACAGGTAAGTAAACACATTTTGCTTATTTGTGCGATTTTTAAAGAATATTTTTAGATTTCAAAATTCCACACTTAGAAACTTTTTGGAGAAAAAGTGTCCATGTTATCCTATGGATGAAAAACAGGTTATCGGTTTGTAGGTAAGTCATTGACTGTGAGAGTTAAGGTTCTGGGGTTAGACTCAGGGGTCCCCCAGGGTCAGTGATGCACTACTGTTGCACCCTCAGCGACACTAGGGCGGCAGGGTGCAGAGTGTTGAAGCCCAATGTTATCCTATGGAGGATAGGGGGTCTCCGGTTGGGGCAGCTGGCAAGCAGGCCACTGGGTTGTGGGAACAAAGCTCCTAGGGTTTAGGTCAGGGCAAATAGGGAACCAAATTAGCACCAAAGGTGGACACTCAGCAGCACTAGGGCGGCCGGGTGCAGGGTGCTGTTTTGAGGTCGGGTGCCCTGTTTTCAATGGAGCACCTCCGGTTAGAAGAAACACTGCAGGCTCAGGGACGAGGATCTTCTGGGTGCGACCACCACTTCGAGGGGTAAGTTGGGATGTCTTGGGTGTGTTAGGCACCGTTGGTTTGGGCACACAAGACCGTGGGACGTTGGGTGCAGGGGTGCCTTGGGACGTCGGAAAGTCTTACCCGCTCTGGTCGCGGTAGAGGGGATCCTCTGGATTGAGGCTGCAGGCGTCGACTGGAGGCTTGAAGCAGGTCAGGAGTCACCGGATCCCGGGTCAGGATCGCTGGGGTGACCTCCTTGTGGTGTTTTTACACTCGAGCTCGGGCCGGGTTCGGCGGGTGAAGAGTGGGCTGGATTTGCGTTATCCGGCCGGAGCCAGAAGCTGCAGTTTCCAGTGTTCACGGGAGAAGCAGTCTTGGAAGTGAAGGCAGGCAGGTCCTGCGGTGTTTTTGAGGTTGCTGGCTGCAGGACACACCAGGATTTCACAGGAGCAGGTTGGAGGGGAGACAGGCCTGTAGGGCTGGGGCCAAGTCAGTGGGTGTTGTCCTCTTGTTAGCTCTACACGGCTCTTTGTCCTTCTTCTTTTCTTCCTGTTGTCAGGCTGGATCTGAGAAAGCAAGGTGCCCCTAAATACTAGATTTAGGGGCGTTACAGGTAGGTAAAGGGCAGGGACCAATGGGTCCCTTCCCTGGGGTGGGTACACCCCCTATCATGCCACCCTCCAGTGGGAGGGGGGCAGAAGCCTGTCCCTGGTTGGCTGGGTTCTCCCATCCTCAAGATGGCGGGGACTCAGAGAGTTGTGCTTCACCTCGCCTCCCCCACCTGAGGGGTGGAGTTGGCAGAGGTGGGCACACTTCTTTTCCTCACTTGTTTTTCCCGCTGGTTCTCCCGCCCAAAGTGGGGGGGTAGGACCAGTTGCTGAAAGCAGCAAATGGTCTGGGGAGGCTCACAAAGACGGCATGCCTTTGAAGCTTCCCCTTCGTGAACCCTGCCCATCCTGGCAGAGGAGGCTTGGCACCTCGTCCCAGGATGTGCATTGTTTCAGGCCCCCGACAGCAACAGACTCTCGATCCAGGGGTCCAGAAACATGTCTGTTGGTGGCAGCCTACGCAGCCACTCAGTGAGGTCACTAGAAATTGATCAAGTTTCAGGGGGCATCTCTAAGATGGCCTCTGTTGTGCATTTTACATTAAATCCCACACTGGCATCAGTGTGGGTTTAATGTGCTGAGAAGTTTGATACCAAACTTCCCAGTTTTCAGTGTAGCCATTATGGTGCTGTGGAGTTCGTAATGACAAACTCCCAGCACCATATACTCTTAATGGCAGCACTGCACTTACAGTCCCCAGGAATGGACTTGAGCACTGTAGGGGTACAGGGCTCATGCACCTTTACCCTCACCACTGGCATAGTGCACCCAGCTAGAGGGGTGACTGATCTATGCCAGGGCAGTGGTTTGTAGGCATGGCACACAGGGATGTGTGCCATGTCGACTCTTCACTTTGTTTTGCACCAAGACACGCAGCCTGCAAAGGCAGTGTGTGTGTGTGTGTCAGGGTACAGGACCTCTAAGGGTGGCACAATAAGTTCTCTGGTCACAGTGCCCTGGGTGCCTGTGGTACCATTTACCAGGGGCTGACATGTGGCCAGAGATGCCAATTGGGTTTAGGCTACAATGCAATTTTAGGGAAGCAACAAAGGCCCTGGGTACCTGATTAGCAGAAGCCCAGGGCACACTCAGTCAAAGAACATCAGCAATTCAGCAAAAAGTGGGGGCATACCATGCAAGAAAGAGGGCACTTTCTCACACAACCTTCTCCAAATGAAAGGTGATGAGACTAACCTTGCCCTAGAGAGTCTTCACAAGTGGAAGAACCTGGAAAGTCCATCTGCATTGGCATGGACAGTCCCAGGTCTGTGTTCCACATCAAAGTCCATTCCCTGTAGAGAGATGGAGCACCTCAACAGTTTAGGATTTTCTCCTTTCATTTGCATTAGCCATCTGAGAGGTCTGTGGTAGGTTTGAACTAGGAAGTGAGTCCCAAACAGGTATGGCCTCAGCTTCTTCAGGGACCAAACTACAGCAAAGACCTCCCTCTCAATGGCACTCCAAACCTGCTCCCTGGGGAGAAGCATTCTGCTTATAAAAGCAACAGGTTGGTCTTGGCCTTAATCATTAGTTTGGGATACGACCGCTCCTATCCCTAGCTCAGAGGCATCAGTCTGCACTATGAACTGCTTGGCATAATCTGGAGCCTTCACATTGCTTCTTTCAGGGTGTCAAACGCCTTTTGGCAACTAACTGTCCAGTTTACCTTCTTAGGCATTTTCTTGGAGGTAAGTTCTGTGAGGGGAGTCACAATGGACCCATATCCCTTCACAAACCTCTTGTAGTACCCAGTCAAGCCAAGGAATGCCCTGACTTGGGTCTGGGTTGTTGGAGCTGCCCAGTCCAGGATGGCCTGGATCTTAGGCTGTAAGGGCTGTACCTGGCCTCCACCAACAAGGTGGCCCAAGTACACCACAGTGCCCTGCCGATCTGGCATTTGGATGCCTTGATAGACCTGCAGTTTGCAGGGCTTTTAAAACCTTTCCAAGGTGGATCAGGTGATCCTACCAGGTGGAACTAAAGACAGCAATATCATCAAGATAAGCTGCACTAAAGGACTCCAACCCAGCAAGGACTTGATTCACCAACCTCTGGAAGGTGGCAGGGGAATTCTTTAAACCAAAGGGCATAACAGTGAACTGATAATGCCCATCAGGTGTGGAGAATGCTGTCTTTTCTTTTGCTCCTGGGGCCATGCCAATCTGCCAGTACCCTGCAGTTAAGTCAAAGGTACTTAAGAATTTGGCTGCACCCAACTTATCTATCAACTCATCTGCTCTTGGGATAGGGTGAGCATCTGTCTTGGTAACAGAGTTGAGCCCTCTGTAATCCACACAAAACCTCATTTCTCTTTCCACGCTGTGGGTGAGGTTTGAGGACCAGAACCACTGGGCTAGCCCAGGGGCTCTCAGAGGCTTCAATAACCCCATCTCCAGCATCTTACTGATCTCCGCTCTGATGCTTTCCTTGACTTGGTCTGACTGTCGATAGATTTTGTTTTTGACAGGTGCGCTGTCACCAGTGTCCACATCATGGGTACACCAGTTTGTCAGACCAGGGAACAAGGAAAAGAGCTTAGCATACTGCTGCAAGACTTGCTTGCAGTCAGCCTGCTATTGGGCAGAGAGGGTGTCTGAAAAGACAATCCATCTACTGACACATCTTTTGGGCTGCATGAGAGGAGGTCAGGGAGGGGTTCATTCTCTGCTTCCTGCTCCTCATCAGTCACCATCAGCATGGTGATGTCAGCCCTGTCATTGTAGAGCTTTAGGCGGTTCACATGGATAACCCTTTTGGGTGTCCTGCTTGTGCCCAGGTCAACTAAGTAGGTGACCCCACTCTTTTTCTCTAGGATAGGGTTAGGGCCACTCCATCTGTCCTGGAGTGCCCTTGGTGCCACTGGCTCCAAAACCCACACCTGTTGCCCAGGTTGAAATTCAACCAGTGCAGCTTTTTGGTCAGACCAGTGCTTCTGAAGCTCCTGGCTGGCCTCAAAATTCTTGGATGCCTTTTTCATGTACTCAGCCAATCCGGACCTTAAGCCAAGCACATAGTCCACAATATCTTGTTTGGATTCTTGGAGAGGCTTCTCCCAACCCTCTTTTACAAGACAGAGTGGTCCCCTTACAGGATGGCCAAACAGAAGTTCAAAGGGGGAAAAACCTACTTCCTTCCTTGGCACTTCTCTGTAAGCGAAAAGGAGGCATAGTAAGAGGACATCCCATCTCCTTTTGAGCTTCTCAGGGAGCCCCATAATCATGCCTTTCAATGTCTTGTTAAATCTCTCAACAAGGCCATTGGTTTGTGGGTGTAGTAAACCTGTACTGCAATCCACACTCTTTCCACATGTGTTTCAGGTAAGCAGACAAAGTTAGAACCTCTGTCTGAAACCACCTCCGAAGGAACCCCTACCCTGGTGAAGACACCAATGAGGGCCTTGGCTACTGCAGGAGCTGTAGTATTCCTAAGTGGAATTGCTTCAGGATACCTAGTGGCATGATCCACTACCAGTAGTATGAATTTGTTCCCTGAGGCTGTGGGAGGTTCAAGTGGACACACTATGTCTACGCTTACCCTTTTAAAGGGAACCCCCACCACAGGCAGTGGCATCAGGGGGGCCTTTGGGGGGCCACCTGTCTTGACACTGGCTTGACAGGTAACACAGGAGCTGACAAACTCTTTCACCTATTGGTGCATCTGGGGCCAGTAAAAGTGGCTAACTAGCCTTTTTCCATGTTTTAGTTTGGTCCAGATGCCCAGCTACGGGGATGTCATGAGCTAAAGTTAGGAGGAACTCCCTGTACGTCTGTGACACTACCTCTCTCCTGGTGGCTGCAGGATTGGGGTTTCTTGCCTCAGTGTACAGTAATCCCTCTTCCGAATAAACTCTGTGGGTACCACTGACATCTCTCTTTGCTTCTGAAACAGCTTGCTGCCTCTGGCTTTCATGAGTGGGACAGTCTTCCTGCCCCAGGAACAGCTCTTCCCTAGTGGGTCCCCCCTGGGCCCAAGAGTTCAACCTGGTAAGGGTCAAGCTCCATAGGCTCAGTTCCCTCTGGGGTGTCCAATCCTCTCCCTGAGGAGAGAGGTCCTGATCTTTCTGCTGAACAGAAGCTGGCTCACCAGTCTTCTTACCTTTTCTCTTGGAAGGTTGGGCCATGCTTTTAGGGTCCAACACTTTTTCACCCTGCCTTTTGCTCTGTGCTCTTGTTTTTACACACACCAATTCAGGGATATCCAGCATTGCTGCATGGGTTTTTAGTTCAACCCCAGCCCAGGCTGAGTTTTCCAGGTCATTGCCAAGCAGACATGCAGCTGGTAGCTTTGGAGAGACCACTACCTGTTTCAGGCCAGTAACCACCCCCAGTCTAATGTCACCAAAGCCATTGCATGGTTAGTGGTAACACTGTCAGCATTGGTGACTGGGTAAGTACGCCCAGTCAAATATTGCTCAGGGGAAACCAGTGTGCCTCTCGCCATAGTGACTCTGGCACCTGTATCCCTCAGAGCCTCTATCCTAGTTCCATTAATCCAAGTGTATTGTAAGTATTTCTTTAAGTTGGGTGGCCACACAGCTACAGTGGCAAACTCAACTTCCGCCTCTGAAACTAGAACTCCTTCAGTGTGCAACCTGATTTGCTCTGGGCACACTGTTGATCCCATCTGGAGACTTGCTACACCAGGAGTAGCTGTAGGACTAGGGGCCTTCTTGCTAGGGCAAGCCTTGTCTCCAGTTAAGTGTCCCAACCTTTTACAGTTGTTACACCAGGCCTTTGCAGGAATAAAGTTCTTCCCCCTATAGGGCTGTGGAGTATAGGGAGTGTTTTGGGACCCACCCCACTGTGCAGGTTTTTGGGGCCCTTTAGAAGACTCAGACTTTTTATCTAGGGGATTCTCACCACCCTTCCCCTGGGGAGGTTTTGTAACCCCTTTCTTTTGGTCACCCCCAGTGGTCGTCTTGGTCACTCTAGTCTTGACCCAGTGGTCTGCCTTCTTTCCCAATTCTTGGGGAGAAATTAGACCTAAGTCTACCAAATGCTGATGTAACTTTTCATTCCTGCAATTACTTAAAATATGTTCCTTCATAAACAAATTGTAAAGTTCAGTAAAGTCATGCACATTGTGCCCAGTTAACCAACCATCTAGTGCCTTTACTGAGTAGTCTACAAAATCAATCCAGGCCTGGTTTTGTGAGCACCCCTGAATCTAATTCTGTATTCCTAAGTTGTGAGTCCAAATCCATCAATCAGAGTTCTCTTCATGCGGTCATAAGACCCAGCATCTGGCCCAGAAAGGGTCAGAAGTCTGTCTCTGCAGTTACCAGAGAACAGTTCCCACAGGAGTGCCCCCAAAGAGGTTTCTTCACCTTTCTCATGTCACAAGCCCTCTCAAAGTCTGTGAACCATTTGGTGATATCATCACCCTCCTCAAATTTAGGGACAATACCTTTTGAGGGTTTTAGGATCATAAAATTGCTCTTTATCCTTATTTTGATTGCTGCCACCATTGATGGGTGCTAACCCCATCTCCTTTCTTTCTCTAGAGCCAAGAGTTTGGTCTCTAGGTCCAGTCTTTTGGTCAGCCTTGCTAAAAGGCTGTCCTCCTCCTTGAGGCTGTCCTCAATGTCCTCACCAGAACCTGAGCCACCTGTGTGGCCTCTAGGTCCCCAGAGGGTGATTCTTGGAGTCAGGGCTATTGGAGCCCTTTTCTCTCTAAGCAGTGGAGGAGGTTGATCTACCTGGTCATCCTCTTCCACTACTTCCCCATCTGACTGGTCATCACCTTGTTCAGAGGGGTGGTCCTTTGCATACTCAGCCAACATCTCCTGGAGCTTTTTTTGGATTGGATTAGGACCCATTGGTATGTTTTTAACTTTACATAAGGACCTTACTTCCTTGAAAGACAAGTGATGGTAAAGGGTGGGGTCGAGCTCCTCAACCATGTCCTGTATGTCATTATGGTTATCTTTACTACTAGCTGGGTTCTTATTTTGAGACATTCTAACAAACAAGTTCTAACTCCTCTACCCTTGACTACAGTGACTTTTTTTTTTTAAATTCTAGAGAGACTTAAGCAAGGCCCTAACAAGTAGTTTGGAAAAAATGACAATTTGAAAACATCAGAATTCTAAAGGCAATTTAAGAGTTATGTTGTGTGATCAGGTGGTAACCAAATAGCCCAACAAATGCAAGTTGTATATCCCACCGCAGATCCACCAATGTAGGAAACCGGTTCTATATATACTACACCAAAGTGAGGTATAGTGTGTATAGAGTCCAGGTGACCCCAGAGGTAGGCAGAGGTTAAAGATAGATAGAACCTTACTCTCTATTTGTGGTAGAGTGGTCGAGCAGTAAGGCAGTATCAGAGGACAGTGTTAAGCATTTGGTGTACACACTCAGTCAGCAAATTAATTCACACACTCAAGAACTGAACTCTAGGCCAATTGTTTTTGTATAAAAAAATATACAGTTGTTTTATTTTAGAACCAAGCAAGCCTGGCAGAGGTAAGCATAAAATACTTTGCAATAATAAGTTGCTGAATATGGAACAGTTTGAAGATGCAATAGAAATTGTACTTTGTTTGATTTAGAGGGGATGCAGTAGGTTGCAACACTCAGCAAATATAGTACAGTGAAATGAATAGGCTTTTTCAGTAAATTACAGGTAAGATACTTTTCACGTTACTTTTCTAACTCAGTGCTGGATACCTAGATTCAGCACTGGGACATTGCCTGCAAACAGGTAAGTAAACACGTTTTGGTTATTTGTGTGCTTTTTAAAGAATATTTTTAGATTTCAAAACTCCACACTTGGAAACTTTTTGGAGCAGTACATTGAAATGAATATGCTTTTTCAGTAAATTGCAGGTAAGTTAATGTTCACATTACTTTTTTTTTAAAACGGGGTGTGGCCAAGATGGCGGAGTAAGCGGATGTCTTGCTTCTCCTCTCCCGCCGACAGCCGAATATAGCACCAACGGCGGCCATACCAGCACCACCTCACCGTGGCATTTGGACCGCCGGGGTCGCAAGCCTTGCGGTGGGTGCTTTGGTGCCGGACGGGGCACCGACGAACGCGGCGGAGATCGCGAGCGGCGCCTTGCTGTGTACGCGCCCTTAACCTGGAGCCGTGAGGCGGGGCCCGCGCTGGCCGGTACGGTCCGACGCGGCTTTGGAGGAGTGCTGGCAGCCTGAAGCTCTTGGCAGAGGCAGCGGTCATGGCTGCTGGGGCCGCGCAGGTGAGACGGCGGAGGAAACGGCGGCGCCCATAAAGTGAGCCGGCGCCAACCCAGCAGCGGCGCCGGAGGTGAGCTGCGCCGCCATTTTGCGAGTGGGCCCAGGCGGCAGAGCTAATTGAAGATTCGACTGAGGGCCCGGTAGTGGAACCGGTGCCGGCTCGTGGTGGCTTTACGGCGGGGGCACCCAGGGACCCTCATTGCTTGAAGCGGCAAGGCCAGAGGAGAATGCGGGGGTGGATGTGAGCCCACTGGGACAGCGTCTATAAGGCCCTGGTCGGAGCAGCAGGGCCGGTCTGGAGCGCACGCTTGAGGGGGCCTTTGCGACGAAGCTGTCTCGCATTAATTGCCCAGTGAGCTTCGTGAGGACGACGGAGGACGGATCACTGGTGTCGTTGCGGGGCCAGAGGACACGGCGCGGGATCTGCTGAGCGGCGGCGGCCCTGCAGGGGTTGGGCGGTCGGGTCTGGCTGTGGTCACCTTGAGATACGGACCAAGGGCGGCCCATTTTGCTTGCTGCGGTGTTGGCGCCGGTGGAGGAGGCCTTGCGGGAGACTTGCAGATCCGCATAGTGGCAGACTTCTGGCATCTGGATAGGTGTGGCGTCTTCTGGTGCAGGGAGGTCCCGAGGGTCTGCGGGAAGCCCTGTCCTGGATATTGTGGCTTTGGTGACTGGCGGAGAGTGATCTGGCCACCCGGCGGACCATCGGACGGAGCGGTGGTCTCACGACGGCCTCAGCCAAGTGACATTCTGGGTGCGTGAGTTTTGGTTGGGATAGACCGGCGCGGGAGGCACCCCTCACGGACACTGGGTCACGAACAGAGAGGGCAGCACGGTGACGCGGGGACTAGGGGCTGGGCCTTCTGGGGGTGCCCTGCAGAGGGAGCTGTTACACTTCCGGCTCTGAGGCACGGGGTCGTCCCTCACTTCAGCCCATCCGTTTTTGAGCCCTGAGACACACAAGCATCACGGACGGAGTGACGGCTCAACACTTTACAGCTCCTAGTGACCTGTCAGAGGTACTCCAGAGGAACGCAGCTGGTCCTACGCTCTTGTGTGACCTGGTTGGCGGTGTGTTATGTCATCTTCTAGGCGGGGCAAGGACAAGAACTTAAAAGAGTTGTTTGCCAGGGTGCAGACTGTCCAACAAACTGAGGCCATGGTGACGAGCACTACTTGGCCTGCACCTGGGCGAGAGGAAGGAGCGGAACCCATTACAAAAGCGTTCTTGGAGTCCATGTTTGCAGCGCTGAGAGAGGATATCCAAACCGTCAAGCAGGAATTCACTGCAGAGCTCCGAGAGGTCCGCAGAGACGTGGACAGCATTGGCGAACGCGTTGCCGATCTAGAAGAGAAAAGTGAAGGTAGGGATACGGAGCTGGCTGCGCTGCAGCAGGAGGTGATTAGAATCCATGACCAGCAGGTTGATCTCCAGACCCATCTTGATGACCTAGAAAATCGCTCCCGGCGCCACAATATCCGCATCCGAGGGGTAAAATCGGTCGAGGACACGAAAGACCTATTCACGTACACGAGGAAGCTTTTCAATCACATCCTGGGCAGGCCTTTAGAGACGGAGTTACGACTCGACTGGGCGCACAGGGTGGGCCCCCCGCGGGGCCCCTCGGCTCCGCCATCTGACATCCTGGTCTGCGTTCAAGATTATCGTACCAAAGAAGAAATCTTGCAGCGGGCGCGCCAGTTACACCCCCTAACATTCCGCAACCAGTCGCCGCTTCTTTATCAAGACTTATCAGCCCTCACCCTGCAGAAACGCAGATCCATCCGTCCCATCACGGCGCATCTACAGCAGCGCAACATTCCTTATAGATGGGGTCATCCGTTCCGCTTGGAGTTCCGCATTGACAATACACTGTACCAGTTGCAATCCCTGTCGGAGGCCTGTCGTTTACTGGGCATAGATCTCCCAGCGGAGGGGGGATAACGAGGATGCCCACATAACTGATGGGGAGGACTCCAGGCCCCGGTGGCGCCAGCAGGGCAGAAGACGCCGCACTAAAAAGCCTCCCGCTGCGGAAATCGCACAAGGCCAACAGTCTGCTATTGCTGCGGCCTCGGCGGACCTGGCCAGGTCTCCATCCAGCTGAATCCTGCGATATCGCATGGCCGACTGATAACCTGATTTTTGCCCTGGGCCGTTGGCGGGAGGGGGCATACTGATCCTTGGCCAACTACCCCTTACGCAACATTACCGATCATCTGTGGATGATGGACGATCTGTTCTTGCTCTCTTATTTCTTACCTTCTTTCTTGGGGAGGGGTTTTGGGGGGAGGGTTTCATTGTTCCTTGTCCACCTTCTCTTTAGGCCCAGCACAGCTTCCCGATATCGAAGTTTCTTGCTGACGGAGACCACCCCGTACCTCAGTAGTCTCTGCACTGCAACGTCGCCATTGCCCTTGGTCTTATTGTCTCTCTGAATGGTAGCTCACAAGCTTAGGATACTTACCCTCAATGCGAGAGGTCTTAACAATCCAGTGAAGCGCGCAGCGTGTGTTGTCATGTTTGGAGCAGGCCCATGCAGATATCTGCCTACTGCAGGAAACGCACCTCTTAACTAAAGACTGTCACCGCCTCCGTTCCCGGAAATTCCCCACTCAATTTTTTTCCTCCAGCCCAACTAAAACAGCCGAGGTAGCCATTCTAGTAGCCCAGCAGTTTCGGGAGGAGGTCCTTCACAAAGAGGCTGAAATACGGGGTAGGTTGTTGGCTTATTGATTTGCCTTGGGTCATTTTACATTCACCATCGGCTCCGTGTATGCCCCGAACGATGGACAAGAACGGTTCTTGCATTCTGTTCTCACCGACATAACAGCCACAGTGGATCGCCACATTCTCCTGGAGGGGGACCTGAACCTGGTACTTGATAACACACTTGATAGATCTTGTCAACGCACAAACCAGGCGGGCGTCCTGTCCGCGGAGGGGCTTACTCGCCTGCGCGACTTAGGCCTCATTGACTTATGGCGCAGCTTTCACCCCCATAGCCGCGAATATTCATACTACTCGAGTGCACACAAGACGTATGCCCGGTTAGATTATCTTTTGGCATCCACACCAGTCCACGCGTTAACCACGGAGGTAGAAATAAGAGTTACTTCCCTTTCCGATCACGCACCTGTAGTGGCTGTCCTCTCTCTTCCACCCATGCATCCACCATCCAGGACCTGGCGCCTCCGGGATACTCTATTGCATCGCAAAGAAGTGGTCAACCGGATACGGCGATCCATCACTGACTATCTTTCACACAATGCGAATACGGACACTACCCTCGCAACACAGTGGGCAGCACTGAAGGCGGTCATTCGGGGGGAGTTAATAGCTATCTCAGCTGCGGATAATGTAGACCGTAGACGCAAGTGCGAAGAACTCACCCAACAAACAAGGGAGTTGGAGAGAATACACCAGAGAACCGGAGCCCCCCGGGTGTGGAAACAACTTAAGGCGGTGCGCCAACAACTTGCAGCGTTTGATCTCGACAGGGCGGAATATGCGGCACTGCGATTGCATCATGCCTATTACACGGGGAGGGATAGATGCGGACGCCTACTCGCCCATAAGCTACGCGAGACCAGGCAAAAACAGAGCGTGCAGGAAATTCAGCGAGGTGATGGTGGACGGGCCACAGAGGATGGATATATTGAGGAGGTCTTTCGCGAATTTTATGTCGATCTCTATGCTAGCTCTACTGTGGAGAGCTCGGACGGGGTTGCCTTTCTAGACTCCATCACCTTGCCAGCTCTGACCAAAGTATAAGTTATAGCCGCCATCGCCCGCCTCAAACCGGCGAAAGCCCCCGGGCCGGATGGCTCCTCTGCCGCCTTTTATAAAACGTTCTGTAGCCAAATTGCTCCTCTCCTCACCCACCTTTTAAATTCCTTCACCGAGCCCGGTGCGATCCCGCGAAATCTCCTGGAGGCCTCCGTTGCAGTGATCCCCAAACCAGGGAAAGAAAAGACACGGTGTGGTGCATACCGCCCTATTTCCCTGTTGAATATAGATCTTAAGTTGTACACGGGGATCCTAGCGGCCCGCCTTGCACCCTGTATGCCTGGTCTTATAGATCCGGATCAGGCCGGTTTTATTCTGGAACGCCAAACCTCAGGCAATACGAAACGGGCCCTACATCTCATCGAGAAAGCCACGCGGACACAAGGGGAATATATGATGCTCGCTATTGATGCTGAAAAAGCGTTCAATAGGGTTCATTGGCCCTATTTAGAGCAAGTTCTTGAGCGAGCAGGAATAGGCGAGAAGTTCCGCACATACATCCTTAATTGCTATCGATTCCCGACGGCCGCAGTCCGCGTGAATGGACACACGTCCTCCCGATTTACCATTGAAAGAGGTACGAGACAGGGATGCCCTCTGCCGCCCCTTTTCTTCGCTCTCTATATGGAGCCCTTGGCCCAAAAGATGCGGCACAATCCCATGATCACCGGGATCAAATTCGGCGATTACACTCACACGATCAGCTTTTACGCTGATGACATGTTGCTTTTCTTATCTCACCCACGAGATGCGCTCCCAGCGTTTCTAGCGGATTTGGACCTATTTACACGGGTTGCAGGGTTCAAGGTGAATATGGAGAAATCGATCGCTTTGGACCTCTCCCTGTCTCGATCTACGCGTGCCTACGTACAAGAGCTGCGTCCACTTCAATGGGTGATAGACTCGGTCCCGTACCTGGGAATTCAGCTGGCCCCCTCCCTTTCGGGAACAGTTGCCATTAATTATTTGCGTTTGCGACAGAAAATTCGACGGGAGTTGGGATGTTGGAAGCACCATACCTTATCGTGGCTAGGTAAAATAGCGGCGGTCAAAATGACCATTCTGCCCCAAATTCTCTATTTATTTCGCACCATCCCCCTACGACCGCCTCCGGGTTGGATAAGAGAGATGCAATCAGATCTTGCTCAATTTATCTGGAACGGTCGAAAGCCACGAATGAATCATAGGTTGGCGACGCTCCCTCCGGAGAGTGGCGGACTCGGGCTCCCCGATCTGCAGCTATACTTCCAGGCGGCCCAGCTGCGCTATCTGCTCGAGTGGAGCCGCTGGGAGTCCGAGAAAAATTGGTTGTTCCAGGACCAGGCGGTAGCTGCCAGACCACTGCAGGAAATCCCCTTCCTCCGCAAGTGCCACAGACTCCCTAATTTATACGCGCCCTACATAACGCGGGTACCCCTGGAGATATGGGACCAAACAAATATTAAACACAACTTCACAACCTTCCCGTCGCCGCTCACCCCATTGATAGATAATCCCGACTTTACCCCGGGTATGGATGGGGTAGCTTTTGCTAGGTGGCGACCATCTGGGTGCCGAGTCCTCCACCAAATATACGCCGAGGAGGGAGTTATTCCGTTTCACCAATTCAAGCAGGATTACGGGTTGCCTGAGGTGGAGAGACTTTGATATATGCAGGTCCGCCACTGGGCGCTCCATGACCAAGTCCGCTCCGCAGCCGACAGATATCTTCTTCCTTACGAGAGGTGGCTTATTACCCGCACGTCTGATAAAAAGCTTATGTCAGACCTATACCGGATGCTACAGGCCCGACACACACACACTTACAGCTCAGGGCGAGCGCGTTGGGAAAAAGATTTAGGTCGAACGCTCAGTCATAAAGAATGGGAGGGGATCTATTATAGGGCCCGCCACTCAGCGTACCACATGGGGCTCACTGAAACCCTCACAAAAGTTGTGACTTACTGGTATTACACCCCAGAACGCCTTCACTTCATGGATCATACTAGGGAGGCTACGTGCTGGCGAGGCTGCGATCAAGTGGGAACTCTGGTACATTTATTATGGGAATGTGACCGTATACAGCCTTATTGGAAACAAGTGTTAATTGAAGTGGATGAACACTTTGAGACAGAAATTCCACGAATGAATCATAGGTTGGCGACGCTCCCTCCGGAGAGTGGCGGACTCGGGCTCCCCGATCTGCAGCTATACTTCCAGGCGGCCCAGCTGCGCGATCTGCTCGAGTGGAGCCGCTGGGAGTCCGAGAAAAATTGGTTGTTCCAGGACCAGGCGGTAGCTGCCAGACCACTGCAGGAAATCCCCTTCCTCCGCAAGTGCCACAGACTCCCTAATTTATACGCGTCCTACATAACGCGGGTACCCCTGGAGATACGGGACCAAACAAATATTAAACACAACTTCACAACCTTCCCGTCGCCGCTCACCCCATTGATAGATAATCCCGACTTTATCCGGGTATGGATGGGGTAGCTTTTGCTAGGTGGCGACCATCTGGGTGCCGAGTCCTCCACCAAATATACGCCGAGGAGGGAGTTATTCCGTTTCACCAATTCAAGCAGGATTACGGGTTGCCTGAGGTGGAGAGACTTTGATATATGCAGGTCCGCCACTGGGCGCTCCATGACCAAGTCCGCTCCGCAGCCGACAGATATCTTCTTCCTTACGAGAGGTGGCTTATTACCCGCACGTCTGATAAAAAGCTTATGTCAGACCTATACCGGATGCTACAGGCCCGACACACACACACTTACAGCTCAGGGCGAGCGCGTTGGGAAAAAGATTTAGGTCGAACGCTCAGTCGTAAAGAATGGGAGGGGATCTATTATAGGGCCCGCCACACAGCGTACCACATGGGGCTCACTGAAACCCTCACAAAAGTTGTGACTTACTGGTATTACACCCCAGAACGCCTTCACTTCATGGATCATACTAGGGAGGCAACGTGCTGGCGAGGCTGCGATCAAGTGGGAACTCTGGTACATTTATTATGGGAATGTGACCGTATACAGCCTTATTGGAAACAAGTGTTAATTGAAGTGGATGAACACTTTGAGACAGAAATTCCACGTTTTCCAGCATATGTTCTCTTGGGCCTCCCGAACCCCCTGACTTACCCACTGCGCTCCCGGAGGGGCCGACTCATAGCTATTGCATTGGGCTCAGCGATACAAAATTTGCTCACTCATTGGCGTACTCCACACATTCCGACATTCACGGGGTGGTTATATCGCCTCTGGCATGTGCTGGGCATGGAGAGACTGACATTAACGATTGCTGGGGAGGGATCCAAATACAGTGCGTTGTGGCAGCCCTTTCTATCCCTACTAGCCTCTGAGTTTCGGGAAGTTACCTGCCCCCGATACCGCCGTTTATTACGCCTTTCTGACACACAACCAGGGCAGCGTTGACCGAGCCTAGTTACGTCTCAATAACTCCTGCGGTGGACAAGGAACAGGGGTGGGGGTGGGATGGATTGAAGGGGATTTGTTATGTTTTGTATTGTTGTCATTTTCCCTTTAATTTCGATAGGTTTCCCTACCCTCTCAAGCACCCGCAGCTGTACCGGCGGATTTCGCCTGACACTTCCAGGACATAAACTTAACGATATCAATGGCATAGTGTCTCAACCCAAGGTTCCCTGTTTCCCTTCCTTTCCTTTTGTATGATGCTATATGTTTGAAATTTCAATAAAGAGATTTAAACAATAAAAAAGAAACATTTTATTGGCATTTTGTCATGTAACATTCAAGACATTAATGGGTAATTCCACAGTGCATACAGTGAATAACATATATATCAGTGACCACTATTACATCTTTACAATAAACAATATGTCACATCTCACACTTAGCGTTTTTTGATCTATTTTGTGTTGCGTCCCTAACCCAGATTACCCCATTTTTATCAGCTAATCACTATCTTCGACATCTGCCCCTCTTGAGGGGGTTTGCAAATGTTACCACGAAATGCGTTCCACTTTCCCCACAGCCGTCCCTGAACCCCAATGTTGTGCTATATTGCGTTTCGCCAACACCATTCCTAGAGCCACCCAATCTTGATCTGCGTGATTGAGATCTGTGGGTTCCCAAATGTTAAGCAAACATCTCTTTGGTTCTGGTGGGACCTCTACTCTAGTCACCTGTGAAATTATATATATGATTGCCTCCCAAAAGCGTGTAATTGCTGGTCATTCCCAAAGTGTGTGCCAGAAGGTGCCTATCGCACCGCATTGCCTGAGACAGAGTGAAGTGTCTGCCCTTCCTAGATTATGGAGCAGGGTTCGTGTGTAGTACACGCGGTGTAGGATTTTCAATTGTATTAGTTTAAGTGTGGAAGGTATAGCTACTTCTCTAGGGGACGCCAGGGCCGCTCGCCAGTCTTCCTCATCTAAATCGCTTACGTCTGCTTCCCATCTTTCCTTAAGGGCCTTCATGGGGTCCGGCTGATTGTTGGTTGTCTTCCGGTATGTTAGGGAGATGGCTTTTTTCCTTAGGTGTTCTGCAAGCAGTCTGTCCTCCAGTGGCGAGGTCTCTGGGAGTTGTGTGGTTGGTGGAATTGCTGCCATAAGCGCATGTCTAACCTGCATGTATCTGAAGGTTTCTGCCTGTGCCAAGCCATATGTAGCTTGTAGCTGTGTGAAAGGGATGGCTGCGCCTTTCTTCCACAGGTCACCCACCTTAGAGATGCCTGTCCGGTCCCATTCTCGGAATCCCTTGGTGTTTTGCAATTGTCCTAGTTCTCGGGTGACCCACAGTGGTGTCGCTTGTGTGATAACCCCTGTCTATCCCAATGCTCTCTGTGTCGCTTTCCATACATACAGCATGTGCACTGTGGGACCTGTATATGTCATCTTTCTAGATCTATTACATAATGCTCCCATGATCCCTTCCGCTTCTAGAAGATGCCGATCCATACGGTACGCTGGGTCATCTTGAGGCACATGAAGCCACTGATTTATCATAGTTAGCTGTGATGCCCAATAGTACGTTTGTATGTTTGGGAGGGCGATACCGCCATCATTCCAACCCTACGGGCTGACCTTCCATCCCACAGCAGCTGGGTTACCTCAGCATTGATCATTTTAAAATAGGTGGGGTCGACCGGGAATGGAGTATTTTGTAGGAAGTATAAGAATCTGGGAAGTGCCATCATCTTAAAAAGGGCCGCCCTACCCAGTAGTGAGAGCGGCAACGAGCGCCAATGTTTAACATCTCGGTGCAGTCTATCCAGGGGCTTCGAAAGATTTTCCTCAGTAAAACGTGTGTCCTGATGTGTGACATATATGCCGCGGTATATAAATCCTTGTGTTGCGATCTGAATGTCTCAGTTGCACTGCAGTTTGGGCGGAGGGCCATGCAGGCAGTAAAGGAGTGATTTCGCCCAGTTGATAGTATAACCTGAGGCCCTGCTGTATGCCGCACAGATATCGAGTAAGAAATTAATAGATCGTGCTGGGGACGTCAAATATAGCAATAAATCATCTGCGTACAGTGATATTCGATCTTCCCACCCCATAGACCACTTCATCCCTCGAATGACCGGGTCTTGGCGTACCCAGGCCACCAGAGGTTCCAGCACTATGGCAAACAGGAGCGGTGAGAGGGGGCAACCATGCCTCGTCCCCTTACAGAGGGGGAAGTCTGTCGAGATGCAGCCATTGGCTACGACTTGTGCCAGAGGTTTGTTGTAGAGTAGGCGTACCCAGTCGCAGAATTTGGGGCCGAAGCCCAGATGTTGTAGGACAGCGAAGAGGAAGGGCCACTCAACCATATCGAATCCCATACGCGCATCTAGGGAAAGTATAACTGCGACTTCCACAATAGTGCACCTTTGTGCCATAACACCATGGAGCCTCCGGAGGTTTAAGGCTGTGTTCCGGCTTGGCATAAAGCCTGATTGATCCGGATGGATCACTGTTGTGAGACAGGGTTGTAATCTCATTGCCAGTGTTTTAGCCAGTATCTTTGCTTCTGAATTTATCAGAGATATGGGCCTATAGGACATACATTCCTGCGGAGGCTTACCTGGCTTGGGAATCCCTATCATCGTTGCAAGGCGCTGATCTCTGGGCAGTTCTCCAACCTGTAGACTTGTCTCATACATGTTAAGTAGGTGTGGTGTAAGGCAAATAGCTGCTCTCTTGTAGAATTCCACTGGGATACCATTAGGCCCCAGGGCTTTTCCCGTGTGCAGTGCGCCTATGGCTAATGTAAGCTCATCTGTGGTCAGATCAGCGTCGAACGCCTTGGCCGCGTCTTGTGATAACTTGGGCATACGAATGTCTTTCAGGAAGGCTAGATTATCCTCTACGGTGTTATTGGCTGTGGGCTTGTACATAGTTTCGTAATGCGAGGCCAACGCGTCGACTATTCGCTGAGGGTCTGATGTCATATCTCCGTTTTCCAACAGAAGTTGGGCTATCCATCGGCTAGTTTTGTCTTTCTTATCTAACCAGGCAAGAAGCTTACCTGCTTTGTCACCCAGCTCGTAGGCAGCATTGTTTCGTAGTTGTGAGCTTGGCCTTAGCTTCCTCCGATGCAAATGTCCTATATTCCTTCTGCGATAGATTTAGCCTATGTGTCGTGCCATCGTTAATGTCTAGTGCATAATCCGCCTCTGCCTCGGCTACACCCTGTTCTAATGCCTCCATCTGTTGCTTTTGTGTCTTTTTATGTCCAGCGATTGATGAGATTGCCTGGCCTCGTAGCACCGTTTTGTATGCCTCCCACAATGTTAGAGGGGGTACCAATGAGCGTTCGTTTTCGGCAAAATATTGCTTCGTGGTTTTAAAGTAGCCCCTTTCCTATCTGTCGATTTTTAAGATATCCTGGATATATTGGAAACATTCTACGTCGAGTGGTACTGTGGGTTGTGTAGGTCATATACACTGGGCAATGGTCTGAGAAGCCCCGGGGTAAGTACTGGATCTCTGATATTCCGTCTAGCCCTGTCGCTAATGTGAATACATAATCTATTCTTGATAGGCTATTGTGTACCCCTGAGTGGAACGTGTATTGTCGATCCCGCAGGTGCTTAGCTCTCCATACGTCAATGAGACCCATAGCTTCTACAAAATCCACCAATTTGAGGCTTGCGCCGTTAGGGACCCTAGGGGGGTTTCTGTCTATGGATCCATCGATTATGGCGTTAAAGTCCCCACCTATAATAGTTTCTGCCTGTGGAAGGGAGAGTAGAAATTTCCCCAACGCTTGGAGGGTTGTTTGCTGTAGTGTTGGTGGGATATAGACTGAAACTAGGTTGTATGAACGTCCCTCCCATTGACAGGTCAGCGCTGCGAATCGTCCCTGGTCATCTATCAGTGAACCCAGGAGTATCAGTGGGAAACGTTTATTAATCAGGATTCCCACTTCTCGAGAGCCAGATGTAAATTCAGAGTGCACTGACATCTTGTACCCCATCTATCTAGGGCCTTGCATACTGTGCACGTCAAATGGGATTCCTGTAGCAGTGCAGGACCTTTACGTTTAATGTATTGGAGGACCAGCCCCCTTTAAATCTTGTCCCCCAAGCCGTTCACATTCCACAATAATACAGTAAAAGGAGGGGTCAGCCCTCTGAGGTTTAGGGGAGGGTCATCCGCAGCGTCCCTTGGTGAGTCTCGGTGCGCCATTTACGATATTGGCCATGTAAGGGTGTGATGTACTTTGTGTTACCCATTGTATTCTATCACTGTGCATGCCTCTGAACAAAAACATCAATGAATACAAACTGAAAACTTTAAACTGTTCCTCGTTCCCTTCCCCCCTCCCTGCCTCCCTGCCCGGCGGTCCTAGAACTTTCCGCCACCCCAACTGAGCAGAGTGCTTTCCCCCAAAAACTTGTACTTGCGTGGGGGAGAGTCTGTCAACGACCCACGGCTGGTCCTCCCTTGTCAGTCGACTGCAACGGCCAACCTTGTACTTGCAAATCCATAGTTCACAACCGCATAGGGCGGTGGACGTCTCTTTGCATTCTAGACAAAGCAAGGCATAGACCTTGCACTGTGCAGCCCCCGTGAGCTTAGTTCATGCTTCTCGGCTTACCAGGTCTTGCTGTAGGGCGCCATCCATCCAACCACTCTCGGGCTTCTTCAGGTGTGGCAAAGAACCAGGTCTTCCCTTCGGCCTCCACTCGTAGTTTCGCTGGGAAGAGGATGGAGTACTTAAAATTGAAAATGTGCGCCAGTATTGGTCTGGGGGGGGGGGGGGGGGGGGGGGGGGGTGGAGACCCGGTTTCGGTCTCCCTCCCGGCACAAGATGAGCTCTTTCTACGGAGAAGAAGCTGGATAGTCCTCGTGGCTGTAGCTGGGTTTTTATGAGGTCCCCCACAAAGAGGTCCAAGGTCGGCCCCCCTACTTTCTCAGGTACACCAGTAAGTTGCACATTGTTGCGCCTCGAGCGGCCTTCCTGGTCGTCTAGCTTAGCCAGAATGAGCTTATTATCAGCTTCCAGGTGGCGTATCTGGCGCTTCAGCATTGCTGTGTCTGTGGAGAGTGCGGTTGTCGTAGATTCTACATCCGTGAGCCTGTCCGATAGTTTAGAAAAGTCCGCCCTTATTACGGATATATCTGTAGAGATCGTGCCGATAGAGGACTGGACCTGTTGTAGGGCGGACATAATGTCCACCAGTGTGACCTCAGCCGGGTCATTAGGTGTTGAGGCCTCAGTCTGGGCATTATTTGTAGGCGGTTTCTCAGTCTGGTCTTTGCAGTAAGCATATTTGTCCAATCGCACAGTTGGCGGGCCCCTCTGGCCTCTACCTCCCATTTCAGCCCGCTCACCAGGGGCCTCGCAGGCACACAGGGAGGAGGGGGGGGGGGAGGCAGTAATCGCTGCTGCCCGCCACGTGTTCCGTTGTCACACGCGGCCTTTCGGGTTTCCCACCTGCTCCTCCTGTGCCCTCAGGGTTAGGCAGCTTCACTCCGCACTGGGCTCCTGTCTGTTGCGTTATTACCAGGTGCCACCTGCTCTGGAGTGGTGAGGCACGTCACAGGAGGTGAAAGGTCTGTAGGCCAATACTGTGTAGCGTCACCCTGTCAAGTTCGTATTTATGTGGCCCATCAGTGGTTGTCACATCAGAGCTGCCTATACTCTAGGCTGTTGTGGCTGGGGAGGGAGTCTCTTAATTGATGGGTAAGCAGCGTAAGGTCGGTTATGTATATTTCAGTGGTGTCTCCGCCTAGCGGTGTCCTGCGCTCTTTAGTAGGGCTTCCTGCCACCACAACACTTGTCTGTAGTTTACAAAAGGAAGCAATGGTGCTGCAATGTCTTATCCGGTCTCTGTCTATAGTGCCCCCTTCTTGGCTACACTTTACACCAGGATTGCCTCAATGTGTTTGCAGGTGTGCGAACCCCTGGAGAACTTGCTTGGCCCGATCCAATTAAGTTGCACGGGACGGGTAGGGCAGGGCCCCTGCCTCTTCACGTTGCTCAGGGTCGCCCGTGCGCGGTCACACCGGAAACATCTCCTCTGCAGGTTGGGGCCTCAGGGGCTTTAAATACGCCTTTCAGGACTCACCCAGCCTTAGGTGTGCGATGGTCCACTTGTGCCTGAAATCCGCCCGTATCTCTCGCTCTGTGCCGCAGCCAACAGTCGCGCGTGGCAGCACCACATGCCTTTCTCTGCTTCACTGCGGGACAGCAGGGGGGCTCACGCGAGGACGCGGCTTCAGTGCCTCCCGCAGGTCCGGATACGAAGCTCGCCAGAAGTCCGCAGTCGTCTGGATCTGAGAGCCCCGGGACGTCGCAATCTGTTCCGTCGGTGTTCCGATTGCGTTAGTTCCCCTTTTGGGCTGTGCAGGTGCCAGATTAATAAGCGGATTAATTGGGAGGCCTCCCTCGGGTACGGAGCTTTCTCAGGCTGCGGCCATCTTGCTTGGCTGCTAGCCCACATTACTTTTCTAACTCAGTGCTGGATGCCTAGATTCAGCACTGGGACATTTCCTGCAAACAGGTAAGTAAACACGTTTTGGTTATTCGTGCGATTTTTAGGTTTCAAAACGCCACACTACAAAAACTTTTTGGAGAAAAAGTGTCCATGTTATCCTACGGAGGAAGCACAAGTTACTTACCTTCTGTAACGATCAATCTGTAAGAGACGTTAGTGATAGATTCCTAACCTTAGAATATCCCCAGGAGTCAGACTGGATCCGGAACGTTTTCGTCAGCAGTACCCCTGCGCGTCGGAAGGTGGTGTTGTGCGGCTCCGCGTCTGTCGTAGACATCGTGATCACCGGGACGACGTCGCAGCAGCTACTTAGACGCCGCCATCGCGCTTACGTCAGTTCTGTACACGACTTTCCGCGCCAGGAACGCAGAGACATGCAATATACTGACCACTGGTGCATTGAAACTAGGGCGCTGAAAGGGATGACCTTAACCCTAGAAATCAGTTTGCAGAACGGGGAGGTTGGGTGGGGCGGTAAGGAATCTATCACTAACTAATGTCTCTTACAGATATATTGTTAAACTTGTGCATAGAATAGATACCCCAGCAATACCAACCCCGGAGGTGGGTCTGCGAACCAAGATCACACCAAAAAGTCACAGAGAACAGAACGGTCAAAGAAGCAGTCTCTCTGGACTTGACTGTCAAGGCAATAATGCTGAGCAAAGGTGTGCAGCGAGGCCCACGTGGCTGCCTGACAGATGTTTTGCAGGGGGACACCACGTCCCAATGCAGTAATAGCTGCTGTCCCCCTGGTGGAATGGGTGAGCAGCCCTACCGGAGGCTCCTTTTTAGCCAGAGAATAACAGGCTTTTATACACAAGACGACAAAGCGGGAGATAGTCCTCCTGTGTACAGCCGAGCCTTTCTTGGCGCCTACGTAGCCAACAAAGAGCTGATCATCCACCCGGAACTGTTGTGTGCGATTCAGGTAAAAGGAGAGCGCATGTTTTGGGTCCAGACGGTGGAGCCTCTCTTCCTCCCTGGAAGGGTGCAGAGGCGGAAAGAAAGTGGGCAAGGTGATAGTTTGCCCGATGTGGAAGGCAGTAACAACCTTCGGCAAGAAGGAAGGACGAGTGCGAAGCACAACCTTGTCCGGATGAACAGACAGAAAAGGAGGTTTACAGGAAAGAGCCTGGAGTTCACTCACACGCCTAGAAGAGGTGATGGCCACCAGGAAAGCAGTCTTTAAAGTCAGTAAACGAAGAGGACAGTTGTGAAGCAGCCTCGCAAGACTTGAAACCGGGCATCCCTATACACCAGACAAAAAAAGTCTCAAAAAATTCAGTCAAAAGTTGACTGGGGGTACCACTCTCTCCGGATATGCGCTTGCTGGCGCAGAAAAAGAAAGAACTGACGTCAGAGCGCGAGTGCGGCGTCTAAGTAGCTGCCGCGAAGTCATCCCAGCAATCAAGACGCCTACGACGGACGCGGAGCCGCACGACACCACCTTCCGACATGCAGGGGTACTGCCACGAAAGGAACGAAAAGCAGAAGCCGAAGGAGTGTGCGTGGCCGAAAGGCCAAAGTACTTGGTCTTAGCCCGCGAGTCCTTAAAGCGTTCCAACGCACTATACGCCTTGTCGCCAAAAAGGCAAGTGCCATCAAAGGGCATGTCCATCAGAGTGTTCTGGACATCCCCCGAAAAGCCAGTCGTCCTCAACTAGGCGTGACGGCGTAGCGCCACTGTCGTGGAAATTGCTCTGCCCAGCGAGTCGGCGGTGTCAAGGCCACACCGAATTGTGAACTTGGCTGCATGTCTCCCCTCAGGAATAGCTTGGGAGAGCACCGTCTGGGCCTCCTTCGGACACTGAGGCAGCACCTGCGCCACCGTATCCCACACAGAGTGGAAATAACGGCCCAACAGGCATGCGGTGTTCACAGACCGCAACCCTGAACTGGCGGAAGAGAAAATCTTCTTCCCAAACTGCTTCAGTTTCTTGGATTCCCTGTCCGGAGGTGCAGAAGGGAATGCGCTCGGGACGCAGCAGCTTGGACAACCAAGCTCTCAGGGGTAGAGTGTTGGGTTAGGAAAATGGGTTCGCCCGGGGCCGGGCGATGGCGTCCGGCCACGTTCCTATCCACAGGAGCCCCTGTGTTGGGCCTGGACCAGGTGCCCAAAAGAACGTCTGAAAGCGCATCATTAAAGGGCAGCAGTGGCTCCGCTGCGGAAGCCGCCGGCCGAAGCACTTCTGTCAGGAGGTTAGTCCTGATGACCACTGTAGGGAGCTCGAGGTGGCGAGCCTCTGCCGCTCTACGCAACACCACTGAAAAAGTACCACCCTCCTCCGTAGCCACGATAGAAGGAGACAGTGCGCCAGGTTCTGGGGAGAATTCCAGATCACCTATGCTCTCCAATTCCTCTGCCCAGTCCGGGTCTAACTTGCATTGGGCTGAGAGAGGGTCTTCAGACCCCTCCCAGTCCTCCGTAACCTGCTGGGCAGGTGGAAAAGAAGGAGGAGGATAGAGAAAGGGGTCGGAATCTGCGTCGATTGACACCAGTTCGGCACCGTCTCCACGTTGGGGTGGAAACCGGGGACGAGGTCAGCCGGGGGACCGGCCGACGCCGGCGGCGGTGCGGTAGACGTCGATGTCAGTAGAGGGCAACCGACATCAGCTGGGATCCATGCATGGATCCATGGGGGTCTCGCGGCGCCGAGGTTGGAGCCGTCGACGATGTCGGGGCGGGAGCCGTCACGAAGAAGGGCGAGGACCCCCAGTCGGACCTGCGAGGCCCGAAGGCGCGCCGGTGGGGCCCGACAGGTCAAAGAGGCGGGCCATGGCGACAGAAAATCCTGCAGCTGGCCTGGAGTTGCTGACGGACCCGGGAAGGGCGAGTAGGCCATCTGCAACTGCGTAGGCTCTGCCGGAGCCGCGGGGGTGGCACCACCCACACCCTCAGCCGTGTCACGTGACAGGCTAGGGGAAGGCGAAGAGCGACGTCGCTTCTTCGACTTCTTATGCTTCGTCTTACCGGACCCCGAGTGCGAAGACTTCGTCGAATGATGGTGGCAGATCCGTGACCGGTCCCTCGACCTCCCGCGGGACCTGGACCTTGAACGGCACGGAGCCGACTCCCAGGCCTCAAGCAACTTTCTGGACCGCTCCCGCAAAGTTTTCGGAGCCATGTCTCTGCAGTCGGGGCACGACGTGGGGTTGTGGTCGCGCCCCAGGTGGTAGAGACACTCGCGGTGCGGGTTCGTCACTGACATCATGCGGGGACAAGCCTCGCAAGACTTGAAACCGGGCATCCCTATTCACCAGGAGTCAAAGACTCAAAAGAACAGAGACAAAAAGTCTAAAAAAAACTCAGTCAAAAATTGACTGGGGGTACCGCTCTCTCCGGATATGCGCTTGCTGGCGCGGAAAAAGAAAGATCTGACGTCAGCGCGCGAGGGCGGCGTCTAAGTAGCTGCCGCGACGTCATCCCGGCTATCACGACGCCTACGACGGATGCGGAGCCGCACGATGCCACCTTCCAACGCGCAGGGGTACTGCTGACGAAAACTTTTCGGATCCGGTCTGACGCCCGGGGATATTCTAAGGTAAGGAATCTATCACTAACGTGTCTCTTTCAGATAAACAGGTTATCGGTTTGTAGGTAAGTCATCGACTGTGTGAGCTAAGGTTCTGGGGTTAGACTCAGGGGTCTCCCAGAGTCAGTGATGCACTGTTGTTGCACCCTCAGAGGCACTAGGGCGACCGGGTGCAGAGTGTTGAGGCCCAATGTTATCCTATGGAGGATAGGGGGTCTCTGGTTGGTGGCCGCTGGCAAGCAGGACACTGGGTTGTGGGAGCAAAGCTCCTAGGGTTTAGGTCAGGGCAAATAGGGAACCAAATTAGCACCAAAGGTGCACCCTCAGCGGCACTAGGGCAGCCGGGTGCAGGGTGCTGTTTTGAGGTCGGGTGCCCTGTTGTTTTCAATGGAGCACCTCCTGTTAGAAGAAACACTGCAGGCTCTGGGGTGAGGAGCTTCTGGGTGCGACCACCACTTTGAGGGGTAAGTTGGGATGTCTTGGGTTGGTTAGGCACCGTTGGTTTGGGCACACATGGCCATGGGGCGTCAGGTGCAAGGGTGCCTTGCGACGTCGGAAAGTCTTACCCACTCTGGTCGCGGTAGAGGGGATCCTCTGGATTTAGGCTGCAGGCATCGACTGGAGTCTTGAGGCAGGTCAGGAGTCGCCGGATCTCGGGTCAGGATCGCCAGGGTGACCTCCTCGTTGTGTATTTCCACTCGAGTTTGGGCCGGGTTCGGCGGGTGCAGAGTGGGCTGGATTCGCGGTATCCGGCCGGAGCCAGAAGCTGCAGTTTGGACAAGTCCGGTGTTCACGGGAGAAGCAGTCTTGGAAGTGAAGGCAGGCAGGTCCTCCAGGGTTTTTGAGGTTGCTGGCAGCAGGACACACCGGGATATCACAGGAGCAGGTTGGAGGGGAGACAGGCCTGTAGGGCTGGGGCCAAGTCAGTGGGCGTCGTCCTCTTGTTAGCTCTACACGGCTCTTTGTCCTTCTTTTCTTCTTCTTGTCAGGCTGGATCTGAGGAAGCAAGGTTCAGGGTGCCCCCAAAGACTAGATTTAGGGGCCTTACAGGTAGGTAAAGGGCAGGGACCAATGAGTCCCTTCCCTGGGGTGGGTACACCCCCTATCGTGCCACCCTCCAGTGGGAGGGGGGCAGGAGCCTGTCCCTGGTTGGTTGGGTCCTCCCATCCTCAAGATGGCGGGGACTGAGTTGTGCTTCACCTCGCCTCCCCCACCTGGGGGGTGGAGTTGGCAGAGGTGGGCACATCTCTTTCCCTCACTTGTTTTTCCTGCTGGTTCTCCCGCCCAAAGTGGGGGGTAGAACCAGTGGGGACCAGTTGCTGAAAGCAGCAAATGGTCTGGGGAGGCTCACAAAGGTGGCATGCCTTTGAAGCTTCCTCTTCGTGAACCCTGCCCATCGTGGGGGAGGAGGCTTGGCACCTCGTCCCAGGATGTGCATTGTTTCAGGCTCCCGAGAGCAGCAGGCTCTCGACCCAGGGGTCCAGAAACACGTCTGTTGGTGGCAGCCTAAGCACCACTTAGTCAGGTCACTAGAAGTTGGTCGAGTTTCAGGGGGCATCTCTAAGATGCCCTCTGTTGTGCATTTTACATTAAATTTCACACTGGCATCAGTGTGGGTTTAATGTGCTGAGAAGTTTGATATCAAACTTCCCAGTTTTCTGTGTAGCCCTTATGGTGCTGTGGAGTTCGTAATGACAAACTCCCAGCACCATATACTCTTAATGGCAGCACTGCATTTACAGTGCCCAGGAATGGACTTGGGCACTGTAGGGGTACAGGGCTCATGCACCTGTACCCTCACCACTGGCATAGTACACCCAGCTAGAGGGGTGACTGATCTATGCCAGGGTAGTGGTTTGTAGGCATGGCACACAGGGATGTGTGCCATGTCGACTCTTCACTTTGTTCTGCACCAAGACACGCAGCCTGCAAAGGCAGTGTGTGTGTGTCAGGGTGCAGGACCTCTAAGGGTGGCACAATAATTCCTGCAGCCCTTAGAGGCCTTCTCTGGTCACAGTGCCCTGGGTACCTGTGGTACCATTTACCTGGGGCTGACATGTGGCCAGAGATGCCAATTGGGTTTAGGCTACAATGCAATTTTAGAGAAGGAACATAGGCCCTGGGTACCTGATTAACAGGAGCCCAGGGCACACTCAGTCAAAGAACATCAGCAATTCAGCAAAAAGTGGGGACATACCATGCAAGAAAGAGGACACGTTCTCACAATTATCTCTTCTTGATCATCTTGGAGAACATGACATCACAATTCTTGCACCAGCTAAAGTATTATTTTGGGGCCCAAGCACCAAAGACAGATGTCCTGAATATAAGAAATTGCATTATTATTTGGGGAGGATAACTATTCACTGGAAGGAATAATTTTAAGTTTTGTCAGGGTGAACCCTCATAGTCACTAAATTAACCTGACCTTTACCCCGTGTTGGCAATGGCACAGAACTGATAGGCTTAACTTAGAGCTAGATGTAAAGTATTTATGCGAAACTAAAGCATTAATAAAGTCTAAATGCAAAACAAAAATCCCAATTCAAATTAGACAAATCAAGCAGAATGTAAAAAACAAAATAACAACAAACATCCAATAACTGGAACCACAGATATAATTTTTTTAAGTTTTAAGTAGGAATAGCAATAAGAAGCAGAAAGTGCCAATGATAGTCAACTGTCACAGTAGACCTGGACCTAGGTGTAATTTGACACTGATCATAACATGAACCAGTTTCGCCCTGGTAAAAGAAATTTCCTTCTGACTTAAGTGCTTTGAGTCCCAATCCCCCACTGAAATACAATTCTAAAGCCTCCAGAACCATAGGGGAGCACTAAGAGAGTCAAATAGTGTTGGACAGCGGCCAAACAGCAGGGTGCAGTGCCACTGGTCTGCTCGGCAGTTGCAGGTGCGCCTCTTCTAGCTTGTTGTGTCCTTGAGCTTTATTCATGTCAGCCTTATCATCCTTGGAGTCCACTTTTTGTCTTGGTTACAAGAGGGAGAGCAGGTCCAGTCCTTTCGGGCTCTTCCCAAGTCACAGATAGCAGGTTTAATCCTCTTCTAATCTTCCTTAGGTCTAAGAGTGTTCTGAAGTGGGTGCCTCAGAGTGCCACATTTATGCCTGGCATGAGCCAGTAGGTGGAAATGACCCCTTGTCATACCCTAACCAATGGGGTCAAGGTTTCCGGGCCCAACCCTACCCACTCTGGGAAGTTTAAGATGTTGAATGTCTTCAGCCACCCTAAACGTAGGCTCTAAGGACTGGCTGTGGGTGTGGGGAGTTTATTATAGTAATCCAAGCATCCTCTCACACCTAACACAAAAATCCAGTTTGGGGCAGCCACTGTATCCACGATAACCCCAGAGACTGAAGTCTGGTAGAACAAACCATCAACCAGACAGTGGATACACAATAATTGTTTTGGTATCCCGTTTTCTTTCCATTCAAGGGCACCCCCGTTGTTTACATGTAAAAAACAGCACACCTATCTATCAGGATTTGACATCTAAGTTCAAAAGAGGTCCACATTGATTGGAGCCTGCCTGGCTGGAGGGGACAAAAGAAGGGTCCAGTCTGGATGTCAGCTAATTTTTGCCTGTTACAGTGGGAGCCTCTTTGAAGTCAATCCAGTTCCTGGGCCCAACCTCACTAGACATTCTGTCAAAGGAACAATACCAACTATCCACACCTATACCTTTGTACTCGGCACAGGAATAGTTTCCACGCCTATCGAAATGCTACTTACAGGCTGGCAGAAGTGGGAGAGTAAATGCAAATTTACTCTCTAGGAACTTCAGGCAAGGAAAAAGTAACTCTCTAAAAGTTACTCTCCCTTAATATTTAATACAACTCCAACTTCACCACTGCATTGGATTTTAATAACTATTAATATTGTCTGTTTAATTATTATTTTGGCTAGTCACATTCCCGATATACATTATTGAGATTTGTAATATGTAAGACAGCAAGACCAATCGCAGTAAAAATAGCTTTTGGGTGCTAGTCACTATAAGGACATGTTGACATTAAAGTTCTACACGTCCTTCTTTTAAATACTACGTACCCTACCTTCTGAGTGACAAGACAAATATGGGGGTGACTTATTAATATATATAACTGAGGTTCTAACTTGTCAAAAGGATTTACTTTGATGGGTAGAATTGCAGGTTTTTCACTGCTACAGTCATGCTACACTGATCGACCTAAACCATGTTTTCACTGCCACAGAGATAGATTTCCAAATAGGGGCTAAATTTCACTGGTGTCATTTAACTTCCAGGCCCTCGGCAAGACTTTTCATGGAAGGATTCCCAATAAGAGGGTTAGTGTCTGACGGATATACAAGGTGAGGAATCTGCAAGCTGTAGTATCTATCAAAATGATGTATGTATGCGTATGCGGTAGCATCGCAGTAAGCTGTATAGTAAACCAGATATAGAAAAAATGTCAGTCCCATTGCTAGTTGGCAACGATATTCAATGGATCAGAATGGGAAAGATCAAGAATGCAACAGAACTATCAAGCTGCTAATACCCAAGGGTCATCCTAACAAACATGGCAAAATCATTACTCTGCATCAACAAGTTCTCACACCTGTCCTCCGCACGTTTTTCAATGCCTCAAATGACACAAGTTCTCACTATCAGATTAATTGTTGAAGAAGCCGAAGACGGACAGTCTCCTTGGAAGACCACAAATCAACATTTAATTTTACATTTTCAGGGAAGGTTGTGCAGACCATGATGAACACTTAACTCTGTGCACACCTGGAAACAAATAATCTCCTTAGTGACTTCTAGTCTAGGTTTGGCCAATGATGCAACTAAGAGTTCCCCATGGTTTATACAGGCTAAGCATTAATAAAAAACGTATTTAACCATGATTTGACAGTATCGAATATGCTACTTACCAGTATGCATCTGTTCTTGGCATGTAGGGCTGCTGACATTCATATCTGTGCATAGATCGCCGCCTAGTGTTGGGTCCGGGATGATTGCACATTGTTGTCCTGGAAGAGTCTTCGAAGTATCACGAGATAGGTGGCTCCTTCCCTGGACTACAGTGCGCATGGGCATCCCCTCCATCCCTAGATTGTTTTACGCCATTGTGGCATAGATGGAGTGTAATACAGTGAATGATGACCATGCTAACGAGTAATTACTGAATGCTACAGCTGCTACAGGCGCCGGGGAGGAGGGTGGGCGATATGAATGTCAGCAGCCCTACATTCCAAGAACAGATGCATACTGGTAAGTAGCATATTCGGTTCGAGGCATGTGGGCTGCTGAATTTATATCTGTGCATAGATTACATAGCAGTCCCTCCATTTAGTGGCGGCTTCCCGTGCCAGCTGCAGCAGTCTGAAAAAGAGTTTTGAGAACAGCTTGTCCTACAGCTGCCTGCTGTCTTGAGTGTACATCTACACAGTAGTGCTTGGTGAATGTATGTATAGTGGACCATGTGGCTGCTCTACATATCTCCTCTAAAGGAATATTTCCCAGGAAAGCCATGGAGGCCCCTAACTTTCGTGTGGAGTGGGCTCTCGGAGGAATCGTTAGTGTGCGCTTAGCTTTTTCATAGCAAATCTGTTTACACTTAACGATCCACCTAGCTATTCCTGCTTTGGAAATGGGGTTGCCTTTGTGCTGTGGAGAAAAGGCAACAAACAGTTGTTTTGTGTTCCTGAAATTTTGTGTTCTGTCAATATAGTACATGAGAGCTCTTTTGACATCAAGTGTGTGGAGCATTCTCTCTCCTACATTCTCGGGATTAGGATAAAACACTGGTAGTTCAATGGATTGGTTCATATGGAACTGCGAAATTACCTTGGGCATGAAAGTAGGGTTGGTGCGTAGTACAACCCTGTTGGCATGAACCTGTATAAATGACTCTTGAATGGTTAGTGCCTGAAGTTCACTAACTCTTCTTAGTGAAGTAATGGCAACTAGGAAAGCTACCTTCCAGGTTAGAAATTGAATCTCACAAGAGTGTAGAGGTTCAAATGGTGGTCCCATTAGTCTGGCGAGGACCACATTCAGATTCCAGACTGGTGAAGGAGGGTGTCTTGGAGGAATCACACGTTTGAGTCCCTCTAAGAAAGCTTTGATGGCAGGCACTTTGAACAGTGAGAGGTGCTGCCTGTTTTGAAGATAAGCTGCCAGTGCGGTTAAATGTATACGGATGGAATTGTATGCTAGATTGCATCGGTATAAGTGTAATAGATAACAGATAATGTTTTGAGTTAATGCATCCAGCGGATTGATGTCATTATTCTTACAATAAATGACAAATCTTTTCCACTTAGCCGCGTAGCAGGCTCTGGTAGTGGGTCTCCTTGCCTCCTTGAGGATATTCATACATTCTGGAGGCAGGTTTAGGTAGCCAAATTCTAAGATTCCAGGAGCCAGATCGCCAGGTTCAGCTGTTGCGGATCTGGGTGCTGAACTGCGCCATGGCTCTTCGTTAAAAGCGTGGGTGTTAGCCGTAGTCTTTGATGCGGTACCACGGAGAGTTCCAGAAACGTGGCGTACCATGGCTGGCGTGCCCACGTTGGAGCAACCAGGATGAGCGTCATCGAGTGTTGCCTCAGTTTGCGTGCCACCAGCTGTATTAATGGGGCTGGGGGAAAAGCGTACGCAAATCTGCCTGACCAGTTCATCCATATTGCATTGCCCTGCGACTGTGGATGTGGGAACCTGGCGGCAAAGTTTTGGCATTTTACGTTATCTTTTGTGGCGAATAGGTCTATCTCTGGATGACCCCACCGTCGGAAGTACGGTTGGAGTACTGATGGATGTATCTCCCACTCGTGTATTTGGTGGCTGTGTCTGCTGAGCAGATCCGCCATTTGGTTGTCCTTGCCCGGGAGGTGTTCCGCCATGAGGAAGATGTTCCTCTGAATGGCCCACTTCCACATGCTCTGAGCCAGATGAGACAACTGTGGGGAGTGTGTTCCTCCCTGCTTTTGTATGTAGTACATGGCGGTTATGTTGTCCGTCCGGATCAACACGACTTTGTTGCACAAGTGTACTTTGAATGCCTTCATTGCAAGGAAGATTGCCATGAGTTCCAGAAGGTTGATGTGCATCCTCCTTTGCTGTGTCGTCCATAGTCCCTGCACTGTGTAATTGAGTACATGAGCTCCCCATCCCTGGAGAGAGGCGTCCGCTGTCAGTATAATTTGTGGGACAGGCTCTTGGAACGGTCGGCCCTTGCAAAGGTTTTGTGTATTCCACCAATGCAGAGAGTTGTATGCCCGACCGCTCACCAACACTAGGTCTTTCAACTGTCCGTGAGCCTGATTCCACTGACGTGCCAAGCACTCCTGAAGCGTGCGCATATGTAATCTCGCATGCGGGACTATAAGATGCAGGAGGCCATCATGCCTATCAACTGCATAAACACTCGTGCCGGTAGTGAGTGGTGAGGTTTGAACTTCTTTATGAGCAACTGCATGCTGTGGATCCTCACTGAATTGGGCTGTGCCGTGGCTGCCAGAGTGTCTATGGTCGCGCCTAGGTACTGCTGTACGTGGGAGGGTTGAAGGTGGGACTTTGGATAATTCAGTGAGAATCCCAGGCTGTGAAGAAGGTGAATGGTGTGGGATATGTAGGTGGCACACTGTTGGGCTGACTTTCCCTGGATAAGCCAGTCGTCCAGATAAGGATAGACATGTATGTGCTGTCTCCTTAAGTGTGCCGCCACTGTTGCTAGGCACTTGGTGAACACTCTGGGTGCCGTTGTTACCCCGAAAGGGAGGACTTTGAACTGGTAATGTTGATTTAGAACAGTGAACCTGAGATATTTTCTGTGTGATGGGTGTATGGGTATATGGAAATACGCATCTTTGAGATCTAGTGTTGCGAGAAAGTCTCCCTGACTGAGTAACGGTAGCACCTGTTGAAGGGTGAGCATGTGAAAATGCTCTGACAGAATGTAACGGTTTAGAGGTCTTAAATCCAGTATGGGTCTGAGAGATCCGTCCTTTTTGGGGATTAGAAAATACAGTGAATACACTCCTGATCCCTGTTCTTTTGCAGGCACGAGTTCTATGGCTCCTTTTTGGAGCATACTGAGAACTTCCTGGTGGAATAAGTGCAAGTGCTCTGCGGACATAGGACGGTGTTTTGGTGGTATGTTTGGCGGAGCGGATGTAAGCTCCAGACAATAACCGTACTGGATAATGTCTCTCACCCACCTGTCTGTCGTGATGGATTTCCAGACCGGCAGGAACTCTTGGAGTCTCCCCCCGACAGGTGTTATGTGGTCGGGGGGCAGTGACAAGGCGTCACTGTTTGTTGGTGGCGGAGGACCTGGAGCTGTTGTTCCCTCGGCCTCTGCCTTTGACGTTGTTTCCACGGTATCCACCTCTATTATTCTTATTATAGGTGGTCTGTGAACCTCCTTTAGTGTACTGCGACTGTTGGGAGTTCTGGTTTTTAGATGGTCCTCTGTTGCTAGAGCGACGAAAGGACCCACTCCGAAACTGCTGTGATTGCAGAGCCCCCATAGACTTCGCAGTCTCTTTATCTTTTTTTATCTTTTCTAGGGTGGTGTCAACTTCGGGGCCAAAGAGGGAGTCAGGGTTGACAGGTTGATTGAGTATAGTTGTCTGTATCTCTGGTTTGAATCCCAAGATTCTTAACCAAGCATGCCTTCGTAACATGACGCTGGTGTTAATAGCCCTAGCTGCAGTGTCCGCTACGTCAAGAGCGCACTTAATGGAAGCGTTGCTTATGAGTTTCCCTTCTCTAATAAGCGACTCTGCTCCTTCCTTATACTGATCTGGGAGGTGCTGTAGCAGTGTCTCTAGGGTATCATAATGCGCCCTGTCGTATCTAGCCAGAAGTGCCTGAGTGTTGGCAATTCTCCAGATGTTAGCTGCCTGTGCAGCAACTCTCTTTCCTGATGTTTCCAAGACCTTAGACTCATTGTCAGGGGGAGGAGCATCACCCGTTGTCTGTGAGTTGGCCCTCTTCCGAGCATTGGAAACCACCGAGTCCAAAGGCAACTGGCCTCTTATGTAGGTAGGGTCCACAGGAGCTGGCCTATATTTTTTGTCAATCCTAGGGTTTAGTACTCTCGCCCTTGTGGTCTCCTTAAAAATGTCATTAGCTGGTTTTAGGACCCCTTTCAGCATGGGCAGAGTCTTAACAGATCTTTCTGAGGTAGAGAAGGTATGCATCAGAAAATCATCCTCAATAGGATCAGTGTGGAGCTGTACATCATGATTTTTAGCTGCTCTCTCAATCAAGGCATTGAAAGCAGCAGTGTCCTCAGTAGGAGATGTTTTTACCACATATGCCTGTGTGTCTGGAGCAGTTTGTGGGTCCCCTGTACCAGTATTGTCCACCCAAGGTTGTTTTTGATCTTCAGGGTCAGTGTCCACAGGATAAGTGTCCTCAACATCACCAGCATCCCCTGCATCCACATCAAAGTGTGTGGGTGAGAATGACTGAGGCTCCTGGTCAGAATATTGAATATGTTCTACCAGAACTGGTGATGTGGCCCTTTTCTTTTTCAATGGAATTTTGTATGGCTCCATTGATTTCTCTGGCAGTATCTTTCTTTTATATATTGAAAGTCTACCCGTCTCCGCATCGATAAACTGCCGTGGCTCCTCATCTTCCTGAGGTACTTCGACAGCTCCCTGTCCCATTGGCATTCCTGTTGGTGCGTCGACAGTTTTCTTCGGGTCGACCCGTTTTTGCGGCTCGGGACCCGTCTTTGCGTCGAACATCTTCGGTCGTACTGCCGGTGGTAGTCCGAATTTTATGTGCGTCGACGCGATGTGAACTGTGCTGACCGTCTTCGGCTGCGGGGGTGCTTTTGCGCCGAGCATGGAAGCCGTGTCGTGGATGCGGAGTAACGACTCCGACACTTTCTTCTTTAGGAAGGGAGACGGTGTTGTCGATTTGACGCGTTCCTTCGATACCCTTTTTGACATGGCATCTAACCCTGAACCAGACGCCGTGTTCTCGACACGAGGACTGGGATGGGTCGGCTCTCGCGTGTCGCTCCGTATATCTGTGTCGACCATCCTCGGCGCCGAGTTTTTCGGGTCGGCAACCTTGGCTTTGGTCTTGTGCGCCGCCTTTGGCTCGACGCCCTTATGAGATCTCTCGGCGTCGACGGCCTTCTTTTGTGGTTTCGGCTCTGAGGGCTTCGAGGCCTTGTTGCCGATGAGAGACTCTTTCACTTTCGGTTTTGAGTTAGGTGCCTTTGCCTTCAGTTTCGATTTCGTTTGATCGAATGATGGCGCTTTCGATACCGATGGCTTTTTAGGGTAGGTCGACGCCGGGCCTTTATGCGGGGCTGTAGAACGAGATGAATGATCTTGGGTAAGGCCTTGTGGCGATACCTCGACCTGAGCCTTATCGAGTGCCTCTTTGGGCCCTGTAGCGACATGTGGGCCTAGCTCATCTTCCGAGCCATCCTCCTCGGCCCCAAGGGCCTCTTCGTCGTCTCCTACCTCTTCTACGACATCATCGTCCTCGTCATCTACTATACGCTCGTCTTCGGCATCATAGTCGGATTCTTGCTCCGAAGCCGGATCCGATAGCTCCCCCTGAACTTCAAGGTCCACGACCTCCTCATCTTCGGTCCCGAAGATGTTATCCGGGTTTGGCGTCGCTTTCTGCGCCTCGAGCCGAGCTGCTCGACAAATGCGAAGGGTCTTCTTCGATCGAAACCTGGAACACGCCATCCAGGTGGCTTCGTCGTGGTTTGGCGAGAGGCACTTGTTGCACACCGGGTGCACGTCGAAACGAGCATACTTAGCGTTGCAAATAGGGCAACGCTTAAAGGGGCTATTCGATGTCTGTGGTTCCATCGTTGATGATCTACTCGAGAACGCACTTGACAAAAATACCTTGCGCCGAACGAAAACAATACCGACGAATTTAAAGGCCTAAATGAGAGAGCTAAGATTAGGACATCCGAACCCAATGGCGGAAAAAAACAATCTAGGGATGGAGGGGATGCCCATGCGCACTGTAGTCCAGGGGAGGAGCCACCTATCTCGTGATACTTCGAAGACTCTTCCAGGACAACAATGTGCAATCATCCGGACCCAACACTAGGCGGCAATCTATGCACAGATATGAATTCAGCAGCCCACATGCCTCGAACATTTTGCCGTGCACTGCATACCACAAAGGATCAGGAATGTGCCTTAATTCTTCCGTACTCTTGGATGTGTTCTACACTGTTGACTACACAGTATGCTTGAGGCGTATTTGCAATCCACAGCAGTGTTGGAAGACTGGCCCTCCAATGGTTTAACTCTTTCCTGTCCAACACATTTCACCAAGTAAAAGTGGCCAACAAAGCTGCCAATGGTGTTTCACAAGGGACGTTTTTATGTAAGACCCTCTTTAATGTCTATATGGTATCAGTGACAAACATTTGTGGTAGTTTCACCACGGTGTACAATTGTCTGTTGGCAACACCATAGTCACATCAAACTTTCCAGTGAACACAGTGTGTTTTAAGCCTATGACTGACTACTACCATTTTACAAGTGGATGCACTAGAATTGTCTCCTCCCATCGTGTCAAAGACTGACTTCCTACTATAAGGCCCTGCTTACCATACATCATTTCCATATGACTGGGGCAGCCACTGGACTGTCTCGAGTCACTGTCAATACAAACCTGTCAATTACACCATAAGTGAATGACATTACTGAAAACACGCCTATGTGTCCTATTCAGAATACTGCCTCTCCTCTTTTCTCAAATGGGCACCATCTGCAAGCAGATTCAGAATCAACTACTGCACCATTATCTATAGGGCCCACATGGAAAGACGATGTCTCATCTACAAAGAGTATAAAAGTGCAAAATAATAACCATCTTAGGCCTGAAGTAAATGGATTATTTATTCCGCAGCTAGGTCATGATACTGCCTACAGACCAAACAGAGGAACAAATTTAAGACACTATGCGTGAATCCCTCTCTGGGTATGAACTATAAATGCACCATGTGGTACCACTCTCCAAACGATGGTGCCAAAAAAGCTAAACAGAAGTCTATGGTCATTAAGTCAATGCAGACGCGACACTCAATACCATTTTAAGGTTTTATTGGGTAGATAAATAATGCACAAGCCTAATGTAAAATACTCTTTACTAAAACACTGAGACATATATCCTCATCTTCACCTGACAAGTTTTTTAGATTTAGGAAATCACTGAAAACACCTGCCTTTGGTCAACATTATATTTGAAAATGTGGTAGAACACGCACAACTAACTGAACAGGGTGCTAAGTTGTTGTGTGCTTCGAGGTATCACTCTCTGGTCGTTGAGTGTGGTACATAAAACTAGAAGGTAGCATTCATTCACTTTTGTTTATACGTTTGATTATGGTTTACACATGTTATATATTTTTGAGTTGTGAATTCTGTTTTTGTACACTGATTTTATTGGTATTGCACCCTATAACTGTGTATTCATCTGCATCATTCCTTATATTTTGCTATTCACCTGTATCATTCTTTATATTTTGCTACTCGGTTACCGGCACAAACTCACTCGTCTAACATGGTGCTTACAGTCACTATAACATTTCTCGTTAAACACGTAGCCCGTCTTTTATTACTGCACCGAAATGTTATCTAGCTTCCCGTGCACAACACTGTTGTTTGAACACCAGCACCTGCCTCGAGTCATCGCCACTTCATCGAAGTAAGTTAACTCACCATTAGCCTTCACTCCGCATGTTTCGGTCACTCCTGTCACTTTATATCATCTGCTTGTTAAATTGCTACACTCTATACCGCTGGAAGCTTTCCACTATAACAGGCGAGGCCACAATCCACTAGCTCTTACATTGCTCATTACTATTATGCACCCACGTTTACTCACCTGCTTTCATATAATTGTTTGCATGCGGTACATTTTCACCACTAGAACATGTGCAGCCATAATTGTTGCGCTCTAACAGTGCTCATAGCTATATCGCACCCGTGTCCACTTACAACCTTTATTTATTTAATTGGTTGACACACCTGCGATTTTTGCATGTTTTTTACTTTCAATAGTCAGTACATACCTTCAGTAAATACGTCTGCATGATTATTTATGGACGCCTAATATGACCTCACTCATCTGAGAGTTAGAACGATGCAGTGCCTTGTTCAATTTATTTTCGTTACACTATCTGATGTCACCTGGGTGAAGGTGCAGGTATACCAATGTGGGTTGGTTACTTATGATATCATTGCCTTATTTTTGTATAGATTTTCCCCTGACGAAGGGCAAACACTCCCCGAAATGCATTGGGAGAAGTGGAAATGTATGCTTATATGCCTTTAAGTTGGCTCTATGGAGTTGCGATATGATGGATTGAATATCATCTCATGAACCAAAGAATAAAAAATCTTGGTCAATCTACTTTGAAGATCTTTGTTTATATTTTGAAGTGAATTTCTTAACGAACTCTTGACATCGCATCAAGCGATATTCCTGCTGTGCTCAGGGGGACGTCGCCTTATTTAGGAAACGGTACCCTCCAACATTGTATTTGCCCAGACTGGTTCCAATGTTCTACTCCATTTAAATGTAATGTCATTGTGAAGTTAAAGGACGATTTCTCCATCGATCACACTGTAAACTCCTTCCCCCTTACATTTGCATAACGCATTCTAGGGGCCTTTGAACTTTGCAAGCACCACACAAAAATATAAAAAATAAATGAATAAAAGATAATGGCAGCACATCCTCAGCAGTTAAAGATTTACATTTGTGAACATAAGTTAAATATTGAAACAAAGACAATTCTTGGCGACACAAGAGGTAAATGAAAGAATAAAACAAGCAATATAAAGAAATACCTTGCTATCCAAATATTTAACCTGAAATTTAGACACTTCAAAATACAAGAAAGGCAAAACTACAAACGATGTCCACTTGACTGACAACATATTAGTATCATGATAATTTACCTTATGTATAGTGTGAGTACAAGTCTTCTTAAACAGGGCTTCTACATCCTTGTATTCCTTTGTTTGTGGTGATAACTGTACCTGATTTACCTTGTTGGCACTCACTGATTCCCAATGTGCAGGGATATCATTCTCTCCTAGGTACAAAAAAGAGACCAACAATGCTGATAAACATATACTATAACAATTCTTATTTTTACTCATAAAACCTATGTAAATGCAAGTGAAGTTCACATTTGTCAAACATACAAATATTAATTCACAGAATTGCCAATTATTGTGAGATTTGAACATGGACTTCAAGGCAAATGTTCGGACCATTTTCAAACAGGAAACTGGTCTGATGGGCAAGTCAGTACTGAGCAACAATTCTGTTGCAAAGCAAAAACGGTCATCAGTCGTGTGACTATAGACACATGTTTTGAGTATATAACACTTACGTTTGTTAGCGTAAACATAAGCTTGAAACTTGGTTATGCATTGTTCTGATGTCAGAGTTAGTAGCAAAACCTGGGTTCTGAATTTATTGCTCTGAGGGACAGAGATCCACCACCCTCATGACTCCGTGGGTTTAAGTGGAGGGGGGGGGGGGGGGATTATGACTTGTGCTCTTGGGCTACCTCACACTATCCATCCTGTAAGATGCATGTCTGCACTGAAACGTGCTGACATGGATAAGCATGCTGCGCAGACAAGCGAGTCTCACAGAGCCACCACATTCAATGCCACTGCCACTCACTCAGGGCAGAGAGCATAGCTTCAGTTAGATAGTAAGGTTGGTGGGGAAGGGTGGCATGCAGCAAGGTAATTATTTTGTATTGGCAGAGGTTGCAATAGGTTTCAGCTGAAGGTAAGACGGATGGTTGTCAACTCATCAGTTATTTTATTTTTGGTGGGGGGGATCAAGGAGAGAATCTTGTAGGGTTGCAGGATGCCAGTATTCGTTTGGATGGGAAGGCTAAGGGAAGGGTTTGCCTGAGGGCGGTGAGGTAAAGGCCAGGGTTTCAGGTACTTTTAAGGGCGGTGACATGTGTTCAGCTCCTCTATGACACTTCTACACCTGTGCTGCTTATTTAAGCATTGAGAGAGTATTGTTCTTTGTGACATGGGTGGCATACACAACATAAAATTGTGCATGATTTGTTGCCAGTAACAGGTTTTTCCACCTTGTGGCTCCAAGTGACATTATAGACAACTCAAACTTTGTTCTCATTGTCTATCAAATGCCTCTAGGGGACTCTTGGTGAATGCAACACTGTTTTTGCCAGCAAACCAGCCATTATTAAACATATTATATACTATCTTCCTCAGGGTCTGCGATGCCTGTTACTATGTTCATACTCAATACTTCTCGTTGACGGAAATCCATACACAATAGTGGCTTCACAGCCATTATAAATAAAATGGTATTTCACAACTTTTTTCTTCCCAATTTTTGATGTCTTGCTCGGACAACATAGATCCCAGCGACACTCCTTAAGGATCTCCATGTCTCTGGGGACTGCCACATCATTCCACAACAGAACCTGCAATGCCAGACTATGTCATTGGATTTTTGGCCAGAAATTTGGAGAGACATCTCAATTGAAGCTAGGGAATATAACAGGGCTCCAGCAACTATTCCAGGTAGGGTCTGAAAATGAAATTAGAGCACACTGTATGGAAATGGCAGACTATTGTAATTAAAACCCAAAACGTCATGAGTAACAGGAATTAGGTGTATAACATTCAGCAGATCACACCCCCCCCCCCCCCACCCAATGGTCATTAATATATGAGTTATTCATGACTAAGTGAGGTGACAACTTCTCATTTCGGAAATATGGACAGCCATTAATACATTCTGATGGCAGTTCTAGAATAAATGCATATTTGCTTATAACATTGGTTGTATACCGATTAAGGGCATTCATATAAAATAAATTTAGATATATAATAAAAGCAGCTATTGATATATAAAAAAAATGGGAACCGTTTGCATTATGTCAGTCGTAGAAGGGAGCTTTATATTCAAACAGACTGCTACGTTGTCAAAACACCAACTAAATCGATCATTTCGATCAGGTGCTCAAGGTATGATCCTGGAACATAAATGGATTGACAAGCAAGCTGGGAGACCCGGAAACCGTTCATCACCACTGTCTTTTAAAACTGTCCTACTACAAGAAATTTGGTCACAGAAGGCTCACAATCTAGAGGGCTACACAAATTATTCATCCCTGAAATCAAGCAACAGAAGTACAGGCGCAGCATGGCTGGTCTTGACATTCACGTATCCATCACCAGTGAACTCGAGTCCTGGGTACAAGACAGCAACGATGCAGGGCTAGAAGTAGCAGGACTATCATTCAAAATTTCCAACGGCCAAACCAAGAGAATTATCATAGCAAAAGTTTATATCCACCCAAATGCTAGATCAAGGACAATGGTCTCTGACAAGCTGATTGACATCACTAAAGGCCGAAAGTAGGAGAAGTCCAGCAATGACCTTATGATGTCACGCGTCTTCAATATGTGGTTAATGAGCGCACACCTGAAAATGATATCACAGAGGCAAAAGATAGCCACTGGATGACTCCGTCTCAATATCCCCTGGGTGGCACAAAGAAGACAAGAGAGTATACAAGGCAATTTTGAACACCTTTGCCTAATTGCTTTAAACGGCCACATAGTCCTGGACAAACCCCCTGGCCTCTCATATTTAACAAGTTCAGGTGCATCTTTAATTGATTACACCTTGCCAGTCTCCCTCTGCTGAACACCATCTCCTCATTTGGCTTTGGAGAACAAATGGATATCAACCACCGACCACAAGAGATAACCCTCAATATTTGTATGGATGATTATGACTGCCCAGCAGATCAAAGGATCTAAGGGCACACAATTAATCTCAAACGCATCAAGTACACCACTGACACCCTCTCAACCTTGGCCTCAGAATCGAAACAACTACTGGCATCAACCCATAATATCTTGTTAGGTAGGGTTTACTGAAAAATTCACAAGTCAGCATGCTCAGTCTGTCCTAGCCCAAAAAAAGTAATCCAATATCCAAAACTCGACCCTCCAACAAGGAGGGGGAATACATCACCTAATGAAGAGGACAAAAGAGAGGAATAACCTGCTGTAGATCACCATTCAAAGGTTGCCAATACACTCTATAATACTATGCAAACTAAGGAAGGCAAGAATAAATATAAAGGTGGAGAAAAGGAATAATCAAAGGTAGGGATAGAACTAATTCTAGTCAGAATTACTGTATGACATCAGGTCAAAAAACTCCACGAACATTTGGCAGAGTGGGCAGAAATCTCTCAAATGTGGCCAACTCCAACATCCCAGAACCAATCTGGTACCACTTCCTGCATGACCACTTCAATCTGTCTGGCACAGTCGGACCAGTCTTATCCACAGGAAGGTGGCTTGGAGGCTTTCAAATTTCTGTCACCTCATTCCAGAAGCAGTGATCACGGCATCCTGGTGCTCTATCACACTCCTCTAGTTCAGAAAATGTACAAAGGGCAACAGAGAGGGTCACGTGGCCCAGGTAGAATCCCTCCTGCCATTTAGAAGGTAGATCCAACATTCTAGGCTGCACAATTAACTCAGCTCTTTTCGACCATCTTGCACTTGAACTGTATTCCACCTTCATGGCGTTGCTCGATACTCGAACTGATCTTCAAGGGCAGAGACAAGGGGGTCCCTGGGATCTATCATTGGGTAGTTCTAATTCACAAGGATGCCAAATATTTTGCAAAGTTACTACTAGAAGAGCTACAGCTTTGGACCGAGGCCAATAACATCATTCCACCAAGCATTAAGGGACCTCTCGAAACATCATGGCACTCTACCTATTATCTGACCATGCAAAATCCAACAGCCAACCAGTTTACCTGGGCTTTATCAACTACAAGACTGTATTCGATAGGGTAGACAGGGGGATGCTTTGGCAGAAACTGGATCTCCTTAACATCCAGGGTGGCTTGGTAAGGGCCCTGGAATTAATAAATCGAGAAACGTGGGTCAGAATAAAAATCGGAGACAGGTCATGCTTGTACAGGCCAATTAAAACCACGCAAGGTCTTAAGCAGTGCTGCGTCCTTGCACCAACATTATTTAACCTGTTGTTATCAGATCTGACCCCCACTCTAAACTCATTCAATTCCTATCTGCCCCTACCGGGAGGCTTTTTGCTCTCGAAATTGCTGTACATGGTCATTCTACTGATTAGCAAAGCCAAGATCGGCCTGCAGCGCTTTCATGAAGCTACCTTAGCTTTTTCAACTAGGAATGTCCTGACAATCAACAAAAAGAAAACTAAGATCCTGGTGGTTCAAGGAACTGGATCACAAAAACCAACATGGTTTCTGGAGCAAGAAAAGTTAGTGTCAACTAAAAGTTTTAAGTACCTTGGCGTCCACTTTAATGGGAGATATAGCGACCAATTAAACTAATTCAGAAAGAAGAGCATAGCCTTGGCCTTTGCCCTTAAGTCTCTTTATACAAAACTAAAAGGTCCTACGCTTATGCTGATCCTCCAGGTAGCCCAAGTGAAGGTCCTACTGACCTTAGGTTATGCAAGCGAGGCTCATTAGGGACGGGATAGCACAATACTGGATGCAATGCTTTGCAAGATTTACAGAACAATTTTTTAGCTCCCCTCCCATTCATCTACTGCCCAGGTAAGGCTGCAGTTTGGCACTGCTAAGCAAACACTGGCATGGAAGGTGGCCTGTACGATAGGTTGTCACAAACTCAGGTCAGCGAAAGAAGATTCACTGGGCCATCACCCTTGGTCCAAACTGGAAACAAAGCAAAGCTTCCCGGCAAGGGCTTACTTGTCTGAGGCCTAAGCACGCTTGGTCTAATGAGCGCTTGGTATTTTTTCACTAGCCATCAAGAGTTCAAAAAGCTGCCAAATGTAAGCAAACAACAGCTCTCACTACTTGAGGATAAGGCTTGCCTGTCTCGACACAAACATGGCTGGATGACTCTCCATACTTATAAGCGTCTGAAACAACAGTGCTATCTAAGTAAACTTTATAAAGATCAGACCAAGGTACAGTTCATGAAACTCAGGATGGAAATAATACGTACCTCAATTTACTATCCCACATGGAAAAGATGTGAGGAACAGGTGAACTATCGGCTATGCGACCAGGGTCAGGAAGATATTATCCATATAGTGTGTGTGTGCTGATCCTTATGGAGGACCGGCAGGAACTGCTACGAAAAAGGTATAATGCTCGGGGCATAAGGTTTTGCAGGGAGGCAGTGTTGGCCTGCTTTGAATCATCAGACAGCAGACTAAACTGTGCACTGGTGACATTTTTTATGGTTTTCTCAAAAAGGTTGGAGGCTATGGTTCCAGTAGTTGAAGGGAAGGGGTGTGATTAGACAATTATCAGCTCTGATTTTAGCCCAAACCACCGCTCTTGACCTTTTATGTATGTACGCAGCTGTAATCTCGTTAAAGAATTCATATGCCTAGCCCATTGCATGCGCACCTGTTATGATAACTCCTCCAGCGGCCTACCGACCTGGAACTGCGGACAGGGGTTTTATCCTCTGTCTTCCCTTACTGAACATCACTCTGAACACTTATAAAGACCTCCCCCTAAATGACTCATCAGGTATACGTAGGTCCACCAGTCGGCTATAGACGCCTAGACCCTTGCATATGCACCTTCTAACGACAACAGCTTAAGCACCGTAATCATCCTGTGCTTTGATAGTTATCTTATCTTAGAAACATTGCACTTTACCCGCAACACCTGCACTTTCACGGGTTCACTCAGGGCCGGTTTTAGGATAGTGCGACTGGTGTGTCCGCACTAGGCGCAGGCCTGGGAAGGGGGCGCTGACCTCAGGGGGGTGCTGTATTTAGCAATAACTTATGATTGAAGAAAACCTGTGACAGAGTTCCTTGTGTGTCCAGTTTTCAGGCAGCATTAAAAATGCTACAGAAAGAGATCGGAGTTTTGTCTAGTGACAGTTTTCACTTGTCATAAAGTAGCGCAGGGGGTTAATATGCCTGCTGCAAAGAACTCTTACCATGCAGATCACAGATCTGTATTTTATGTGACTATCTGGGTGGATTACTGCTTTTGTCACAAGTATCCTTTTGTCACTGCAATTCATAAGATACAACCCTAATATAGAACAGTGACTTCCGAACTGTCAACTAAGAGCTTCATGTAAACTGCAAAAAATAGATTCTTTTTTTTTTTTTACGAACAATTGAAGGTACCCCTCGATATATATCATTCGTAGGTCTGGGAGTGAGGGGGGAAACAGACTTTTATACTGCAAAAAACTCCCATTTGACCTAAACTCCTTCATAAATGTAATTTATTTTATATTGGAGTCATTCCATCCTGGAGATACTTGAATAGACTCGCTGAGGGGCACCTTCCACACTTCAACGTGCCAACTGCCTCACTGTTAGGCATTTGTACAACGAAATTATATATTTTTGATATAATGTTTCTAACTGTCAAAAAGAAAGAATGAACTAATAAAAAGTACAAAATGAACTAGAACTTCACTAAATATTGAACGTGTGTGTATGGCAGTGGGTGGATTATTTAGCCTATGGAAAAGGAATTTATGTCGGGGGTAGTTCGGTTCCCCCACCCCTCTTTTATTATTTATTACTTATGTTGCTAAAGAGGGTTTGTTTGGGTATATATATATTCTTATTAATAAAGTCACCCCTTGCCAGTGCTTTAAAACAAATTAAATGTATGTGAGATGGTGTCTGTGGAGAGAAATGAGGGACTCTTTAGCCCGGTGGTCATGAGGGAATACAAGGAGGAGGTCATGGGGAGTTGTAAAAAATGATTGTTGCGTAGGGCGTGATGGAGCAGGTGAAAATACAAACGTTTTTGTACCCCCTTCGAAGTTAATGACCTCATAACTTTAAAAAACACTAACTGTTTGAATGCATAAATTAATCAATAAATGCACCTTTAATTAGACACTACACGCGGGAAACTAACTGGCATTTGCGAAACTCTAATTAATTTACAAATGTGAAATTAAATTAACATAGGTTTGTGATTTGTGTAGAAAGTAGAAGTAAATTGCATGTATTTCATTTGTAGTAAAATATACTGTGGCAAAGAATGCAGATGGTAAGTAAAATGGCTTTAAATGTCGCTTACGCTAGGTAACACCTAACACAGGTCATTAGAATGGTGGGTGGTAAACCGAAGGGCTTATTTTCTAGATCTAATTTCTGTTATGTTGTTTTCATATTAGTTCCGTTCTGGCCTGCTGGGCCTCGCTGGGAAAATGGCCGCTGTCGGGAGATGTGATTGCGTGCGCAGAATAAAGATGCCCCCCGCGCATGAGCAGAATGGAAGTTCCAGTCACGAATGTGTGGCCTATGCTCGGTGTGAGAGATGTCGAGGACAGACTGACCTAAGACAAGAGTTGCGCCAAAATATTCTGCATAAAAGCCTGGGAACGGATGGGAGACTCGTACTCCAGAAGATGAAACAATGCATGATTATCTAAATATGTTGCAAATATAATAACCAAGTTGAAAAGGACTTGTGGACTTGATGAATCTCGAGAGTTTGTATGAATGGATCATTTGCAGAACCGGTTCAGGCAAGGAGGACAATGAGGTGACCATCACCACCCCTCCAATGGACCAATCAGAATGAATGTAGCCCCTAAAAAGTTTCAATTTTGGGTATAGCAAGTTAGTGAAAGGGTATAAAAGAGCTTGTGCTTACAATGATAGGGTTCGGAGCACTTATTCTACATCGATCTATTCAACACGACACTGTCTATTAAGACGATTTTTCCTGATGCTGAAAAGACTTTGACAAATTTTGGACTTTGAACTTTGATGGGGAAAAGGAACGAGACCGTCGCGGAATTCTATCCTGGGAGGGAATACATCCGAGGAGGTTAGAGGGACAGTCAGTCAGCTTTGGGAACCTATCCTTTGATCTTCAATTTATGTTCTGGTGAATCATTCTTGTCATCGCCCTAAGGCCAAGGGTAAAGAGTATTTTCCGTTTCTATTTCCAATCTTTACTTAAATGCTTATGAAAATAATGTTTAGAATATTTGTCTAATAAAATTTTACTTATTCAATTTATTCAATGAATCTAGATAAAATATCATGTTAACTCAAGCTGAGTCTGTGGTTATTAGAATTAAAGATATGATTAATAATTGTCAAAAGGTTTTTAATTGTGATTGAGCTGGACTTAATCGCCATCAACTGATTCCTACTAGTTGGTCCATCGACCCAAATAGCGGAGTACCTTGATGTTTAGAACCGACAATTCCAGAGTAAAATGTATATAATGTATCTAGTTATTATTTAGGTAAAAATATTAATAAGGTACCCCGTATGTCTTGCAGCTCGTCTACTTATCACTGATCCAGAAAACTGAGTGAGTGTGTGGTTCGGTGTTATGGGCCCCACCGATGAACAAGTGGTGTAAGGGTTTTTCTGGCTTGGTGTCATAAGGAAAGGTTTTTATAATAGCCGCGCTGCATCAGTTTTCTTGGCAGCAGAGTTATGGTTTCTATAGGTCAGTTTAAGGGATTATGGATTATTGATTATTAATTTCTATGTTTAACACTCCATGTTGAGTTTGTGTCATGTTATATGTAGTCAGAATTTTGAAGCTTCCGGGAAGTAGGAAGTGGATTTGTGTGACAAGAGAAGTCACATGGATTGCATTGTCTGATTTCAATTTGGTGATAACACAGGACTGTGTTATGTTAGGGAAATTCATGTGTGAATTGTGTTGAGTGGAATAGCAACAGGTTTTCTTGTGAAACTCTGGCCTTAATTCTCAGGAGCAGTGTAGTCTCCACATGTGTTTTATCCCCAGAGAAACAGGTTTACTTCTTGCTTGAGAGAAGGGTAAGGTAGAGGGAAGTGCTACACTTATCGAACAGAACAGTATTCTTAAATGTTTGAACTAACTATCTCTTTGGTTTAGGGAAACGGACAATGGAAACATGTTTATGTCGTAACTAACCGATTTTGTCAAATCAACGAGTTATAAAACATGGCGATACATTTTGTAAAGGAGGGGGTCAGCAGGAGTAGGGCGGACGTCAATAAGAACCGCGCTGGGATTGGTCAGTTGCGGAAGTAAGAAGAACTTTCTGATTGGTACGCAGGTGTGAGTCACGCTGAGATTGGACATTCACGGAAGTACGAGGAGCTTTCTGATTGGTGCGTTAGTGTGATTCGCGCTGGAATAGGTCAGTGTGAGAGTGACGTAAAGCTTTCCGATTGGTGTGTTAGTGTGATTCGCGCTGGGATAGGTCAGAATAGTCAAGCAGATTAAAGAAGAGTTGTGTAAATTTGCTTCGGCAGATAATTGTGAAATATGGCTTATTATGATGGACGAGAGACAGAGAAACCTTCATGGCTTATGAAATTCAAGAACCTTTTTAAGAAAGATAAAAGGATTGTAACGAGAGAGGGAGAAGTGCTTCCTTCACCGAAAACACCAGCATCTTACATGATGACGAGATATGGTTATCATACTTGTATTTGGTTGGAAAATTGAGCAAAATATACTCAAAATGAATGATGGAGTATTGTCGTTTCCAGAAACTGGTTTGTTTAGTACAGCTATACTACGAAATTTGAGAAACAAAATCATGAAACTTGAACCGAGACCTAGAACAAATCAGTTTGAAGCCCTAGGTGAATGGGAAGATGAGATGTACGAAAGAGAGAGACACAGAGGTACAAGGGATTATAGTTATGTTCATGGAAGAGTATGGGGTTGGAGTCATTAAGACAGGATGAGACGATGGCAGTACGCTAATATGACGGATGGTATGTTTCCTGCTAGAACAGTTGAGGAGGGAACAGGGAAAAAGTGTACAGAGTAAAAGAAGCATACAGTATCAGAAAGGTGTGGATATGGAGCCAGTGATGCAGATGTTGAATTGCTGGAGGACACATTAAATAAAAGACCCCCTCCATATCAACAGGTTTCTGCGGTGGTGACACCAAATGCACCTCCAATGAAAACTGTAATGAATCAAAATCTAGAACGGTTTTCTGAAATAAATAGTCCATTTAATAGACAGAAAATACCACAGACTGTAGAACCTGATAATCATAATGCATCTGAACTAGCAAGAACAAAATATTTGGCTGAAAAGATAAAAGAATTGACAAAGAATGTAGAAGCTGTAACTGTACCAGTAACTATAGGTCCAGTGATACCCGTATTTGACATACAAAAGATAGATGAGCATTCCTGATCGATTCCCTTAAATTCCAGTATGCAAAAGGTACGAGAAAAGATTTATCCTGAAGTTAGGGAGACGAAAGATTCGGTTAGATAAACTCCACCTATAGATTCGACAATAAATCAGAGTCCAATAAATATAATTCCTATGGGAGCTGAGTCAGCAACTGAAACACCAGAGAAAAGTGTGAATAGAGTAGATTTAAATACAACCCCTGTGGGTCCAACGGCGGAAGAATTAAATGAATGGGTCAAGAATTTGCAGAAGAAAGATACAGAACCACAACCTTTGGATGTAGTTGGATTAAAAATAGACATGGAAGAATTGATTCTAGGAACTATAGGTACAGATCGGTTAAAAACATATCAGGATGATGAATTGATGTTTATGTGTAAAAGTATTACTTGGAGAGCTAAGAATGTGCATGAAAAATTGGAAGAAACAGCAAACGAATTGAGAGTAGATTTTGCAAAAGTTAGAGTATTACAGAAACCATACAGAGTAGATTTTAGTGAGAAAGATATAGAAAATGTTAACACTTCAGGACGGTTAACACAGATAAAATAACTTATTGTGTTACTGAGGAAATGGGGAGATGTAGACAAATGGAGAAGTAGATGGATAAGGAGAAAAGAAGATACGGCTGATAAAGCAACTTTAGCTTTCCCAGTAAAAGAAAAAGAACCAACAGTAATAGAATGTCCAATGAGAGAAATTCCAGGAGGAGGTTATGTACATGTCCCAAGGTCCAGACAGGATATATTGTCATTTACAAATGATTTTTCAAGATTGAGAGAAAAGCCTGTAGAATGGTATAGACAAGTGGAAAGGTTTGTAAAGGTTTCAAAGGTATTGTGGGAAGATTTGGATGGATTGTTTGAGATTGTTGTACCTGCTGATTTGTGGACAGAATGTAAAATCACTATTGATTGGCCAAAGGAAGAATATCCTAGAGACGCAAAAACAGGAGCTCCAGGTCCAGAAGTAATGAGAAAATATGAGCAAGTAATCACATTTCTGAAAAATAAGATTCCTCCAAGAGAAACAGATTGGGTAAAGATCGATAGAACAACTCAGGAACCTAAGGAGTCTGTGCATGCTTATTATGAAAGGTTGCTTCTAGTTTTTAAACAGTACAGTGGATATGAGAGTTTGAGTGAAAAAGACATGAGTCACTTTGTATATCGATTTGTGTATGGTCTGAGACCTGAGATAAGTGAACTGATTAAGCAGCACATGTTGTGTTGGCAGTCTAGTACAGTGGATGAGGTACTAAGATATGCAAAATATTGTAGTGATGACATTGAAGCCAGACAAGGGAAGCTCAAAGAAAAGGCAATGTGGGCACAGGTGAAGGTATCAGAACAGCAAGAAGCCCAGATAATTAACCAGATTAATGAAGCAGGGCAGACCAAAATGAAACCAAACATTGGTAAAGGAAAAGCTCAGATGAACATTGGTAAAGGAAAAGCTCAGATGAATTTAGAAGAAGCTAAAAAGAAATGGCCATGTCATAATTGCGGAAAATTTAGGGCATTGGAAAAACGAGTGTAAATTACCTCCAAAAGTTAATACCGAGAATAAATCATTAAATCCACAGGTGCAGAATGAGGTGGGTTATCAACAACCGCCACAGCAACAGGTAGTTACTCAACAGAGTCAGGTGCCGCAGCCACCTCTCCCAAAGAGTGTAAATCTTCAAAGATACAGTGCAGAGACAGGATTCTACGGTGGAGAGCAGGTAACGGTTTCACAGTATTGGCTACGACCGGATGGAAATGAATCGGATGAAAGTTTATGACGGTGCCTAGGAAAGGAAGAGGAGTGCGTGCTTGGCACAACTCTAGAGGTAGCTCAGTCAGGTCCATTTGTGGACGGAAAGGTGAATGGTGTAAATGTTACTTTCCTTGTTGACACCGGTGCTACTCGTTCTACTGTAAGATCAGTTGAAATTCCAAACCTTCCTCTCTCAGGAGAATTCATGCAAGTCGTAGGTGTCTCCAACAGACAAATTAAAGCCCCTCTTACTAAACCAGTAGAGGTGGAAATTGGTCCCTTTGAAGATATGCACCGTTTTGTAGTATGCGATTGCAGTCCTGTAAATTTGCTTGGACGTGATATCCTTTGTAAAAATGAACTGCACCATCTACTGTACCCCAGATGGTATTGCTCTCCAGACATCAGATGATGATGTTCTGTATAAAATGACTATGACTATGACAGCACTTGAACCAGAATGCATTTCCTGTGTTTGATGCAGAGAAAATACCTACTGAACTGAAAGACAGTGAAGACTGATGTATGGGATTTTACGGGTGAAGATATAGGTCTAATGAAAGGAATTAATCCTGCAAAAATTACTGTAAAAGAAGAAGCAATTTAACCGAATACTCCACAGTACAAATTAACGCCAGAAATCATTGAAGGAATAACACCAGTGATTAATAAGATGATTGAACAAGGGATTCTGAGAGAAATAATGAGTAGCCCATGTAATTCACCTATAATGGGATTGAAAAAGCCTAATGGAACCTTTAGGATAGTACAGGATCTGAGAAAGGTGAATAAAATTGTTGTTCCTTGTTGTCCAATTGTACCAAACCCTGCTGTAATAATGTATCAAATTTCACATGATTTAGAATGGTACACAGTTATTGATTTGTGCCATGCATTCTTTTTAATTCCATTACACCCTGATAGCCACCCATTATTTGCCTTCCAGTTTGGCGAGCGTATTTTGGCATGGTGCCGAATTCCTCACAGGTATACTGAAAGTCCTTCCATTTTTAATCAGATTCTTAAGAAATCTCTAGAAAGTTTGAAAATGACTGAAAAATCTGTTATGGTCCAATATATTGATGACCTATTGGTAGCATCAAGGACCAAGGAGGCATGTATTACTGACACAATTGCATTATTGAATCATTTGGCAGAAGGAAGACATAAGGTGTCCCCATTAAATTGCAGTTCTGTGAACAAAAAGTGCAGTTTTTAGGTCATAAGATTGAAAAAGGGATGAGAAAACTCACAACAAAAAGAATCAGGATTATCAAAGGAATGAGAGCCCCAATGACACAGAGAGAGGTGAGAATGTTTCTCGGAATGGTTGGTTACGGCCGACAGTGGATACATGGATTTTCATCGATTGCAAAACCTTTACAGCGATTAACAAAACGTGATGTAAAAGATCCAATTGTGTTGAATGAGGAAGAGATGGAAGCTTTCGAGCAACTGAGAAACAGGTTGTGTGAAGCCCCAGCATTGGCAATGCCAGGTTATGAGAAAGAATTTGAGTTGTACTGTAGTGAAAGAGACGGATGCGCACTTTCAGTACTAGTACAAAGGCGTGGAAGAATGAAACGGCCGACAGCATACTTTTCAGCTGTTTTGGACCCAGTAGCAAAAGCATTGCCCGGATGTCTAAAAGCAGTAGCAGCCACTTGTGTGAGTCTGGAACAGAGTGAAGGCATTGTGATGGGATACCCTTTAAGGGTATATGTCCCACATTCAGTTGAAATCCTTCTGACCAGAACCAAGACCCAATTCATGACACATAGTCGATTAACCAGATATGAGAAGGTGATTCTGGGTGCAGACAATGTAACGATTGCGAGATGCATAAGTGTGAATCCTTCCACTTTATTGCCTGATGCAGTAAATGCAGAGGTCAAAGATGACGTTGATCACAATTACTTGGATGTTTTGAATTCTGCATAAAGCCCCGCCCTGACATCAAAGATGAACCTCTAGAAGAATCAGATCATGTGAGGTTTGTGGATGGATCATGTTTGAGAACGAAAGAAGGAATATTAAGTGCAGCGTATGCTGTACCTACGGTGGCAGACAAAATGGAAGCATCTTGTTTGAGAGGAATACGTTCAGCCCAAGGTGCTGAGCTGATTGCTCTGATTCGAGCTTGTAAACTGGGAAGGAATTTCCGAATCACTGTGATCACAGATAGCCATTATGGCTTCGGACTGGTACATGATTTTGGACAGGATCTGGTCCCAGAGGGGATTCATGACTTCTTCAGGATCTCCAATTAGGAATGGTGAGTTTGTGAAAATGTTGCTTGAGGCGCTACAGCTGCCTAAACAGATTGCAGTAGTGAAGTGTGCTGCACACAAGAATGGTGATGACTACATTACAGAAGGCAATAGATTTGCTGACGAAATAGCTCAATATTGTGCCAGACATACAACCTCAATGAATCGGAGGAGGGAAAAAGAACACGTTTCATGTCCTTTGATGTTTACTAACACAGTTGAAATGCGGGAAGAAGTGAGACAATTGCAGGAAGAAGCAAATGATGAGGAAAAAGACATTTGGATAAAATCAGGCTGTAGACAAAGAGAGGAAGATGGAGTTTGGGTTTACAGAGATGAAAGACCAGTTATGCCTGATAGCATGATCTCTAACATGGCACGGATGTAGCATGGACAGGCACACATAGGTAGAGATGCAATGATCAGACTTTTTAAACAGACATGATACAACCCAAAATTTAGGGTTATAGCTGAACGCCTTTGTCAAAGATGTCTTATATGTCAACAGTTAAAACCTGGAAGGAAAACAGTAGTGAGTTTAGAAACAATAGGACGAGAAGGAGGTCCTTTTACCAGAATGCAACTAGATTTTATTGAAATGCCCCCGAGTAACAGACAGAGGTATGTCTTGGTGGTTGTCTGTTTGTTTTCTCATTGGGTGGAAACATATCCAACAAGAAGGAATGATGGAGTTACTGTAGCAAAACTCCTACAGAGAGAATTCATTCCTAGATATGGTTTTCCAGTAACACTAGAAACAGATAGAGGAAGTAATTTCCAAAATGAAATTATCCAGCTGATATGTGAAGCATTAGACATTCAACAAAAGCTGCATTGTGCCTACAGACCAGAGGCTTCTGGGGTGGAGAAAATGCGTCTAGCCACAGGACTCAAATGGCCAGATGCCCTACCTCTTGTGCTCATGAGCATGAGGAGCATACCAGACAGAAAAAACAGGTTAGAGTCCTCAAGAAATAATAATGCGTGTGCAGAGTAAAGATGGCCCCCGCGCATGAGCAGAATGGCAGTTCCAGTCACGAATGTGTGGCCTATGCCCGGAGTGAGAGATGTCAAGGACAGACTGACCTAAGACAAGAGTTGTGCCAAAATATTCTGCATAAAAGCCTGGGAACGGATGGGAGACTCGAACTCCAGAAGATAAACCAATGCATGATTATCGAAATATGTTGAAAATATATTAACAAAGTTAAAAAGGACTTGTGGACTTGATGAATCTCGAGAGTTTGTATGAATGGATCATTTGAAGAACCGGTTCAGGCAAGGAGGACAATAAAAAGTTTCAATTTTGGGTATAGCAAGTTAGTGAAAGGGTATAAAAGAGCTTGTGCTTACAATGATAGGGTTCGGAGCACTTATTCTACATCGATCTATTCAACACGACACTGTCTGTTGAGACGATTTTTCATGATGCTGAAAAGACTTTGACAAATTTTGGACTTCGAACTTTGATGGGAACAAGGAACGAGACCGTCGCAGGATTCTATCCTGGGAGGGAATACGCCCGGGGAGGTTAGAGGGACAGTCAGCCAGCCTTGGGAACCTATCCTGTGATCTTCGATTCATGTTCTGGTGAATCATTTTCGTCATCGCCCTAATGCCAAGGGTAATGAGTATTTTTCGTTTTTATTTCCAATCTTTACTTAAATGCTTATGAAAATAATGTTTAGAATATTTGTCTAATAAAATTTTACTTATTCAATTTATTAAATGAATCTAGATAAAATCTCATGTTAACTCAAGCTGAGTCTGTGGGTATTAGAATTAAAGATATGATTAATAATTGTCAAAAGGTTTTTAATTGTGATTGAGCTGGACCTAATTGCCATCAACTGATTCCTACTAGTTGGTCCATCGACCCAAATAGCGGAGTACCTTTATGTTTAGAACCGACAATTCCAGAGTAAAATGTATATAATGTATATAGTTATTATTTAGGTAAAAATATTAATAAGGTACCCCGTATGTCTTGCAGCTCGTCTACCTATCACTGATCCAGAAAACTGAGTGAGTGTGTGTTTCGGTGTTATGGGCCCCACCGATGAACAAGTGGTGTAAGGCTTTTTCTGGGTTGGTGTCATAAGGAAAGGTTTTTATAATAGCCACGCTGTATCAGGCGCCACTAGCGCTAAAGCCGGACCTGGTTCACTGACTACAATATCTGCTTTCATGAATCCGTAATGCACTGGGGTAGGAAGAATACACTTCTAAAACTGGCCAAACTTTACTGGTGCGATTAAAATGTTATACTGTCCCCCCCCCCCCGGTAGAGACAACTGGTACTAATAGGTTTAAGGGAAGTGAGTCCCTTTTAAATCTTTCCATAAAACATTTATCTAGATTGGTTCTGACTTTTAAAGGTCAACTGTGATGTCACTGTGTCTGTTTTATGTATTTCTTGTAACATTTTTAATGCATTTGTTGTCTACTGTATTGCAACGGTTTTTAATCATCAAGCAATAAAGATTACTAACTACCACTACAGTCGAAAAGGGGAATTAAATACACATAAACACTCACTATATTTTGTGTTAACTAACAAATGGTAATAATAGATGTGAATAGTTGAAAATGACAGATGCATAACTTAATTCAGGAAAATATCTGAATGTAGTGGTTGATCATTTAAGGCTAGATGAGAGAAGTATGATACCAGGCGACCTCAAAGCCTCATTCTCCACAAATGAAATACACACATCAGGATTATTAAAAGGAGGATCTCTACGAGAGGCTTCAAGTCAACCTTATGTGACTAAAGGATGATCAAATTAGAGAAAATCCTGAGTGGATTTTTAGGGCAGGCAAGAATAAGAAATACCAACAGCAGTTGTAAAGCTGGTATTCTGTCCAGAATCAGAGGAAGAGATCCTTGAGGAAAGCAGGGAATTCATACCCTGATCTCCCGTGATTCATGAGACAGAAGGAAAAATATGTACAGGAAGCGAGCGGCATGGACAGTTAGACAGTTGTGGCTGGGGTACAGAAGGATTAGGAAAGCTTCCAGGTCAGATTAACACCAGGACAAACAAGAGTAAAGCTCAAAGGGAAAGTGGGTGCTTCCAGGCGAACTAAAGCAACAGTGGAGGTTGCCAAGTACCTAGCAGCTGCTAAATTGCATGGTACATTATTCATTAGTTCATCCAGGTTATCCCCTTCCCAGCATCTCTGTTGTTTTTCTCAGTTTCTAATGCTTCCTACAGTTCCTGCCTGCTGCTGGTCTGTGAAAGCAGCTATACGTGTGCCCAAGCGAACCCCTACAGTCACAGCCCACAGCTCTTGCCCAAGTGTGCCTGAGCAGCCTGCCTTGCTACGAAATTGCCTGTTAAGCCCAAAGCACTTTCCCGATGTGAACCAGAGTGACTGTGCAGCTGTCCAAGGTGCTGACCAGAAGGGCACCACTCATACTTTGCCACTTCCAAACTGTGAAGCGCCCCAAATACGACCAGCTGGACAAGAGCCTGAAAGCAGACTGCATTGCTGCATCCCTGTTTGCATCCAGAAGGTCTGTCCAGCTAAGCCGCTGCCTCACCAACCTCCATGAGCACGGCAGAGAGCTGCTGATCTGAAGACAGCTACACTTGTGCCTGCCGCCACCTCCCAACTCTGCTGCTTGGCCCTGTGTCTGTTACCAGGCTTGGAGCAGCGGACAGTTGCACCTACGGCCAGCGCCTTTTCCTGCACAAAGAGGAACACACAGACTGAGGTATGCGTGACCTAGTCAACACTTCCTAAAATGACCCTCATTTGGTGAGTGACCCAAGGCCGAGAGACTGAGAGCACAATTCTGCCTGGAGATAGTACATGAAAGATGAGAGGGTGAGCACTGAACCTGTGCTTGAGTCCTACACCAGAGTTAACCCAACACTGAAGGTGTGAGGGGATGTGGATGGGATTCATGAGTTCGTTATCCTTGCCCATAGGACATTGGGGCTGTAACAAGAGTTTTGTAGAATGAGTGCATTACAGTGCTTCTCTTTTATAAAAATGAGCACTTGGCTGGAAAATCAAGTTATCATGCTATTGGGTGTTTGTTGAGTTTATTGTATCCCACATAAACCTTTTGGTAACCTGTGACTGCTCGCCATTGATACCACTGACAGTCAAGTGCTCAAAAGGTTCTTTTTTTTGTTGTAAATGATTATTTATTTATTGCATTTTAGAACATTGCACAACATACATCAATTATTCCATAGCAGCTCATAAGTCTTATAGCAAGTGCATATGATCAGTCAAACTGATCCCCCCCCGCCCTCTCACCCCCCAACAAGGCGAGACATCCCCAGATCACTGCTGAGGCAGTTGTGGCAAGTTACATCATCAAAAACCTGACAATAGGTGCACAATTGCACCTGAATGCATGGCCTCAGAAGGGACATAGGGTGAGTCAAAAAAGCAAAATGTACAGCCATCTCCCTACGGCTGATGTAACAACAGCCTCAATAACAGAGAAAGCAGCAAGAAACAATTCTCTTCAGGCGGCAGTCTGCTCATCACCCCCTCCTCCTCGCCAGACTTTCCCAACTGAGCATTGCTGATATAGGCCTCAGAAGCCTATAGAAGGGTAAAGAGGAACTGTGGAAGAGTCAAGGGGTCTGCAGCGTTCCATAAACAAATGTGGGAGATCACAAGGGGCATGCAGCCATCTGTAAGGATACGAAGCCTGTGCTGCCCAATAAGAGAGTTCTAGATCCGGCACCCCCAGCCAGCCAGCCGCGTATGGGAGCGTCAATGTATCCCATTTGATCTTTGGCTGTTTCCCGGCCCAGGCTAATCTAATCAGTAGTTTACGAAGGAATACATTAAAAGAGCGCAGGAGTAATATCGGGATATTGAGGAATAGGAAGAGGAACCTGGGCAGGATAACCATCTTCATTTAGGAGATGCGACCTATCAGAGAGAGAAGTAGCTTGATTCACCTGTTGATGTCGTCCTCTAATTTAGAAACGGCCTTCCCATAGTTCTCCGCTATGACAACAGCTGGGTCGGCATGTATTTGAACCCCCAAGTAACGAATTGAATCTGTAGTGCATTGCATGAGGTAGTCTAACGCCGTTGGGGTAGTCACCGGGGTAAGAGGAAACACCAGCAATTTGGACCAGTTAATGCGAAGTTTCGATATTCTCCCAAATTGAACCACCTCTGCCAGGACTGGATTGAGGTTGTTCACTGGGTCACGAACATACAGTATGGTATCATCTGCATAGGCAGAAATCATCAACCGATATCCTGGGAATCCCAATCCCATGTGTGAATAATATTCACGCAACACACAGGCAAGGGGCTCGGCAACCAGAGCATACAGGAGCGGGGACAGTGGGCAGACCTGTCTAGTCCCTCTAGTTATGTGTGTAGGAGTCGTAACTGTCCTGCCTAGACAGACACGTGCCTTGGGCTGCGTGTACAGAGTCATTACTAATTTTAGAAGGATATCTCCTACCCCTATTCTTTGTAAAACTCCCTTCATGAAGGCCCACTCTACGGAGTCAAAAGCCTTTTCAACATCTAAAAATGCTGCTGTCGCTTTGTCCCCCGAACAAGCCCCTGAATCGTGCTGAATATGGTACATAAATTGGAAGTATGGCTGCACCCTGGGACAAACCCTGACTGCTCTAGGCAAACCGCCAATGGCTGAAGTAGGGCCAATCGACTAGCTAAAGTTTTGGCATATATCTTGGTATCAACATTTATAATGGACCGTGGTCCGTATGAGCAGCAGGTCTTTGCCGACTTCAATAGCATGATAATCGGGGCTTCTCTCATGGAGGGAGGCATAATGCCAGCTTGGGCCATATGTTCATACAAGGTCATGAGGTTCGGGACCAACAAATCTTGGAATGTCTTACAGAAGGAGACAGTAAGCCAGGGGCACTGCCGATTCGTTTGGAGTTGATGGTCACCTTGACCTCCCCTGGAGAGAGGGGGACATGAGGTCATCTCTGTGCGTGTCCGATAACCAGGTCATCTGTATGTGTTCCAGATAATCACATATAGCATCTACATCAGGGGGAGGTGTACAGTTGTGAGTAATATCTATGAAATCGACATGCTATGTCTTGACTGCTACGCAATGGCTGACCTCCCTCATCTAATATTTCAAAAATAGCGTCCACTTCGTGCTTTGGGCACATCAGTGCTGCCAAAGTAGCCCCTGGGCGATCTCTCTCACCGTAGACCCTGGCCGTGGCATACTTGCCAAGGCGCTTAACCTCCCTGTCAGCTATATCTTGGTATTCTTCCAGAGCACCCTTAATGTCGCCCAATATATTGATTTACCATGTCTCCTGAAACTTTTGCTCTAAAGATGAGATGTCCTGCTCAAGTTTAGTCAGTCAATTCCTCAATGATTTGAGCACCCCAGAGTGTTTAGCTATGACCATACCTCGGATATACACTTTAAAGGACTCCCAGATGGTGGTGAAGCTGTCAACTGACCCCATATTTTTCTCGAAGTATGTTTCAATGTCTGTGGAGATTTCTGTCACAAATACTGGATCAAGAAGAGAGTAAGGCAGGAATCTCCAAAGGAAAGCAGGCGCCTGCCTGACTGGGCAGAGCAAATCTAGTTGTAAAGGGGAATGGACTGAAAGAGTGTGCAGGTGGAGAAAGTTTTCCGTGATGTGGTCAATAAGGCCCTTAGACGCAAGCCAGTAGTCTATTCTCGTGTGGATGTCATGCGGTGCAGAGTAGTAAGTGAATCCAGCTATGTCGGGGGAGAGACGCCTTCAAACGTCCTTCAATTCTAAACCCACCATGAGACCCAGGATCGCACCGGCTGCTGCCGAACTGCGATGCGGAGGACCATTAGAGCGGTCCTTTTGGGGATCCAGGATACAATTGAAGTCTCCACCTACTACTACAGAGGAGTCCTTATAGTGAAGCAGGCTGCTACCCAGGCTATTATAAAAATGTGGGTCATTGTAATTAGGCCCCTAGATATTTACAACCATGACTTCGAGACCTTCTTTCTGGCATCTCACAATGACATACCGGCCGTTGGGGTCAGTCTCAAGTGTCTACACCGCATAATACCCGACGTCGGGTTCACCCATGTCAGGACTCCCCTGGGATGTGACGTGAAACCCGCCGCAGAGACCCTTCCCTGAAGCATCTTGTGCGCTAACATGCTACTATGTGGGGTCAAGTGAGATTCCTGCAGCAGCGCAACATCTATGTGGTGCCGCTTCATGTATGTAACAACCTTCCTAAGCTTCCTATGATCATTGAGCCCCCTAATATTCCATGTTAGGAGATGAATCGTACTACCCATGATCAGCAGGAGTGGCAACAATGTTGTGTGTCATAGATCTTCCTGCAATGCATCCAACATTATCAGCCACAATATACTCATAAGCACCTTGCAGTCCTCTGCAGTTCCAGTGTAAGTCTCGCCCCTTCTCCGCCATCCCCCCACCCACACTATGCGACCCCCAACCGTGCATAAATGGAAACCCTCCTGTGCCCCCCCAACTCTTCTTATTAACCAGTGAAGACCAATAGACTAAAAAGGAAAAAGGAAAAACCCTTCAGTGGGTCACACTGCGGGGCAGATGTCACCCAGCCCCAACCCAAAAATTATGTCAACCGGCTTTTTGCTAGGATCATATTCAGTCTGTGATACGTGTCCCCGTCGATCAAGTCCAGCCGTCGGCAAAAGATTTAAACAGGAGTAGAGCCCTCCCCCTTCATGGTAGGGGCCACAAGCAAGCAGTGCAGTCCAATACTCCGAAAGCAGATAACTTCTGGTATCGCCCGGACCCTGGAATGAGCCGTCGCAGCACCCGGGGCAGGAAAATGTTCATCAGCAATCCTTGGGCTGGTACTTCAGTCCAGCCGCCCTACTCACTGTCTGGCCCAGGACAGAGCAAATCCACTGCAGGACCACTCAGCTCCACCTTTGGAAGCTGTACATACTAATGAGTCTCGTCTTCACCGCCAGCCTCGGAGACATTTTTGGAACCGGCAATTTCCTGTGTTTGATGAATTGCATCACTTGGGAGGGATCAGTAAATATATGCGTTTTGCCACCTGCTGTGACTTGTAGCTTGCCGGATACAGCATGTTATAGTCTAAGTTGAGTTCACGCAGTTTCCTTTTGGCAGGCACGAACAAGCCACGTGCTTCCTGGACCTGAGGTGTAAAGTCTGGGTATAGAGACACTGCCATCCCCTCGTAATACAACTCTTGCAGTTCTCTGGATTTCTGAAGTGCGCTATCATGGTCCTTATAGTTGAGTAGTCTCGCTATTATTGGGCGCAACGGCGCCCCTGGGACTGGTCTAGGGGCCAGCGACCAGTGCATCCTCTCCACCACAAACATTGCAGAAAAGCAGTTTGAGCCCAGCAGTGTGGTAAGAAGGCGTCCCATGAACAGCTCTATATTAGGAATGTTCGTAGACTCCACAACCCCAACTATGCGAAGATTATTCCGCCGGGGGCGGGCCTCCAAGTCCTCCGCCCTGACCTGCACCACCTGCAGTTGTTTTTCCACAGCTGTCTGTGATCTGGTCGTTGAATTTATAGAATCTTCCGCTTCAGATACGCCTTGTTCAACGCTGTCCAGCCTGCCCACTTGTTTGTACAACCTTTCAGACACAATTTCCAATCTGAAGGATAGGGCATCAATCTTGCCGTCTATCTTATTTAGACTACGTAGCATGATGGCCAAGAGCTGTTTGATGTCTGGATCGAAGGCGGCGTCACCAGCTTCAGAGCCCGATTCTGAAGGGTACCTATCTTGTTCCTGCTGCCTTTGTGATTTCCACTGCTCAAATGGTAACCTTGACTGCGAGTTGTCTGTCTTCCCCATGTTGTTGCATCACAGCAGGCACCTTTGACCACTGACACCGATTCAGGGCGAGAGGCAGACGTGGTGCGGAATAACTAGCACTGAATCACCACAACCAACTCGGGTGCCCCGCTGGTGCCAGGACCCAGGGTATCGTATGGCCGATGACAGGCGAGGTACAGAGCACTCCCCGCCCCTGTGCCACCAAGGTTTTTGCCGTTGCACGGACCTCTGCTGTGGAGCGTAGTTGTGTGCATCCATCGAGGCCCCCAGCAACCCTGTCCAGGCTCCTGAAGCTTACAGGCCGTCTGCACGAGCGCTCTTCCGGCCTCTGTGTCCCAAACCAGACCTCTGTGCAAGAAGGAGAGTCACATGGTGGCAGCGTTGTCTGTAAGAACCAGCACTAGCCTCGCCTTGATGGCATAACATGTCTTGCAGCTCCAACAGAGTGATATGGAGTCGGGTATTTTGCTGGAGACCAGAGTTTTCTGACTTCCACCACCCTTCAATGATCACTCAAGAATTGATGTAACCATCACCACCATCAGCTCTGGGTGGGGAAAGGAGAGGAGCCTGCCACTGAACCAATTCCACTTGAGCAGCCACCACTTCAGAAGGCAGGCCACCCTCCAGAAATCTGAATGGAATCCATCACATCTCTGGGGTGCTAGGTCCACTAGGACTTCAAGTTCCACTGCAGAACCCGCATGTGCCACTGCAGAAGGCTAAGAAACAAAAGAACCTTAGAGCTGCTCCCACTGGGATCAGAACAAAGGCTGTAACATTGGGATCATAGCCCGAATGTCCTGGACTCACTGAGGTGGAGGAAGGCCCTGAATTGTACTGTGTCTAGGATAATACCAATGAAAGGGAATCTGTGCGAATAAGTCAGGTGCCACTTCTGAACGTTGACTGTGAAACCAAACTATCCTGGGCAAGAGAAAGAATAAACAGAAGGACCTGAGAAAGAAGAGTAGGCAAGGTAGTCAACTTGTTTCTCTGCACACTATGCCACAAACTAACCCCAACGGCAGGTGCATACAATCTTGGTGCAGGGAAGTCTGGCTGCCAAGATGACATACGCTTCAGCGGAAGGTTGAAAGCTGTCACCTGTTGCCACTCAAGTCTCCAAAGACTGGTTCGGGTGGAGAACACATCCCCTGTTGTTGAGACAGAAGATCCTCCCGAAGGGGCAACCTGATTGGAGGACCGAAGGCCATGCTCAACAGCTCGGGATACTAGACTCTCCAAGACCAGTCCAGAGCCACAAGGATGACTTGGGCCTGGTCGTTCCTGATATACTTGAGAACTCCGGGAAGGAGTGGTATGGGCAGAAAGGCGTACAGGGGGCATAAGAACAACTCTAGACAAAAAGCTTCTCAGAGAGAAAGCTGCTTTGGAAACCCCAGTGCGTAGAATTGCTGCACTTTGGTGCCTCCAACGCAGAGAAGGCGCTATACAAAGCCAGAGGATGTCCACACAAATGGGATAAAATCTGGGGGGATTGGAAGAAGTATCGCAGGTATTAAGGTAAATGGGAGGAAGGTGGGGAGCCGGACATTAGATTAGACTAGAAACTTCCTGATAATGACTCTAGATTTGTTCAGAGACATGCAAATATTGCTTAACTGGAAACAAAAGATGATAATTTTGGATTGTGTAACCTCAACATTGTGATTATGTCATCTATACTGAGGTTTGTTCAATAAAAGAGTTAAAAAAAAAAAGAATTGCTGACGCTGCACGTTCTCTGAGGTGGTGAAAAGGTCTAATCAAGGTTCTCCCCAGTGCTGAAAGAGAATGAATATGCTACTTACCAGTATGCATCTGTTCTTGGCATGTAGGGCTGCTGACATTCATATCTGTGCATAGATCGCCGCCTAGTGTTGGGTCCGGATGTTTGCACGTTGTTGTCCTGGAAGAGTCTTCGAAGTATCCTGAGATAGGTGACTTCTCCCCTGGACCACAGTGCGCATGGGCATCCTCTCCATCCTCAGATTGTTTTTCGCCATTGTGGCCGTGATGGAGTAGATACAGAAAGTGATGAACATGCTATACAGTAATTCTGAGAGCTGCAGCTGCTACAGGCGCCGGGGAGGAGGGTGGGCGATATGAATGTCAGCAGCCCTACATGCCAAGAACAGATGCATACTGGTAAGTAGCATATTCAGTTCGAGGCATGTGGGCTGCTGAATTCATATCTGTGCATAGAATACATAGCAGTACCTCCTATTAGCGGCGGCCACCAGTGCCAGCAGCAGCGGTCTGAAAAAGAGTTTTGAGAACAGCCTGTCCTACAGCTGCTTGCTGTTTTGAGTGTACATCTACACAGTAGTGTTTGGTAAATGTATGTATAGTGGACCATGTGGCTGCTCTACATATTTCCTGTAAAGGAATGTTTCCCAGGAAAGCCATGGACGCCCCTAACTTACGTGTTGAGTGGGCTCGTGGTGGAATCGTTAACGTGCGTTTAGCCTTTTGATAGCAAATTTGAATACATTTAACGATCCATCTGGCTATACCTGCTTTGGAAATGGCGTTGCCCTTGTGCTGTGGAGAAAAGGCAACGAAAAGCTGTTTTGTCTTCCTAAAGACCTTAGTTCTGTCAATATAGTACATGAGGGCTCTTTTTACATCTAGTGTATGGAGCATTCTCTCTGCTACATTCTGTGGATTTTGAAAGAAAACAGGCAGTTCAATAGTTTGATTCATGTGGAACTGCGATATTACTTTAGGCATGAATTTGGGGTTGGTACGTAGTACGACCCTGTTTGCGTGAACCTGTATGAATGGCTCTTGAATGGTTAGTGCCTGGAGTTCACTAACTCTTCTTAACGAGGTGATTGCCACTAGGAAAGCTACTTTCCAGGTGAGGAATTGAATCTCACATGAGTGGAGAGGTTCGAAGGGTGGACCCATCAGGCGGGTGAGGACCAAGTTGAGGTTCCACACCGGTGCTGGTGGGTGTCTTGGGGGAATTACTCGTTTAAGTCCCTCCAAGAAAGCTTTGATGGCAGGCACTCTGAATAAAGAGAGGTGCTGCCTGTTCTGGAGATAGGCTGCTATTGCGGTCAAATGGATACGTATTGAGGTGTATGCCAGATTGCACCGGTATAGGTGTAAGAGGTAACAGATTATATTTCGAATGGATGCGTCTAGCGGGTTAATGTCATTGTTGTTGCAGTAAATGACAAACCTCTTCCATTTAGCTGCATAGCAAGCTCTGGTAGTGGGTCTCCTGGCCTCCTTAATGATCTCCATACAGTCAGGTGGCATGTTTAGGTAGCCAAACTCTAAGACTTCAGGAGCCAGATTGCCAGGTTCAGCTGTTGCGGATCTGGGTGCTGAATTTCGCCATGGTTCTGCGTTAATAGTGCAGGTTTGATCCGCAGTCTTTGATGCGGCACCACGGAAAGTTCTAGAAAGGTGGTGTACCATGGCTGGCGCGCCCATGTGGGAGCAACTAGGATGAGTGTCAGTGAGTGCTGTCGCAGTTTGCGTGCCACCAGCGGTATTAATGGCGCTGGGGGAAAAGCGTACGCAAATCTGCCGGACCAGTTCATCCATATCGCATTGCCCTGCGACTGTGGATGTGGGAACCTGGCGGCAAAGCTTTGGCATTTTGCGTTTTCGTTTGTGGCGAATAGGTCTATCTCTGGATGACCCCACTGTTGGAAGTATGGTTGGAGCACTGACGGGTGTAGCTCCCACTCGTGCATCTGGTGGCTGTGTGTGCTGAGCAGATCCGCCATTTGGTTGTCCTTGCCGGGGAGGTGTTCCGCCATGAGGAATATGTTCCTCTGAATGGCCCACTTCCACATGCTCTGAGCCAGATGAGACAACTGTGGAGAGTGTGTTCCTCCCTGCTTCTGTATGTAGTACATGGCAGTCATGTTGTCCGTCCGGATCAACACGACTTTGTTGCACAAGTGTACTTTGAATGCCTTCATGGCTAGGAAGATTGCCATCAGTTCCAGAAGGTTGATGTGCATCTTCTTTTGTTGTATTGTCCATAGTCCCTGCACTGTGTAATTGAGTACATGAGCTCCCCATCCCTGGAGAGACGCGTCCGCCGTCAGTATTATTTGTGGAACAGGCTCTTGGAACGGTTGGCCCTTGCAAAGGTTTTGTGGATTCCACCAATGCAGAGAGTTGTATGCCCGACCGCTCACCAACACTAGGTCTTTTAATTGCCCGTGAGCCTGATTCCATTGACGTGCCAAGCACTCCTGAAGCGGGCGCATATGTAGTCTCGCGTGTGGGACTATGAAAATGCAGGAGGCCATCATGCCTATCAACTGCATGAACACTTGCGCAGGAAGGGAGTGTTGAGGTTTGAACTTTGAGATCAGCATTTGCATGCTGTTGATCCTCACTAAATTTGGCTGAGCTGTGGCTGCCAGAGTGTCTATGGTCGCACCTAGGTACTGTTGTACGTGTGCGGGTTGGAGATGTGATTTTGGGTAATTTAGTGAGAATCCCAGACTGTGAAGAAGGTGAATGGTGAGGGACATGTGGCTGGCACATATGCTGGGCTGACTTTGCCTGAACAAGCCAGTCGTCCAGGTAAGGGTAGACGTGAATGTGTTGTCTCCGTAGATGTGCAGCCACTGTAGCTAGGCACTTGGTGAAAACTCTGGGTGCTGTTGTCACACCGAAGGGGAGGACTTTGAATTGGTAGTGCTGCCCCTGAATAGTGAACCTGAGATATTTTCTGTGTGACGGGTATATGGGTATGTGGAAGTACGCATCTTTGAGGTCTAGTGTGGCTAGGAAGTCTCCCTGGCTGAGCAGCGGGAGAACCTGCTGTAGGGTGAGCATATGGAAATGCTCGGAGAGAATGTAGTGGTTGAGGGGTCTTAGGTCTAGTATAGGTCTGAGCGACCCGTGCTTTTTTGGAATGAGGAAGTACAGGGAGTACACCCCTGTCCCCTGCTGGTTGACGGGCACGACCTCTATTGCACCTTTTTGCAGCATACTTAGCACTTCCTGCTGCAATAATGCTAAGTGGTCTGCGGACATAGGACGGTGCTTTGGCGGTATTGTGGGTGGAGTGGAGGTTAATTCGAGACAGTAACCTTGCTGGATAATATCCATGACCCACCTGTCCGTGGTGATGGTATTCCACGTGGACAGGAACCGCTGGAGTCTCCCCCCGACAGGTGTTATGTGGTCGGGGGGAAGGGAGAGGGCGTCACTGTTTGTTCTTGGGTGAGGACCTGGTGTTGCTGTACCCGCGTCCTCTGCCCTTGGTGCTGGAGCCACGATATCCACCTCTGTTGTTTTTATCGTAGGTACTCTGTGTGCCCCCTTTATTGTATGTCTGCTGTGACCCCTGTCCTCTAGCTGCTCCCCTATTTCCGGGGCAACGAAAGGAGCCACTACGAAATGTCTGCGTTTGCAGAGCCCCCATTGACTTTGCAGTGTCAGTGTCCTTTTTGATCTTTTCTAAGGTGGTGTCAACTTCTGGTCCGAATAAGTAGTCGGGGTTGACAGGCTGATTTAGGATGTTGTTTTGAATCTCAGGTTTGAATCCAGAGATTCTTAACCAAGCGTGTCGGCTTAACATGACGCTGGTGTTTATCGCCCTTGCGGCTGTGTCGGCAGCATCTAGTGCGCACTTAATGGATGCGTTTGTAAGAAGTTGTCCCTCTCTGATGAGGAGCTCCGCTGCCTCTTTGTACTCGTCTGGTAGATGTTGGAGTAGTGACTCTAATGTGTCATAGTGGGAACGATCGTAGCGAGCCAGGAGGGCCTGTGTATTGGCAATGCGCCAGATGTTTGCTGCTTGAGCTGCAATCCTCTTGCCTGAGGTCTCCAGCACCTTGGACTCTTTGTCTGGGGGAGGAGCATCACCAGTTGTTTGCGAGTGCGCTCGTTTGCGAGCGTTAGCAACCACCATGGAGTCCAGAGGTAACTGACCTCTAATGTACATAGGGTCCCCGGGCGCAGGTTTGTATTTTTTTGTCAATCCTGGGGTTTATCACCCGTGCCCTTGTTGTTTCCTTGAAAATGTCCTTTGCTGGCTTGAGAACACCTTTCAACATGGGTAGAGTCTTGACAGTCCTCTCAGAGGAGGCAAAAGTGTCCACCAAGAAGTCGTCCTCAACTGTGTCAGAGTGGAGTTGCACTCCATGATTGGCTGCAGCACGTTCTATGAGTGCATTGAAGGCAGCAGTGTCCTCTGTGGGCGATGTTTTTGCGCCATAAAGCTGTGTGTCCTGGGTATCTGTTGTTGCACCCGGGTCTGCAGGGTCATCCCAAGCTTGATCTGGGTCCTGCTGCTCCTCAGGATCTATATCCCTAGGGTAGGTGATCTCATCACCCATGTAATCGTCCATTACGTCTGTGTCGGAGGGCGTCGGAGAAAAGGACTGGGGATCCGGATAGGAGGTATGTAGGCGTTCGTATAGAACCGGTTCCGATTCTGCTGGCAGTTTCTGCTTTAGAGGGATTCTGTAAGAGTCCAAGGCCTGCTCTGTTGTGACCTTCCGTTTTCGGAGCATGAGTCTGCCGGTGTCGGCGTCGATGAATTGGGACGGTGAAGGCCCAGTAGGAGAGTGTCCAGTAGATGGGGACATTGTCTGGCTGACCCGTGTTCGGATTTCGAACATCATTGGCGCCGTGGACGGCGGCAAACCAAAAGTAATGTTGGTTGGTGCCGAAGGTGCCTTTGGAGCCTTTTTCGGGTCGGGGCCCGACGTGGACTGGAGGGCTGCTTGTTCTCTAATGCGTTGCAATGACGCCGCAACTTGTCGCACCGAGAACGCCGAAGGTTCTTTGGTGCCGAGTGGTTCTGCCGAGGTAGGCGTGGACTTCTTCGGAGCCACAGGGTCATCGAGTCGAGGAGAGGCAGTAGCGGTCGACGGAGTCGATGACTTGACCGTAGTCGCTGCCTTTAAAGTGGACTCCGATGGAGCGGCCATTTTAACCTTGGTGGTCGGGGCCGATTGCTTCGGTACCGGGGGCCGAGGCGCTTTTGTGGTACCGATGGCCTTCCTTTTCGGGTCGGTACCGACATCCGCTGCAGCGAGTTCGGCGCCGAAATCCCTTTTAGTGCGTTCGGAGCTGATGGTCTTGGCTGGCGTCGAAGGAGTGGAGGTCTTCGAGGGCTTCGAGCCGACCACTGTTAGTTTCACTTTCGGTTTCTGTTGAACCGTTGCGACGATTGGTTTCGTTGAAGGGAAACCAGTCTTTTTGGGTAATAATGGCTCTTGTTGAATGTTCGAGGCCGAGCCCGAAGGCGGGGCCGAAGAACTGTGGGATTGATCTTGGGTAAGGCCCGGAGGCGATCCCTTGACCGGAGCCGTAGAATGACGCACTTTTATAGCCTCCGTTTCGACGGGTAGGCCCTGCTCTTCACCAGAGCTATCTTCTTCGGCCCCAAAGGCCTCATCGTAGTCTCCTACCTCATCGTCGGCTTCTTCCCTGTGAAAAAGCGCTTCATCGGCGTCTTCCGATCGGGAATCGTGTTCGGAAGCAGGGCTGGAGTTCATGTCTTCCACGCTTTCAACATCCTCGTCCTCGGTGCTGAAGATGTTGGTCGGGGCCGGTGCCGATTGCTGCGCTTCTAATCTCGCTGCCCGTCGATTCCGGAGAGTCTTCTTGGATCGGAATCGGGCACAGGCCATACATTTTGATTCGTCGTGATCCGGCGAGAGGCATTTGTTGCACACCGGGTGGACGTCGATATGTGGATATTTGGCGTGGCAAACAGGACACCGTTTGAATGGGGTCCTCGATTCCATCGTCGATGTAAGTTCGATGGTCGGATTAAACGGATCCGAAAAAACTCGAATAAGTTTGCTAAACTAAGCAATAAAGCTGTCGATACCGAGCGGGAACAGTACCGACGCAAACTAAAGGCCTTTTGGCCTTAAACTAATTTTTCCTAACTTGAGCTAAGATAAGCACATCCGAACCCAATGGCGGAAAAAAACAATCTGAGGATGGAGAGGATGCCCATGCGCACTGTGGTCCAGGGGAGGAGTCACCTATCTCAGGATACTTTGAAGACTCTTCCAGGACAACAACGTGCAAACATCCGGACCCAACACTAGGCGGCGATCTATGCACAGATATGAATTCAGCAGCCCACATGCCTCGAACCTTGAATCACCTCCTGAAGGAAATGCATTTGTGATCCGCTAGGCATTTTTCACTGAGTTTGTCCAAACTGCTACACAGAGCTCCGACCAGGGGGTGAACCACCAGGGAAATGCCCTGACCTTCCAGCCATGTCCAGAGACAGACACAGGGTCATTTGACAAAGGGTCCACAACTCCACCCTGCCCAGTTTGTTGCAGTATCACATGGCAGTGGTGTTTCCTTCCATGAACACCTGCACTAGCCTTCCCTTGTTGGAGGGTAGAAAGGCTTTCAATAACAGTCAGATCACTCAGACCTTCAACAGTTTGATGTGGAGTCCAGATTCTGCCAGAGGTCTCTTATCTCCACCTCTCCCAGATGGCCACCCAACCCAGGAGCGATGCATCTGTCACTACTGTCAAATCTGGCTGGGAAAGGGAGAGGGGTTAACCGCTGACCCTATCACGGTTTGTTAATGACCACTGCAGATCTTTTGCAGTGCCTTCCCAGATTGGGACCATGTTGAAGAGATTCACCTGATGCTGCGCCCACTGGAACGTCAGGTCCTGGTTCAGAGCCCGCATATGCCAGCAGGCATGTGTCACAAGCAGGATGCCGGAGGCCATGAGTTCCAGCAGCCTCAAAGTTAATCTCACAGAAATCCAGGATAGAGATTCTGAAACATCGGTATCATAGCCTGAATATCCTGGACTCTCGGTTTTGAAGGATAATTCTGATACTACACTGTGTCCAAAACATCTCTGATGAAAGTGAGCGTCTGAGAAGGGGTCAGGTGTGACTTAGGCACGTTGACAGTGAACCCCAGCGAGTGCAGGAGGTCTGCCATAGTCTGGAGGTGGGAGACGACTGCCTGGGACGAGCCCGCCTTCAGTAGCCAGTCATCAATGTAGGCAAAGAATGGCACCCCTGGTATCACCAAATTAGCTGCAACCACCACCATCACCTTGGTGAACCCCAGAGGGGTACTAGTAAGGCCAAAGGGGAGCACGGTGAACTGCACATGCTCGTGGCCTACCGTGAACTACAGGTAACTTCTGTGGGAAGGCAAAACGTGGAAGATTGCATCCAGCAAATCCAAATCTACCATCCAGTCCAATCCAGGGCAGACAGGACTTGAGCAAGCAAAAGCATTTTGAATTTCTCCTTCATCAGAAAAAAATTGAGGGCGGAGATCTAGGATAGGACAATGGCCTCCATCCTCCTTGGGCACCAGTGTTAGCGGGAATAGTAACCACCACTTACATCTGATGCCGGCACCCCCTCTATGGCTCCCCTGGCACACTAAAGAGGCTTGGAGGCAGTGGCTGTCGGGGGATTGGTGGACTGGGCCAACTTCTGATTACCTGACCCTCCGGGTCTGTGGGTACCGTGTCCTTGGCCACGCATGGGCTGGGAAGCATGCATGCCGTGCAGACTGAAAGCCACTAAAGGAGCTAAAGGCAGAGTGGGGTTGGCGAGGAATCCTGGAAAATCTCAACGGCCTGGCCGTAGCTCTGCTTTCCTTGAAGCTCTCTAGCGCTAAATTCGAGTGGTTGCTGAAGAGACTGGGGCTATCAAAGGGCATATCAAGGAGGGAGTCATAGACATCCCCTGAAAAGCCAGTGGTTTTCAACCAAGTGTTGAGCCTAAGGGCCACTGACAAAGAAACCGCTCTGCTTAGTGAGTCAGTCATATTCAGCCCACTGGGTATGGCAAACTTAGCTGTGTCCCTCCCATCAGCAATAGATATAGGAGAGTATGGCTTGGGCCTCCTTCGAGACTATAGGCAGCACTTACACAGCCAAGTCCAGGAGCGAATGGGAGTATGGCCCAAAAGCCACACACTGTTCACCAACAGCAGTGCCAGGCTGGTGGAAGAAAACATCTTCTTTCCTAGGGTATCCAGCCTCTTGGATTCCCTGTCCAGTGGTGGGGAATATGCCAAGATTTAGTTTGGAATAGGAGACTTGAGGAAGTTGGGGTTACCTAGGGTGAGGCGATAATGGCAGGTAGTTGTCCTATTCACATGAGCCCCTGCGCAGGGCTTGGACCAGGCCCCAAGTAGAAAGTCCGTGAGGGCTTCATTAAAAGGGAGAAGCAGTTCAGAAGAAGTGACTCCCAACTGGACACCTCTGTCAAGACGTTCATTTTGACAGCCACAGAGGAAAGCTGAAGGTCCAGGATCTCAGCCACCCTCCTCACCACCACTACAAATGAGTCTCCTCTTCCATAGCCACGGTAGGAGGAGAGACAAAGCCAGTATCTGGGGAGATGTCTAGTCCACTGGCATCCACCAAATCCTCACACCAGTTGTCCTCGATGAGGACTAGAAGCTACTATTCATAAGGATCCAGTGGCCGCTCCTAATCTTCCCGAAGTCCAAGCCCATAGGAATTTGGTTTTGGCCTGAACTAATGCCTCCATTCAGTGCTGGAGTTAGCATTGGATGCAGCCCATCCAGCTTGTGTCGTAGTCCATGATAAGAATAGGTGCAGCGGTGCCAGGGAGGTCAGTAGTGGGACAGGCGCCAGGGAAGGTCGAAGTGGCTCGCCCGGGATCGGTCCGGATCTGTCCATGGATCCTCAGGCCCCACTGGTGTGGTGGAAAACCTGTAGGGGCCCTTCCAGAACCCACGGACCCTGAAGGTGTACCAGCAGGGAAAGGTCACCCAGATACTAGGTGCATGGCCTCATAAAACTCACAGAATTGGGTGGGGGTCGCTGCAACTCTAGGAAACTCGGGGAGGTGCGAAGATGACCCAGGTGCAGGCTCAACCGCAGAGCCAGGTCTTCAATGACGATATTAACTCGTAGTAGTAAGAAAAAGGCAACAGGGCCTGAAAGGCCAGAGTCAAAATGTTTTAACAGGAAAAATGTTTTTAAAGAAATAGATTTTTAAAGGAAAATCGAATTCTGCTGGAGACTTTTTCTTATTACTATAGTAGTATTTGATTATCACACCATTTTATAAAGGGAATTCACACAGGGATACTTTAATTGGTTGAATCATATACTGTGAGACTGATAAGATGGAATTCTATTCCTTTGGCACTTTTTAGGATGAAAAGGCACCTTTTTATGGTGATACTGTTGTGGAATAAGGTGATTTTTTCCTGCATTTTTGGGCGAGTATATCGGTATGCCAATGTGCATTGGATTTCAAGTTCACCAACTGCTTATAAATTAGTTGTTTACTGATCTTCAAGTTGGTGAATTCTATGTTCCAAGAAATTATTACTTGTGCTCTTGACCCATGATGAGAGGTAAAACTGGTCCTGACTATTTATTAGCCAGTTTACCTTCATTTTAAGTACCAGTTAGGGGACTTATATTTGATTCTTTAATAATTGTGGGTGGCTAGTGGTTCTGATGAAGACTCCTCAACAAGTGTTTTCATAAGAGTCAAAACATCGACATACAAATGTTGACTTCAAATTGATGTTTACTGCTAATATGGGAACCTGTATGGCTATTTTGAGTTTAGGTTCAGAGAGAGGCTTGAGTTTTGAAGTCAACATTTTTGGTTTTATATATTGCTGTGTGCTATTGTTCACTATTCTTTACTAACCACAATCACTGCGCTGTCTATTTGGAGTACCTAATTTCTATATTGTTGATACAGTCACTGAAAAACAAAGGTTACATAGACGTTATAGATAGGAAATACAATTATAAAACCCTCAGAAATTCATTGAAAAAAACCAAAGGTTGCAGGGACGTTATAAATAGGCTCAGATTTCAATCATACAAAACCATCGAACTTCAGTAGTTAAAGTTACCCGAGTTAACTAGAACTTATGCCCCCCAAAGCACTGCTTATGACCTCACATATTACATCACTCATGACATGGTCAATGACAAGATTGATGATATTATCCAGTGATTGTGAGTGTTTTTTTAAATAAACATATATACTTTGGTATCACAAAAGTTAAATCAGTTTACTTTGTGTACTACTGAGTGATTCTTTTTTAAAACATAGATTATATAAGTGTCTGTGTATCTCTGAGTGTAGGTGGGTGTGTGTATGGGTAAACAAATGGGTGTGTGAGTAGCTGTATCGTTGAGTAAGTGGCTGTGTAAGTGCCTATATGGGTGAGTGGGTATGTAAGTGGTGTATGGACGTGTGACTGGCTATGTGAGAGACTGTATAGATGAGTGGTTGTGTCAGTGGCTGTATGAGTTAGTCGCTGTATGGTTGAGTGAGTGTGTAAGTGTCTGTAAATGGTGAATGTGAGGGTACATGAGTGGCTGTATGGGTAAGTGAGAGCGTGTATGAATGGCTGTAAATAGTGAATGAGAGAATGCATGAGTGTCTGTATGTGTGAATGAGCAGGTGCATCAGTGTCTGTATGGGTGAGTGTGAGGGTACACGAGTGGCTGTATGGGTATGTAAGTAGGTGTATGGGTGAGTGGGTGCATGAGTGGCTGTATAAGTGAGTGAGTGTGAGAGAGGCTCTATGTGAGACTATGTGGTTGTCTCAGTGACTGTTTAGGTAGCTGAGTGTGTTAGTATCTGTATAAGTAAGTGGGTGTGTGAGAATCTGTATGGGTGAGTAACTGGTTGTGTGACTGCCTGTACATGTGAGTGGGTATGTGAGTGGCTTTATGCATGAGTGAGTGCATGACTATTTGTAAGAGTTTATGAATGGGTATGTGAGTGGTTGTGGTGGTGGGTGTATGAAATATTGCATGGAAGTGTGAGTGGTTCTGTGGATGATGTCATCAGTAATGTCTCTGACCATGTAATGAGTGTTGTAATATGCGAGTTCATAAGCAGTGCATTGTAGAGGCATAAGTTACAGTTAGAACAGGTAACTAAAACTGCTGAATTACTATGGTTTTGTACGAGTGAAATCTGAGCCCAACTTTAACGTCCCTATAGTCTTTGGGTTTATTAGTGAATTTGTAAGGTTATTTTAATTATATTTCCTAACTAAAACGTTCCTGTAACCTTTGTTTTTTTAGTGAATTTCTATTTTTTTTAACCCCTTCGCTGCCAGGCCTTTTCCCCCTCCTGTGCCAAGCCTTTTTTTTGGCTATTTGGCGTAGTGCGCGCTTAGGCCCCTGTAACTTTTTGACCACATTAGATATCCACGCATAATTTGCGTCCTTTTCTTCCAACATCATGGGGATTCTAAAGGTACTCAGGGTTTGTGGATTCCCCTGGAGGGGTCACAGAAATGAGCCAAAATACAGCAAAATTTTGTTTTTTTTCGGAAAAATTGGAAAAACAGGCTGCAAATGAAAGCCTCTGGGTTTTTCCCTGCAAATGTTATCAAAAAAGGGTTTGTGGGGTTGAAATCACCATTTTCCCAGCTTTTCGGGGATACCAGACTTTTGTCAGAAACCCAACATTTTTTACACAGTTGTGACGGGGCAAGGGGCAATACAGACCTAGACACCCCTGCCTGCCACTATCCGGTGCAAGACTGTCCTAAATACTCTTCTGTCACCATACAGGCTCCTGAGGGACAGCCCCGTCTGGACGACTGGGCTCCGTACAATCGCCTCGATTGGACAATGGAAGAAGGACGCCGTTCCTTTAAGACGGAGTTTCCCTGCCTGGAAGCCCCACCCCTGGATGACGTCTCAGCCGGCGGGACTTCAAAGGAGAGTCAGAGGAAGGAGGCGACGGACGGCGTTTCCCCGGAGGTCGAGCGAGAGCGGAGGAGATCGAAGGAGCGGGAGTCGGAGCAAGGGAGGAGAGCGGAGTGCGAGTTGGAGCGGAGGAGATCGGAGGAGCGAGAGGCGGAGCTGGGAACATCGGAGGTGCGCGAGCTCGAGAGAAGGAGAGTGGAGCCGAGGGAGCTGGAGTGGAGGAGGAGGGCTGACCGAGAGGACTGAGCGGTAGAAGGAAGAACCCACCACGGCGAGACAGCTACGGAACCAGAGACCGACAAGCCAAGAGGCCACCGTATCCGTGAGGCGCCCTGCCACGTTCCCGGGGGAGGAGCGTGGCTGGAGCAGGTACGAGGGAAAGTTGCGGGGTGGGTGGGGAAGGGGAAATTCTACTGAGGAGAGCCACCTGTAGCCAACACAGCTCCTGTTGGACCAATTACCTTTCCCCTGAGCACCTAGGCACGAAGCGAGTGTTTCCCCATCACGGTGTCCCTCACTCCCGGCCCTAAATCCTAACGGTTCACAGCATCCCTCTGATACCTGCTTCTCCTTTGTTTTTTGGGGCACGTGCGCTGGAGAGACCAGATCCGACCACCTAACCACGTGACCGACAGGGAAAGGGACAGCTCGCGGAAGAGGACGTCCAGACGGACTAGCAACTACCGACAGCAGTCACCCATGGGGAGCGGAGTACTGTAAAAACTGTTCACAATAAAAACCCTATTAAGAGCCCTGAGCCTGATCCTGAGTATCTGTCACACCGAACCCACTACACTGGTGTCAGAAGTGGGATTTCCACCACAAGGTCCATCTGTATGGAAAAGATGGACGCCCTGATCCAACATCTCGTCCAGGGACAGGAGAAGCTGGAATGGGCGGTTCAGCGACAGATGACCTCAGCACAGGCAGACAGGGACCTGTTTCAAAATACCATAACAGCGCAGTTGGAAAGCATACAGAAGACCAGCTCAGTCCCTACCCTTCCGGTGCCCATAGACCGCCGCCCCCTGTCTATCCCTAATCCGTCGGGGATTTCCTTACAGAAGTATATCCATGGCGAAGACCCCGATGTCTTCCTAATGAACTTCGAAAGGGCCGCCAGAGCATTGGGGTGGCCGGATGACAAATGGCCTTACTTTTTGGCTCCCCTGCTGACCGGAGAAGCGCAGTTTGCCTACCAGGTGGCCAACCCCTCGGGACTGGTTCCGTATGCTACTATTAAAGCGATCATCCTTGACCACCTAGGGCTTGATGGAGAGGCTTACCGCATACGCTTCCGGAAGGAACGGGGAACACCGGGGGAGAACCCCAAAACTTTGTTCGTCAGACTCAAGATGGCCGCCGACAAGTGGCTGAAGCCATCGACCAGCACGATGGAGGAAGTGATGACTAAAATATATCTAGAACAATTCATGGAGGCTTTGCCATATGCCAGTCAGAGGTGGCTGAGATAGCATTCAGGATTAACCCTAGACGAGGCCATAGAAATGGCCGCTAACTATGCTAGAGCACAGCCAAAGTCCCTAGGATGGGAGGGAGAGAAGGTTCAAAAGGGAGTAAGCCTCGGGAAAGGGGACAAGAAGCAGAGGTTTGTGGCCGAACCCCCTAGGCTCCGACCTGTACGGATGGAGGGTCCCCCAGTCCGAGGGCCACAGTGCTTCGAATGTGGGGAGTGGGGTCACATTGCGAGACTCTGCCCGAGGAAGCGACCCACCGAGGAGCCGATGGAGGTCGGATACCTGCCGCGGTCCATACTGTATTCAGCAGAGATGGGGAGCTCTTTCTATGTGAGTCTGCAGTTGAATGGGAGGACAGTGAGGGCGTTGCTTGATTCTGGCTGCCGACAGTCGGTGGTACAGGACCATCTCATACACCCACACCAGTATATCCCAGGGGCAGTGGTCCACATCCGTTTCGTACATGGGGATGTGAGACCGTACCCTCTTGCCCAGATAACAATACATCCCGTGAATAAAGAGCCCTGTACGGTAAAGGTGGGGGTGGTGAAGACCCTTCCCGAGGAGATGCTGTTAGGGGTGGATAACCCGGAGTTCATGGCGTTGTTCTCAGGGTCTATGACTGCGGCCCCTTTAGAGGGTCCGAGCGCCAGGTCCGCCCTCATGTCCCCGGAACTCTGGGTCCTAGATCGCAGTTTTCGTTTCACGCAGGCTAATGATACCACACTCTTTAATGCCTGGGAGAGCGCCCATGTGTCCCAAGCCCAGGGGGTTAAGAAGTTTCCCCGATTTTTGATCAAAAACGAGTTATTATACCGGGAGGGAACAGAAGGGGGGACACACCAGCTGTTAGTCCCTGTTTCTTTCCGAGAACAGGTCCTGTTCTTTGCTCATGCGCACCTTACTGCAGGTCATAGCGGAAAGGAGAAAACAACCGAGAGCATAACGCGATACTTCTACTGGCCGGGGATATATAAAGACGTTCACAACTACTGCATGACCTGTGAGATATGCCAAAGGAAAAACATACACCGACCCCCTGCAGCACCGTTACGTCCTCTACCCGTAATAGGAACCCCTTTTGAGAGAGTGGGAATGGATCTGATCGGACCCCTGCCAAAAACATCCAAAGGACACTTATATGCCCTGGTGGTGGTCGATTATGCCACAAGATTCATTGAGGCTTTTCCCTTACGCACCCCGACAACAGTACATATTGTAGAGAAGATAGTGGAGTTGTTCTCCCGAGTTGGATTTCCTAAAGAGATCCTAACGGATCAAGGTACTCCCTTCACCTCTAAATTGATGAAAGAGGTGTGCAAAACCCTAGAGATACATCACCTGCGGACCTCTGTATATCACCCGCAAACTGACGGTCTCGTCGAGAGATATAATCAAAGTCTAAAGAGAACACTAAAGAAAATGCTCACGGCAGAAGGCCAGGAGTGGGACCGTCTGTTACCCCTGGCGCTGTACGTCTTGAGGGCACAAAAACAAAGCAGTTTAGGCTGCTCCGCCTTTGAGTTGTTGTACGGACGACAACCCTGCTCCTTATTAGAAATAACCAAAGATGTGTGGGAGTCCGAAGAAGACAGAGAACAGAGATCCCTCCTCGACTACACCCAACAACTCAGATCCAAGCTGGGGAAGCTACGGACCCTAGCCTGCTCCAATTTGGAACAGCAGCAGTCGAAACAGAAGCGGTATTACGACCAGGGGACAAAACTCCGGAGGTTACAGAAAGGCGACTGGGCCCTGCTTCTCCTACCTTCGATCGCCAACAAAACCAAAAACGAGTGGGTGGGTCCCTATGAAGTCCTGGAGACGATTGGAGACACGACCTATAGATTGCGGGTATCCCCCACCAAGCTCCAAACATACCACATAAATATTTTGAAAAAGTGGATAGGACCCCCTCCGAAAAACACCCAGCTCCTTCTACCTACGGGTCACCACACTGACTCCAGGATTACCGACCTGGTTGTAAACGAAGAGATCTCCTCGCAACAGAAGGAGGAACTCATGAAGATGCTACAACCGTTTGATGATATATTTTCTGATCTACCAGGGAGAACTACGTTGGTGGAACATATCATTGAGACCCACCCAGGAAAAATTGTGAAACAACGACCATACAGGATACCTGCGGCTCGACGAGAAGCCATAAGGCGGGAAGTACACGACATGCTGCAACTAGGAGTCATCCAGCCTTCAAGGAGCGAGTGGGCGTCACCTATTGTGATGGTACCCAAACCGGACGGGTCGCGGCGTTTTTGCATGGACTTCCGCGCACTGAACGCCATTTTGACGTTCGATGCTTATCCCATCCCGCGGGTGGACGAACTGATCGAGAAACTTGGAGACGCGGTGTTCATCACCACATTGCACCTCACAAAGGGGTACTGGCAGGTGCCCCTCCGGGAAAGCGACAGAAAAAAGACAGCGTTCATCACCGAGGAGGGACTGTACGAGTTCACCGTCCTTACCTTCGGACTACATGGGGCACCTGCCACCTTTCAATGCCTGATGAACGCTATCCTAAAACCCCACATGGCCTTTTGTTCCGCGTATCTTGACGACATCGTCATATACAGTGGTACCTGGCGAGAACACTTACAACACGTGCAGACTATCCTGACCGCCTTAAAGAAAGCGGGCTTACATGTTAACGCCAAGAAATCCAGGGCGGCGTTCCACTGCGTAAACTATCTGGGTTTTGTATTGGGGGATGGAACAATTACTCCCCAAACAAAAAAAGGGAGAGCCATTGAAGGGACCCCCTTTCCACAGTCTAAAAGGGAACTCAGGGCTTTCTTAGGCCTCATAGGGTATTATAGACGGTTTATACCCAGGTTTTCCGACATAGCAGCCCCTCTTACGAACATGCTCCAGAAAGGTGCGAAACCCCGAGACCTTCTACACCCATCCCCAGAGGCAGTGCAGGCCTTTTCGACCCTCAAAACAGCCATAACGGAGGAGGAGCCAAGATGGCGACCGGGACGGCAGCGTAGACTCCCGGCTCCGTGAACCTCCGCATCCCGCACGGATATCCTGCATGAGATCCTCAGCCTGCGCTATGCGCTCGTATTGGTGAATGGGAGTGGCAACCGACCGTGTGACTCCGAAGTTTCTGGCGGCGGTACCGCCGGAGAAATGTGCCTTTGAAATTTGCGGCCCGTGCAGCCCCGGAGCCAGGACCTCGAGTGGACGCCTTGGCCGGGTGGCAGTTCAACAACAGCGGCCTGTGGTGACTGGGTGGAGTCGGATCACCGGAGCGGTGCACACCTCGGCCTACCTTTCGCCGTGGTCGTTCCTACCGCTAAGCGTAGCGGACCGAGTGCATGCCCGGGGTGGCAATTCTGAGATTCTCCGGCGATTGCCCCTGCCTTCGACGGTGAGCTGCCCGGACGCCGCCCGTAACTCGCCCTGATTCTCGCGGGCTCCTCCCGGATTTTCGCGGGCGCTGGTCCGTGGTGGGGACGACTGTTGCCCGTGACCATACAACGGAAAATTTTTGCCTGCCCCCGGAACCCTGTTTCCAGCGACGTGGACCTTGAGGCGCTTGTCCCTGGGTCCCGGTCCCAATACGGGTCGGGCCTACCCGGCGGCCATCTTGTTATGATGAAGCCTACCATCCTGTCCACCGGGTCACAGCAGGATTGGGAGTGTGTGACTTTTGGGAGTGTGGCGGAGCGATCGCAGAGAGCTGTGCTGGGGTACGGCGACCTCCTCGAGGCTCTCGGTGCCCTTCATTCCACCTTGATTCATGGCATCGGGGTCTTGGGGAGTAAGCTCGATGGTGTGGCATCAGCGTCGGAACGGTTGCGGCCTGCCTGTCCTCAGGTACACAGGGACTTCCCACACTGCACACAGGAGGACAATGTCGCGGCCACCCCTGAGATTAGTGAACAGCTGGAAACTCCGGACAGTATGCTTCCGTGTGATCGGCTGGCTGTGGGTCTGATCTGTTCCGGAGGTATTGGACCTGAGTGGGAGGTGGTGGCCTCGTCCCGTGCACGGCCTCCGGCGACCCAGGGAAAATTCAAGCAACAGTTGTCTACTTTGGCTGAATCCGCCTTCCTGGACCTTGTGTGCAGTGCAGATCCTGGGGCAACCCTGGGAAAGACGTCCCTCCATGATGCGGACTGTGTTGGTACTCAGAGACTTCCGCCCCACCTGTGTGTGTCGCTTCCCGGTCGTTTTTGGACACTCCTTTACCTTGTAACATTGGACATGGCGCTGGGTCGAGGGGTATGCATGGGCAGACTTGCAAAGAGTGGTCAAGGATAAGGCTGATCCTTCAGGGGTGGTCATCTAGTACACGGGCGGGCTCAGGGGTTGCGTGCTCTCATGGCATAGCTATTAGTATAATTGGTGCATAATGCTCCCCATCTTTCTTTGACATGGTCGATTCTGTGCTGCTTACTGTTTGTTTTGGGGGAAACTTACCGTGCGGGAGGGAGAAGCCGGGGGCATGTTTTGAAGGCCCTCCTCCAGTTTATTAATACTCTCTCTACCCCCCCGTCTGGTGGGGTTCTTTTCTTACTCCCTTTTCTCTGTTCTTCTATATTTCGGGTCTAGTTCCAGGGCGACAGGCACACTGCTGGGGGGGGGGGGGCCGTACTCATCTGCAGAGGTGCAGGGTGGGGGGTTGGGGAAGGGGATTCTTTAGTCTTTACCCTTTTTTTTCTATGGCCTCCTTTTTCTTCTCCGATTCTTCTTTGTTTTTCTTTCTGGGATCAGCGTGGTACAACTCCTTTGTTGTGAATCACTGCTTTTTCATGTGTGCCACAATTTCTGGGGTGTTTTTCTGGGCTTTAGGGCATGGGACTGCAGGCGGAACTGGTCATGATACTTCTCTACATCCTGCACTTCCTGTCTTAGCGCCATTGACTCGATAGATTGCCGTTTATTGTTTACGTTTGTTATTCTGCCTGCCATTTTTCGCTGCTGGGAAATTGTTTGGCACCTGATCCTTTTGTCTTTCCCTATTATAAAATGAAAGCCTTCCTAATCCTGGTGTCCTACTTGCGCCGTTCACTGGCCGAGAATATATTAGCATGGAGATTCTGCCTGTGTTAACATTGGATCTCTGTTGCTTTGACTGCTTAGCGGCCGGCCCCGGGGGGTTGTAGGCCCATACTTGTTATTGGTTGAAATGCTAATAAAGGTTTTTCAAAAAAAACAAACAAAAAAAAAAAAACAGCCATAACGACACAACCAGTTTTAGCATCCCCCGACTTTTCCAAAACCTTCATCCTTGCCACCGACGCCTCTGAGATAGGTTTAGGGGCTGTTCTATCACAGGAAGGGGCGGACGGGTTGGAACATCCGGTGCTCTTTGTTAGCCGCAAGCTCTTCCCCAGGGAGACCAAATATCCCACAGTGGAACGGGAGTGTCTGGCCATCAAATGGGCTATCGACAAACTGCACTACTATCTGGAGGGCAAGCCATTCTTGTTGTTTACTGATCATGCCCCTCTGCAGTGGATGTACCGGAACCGAAGCACGAACCCCAGGATACTGCGTTGGTTCTTGTCCTTGCAGCCCTATGCATTTACTGTGAGACATAGAAAGGGGAAGGACAATGGCAATGCCGATTTTTTATCTAGGGTCTTTCCTCTCCCCGAACGGGAGACGCAAGGGGGGGGAGGTGTGCGACGGGGCAAGGAGCAATACAGACCTAGACACCCCTGCCTGCCACTATCCGGTGCAAGACTGTCCTAAATACTCTTCTGTCACCATACAGGCTCCTGAGGGACAGCCCCGTCTGGACGACTGGGCTCCGTACAATCGCCTCGATTGGACAATGGAAGAAGGACGCCGTTCCTTTAAGACGGAGTTTCCCTGCCTGGAAGCCCCACCCCTGGATGACGTCTCAGCCAGCGGGACTTCAAAGGAGAGTCAGAGGAAGGAGGCGACGGACGGCATTTCCCCGGAGGTCGAGCGAGAGCGGAGGAGATCGAAGGAGCGGGAGTCGGAGCAAGGGAGGAGAGCGGAGTGCGAGTTGGAGCGGAGGAGATCGGAGGAGCGAGAGGCGGAGCTGGGAACATCGGAGGTGCGCGAGCTCGAGAGAAGGAGAGTGGAGCCGAGGGAGCTGGAGTGGAGGAGGAGGGCTGACCGAGAGGACCGAGCGGTAGAAGGAAGAACCCACCACGGCGAGACAGCTACGGAACCAGAGACCGACAAGCCAGGAGGCCACCGTATCCGTGAGGCGCCCTGCCACGTTCCCGGGGGAGGAGCGTGGCTGGAGCAGGTACGAGGGAAAGTTGCGGGGTGGGTGGGGAAGGGGAAATTCTACTGAGGAGAGCCACCTGTAGACAACACAGCTCCTGTTGGACCAATTACCTTTCCCCTGAGCACCTAGGCACGAAGCGAGTGTTTCCCATCACGGTGTCCCTCACTCCCGGCCCTAAATCCTAACGGTTCACAGCATCCCTCTGATACCTGCTTCTCCTTTGTTTTTTGGGGCACGTGCGCTGGAGAGACCAGATCCGACCACCTAACCACGTGACCGGCAGGGAAAGGGACAGCTCGCGGAAGAGGACGTCCAGACGGACTAGCAACTACCGACAGCAGTCACCCAGGGGGAGCGGAGTACTGTAAAAACTGTTCACAATAAAAACCCTATTAAGAGCCCTGAGCCTGATCCTGAGTATCTGTCACACCGAACCCACTACAACAGTTTTGGCATTTTTCTGGGACATAGCCTATTTTTGCAATTTTTTGTGCTTTTGACCTCCTTCCAGTTAATGGCAGGAATGGGTACAAAAGCAGTAATGGATCCTGGAAAGCTATACATTTTCGAGAAGAAGACAAAATTCTGAATTCAGCAAGGGGTCATTTGTGTAAATCCATCAAGGTTTTTTTATAGAAACAAACAGTTAAATATAGGATAAACTGAAAATTAGTTGAAAAAAAACAGTCTTTTGTGTCAACATTTTCACCTCTTCTAATTATGACAGCTCTTTGAAAGCAATATACCGTTGCATCCGCTGGACATTACTGGTTGTGGGGATATATAGGACTTGTAGGTTCACCAAGAACCCGACGAGCCCAGAGCCAAAAACTGAGCAGCAACTTGCAATGGTTTTTTTATTATGTACCGGGTATATAGTAATTATTCTGTAAAAATGTGTACATGGAAAAATCGGTATGAAAGACACCTATGTATTTCTGAAATGGGAACAAAATATAGAGTTTAGAAACAGTAGATATTTGCACATTTCTGAAATTGGGAATACTCATACTAGCATGAGAATTATCAGTCATTTTTTAGAATGACTTATTTTTTACACAATGTCTTTCATTTGGAAGGCAGAAATGCATCGAAAGTCAATAGATAATAACAGTTCCTTTACAAATCTGAATTACCCTAAGTCTCTCGATAAAAATGGTACCTCACTTGTGTGTGTAGGCATAGTGCCCGCGACAGGAAATGGCGCAGAAAAACGCAACGTGGTCACAACTCAATATCGCAGTGAAAATTTACCCTTTTTTGGCAAAGTGCCTAGCTCTAGTTTTTTAACCCTAGCTCTGCGGGCACCTTGGGAAACCTAGCAAACCTATACATTTTTGAAAACTAGACACCCAGGGGAATCCAGGATGGGGTGACTTGACTGCTTCCCACCAGGGTCTGTTACCCAGAATCCCTTGCAAACCTAAAAAATTGTCAAAAAAAAACACATTTTCCCCACATTTCTGTCGTGGAAAGTTCCGGAATCTGCGTGGATCCACAAATTTCCACCCACCCCGCGTTCCCCAAAGTCTTACGAGAAAAACGGTACCTCACTTGTGTGGGTCGGCCTAGTGCCCGCGACAGGAAACGGCGCAAAACGCAACGTGGTCACACCTCAATTTCGCACTGAAAAATGACCCTTTTTTGGCAAAATGTCTAGCTGTAGTTTTTGAACCCTAGCTCTGCGGGCACCTTGGGAAACCTAGCAAACCTATACATTTTTGAAAACTAGACACCCAGGGGAATCCAAGATGGGGTGACTTGACTGCCTCCCACCAGGGTCTGTTACCCAGAATCCCTTGCAAACCTAAAAAATTGTCCCAAAAAAACACATTTTCCCCTCATTTCTGTCGTGGAAAGTTCCGGAATCTGCGTGGATCCACAAATTTCCACCCACCCCGCGTTCCCCAAAGTCTTACGAGAAAAACGGTACCTCACTTGTGTGGGTCGGCCTAGTGCCCGCGACAGGAAACGGCGCAAAACGCAACGTGGTCACACCTCAATTTCGCAGTGAAAAATGACCCTTTTTTGGCAAAATGTCTAGCTGTAGGTTTTGAACCCTAGCTCTGCGGGCACCTTGGGAAACCTAGCAAACCTATACATTTTTTAAAACTACCTCCCACCAGGGTCTGTTACCCAGAATCCCTTGCAAACCTAAAAAAATTGTCAAAAAATACACATTTTCCCCACATTTCTGTGGTGGAAAGTTCCGGAATCTGCGTGGATCCACAAATTTCCACCCACCCCGCGTTCCTCAAAGTCTTACGAGAAAAACGGTACTCACTTGTGTGGGTCGGCCTAGTGCCCGCGACAGGAAACGGCGCAAAACGCAACGTGGTCACACCTCAATTTCGCAGTGAAAAATGACCCTTTTTTGGCAAAATGTCTAGCTGTAGTTTTTGAACCCTAGTTCTGCGGGCACCTAAGGAAACCTAGCAAACCTATACATTTTGGAAAAGTAGACACCCAGGGGAATCCAGGATGGGGTGACTTGACTGCCTCCCACCAGGGTCTGTTACCCAGAATCCCTTGCAAACCTAAAAAATTGTCAAAAAAAGCAAATTTTCCCCACATTTCTGTGGTGGAAAGTTCCGGAATCTGCGTGGATCCACAAATTTCCACCCACCCCGCGTTCCTCAAAGTCCTACGAGAAAAACGGTACCTCACTTGTGTGGGTCGGCCTAGTGCCCGCGACAGGAAACGGTGCAAAATTTAGTGAGGTAACATCAAAATTGCCTATCTCAAAACCACCTGGTTTTGCAAGGGGGGTCATTTGGGTTTTTGGCCCGGTGCTCGGCGGCCAGTTAGGGAAACCTACCAAACCCATACATTTCTGAAAACTAGACACCCGGGGGCTTCCAGGGAGGTATGACTTGCGTGGATCCCCCAACGTTTCCTTACCCAGAATCCCCTGCAAACCTCAATTTTAGCTGAAAAAATCACTTTTTTCACACATTTTTGTGTGGGAAAGTTGTGGCATCACCGGGCTCACTTAAATTTCCCACCTCCCAGCGTTCCCATGGGTCTCCCGGTAAAAATGGTGCCTCACTTGTGTGGGAGGCCCAAGTACCCGCGACAGGCAAGGGCCCAAATTGTAGTGAGGTGACATCGCCCAATAGTACTCACTATATACTTATTATAAAAAAGGAATTTATTAAAAAAAAAAAATAAAAGTATCTCATTAAAAATATTAGGGCCTGATGTACAAATTCTGGTTGATACTTACATTTGGATGGTTCATTAGTCTTTCAGCTTGGATTTAAACCTGCTGCTTTTAGTTTTTTGTTGCAGTGCGTTAAATTCTTATGCAGTGAATAAATACATATGTAACTAAATAAAAAGCAGTAAGGTTTATGAATTGGGTGTGAATCACAACAGACATTTCCAAATAGTTTTACGCTTAGGATACCAAAGCAAACATGTATGGAAGTAATGTCAGAAACAGATGTGAAAAAGTGAAACACTTTGGAGTTTGTCATCATAGTGATGTCTTTAGTAATGTTCCTTAACACATGTACATGTGTGTGTGTTGGAGCGGAGATTTATTTTTTTCAGACTAGTATAAACATTATTTAAACTTTTTTGATTTACCTTCTATCTTTGAAGTTCGCTTAATTTTCACTGTATTGTTTTTATCATCTGTTGCAGATTCAGCTTCTAAATTAACATGGTAAGTTCTGTTACCATTCTGGACCGTAACGGTGCCTAAATTTTCCATAAATGCCTTCTCAAGCTGCAGATTTGCCGGTTTATGAAAGGCAACAAATGTCCTTCCGTTGTCATATTGCCACTCTACAATGTTGCTCACAAGTTCCTCTTGCCGTTTTTGTCCCGCTTCCTTACTAATCTTTTTTATCATATTTTGTATTTCCATGCAGGCGGTCATAACGTCCCTGGTGAGACCACTAACTTGAATAGAGGCATTATCCTGCTTGCATTTTACTTGTATCCGGATCTGCAAACTGTTCTGTAGTTCAGTCAATTCTTGGTGCTCCTTCTCTTCAAATTCTGCAATCCACTCATCCTTGATAGTGCTGTCATAATACTCATTTTTGATTAATTCTTCAATCCAAGATGCAGTGTCATTCACATTTTTGGGGTTTTCACCACAAATCTGAAAGACTGCTGGCTCGATTTTATCTTCGAATACAAAACTAGAGCTTTTTTTTTTCTCAGTGGGTCGTTTGGTGCTGAAGATTGATGCTACTGCTGCTGCTGCGGTTGCTGCAAAAGAAAAAGAAACATTTCTTGAAACAACCAAGATATGTATTTAGAGACAGAGTACAAACACTGGCTCAAATCATTTTTAAAAAGTAACAAAATGCTACGTACATAGTTTAGAAGCTGGACATCTCTTATAAAATTAAAGACTTTAAACTATAATGACATTTATTTGTTAAATTACTCTCTGTTAGGAACTGGGTCATGGGGTAGGAGCCCTTGTGAAGCAGCAGCCATAATCCTAGAAAGGGTAAGAAGAAAGCAAACCCTAAAGTAACTTTTGCTCACCCTCTGGTGGGTTGGCACATAGCAGTCAGGCTTAACTTTAAAGGAAAAAACCAAATGAACATGAGAATGGGCAATGTAAGATAACCAGAAGGAGAAAAAGGAGTGGAAGAACGGGCAAATGAGAGTAGATGGATGCAGACCAGTTCCTGGAACAAAAGGAAATAGGAATTGGATTGCATTTGACCTATCTAGATGTGTCTATTATCAATCTAACAAAACATTGAGTACTGCTATGCTTTTGCCCAGGGGCGAGTGGGGATTTGTGTGCTTTAAAAATTGACAGCTTTCTAAACTGACTTGTTTAAATTTATCAGGCGGTTTAAACTCAAAACGTACTTTGCCATACACCCTATAGTTAATAGAGGACATGACATTATTGGAGTGGATACTTTGCATAATAAGTTGACAATTCAGGGTGTTTATGATAATGACATTAGTATCTATTACTGACTTTGAAGAGGACCTCGTGATGTTTCCCAAGGTCTTTGAGGATTTGGTTGACAGGATACAGAGTCCAGCCTAGACAGTGGCATCTAGAGTAAGTCTAGGTGGACTCTGCAATAAACAAGTGGCAGTAACTTGGAAATGTTCCACAAATTGGTATGTGGCGATCTAGATAGATGGAATAAGAGAAATATGATGAGGCATGGTAGGGGCAGGGATAATCTCTGCCCAGGTAAACGTGTGGCACTGAAGCAACTGCTATGTGATCTGCACCTAATGATCGCAGAAGCGGGTAAGGAGGGAAACATTGTAGTCATGAACCGTTCAGACTATGATCTGGAGATTTAGAAGTAATTAAATGATCGGCTGTATTATGAGAAGTCTGATGTAAACCCTACCTTTGAATTGACTAAAATGAATAGTGGGAAACCCAAGAAGTGGCATGAGGAATGTTTACTGAATGTTGATGAATATTTCTATTTAGGAGTTGGTCGTTCCAGGTATTCAATGATTAATGATTTAGACAGCTACAGGGGACAACGATGGGCTCCAAAATTGCCCCTCCTTATGTGAAACTCTTTATGGGGTGGCTGGAGGAGGGGCAAATCTGGGGTCCATGTGGTGCAAGATGGAGTGACTACATTTTATACTGGGGACTATTCATTGACAATGGTTTCGTGATTTGGACAGGGGATGAGACTCAGTTCATAGGATTTTGATTATCTAAATACAATTGACTCAGATATGAAGGAATATGCTACTTACCAGTATGCATCTGTTCTTGGCATGTAGAGCAGCAGATCTACACACTGCATAGATCGCCATCTGGTGTTGGGCCCGGATGTTTGCACTTGTTTTTGTCTTGGAAAGTCTTTGGAAGTCACGAGGTATGTGACTCCTCCTTTGGATCATAGTAAGATAGTACTGGAACAGATAAAGGTAGCCGGGGAGGCGTGTGTAGATCTGCAGCTCTACATGCCAAGAACAGATGCATACTGGTAAGTAGCATATTCCGTTCGAGGCATATGAGCTGCAGATTAGACACTATGCATAGATTGTATAGCAGTATCCCCTCCTAGCGGCGACCACCAGTATCTGTTGCAGTAGTTTGAAATAGTGTTTTGAGTACAGCCTGGCCCACACTAGCTTGTTTAGTTTACACAGACACAATAGTGTTTTGTGAATGTGTGCGGCGTAGACCATGTAGCTGCTCTGCAGATATCGTCTAAGGGAATGTTCCATAAAAATGCCATTGAAGCCCCTATCTTTCGTGTAGAGTGTGCTTTAGGAGGAACAGATAATGTACGTTTTGCTTTGTGGTAACAAATCTGTATGCATTTGACAATCCACCTAGCTATCCCCGATTTAAATATGGGGTTGCCCTTGTGTGGTGGTGAGAAAGACACAAATAGTTGTTTGGTCAAACGAAAAGGTTGTGTTCTCTCTATGTAGTACAGCAGTGCTCTTTTGACATCTAAGTTGTGAAGAGCTCTTTCTGCGACTGTTTGTGGCTGCGAGAAGAATACAGGCAGCTCCACAGATTGATTGAGGTGGAAGGGAGAAATGACTTTAGGGAGGAATTTAGGATTAGTTCTGAGTACAACCTTATAATGATGCATTTGCAGAAAGGGTTCCTGAATAGTTAGTGCTTGTAGTTCGCTAACTCTTCGTAGAGAAGTAATAGCTACTAGGAAAGCAGTTTTCCATGTTAAGAATTGTAGCTCACATTTATGTAGAGGTTCAAATGGCAGACCCATTAGCCTTGTGAGAACGATGTTTAAATTCCACACGAGTGAAGGTAGTACTCGGGGGGGAATTATTCTTTTGAGTCCTTCCATAAAAGCTTTTATGGCAGGTACTCTGAAGAGTGATAGATGTTGTCTATTTTGTAGATATGCTGCTGTGGCAGCAAGATGCAGTCTGATAGATGTGTAGGCTAAGTTGCATCTTTGGAGGTGTAGTAAGTAGCCTAGGATGTGTTGGATAGACACATCTAGGGGATCAGTGTTGTTGTTATGGCAGTATATTACAAATCTTATCCACTTGGCTGCATAGCATGCTCTAGTGGTAGGCAGTCTAGCGTCTGTGAATATGTTCATGCAGTCAGGAGGAAGGTTGAGGTAACCGAATTCTAGGACTTCAGGAGCCAGATCGCTAGGTTGAGCTGAGCTGGGTCTGGGTGTTGTATCTCTCCATGGTTCTGGGTTAGGAGGTGTGGAGAGAGGTGTAATTTTTGGTGCAGAACTATTGAGAGTTCCAGCAATGTTGTGTACCATGGTTGTCTGGCCCAAGTTGGACCAACTAGGATGAGCGTTAAGGAGTGTTGCTGTAGTTTGCGCACCGCTAGTGGAATGAGTGGGAGAGGCGGAAAAGAGTACGCAAATCTGTCTGACCAGTTCATCCATATCGCATTGCCTTTGGACAATGGGTGAGGATACCTGGCGGCGAAGTTTGGGCATTTGGCGTTTTCGTGGATGGCGAAGAGGTCTATCTGTGGTTGCCCCCACATCTGAAAAAATGGTTGAAGAACTTGTGAGTGAAGTTCCCACTCGTAGATTTGTTCTGTTTGACGGCACAACAGATCGGCTATTGTGTTTTGGACTCCTGGGACATGTTGGGCTAGGAGAAAAATGTTCTGAGGTATAGCCCACCTCCATATGCTCTGTGCGAGCTGAGAGGGCTGCAGAGAGTGTGTCCCGCCTTGTTTTTGTATATAATACATGGCTGTAATGTTGTCGGTGCGGACTAAGACAGCTTTGCCTGAAATGTGATTTTGGAATGCTTTCAAGGCTAGGAATATGGCTAGTAGCTCCAGGTGGTTGATGTGGAGTAACTTTTGCTGAGGTGTCCACCTGCCCTGCATGGTGTGATGAAGTAGGTGAGCTCCCCAGCCGGAGAGCGATGCGTTCGCTGTCATGACTATTTGAGGAACCGGCTAGAGGAACGGTCGCCCTTTGGAAAGGTTCTTGGTGTTCCACCACTGCAGAGAGCGATGGGTACGACCGTCTACCAACACCAGATCTGTTAGCTGACCTTGAGCCTGGTTCCATTGGCGTGCATTTGGAGAGGACGCATCTGGAGTCGTGCACGAGGCAGTATGAATATGCAAGAGGCCATCATCCCTATGAGTTGCATGAACACTCGAGCTGGAAGAGAGTGTTGCGGTTGGAAAATGGTGAGAAGAGCTTGTATGCTCGCTATCCTGGCAGACTGGGATAGGCTAGCACCCTTGAGGTGTCTATTGTGGCAACGAGGTATTGTTGTGTGTGGGACGGTTGCAGCTGGGACTTGGCGTGGTTTATTGTGAACCCCAGGTCGTGAAGTTGTTGAATAGTGGCGTGAGTATGCTGTACACACTGATTGTATGAGCTGGCTTTTATGAGCCAGTAATCTAGATATGGGAAGAGATAGATGTGTTGTCTTCTTAGGTGTGCTGCCACCACCGCTAGGGACTTGGTAAACACTCTTGGTGCTGTGGTGACTCCGAATGGGAGTACTTTGAATTGATAGTGCTGACCGTCCACTAAGAATCTGAGATATTTTCTGTGAGCACGGTGAATGGGAATGTGGAAATAGGCGTCCTTGAGGTCTAGATTAGCAAGGAAGTCGCCCTGGGAAAGCAGAGGGAGGACATGCTGAAGTGTGACCATGTGGAAGTGGTCTGAGTGTATGTATAGGTTTAGGGGTCTGAGGTCTAAAATAGGCCTTAGAGATCCGCCCTTCTTTGGTATGAGAAAATAGAGGGAGTAAACTCCCTTGTTTTGTTGGTGCAGGGGAACTGGTTCTATTGCACTTTTTTGTAGGAGGGAGATTACCTCTTGCTTTAGCAGTAACAGATGTTCTTGTGACATTGGACGGTGTTTGGGTGGTAGATGTTAGTGCGAGACAGTAGCCTGATTGAATTATTTGGTGCACCCACCTGTCTGAAGTGATGTTTGCCCAGGCAGGGAGGAATTGGTGGAGTCTTCCCCCGACTGGAGTGGAATGGTCTGGGGGAACTGGAGGGAAGTCATGGGGTGGGGGTGGAGGCAGAACGGGAGTTGTTTTTGCCTCTGCCTTTGCTGTTGTTCCCCCTGTAACCACCTCTTTGGTAACCTCTAGTAAAGGCTGATTGGGTGAGAGCCTTGTAAGAGGTGAAGGGGCTATCAGAGGAGTAGCCTCTATGGGTGCTTCTGAAGGATGAGCGACGAAAGGACCGTCTGGGAGCTTGTAACTGCAAGGCTCCCATAGATTTGGCCGTGTCTGTATCCTTTTTCATTTTCTCAAGTGATACGTCCACATTGGGGCCAAATAGATGTTGCTCGTCAAAAGGCTGATTGAGTATAGAACTCTGGACTTCGGGTTTAAAACCTGATATGCCTAACCAGGCATGTCTGCGCAAAAGGACACTGGTGTTTATTGCCCTTGAGGCGGTATCTGCTACATCTAGGGCACAAAGGATGGAGGTGTTAGTGATGGTTTTACCCTCTTGTATGAGTTCATTGGCCCCGTTTTTATACCTGTCAGGGAGGTGCTGCCTTATGGACTCAAGCTCATCATAATGTGCCCGGTCATACCTGGCTAACAGCGCTTGGGTATTAGCAATGTGCCAAATGTTTGCTGCCTGTGATGCTATGCGTTTGCCAGAGGCGTCCAGGAGTTTTGATTCCTTATCTGGTGGTGGTGCATCACCTGATGTTTGGGAATTTGCTCTCTTCCTTGCATTAGAGACTACCAAGGAGTCTAGCGGTACAGGGCCTTTAATGTATACTGAATCAGTAGGAGCAGCCTTATACTTTTTTTCTATTCTCGGGTTGATGACTCAAGCTCTGACTGGGTCTTTAAAGATCTCTGGTGCATGCTTAATGACCCCTTTAAGCATGGGCAAAATTGAGGTGGACCTTTGTGTGGTATTGAAAGTGTCCAAGAGAAAACCTTCCTCTACTGGGTCTGTATGAAGGGCAACCCCGTGGTATTGGGCAACTCGGTGAAGGAGCTAGTTGAAGCGGATATTGTCCTCTGGAGGGGAAGGCCTGGAGGGATAGATGTCATCTTGTGGGGTGTAAGGAACGTCTGGGACACTGTAATCATCCCAGAGATCCGGGGAGCCAGTAGGGGTAGGGTTCCCAAGGGGTTGATTGTCCGCACCTCCCCCTGCATCATCTGAGGTGTTGTCATCATCATCATCATCTACTGGGGTAGGTGATGGTGTTGGAGAGCGGTGTGGTGGGGGAGGAGGAGGAAGAGGAGAAGGGATCCTTAATGGAGAGGTAGCAAAGTTTCTCTTTTTCGGTGGTAGTGCGGGAGCAGGCGTTTCCAGGGGTCTTTTCTTGATGCTAAGCATTAAATGACCGGTCTTAGGATCCTTCACAAGAGTCTTTTGGGTAGGATCCGGACTAAACAGTTTGTCTGTTGGAGGCAGATCCTTCGGAGTCGAGGGCTTCGGTGCTGTAAGCTTTTTCGGCGTCGACTCGGTAGCGGTTCTAGGTTTGGAACCGTGTAGTTTTGTAGTGTCTTTATCCGATGGAACCCGTTGTTTTTTCCGGTTCCGAGGTCTCTGGCTTCGAAGAATCGGGGCCTTTTGGTGGGCGCTTTTTAGTCGGCTCCGAGGGTGTTGTCGGTGCCGAGGAACCGGTGCTAGCCTACGGCGCTGAGTGCTTTGATGTCGAAGCAGCGGTCGGCGTGGACGAGGACGTCTTCTTCTTCGGTGCCTGAGTATGTTTTTCGGCACCGAGGGTAGGCTGACCCGAGTCACCTAAAGGCTTAATAGGCTTCTTTACCGGGCCCGAAGGCGGGGCATGGGAAGCAGTGTCTCGGTGTGCACCTGGGCGTGAAGGTGGTACCTAAGCCTTTTTTGATAGTGTCGAGGGGGGGTGTGGGTCGGGGTCGAGGTCTGTACTCACGGCCCTTTGAGCTGGAGTGATGTCTTCAACGTCGGAATCATCTGCTTCGGAGGCACTGATGATGGCTTCTTCGACCCGACCCTGCTCCGGAATATAGACGCCCTCTTGAAAGATGTCGTCTGGGATCGAAGATGACAGGCGCGCCATTGTTCTTCGAGCTCGTCAGGCCCGGATCGTCTTCTTGGAGCGGAAAGAGGTGCAAGCTGGACAGTCTCTGGCCTCGTGCTCCAGTGAGAGGCAGAGGTTGCACACCTCATGTAGGTCGGTGTGGGGAAACTTCGACCCACATCGAGGACACTTTTTGAATGGCGTCCTTTCCATGAGCCGGAGATGAGGCCCAGGTAGGCCCGAAGGCCTTCATCGACGACCGGAATCGAAGACTTCGAAGTTGAAGGGTCGCGTGGATTGGAAAACACGTTTGAAACAATACCGTCGAGAAGGGAAGTATTGCGCGTCGAAAGAAAAAACCGTTAACGGTTCCGAACTGGAACGCAAGAACACATCCGAGCCCGATGGCGGAAAAAAACAATCTGAGGATGGAGCCGATGCCCATGTGCACGATGATCCAAATGAGGAGTCACATACCTTGTGACTTCCAAAGACTTTCCAAGACAAAAACAAGTGCAAACATCCGGACCCAACACCAGATGGCGATCTATGCATAGTGTGTAATCTGCAGGTCATATGCCTCGAACATATACATACCTATATAGTAACGAACAGATAGTATTTTTGGATGTTGAGCTTTACATCAAGAATACGAAGATCAACAATAGGCTATTTCGCTAGGCGACTCCTAGCAACTCAACTCTAGATGCGACCAGTGCACATTCAAAATGTCAGATAAATGCTATTCCATTTGGAGAAATGGTGAGGGTAAGATGTAACAGCAGCGAGAAGCATGAATTTCAAGACTGTCTACATTATATGGAGATGAGATTTAAACGTAGAGGTTATAATCCAAATGTAGTTCGTAAAGCCAGAAAAAGAATTTTGAAAGTGGATAAAAAAGTATGCTTGATGCAAATAAATGTGATATGGGTGGTCCAGACAAAGTGCAAGTGATCACGGACTTTAGCTGGAACTCAAATACATTTCAGAAATGTTTGCATAGACACTGGCATTTGTGGCAATCAGATACAATGTTCAGAGACTTTATCTAAGATCAGCCTGACATCATTTTTTGGAAGGGAAGATCCCAAAAAAGTCTTTTGAGTCCGAGTTATCCAAGGCAACAGATGCAGATGAGTTGATTGACAGAACACACATAGGATTATATAAGTGTGGCTGCTGCGGTATGTGTAGATGGTCCCTTGATGGGACCACACGCATTAGCAATGATGAATTTGAGATTCAAATGGATATCAATTGTGGCACTAAGTTTGTTGTCTAAGTACTGGTGTGCAAATGTATTTGCATATATGTGGGGAGCATAATAAGAGCCTTGAGAGATAGGATTGGTGAGCCTATACGAGCACTAAAATCAGGCGATACAAAATTTCCTATAGCAATCCCGATGGTGACTGATATGTGGTAGGGCATCTATCAGTTATGGGATAGACCCAACATCATAAATTTGGTTTGACGTCTGGAATTTGTTTTAGAACAAATGCTCTTATGTATGCAAGAGAAAATTCAAATAATTCATGCAATTGAATATGGTCAATTCCTCTGATGTTGTGGAATCTACAAAGGATGGATAATGTATTTGCAACGGTTGGTTGTATTTGATGGTGTGTGCCGTTGTAAGATTTTATTTAGTGAATATGTTTATGAATTAGTCCAAAATGGCAGGGATTGGAGGGGCACTTCCGTCTCGATTTAATGTGTTCATCTTGAAATAAATGGGTCATTTGACTTATAAAAATTCACCTTTAAAGACTGTGCGCATTACCCATATGTTGAATGTATTCTATTATTTTGGCATTTGAAGGGCAGAACTTAACTTATATGATTTGTTCGTGGAGAACTCTAAGGTGGCATTAATAGAAGTAGAAGGTTCTTTGTCCCTCTTTGGTTTGGATTTAATTTGCTCAACCTGGAATGAATGGGTCATTTGATTTTGATAATTCACCTTCAAAGACTTTGCGCATGACTTATATGTTGCACACTTGCAGATCAGTATAATGCAAATGAGGGCTGAAACTGTAATTTCACTATTATTGTGATATTTGAAGGGGGGACTTAATTCATATGATTTGTTCGTGGAAAGCTCTAAGATGGCAACAATGGAAGTTGAAGGTCCTTTGACCCTCTTTGGTTTTTATGACTCGATAACGCCTGTCAGGAACGCTGATTCCATTAAGTGCACTCGCCGCATACTGTATATCGACAACACTTATACGTGGTATTCCTGAGAGAAACCACCTCAGTAAGAATGGGTGAGAGGGTGTAGTTTAACAAACTGATATACTGATTGTGGTACCGTTTCTCTCCGATACGTGCTAATGGAACTACAGTTGTTTACAGCTGGGTGCTGGCAGCAGTGGGACAGTTTTGACTTACCCTTGGATCAGATACGCAATAGTAGTATAGAAATGAGGTATGGATCACTGCACATAGTGTGGAGTTAGTATATGGACAATGGTTCAGTTATAATAATTTTTTTCATTGGTTCACAGGAAGATATTTAGAGTTTTTAAGGTATGGGTGCAGAGTTTTGCGCTGGGAATTGGGGTCTAATATAAATGCTTTGTACTGTATACAGATGGAGAAGCGATGGGCATGCAACACAAAGGGATTGGCATGTGCCTGTAAGATATTGTAATGTGACAGTTTGCACAAACGGTTCATTTGAAGTGTCTCATCATTTTGGTGGTGGTATATGTGCATATTATAATTGGTGGATAAGGCTGTACAATAATTTGTATTGTTTACAGTCTATCTGAAATGGATATTATTGAGTATTTGGAATTCTATACTGTTGTTGTTTGGGGTTCCACAAAGTACTGGAATGAATCTGATGTCTAGTGTCTTCCTTCTTTATCAAAAGGTGACCGCTTTTCCTAAAGAATTCCACGTTTATTTGTTTTTTATAAGTAGAGGTCTTATTTCTCTGTTAGTCCTAAGGAAGTCGAGGGGCAAGACTCCCGAATGACAAACATGTGTTGGCAGTAGGCAGAGAAGCAATAAAGAGTGGATACGTGACATTACTGGACACTAAGGATCTTGATTTTCATTTGGACTTCAAACAATAATGTGTGCTTGAGAACTGTTGTTGTTTATAAACGTTTGGGTGAATTTAGGGTGTGGGATGAACACTATTCCTCTGAGCACAGTGATTCTCTGAATATTTGTACACCAACTTGTATACTGTGTGGATATGAGTGAGCGCTAACAATTTTCTTTCACCCTCGTTTTAGATTCCAGTGTATTATTTTGTGATTTTTTTTGTAATTGTTTTGCATATATTTCTTTGATCGTTTTCCCAAAGTGTCATTTTCAGAATTGTAATTGAAAATCTGACTTCAACATAAGTTAGGATTTTAAATTAGGATTCCAGAGACACCAACCTTAAATCAATTATATATTGGAAATTACACTTATAAAATGTAATAAGATAACCCCAATGTTATCCTATAGGAGATATAGCCCTTGCAGTAGTTATAAAGGAATTTAAGAGTATTTTACTACCAGGACATGTAAAACTTAAAAATACATGCCCTGCTTTTTACATTCATTACACCCTGCCCTCTGGGCTTTCCAGGGCCTATTCTAGGGGTGATATATGTGATTTAAAAAGGAAGGATTGGGCCTGGTAAAAGGTTTATTTTGCCAGTTCGAAATGGCAGTTTATAACTGCACACACAGGCTCTGCAATGGCAGGCCTGAGACATTTTGAAATGGCTACTTAAGTGGGTGGCACAATCAGTGCTGCAGGCCCACTAGTAGCATTTAATTTACAGGCCCTGGGCACATGAAATATACTATAAAAAGGGACTGATGAGTAAATTAAATATGCGAATTGGGCATGAGCCAATGTTACATTTTTTAGATAGAGAGCACATACCATTTAGCACTGGTAAGCAGTAGTAAAGTGCTCAGTTCCAAGGCCAACTATACCGAAAGCAGTAAAAGGAGGAGGAAAAAGGCAAAACGTTTGGGGGTGACCCTGCATAAAGGGCTATTTTTAATCACTCTCAAGGATTGTAGAACAGGAAAATCAGTTGTGGTTGGAACTGAGTTAGGAGTGTGCCTATAGACAAACTCCTGTTCTCATATTGGACTACAAGGCTTCACATGATCCAGATGGGAACTGGACATTAGGTTTACAGTCAACCATGCTATCACCATGACTGTATGAGCTATAAAGAAATTCAAAATGTTCTGGAATCAGGATAATCAGTTCCAGACAACAAACCATAATGTCAATGGCTAGGCTATGAAAGGAACTCTATGCCACTCTGGTGAGTACATGGTCAGAAAAGGCCCATTAGAATTGGATGGGGAGCAAGTTTATAAAAGCATCTCTGCAGCTCAGTGATCATTGAGAAGTTCAGTATTTGTTTTTTTAAGGGCCATCTAGCAGGACATATCTTGAGGCTCAATCTCTTGCAATGTCCTCAAGGGAGATTCTTCAGACAGCTGGGCATTATGAAAATGCATGCAGTTAGGGGTCCTTTACTCTCTTTAAAGGGCAGTTCTGCTCCACTTCGCCCAATCAACTTACAGCAACCAGAGTAGGGCATCCACCAGGAAACCTTCTGTCTTGGGTAGGTGTCTGCCCTGCCACGATATCAAAGTACTCATTGATGTCTGGGATATGCACATGATGCTTGTTTAAGGGGGAATTGTTATTCAACCTTTGAGTAACAAGTGGAAAACCTGTGTAAATCAAAGTTCAAAATCTTCCTCCAACTAGGAATAAGTGCATCCTGCTTTTATGCCCAGATGTTTGCTGGCTCTTGGTTTTATTATCATAGGCCAGACCAGTGAGAACAGGTTAATAACAAGGTGTGTATCCTAGTTGGTTAGTTACACGCATATTGCTGTGCCAAATCCTGCAACACTGGGAAAGAGATCATGAATTTTACTGAAAATGGAAATGCTATACTAAATAATGAAAGCCTCTCTGTGCTGCCATTCTAAGAAAGAGAGCCATGATCAACAGAGATTTTCACTCTGTCATGTCTGCCATCGACAAATGACAATTGCAAGGAAGTCCCCTCTAGTGCATGAGTAGCCATGCACACTAATCTCCAAATGGAATCCTCTGCTTATAAATTACAAAACAGTGGTCACAAAAACACGAGTCACACATAACCAACTTTCTAGGAAACAAAATAGGCCCCACTTTTGGGGGACTGGACAAATCTTTATCAAAAAGCGCTCTTGGGAGTCTCGCCACATGGCTGGATGTAAAAAGGCTTGCAGCCCTAAATGATAATTCTTCTGCAATCATGGACAGTTCAATTTAATTCTTTATTGTTTAAGTTAACAAAAACCATAAACATGTTACAGTAAAACAAAAGGTGTAGCATTTTGTGTAAAACATCATAGTTGTCGTCGTCAACGAAGCAAGGTATTAATTGCACCTAATCAAATAGGTAATTATGAACATTGATAGTTGGCTTAATAATAACAAGTATTAGCTTAGCCAATAGGTCTCGCCATTGGGACCTTGTAAGTAAAAAAAAACAAAAAAAACTGAAGTGCAAGACTTCACGTTTACATTTACTGCATCCTAAATACGAAGTAAATGTGAACGTGAAGTCTTATACTTCAGTTTTTTTTTTTTTACTTACAAGGTCCCAGAGGCGAGACCTATGGGCTATGCCAAAGCTTGTTTATATAGCGCGGACTTTACCGAAAGGTGTCAGAGCGCTTTACAATAGAACCAAGTAGGTTACATAAGGAGATTTACATACATACATGTTACAAACACTATCGGGATAGTTGAGAAAGTAAAATAAAGTAAGAGGTGGCAATCACGTAAAACCACACAAAAAAAACACACATTAGGTTAGTACAGGTATAGAATACATATTTATAACGTTGGGCTCAGGTGAATGCCAAGCGGCCTTGAGGGACTTGCAAAGGGATGTATTAATTACGGGAGTGTAATTTCCTAAGCAGAAAGGGCTGTGGTGCAGTTCTCCGGTAACAATGGCACCCAGTGTAGCGTGTCAAAAGAAGGCAGGTAAACTCAAAGTAAATATAGAGGTAAACTTATTCATAAGGAAGGAGCCCACGCCTCGCATGTCCCATCTCTATGGAGTCCAAACCGCAGCTGTCAAAGCTGTAGTTGTATACTCTGGTGAAAGAATGCCAAGCTTGCGGGCCATTGAAAGCAAACACATACAAATATCAAGACAGAGCGAGTCAAAACATTTACAGTGGAAACACCATGCAAGTGTCACATGAAAGACGGACTAAATATCTATCACTACAGCACCTTCCCCCTTATAAAACAAAACATGTTGAGACAATTTAATGCATTACAATTGGAGCAGAACAAGCAAAAAAGAAGAAAAATAAAAAACTAACAAAAGTAACGAAATGTACGGTATAAAACATAGTAAAACCTTCCTAGAATAATCACAGAAAGCATAACAATTACACGGTTCAAACCATAATTGATTTCCTACCTACAAGTCCACTGGGCAATTAACTTTGCTCAGCTGCTCTGGTTCCATCACCCTTTTCCCATAACTAGAGCAGTGTTTTTGCATACCTTGTCTACACTCCCCGGTACAGAGAACTTGGACTTCCCGCTCCTTGCGCTAAAGGAATTTTTAAACATTGCCCAGTCGCCTAACTCTATATCTGCTTTAACCTCAACGAGTTTCTTAACCCAATTCTGATTACCATAAAGATTGTCGCAACATTACTTTTGAGGTTATATTACCTCGGGACAGGCCAACACTCGCACCCTTGTAAATGTTTTCAGACAACCATGAGGGATCTAATGAAGTGTGCACCTTTCTGTCTTTTAATGCTGAAAAAAGCATGGTTTCATTTCAACTGAATAACTAATATATTGCTACTTTAAAACTTAATTGATCAAGATTGTTTTACTTCCTTTTGACTCCTGATAAATATGCTAAATAAACTCGAATAAAATATCTTGCTGATTGTTGTGCTTTGTCCAGCGAGAAGTCAAACACCAAGCTCTGTTTCACACCCGTTTTAGGGTCTGCCGCGTTATCCATCCTTCTTACAGCACCGGGTAGCAGCAGGTCATCTGGGGGTGCATAGGGCCTGGCTGTAGGGCTGTAAAGGTAGAGCTGAGCGAAGGAAGAGCCAATGAGAGCAGTGCTAGGGGGCAGCAGGACATGGGTGAGGATTGGAGGCTATCCACTGAGATACAGTTGGGGGCAGCTGGAGAGGCCTGGGGCACAAAGGGTTTGCTGGCATGGACGTCAATTCACCAAAATGCCAGGGGTAGCGGAAGTGACTTCACTTCCCCTTTGGCCTTCACTTTCCCTTTGACTCACACACACACACACACACTGCCTACACATACAGACACACACACACTTACGCACACGTTGACACATACACACACTGTGTTACATAAACACACTTAAAACTGCAAGCACGCACACAACATACGTGCATTTAAAAGCATTTTTTTTAATTACCTCAGCTGCCAGGGAAAGTCATATTTCAGCTATTTGTACTAAAGAAGGAGAGTAAAGCCCTCACCGCCGTCCATAAGGAGCAGCTGCTTCTGTTACCGGCACTGGTTTTGTCACTGCTGATGCTAACGGGTCGCAAAGGTAGTTCCAGGAGTCACTGCAGCAGCTACCCCTGGTGACCCCCAAACAACGTCCATGTTTGTTGGGGTGGAGTTTGAGGATAGAGGAATCTGTATTTCCTCTATGACCTGGAGCATCATTCTCTCAGTTTACTGATGGCTTGCAACAGTGGTTGGTACTCGTATACATCCAGCTAGTGATGGATCGAGCTGCTTGTCCAATGCTTCTAGACTATAGCGAACTCGTCTGGGTGTTATTCGGTCTAGGTAAGGTCACAATGGCTCATTAGCCACAGTCATGACACCTATTGACTTTTCAAGAAAAGTGAAGAAAGGTTAGACTGCGTGACAGGTGCTGGGTGAGGAGTTCATGATTTGTAGTGTTTAGGCGTTGCACCACTAGTAAGAGACTTTCTTGTGTCTGTAATGCGCTTCGTTCAAGAAATACCCGTTTCAGGGAGTTTCCACGATGGCGTAAGTCTTTTGCTGTAAATATATAGTGTCACTATGTATTTTCATTTATTCCACATGTATCTCATGCAATTGCTGCTGATATATCTCTCTAAAGCACTCGGATACCTTCGGGTCTAGTTCACACTATATAAAACTTGATTAATAAATAAATTAATTGTGCCCCTTTCACAATGTTTGCAAGGATGAACAGTGTCTGCCGTTCTGTTTTTTCGAAGTGCAACAAAACCTTCTTGCCAGAGGCATGTTGTTTTTCACAATTAACTGGCACATGCATCAAGCAAAAATCTCCTCGCAAAAATATCGAATCGCAAAAATTATCTGTTAGCGAGTGGCAAACACCAAATTCCAATGCATCAACCCCAATAGCGAAAAAAATAAAGAATCGCTAAAATAATCCCCGTTACATTAAAGAATCGCAAAGTGGGGGCGTGGCCAAGATGGCGGGGTGAGCAGACGCTTCCTCCCGTAGCTCCTCCGGCCCGGCCAAGCTAGAGCCCTTTTCTTATGCTTTTCTCCCCCCGCTGAGGCTCAGCGCGGGAGAGGAGCGTGGCGGAGCATCAGGGGTGCACATTGGTGCTGTTTTGATTCGGATCGCCTCGGGGGAACCCCCCAAAAAAGTTCGATCGAGACCAAGGAACGACGACGGCGAGCCCGAGGGGCGGAGCGCATTGGAGAGCTGTCCGGGCGCCTCGGCTGGGACTGGTGCTGAAAGTTGCGATCTGGAGGGGATCTGGCCCGCCGTTCGACGGTGACTGAAGGAGCCTTGCGGGAAGGGACCCGTCGGTGTGGAAGGCTTGGGACGGGTGCCCCGGCACTCAGACTGGTGACGGCGACACCTCGCACTGCGGAGGCCCTAACCCCTAGCCGAGGTACAGCGGACCCCCTGATGGGGTTGGACCATCTGGGCCCCTGTGCGTGACAGACGGGGGCCGGTGGTGGAACTTATTTTACTGTGGGGTGCCTCGGGGGCTCCGGTGGTGTCGTTGGGCCTGGTCGTTTTGGCCTGCTCCGCCCGGCCGCCATTTTGTCCCCGAAGGAGCAGGGGTGGCAGCCTTCGCCGGAGTCCTGGCTGCTGGATGCAAGTGACCCCCGCTGCTGCTGGGCTGATTACCGGAGGGATGTGCTGGTGAGACCCCTCTGCGGCGGCCCCCTTGGTTGTCTCACACAAGCTCATGCGGCTGACGGTGACCGGACTGGGCCGCCATTTTGTCACCTGTGACGCAGCGACTTCGCTCGTGGGGGATACCCAGGTCGAGTGCTAGCCGACGGCTGAGCATCCCTGGAGCGCCTGGATCGGTGCCCGACTGCGGAGCTAGCGATGTCTGGAAGAGGAGGCCCGAAGAAAGGGGATCGTACCCTGCCGGACATGCTTGGCAGGGCCCAGCACTTGCGGGACAGGACGCAGCCCTCGCCGGGGCCCTCCCGGGCTCCGGCGGATGTGACTGGAGGGGAGCCACCCGTCACGAGGGCCTTTATGGAGGAACTGTTCAGCTCCCTCAGGGAGGACTTCCAGACACTGAAGCGGGAGGTGGCCAGCGAGGTCCGAGAAGTGCGCAGGGAGGTGGAGGGCCTTGGCGAGCGTGTGGAAGCGGTGGAGACGGAGGGCCAACAGCGAGCGGAGGAGATAGTCCACCTCCAGCAGGACGTTCTTCGCCTCCGGGAACAGTGTGTGGAGCTCCAGGCCCACTCCGAGGACCTTGAGAACAGATCTCGGAGGAACAACATCCGAGTGCGTGGCGTGCCGACTGCGGACGAGGGGTCCGATCTGGGGAGCTACCTGCGGGCCCTGTTCCGAGAGATCCTGGGGGAAGCTGCGGACTTTCCCATCAGCATTGACAGGGCGCATAGGGTTGGCCGGCAGCGCCAGTCATCGGCACCTCCACCGGACATTCTGGCCTTCCTGCCCGACTTTCCACTAAAGGAACGCATCATGGCTGAAGCCCGCAGGAAACAGCCCCTGACTTTCCGGGATCGGCCGGTGGCGCTTTACCAGGACCTCTCCGCCATCACTCTGCAGAAACGCAGGTCCTTTAGGATTGCCACTGACTTTTTGCGCGAGCATGAGACGCCGTACTCTTGGGGTCACCCCTTCCGCCTGATTTTTCGGTGGAACGGAGTGTTACACCAGCTACGCTCCTTGCAAGACATTTGTGGTGTCCTGGGGCTCACGGCGGCGGAGGAGGAGGGAGCTACGCCGTCGTGGAGGTCCTCGGAGAGACAGAACCGGCGGAGGTCAACGAGGCGGCGCTCAGCGACCAGTGTGGGGCGCCCGGACTCCCCTACCATCAGAGCGGACACGGCCGACGCCCTGAGGGCGGCGGCCGGGGACTCGACCGGCTCCTCTAGCGTGGCCTTGACGGCCTAACACACACTCCGGGGGGAGATGTCTTTAGCTTCTTTACATGCTTGGTACGGGGCGGGGGGGTTGGGGGGAGCGGTTGGAGGTGAGTGGCTGAACGTCCACTTTGCTCTTTTCTACGGACTTGCCCGTTTTGGGGCTTGACTGAGACTATGGGGTGTTTGAGTTTGTGGGTGGCTAGTTGCCAGGGTTGTGTTTTGGGTGGGGGAGGGGGTTGTTTTGGGGTTGGGAAGGTCCCGTCCGATGTTGTCTATGCCCGCTTTGTTTTGGCTTGTCCTGCGCTGCGGCCCCGCGCGCCCCACCCGCTGACTCCCTGCCCATTGCATGGCGCTCCCGACCCCTGCGAGGAATGCCGGGCCTAAAGGTAGTGACCCTTAATGTTCAGGGCCTGAACAACCCGGTGAAGCGCAGAGCGATCCTGTCGTTGCTGGAGGGGACGCAGGCGGACATTTGCCTTTTGCAAGAGACACACTTATTGCCCCGAGATTGCCATAGGATGCGCTCTGCGAAGTTCCCTACACAGTTCTTTTCCTCGGCAGCGAACAAGACGGCGGGGGTAGCCATTCTCCTAGCGAGCTCCTTTCGGGGGGAGGTGTTGCATAAGTGTGCTGAACAGAAGGGGAGGCTCCTTGCGTATCGCATGCGCCTGGGAGGCATAGCATTTACGGTCGGCTCCGTTTATAGCCCAAACGATCACCAAGAGCGCTTCCTAGATTCCGCGCTGGTGGATGTCACTGCTTCCCCCGACCGCCACATTATCTTGGGGGGAGATCTCAACATTGTCTTTGACTCTGTGATGGACAGATCGGCGCAGCGCTTCCCGCAGACGGGGGAACTGTCCCAGGCTGGGAGGGCCCGGATTGCGGAAATGGATCTGCACGACCTCTGGCGCTCCATGCACCCCACGGATAGGGACTACTCTTACTTCTCGCACGCACACCGAACCTACTCACGGCTGGACTACCTCCTGGTGAGTGGACCGATGCGTGCCGCTGCCACGGCGGCGGACATCGGGGTCCTGACCCTGTCTGACCACTCCCCGGTCACCGGCGTTTTCCAGTGGCCGGCGGCCTCCCCCTCTCGGGGGGTGTGGCGCCTCCGGGACACACTTCTACACAAAAGGTCGGTGGTGCAACGCATCGGGGAGGTCATACAGGACTATCTCACCCACAATGACAACACGGACACCTCGCAGGCGACACAGTGGGCGGCATTGAAGGCCGTCCTACGGGGGGAATTCATCTCTATCTCTGCAGCTGAGAATAAGGAGCGGCAACTGAAGAGGGATGAGCTGACAGCTCAAGTCCGGGAGCTTGAGCAGGTCCACCGCCGTACGGGGGCGCCGAGGGTGTGGAGGCAGCTGAAGGCAGCGAGGAAGCTCCTGTCGGCTCTGGATCTTGACAGGGCGGAGTACGCCGCCCTACGCTTGAAACATGCCTACTACACTGGGGGGGACAGATGTGGCAAGCTCCTGGCCCACCGGCTCCGGGTCGCGCAACAGCGCAGCGTTGTGAAAGAATTGGTGGGCGCGGACGGGGGGGTTGTCTCCGGGGACGCGGAGGTGGCGGAGTCTTTCCGCGGCTTCTACGAGGCGCTGTATGCTGAGGAGCCCTCCTCGCCACGGGATGCCGACGGCTATTTGGAGTCGGTGACCCTCCCGGTATTGGATCCGGCTCAGGCTGACCACCTGGAGCGGGACATCCATGTTGAGGAAGTGATTTCAGCTATCGCGCGGCTGAAACATGGCAAGGCCCCGGGCCCGGACGGGTACACGTCGCTATTTTACAAGACTTTTTGCACGGCCGTGGCCCCTGTCCTTACTCGGCTCTTTAACTCCTTCTTCGAACCGGGAGCCATCCCTCCGGATCTCCTGAGGGCGACGGTCGCGGTAATCCCGAAACCTGGGAAGGACCGGGCCCTCTGTGGCTCGTACCGACCCATCTCGCTTTTAAACGTCGACCTCAAGTTGTACACGGGGATTCTCGCGTCCAGGCTGAGTCCATACCTCCCCGACCTGGTGGAGGCGGACCAGGCTGGTTTTGTGCCCGGCAGACAGACTGTTGACAACACCAAGAGGGTGACGCATGTTCTGGAGAAGGCCTCAAGGATCTCGGGGGAGCGGATGTTGCTGTCCGTTGATGCGGAGAAGGCCTTCGACAGAGTTCACTGGCCGTATCTTGAGCTGGTCCTCAAGAAACTGGGAATCGGCGATAAGTTCCGCACCATGGTCTTTAACTGCTATAAGCATCCTTCAGCGTCGGTGCGGGTCAACGGGTGTAGCTCCGGTGGCTTTGCCATCGAGCGCGGCACGCGGCAGGGCTGCCCTCTTTCGCCGCTCTTGTTTGCCCTCTACATGGAGCCGTTTGCTCAGAGGGTTCGTAATAATCCGGATGCTGTCGGGGTCCGGATGGGCCAGTACGTCCACACCGTCAGTCTCTACGCGGACGATGTCCTGCTGACTTTGGACGACCCTAGGAGGTCGCTGCCTGCTTGCCTTCGAGAGCTGGACGCCTTTGCGGGGGTGGCCGGCTTCAAAATGAATATGAGCAAGTCGATGGCATTAGACGTGTCCCTGGCTGCGGAAACCAGGAGGGATCTTCAGCGGCTCTTCCCCATGCAGTGGTCCTCGTCCACGGTGCCGTATCTGGGGATTCTGCTGGCGCCTACATTACCGGAGATGGTTACGGCCAATTATGCCTCCCTCAGCAGGAAGATCAAGGACGAGCTTGGCCGCTGGAACAAAGGCCTGCTGTCCTGGCTGGGGCGAATCGCGGCGGTCAAGATGACGGTGTTGCCCCAGATACTATATCTTTTCCGGGCCCTTCCGCTCCAACCCCCGGTGGGCTGGATACGACAAATGCAGGCTGACATCTCCCGCTTTGTCTGGCAGGGCCGCAGGCCACGCATGAAGAGGGTCCTCTCCACGCTTGCTCCGGAAGCGGGGGGTCTCGGCATTCCGGACCTCCGTAAGTACTTTCAGGCGGCACAGCTCCGCTATTTGGTGGAGTGGAGCAGGTGGGAGTCCGACAAACATTGGCTCTTCCAAGACCAGGCAGTGGCGGGCCGCACCTTACAAGAGGTTCCATTCCTGCGCCGCGCGCATCGCCCCCCTAATCTTTACGCTTCCTTTGTAACGCGGGTCCCCCTGCGTGTGTGGGACGCGGTCTGTGAGGCCCGGGGCCTTACCACCTTCCCTTCGCCGCTCACGCCCATTGTGGGCAACCCGGACTTCTCCCCAGGGATGGAGCCGGGGGTTTTCTCCCACTGGGTGCAGGCGGGCTGCAGGGCACTCTTCCAGATCTATGGCCCGGAAGGAGTGGTTCCTTTTCAGCAACTCCGCCAGGAGTTCGGCCTGACGGAGCTGGACAGATTGCGCTACATGCAAGTTCGGCATTGGGCCCTCCAGCCCCAGGTGCGTGCCACCGCCGCCCGTCCGATTACACCGTATGAGAGGTGGTTGGCTACTCGGACCTCCGACGCTAAACTGATCACCGATCTGTACAAATACCTACAACCCCCGCCGTTTCACTATTACAACCCGGGGAGGGAGCGTTGGCACAGGGAATTGGGTAGGACACTCAGCCACAAGGAATGGGACAAAATTGCGTATCGGGCGCGGCACTCTGCATATCACACGGGCCTTACGGAGACCTTTACTAAGGTGTCCACATACTGGTACTACACCCCGGAGAGACTGTATGAAATGCATAAACACACTGACAGGGGGTGCTGGCGGAGCTGCGGGCAGGAAGGTACCCTTACACACATTCTTTGGGATTGCCCAGTGCTGACCGCCTACTGGAAGGAAGTCTTGGACGAGGTGGATAAGCACTTTGGGATAGAGCTGCCGCGACTCCCGGCGTATGTCCTGTTGGGCCTCCCCAATGACCTAATGTACCCACTGAAGTCCCGTAGGGGTAGGCAGATCGCAATCGCGCTGGGGTCTGCGGTTCAGAACATTCTAATCCACTGGCGCACAACCACCGTCCCCTCCATCACTGGTTGGTTGCATCGGCTCTGGCATGTGCTGGGGATGGAGAAGCTGTCGCTTACGGTTGCGGGGGAGATAGACCAATTTGAAGAGCTATGGCAACCCTTTCTAGCGCTGCTGTCCACTGAATTCCGGGAGCTCACCTGCCCGAGGTATCTTAGACTTCTCAGGCTGACGCCGCCGGTGACTCCGGCGGACTAGCTTACATGTGAGACTGGGACCCCCCGGGGAGCGGGGGGGGGGGGGTGCGGGGCTTCCTGGTTAGGATTCCTCTGATGCGGGACCATAGGACGGGGGGGGGTGGGGGGGGGGAGTGTTGTTGTTTCGTTACTGGGAGGATGGGGGATGGGAGGTGGGGGATTGTGTTCTATTGAGGTGTTGATGGGGGGGGGGGTTTATTGCTTAGATTTGGGGTGTCGGATACGCGTGCGGGGATTTCACAGCTTGTATTTCTAGCTTTCATTTACTGTGTTTTTCCCCCTGACCCACCGCGCTACCTATTGCCAACCCTCTGGAGTTGCACCCTTTTTCTTTGACTGTATTCCATGTATCCTGCCCTCCTATCCCCTTCCCCCATGGTTTGTTTTGTCTCAATAAAAACGTTTTAAACATAAAGAATCGCAAAGTAAGGAATCGGTAATTGCGAAAACACAAATAGCTCCAGGAATTAGCGAGTAGCAAATAAAGAATCGCTAAAGAATGCATCAAAAATCGCTAATACCGAAAACCTAAAAAATCGCTATTTAGCATGAGCTGAATAAGGGGAATCAGAACCAGGAGGTAAAGTTGCAGACACACCAAAAAAAAAAAAAATATGTAGTCAAAGTGTACCACAGGTGTAGTCAATCAGAAAGCGTTCAAAAATGCGCCTGGAGACCCCGTTTCCTTTCATAAAATTGCAGCCCTCTACGTGCTTGCAAGGGGGATGAGAATAAATGCAGCAGCACAGCGCAGGAGGAGGATCCAGGAGAGGGTATTCAGAGTGCGCATTACATTGCTGGGCCAAAATAAGGAGGAAGTATATGACAAGTACGGTCTCACTCGTGCCATGATAATGCGCCAAATTGCTGACCTGGAACCACTACTGCAGCACCAGACACGTTGGACCAATGCCATTCCTGCACACGTCCAGGTCCTATGCAGCCTGCACCTACTGGTGTCTGGAAGTTTCCAGGGGGTCGTAGCGGTAGCGGAAGGCGTATCACAAAGCGCACTTTCATGCTTCTTCTGTAAATTAATTGATGCAATGCTGACAATGATACATGCCCACATCAGCTTCCCCACAACCCCACAGCAGATGGACCAGACCAAACAGGAATTCTACCAGGTGGCCCAATTCCCCCATGTCATAGGATGCATTGACTGCACGCATGTCCCCATCTGTCCCCCCTCGGCCAATGAGTACATCTTCCGTAACGGGAAGTCCTATCACTCCATCAACGTGCAGGTCGTGTGCAATGCCAAGCGCATAATCACGGACATAGTGGCCCAATTTCCAGGGAGCACACACGACTCATGTATATTCAGACACAGTGGCATCCACAGGCGTCTGCTCAATGGAGAATTCGGAGAGGGACTCCTGCTTGGTACATACTCATACCTATTCATTACATCAGTATCACACATGTATTAGCATTACTGCCGCTAAGCCTTTGCTTCCCCCCCTGTAGGTGACAGTGCATACGCCCTGCGGGAATATATCCTCACCCCCTACATCAACCCAGCAACACCACAGGAGCAACGCTACAACGCAGCACATATTAGCACAAGAAATGTGATAGAGAGAACATTCGGGATCCTGAAGAGTCGCTTCCGGATCTTACATGAGACTGGTGGTGCTTTGCAATATAAGCCTGAGACCTGCTGCAGGATTGTAGCAGTATGTGCCATGCTGCACAACATTGCAACCAGAAGGGGGATACCCATAGAGATGGACAGAAACGACAACGATCGGGATGACCAACCACCCGCCCAACACCGACAGTCACATGTGCCAAACACAGCTGAAGGTTAAAGGAGGCGGACATACATCACACAACATCATTTCAGAGCCAGGTGAGAATGAGCCATGACTAAATATTTTGGAGTGCTAAGGTTTACTTCACATGAGCACTTGTCAAAGTGATGTAACATGAGTAGACTAAATTACAGTGCTTCTACACATTGTGGCGAAAACATTACCGTTGGCATCACGGGAGTGCAAAAGCAAAATGCAAGGGGCCCATGGTTACACCACCATGGACAGAGATGCGGGACTGAATGTCTAGTGCCGCTTCCCACGTACCCCCAGCCTCCTGTCGCGTGTCTCCTCTACCTAACCACGCTGTGTGTCTGTGGCTGTAGAGCTGCGCGAACTGCGCCTCCTGTTGCAGGTCTCCGGCACGGATACGCTGCTCACACTTGATGCGGCCTCACTGCCCTCCTCCACTCCCAAGTTGCTGCCACTAACTGTCCCTGACTGCAAGTGTTCCACTGCAGTGGTCACCTGGCCTAAGGCCTTCGCTACATCCCCACAGTAATGGCCGAGGTCCACCTGCAGTGACACGGAACGGCGGGACAAAACTGCAGTGCTGTTGCAGAGCTTTGTGATGGCCCTGGTAGATGCAGTAGTACGGAGCAAGTTCTGCCTATGCCTCCTGTGCTCGCTGTGTTGTCCTGTTAGGATGGCACGGGTTAGCTCCTGTAGGTTTTTATTGATGTCCCGATTGCCCTCAGCCACAACTGTGGTCATGTGCCGCACAGCATCTATCAGAGTGCACATGTGTTTTGCCAGTTTGGAGATGTTGAGATTCATTGTTCCCATGTGTCTCCCCTGCAGGCGCTGAACACGCAGCATCTGGGCCTCTACACCACCATAGATGTTCCTTGGCTGTTCCGGTCACTCTGCAATACTGCGCATGGACCTGCGCCGCTGTGTGACTCGGCCACGCACTGGTGGTGGGGCTGGCGGTGTGACACGTGTCTGACTGGGGGCACTTGTGGGTGTTGGACTCGGCTCTGTATCCATCACCTGCAGGGAGGGGACATGTGCCCTGCGTCTTGGTGGTGTTGTCGGTGGTGGTGGTATTGTCGCTGGTGGTGGTGGTGGTATTGTCGCTGGTGTTGGTGGTGGTATTGTCGGTGGTGTGGATTGACCTTCCTGCGGAGTCTCTCCATCGGTATCTGCCAGTGTCTCGGAGATGATGAGGCGCTCACTGTCATCAGAGTCCACCGGAGATGCATCTGTGTGTGAAACAGTGCATTGTTAGTTTAGTTTGTAACTACATTCTGCATTTATTTCCTACAATAAATTAAATATTTAGACACACTGTTGGGCCTGTACTGCTGATCTCATTTATTGTGCATTAGTGATCATACATGCACACTTGGCTAACATGACTACAACTCCCATGATGCAATACTAATGTGAGGGTATACGTGTTATGCACTTCTCCCTGCACACTGTGATTGACCTGGGGGGATGGGCATGGGTATACAATGCGCAGCGTATAGGCGCAGGCATGCGTCTTACCTTGTTCTGTGGTTGCTGCGCCGGAGGTGTCCATCTGGGTTACTCAGACGACTGCCTCAGGCTCAATGGTCCCCTCAATGAGCTCCTCCAGGGCAGTGTTGGCAGGTACTCTGGATGGCCCCCCTCCTGTGCCAGCTGCTTCCTTGACCCTTTCGGCAATGCGCTCCTTTGCTCTCTTCCTGAGGTCATACCACCTCTTCTTAAGGTCGTCGATGCTGCGGTGCGTCACTCCGACAGCATTCACCCTCTCCCTAATGCAAAGCCATATCTTGCGCTTCTCTGCTTCGGGCACCTTGAGTGACAGCTTCCCAAACAGCTTATCATGCTTGCTGCTCACCCCCTCGATCAAATGCTCAAGTTCCCTGTCAGAGAACTTTCTCTTCCTCTTCCTGGGCGTCTGATGCGGCAGGTGCATTCTTGTCCATCCTGGATGAAGGTAGTCTGGATGGGTTCTGAGGGTGAAGTCTCTTGGCTCAGCTTGTATGCTCTGCCTCCTCCTGTGAGCTCCTCAGGGCAGTGAATGAGGGATGGGCTGGATGACTTCCTGGTTGTGATGTCATCAGGCCGCATCTGGTGCGACCCGTTTTAGCGAAATTGCTATTACCGAATTCGCAAATACCGAATTCGCAAATACCGAATTCGGAAATTGCTATTCTTTACTTTAAGGAATCGCTATAGTGTTTTCGGTTAGTTTTAGCGATTTTTAAGGAAACGCTAAATTTTACCGAATCTGTACATGCATCCCGAAAAGCGAGTCCTTATTTGCGATTCCTTATTTATCGCTAATAAGGACTCGTTTTGCAGAATTTTGATGCATGTGCACCTAAGTCCTTTACTTTTTCACACTGGTAACCTCTCCCCAGTCATCACAGTACATCTGTTGTTTTCACTGCTGGATGTTTTCGCAGGACGGTGAACAATAAAAACCTGTTTTCGGTTATGGTGCAGAATGTAGAACACACAAAAAGAAAAAAATAGTTTAGAAGAAGTAAGTGCTGGTGCAACACAAACTGTAGCAAAATGTCAACATAGGAAGTCCATGAAAACACGTGAAGCTTTCATTAGCATGACGTGTTTCATTTTTTAAAATTATTAATTCCATACCACCAATCCCTTCTCATGTGTGTATGTTGTTTATGGTTATGGGCCTTTAGGTGGGCAGGAGATGTGGCCTAATGTTAGAGCTACCGACCTTGGAAATGGGGAACCAGGTTAGAATCCCGGCCTCGGCTCAACATCCTGTGATTCTGGGCAAATTACTTAACCTCTCTGTGCTGAAAAAAAGTGTAATGTCAGCTTCTCACGGAAACGCTCTAATGCCCGGAGTTGGTGCTACATAAAGCTACAAAGTTTAGTGATAAGCAGTGCTTTAAATGGAAAAAACATAAGTGCAGGTACTCACACAAAAAGTAGTGGATTGGGGCGGAGTTTGGGGTGTGCCAAGGGGGCGGGGCTATGTTTTCCAATAAATCAGTACTAGTGCTGCAGTTTTTTTTTTTAAAGCGTGAATGCTTTGATGTAATCTAGAGGGCCGGGATTTTGTTTCATGCAAACCCCTCTCATTTAAATTGTTGATGGGCGAAGATTTGCGTGTGATTAAAACAATGGGCATATTAACAAGCTGTGTCCCTGAAAAATGTGGCCCACGCTCGCACCAATCAGGTTTTTTTGTCACCTTCAGACCCCCTCTGAAAGGGACCCTGCAGCGATACTTGACCTTTCATTCCAGAGATGCACACGCAGCTCTGTGTCCTACTGAAAGCGAGCTGCTCTGCTGGCGCTTTTGAACCAGCACAGCCCAGGCTTCAGCTTGGTTTGAAAAGCGCTTTAACCCATTGTAGGCCGTGCAGAAAGACCTGCCAAGGATGGAGCGCAGCACCAACCGCATCAAAACCGTGCCGTTATGAGTACCGGTACTCTCCTTTCCCGAGGAAAGGTCCCAGTACTCAGGGGGAGAAAATATAAAAGTGCTGGTACTCCGTACCGGTGAGTACCGGCCCATTTAAAGCACTGGTGATAAGTGTCCTTGAGTGTGCCTGTGCCAGGGTGTGTGCCTAGATGGGTGTAGGTTTGTTGCCAAGTGTGGGTGTGGCACATTTCTTTTACAGGACTCCAGGCCTGATTTACTCATAGACGCATTTACAGAAGAGATGCAACCACATGCAAATTAGGCCAACAGATTACGCCCCCGGGAAGTCAGGCAAATCCTATTGTATCTTGGCCTTTCAGCCATTGCAGCAAACGTTGAGAGCACTGTGTAGTCACTTAATGAAGCGCGTGAGTGCCGGAGGATCACCATGGAGACGGTGAGTGAGGAAAAAACAGCGTCCAGGCGTTTAGTGGCGGAGGAGTGCAGCCAGTGAGAGGGGGAGCCCTGTGCAGAGGGTGAAAGGAGGTGCAGCGCTAAAGGGGGAGGTGTGGAGAAGGTGAGTAGAGAGGTACGTGTAGGAGAAGAGAGCTGTGCAAACAGTGAGAGAGGGCCCATAGTGAAAGAAGCACTGTGCAGACAGTGAGAGAAGCCCTATAGTGAGAGAAGCGCTGTACAGATGGTGAGAGAAGCCCCATATTGAGAGGAGAAGTACTGTGCAACAGGCTGAGAGAATCCCTATAGTGAGAGGGGAAGCGCTGTGCAGACATTGAGAGAAGCCCATAGTGAGAAGAGAAGCACTGTGCAACAGGCTGAGAGAAGCCCTATAGTGAGAGGGGAAGCGCTGTGCAGACGGTGAGAAGTTAACAAAACAAGAGGTCACCAGGGTGTGTGCGCGTTCGTTCCAACTTCTGGGAAAGTGAAAGTCCGTGAGTCCGAGAACCACGGCCTGCACGAGGGGGGAGAGACATTGCATGGGAGACAAGTGCAGGCACGCTAATTAAAACCAGATGGCTCCTGCGCGCTGCTGCTGGCTCCAGAGAGCAAAACGCTCTGGGAGTAAATATTTCAAAAGAAGCCTGGACCTCCACACGCCTTTGGCCAATTGCGTACTAAAGCCAGACGCAAAGGCCAATCGCGTGTGAGCACCACACGCACGAGCCTCTACTGAAGCTGAAGTGATTCCAAGAGGTCGATTTCCTATGCAGCGCATGCGCGCTGCCATAGGCTCGATCTAAAAAATGACGTCAACAGTAGAACAGTGGGACTGATGGCGCAATATTTGTATAATAAAACCTAATAGCTATCGCATCTTGTCAATTAATGCAAGGACATTATAAACTTTCTTTTCCAGTGTTGAAAACTGCCAAAATGGTATCCATAAAGTCCTGAAGTGCCATTGAATCTAGCCAACAATGATTGCATTATCAATTAAATTACGTTATTAATAACATCTGCAATTGCATCCATAAAGTGCTGAAGTGCCATTGAATCCAGCCACTAATAATTGTATTAATGGTTAAATAACATTATTAATAACATCTTAATATGAAGCCACCAAATTAGTTCTTCTACAGAAAATCATCATAATGGCATTAACAGATGCCATAATACTATTATAAAATCTATACTGGTTAAATTAGTGATCAATAAATACCCTGATACTGGATCAAGGAATCATCATACATTTTTTGATAGGACTTTCAGCATTGGGTCCAGCAGTCTTAAGAAACTTAATTTAGATTTTATGGGCCTTTTGGAGGTTCGGGCATAGCAAATATTTCGTGTAAAATCAGCTATTTCATCATTTTGTAGTTGAGTTGAGGGTCAGTTGGATCAAGACCTTTCATTATGGCTGTTGTACAGGATCAAATGCCCCAGGTGTTAAAAGCATTTTTCAGTAATAAAATGCCAACAGTCTTTAAAAAGGAGCATATACAAATAAGATGAATAAAGTCCTCTTTTACTGAATCACACAGTCTGTAGGTCTTTGGGCCATTCTATTGCCAAGATGGTTGATCTACCAAGGAGGGCAGAATACCAAAGCGAGTCACAAATAGTTTTCTCTTTAGATGTACCAAGAGTGGTGTACTTAAATATGAAGCCGGTTTCAGTGTGGGGTATGTTTGAAGGACCATTCAGGTGTGTGCGCAAGTGGTTAGTCTGCATTTATCATCTAAGAGCTAGTGCATTTTTCACAAACAGCACACTGTGATACAAATAGAGGATGGCAATGGGCAGATACACTGTGATACCCAAGGTATACTGACAACATTTGTGAACACATACAGCGACTTTTATAGAACCCAGCATACAGTACCAGAATCCAAACTTCTGCAAAATTTTGAAGACGTAGCGCTGGTATGGTTATCTGATTCGCATCGCGAATTCCTAGCCCAACCTATAACAGAGGAAGAAGTACTGCTCGCTATAAAATCATTGCCCAATGGCAAATCACCTGGCCCTGACGGATACACCGGGGAATTTTATAAAACATACTCAGACTTATTGATCTCACACCTGCTTGAGATGTACGATGAAGCCTATAACAATAAAATCCTTCCTCCAAAGCTACGAGAAGCACTTATAGTAGCTTTGCTAAAGCCAGACAAAAATCCTGAAAAAGCAGAATCTTACAGACCCTTCTCACTAATAAATACGGATGTAAAGATATTGGCCAAGATTATTGACACGAGGCTGCAACCACTCATGTCCACCTTAGTCCTACCCGATCAATCGGGATTTATTCCTGAGAGATCAACCACACATAATTTGCGCACTATATTTGCCCTCTTACACCAACTGAATCCAGATCTACAAGCTGTAGCGGTACTACCAGACGCAGCTAAAGCCTTCGATTCCGTTGAGTGGCCCTATATGTTCACGATTTTACAAAGGATCAGTTTACCACCAAGGCTTATCGACTGGATCGCCCTCTTATACACTAAGTCCACCACCCGCATAAAAGTAAATAGACATATATCAGAAATAATATCTATACAACACAGCACCAGACAAGGCTGTCCGCTGTCCCCTCTGCTCTTCTCCATAGCGTTGGAGCCGCTAGCTTGCAAAATACGTCAGAAATATGCACACACGGCGCTACGGTTTCATCTGCGACCCATTAGCATATCATTATACGCGAGATCCTGACGAGAACCTTACATTACTATTACGAGAATATATAAAATGTGGGTGTCATTTGGGACTGCAAATTAACTGGAGCAAATCGGCGGTGATACCATTAACAGGAACTACAAAAGCACCGAATTTGGAATTCCCCCTTACATGGCAGGAGGATCCAATTAAGTATCTCGGAATTTGGATACATCGAGATTCTGAAATAGTACTTAGATCCAATTATGGCATAGCAATAGATTGCACAGAAACACAAATAAATGGGTGGATCACTCTTCCCCTCTCCATAGCTGATCGAATATCGTTAATAAAAATGGTACTACTGCCCAAGCTGTTATATCTATTTATTAATATACCCATACCACCACCTGCTTCAATATTTAACAGGATACGCACAAACTTTGTCAAACTGATACGGGCCAGCAAACAGGCCCGAATAAGTCTACAGACCATGTCACTCCCATATGCCGCAGGCGGCTTTACGGCCCCCGATATCTATTTATGCGCTCAGGCTCAATATGCATACTATTGGTATCACCCAGTAAAATACCTGCCGCACCTTGCAGTAGAAGATGTTGATGCGGACCCAGTACCACTATCCAATATACTCACACATACACATCCTCATTTGTCAAAGCAAGGAAATAAATATGATACGGACAACCTCACAAGCATGGCAGTGCATCAATCAATTAGCGAACAAAACTCCCATATACACACCGAATACACCGCTGGCGAACCACCCTGCGCTATCTGTCACACAAGAACAAAATAGCATGATGCCAGATGGGCGACCTATACCCCAATGGTACCTTCATTACCCCTGATGACCTGACGTATATAAAAAACCAATCGCTATTATTTAGATTCATTTATCATAGACTGAGAGCTGCTATCAGGGAATTGTATCCATCCTATCCCATTGAACCCCCTATCCTGCAACCACTACAGACTCTGATAGACGCCACCACCCACTCTAATATAATTTCACGACTGTATAAACTGGTACAAACAGAAATAGGAGCTCACACCCTGGTTGTGTATAAGTGGTGGCGAATGCAGTTGGGACCACGGAGGTCCGTACAGTTCAAGATTGCGGCCCCAAATGATGGCGCATGAGAACTTTTGTTTGGCAAGCGTAAACGCGTGCCGGTCAGCTGATCAGTGATGGCAGCCTGTTACTGTTAATCTTCCGCCTATTTCTCTTCTGTCTCATGAGCAGATCATCTGGGCTTTCACCTCATATCGCCCATCTGCGTGAGGGGTTATCAGAACTTCGTCAAAGCACCGTTTGTGAAGCACTGAGCGTCTTTCTCTGCCACAGCCAGCGTAGTCAGACAATTTTTAAATATTTACAGTGGACTGTATTTGACTCATCTTTACTTTGGCTTGCTCTTTTCCGACAGTTGCTTGGTTGACTTCATGTTCACGAAAATTCTGAGCTGTGGTAAAAATTTGTAGGACCTACTGTGACACAACGGAAATTCGTTTGTGAGTTTCTTTAATTTTATGATCGTGCACAGCTCCATTTTTTTTTCTTTCTAACTGTGCTTTTGGTTGGTAGCGCAACGTTGGTGCATATTTATGGACAACATGAAAATGTAGAGGCTCCTACCCCCCTTTTTACAGCTTCCAGGAGACCCACCAGTGAGGTGGAAAGTATGGTTTAGAGTATTTAGTAGCGGTGGGGGGACAAGCTTCAGTGCAGAACGCAAGAGATTTATTCTAGAGCACAATCTGGGATTTGAAGGGCAGGCTGTCCTAGAACATCTACCTCCTCTTGAGGTTACTGAGGGTCAAGAGGCTCTTGATGAATTTGAGGAGGCAGTAGCAATGCTAGAAAAACAATTTGATGTGGAAGGCAGTTTAGTTGTAGCCAGACAGGTTTTTCACAAGGGAACAGGAAGCTGATGAGAGCACTGTGTCGTATGTTGCGGCGCTGCATATTTGGCGTCAGAATGAGAGTTTACGGGGGGCGTGGCTTAACGCCAAGAGAGGATGGCCGCTCGCTAGGAAGCTCCGTGGTGGCTCATGAGAAGTGACGGCTTTCCCTGTGACCTCTGCCGCTTTGCAGCCTCTGGATGGGGTCCTTCGCTGGGTAAAAGTCCCTAGATGCCCTTTTGTCTACTTTTGTACTGTGGGTAAGCATTTTTACCCTTTAACTATGGCGGGAGCGTTTCCCTCACGGGATTTGCGCCCACCATTTTGTTTCTCCTGATGCGACGCAACAGTAACCGCAGCATTCAGGAGTTATCTTCTAAAACTTGACTATACTTCAGTGTTTTAACACTACTTTTATTAATGGGAAACTCTTTATGGTTATGAATATGTGCAAGACAATTGGACAATGAAAGGTATTTTCTTACTGACTTTGATTTTTCATTCAGTCAGTTTGGCATTGCTTCAAGTATACACAGTGCTGCAGCGAAGGACTTAGGATTAGAACTTTGCCATAGTGACTCTCTGGTTTAGTTTTTTATCGAAAGGCTGTAACTAAAATTAGCAGTTTAAATGGTCCAAGTTTGCTGTTGAGGAGATGGTCTTTTTCACACAGATTTTGACCCTTGTCATTATGTCTCATTTAGACCTCATGTCAAACAGGAATGGTCTATAACTAAATTGACTTTCATTATGACTTAACATCTTTACTTCCATAATATTTTTTGCTGTTTTTTTTTCAACGACCATTTTCCTTTGGCTGCAACAACACACTGCCTTTGTGTTCCTACCCTGAAATTCCATTTTAACATAAATTTTGCATGACGGTCTTGCTATTTTCAGTGTTTTTAACTTCATATTCAACATTTTATGGGGAGAACAAAATCGACTTGTCGTGTTACTGGTTCTTCATTACCATTATCTTCCCTGGCAGACCATAATCCTTATTCTGTTCTCTCAACCAATATGGAGAACTCTGAAAGAAATTCATCAATTTCCAATAAGGAATAACTAATAGCTGCATCTAATATTCCACTCCCAACCAACAAGCTTCCTCCTAAATTGACCACATCATTTTTATTATCCTTTGGAAAACGCATCAAAAAGGATCCTCCTGCACCTACTGCGTCTCCTCCACCAAATACTATGGAGGTGCTTCTTGAGGAGATACGAGCTCTTCGACCTTACATGAAGGAAACAAATAAAAGGCTCTGAACTTTGGACGACAAATGGTCTACTATGGCGAATAGTGTTATGCAGATAGAACAACAAGTTGACTCTGCCCAGGTTGCGGTGAACCAAAGTCCTTCAATGAAATCCAAAATTGCGCTACTCAAAAAACACGTGGAAAAATTGGAGAACCGTAACAGGCGTAACAATTTACACATTTATGGTCTAGTAGAAGGTTTGGAAGGCTCAGACGCCATTTCATTCTTTAAGTCATTCCTTCCACAAGTTCTTGGTCTACCTAATTCCACTGTCCTAAACATTCAAAGAGCGCATCGTTTGGGTCGTATTCCATCCATGACAACTTTTTCAGCCGAACCTCGAGGAGTAATTATATATTTCTTGAAATTCACTCAGTTATTGAAGATCTTGCAAGCAGCTAAACTCAAAGGAACCGCGGATCGGAGAAAGAAATTCCTAGATATGAGGCCAACACTGCGTTCTCTCAATGCCAGATTTAATCTTTTTCATCCTTGTCTTTTCAAAGTGACATATAAAAATAGGACTACGAATTATGAAGATCCTGCTTTGTTACAACAATTTTTGGAATAGTGCAGATTAGAAGATATGGATGTGCCCAGACACTTTAGTGTTTAATCTTGTGTTTGTTATTGGTCTAATATGCTCTGTTGTTCAGTCTATGTTGCTTTTGTTCCGGTCTAGTTAAGTTTTTCTGATTCCCCTATGTTATTCTTATCTGTTATGTTATCCTCTCTTGCTAGGCGCGGTATTTCCTTCATGCACGTTTTGTTATACCTGGTCTGCTTGGATGACGTCCTCCCTCCCTGGTCTGCCTTGAGTTGTCTGGTTAGTTATGCCATTTTCCTCATGTAGCTTCACCACCCTAATTTTGTTCCTGTTTTTTGTAGTTCATAGTTATGTTTTTGAATTCTTTGGTATAGGTTTTTCGTTTGTTGTAGCTGTCTCTTCTTTTGTCCTTTCTACCTATGTTTTTCAAGACACCTTTCTCCCTCTGCGGATGATTCTTCCTTTTACCTCTTCTTTCCTTACACTTTCTCCTCCTTACTGGTTTATACTTGTCTTCTCTATATTTTTCTCCTTTTTCACAACTACTCATTCACTTCTCTATGCGTTTGATTTTTACTGGTTTGGTTTTGCAAGTTTTTGCCGAGCTTTATTATGTATATCATATTGTGAAATTTTAGTTGTTTTAATCATTACTGCGTATACTTTATGTCTTATCGATTAATGTAGATGGCTTTGAAGGTTGTTACATGGAATGTTAAGGGTTTGGGTTCTCCTATAAAACGTCAATGGGTACTCTCCCATTTATCTAATTTGAAATGTGATATAGCTTTATTACAGGGAACTCATGTTTTAGATACAGAAATTCCTTAACTTAAACGACAATGGGCGAGTCATGTATTTGCCTCTCTGGGTGTGGGTAATCTAATGGTGTGGCCATTTTATGTCACATACGTCTTGACTTACAACTTCTCTCACAAGATACTGATGATGTGGGTAGATGGGTTTCTGTTTCATTGTTACTAAATAATATCCCCTTGACTCTTTTTAATCTGTATGCTCCTACTGCCCCAGATGTTACTTTTTGGCCTACAATATTATCTAAACTGATGTCCTTTCATGATGAATATTTGTTAGTTGGTAGGGATTGTAATCTGGTTATGGATCCTATCATTGACCGTCACTCTCAATCTAAATTCATTCCCTCTCCTATGTATTCTCAATTCACATCCACTATTCAACAAAGATCTCTAGTGGTTGCTTGGCGATCATGCAATCCTACACTCCGGGAATACTCTTTTTTTCTCTCTAGTACATTCTTCCCAATCTCGCTTAGATTATCTATTCGCTTCAAAAGCGCTCACACAACATATCACTCATTCAAATATTGGTTCTATATTAATTTCCGATCATGCACCCGTCACCTTAGATTTGGACCTTCTTCCTCCTATTCAAGGTACTCGAAGATGGAGATTCAATAACTCCCTCCTCTTAGACTGCAAATGTACCCAACAATTTGAAACATTTATTACCACTTTCTTTCTTGAAAATGAAACTCCAAATATGTCGCCACAGATTATCTGGGATGCTTTTAAAGCTGCTTCTAGAGATTTTATTATCTCATTTGTGACCCAGCGAAAAAAAGCTTCTTTACTTACTTTGCACTCATGACACGCATTAAACAACTAGAAAATTCCGATTTCCATACAAATTCTAAAAACTGGATGAGCTAATTAAATCCAAATTCGAATTCAACAAAATATCTACTGAAAACGCGTACTAATTTCTGCTCAAATCCCCAGCCAAATACTATGGGGGTCGAAATAAAGCAGGGACACTTTTAGCTAATTATCTTAAAGTTAAAAAGTTACGCACCAAGATTCGTTCTCTTCTTTCTTCTTAAAGCCATATAGTTTACAGAAATAAAGATATCCTATCTGAATTCACTCAATTCCTTCAAACCCCATACACTCCTGAGTCTTTAGTTCCTCAGGATGATATTCAGCAATACTTACCCTCTATTAACCTGATGGAGCAAGGACTCGTTTATGTGAGACTTGCTCGGACTCAGTCCACTCGTTCTGACTTATTAACATGAATTATTGAATTTGTTTTGTGATTAATCCTTGCATATTAGATTTACATAAATAAGACAGAGAAGCTTGCCTATGTGTTTTCTAACCATTAAGATAGCGGACTAAAAGTGTGTCTCTAACAGGGAAAATTTTACTGCACATGCGTCAATTGCATCTACGTAATGTGACGTTTTACAGCTTTGAAGGGAATCTCTCGCAATGAGCAGAACGCACTAACATGGCGTCTTCAACACCCACATGCATGGCACCTGCTTTGCTAGTTAGTAAAGAACAAGTTACTTACCTTCGGTAACGATGTATCTGTAAGAAACATTAGTTAGTTAGATTCCTCACCTTAGAATATCCCCAGGCGTCAGGCTGGATCCGAAAAGATTTTTGTAGCAATACCCCTTGCGCCTCGCTAGGCGTCGTCTGCGTCTCCGCGTCCGTCGTTGGCGTCGTGCGCCGGAATGACGTCGTCGGAGTATTTAGACGCCGCCCTCGCGCGCTGACGTCAGTTCTTGTACATAGCTTTCCGCGCCAGGAACGCAGAGCCATGCAAGAGACCGACACTGGTGCCAAAAAGTCTAGGGCCCTGAACAGGATGACCTTAACCCTAGATGTCGGTTCGCAGAGCGGGGAGGATGGGTGGGTCGGTGAGGAATCTAACTAACTAATGTTTCTTACAGATACATCGTTACCGAAGGTAAGTAACTTGTTCATCTGAAAGAAACACGTTAGTTAGATTCCTCACCTTAGAATTGATACCCCAGCAATACCAACCCCGGTGGAGGGTCTGCGAACCAAGATCACACCAGAAAGTCCTGGAGAACAGAACGGCCGAAGAAGCTATCTCTCCGGACTTGGCTGTCCAGGCAATAGTGCTTGGCCCATGTCGCCGCCTGACAGATGTCCTGCAAAGGAACTCCCCGTCCCAGGGCAGTAGTCACCGCCGTGGCCGGGGTGGAATGGGCTCTCAGCCCAACAGGAGGGTCCTTTTTCGCCAAGGAGTAACAAACTTTTATACACAAGACGACCCACCATGAGATGGTCCGTTTGTGTACGGCTCTCCCCTTCTTAGCACCTACGTATCCAACAAAAAGTTGGTCGTCCACCCGGAACTGTCTGGTGCGGTCCAAATAAAAGGACAGCGCACGTTTTGGGTCCAGACGGTGGAGCCTCTCTTCCTCTTTCGAATGATGCGGAGGCGGAAAGAAGGTAGGCAAAGTGACCGATTGCCCGATGTGAAAGGGGGTCACCACTTTCGGAAGAAAAGAAGGACGAGTCCGGAGGACAACCTTGTCCGGATGAACAGAAAGAAAGGGAGGCTTAGAGGACAGAGCCTGGAGCTCACTCACCCGTCTAGCCGAGGTGATAGCAACCAGGAAAGCAGTCTTAAGAGTCAGAAGACAAAGTGGACAATTGTGAAGGGGCTCAAAGGGAGCACACATCAGAAAGGTCAAGACAAGATTCAAATCCCACTGAGACATTACGAAGGGGACAGGAGGAAACATGTGAGTAATGCCTTTAAGAAAACGCGAAACAACAGGGGACTTGAAAAGAGAAGGCTGATCAGGAAGCCGTAAGAAAGCAGAGATTGCAGAAAGATAACCTTTCAAGGTGCCCAGATTAGAGCCCTGCCTGGCCAAAGAAAGAAGAAAGAGGAGAACCTCAGAAAGAGGGGCGGAAAGGGGATCCACAGCCTTTGCTGTGCACCATGCCACAAATTTGTTCCACCTGCAGACGTATACCGATTTTGTGGAGGGACACCTGGCTGCCAGAATCACATCACAGACTTCAGGAGGCAAGTCAAATGGCATCAACTGTCGCCGCTCAATCTCCACGCATGGAGGTGGAGACTGGACAAGTTCGGGTGGAGGACCGTCCCCTGCTGCTGCGACAGAAGGTCCTCCTGAAGAGGAAGTGGTATCGGAGGATCGATTGACATACTGAGTAGCTCGGGATACCAGTACCTTCGTGCCCAATCCGGAGCCACTAAGATGACTTGGGCCCGGTCGCACCTGATCTTCTTCAGCACTCTGGGCAGAAGTGGTATAGGCGGAAAGGCGTACAAAAGACCGCAACTCCACTCGCGACGAAAAGCGTCTCCGAGCGAGTGCCGCCTTGGTAATTCCAACGCGCAGAACTGCTGACATTGCGCGTTCTCTTCGGTGGCAAATAGATCTAACCAAGGCTCTCCCCACTGCAGAAAGAGACCTTGCGCCACGTCCGAGTTCAGACGCCATTCATGATCCATCATGCAACGGCAGCTGAGTTCATCTGCTCTGGCGTTCAGAGAGCCCGCCAGATGTTGAACCACCAGGATGATGCCCTGGTGTTCCAGCCATGTCCAGAGGCGCAGAGCCTCCTGACAAAGGGTCCACGACCCCACCCCGCCCTGTTTGTTGCAATACCACATGGCGGTGGTGTTGTCCGTGAACACCTGCACGACACTTCCCCGGACAGAGGGAAGGAAGGCTTTCAGTGCAAGCCGGATCGCTCTCAGCTCCAACAAGTTGATATGGAGGTGAGACTTCGCCGGAGACCAGAGGCCTCTGATCTCCGCCTCTCCCATATGGCCCCCCCCCATCCCAGGAGGGACGCATCCGTCACTACTACGTGCTCCGGTTGGGGTAGGGAGAGGCATCTGCCCCCGACCCAATCGCGGTCCGTGAGCCACCACTGCAACTGTTGCGCAGTGCCCTCCGAGATCAAGACATGGTCGGACAGGTTGCCACGATGCTGGGCCCACTGAAACTTCAGGTCCCACTGCAGAGCCCGCATTCGCCACCTGGCGTAATGCACCAACAGGATGCAGGAGGCCATCAGCCCCAGAAGCCGCAGCACCAACCTGACCGAAACCTAGGATAGAGGCCGAAAGATGGGAATCAGAGCCTGAATATCCCGGACCCGCTGTTCCGGAGGATAAGCCCGGAACTGCGCCGAATCGCGAACCGCTCCGATGAAGAGGAGCTTCTGGGAGGGACTCAGATGTGACTTCGGCACGTCGATGGAGAACCCCAGCAAATGCAGGAGGTCGGCCGTAGTCTGGAGGTGGGAGACGACATGCTGGAGCGAGCCCGCCTTCAACAGCCAGTCATCGAGATAGGGGAAGACTGGAACCCCCGATCTGCGTAGATGAGCTGCGACCACCGCCATCACTTTCGTGAACACCCGAGGGGCACTGGTGAGGCCGAAGGGGAGCACGGTGAACTGAAAGTGCTCCTGACCCACCGTGAACCGCAGGTAACGCCGGTGGGCCGGCAGGACGGGGATGTGAAAATAGGCGTCCTGCAAGTCCAACGCTACCATCCAGTCTCCAGGGTCGAGGGCAGCCAGAACCTGAGCTAAAGTTAGCATCTTGAACCGTTCATTCCGGAGGAAGCCGTTGACGCTCCTGAGGTCCAAGATAGAGTGTAGGCCCCCTTTGCCCTTCTTGGGAACCAGAAAGTAGTGGGAATAGCAACCACGGCCTACTCCTGGACCAGGAACGCGCTCGACGGCCTCTTTGGCCAAGAGGGCCATAACTTCCTCCCGCAGAAGATTCAACTGATCCTCCGATATACGGTGGCACTGCAGTGGCATGGCTGGAGGGGTCGTCTCGAAGGGGAGGGAGTAGCCCCTTCGGACGATTTGCAGCACCCACCTGTCCGAAGTGATGGATCGCCAGTGGAGCAGGTGATGGCAAACTCTGCCGCCCACTGGCGTGGAATGGGCCTGATAGCTCGCACTAGGAGGGCTTTCGAGGCGGATGCTGCTGGGGTGGATGTGGACTGACCAGCACGTTGTCCTCCAGTACCGCCACGGCGGAATCCACGTCCGCGACCGCGTGCAGGTTGGTTCTGCGGCCGGTGGCTAGGCGGACATGAGGAGGCGCCCCTTCCTTGGCCACGAAAGGGGCGAAAGGCGGAAGTTTGCCGCCGTGGGGCCGAGAGACCCAAGGGAGTCCTTAAAACGAGCCAGCGCACTATCCGCCTTCTCACCAAAAAGGCGAGTGCCATCAAAGGGCATATCCATGAGGGAACTCTGGACATCCCCGGAAAAAGACGTGGACCGCAGCCAGGCGTGGCGCCGGAGCGCCACCGTGGTGGAAATCGCCCTACCCAGCGAGTCCGTGGTGTCTAGTCCCCACCGTATGGCATGTTGTGCTGCATCTCGCCCGTCAGCAAGCGCCTGGGAGAGACGTGTCCGGGCCTCCTCCAGACACAGGGGCAGTACGTCCTCCACCGTATCCCACAGAGAGTGGGAGAAACGGTCCAAGAGGCAAGCGGTGTTCAAAGACCGCAGGCCCAAACTCAGGGAAGAGAACAGCTTCTTTCCGAACTGTTCTAGCCTCTTGGATTCCCGATCCGGAGGGGCGGACGGGAAGAAGGATTGAGAAGTGGAGGCCTGGATAACCAGACTCTCGGGGTGGGGTGTTGGGACAGGAAACTGGGGTCGCCCGGAGCAGGGTGGTGGCGCCGGGCCACGTTCCGATCCACAGGAGGAACTGTGGAGGGCTTGGACCAAGTGCCCTGCAGAACGTCAATGAGGGCCTCATTGAACTGCAGCAGAGGCTCAGTGGAGCTTGCTGACGGTTGAAGCACCTCTGTGAGGACGTTAGTCCTCACGGCCACAGCAGGCAGCTCGAGCCCCAGGGCTGCGGCCGCCTTGCGCAGCACCATTGAAAAAGCTGCACCTTCCTCCGAGGCCACAGTCGGAGGAGAGATGAAACCAGCGTCCGGGGAAGTGTCCAGACCACTGGCATCCCCCAGTTCGTCTGCCCAGTCCTGTGAAAGTTGGCCCTGTATGGCCACAGCGTCCTCAGACCCCTCCCAGTCGCCCCCGTCATCCGATTCCTGATAAACAGGAGGAATGATCGGAGCCGGGCGGTAGATGAAACGCTCATCCATCGGCGTCGGGTGTGGCGTCAAGCGGACAGGGGCTAAACCGGGGAACGGCGCCGTCCAGAGACGGCGCCGGGGGCGGAACCGGTGTCGGCGCCGGCAGAGGAGGCGTCGTGAGGTCGACCAGCGCCGACAGAGATCCAGGCCTGGGTCCCTCGGGGACCTGCGGCGTCGGGACCGAAGTCGTCGACGGCACCGGGGCCGGAGGCACGCGAGGTCGCTCAGTCGAGCCCGCAGGGCCTGAAGGCACGCCGACAGGCGTCGACGGCGGAGCCAGGCCCCTCATGGCCGAGAGGAAGGCACTGACCTCCGCCGGAGTCGCATCAGTCTCAGGGTCCGGCGGGTATGGGGACGGACGCGGCTCCGACGGAGCCGCGGGGGTGGGACCACCCTGACCCTCGGCTGACCGGCGAGGGGAGTCTGAAGAGCGGTGTCGCCTCATGGACTTCTTAGATCGCTTGGACTTACCCAAAGACTTGACGAGCGATGATGGTGACTGCGGCTCCGCGACCGGTCCTTGGATTTCCTCCTGGACCGGGACCGTGAGCGGCGCGGAGCCGAGTGCCAAAGCTCGAGAAGCTTACGGGACCGCTCCCGCCTAGCCTTCGAGGTCAAGGCCTGACAATCGGGGCACGACTCCGCGTCGTGGTCGTCCCCCAGGCAGTAAAGGCACCGGCGATGGTGGTCCGTCACCGACATCAGTCGATGACAGGAGTCACAGGCTTTAAACCCGGGCATCCTACCGGCACCTCAGTCGAGTCGACAGGGGACCAAAAAGAGTAAAAAAAGTTTAGTCAACAATTGACTAAGGGGAGGAGGAGCCTAGCGCGCAACCAAGATGGCCGCGTAGGTGCGAGGCTCCCGAGGACCTCCGCGACCTCCTGAATTAATCCTGGCGATATCCTGTCCTTGTTGAGGGGACTGTGTCGGTGAACCCGAGCTGAGGCGCCACCCGTTTTTTGGGCTCGAATCGGACCCCGAACGCCTGTGGGAGCATCGATTGAAGGTTGCGGCCTTCTCCTCGCCGGCCCCCCGGATTGGAGTAGTGGGGCGATCCGGGGACGAAGTGAATAACAGCGGCGAGCGGGGCTGGGCGACTCGCGTACCCCGCACTTTCACTATCGCTTTTGCGCCCTCCTTGCTTCAAGCGGGGTCGGGCTGCGGAGCGGGGTGCGGTGGTGTTGCCTTGTCCAGGTGCCCGGCTGACCCGCCGGCGGTGGGTTGACCCGCGGCCCGGTGGTCGCCCCCGCCCCCCCCCTGACACCCGTGATTTGGTGTGGCGGCCCGTTTGGAGATCTTGGCACGACGGTGGAAGGGCCAGTATGTCCACCAAACAAGATGGCGACCGGGCGAAGATGAAGACAACCCGCCGTGGCACGGCGCACCAGGCCAATAGTATGGATCGCTACACGCTCCAGAAGGGTTCTCCGGAGACATCGCGGTCATCCCTGGTGGGCCCGACGGAGGCACCTGCCCAACCGGTGGATCTGACCCTCCGGGACGTCATGGGCGCCATCGCAGAGATGAAGGCCTCAGTGGACCAGCGTTTCGATACCTTGGCGCAAAAAATTGACTCGGTCCTGGTGGATGTGGGCCTTGTGAGGGCAGACTTGTCAAAAACAAACGACCGAGTCGACTCCCTGGCCCACACCACAACGAGCCTCACGACGGACGTGGTGGCCCTCCAGAAGGAGGTGCGCCGGCTTGGCCAGGCGAGCGCCCTGATGGACCGGCGACTGGAGGATTCCGAGGGTCGGGCCCGGAGGAATAATGTTCGCATTATTGGTGTGCCGGAGGGCCGAGAGGCGGAGGCGGCAGATCTCTTCGTGGAAGAATTGATCCTGACCCATCTCCAGCCCCGGGGGCTGAGTAAGCTTTTTGCGGTGGAGCGTGCCCACCGGGTCCCCGGGGGCCGCCCTAAGACCGGTGCCCCGCCGCGGCCTCTTATTGCCCGGATTTTTAATTTCCGGGACAGAGATGCCATCCTCCAGACCTCCAGGCAACAGGGACCGGTCAGGCTGGACAACATGGATGTACACTTCTACCCAGACTTTACTCCGGCGGTCCAGAAGCAGCGACAGAGCTTTCTTGGTATTAAACGTCGCCTAAGGGACCTAAACCTCAAGTACTCAATGCTCTTTCCGGCTAAGCTGAGGGTGGAGGTGGATGGCCGTACGCACTTCTTCGACCGGCCCGAGGCGGCTGGGGACTGGTTAGATACTTTGCCTGGAGATCGGGGTGGGGGGGGCGCGGCTGGCGGGGAGGGCCCGCCGGATCAGAATTGAGGGGTGACTGTATAGGCCTTGCTCGGGATGTTGTTCCTTTACCATATATTGCTTTCGTATGTTCCCCTCCCATGGAGGTCGGGTGGGGTCTGCTGGGGGCTTCCCTCCTCCTCTGGGGGACTAGTTAGTACTTAGTTATGGGGCGACAGGCACACTGCACTTTGGGGGGGCTGTCTGGGCTCATGCAGGGGTGCAGGGAGGGGGGAGTTCTGTTGGGACCGGGGGGTGGGGGGGGTGTGTTGTTTGTTAGCACCGCAAGGCAAACCCGCAACTGTTTTGTTGTTTTTAAGATGCTCGGTGGGGGACGACCGATTGTTTCGACGTATGATGGGGGGTAGGGATTTGACTGTGTTGTCATGGAATGTTAACGGCCTGGGGGATAGGATTAAGCGTGGTGTGGTCCTGCAGTATTTAAAACGTATTTCACCAGATGTTGTCTTCCTGCAGGAGACGCACCTTATAGGTAACACCTTTCATGCAATGAATCGGCGGGGATATCGTTTGGCGGCCCACTCCGGCTTCACTTCGGGCTCGCGGGGGGTGGGTATTATGGTCAAGAACTCGCTCCCATTGGAGATTGACGAGGTGCGCCATGATGAGAGGGGACGCTACACTGTTCTGGTGGGACGAATGGAGGGTAGAGTGTTTATCTTTATATCAGTGTACGTCCCGCCTGGGTTACAAGCCACTACATTTGCGGACCTGGGGCGCCTCCTTCTGGACCTTCCGGGTGGCCTGTTGGTGGTTGGAGGGGACTTTAACGCGGTTGCCTCTGGGTCTATGGATCGCCATCCCCCTAGGGACCTCCCCCGGGCACAGGCGTGGCTGCCCGGCCTTTTAGACACGCTGGGCCTGGTGGATTGCTGGCGCTTAAAGCATCCCGTATTGCAACAGTACACCTTCCACTCGGGGGCCCATGGTAGCCTCTCGCGGCTTGATTACATCCTTGTCCCGGCGGCCCATGCAGGGAGGGTGGGGGAGGTGCGCCATTTGGCACGGGGTATCTCAGACCACTCCCCATTGTTGTTGCATTTCGATGTCTTCCCGAGGGGGGATGGCAGGGTGGCCCCGATCAATGCATGGTATTTGCGCGACCCCACCATTCGTGCCGACTTGATCAAATCCTTACAGCGCTATTTCGATGAGAATGTGGGGTCGGTCCCGTCTGCCATCTCCCTGTGGGAGGCTTTCAAGGTGGTTCTTAGAGGGGAGGCCCTCTCCTTTATTTCCAATGCCCGGCGGCGCGAGCGGGAGGAGGTGACCCGGGTTGAGGCCGAGATTGCAGAACTGGAGGGTGACCTGGGGAGCGGGGTAACAGACGCCAAGTTGCATGTTTTGCATTTAAAGCAGGCGGCCTATCGGGCCCTCGTCACGGAGGCGGCCAGGGGCCTCAGTAGAGAGCAGCAGGGGCGATTGTATGATGTGGGTGACAAGGCTGGCAAATTGATTGCGTGGTTGGACAAGAGGGAGAGAGCGAGCCGCGTGGTGCCTTTGATTGAGAGCGTGGATGGTGTGTGCGTCACTGAGCCGGAAGCCATTGTCTCCTGCTTCGCGGATTATTTCCGCGAAGTCTACTCCCCGGTTTCTCCCTGCTCGGAGGAAGATTCCCATGCCTTGCTTCGGGACATCGCACTGCCCTCCCTTACGGTGGAGGACAGGGATTCGCTGGACGCCCCTCCCACCTCGGACGAAATTGCCTCGGCTATTCGCTCGGTTGCATCCGGCAAGGCCATGGGCCCCAATGGTATTCCCATTGAGCTATACAAGTTACGCCCGGATGTGTTGGCGCCCCACCTGCGCGTGATGTTCCTTGCGGCCCACTCGCAGGGCTCCCTCCCGCCGGACCAGCGTCTGGCTACAATTGTGGTGATCCACAAGGAGGGGAAGCCTCGTGAACGGGTCACATCCTATAGGCCGATTTCGCTTTTGAACGCGGAGCCCAAAATCCTCGCCAAGGTGTTGGCCAACCGGTTGGTTGGCGTGGTGGGCGATTTGGTCCACCAAGACCAATCGGGCTTTATACCACACCGCAACACGGCGCTTAATCTGCGGCGCTTACACGGGGTGCTCGCGCGTGTCCCATTTGTGCGGGAGCCGGCCATCTTGGCGTCCTTGGACGCCACCATGGCGTTTGATACGCTTGAATGGCCATATATCTGGGCGATGCTGGCGAGGTTTGGGTTCGGCCCGGGTTTCGTCAGCTGGGTCAAATTGCTATACTCGGGCCCATTGGCGCAGGTGGTAGTGAATGGGCGAGTCTCGGCCCCATTCGCGCTGGGGCGGGGTACGCGACAGGGTTGCCCCCTGTCGCCTCTCCTGTTTGCCCTGGCCCTGGAGCCCCTGGCGGAGTGGCTGCGGTGGCACCCTTCTATCCGTGGTCTCCGCTGGACCCCCGAGCATGAGGACCGTGTGTCCCTCTACGCTGACGATATCCTTCTGTATCTCGCCTCCCCGCGCAAATCACTGATCGTCCTGGTTGATGTTTTGCGTTCCTTCGGTCGCAACTCAGGCCTGGTCATCAACTGGGCGAAATCCTGTGTCTATGTGCTTTCCGGGGAGGCTCCGGTCCTGCCACGGGACTGTCCGATCCAGATTGCCTCCCAGGGTTTCCGGTACCTGGGTATATATATCACTCTTGACCCGGAGGCCCGCTATGAGCGGAACTTGCTGCCCCCCCTCCAGCGTTTGAAGGAGGACGTGGTGCGCTGGCGGCGTCTTCCGCTCTCGCCGCTCGGCCGAGCGGCCTTATTTAAAATGATGTCCCTGCCGCGCTTCCTCTACGCCCTCCAGAATACCATGGACTTGGTCCCGGCACGCTACTTTCGTGAGGTGGAGGGCCTCCAGCGGCGCCTGTTCTGGGAAGGGAGGCCGCGTATTGCTCTGGCTAAATTGACGCTCCCGTGGTACGATGGAGGGGTCGCCCTCCCGGACATTAAACGGTATTACTGGGCCTCCCAACTAGCTGCAATTAATCATGGCCTTTACGGGCCCGCCTTGAACCCGGCATTTGAGATGGACAAGATGCTCCTGCCCGGTGGCGATTACAATCGAGCGCTCTACTCTGGCGCGCCCGACTCCCGTTTGACGGGACCGACGCGTGTCATGGTGCGTGTCTGGCACGCGGCTAATGCAGCTATGGGGTGGAAGGACCGTTTGACCCGGGCGTCTCCGCTGTATGCATCTGAGAGGTTGGGCTCCCTGTGGACGTCGAAGGGCTTCGAGAAATGGGACACGATCGGAATCAGCACGGTGGGAGATCTCTGGACGAGGGGGGGATTCAAAACTTTTGAGACGCTGCAGGCGGAGTTTCAGCTGCAGGGCAGTGAGTACTTTCGGTACCTACAGGTCCGCCATGCGCTGGGCTCCGTCTTCCCGGATGTTGCATCCATTCCGGAGTCTTCCCCCCTGGAGGACAGAGTGCTAGATGGCCATGTCCCGGACAGCACGATCTCCCTCATATACAAAAAATTGATTAACGATAGATCGTGCCTGCTGACTAGTCTCCGCGAGGCTTGGGTTGCCGACGGGCTGGAGCTGGACGACGAGGATTGGATTTCCGCGGTGGCCTCTCCGAAAGAGGTGGCCATCCCGGCTTGCCTTCGTTTCGTCCAGCTCAAGATCCTTCACCGGGTCTACGTGACGGGGCCAAGGCTTCTACGTATGGGTTTTGCCGGTGACGGAGTGTGTAAGCGTGGCTGTGGTGCGTTGGCTACTTTCATGCATATACTGTGGGAGTGCCCGAAGGTGGAGCGATTCTGGCGTGGTGTGCATGAGGTTCTACGAATGGTTACGCGTGTCGCGCTGCTGCCTGAAGCGAGGAGATGCTTGCTGAATGTCTGGGAACCAAATGACTACTCGGTCCCGCAGACGCGGTGGGTGACTCTGGGATACATGATAGCTAAGCGTGATATTGCTCAATTGTGGGGATCCCAGAGGCCCCCTGCGGTGTCGGCCTGGAAAGAGCATATGGATTGGTGTATGTTTCGTGAAAAGGTGGTGTATGTGGCGAGGGGTAAGCCTGGGCGTGGATGAAACTCTGGGGCCCCTGGAACGCCTACCGCGGGGGTATTTGTGAGCCGCCACTACTTCCGGCCGCCTCGCCTGCTCCGTCTCCCTAGATGGCCCCCCTCCCTCGGCCGCGGGCGCGCGGTCCCCCAGTCCCTGATCTACTCCCGTCCCCCTCTTCAGAGTTTTGCTGCTGGTTTGGATCCCCCACTTATGGAGCACGTGTTGTCACTTTGGATCGCGGGTTGCCTTGCGGTTGTGGTTTTTTGATGTTGTTTTGCTTTAAGAAAATGGAACCGTACTGTGGGCATGGAGCTGTGAGGCCTGCACCATTGATTACTCCTGTCTTCCTACTGTGCACCGCTGAGAAATTTTTTTTTTGCTGTGTGTATGTAATATGCTTTTGATGCTCTAGCGGCCGGCCGTGTGGTTGTAGGCCCATACCTGTAACTTCTATAAACTGCAATAAACGGTTTAAAAAAAAAACAAACAAAAAAAAAAAACAATTGACTAAGGGGTAAGCTCTTCCCGGATCGGCGCTGTCTGGCGCGGAAAAAAGAAGAACTGACGTCAGCGCGCGAGGGCGGCGTCTAAGTACTCCGACGACGTCATTCCGGCGCACAACGCCAACAACGGATGCGGAGCCGCAGACGACGTCTAGCGACGCGCAAGGGGTATTGCTACAAAAATCTTTCCGGATCCAGCCTGACGCCTGGGGATATTCTAAGGTGAGGAATCTAACTGACGTTTTTCTTTCAGATAGCTTTATTTACTAAGAGCTAATGTAGGGTATGCACTAATGAATAAAGGGAAATAAAGTAGAGATAGGTAGTATACAGTGCAATCATTTATTTCTTGAATAATATTTTCTCTTTTTACCTTTTATTACTTCGTAATTTGGGCCTTCTTGCCATAACCCGAGTGACTGAGTGAGAGCCTTCTGCGCATGTGTTCCCGCTACTTCCCCTGGAAGAATGATCCCATGATTGGACCACATCCAAGGCCATCAACCGCTAAACCCTGGGAAACTCAGATGTCAGAAGTGCAGTGGCTGAATTCATATGAACATTATTGATAAAAATGTTTCAACTGTGAATCAACTCGGTGGGAATAAAGAAAAATGCATATTAATAAGGGGATGGGTTTGGGAAAAGTGCTATGCCATCATGGTGTGATGACCAAACGCCCCTTGCTTGTCAGAATTCGTATTTTTACGATATTGCAACCTTAGAGGGTGGTACATGAATCCCAAAAGGTATAACTAGTTTAGTTAGTTGGGTGTGCGTGCGTGATTCTGAGCGAATGCTGAGAGGAAAGATGCTGTCGGAGTTATTGATGATGCTGATGCTGTGAGATGCTGAAGAAGATCCAATAGAGTATTACCTATCTAAAAGAAATTGATTAGAAGAAGATCGCAGAAGAATCTCGAGGAGGAAGAGAGTGTCAGAGTGGGGTGCGGTGTGTTCGGCGGTCTAGAGAGGTTCACTGTCCTGTCCTGTCTCCTGTCCTGAAGTCTTTGTCCCTGATCTTTCCCCGGGACCCTTACCAGCCCTTTGGCCAGGGGGTTGGTCTTCATACCATCTGTGGTAAATATACATTTCGTATATATTCTGATGTCCTGCTGTCTCTATCCTCTCCTTTCTGAGCAACGTCAATCTATTTGTGAGAGTATTTGAATTGATTGAATCTTTCTCCCTAATGATTAAAGGTGTCCGTGGTGTATTTGAATGGTTTACTCACATTTAAATTTTAGATAAAGGTTTTGAAAACTTCCTGAGTCTGTGTTTATTATTATAGATTAATTATTTGCAAGAGAGGTTATGTGCATCGTCACCATCAACTAGTTCCAACTAATTTGGTCCATCGACCAAATGGAAAGAACTTATTGATCAGTGATAATAATTAGGAAAAAGTACAAATTATTACAGTACTGATCAATTCATGAGATAAACACCCCCCAGCAGCTAACCAGGTAAATTTGAGTGTAGGTGTTATTGATGGGCCCAGGTGAATATATGGTATTGGAGTATCTGTTGTTGGTGCGCCGCTGGATCAGTTTTCTGGTAGCAGAGTTATGGTTATTATTGACTAGTTTGGTGAGGAGTATTGATTTTTGATTTATGTTTTAACAAATCCGTTCGTGTCACGTTTTATGTTGTCTGGAAACACAGGTACAGTGATACCTGGAACTCCCGGGAAGGAATAGCGGGTGGTAAATGGTAGCCACACTGCGCTGAGGTTACTCGCCTGTTGGAATAGCACTGAGAAGCTATGCAGGGCTGGCAGTGTTAAATTAGGGACTATTTCGTGTAAAAGTGAGTGATTGAAAGCAGAGTTCGCTGGTGAAATCTTGGTGTTATATCACCTAGAAAGGGTAACACTGAAGGAGTAGCAGGTTCTTCCGAGCTAGAGTGACAGCAAAAGAGCTCGCTGGTGAAACTTTGGTCTTACATAACCTAGAAAGGGTAACTCCGAAGGAGTAGCAGGTTCTTCTGAGCTTGAGTGAAGAGTAACCGGAAGTTCTTATTCAATGAAGAATAAGAGGAATGTGTTACTTGCAGTGAGCAAAAGAAATCTATCCTTTATTTAGTGGAACAGGCAGAGTAGCGAATGTTTTTATGTGGTTATTAAACGAAGAATTTAATGGAAGTTAGTGAGAAATGTTATCGCATTACCTTGTGAAGGGAGGGTCAGTCGCTGGAGTGAGACTGACGTCACAGTGTGCCGCGCTGGGATTGGTGGAAACAACCGGTGTGTGTGACAAACGCAGATTGTAAAGGAGGGGTCAGTAGTAAGGAGTGATACTGACGTTTAGAAGCAATGGAGATTGACAAAAACATAATTTACTTTATCCGCCATCTCTATAACGGAGCTCAAATACGTGTGCGATTTGGCCTGGGAGGAGAGTGTACCGCCTCTTTCCCTATTAGGAGGGGGGTTAGGCAGGGCTGTGTCCTAGCCCTCTTCCTTTTTAATCTTTATATTATTGGGTTAGAGCAGACACTCCTTAAAGACGCTCAAGACTTCCCACAAATAGGTAATCGCCCTATTCCAGCATTGTTATATGCAGACGATGCTGTGATCATGTCTCGCACCCAGACAGGCCTACAAAAGACCCTAAATAATTTTTTTAACTTTATGAAGGATTTGGATCTTAAAATTAATATCTCAAAAACTTTTATAATGAGATGCGGTCATGGGATCCAACCAACAGTTTTTCATATTTAGGCATTTTGTTTAGCCATAATGACACATGGTCAAAAGCTGTCACAGCCAAAAAGCTAGCATTAATCAGAACAACAACTGCTCTTGTTGGCTTTGCAAGAAAATTGGGACGTAAACCACCGCTGGAACATCTGGAGATTTACAAAGCCAAATGTGTCTCAACTTGTCGTTATGGAGCTGGGATTTGGGGTTTTGCTGACACTAATTTAATTCAACTGGTTGAGAACTCTTTTTTTAAGATATGTTCTGTCGGCATCTATTAGTACATCCACCTATGTCTGTCATACGGAGCCGGGTCTCCCGTATATATCCGACCTCATAAAACTTGAACCAATTCTGCTTTGGCACAGGATCTGGTCGAAGGAAAAGGCTAAATTTAACAGGGTCTTACTACAAGAAAGTCTTAGGCTGGACGGTGCCCAAAGTATACCATGGATTAAGTATATTCAAGATTTTACTAAAGATATGGGTAATCCCAAATACTTTACCAACCCTAGCACCATCACTTTGGTACCCAGGAAAGACCTCAGAAAAAAGACCCTGTCTTTCTTGGACACACCATGACTGCCGGTGGAAATCATTAAGCCCAGTGTCCTACAACATCAGATGGTACTTACAACTTTTAATCTGCAGCCATATTTAGTATTTGTTCCCAGTGTTTTTATTAATAAGATTTAGATTGGGGACAATACACAGACTAGTCTCTTTCCCCAATATGAACGACTGGGCCAGGGAGTTATAACTATGTCCATGTGACTGTTTGTCAAATCAATCCTCTCTACATTTGGTCTTATTCTGCAAATGATATAAGGAGTTACGAAAGACTTGGATAGTGCCAATTTTACAGAACTTTGGCTTTAGACAATGTCGCCCTGCGTTCATTAAGCTTCAGCTTTTAGAAAATGAGAATGTAGCTTGGAGGATGTCTATGTTCTTACAATATTGCATCAAAGAAAGAGTATTGCAATCTAGGAATGAGGAGGCGGCTCATTTTAGATGTATTGTTTTTATTCTATTTATCGTACTTTTGATTATGTGACTTAAATATACATGAAATGTACTTTTTCTATCAGACAAAAATGTGTATCTATTTTTAAATTTGTGATGTATTTTATCTGTGCTTTTTATGATTGTTACAATACAATCGAAATAAAGCTTTTTTGAGTTTGAGATACTGACGTCACAAAAAAGGCCGTGCTGGGATTGAGTGTGAGCCTGAGTCTGATTGGTTGGGAAAATAGAAGCTACTTTAGGATTGGACAAAGGAAAAATGATATGCCAGATTGGCAAAAGGCTATTGAAGGGAATCGCCCAGACAGAAGATTTTTAGGATTTGCAGAATACAATTTTATACATCGATACTTACCCAAAATGTATAGAGAAGAGAGAAAAATGTCCTTAATAAAAATAATTAAGAATTTCTTTAAGAAAGACAAGCCTGTATTGACTAGAGAGGGAATCCTTATCCCTCTACCAAAAACACCTGCTTCATGGTTGGAGAATTGGGTAAATTACACCAAAGGTGATGGAGTGCTAGCTTTCCCAGAATATAGTACATTCAATGGGAGAGCTCTTCAGAATTTGAGAATGAGAATTAATGATTCAGAAACAAGACCTAGATTAACTCAGTATGAGGCTTTAGAAGAATGTGAGACAGTCATATGAGAGAGAGAAGCGTGGAAGAGAGAGAATGAAGGGATATTTTCCAAGATATATGAATGGACCACGAGAAGATCAGATGAAACAATGGAGAAGAGATATGGTATCAGAAGGGCTATATCCAGTGTTGATGGCTGAAGAACAGACAGGAAGCAAGTGTAGAGAAAAAACAAAGCACATGAATGTGACAGGATATGGTGAATCAGAGAATGAATTTTTAGAGAATATTTTAACTAAAAATCCTCCCCCATATCAGGAAGGACTCAATAGAGTAGTCACCCCAAGTGCCCCAGTATTAGGGACTCCTTTAGTTCCGCAAATTTTGCACGATAATTCAATAGAGTTCTCCAAGAGAAGGAAATTGAGGCTCTGAACAAAAATAGAGACAAATTGATTCGGAAAATAAATCAAATACCTTTGCCAACAGAAGCCCTGACAGTACCTGTAACAATAGGTCCTGTTATACCATTATTCGGGAATAAAGCGAATGTTCAAAATTCTCAAACTGTACCTGTCCCAACGAGCAACTCTAGAACAGAAATAATAATAACGGAAGATCAAACCAGTGAGTGCAGTTCAGTCATTTCATTAATGGATCTCCCTTTAAGAGAGCCAGTAATTGGGACTTCAAAAAGAAGTTTACCTGATCATGGGAGGGCAAGAGGGACAGTGGCACCTCCAATCACTAAAAGAACAACAGCAGTTACCCCAGAAGATTTGGAGAGGTGGTCACAGGGAATAGAAAGACGTGGTTCAGTCCCAAAGATTTTAGACATTTATGAATTGAAAGTGGAATTAGAGGAAATGATTGCTGGAAATGTGGGATTAGGGAGATTGAATGATTACAATGAAGAGGAATTGTTGTTTGTATGTAGGAGTATTACACAAAATGCAAAGGTGTATCATGAAAGATTGATGGAAATGGCTGCGGAGATTGGAGTAGACATAGGGAAGTCTAAGGTGTTTCAAAAGCCCTATCGAGTGGAATTCACAGACAAGGATTTGGAAACCATGAATGTGTCTGGTAGAAAATGACAAGTAAAAGAGCTAATGAACATTTTGCAGAAGTGGGGAGATATAGACAAGTGGAAAACTAGGTGGACAAAAAAGGAGGAAGCAAAGGCTAGAGAAGCGTCAACATCTGCTTTCTTAGTGAAAGACACAGAAAGGGTAGAGAGATTGTGTCCCATGAAAGAAGTACCTGGTGGTGGATAAGAACATGTCCCGTGGAGCAGACAGGATATTTTGTCATTTACAAATGATTTCCCAAAATTGAGAGAAAAACCCGTGGAGTGGTACAAGCAGGTTGAGAGGTTTGTGATGGTTTCGAAGGTTTTATTGAAGGACCTGGATGGTTTGTTTGACATTGTGGTACCTACAGATTTGTGGACAGAGTGTAAAATCACAGTTGATTGGCCAAGTGAGGAGTATCCAAGAGATGCTAAAGCAGGAGCACCCTCAGATGACGTGATGAAAAAGTATCACCAAGTGATTATTTTCTTAAAAGGGAAAATTCCTCCAAAAGAGACAGATTGGGTAAAGATAGACAGGACAACTCAAAAGTCAAATGAGTCTGTACATGCCTATTAAGAGAGGCTGTTACAGGTGTTCAAGCAGTACAGCGGTTTTGAGAATATTGGCGATAAGGACATGGGACATTTTGTGCATCGGTTTGTGTATGCCTTGAACCAGAGATTAGTCAGATGATTCAGCAGCATATGCTTTGCTGGCAGAGCAAAAGCAGTGACGATATTTTAAAGTACGCCAAATATTGTGGCAACGATATTGAGGCCAGACTTAAAAAGTTAAAAGAGAAGATGATGTGGGCACAAGTGAAATTGGCAGAACAGCAGGAACTAAAATTAAATGCAGAGACTGACAAGGAGTTGAACCAGAGTGATCAAGGAATGAAGGGTGGTAAATTGAGAGGACGAATGAATAGAGAGGATGCGAAAAAGAAGTTTCCATGTCACGGATGCGGACAGCTTGGACATTGGAGAAATGAGTGTTAGAATATTCAGAATAATGGGCTGAATCAAAATTTAAACCCACAGACGCAACCTGAAGGGGTTGTGAATCAGCCACAGCAGGTAGTCAATCCACAGTATCAGGTGCCTCCAGCTCCTATGCCAAACTTTGTGAACCCTCAAAGACACGGTACGGATGCCGGATTTCCAGGAGGAAGTGGTAAGAAAAATTCTGTGGTTTCACAATATCTTTTGAAAAGTGATGACAGTGACTCAGATGATTGACAGTGCCTGAGAGGGGAGGAAGAGGAGTGCGTACTTGGCGCATCCTTGCCTTTAGATCAGTAAGGTCCATTTATTGATGGGAAAGTGGAAGGTAATGCTATCACTTTTCTATTGGATACTGGTGCTAACCGTTCTACTGTGAGAACAGCAGACATTCAAACCTACCCCTCTTAGGAGATAGTATGCAAGTTGTTGGTGTTTCAAACCAACAAATTAAAACCCCACTTACAAGGCCAATGGAGGTGCATATTGGTAGAGGAAGTGGTAAGAAAAATTCTGTGGTTTCACAATATCTTTTGAAAAGTGATGACAGTGACTCAGATGATTGACAGTGCCTGAGAGGGGAGGAAGAGGAGTGCGTACTTGGCGCATCCTTGCCTTTAGATCAGTAAGGTCCATTTATTGATGGGAAAGTGGAAGGTAATGCTATCACTTTTCTATTGGATACTGGTGCTAACCGTTCTACTGTGAGAACAGCAGACATTCAAACCTACCCCTCTTAGGAGATAGTATGCAAGTTGTTGGTGTTTCAAACCAACAAATTAAAACCCCACTTACAAGGCCAATGGAGGTGCATATTGGTAATTTCAAATATATGCATCGATTCACTGTTTGTGATTCCAGTCCTGTACATTTTTATTAGGTAGAGACCTGCTGTGCAAAATTAATTGCACAATGTATTGAACACCGGATGGTGTTGCTTTTCAAACCCCTGATGAAGATCTTATCTATAAAGTCATGCTTGCCAAACAAGGTACCGAAGCCAATGAATTGTTTTCTCTGATGACTCCAAATGAATTACCAGAAGAGTTGAAAACCACAGTGAACCCAGAAGTGTGGGATTTTACAGGAAAAGAAATTGGATTAATGGCAAACGTAGATCCAGTAAAAGTGACAGCGAAAGAAGGTGCAGTTTACCCAAACACTAGACAATACAACATGAGTCCAGAAGTAAAAGCAGGAGTTGCTCTAGAAATTGGATGATTGAACAAGGCATTCTAAAAGAAATCATGAGTAGTCCTTGCAATTCGCCCATAATAGGACTTAAAAAGCCTAGTGGAAAATACAGAGTAGTACAGGATTTGAGAAAAATAAATAAATAAAATTGTGGTGCCTTGTTGTCCAGTAGTACCAAATCCTGCAGTGATTTTATATCAGATACCCTGGAATGCAGGTTGGTTTACAGTAATTGATTCATGCCAAGCCTTTTTGTCTATTCCCTTGCATCCAGATAGTCAGTATCTGTTTGCCTTTAAGTTTGATGACCGTGTCTTGGCGTGGTGCAGAGTTCCTCAAGGGTATACTGAGAGTCCCTCAATTTTTAACCAGATCTTGAAAAAGTGTCTGGAAACACTAGTAATGCCCCGAAAGTCAGTCCTGGTGCAATATACTGATGACCTTCTGGTCGCATTAAGGACTCGCGAAGACTGCATCACTGACTCAATTGCATTGCTGAACCATTTGGGAGAAGGAGGACACAAAGTATCTCCTGAAAAATTGCAGTTTTGTAAACAAGGAGTAAAATACTAAGGCCATACACTAGAAAGAGGAGTCAGAAAAGTAACTACAGAAAGAATAAAATGAATTAAACAAATGTCACTACCTCACATTCAAAGAGAGATGAGAATGTTTCTGGGAGTAGTTGGATATTGTAGACAGTGGCAAAACCAATAATCCAAATGACCCGAAAATGTGAAAATGACCCAATTGTTTGGACTGATGAATGCGTTGAAGCATTTATGAGATTACGAGACCGTGTGAGGCTCCTGCTTTAGGCATGCCTGACTACACAAAAGCATTTGCATTGTTCTGTTATGAAAGAGAAAATTGTGCACATTCAGTTTTGACTCAAAGGCATCGATTGAGCAGACGTCCAGTAGCCTATTTCTCTGCTACTTTAGACCCTGTGGCTTCAGCTCTACCTGGCTGCTTAAAGGCAGTTGCTGCTACTTGTATGAGCTTAGAACAAAGTAAACCTATTGTAATGGGACTACAGTTAAAGTTTTCGTCCCACATTCAGTTGAGATTCTTCTAACAAAAACTCGAACTCAGCACCTTACTCCCAGTCGGATGACTAGGTACGAAAGAGTGATTCTGGGAGCAGAAAATGTGACAGTAGTGAAATGTACAATATTAAACACCGCAACTCTGCCAGATCCCGCCTGTGAAGAGGTGATGGATGAAATAGATCATGATTGCTTAGATGTGACAGAGCTGTGTACAAAACCCCGACCTGACATTAGGGAAGAACCCCTGAAAGACCCAGATCATGAGCTATTTGTAGATGGCGTAAAGTCTGCACAAGTAGCTGAATTGATGGCTTTGATTAAAGCATGCTAATTTGGGAAAAATTGGGCGATAACCATATTTACTGATAGTCAATATGGTTTTGGAATTTATTCCTGGAAATAAATTGATGAGTATAAATGATGATTTGGTAATGGACTATTGCAAAGGATTGGCTGACCTAGCGCGTTCTGTCTCTCACCAGGTTGGAGAAGACACATTTGCCAGGCAGCCAAAGCAAGCGCATGATTTGAATCCTGGAGACTGGGTGGTAGTGAAGAAACCAGCCAGAAAAACGTGCCTAGCACCGAGGTGGGATGATCCTCGTCAAGTCATACTGGTTACTACCACTGCAGTAAAGTGTGCAGGATTACCCAATTGGATTCATGCTAGTCATACCAAACGGGAACCAGCCCCTTCTGAGACTGAACAACTGACTGAGACAGTTGAAGTAGCTGAAGGTTGTGAAGTCGAATAATCTAGAGAGTTGGATTCTGAAATAGTAGACTTGAAACAACCAAGCACAAGCCAGGAGGGATGGATACCAGAAATTGATATAACTGAAGTAATTGTCCAAACAAGAAGCAGAACAAGATTAGAGAGACAGGACGATAGTGAGGACCAGATAGGTGTAGAAGAACACGCTCAAGAAGAAGAGAACAAAGCAAATCCAGAATCTAAGCAGGAACAGACAGGGAAAGAAGAACATACTCAGGTAGATTAAACAAACTATTTTCAATCCTGAGGAGGGACAGTAAGGAGAAGAAGAACAAGTTTGGGTAGAAGAAGAAGGACAAGCTAAAGACAGTCCCAAACAGGACCAGCTAGAAGAAAAAGAACACATTCAGGCGGATGAGATTATAAACAAAAGACCTGAACAGGAACAGATAGAAAGTGAGTCAACTGAAACAGAACATATTGTGCCAAACCCCTATAATAATAAAAGAACATTGAATAAACACAAAGAAGGTGAAAGTGCAGTACAAATAAAAAGAGCCAGAAAAGGTGACAACTGGCCAGGAGGAGTAAAAAGACTGAGATATGTTCTGAAAAGGATAATTGAAAAGCCAGAACAAGTGAATGAGATCTCAAGTCAAACCCGGACAAGACAAAATAAAGAGAGAAATTTACGAAGAAGTCCAAGATTGAAAACTCTGAACAATAAATATCAAGGTCCTGAATGGACCTACATTATATTAGAAGAGTTTGAGAATTTGGACATAAGAGAGGAACCTGAAAATCAGAATCCTAAACCAGTGAAAGAAAAAGAGTGAGATTTCAATAAAATAAAATTCTGGGTGCTAAAGTAAGAGGGGAAATTATCCTCTCAGATTAAAATGGCAAGAAGGCAAATGCTACTTACCAGTATGCATCTGTTTTTGGCATGTAGACCTGCAGATCCACACACTTAGCATAGATCGCCAACTGGTGTTGGTTCGGATGTTTGCAGTTGTCCTGGAAAGGCTTTGGAAGTCACGCGATAGGTGACTCCTTCTTTGGATCATAGTGCGCATGAGCATCGGCTCCATTCTCAGATTGTTTTTTGCCAGCAGGGAAATGATGGAGCTTTGTAAGAAAGAGGAAAGATGCCCATGTATGCTGTATCTAAATAAGATGGTACTGAAACAGATAAAGGTAGCCGGGGAGGCCAGTGGCCGTGTGTGCATCTACAGCTCTACATGCCAAGAACAGATGCACACTGGTAAGTAGCATTTGCCGTTCGCGGCATATGAGCTGCAGATCACACACTTAGCATAGATTGTATAGCAGTACCCATCCTTAGCGGCGACCACTAGTATCTGCTGCAGTCGTTTGAAATAGTGTTTTGAGAACAGCCTGGCCCACACTAGCTTGTTGTTTTGTTTGCACATCTACACAATAATGTTTTGTGAATGTGTGCGGTGTAGACCATGTAGCTGCCCTGCAGATGTCATCTAAGGGAATGTTCAGTAAAAATGCCATAGAAGCCCCTATCTTTCGTGTAGTGTGTGCTTTCGGAGGAAAAGATAAAGTACGTTTTGCTTTGTGGTAGCAAATTTGTATGCATTTAACGATCCATCTAGTTATCCCAGACTTTGATATGGGGTTGCCTTTGTGTGGTGGTGAGAAAGACACAAAAAGTTGTTTGGTCTTACGAAAATGTTGTGTTCTCTCTATTTAATAAAGCAATGCTCTTTTAACATCTTAAGTATGAAGAGCTCTTTCTGCGACTGTCTGTGGTTGCGAGAAAAATACGAGCAACTCCACAGACTGATTGAGGTGGAAGGGAGAAATGACTTTAGGAAGGAATTTAGGATTAGTTCGTAGAACAACCTTATTATGATGGATTTGCAAAAAAGGTTCCTGGATAGTTGGTGCTTGTAGCTCACTAACTCTCCTAAGAGAAGTAATGGCCACTAGGAAAGCTACTTTCCATGTTAAGAATTGTAGTTCACATTTATGTAGAGGTTCAAAAGGAGGGCCCATTAGTCTTGTGAGAACGATGTTTAAATTCCACACAGGTGAAGGTGGAACTCTGGGAGGAATTATCCTTTTAAGGCCTTCCATAAAGGCTTTGATGGCAGGTACCCTGAAAAGTGGTAAGTGTTGTCTATTTTGTAGGTATGCTGCTATGGCAGCAAAGTGCAGTCTAATAGACGTATAGGCTAGGTTGCAACCTTTGGAGGTGTAGAAGGTACCCTATGATGTGTTGGATAGACACGTCTAGGGGATTGATGGTGTTGTTATGACAATATATCACAAATCGCTTCCACCTGGCTGCATAGCAGGCTCTAGTGGTGGGACGTCTAGCTTCTCTAATGACGTTCATACAGTCAGGGGGAGGATCAAGGTAACCGAATTCTAGAACCTCAGGAGCCAAATCGCAAGGTTGAGCTGAGCTGGATACGGGTGTCTGATCTCTCCACGGTTCTGGGTTAAGAGGCGTGGCAAGATGTTTAATTTTTGGTGTGGAGCTATGGACAGCTCCAGTAATGTGGTGTACCACCGTTGTCTGGCCCAGGTTGGAGCAACTAGAATGAGAGTCAGCCAGTGTTGCTGTAGTTTGCGCACCACCAGTGGAATGAGTGGGAGAGGCGGAAAAGCGTACGCAAATCTGCCTGACCAATTCATCCATATCGCATTGCCTTTGGACAATGGGTGTGGATATCTGGCGGCGAAGCTTGGGCATTTGGCATTTTCGTGGTTGGCGAAGAGGTCTATCTGTGGTTGCCCCCACATTTGAAAGAATGGCTGAAGAACTTGCAGATGAAGTTTCCACTCGTGGATCTGTTGTGTTTGACGACTTAACAGATCAACTATGGTGTTTTGAACTCCCGGGACATGTTGGGCTAGGAGAAATATATTCTGAGGTATAGCCCATCTCCATATGCTCTGTGCTAGCCGAGAGAGCTGCAGAGAGTGTGTCCCGCCTTGTTTCTGTATGTAGTACATGGCTGTCATGTTGCCTGTGCTGACTAAGACAGCTTTGCCTGATATTTCCTTTTGGAATGCTTTTAAGGCTAAGAATATGGCTAGAAACTCCAGGTGGTTGATGTGGAGTAACTTTTGTTGAGGTGTCCACTTGCTCTGCATTGTGTGATGTAATAGGTGAGCTCCCCAGCCGGAGAGCGATGCGTCTGCTGTCATGACAATTTGCGGAACTGGCTCTAGGAACGGTCGCCCTTTGGAAAGGTTTTTGGTGTTCCACCACTGTAGAGAGCAATGAGTGCGACCGCCTACCAACACCAGATCTGTTAGCTGATCTTCCATTGGCGTGCCAAGCACTCTTGTAGCGGACGCATCTGGAGTCTTGCGTGAGGCACTATAAATATGCAAGAGGTCATCATCCCTATGAGTTGCATGAACACTCGAGCTGGAAGGGAAAAATATGCAAGAGGTCATCATCCCAATGAGTTGCATGAACACTCGAGCTGGAAGGGAGTGTTCAGGTTGAAATTTGGGGAGGAGAGCCTGCATGCTTGCTATCCTGGCTGGAGTGGGATAGGCTAGCGCTCTTGAGGAGTCTATGGTGGCACCGAGGTATTGTTGTATGTGGGACGGTTGCAGATGAGATTTTGTGTGGTTTACTGTGAACCCCAGGTCGTGGAGTAGTAGGATAGTCGCGTGAGTGTGATGTACACACTGGTTGTATGAGCTGGCTTTAATGAGCCAGTCGTCGAGATATGGGAAGACGTGAATGTACTGTCTTCTTAAGTGGGCTGCTGCTACCGCTAGGCACTTGGTGAATACCCTTGGTGCTGTTGTGATTCCGAACGGGAGTACTTCGAATTGATAGTGCTGCCCGTCCACTACAAACCTGAGATACTTCCTGTGAGCTGAGTGAATGGGAATATGGAAGTAGGCGTCCTTGAGATCTATGGTAGCAAGGAAGTCGCCTTGTGAAAGAAGGGGAAGGACCTGCTGAAGTGTGACCATGTGGAATTGGTCTGAGTGTATGTATAGGTTTAGGGGTCTGAGGTCTAAAATAGGTCCCAGAGAGCCGTCCTTCTTTGGTATGAGAAAATACAGGGAGTAAACGCCCGTGTTTTGCTAGCGCAGGGGAACCAGTTCTATTGCATTTTTTTGTAGGAGGGAGATTACCTCCTGCTTTAGCAGTGATAAATGTTCTTGTGACATTGGACGCTGTTTGAGTGGTATGTTGGGGGGGGTAGAGGTAAGTTCGAGACAATAGCCTGATTGAACTATCTGTCGCACCCACCTGTCTGTGGTGATGTTGGTCCAGACAGGAAGGAACTGTTGTAGTCTTCCCCCCAACTGGAGTGAAATGGTCCGGGGGAAGCGGAGGGAAGTCATTGGGTAGGGGTAGAGGCAGAGCGGGTGGGTGTTGTTTGTCTTGCCTCTGCCCTTGTTATTGTTGCCTCTGTAACCTCCTCTCTGGTAACCTCTGGTGAAGGATGACTGGGTGGGAGCCTTCTAAGAGGTGGAGGGGTTGTCGGATGAGTAGCCTCTGGAGTTGCCTTTGTAGGAGGAGCGACGAAAAGAACGTCTGGGAGCTTGCGATTGAAAGGCTCCCACTGACTTGGCTGTGTCCGTGTCCTTTTTCATTTTCTCCAGGGATGAGTCTTCATTAGGGCCAAAGAGGTGTTCTTGGTCGAATGGTTGGTTCAGGATCGAACTTTGTACCTCAGGCTTAAAGCCTGAAATGCGTAGCCAAGCGTGCCTACGCAAAAGGACACTTGTATTTACAGCTCTGGAGGTGGTATCTGCCACATCGAGAGCGCATCGAATGGAGGTATTGGTTATTAGTTTACCTTCCTGTATGAGGTCGTTGGCTTTGTTTTTGTATTTGTCTGGGAGGTGTTGCAATAGGGACTCTAACTCATCATAATGTGCCCTATCGTATCTGGCTAGTAGGGCCTGAGTGTTGGCGATGCACCATATGTTAGCTGCTTGTGAGGCTGTTCTCTTGCCGGAGGCGTCCAAGAGTTTAGACTCCTTATCGGGTGGGGCTGCGTCACCTGATGTCTGACAGTTAGCCCTCTTCCTGGCATTGGATACCACCATGGAGTCTAATGGGACAGGGCCCTTAATGTAAGCTGGGTCTGTAGGGGCAGCTTTGTATTTTTTCTTTATGTGAGGGTTGATGACTCGAGCCCTAACAGGATCTTTAAATACATCAGGAGCATGCTTAATAACTCCTTTGAGCATGGGTAAAGTAGATGTTGACCTTTGTGTGCTGTCGAAAGTGTCCAACAAGAAATCCTCCTCGACAGGGTCTGTGTGTAGGTCAACCCCGTGGTACTGGGCAGCTCGGTGTACGAGCTGATTAAAGCCCATGGTGTCCTCTGGTGGGGAAGGCCTAGAGGGATAGATGTCGTCTTGCGGGAGATTAGGTACATCAGGTGTATTATAGTCATCCCAGGGGTCAGGGGAACCAGGTGGACTGGGATCCCCCTAGTGGCACATCATCCGCACCCCCCGTGTCATAAGAGGTGTCATCATCGTCTACTGGTGTAGGAGATTGTGTAGGAGAATGATGTGGTGGGGGAGGAGGAGGTGGAGAAGGGACTCTAAGAGGGGATGTAGCAATGTCCCTCTTCTTAGGTGGTGGAGGAGGTGTAGGCTTGTCCAGTGGTCTTTTCCTGGAACTTAGTGTCAATTGACCAGTTTTCGGGTCTTTAACAAGAGTTTTTTGTGCAGGGCCCGGTCGATAAAGCTCTTCTGATGAAGTTTGGTTTTCAGCACCGACTGTCTTGGTTCCGGGGGCTTTTTCGGAACCGGCTTCGGAGTGTCTTTAGGTTTGGACCCGTGTTGTTTTGCAGTCTCTGTATGCTTTTTCGGTCCAGATGATTTTTCGGCTCCGAAGAGTGTGAGTCCGAACTCTTGGGAAGAGGCTTCTTAGTCGGCTCCGAGTGTTTTTTCGGTGCCGGCGAGTCGGTGCTCGTTGTTTTCAGTGTCTAAGGCTTTGAGGTGGAAGCAGCGGTCGACACAGAGGAGGAGGGCGGTTTCTTTTTCGGTGCTGAACGGAGTTTCGGCACCAGAGGCAGGCTGACTCGAGCCCGAGTCGCCTGAAGACTTGGTAGGCTTCTTTGCCGGGCCTGAGGGCAGGGAGTGGGAAGCAGTGTGTCGGTGTGCACCTAGGCCCGAAGGTGAAGATGTGACCGAAGCCTTTTATGTATGGAGGGGGTTGGGGTCGACGTCTTTACTTACGACCCTCTGCGCCGGAGGGATTTCTTCGACGTCAGAGTCATCGGCTTTGGAGGCGTTGACAAGGCCTTCTTCGATCCGCTCCCGCTTTGGTACATCGACGCCCTCTTGGAAGATGTCGTTGGGGAAGGCTGTCGACGAGCGAGCCATGGTCCTCCAAGCTCGCTGATCCCGAATGGTTTTCTTGGAGTGGAAAGATGGACAGTCTCCGGCCTCGTGCTCCGGTGACAAGCAGAGGTTACACACCTCATGCAGATCGGTATGGGGAAACTTCGACCCACATCGAGGACACTTCTTGAATGGCGTCCTTTCCATGAGCCAGATGCTAAGGCCCAGGTAGGCCCGAAGGCCTTCGTCGACGACCGGAATCGAAGACATCGACTTGGAGAGATGCGCGACGAGTAGGGTTCGCGATCGAGACAATACAGTAGAAAGGGTGAAGGATTGCGCGTCGAAACGGAATCGGTAACGGTTCCGAACTGGAGCGCGAAAAACACATCCGAGCCCGATGGCGGAAAAAAACAATCTGAGGATGGAGCCGATGCCCATGCGTACTATGATCCAAAGGAGGAGTCACCTATCTCATGACTTCCAAAGACTTTCCAGGACAAAAACAAGTGCAAACATCCGGGCCCAACACCAGATGGCGATCTATGCTAAGTGTGTGATCTGCAGGTCATATGCCTCGAACACAGAGTTACTGAGCAACCAAAACTAAATTGTGTACAAAGATGTTGTACAGCATTCATATGTAATATTATAATAGTGATACTAATGTGGTTAGTTTTAAGTAGCAGTTTCGTTGACAACAAACAAAAAAAATGACACAGGTACTAATGAGAACACAGCTACATATAAAAGATAGGGTAGAATTACAAGTAGCAGATGAGACAGATTTCCATCTCACAGTGACAGATAATGACACATCATTAAATGTCTTCACAAAGTTATTAATAGAGTATGTTGACACAATGGAAGTTAGTGATTGTTATGTCTGTATGAAATAACCAGTGTCAGTATCAGAGGGAGTCACATACCAACACATTCCTTTGACATATGGTATATCATGTAGTGTATTAGTAAGTCTGTTTTATGCCACTGGGAAGTTACAGTATTATTATTCAAACTTAGATATAGTATTTTCAGAAATTCCTATTCTTAGGAACATGAATCCCGTATTTAGTGCTCAAAGTGCAGAGTTTATGGGAGAATTCTTCCAGACAATGAAGTCTATAGATTTAGTTAAAGCACATAAAAACAATTTAACATGTACATTAAGGGAAGAGGAAAAGGTATTCCTGAATTTAGTAGAGAAAAGAAGGCAGGACTTCCAAAAGAAAGCTGTTGAACAGAAAACTCATGTTCCAACATGGGCTGAAAGGGAGGGAATTTATACTGCTGGCAAGGCTCATGCTGCGATGTCCCTCAACTTTGTAAAGAAAGGAAAGATCTGCATTCATAGATGAAAGACAGATTACAACAACATATTTATTGGTTCCAGTGAATGTGAACATAACTTCCTAATTTCGGGAGGTTGGGGACTAAAAGGAGGAACTGATGCAGTATTTCTAGGAATTTATTATGTGTGTGGTAATAATGCTTATTTTAAGCTACCTGCACAGTGGTATGGAAGCTCCTACCTGGGGATTTTATTTCCGAAAATTTACCATATAAAAAGAATCACTGGAAGCAATGAAAACTCTAATGGACTAACACGAAAAAAGAGAGCTAGTTTTTCAGAAACTATAAGTGATATATTTAGTGCAATAATACCTTCAGTGGGAGTCATAATAAATTCACGTAGAATTTGTCAGTTATCAAAAGTAGTTGATCGTCTATCGACTGATATTGCTGGAGGTTTCTTGATGATCAATACAGAAATGGTTGCAATTAGATCAATGGTTTTACAAAATCGTCTTGCACTTGACATCCTATTAGCAAAGAGGGTGGAGTCTGTGGAATGTTGAAAGTTCAACATTGTTGCACTTACATTCCTGACAAAAGTAAGGAAATTAAAGGGTACATAAAGAATATTACGGAATTTCATGAAATTTTGAAACCACTTGAGGTTGACCGTGTGTGGGAGAGACTAACAAAAAGTGTAACTTCAATAGGGACTTGGTTTACTAATATAGGGAAAAGTCTTTTAGGTCAAATAATTTTGCCCCTAGTAGGCATGACAATAATAGCATTAACAATAATGATCTGTGTAAGTGTTGTAGAAGAAGAAGAAAATATAAAATTAATGAAAAAGGAAGGAAAAGAAAGAGGGAAAATGATTAAATAGAGATGGAGGAAATGAAAGGCAAGCTTTATAAAGACATGAAATATTTTGAGAATAATGAGAAAGAAGCGAAAGTGGAAACTGAATTGGAGCTTAGACAATACTGAAAGTTGGTATCTGTTTTAGGGTGGGTAGTTTATGATGGCATAAGATGCCATCAGAGAGGGGATTGATGGAGCACGGACTCGTTTATGTGTGACTTTTGCTCGGACTCAGTCTACTTGTTTTAACTTATTAACATGAATTATTAAATTTGTTTTGCGATTTATCCTTGCATACTACATTTACATAAATAAGACAGAGAAGCTTGCCTATGTGTTTTCTAACCATTAATACAAATAGCGGACTAAAAGTGCTGCTCCAACAGGGAAAACTTTACTGTGCAAGCGTTTGCATCTACGTAATGTGACGTTTAACAGCTTCGGAGGGAATCTCTCGTGCATGAGCAGAACGCACTAACATGGCGTCTTCAAGACCCACATGCATGGCACCTGCTTTGCTATTTAGAAAACACTTTATTTACTAAGAGCTAATGCAGGGAATGTACTAATGAATGAAGGGAAATAGAGTAGAGATAGGTGGTATACAGTGCAATCATTTATTTCTTGAATTAATATTTTCTCTTTTGACCTTTTATTACTTCGCAATTTGGGCCTTCTTGCCATAACCTGAGTGACTGAGTGAGAGCCTTCTGCGCATGTGTGACCGCTTCTTCCCCTGGAAGAATGATCCCATGATTGGACCACATTCAAGGCCATCGACCGCTAAACCCTGGGAAACTCAGATGTCAGAAGTGCAGTGGCTGAAGTCATATGAACATTATTGATAAAAATGTTTCAACTGTGAATAAACTCAGGTGAGAATAAAGAGGGGATGGGTTTTGGAACAAAGAAAAGTGCTATGCCATCATGGTGTGATGACCAAACGCCCCTTGCTTGTCCATTCAGAATTCGTATTTTTACGATTTTGCAACTTTAGGGGGTGGTACATGAATCCCAAAAGGTATAACTAAGGTAGTTTAGTAAGTTGGGTGTGCGTGATCCTGAGCGAATGCTGAGAGGGAAGATGCTGTCGGAGTTATTGATGATGCTGTGAGATGCTGAAGAAGATTCAATAGAGTATAACCTATCTAAAAGAAATTGATTAGAAGAAGATCGCGGAAGAATCTCGCGGCGGAAGAGAGTGTCAGAGAGGGGTGTGGCATGTTCAGCTGTCTAGAGAGGTTCACTGTTCTGTCCGGACTCCTGTCCTGAAGTCTTTGTCCCTGATCTTTCCCCAGGACCCTTACCAGCCCTTTGGCCAGGGGGTTGGTCTTCACACCATCTGTGGTATTTATAAATTTTGTATATTTTCAGATGTACTGCTGTCTCTATCCTCTCCTTTCTGAGCAACGTCAATCTATTTGTGAGAGTATTTGAATTGATTGAATCTTCCTCCCTTATGATTGAAGATGTCCGTGGTGTATTTGAATGGTACACTCACATTTAAATTGTAGATAAATGTTTTGAAAACTGCCTGAGTCTGTGTTTATTATTATAGATTAATTATTTGCAAGAGAGGTTATGTGCATCCTCACCATCAATTAATTCCAACTAATTTGGTCCATCGACCAAATGGAAAGAACTTATTGATCAGTGATAATAATTAGGAAAAAGTACAAATTATTACAGTACTGATCAATTCATGAGCTAAACAAACGTCCCCCAGCGGCTAACCAGGTGAATTTGAGTGTAGGTGTTACTGATGGGCCCAGGTGAATATATGGTATTGGAGTATCTGTTGTTGGTGCGCCGCTGGATCAAACCCACCTCCTTCTGCCAATCTAGATTTTTCAATGTTAGAAGATGATACCCAAGAACTTGACATCCTTTCTACTTTTCACTCTATTAAACGCGGTAAAGCTCCAGGACCTGATGGATTTACGAATGAATTTTATTCTTACTTTTCCCAAACTCCTATTTCTTAATTACATCAATTATTTCACTTCTTTATTTCTATCAGACAATCCAGTGGCTCTTTTCAAGAAGCTTTGATATGCCTTCTTCACAAGGAAGGTAAATATCATACTCTATGTAAAAATTACAGACCCATTTCTTTAATTAATTTAGATTATAACATTTTCGCAAAAATACTAGCTTTACGCTTAGATACATTTTTACCCCTATTAATTGGACGAGAACAATGTGGTTTTATTAAAGGTAGACATCTCTCAGACAACACTGGACTTTTCTTAGCAGCCATTTCTTTGGATGCTGAGAAAGCTTTTGATAGATTCGGTTGGTCTTTTATTTTTTCCACTTTGTCCTGGTTTGGTTTTGGTCACAAGTTTATAAATTATATTTCCTTACTGTATTCTTTTCCTGTTTCCTCCATCTTAGCTAATGGTCTTATCTCTGCTTCCTTTCCTTTACATCGTGGGGTACGGCAGGGTTGTCCTCTCCCTCCCCTTCTTTTAATACTTGCTTTTGAGCCTTTCTTAATTAAGATTTGCTCAAATTCTCAGATTATAGGTTTTAAATATGGCACAAATCAACAAAAACTTTGTGTATACAGATGATGTTTTGCTCTTTCTATCACAGCCACAGACCTCTTTGCCAGCCTTCTCATCTGAAGTACAGTCTTTTTCCTCTGTTTCTGGTTATAAACTAAATGAAGACAAATGTGAAATTCTTCCATTAAATAAAGTGTGCTTTTCCGTGGATTACGCCTCGTCAGGTTTTCGTTGGACCTCGGATAAAATCAAACACTTGGGTTCATGGTTTAATTTTCCCAATAAAGAATCCATATTACTATATTTAAGAGAACTACAGACGCTTTTGAAAAATATCAGGTCCAGATGGAATCCCATGTATTTGTCTTGGTGGGGTCGACTCGATACGATCAAAATGATGTTGGTACCTATAGTCCTTTTTTACATCTCTAATATTCCGGTAAATATTCCTAAATTACATTTTGAAACAATCTATTCTATCCTATCGCAATTTCTAAGGAATAATAGGAAACCTCATATGTCTCTACATAAACTTAAGAGACCAAAACAGCTAGGTGGTGTTAATTTCCCAGGTTTTTAAACATACCGCTCTCTCTCTTAAACAAACCCCTTTATTACTTCAAGATGACAACGAGGATTCATTATTACCATTATGGGCTTCTATTGAAAAACAATTTCTTCACACTTTCTCCTTCCAAGAATTCTCATCTTTTACACATCGTCCTTTGTCACTCTCTCTTCCCATTTTAATAACAGCTGCAGAATTCTCCAACCTTTACTTACCAATCACCGTTTTCCTAAAGATCACTTTTTTGCAGTCCTAAATATGGTACAATAAACATCTTAAAATCAATACTAGAACTATTTTTCGGAAGGTTTGGCATATTAAAGGACTTCACTGAGTACATAAACTTTTCCAAGATAACACATGTATCACTTTTTCAGTTGCTCAAACATGATTGTTTCTACCTACCTCATGTGTATCTAAATATGCATCCTTAATTTCATTAATTCAATCGACATACAATAGTTTAAAATTCAATACCTCCTTGGCCTCTTCACCTTTTACTGTCCTTCCAGTCTTATCTCTTTCCCCTTCTGCACCTCAAATTTATAAACGTTTATCCTCTTTTACAGTTACTCAAGATAAAACACAGGTGGAACTCTTATGGGAGAGTGATCTCCAACTATCCCTTTCTATTCCTACCTGGAATAAGGTTTGGAATAAAATTAGGAAATCTTCCAGGGCTGCTAATACAACCCAAACTTTATTTTATATTTATAACAGACTTTTATTGACTCCTGTCTCATTACACAAAATAAATCCTCTCTCTCTCCCTCTTGCTGGCCCTGGACTACATCCCCGGCTGACTTGCAACGCCAGCTATTCTCCTGTCCTCATGTGCATAATTTCTGGGAAAAAGTTTGGAGGCGAAGCAATAATATCTTTCACACACAAATACCTTTCACTTTTGTTAATATATTTCTACGTAGTGTATCTTCTGACTGGGAAACACATTCAAATAATTTTCATATTATAGATCTACTCCTTGCAGTTGCTTTCCAACAAATTACTAAAGCATGGAAAAATACCAACAATATTTCTTATCAAGCCTGGTGGTATGGGGTCTGCTATAATCACAGGCTAGATAAAGTGTATGTCCACCCCATTTCTCTTGCTATAAAACGAGAATATCTACGGTCACCTATCACTCATTTCCTGGATATATCCGCAAACTCAACACAAATCCATAATCCCCGAGTTGAAGAAGTGCCTAAACCTCCATGATCTCATTTTAGCTGTTTAATTATCTATTTTTTTGTACCAATATTATGTATTAGTCACATTTTCTTTTTATTATGAAATTCAAGTAGATATTAATAATTGTATGTGGTTATGTTAAAAATTATTTTCACAAAATGTTATATCCTTCCCTCCTCCCTTCCCCTCTTTCCTCCTTTTTTCCTTTCCATTTTACCCTAAAAGATTATATAGTTAAGATTGTATTTCCTATTTCTGTATCTCACGGAGTTGGTTTATATGATATCAATAAATTCCTTTTAAAAAAAAGAAAAAAAAAAAATGAATGTGAGTTTGCACATTTCACCACAAAGTTGATTAGAGACCAGGTTCTAGTGCAATGTAGGACAAAAAGGTACAGGAAAAACGTTCGACGTTAAACAATGGCTCCCTGCAAGAGACCATCCGCATTGTTAAGAGTATAGAGCCGTCACAAAAGGCATCAAGGGAGTTAGTAAAATCAGATAAGGCTGTTGTGAGAGCGGTAAAAGAACAGAGATCAGAGGGAAAAGCAACAAAGTGAAAAGAGTTAATAAGAACACGGCTGTTAGGACAGAGAAAAGATTTAATCAACATAAAAATGTATGCACAAAGCGTGGGTTACCATTGCATTATCCCAATAGTCATGTTTGTCCAGCAAGGAATGCATCCTGTCGTAAGTGTGGTAAACAGGGGCATTTCCCCAAAGTTTGTGGTTCCAGGGTTAAAGTCAACTTGGTCTAAACGGAGGATAAAGGTGATGTGTCTGCTGATGTGGTGAGTTCCGTGAATGATTTGATCCTGGTGGTTAAGGATGAGTCAGACAAATGTGTGGACCCCGTGGTCGATATTGTTGTAGACGGGAAATCTCTTCAGTTGTTGGTGGATTCTGGGGCATGTATGACCATGATCACAGAAGAACTGTTTGATCATATTTGGGTTGACAAAATCACTGGAAGCACCAGGCAGAAGTATATATTATGAGAGCAGGAGGATTGATTTAAAAGTTTTTTTTGAGACCAGTTTGATATTTGAGGATAGGTGCATACAAGGGAAATTCTATGTAGCTAAGAAGGGACTCAATATATTGGGCTGGTATCACCAGGGTCTTTTTGAGATAACTCTTAGGCCAGAGGTCCATTTCATGGTAGATCCTAACACCCAAGAAGTCATCAAGTTTTTTCAAAGCTTCTTTACTAGGGAGGGCTTCCCCAAAGATATTGTGTCAGATAATGGGGTCCAATTCACCTCCAAGGAAATGTCCAGTTTTCTAATTCAATCTGGCATACTACATCGCAGAGTGGCTTTATATCACCTACAAGCCAATGGTTTTATTGAACACATGAACCGTGTGCTGGTTGAGTGCATACAATGGGCAGTAAGCAACAGGCTGGAGGTGAAGGAGGCGGTGCAAAGCATGTGGTGGGCACATCGCACGACACCCAATCAAGTTTTGAATAAAAGTCCTTTTGAACTGTTACGAGGGAGAGCAGCAACTTTTGATATGTGTCCTGCTTAGATGAGGAAATTGGGTTTGCGTGTAAAGACTAGATCTGGGGAGGAAGCTAAGAGTAGATTTACCGGTTTACAAGGTCAACATGTGATGAGGAAAATGTTCTACTCAGCGATGTAAACCACGCATGAGTGGTAGGAAAGTAAATCCACCTAAATGTTTGGATTTGTAGTTCTCACATATTATATACGGTGTACGCAATGTAATGCTTCTTGTGATTCATTTTTGTGCTTCTGTACCTTGCATGATTTTCATGTTTTTATTGTTGCTTGCCATTGCGTTTTTTCTTTTTCTTCCTTTGTATATTATTCCTATGCTTCCTTCATTTTCCTCCCTTGACATTTTTCTCTAAGTTTTTATCCTTCTATAGAAAGGAAGGATATGTTGTAGTGGACAGCATGTAAACCATGCTGTCCTTTATTATGATGTCATTCCCTTGGTTACAGTACATTGTCATTTGAATGCCAAGGGTTGTTGAGGTCAGTCTCTGGAAGCTGTGGAGATGAACGGTCATTGAACATAGTGCAATTACACTTGTAACTTGTTGTTCAACGTGTACGCCCGCCCTTTGGCTCTCCTGGCCAAAGAACGTAGCATCAAAATGGTATCTTATGCAGATGATACCCAGTTGGTGTTCACCTTTTCCAACAACCCGGCCATTGACCAACTGAAATTCCGTGCAGATGTTCTGGCCATTTCAGACTGGAGGACAAACAACTACTTACAGTTGAACTCTGCCAAAACGTATTTGCTCCTGGTAGGCCGCGACACCCACAAATGGGATTACCAGTGGTGGACCGGAATCCTGGGCTCTCCCCGCAGCCGAAAAACACTGTCAAAGATTTAGGAGTTCTGATTGATACTGCCCTCTCTTTAGAGTCCCATGCAAAGAAAGTGGCTGGCACTTGTTTCAGCCTCCTGCGCAGCTTCAAACCCATTTTGGGGTTTTTCGATGCTCCCACCCATCAATTGATGGTGCAATCAGTTGTCCAATCTCGCCTACACTACTGCAATGGTCTCCTGCTTGGCGTCAATAAAACAGTCAGTGCAAGACTCCAACGAGTACAGAATGCAGCGGCACATACTCTTTTTGCCTCAACTAGGCAGGGCCATACCTCCAATCTTCTCCACCGTCTTCATTGGTTGCCCATTAAACTAAGAGTTCAGTTTAAAACCCTATGCACCACTCACAAGATTCTGCACGGCCAGGGTCCCCAAATTCTGCAGGAACTTTGCACCGCCTATGTTCCTACGCGAGCATTACGCCCCGCCGATCTTCATCTGCTATGCGTTCCACGAGTCTGCCGATGTAGAGCAGGGGGTCGTTCCTTCAAAGCTCTGGCCCCTGCACTATGGAACTCTATACCACAGGCTGCCCGCAGCACTCACGACCACTGGGTGTTTAGGAAGCTGATTAAAACCCATCTTTTCACATCCATCTAGCGTCATTTCTTCCGGCTACCAGTTCTGCTAGCAGTGGGACGCCCTGTTGCTGGGGCAGCCATGCGCGGTATAAATTACCTTAACATAACATAACATAACATAACTATGAGCGGCTTCACTGTGTGTTTTCGCTTGCTTGGTTTTTGGGCTGCCCCATCATCCTTTTGCCTTTAAACATTAATTACTGGGCGTGGCCAAGATGGCGGAGTGAGCGGACGTCTTCCTCAACTGCTCCCGCCGACGGCCCGCTACAGCACCGGCGTTTGGCCGAACCAGCACCCACTGACCTTGGCATCGGTGCCGCCTGGGTTGCAGGACTCGGAGAGGGTGATTTTCTTGCCGGACCACACAGCGGAGGCTGCAGAGGGCGAGCTGCTGCATACGCGCCCTTCCCCCGGAGCCGCAAGGTGAGGCCCTGAGCCATCCGGTGCGGTATGGCGCACTCTAGATGGAGCGGCGGCGGCCCGCAACACCCGGCTGGAGTGGCGATCGCAGCTGAAGGCTCCACGCCGGTAGGAAAGCAGCGGAGGGTGGTTGCGCCGGAGGAGAGCGCCAGCAGCGGTGAAGGAGAGGTGCAGAGCCGCCATCTTGCTGGTGGTCCCAGGTGGCGGAGCTGCTTGCGTATACGATTGAGGGCACGGTAGTGGAGCCGGCGCCCTCCTGTGGTGGCTCTGCTGCGGGGGCGCCCAGAGACATTAACTATTAGGAGCGGCAGAGCCCCGGAGTTTAGTGGAACAATTGAGGCCCACCGGGGTTGCACTATAGGGGCCTCCGTGGGTGAGTGAGGCTCGGCTGAAGCGCGCATCCTGGGGGGCCTTTAAGACTCAACCGCCTCGCGTCAGTCGCCCTTTGAGCCTCGTGTGGGTGACGGCGTGCAGGTCGCTGGCGCCGCTGCACGGACGGCGGACATAGCAGGGGGTTTGCGGAGCGGCTGCAGCCTAGGAAGTGCATGGCAGCCTAGGAAGTGCATGGCGGCCTAGTCCGGCTGTGGACACCTTGGGGCACGGACCTAGGGCGGCCCACTTAGACTGCTGCAGCACTGGCGCTGGAGGCCCTCACAGGAGACTTGCTGGACCTACCTGCTGCTGGCTTCTGGCATCCGGATTGTTGTGGCGTCTTCGGGTGCACAGAGGTCCCGGGAGTCCACGGGTCGCCCCGTCCTAGATAATACAGCTACTGAGCCCTAGCGGAGAGTGACCTGGCCCCACCCTGCGGACCATCAGGCGGAGCGGTGGTATCTCCCGACAGCCTCAGGCAAGTGACACTCGGTGAGCGTGAGTTTCGGACGGGAAAGAACGGCGAGGGAGGCACCCCCACGGATGTTGGGACATGGGCAGATTGGGCAGTACGGCAACCCAGGGTCGGGAGGTTGGGCCTCTTGGGGGCGCCCTGCAGGAGGGAGCTGTGACACTTCCTGCTTGTGGACACGGGGTCGCCCCCCACTTCGGCACACTTACTCTTGGGCCCTGGGACACACAAGCATCACAGCCAGCGAGGAGGCCAGGACACTCTACAGCATTAGGTTCCCTAGAGTTCTATCATAGGTACTCCGGGGAAACGCAGTTAGCTTCACGCCCTCCTGTGACTTGGTTGGTGACGAGCTATGTCATCCTCCTGACGGGGCAAAGACAAGAACTTAAAAGACTTGTTCGCCAAAGCACAGGCCGTTCAACAGACTGCTGCCATGGCGACAGGCGCTGCCCGCCCAGCACCTGGGCGAGAGGAAGGAGCGGAACCCATCACAAAAGCGGTCTTGGAATCCATGTGTGTTGCGCTGCGAGAGGATATCCAAACCTTCAAGCAGGAATTCACTGCCGAGCTCCGAGAGGTCATAAGAGATGTAGACGCATCGGCGAACGTGTTGCTGATCTAGAAGAGAAAAGTGATGGCAGGGATACGGAATTGGCGGATCTGCAGCAGGAGGTGCTTAGGATACACGATCAGCAGGTTGATCTCCAGACCCACCTTGATGATCTAGAAAATTGCTTCCGGCATCACAATATCCGAATCCGAGAGGTGAAATTGGTTGAGGATACGAAAGACCTTTTCACATACACGAGGGAGCTTTTCAATCACATCCTGGGCAGACCTTTAGAGACGGAGTTGCGACTGGACCGAGCGCATAGGGTAGGCCCCCCGCGGGCCCCATCAGCTCCGCCATCCGACATTCTGGTCTGCGTCCAAGATTACCGCACCAAGTAGATAATCCTACAAAGAGCAAGCCAGCTACATCCCCTGACATTTCGCGACCAGACGCCGCTCCTTTACCAAGACTTATCTGCCCTCACCCTACAAAAACGCAGATCCTTCCGTTCCATCACGGCGCATCTACAGCAGCGCAACATTCCTTACAGATGGGGTAATCCGTTTCGCTTGGTTTTCCGCATAGACAATACACTATACCAGTTGCAATCCCTGTCGGAGGCCTGTCGCTTACTGGGCATAGATCTCCCAGCGGAGGGGGATAGCAAGGAAGGCCCCAAAACTGATGAGGAGGACTCCAGGCCCCGATGGCACCAGCAGGGCCGAAGATGCCGCTCTAAAAAGCCTCCCGCCGCAGAAATTGCAAAAGGCCAACAGGCCGCTCTTGCTGCGGCCTCGGCAGACCTGGCCAGGTCTCCACCCAGCTGAACCCTGCGGTACCAAATGGCCGACTGAATACCTGATTTGTGCCCTGGGCCGTTGGCTGGAGGGGGCATACTGATCCTTGGTCAGCCACCCATTTCGACACATTTCCGATCATCTGCAGATGATGGACGATATGTTCTTGCCTTCCTTTTTCCCAATTTAGTTTTTTGGGGAGGGTTTTTATGAGGGGTGGGTGGGATCCAATGTTCCTTGTCCACCTTCCATTTAGGCTTAGCGCAGCTCCCCGATACCAAGGAGTCCCACAGCCAGGGATAACCCGCACCTCAGTAGTCTTTGCGCCGACACGTCACCATTGCCCTATGTCTTACTGTCTCTGTGAATGCCGCCCCACACGCTTAAGATACTTACCCTCAATGTGAGGGGTCTTAATAACCCAGTGAAGCGCGCAGCGGTTCTGTCGTGTCTAGAGCAGGCCCAGGAAGATATCTGCCTACTGCAGTCTCCGATCCCGAAAATTCCCCACTCCATTTTTTTCCTCAAGCCCAACTAAAACAGCTGGGGTAGCCATTTTAGTAGCCCAGCAGTTTCGGGGGGAAGGTCCTTCACAAGGACGCCAAAATAAGGGGTAGACTATTGGCTTATAGATTTGCCTTAGGTCATTTCACATTCACCATAGGTTCCTTGTACGCCCTGAATGAGGGCCAAGAACGGTTCTTGCACTCTGTCCTTACTGACATAACAGCCACGGTGGATCGCCACATTCTCCTGGTGGGGAGGACCTGAACCTTGTACTTGATAATACTCTGGACAGAACTTGTCAACGCACACACCAAGCAGGCGTCCTTTCCACGGAGGGGCTGATCCGTCTGCGCGACTTAGGTCTCACCGACTTATGGTGTAGCTTCCATCCCCATAGCCGCGAATATTCATACTACTCTAGTGCGCACAAGACGTACGCCAGGTTAGATTACCTTTTGGCATCCACACCTGTACATGCGTTAACAACAGAGGTAGAAATAGGAGCTGCTTCCCTTTCAGATCACGCACCAGTAACGGCTGTTCTCACTCATCCACCCATGCATCAGCCACCCAGGACCTGGCGCCTTCGGGATACTCTTTTGCATCGCGAAGAAGTGGTTAAGCGGATACGGCAATCCATCACTGACTATCTCACACAACGCCAATACCGACACCACCCTTGCAACACAATGGGCAGTACTAAAGGCGGTCATTCGGGGGGAGCTAACAGCCATCTCCGCTGCGGATAATGTAGAACGTAGACGCAAGCGAGAAGAACTCACTCAACAAACTAGAGAGTTGGAACGGATGCACCAGAGAACGGGAGCCCCCCGGGTGTGGAGACAACTTAAGGCGGTGCGCCAACAACTTGCAGCGCTCGATCTCGACAGGGCGGAATATGCATGGCGGAATATGCAGCACTACGATTACGTCATGCCTATTACACAGGGAGGGATAGAGGGGGGTGCCTTCTCGCACATAAACTAAGCAAGACCAGGCAAAAACAGAGGGTGCAGGAAATTAATCGAAGGGATGCTGGACGAACCACAGAGGATGGAGATATTGCGGAGGCATTTTGCGAATTCTATGCCGATCTCTATTCCAGCTCTCCCTAGAGTGCTCGAATGGGGCTGCATTTCTGGACTCCATCACTTTGCCAGCTCTGACCAAAGCTCAAGCTGACTATCTAGACAGACATTCGTCCAGAAGTTATTGCCGCCATTGCCCGCCTCAAACCGGGCCGGATGGCTTCTCTGCCGCTTTTTATAAAACGTTTTGTGCCCAAATTGCTCCTCTCCTCACCCACCTTTTTAATTCCTTCGCCGAGCCCGGTGCGATCCCAAGGGATCTCCTGGAGGCCTCTATTGCGTTGATTCCCAAACCAGGGAAAGACAAGACACGGTGTGGTGCATACCGTCCTATTTCCCTGTTGAATGTAGATCTTAAGTTGTACACGGGGATTCTAGCTGCCCGCCTTGCACCCTATATGCCTAGTCTTATAGATCCGGATCAGGCCGGTTTTATCCAGGAACACCAAACCTCCGATAATACAAAACGAGCACTACACCTCATCGAGAAAGCCACGCGTACACAGTGGGAATATATGATGCTCGCTATTGATGCTGAAAAAGCGTTTGATAGGGTCCACTGGCCCTATTTAGAGCGAGTAGGAATAAGCGAGAAGTTCCTCACATACATCTTTAATTGCTATAGATCCCCGAAGGCCACAGTCCGCGTGAATGGACACACGTCCTCCCGATTTACCATCGAGAGAGGTACGAGACAGGGGTGCCCTTTGTCACCCCTTCTCTTCGCCTTTTATATGGAACCATTGGCCTAAAAGATGCGGCACAATCCCATGATCACCAGGATCAAATTCGGCGGTTATACTCACACGATCAGCTTATACGCCGACGATGTGTTGATTTCCTTATCTCACCCGCGAGACGCGCTACCAGCATGCCTAACAGACCTGGACCTTTTTGCACGGGTTGCAGGGTTTAAAGTGAATATGGATAAATCAATCTCTCTGGACCTCTCCCTGTCACGATCCACTCGTGACTATCTACAAGGGCTACATCCACTTCAGTGGGCGACAGACTCAGTCCCATATCTGGGAATTCAATTGGCCCCCTCCCTTTCGAGAACAGTTGCCATTAATTATTCGCGCCTGCGACAGAAAATCCGGCGAGAGTTGGGATGGTGGAAGCACTACACCCTATCGTGGCTAGGTAAAATAGCTGGTCAAGATGACTATTCTCCCTCAGATTCTCTATTTATTTCGCACCATCCTACTTCGACCGCCTCCAGGTTGGATACGACAGATTCAATCAGATCTTGCTCAATTCATCTGGAACGGTCGGAAGCCGCGAGTGAAGCATAGGTTGGCGACACTCCCTCCGGAGAGTGGCGGACTCGGGCTCCCCGATCTACAACTCTACTTCCTGGCGGCCCAGCTGCGCCATCTGGTCGAGTGGAGTCGCTGGGAGTCAGAGAAACACTGGTTATTCCAAGACCAGGCGGTAGCTGCCAGGCCCTAGCAGGAAATCCCTTTCCTCCGCAAATGCCACAGGCCCCCTAATTTATACGCTTCTTACATAACGCGGGTTTCCCTGGAGATATGGGATCAAACCAATATCAAACACGAATTCACTACTTTCCCGTCTCCGCTCACCCCGTTGATAGACAACCCCGACTTTACCCCGGGTATGGATGTGGTAGCCTTTGCTAGGTGGCGACCCTCTGGGTGCAGAGTCCTCCACCAAATGTATGCCGAGGAGGGAGTCATTCCGTTCCACCAATTTAAACAGGAATATGGGTTGCCCAAGGTGGAGAGACTTCGGTATTTGCAGGTCCGACATTGGGCACTCCAAGACCAAGTCCGCTCCGTGGCTGACAGACATCTCCTTCCTTATGAGAGGTGGCTTATTACACGCACGTCCGATAAAAAGCTTATATCAGATCTATACAAGATGCTACAGGCTCGACACGCCCACACTTATAGCTCAGGGCGAGCACGTTGGGAAAAGGACTTAGGCTGGACGCTCAGTCATAAAGAATGGGAAGGGATCTATTACAGGGCCCGCCACTCAGCGTACCACATGGGCCTCACTGAAACCCTCACAAAAATTGTGACTTACTGGTATTATACCCCAGAACGCCTTCACTTCATGGATCGTACTAGGGAGGCTACGTGCTGGCGGGGCTGTTATCAAGTGAGAACCTTGGTACATCTATTATGGGAGTGTGATCATATTCAACCTTATTGGAAACAAGTGTTAGATGAAGTGGACAAACACTTTGAGACAGAAATTCAACGTTTCCCAGCATATGTTCTCTTGGGCCTCCTGAACCCCACTGCGCCCCCGTAGGGGCTGCCAAATAGCTATTGCGCTGGGCTCAGCGATACAAAACCTGCTCGCTCACTGGCGTACTCCGCACATTCCGACATTCACAGGGTGGTTATACCGCCTTTGGTATGTACTGGGCATGGAGAAACTGACATTAACGATTGCAGGGGAGGGATCCAAATATATTGAGTTGTGGCAACCTTTTCTGTCCCTACTAGCCTCTGAATTTCGGGAAGTTACCTGTCCCCGATACCTCAGTTTATTACGCCTTTCTGACACACAAATGGGGGAGCGTTGATCGAGACTAGTATAGTTTAAATAGCTTTTGTGGTGGACAAGGAACAGGGGTGGGGGTGGTGGATGGGACTGAGGGGGGGATTGTAATGGTTACGTATTGTTGTTTTTTTATTTTAATTTAGGTAGGTTTCCCTACCCTGTAAGGCACCCGCAGCTGTACCGGCGGATCTCGCCTGACCCTTTCAGGGCATGTATCTAGCAATGTCAATGGCACGGTGTCTAAGCCTATAAGATTCCTTTTTTCCTCTTTTTTCATTATGGTGGTATATGTTGAAAACTTCAATAAAGAGATTTAAACAAACATTAATTACTATCTGGTTGTTATCGACGTTGCTTCTTTGGGAACAGCTCTGCCAGGTCACTTCACAAAGTTCCTATTCTGGTCAATTCTTACTAAGGGGGTTGTTTGTCCATCAGGCATAGGTCCTTGGATGCTTCCTTTGCAACTGTCCCTCTCATTATTTGTTGCCAGTAACCACTGCAGGTTACCATAATTGGAGCAGGTTGCGATTTTTCCTGTTTTACAGTGGGGGTGATCCGGTCTACCTTTGAACCAAGAGTTCGCCACCAGGAGTGTTTTCCCTTTTTTCCATTTGGCGAACTTTGGAGAGGGCCTGTTTGAGTCTGGATGCTTCCTGATGCCTTCTGCGTGTTATTCACTGTTTCATTATTTGGTAGCATGGTACCTAATGAATCCTGTGATGGACGTTCTTGGATTTCCAAGATTCCTTTGTCAGTTGCTAAGTTTGTTAGAGTACTCATAGTTGCTACGTCTTGTTGCTCACACTAGGCCTCAAAAATAGGTAATAATCTATTTCTGCATGGGGGGTCCATTTCTATACACTGCTGATTCTTTCTAGCCTTCGTGGCTTGTTTCTTCGGTCTCTTTGTTTGAGCAGGGGTGGAGAGATTGTTTTGTTAGAGTAGCTGGTCGATGATGTGCGGCGCTTGCACAATAATAGGCACAAGTCCAGGATTACTGTTTGAATTGCTTGGCATCGGCGTCTGTGGATGCTCAATCATCATGTTTGTAGATTGCAACTATATAAGGGTGTAGGCCGACTAGTCATTATTTTCAAGCAGGTGTTTTCCCTATCATTTAAAATACTCATTAAAATGCCTGGTACGGTGCTTACTTTGTCTATGATTGGGCCACATGCAGTTTGTTTGTACAGCTGGGTTGTATTTGTGATGGAGAGGATATTATATTCAGAAGGTCATCGGAATGTCTAACTTATCAGACTGCATATTGAGCGCAGCTATGGATGCTTGCTTGATGTTTAGTCGTGAAGTTTCCAAATTCAAAATGATCTCCGGTTATAAATCTAAAGCGTTCAATTTCTCATTAATTTCACTGGCACTTTTGTTATCATTGTCGCTGAGGTGTTACTAATATCATGTCTAATGTCATGTGACTAAGCCTGCGTTGGGGGCTTCGCATCATTTCCTGGGGGCTTCTGACTATTGTTTTGGCCCTTATGGAATGATTGATCGGATTCACTTGATATCTCAATTACTGACTGTGGGGTTCCCCTCAGCGTTGTCAGCCAATTTGTTAACCAGATTGATGGTTTTGGCCTCTAATGCCTGCATTAGATTCACACTGCTTGGACATGAAATTGAGTGGAGCCAACACTTGACATCTCTTAGGTGGTGTTTTTACTGCTGTGGTGGTTTTCTGTTGCAGGGAACTGCAATATTCAGTGCTTGGGGCCAATCTTGGTGTTGAATGTGAGTAATTTGATGCGTGTACTTGGGCCTGGATCACAAAGCCATTATCACAGAGCATCTCGTTCTGTGTAGAGGCAGTAAGGCATAGGAGTATCTAAAACAACGCACAACAAAACAAGACTACTATCAAATATTAAAATCAAGCCTCACAATGTTCACAGACTGCCTTGATGCTATAGCATGTCTCGGAATGCGAGATGATGAAAACCCACAAATTAGTGATGCATTAGAGTCTGGATCGTCATAAGAAATTATCAATTAGAGTAACACCTATTCAAGATTTTATTCTTTAACCCAGACAAAATGGCCGAAGCCTTGGTCCATGTACCACTTTCAAAATCTAGGTCATTCTGCAGTTTCTCTAAGAGGAAATTTCGAACAGCTTGTGCCATGCTCATGAAACTGGGTTGAAAAACTGAGATGTTCGCATTGTCACCATACTGGAAACAAGCTCCGATATTTGTAGATGGAACAGTCACTGATGAAGCACCAGCTCACCTCACATAGAGGACTTTCCTGAGCCAGAAGAGCCGGAAGGCACCCAAACAGATCTAGCACAGCTGAAAGGGTGCACAATAATTAGTTCTTGGCTCAGCGTTCTGAATGAAGTGAACCAAATAATAATTCTATATTCATGGGGGCTTTCTATCAGAATGATTTGCAGCTTGCTCAGGTCACTCGTACCAGAAAAGTGGACTGCTGACAGGAAAATCAGAAGAATAGAAACTGGAAAATAGTATGTCCCAGCTTGTTTATTCTAAGGTACAGTATATCCATATTAGGTCCTCTTCACTTCCTCAGATGGTGGAGCATGTCTTCAAAAAGGTAGACACTACCCACAGTATGAGGATATGCGTCTCTAAGCAACAGCTCCAATTTCCCATAAAAGCAGCACTTCCATGATTTGAGAAGCAATGAACTGGAGAATGAGATTCCACTATACCGCTGAATACTTCACGAAAAGAGCATTCACTTTGACACATCTACAACTGTTTCAGGGGAAGGTACGCACAAGCTCTGCACAGAATAAAGGACAGCCCTTCAATAAGTGAGCCCAGTAATGTAGCCGGCATCTTCATTGCTGGTTTGGTGCAGTCTTAAAAGCACAATCTATCCGGTTGTACACCAGTAATAAAAATTGCAGGGCAAGGGTCCACCGAGTGTGTGGCATTTAAAGTACTTTACCCTCCTTTCCCCCACCTCAAAGCAGAATACCGAACCTCAAAAATAAATGCCTGTCACCATCAGTATTGACGATGCCTTTGACTAAAAGGATAAGAGAAACAAAGAACAAGTTTGCCGTTTTCTCTTGAGTCGGGGCTTTGGTTGAATATGAGGGTCGGTTGAGGTGGGCTAGCATGAAAAGTGCAAGACTTATGAGGAAGCAGAACAAGTATATGCTGAGAAAGAAAGTACCTGGAAAGTTGAAGCCAGTCGAAAGCCTGAGCGAGTCACTGCAGTCATCAAGGCTCTGTTTGGTGTGCGGTGAAAGTGAAAGCAGCGCGAATTAATGCGAGATGCGGTGGGGGGGGGGGGCGGAGGAGCGTTCAGAGAGCAAGCGAGAGGAAAGACAGATGGCGCCTGATCGGGCGCTGAAAGCTGGCGGTTGCGCGCGTGCACGCTCGCGTGAACGCAAGCGCTAGGCCGGCCAAAGCGTGCGGTAGCACTTTGAAAATCCACCTACTAAATGTCTCGCAGAGCAGCGCATGCGCTGGTTCAGGCAAGACCTAAAAAACATCTGCTGTGTCTGCCTGCGGAATGATTGAGGCATTGGATCCTGCTTCCGCTTGTCTCCAAGTTTTGGAATGGTTTTAAAGGGTCAGGTCTGCTAGCCCCCTGTAACCTCCGAGATAAAAGGAAGGGCATATTGGAGCAGGAACCAGCAGATCGTTTGGAAAAGGGACTTATGGGGGAAGTCCTGGCTCGAGAAAGGGACAAGGAGGAACTCAGTATGCAAAACAAATCAATGGCATCTCCTGACAAAAAATTATTTTGAAAAAAAGTTAAGATATGCATGTTGGTTTGTAATCCAATACAAATTTCTGCACAGGTAATTACAGTTAAAGAAGGATTTATATGTATATATATATTTATTCAACAATGTGCCCAAGCATTGAAAGGGCACTTGACAGCACCCCTTACCCTCAGGAGTCTTTTAGCCTCGCTGCAGCTTGCCTCTCATGTGCCTTATGGTGTCCTCATGCCAACACGTTTAGAGGCTTAAACACCTCTTCTTCATGGGCTTTGATAAAAACAGGCATTCAAGATCCACTTCATTAACCAGTGCGCTTTTATTGACAAAACGCCCCCAATGGGCTTGGCTTAGTGCAATCTTTGTTTACAAGGCATTATGGGACTCGTGGTCCCTTAAAGTGAATATCATTATTCCTTAGTAGGTTGAGTGTGCCGTTTTTTTAAAATTAAAAGCATTTATTTGTCCTTAGTAGGTAAGCTGCAGCGAGGCTAGAAGACGCCTGAAGGTAAGGGGTGCTGTCGGGTGCCCTTTTAATGCTTGGGCACATTGTTTAATATATATATATATCATGATATCATGTGCCATTTTCAATGCACACTGACAATAATTGTCTGATATAAAATTTACAAAATATATAGCATGGCAACTCACAATGGAATGTTAACACAAATTTGGGCAACAAAATGTAAATATTGTAATTATACCTCCCGTTATTCGATTTATATATATTAAATTGTGATTTAGAAAACAGACTATCTATGTTAGCTATATGTAGTGTGTCCTCAGTTTTCAGTTTCTAATCACATGGTGTTGCAAAAAGAAAAAAATCACTAATTAAATTCGTGCAATGTACCCTTTAAAAGGGATGTTCTTTCATTTGCCTGACGATCTGTGACCAAGGGCGGACGCCCGAAACGCGTCAGATTTGGTGAACTTGCCTTTTTAAATAAACTTGCCGAAAGAAGACTGGGACTTGCGTGGTTTTTCCTCGTTGCTGCCTGCCTGGTGGTTCTGTGGTGAAAGACTTCTGTTTGCGCATACAATTTCGGGAGGAGGTTGCTTCCGAGGCAAGTCCACCCCCCACATGCTGGCTGTCTGCATTCAACCTTCAATTTCTCGCTTCCCTGGAGGGAAACTCTTTAGCGACAGCCCCCGCACAAGTGGGAGCCTTCACTGCACCTGATTTGGATCTGAACAGCACTGACGTCTGGAGATAACGCTGATGGTGTGTTCTGCGGAAAGCAGCAATTAATCTTTCTCCATCCACGGCAGTATTATTTCTGTCCAAATGCAAGGCGGCTGTTCATGAATTACTGAAAGAAGCCAACGACGGCGGCACGTCTGAACAAAGAGACGGTGAAAAATGCTGAATACTTCTCAGTAAAAGCAGTGGTGAGTGCTCCTTCGTATACGTGCGGTGGGGTGGGAATCAAAAGCGGCAAAAAGCGTTTTTGGACTCTGTTAAAGATCGTTTTTTGGGTCCTACGCTTTGTTCAAAAAATATCTCAAAGGCAAATACAAGTTCACGGCCATGTCAGATGAAATTTTAAGGGGAAGAGAGGCAGCAGCAGACGCCCTATATTCTAATCTCCCCAATGTGACTTTGAATTCTGCAACAAGCAGCAAACATGTGTCTAATGAGCAAGATGGTAGCGAGGAAAATCAAATTAAACTGGCCTTGAAACGCTTAGAGAAATGCATGCGTCAAGAAATGACAAAGTGGTGGGAGCATAAATCTCTCACCAAATACCTGGAGGAAGGACGTGTTCCACGCGGTTTACGCATTCTTCTGGCTCCAAGCTATGAAAACCCCAACCCTGAAATGCTACGAGAATGGGGTAAAACTAACCTAGAATCATCAGCTAAACTGGTTCAAATCCTCATTAAGTATGCCTCCATTGATAGAGAGAATTTAATGAAGGAAATTAGTGAAATCAATGAACTGCTGGCAAAGTTTGGACCAAGAGACATTATTACCAAAACACGCAAAGAAATTGATGAAAGGCTTTCAAAACAGGAGGAGAAGATAAAAGCGCGCAAAATATATAAATTCGCCCGAGACAAGGAAGATTATGCGCAGGGCAGAATCTACACTTTTGCGCGCAAATATGAAAAAGCCAAGAGTAATAAACTTGCACAGTTACAAACTAAAGCTGCCCAACAAACCAGCCAAGCAGTAGCTACAACATCAATGACCACTGACTCCATCAACATTGTCAGTGAAGAAGAAATACTTACCAGTAGTCCATCATCTGAAGATGGTGATTATATTGCAAGAAATCCAAATGCAATGATTCTGGACTTGGGAGAAGAAGTTGATTTTTTAGTCTCGGACCGCCTGCAAACACTCAGGCCCCTAACGAGGCAGCAGAAAAAAAGTCAAGACGTAACAAAAGAAGGAGGGAACGCAGAAAAAAGCACAAAGTCGCCGAAAAAACCAAAAAAGCAATATTGGCGCAAAAAGCGGTAGAGAATAATGCTATAATCAATCTCTCCAGCCTGTCCCTCACTATGGCTGAGAAACAACTACTCAGCCTTGGTCTCACTTACTGCCCGCCATCAGACTTTAACTATGCCAAAACCCGGGTTGATGTTTACTGTTTTATTAGAAAACTTAAGTTGCAAAAGTTTTTTAATATCAAAGATGGTCCCTCAGGCAACACCGCGAATAGCAATACCAGTGGAGTCACCGCAAATTTAAATGTGCCTGCTCGAGACGCCAAAGCATTTCTCACTTTGCATCAACTGGCCAACAATGACACATCCAATTCTGTTCCAATCTCTACCCAGGAAGAACTAAGAGAGGCCTCTGTGGCTCAGATGGGCGCAAACAGCAGTCCATTTAAAGCTAAATCAAAGTTCATGCCTGTAATGCCAAAAGACTCGATAGATGTTTTTCATGACGTTGTTGTGGAAGATCTAAAACAACTGCAATATAAGATCAAGCACAAGAAGCGTTATAAAAGTCAACAAGAGGAACAATATCTATCCTTGGTCTCGAAACTGAGTAAAGACTACAAAAATATTGTTACCACTGCTGACAAGGGAGGCAATGTGGTTATTTGGCCTCAAGATGCCTACATTGAGGAGGCCATGAAACAACTAAATGACTCCTCGTGTTATGTTAAATCTTCAGGCAAGGACTACAATCTGGCCAAAGAATCACTTTTGAAATTGCTCCACAAATGGAAGAGGGAAAATATGATCTCAAAGCAAGAATTTGATTTCCTATATGTGGAATTTCCTATAATACCAAGACTTTATCTCCTCCCAAAAGTACACAAACTAGTCACACCAGTACCTGGCCGACCGATTATCTCGGCCATCGGGGGAATGGTAGAACATGTTACCGAATATATAGATTACTTCCTACAGGACTTAGTGAAGGAATTACCAACATATGTAAGGGACACGGGAGACTTCATTGCCAAGATTAAGGATATTCCGTGGAGCGACGATCTTTTATTGATCACCCTAGACATTGAGTCGCTCTACACCAGTATTGTACATACAACTGGTTTGAGTGCATTAGAACATTTTCTTGGTAAGAGACCTGTTGAATGCTATATGCACAATAAGATGATTTTAGAACTTACTGGTTGGTGTCTAAACAACAATTTCTTTCTATTTGGTGACAACATCTACATACAAAAGCGAGGTGTGGCGATGGGGGCCTGTTTCTCCCCCAGCTATGCATGCTTGCACGTAGGCTGGTGGGAGGAACAGGTCCTCATGCACACCCATGGTGTAATGTACAGAAAACATGTCATACAGTGGATACGCTTTATAGACGATGTTTTTATTCTGTGGAGAGGCAATTTGGAAAGTGTCAACAATTTCCTGGCTTGTATTAATAACAACCAAGAAAATTTAAGATTCACTTCTAATGTAAGCGCAAATGAAGCTGAATTCTTGGATGTCAAATTATACGTTAAAGATGGCCGTCTTGTCACTAAACTACATAGAAAGAAAACTGCTGGCAATAACATCTTGCATGCCAGTAGTTCACATCCTCGACACACGATTGACAACATTCCATTTGGGGAGTTGCTCAGGTTGAAACGAATTTGTAGCACTGATCTTGATTTACAGGCCTGCACAAATGAAGCCCTAGACAGATTCAGATGTAGGGGATATAAAGAATCAGTCTTAAAAACTGCCATCCAGAAAACCAATGCTAGAACCCGTGAGTCTCTGTTTACTAACAGTGAATCAATTGCATCAACTGATTCAAGGGAGGAACAAACTCCCAGGCTTATCACCGGGTATAGCAAACAGGCCAGACAAATTAAATCCATCATAAAACAGCGCTGGCCTGTTTTAAAAACAGATTTGGTTCTGGCCCCCAGGCTTCCAGACAACCCTGTGGTTACTTATCGGAGGGGACCCTCCTTTAAAACCCAGATCAGTCACGAATTCCCTGAGCTAGCAAAACAAGAGGTTTGGTTGAAATCCCGGCCGGGATTCAAGCGTTGCTCAACTTGCAGAGCTTGTAAATTTGGAAAAAACACTTCCCAATATTTGACACCGTTCAGTCCTATTGCCAAAAACATCAAGGGCACATTTAATTGCAAAACTGATTTTGCTGTCTACATTCTGACATGTACCTGTGGCCTCAGATATGTGGGCAGCACTAAGCTACAGGTGCATGCCAGAATACTCCAGCATTTACGTGCCATCGTTAATAACGATGGCACCTATCCTGTTGCCAGACATTTCAAGGCAAGACATAACAACAACCTACAATGCTTGGAATATTATGTCATTGCCTCAGTCCCTAAATCTAGACGGGGTGGCGATAGGGAAAAAATGCTCAGAAGACTTGAGTCACAATTTATTATTGAGTTAGACAGCAGATTCCCCAATGGATTGAACACAACGGAAGACTTACATGTTTTTTTATAACCAATCCAAATCGAGTTTTCTGATGCAATTTCCCTTAGGGATTTTGAACACGACTATAGCCCGAATCGCTGAACAGAATTAAACCAAATTGAGATCTGGAGTGCTTTCTGTAATTTAGTGGGTATCGGTTCAGTAGTTTTGGAGTTATTAAAGAAAAATTTTGTATCTCTATCTAGATGCGCCAATTATCCGTGGATCCAAATAATCTCATGGTGAAATCTGATTGACTGCCAACACGTCAATCAGGAAGTGTTGGCAGCTATCTTGGGACTTGCCCGAGTTCCGCAAAAAATGTAAAAACAAAAACCACAAAAAAACAAAAAAAAACAAGTGGACAGCGTAAGAATACCCCAACCCCCTAGGTCGTGTTGTGAGGTCCCGCAGGGGCCACAAAAGTTCTTTTAAAAAAAAAAAATGCCACAAATGTGCAGAGGACCTGGGGCAAAAAGAACTGCGCTTGCTTTTTTTTTTTACCCCCCCACCCCCCCGGTGCCAGGTCCCTGGGGGATATTTATACTATTAATATGGGGGATGGGGGTGCATGTCACAAGCCAGATGTTGACCCCGGGACCCCATTCCCCGGGCCTTGGCCTTATATATTGGAAGGGGGGCACGCAACCTCCCTCCCAGGCAGATTTTGGCCCAGAGACCCCATTCCGCATCACCCGGCCAAAGTGGTAAAAGGGGGAGGTGGCACCCAGTGCCTCCAGACCAATTTCGACCTCAGGGACCCCATCCCCTGGGACCCGACTGGATTAGTAATGGGAGGGTGCCAAGTGGCATCCGCGCTTGGAGCCAATAATGGCTCAGCGGACTCCGTTGCCCGGGGTGGCTCCAGCTATCTACTGGGAGCACATCCTCAGTGAATAGCAGTTTCAGTGCAGGCGCGGGCAGGGAAACCTGTGTTTGCTCTCACTTCGCGGGAACAATTTTAAAGCTCCAGCGAGGCAAGAGCAAACACAAAATCTGCTCCCAGCTGGCGGGAGTTTGAAAATAGCTCCCACCAGCTGGGAGCAGACTTCAGATCTGTTTCCCTGCCCGCAGCGGTCATGGAAACAGATCTGAAGTCTGCTTCCTCCAGCATGGAGCAGCATTTGTAGCTGCTCCCTGTGGACGGGAGCAATGCTGGCTCCCGCTGGATGCAAAGAGCTGGTTGGGACCTGGGGCCACAGGTCATGCCTGTTAGCCATACTCTGCTGGGTACAGCCAAACGCTGTGCGCGGGGAAGGGTTGGCTGCATGTGTGGGTGGGGTTGCAGGGCCTGGCTGCAGGTCAGGCCCTGGGGCGAACCCCCCCCACCATGCAAGGCCAAAGGCCGTGTGCGGCAGTGGTTGGATTAACATATGGCAATTAAATATTAGTTTATGTATAAAAAAAAACCTGGAAATTGACTGAAGAAAACAAAGGTTACAGAGACACTACAGTTAGGTTCAGAGTTACAGTTACTTGAGATAACTAACTGCTGAATTTCTATGGTTTTTTGTGCGTAAAATCTGAGCCTAACTATAATGTCCCTGTAACCTTTGTTTTTTTCAGTGAACACATGATATATATATATATATATCTCCAGATGCATGCCGCTCGACCTGCTTGAGGGGAGGGGGTCCGTATATCGGAAGCAGCCGCCTTCCGAAAAATTACATGGAAAGAACTTAATATCAATGTAATTCCTCATATCAACAGGACAACGGACACCAGGATATGTGCTTCATCAAACTGAATTTATCATCGACATGACGATACGACGCATTTCGGCCACCACAAGTGGCCTTGATCACATAACCAGACTGTACTAGGCTGTCGCCTTAAAAGCCAGAACGCAGACTAAGTAACATTTAAAAACATTTTTAAAAATTTTAAAACACCGTAATACACTATATTTCCCCTTAAATATATTGTAGTTGTGTGTTTTTTTGTAATTTTTTGACTTTATGTTTTATGTAGCGCAGTATTTTCTAGGTAGTACCGCAGTACTCCGCAAATGTTTCTGAAAAAAAAATTGAATATGTAAAAAATAGAAAATACACCGTGGTATACTATATTTGTGCAATATAGTGTACAGTGTATTTTTTTGTTTTTAAATATACCATATTCTTTTTTTTTAATGAACTATTGTACTTCCTAGGTAGTACGGTAGTGCTCCGTAAACATTTTCTTTATATATATTGAAACATAAAAATAATTCCCCTACCTAGAACCACTTTAATAAAGTGGCAATAGGAAGGGAAATATATTAAAACCTACTGCTTACCTATATCTAAGGCCTTAACCCAGAGCACAGCCAAAGTGTTAAGAGAACAACATGGCTGCCTTTTATTTTTGTAAAGGCAGCCATTAGCCAATCATATACTACCAAGAAATTACTGCAGTACACCGCAGCCTGAGATATTACTAAGTTTTATTGCCTTATAAGTCCAAACCACTAAATCGATTTTGATAAAATAGCAACAATGATCCTTTCCAAACCACAATCTATATTCCTGCCAAATTTCATGAATATCCATTTAGTGGTTTTGGACTTACAGGGCAATAAAACTTAGTAATATCCCAAGCTGCGGTGTACTGCAGTAATTTCCTGGTAGTATTTAATTGGCAAATGGCTGCCCTTACAAAAATGAAAGACAGCCATGTTGTTCTCTTAACACTTTGGCTGTGCTCTGGGTTAAGGCCTTAGCTATAGGTAAGCAGTAGAAAACATTTACGGAGCACTACAGTACTACCTAGGAACTACAATAGTACATAAAAAAAGAATATGGTATATTTTGAAGAAAAATACACTGTACACTATATTGCACAAATATAGTATACCACAATGTATTTTCTATTATTTACATATTCAATTTTTTTTCACAAAAATTTGCGGAGTACTGCGGTACTACCTAGAAAATACTGTGCTCCATAAAACATAAAAAAAATGTCAGTAAATTACAAAACAACCCACTACTACAATATATTTCAGGGGAAATATAGTGTATTATGGTGTTTTCAAATTTTATAACATTTTTTTTTTTAATGTTACTTAGTCTGCGTTCTGGGTTTTAAGGCGACAGTCTAGTACAGTCTGCTTTTATTTTTTTATTTCTATATAAAAAATAAAGGAAAACACATTAAGCGTTTAAAACAAGCAGGTCTTTAGACCCTTGCGAGGTGCATTTCCTCAGAGACTCGGGAAGAGAGATCCACAGTTTCGGACCTAGGACTACAAAGGAACGCCCTCCCATAAGAGCCAAGCGAAACCTCCGCTCAGTACATAGGGTCTGATTCTGCGACCTCAACTAATGTGGAGGCTGGTAGGCAAAACCAAGTCCTGCATATAACGTGGGCCTATTCCAGCTCTAGTCTTGAAAATTTAACACAGGCCCTTGAATTTGCTTTGTAACTGTAAGCCAGTGAAGCTCTTGAAAGAGGTGTAAAACTGAAGCATACTTCGGGAGCCAAAACAGTCTGGCGGCGGAATTCTGAACCATCTGCAAACACTGAATGGATGCCTGATCTATACCTGAAATAAAGGACATTACCATAATCAAGTATAGACAAAAATTAGGGCTTGCATGACTGTCCTTTGGGCTGACTGGGAAATCATCCAGATGATCTTCCTCACCCACTTGAGCAAAGCATGCAGAGGTAACCTTGATTACCTGGGGCTTCATAGAAAGATGCTCATTCGCAACAAAGCTAAAGTTCTTAACCTTTGATGATGCATCTGGAAGAATGCCTAGGAAATCAGGCCAATGTTGAGGGCCCCAGAGTTACGGACTCTTACCCAGGGTCATGACCTCCGACTTACCACCATTAAGCTTGAAGGAGCGGTTATTCATTTAAATGGAGAATTGCCTCAAGCCCAGTCTAAGACTGAATGGTCTATGATCTTGTGCAGAAGACAAGGAGAAGATAATTTGAGTGTCATCTGCGTAAGAAAATAGAGTCAAAGCGAAACTCTTCACTACGTCCGCCAGAAAAAATGAAAAATAAAATTGAATATGTCATTTTTTTTAAAACACTGTACTAGGGGGCGTGGCCGGCGGTCCAACATGGCGGACGCACTTTAGGCGAGCTCCCGTAGCCCTATCTTTTATCCGCTAATTATCCTACCCAATCAGCCTTCCTAAGACTCCCTTGCCCCTGCTTAGAACTCTACTGCTTGTGGGGGGCAGCGCAGTACAGCACGGAACAGACTCTGTCCTGTGTCGGGGCGGCAGACGCTGGAGTGCTGCGGCCCAGAGGAGATGCCGAGACGGGGTCCGGACTGCCGCAGCAGGGCCAAAATAACTTTCTCCCCTCTGAGAGTAGCTGTGGCGGGACCGGTGTGAGGCTGCACGACACCCTGATGGGAATTGCTGGGAGAGGCTGTACTTGCGGCTGTCCCAGACTGAGAAGAGGCGTGAACCCCCGGGAGTCTGGTGAGTGGCACCGTCGGGCCGCTGCAGGGCCGGCCCGTGGAGTGGAGCACCGAGACATCCGGAGGAGGCCCGGTAAATGCTGTGTTGCGGGTGCACCTGACGGGTGGAGATCGGGGTGCCCCGACATTGGCAGGTGGATCGGGCCGCGGTGATGAGACGTTGGCAGACGGAGAACCACCAAAGTGAGCGGCACTGCAAGCAGGCTCGCTGTGATTTGACGCGATCTCGGGCCGTGGCTGTCACATTGCCGGACTGACTCAATGGGCCCGGGCGGAGGTGAGGTGGCCTGCCTGGGTAGGGAGCCAGAGGGAACGCCATAGACTTGCTTCGTCGGGGCCCGGCAACCTCTTAGCCAGGCCAGACTCTTTGCGACCCCGAGATCTGCACCTGGGGGCTGGAGCCCACAGTATATATTTGGTGTTGGGTGCCCGGCTGCGGCCGACAGCCTCATTGGCCCGCTGGGACCGGTTGAGAGAGATACGGCAGGGGGGGAGAGGCACCGGGCCCCCAGACCAAGACCAACACACTGGCTCTACGAGATTTTCCAGTGGTGCCGAGGGCCCTGGGGGAGGGAGCTGCTCTGAATAAATAAGGGGCGAGGAGCAGATGAGCCGGTCCGCAGGCCTGATTAGGACCATATAACGATGAAAAATTAGGTGTCTCTGCACCCACCAAACAGAGCAAAATGGACCGCTATACGGGCGCAGGTGCCCAGGCACAGGATCCCAGTGGTCCGGCTGGTACTATGCCAGATAATGTGACACTGATGGCCACCATCAAGCAATCCAGAGATATGTTGGATGCCAAAATAGGGGTGGTGGGCTCTGATGTTATGCTCATACGACAGGATCTGCGCAATAGAGTGGACAGGATCACGGAAGCCGAGACAAAGCTGTCGGGTGTTGAAGACACTTATTACCCTACAGAAAAAGGTGAACACCCTGGAGACCCTTACGAGAGGATTGGCATCAGGGTGGAAGATGTGGAAGGACGGGACGTAAGGAATAACCTCCGCTTCGTAGTCTTCCTGGAGGGGTGCGAGGGAAATGATATGGAGAAATTCCTCACTACATGGCTTATGGACTGGCTCTCTCCTGATTCGCTAGCTCAATGTTTCATAATAGACCAGGCACATCGTGCGCTACTTCAACCACCACCTTCTGGAGTCAGGCTGAGACTAGTCATAGCCTGGATTTTAAACAATCACGATAGGGACGTCATCCTGAAACAGGCCAGACTGAAGGACACACTTTCATACGCCTGGCAACGCATTTCGATCTGTCCGGTCTATACTAAACTTGGTTCAACAGAGACGATAATCCTCCACTTGCACAGTCTAAAGGTCCCATATGCGCTGCTGTTCCCATGCCGACAGAGTAATCTATCAATTGTGCACACTCTTCTTTGAATCTCCTGAAGAAGTATTCGCCTGGACAGACAAGGCAACGAAACCTAAAGCCCATATGCGACCTCGCCTCGACTTTGACTCATTCTCCAGCGACCTGGCCCCCAGGCAGCCCAAATCGAAGGGGAAATGGAACCGCAGATCCAGATCATGTCAACGTTCCAAATCCCGCAGTGATTCGACTACAAGAACATCAGGGTCCCAACACGAACTGACAGCTTCCTGAATATACTAAATGTGGGGGTAACTTGTGCAAATTGCAGCTACCGATGGCGAAAGATTGCGAGGGCTACTCTCCTCTAGAGAACATTCTTAGACTCTAGGGGACGTCTTAAGTACATGGGTTGGTTATTAGGGATCCATTGGCGGGAGCGGGGATCTGGCACCCATTGGGGTCGGAGTCGCACTCACGGCGCGACAGATACTTCAACTATTTTGAGGTATAAGGGAGGGAGGGGGTTGTAGTTGGGAAAGTTATGGTTCATATTTGTACTGTGTCTAACCATCATATAAAGTGTACCCCCCTAACTGAGGTCACATACCGATTTACTTTGCTACACATATAACGCCCGACCATATGCCCAGAGATATGACAACTGTCCTGGGGAATGGGCTCCAGATAGTTAGTTGGAATGTAGGGGGGTGTCCTGAACAAGATAAAAAGGGGCGATATTCTCCGCTAGGCCAAATGATATCAGGCTGACATCCTGCTGCTGCAGGAGACCCACCTCTTAAGTACGAAAGCATCATGCCTCGCCAGATTTGGATATATCCAGGCCTTCCAGTCAGGATTCACTAGAGGCTCCGTGGGGGAGGGCGGGGGTGGCTATCCATATCCATCGCAGGGTCCCTTTTGAGCATACTGGATCAATGTATGGGGAACAAATTGTCCTGGGAAGTGTATATGCCCCCCCCCACCCCTCACGTGGACTCTTGTGGAGTGCCTAACGACGCTCTGGACTGAGATACCCGACGGACTGGCTGTTGACAGTGGGGATGGAACGACTTGTTAAACCTGATCAAAAATAGGTGGCAAGTGACAAGTGGGCCACAAATCACACAGGTCATAAGATTGAGATCCTGGGTGAAGGGCTGGGTTGATGGACACCTGGAGGAGGCTTCACCAGGGGTACATGTATTATTCTGGGGTGCATGACTCCTGTTCTCGTTTAGATTACATATACGTGCCCCCACAGAGTGAGGTCCACTGAGATCCTGCCCAAGGGTTTATCAGATCATTCCTAGGTGACACTTGGTCCTGGGCGGCCCGCCTTACACTGGTGCCTTTCAACCTGGCGGCTACACGACGAACAATATCACACACACATGCAACAAGCTATTAAGGATTACCTAACTCGTAATGTGGGGTCGGTAGCATCAGTTGAGACTCTGTGGGAGGCCATGAAGCTGATGCTCCATGGCATGGATATCGCCTTTTGTGCGGTGCTACGCAAGCCCCGCCGAGAAACATTAGTGTGGTCAGAGGCCCAACTCATAAACTTGGAATGGCGTGGTCGAGGGGAGAATGGAGGTCAGTTGCTTCTTATGCAACAGAAACACGCAAGCGAACTGTGGAAGTTGGCAGAGATCACTGTTAGCATAAGCTGAAGCCATTTTGTTTGTGGCAGCCATTTTAGTTAACATTGTGCTTCTTCCATCTTCACTGCTGCCTGCCCTTGTACTTTGCCTGAGTCACCATCTATAGTTAGCTCCTGCAGCACTGAGTCCGAGCACTGCGCATGCTCAGAAAGGCCTGTAGCTGCTAGAATGCACCTGTCCTAGTGTGCAACTGTCAGGCTGTTTCAACTGATGTCAGCAACTTCATTACCCCTCTTACTTTGTTGACTAAGTATTTTCTGTTAGTCCTTATATGTGAATAGCTATTCTTGTGTATACTTGTACCGCCTCATTTTGAGCTCTCATGCTTACTCAGCTATAAAGTCTGTATAAAAGACCCTTAGTTTCTGTACTCCTTGTACTGCCTCATACATTGCCCAAGTGTTATGTAGCGATGCAGTCCCACCCATGAGTGATGAATAAAATTCTCTTTTGATATTATAGCTTCCGTGCCAATCTCTATTTGTTGGTCCAAGGACTCGAGTACGCAGAGGGGCGAACCCCTGTACTGGTGGGCTTCCAGAGAGTCTCACCTCCCACAAATTGGCGCCCAATGTGGGACTCATTGGCGACTTGGATGCCCGAAGGAGTGGTCTCAATGGAGGTTTGGAATCTCGCTAAGGATGTACACTGCATGAGGAGACCCTTGTCTTAGCAGGCCAAAGTGCTTTTTCCGATTTTCGCAATTTAACCCTCCAGGTGGTGCCGGTCCCCGACTGAGATACCTTTGGCGTTCGTCTTACAGAGACCATTAGGTCAATTCAGAGCTTGGCAGTTGGAGGTTGGAGACTTTTGTTAGGTAAGGTTGTTTGATTCGACACTTCTTGATTTGTTTGGCCAAAAACTCTGGTTTTGTTTAGGTTAATATATGCACTGCAGTTGATATAGGCAGGTAAACAGGAGATTTTTCTCTAACTTGTGAATACGTGAACGGTACTGTATTTGTGATAAGTACTATTTAGTTATAATATTATATTTATTATAATATTTGTGACATGCCTGTTACTAGCACGCTTCGTAGGATGTTTTGCTTTCTTGGAGGTACCAAAATGGATTTAGAACGAAGTCAGCCGGCTCCCCCTGAGGGGACACCAAAGAGGTATATGTACATTAATAACGGTATTTCTTCCATAATGTATAGCACACTGTGGAATAAATACACCAAAAAGCATCCTGATCTGCGATTGCCAATAAATGGGTAATTTGATCTTAGAAAGATTCAGTATGTGGAACAATGTGTGTTTAAGCGCAAAAGTAGACAAGATATGTTTGCCTGTGTACGAATGTGGGAGAAAGAAACGCATGAGAGAGTGAGGAAAGAGCAAGCTTTAGCAGAAAAAGAACAGCGTAAAAATATCTATATGAAAGCGCAGGAACCGAAAAGTAAAGAAATGAAGGAAATAAAGGAGAAAGGGGATAGGGAGCGTCGTCTACAAGTAAATGGCTAATATCCTGTCCGACGCCCTCTTTATCCTCTACATAATCAACCTCAGGATGATTCTATTTTATTAGATCGATCTCCACCTCCATATACTTTTCCCTCTGCCCCCGAAGATGATTCTGATGACGATAAATCCTCCCAAGATCAGAAAGGGACAGATTCAGAAGGTAAACGACAGACTCGCTCCTTTTTGTCCGCTGATCGTGAAGCCACTCTTAGATACATTGCTCGTAAAGCAGCTTGCGGTACCACCTCTGCTCCAGATATTATAGCGAGCGTTCAACAGTGGCCAGAGTCAGAGCAATTATATTTTGCAGAGTCGTTTAGAGGGGAAGTAATAGAAAGATTCCCAAAAATTAGAGCCTGTTGATAAAAAATCTGTAATAATCAATGAGGGGGGAAGGAGAAGCTGTGATCCATTCGGCTTCCAATTATTAATGCAAAAATCAATAAAGAATGGACCACTTGTCCTGTGTAGCCAGGGTCTTTTTAGTGTTGGTTCCGTCATAAAAAACCCTCATAACTGTACACAGGTGGAAATGGCGGTATATACTGAGTCACCGCTTGAGTGTACTAGTACAGCATCATCATAGGGTTTTTTGTTTGTATGAATGCTGACCTCCACCAGGAGGAAGACCAACTGGTTTTACAGGAGCGTCCAGGCATGAAAAGTAAAAATAAAAGAGGGTGTGATTGTGCTCAGATATAGTGAGGTTAAAATTCTCTATCTCATTTTTTCAGAAGAATCTTTATTCGGAGAATGTTGATAAGAGAAGTTAAAAATTGGAGTGCGGATATAGATCGAGTTACTGATCTACCGTACTATCAAGGGTCATGGGTCAACTTGTTTCAGCCTTCTGTTGTAATCTAAAGGCTTTCGTCAGGACCGAATTTAATAAAGGAGACGCGTTGTGGCTCCTAATTCCGTGGATATTATCTACTTGTTTTGTAAGGAGTCAGATCCGTAGTATCTGTACCTAGTGAAGAAAGGAAAAAACAAACCCGTTTGGATGATCCTATTCTTTCTGTATAAATCATACACTAAGCCTTAAGTGACTCACTTGTGGGGCTACTGTTGTGATCAACATATAGTTGGGTTGATGACTGCGTGATCTTATTGGGTCACTCAGGTGGTCTAAATGTGGAGAAATGGCACTAAATGAAGGGAGTCTGGCTACATAAAGGAAGAGGAATTGAATTAAAGTTAAAATAATACCCATTCGAAGAAGTTCGGGCGCTCGATCTTGTTAACCGTGGCGCCTTAACTTCATAGGCTCTGAATGTTCAAGGCGTGTTCGTAAGGGCATCAAAGGCGCGGTTGGTAAAAAAGACATTACGAGTTAGCCGCGTCTTGAATCATGTGTGCGGAAACTCGTAAGATGTTGGCCCGAAATTCTAATTTAAGATAGACATTGGGGGTCCTGTTCTTAAGTGGTCGCTCGTCTATTCTAATTCTAATGGTCGCCAGATAGAAGTCATATCATAGTGGTATTCCCATGCGGTCATGTTGTATGAAAGTAGTTTGCTGTCTGTGTCGTTTTTAACAGAAATACACGACAGAAATAAAATACATCGTTACCTTGCAGATGCGTGATATTAGTTCCCTCGGGGTACCGAACGGCACATTCGGAACTTAGTTCTGGAACAATAAAATGAAATGAAATGAAATAGGAGGACACATGAGAGGTTAGAGGCGCCTTACTTTGTGTGGAGACTCGTATTCACGACGGCGGCCGTCGTAGCTTACCGGTTCCGTCAAGTCATTTGCTTGATCTGGCTCTGTTCGCGGTAACCCCCGGTGACGCGGGACCGCAAAGAGCTCGGATTTACATAGTGTCTAGGAAACCGGTGTGGAGATAGAAGAAAGACTAGTGAAGTATTTGCGGTTGGCAGCGATGGTTGGCATAAATCACGGGCCCAAAAGCGAGAAAACATTGTGACTCTATTATTAGTCGCAATGTCTCTTCTGTAGTGCCAGTAAGGTTAAAATGCTTGTGATGTGAATACTATATTAGTTCTTTTAATGGGTAGGCCAAGGCAGTTATTAGTTGCAGTTAGTCAGTTCGTGATAGGGCGATTTAGGGAGTCCTCCCTTACAAGTAGATGTAATATGGTATTGTTCCTAAGATGTATTAGCAAGGAATCTAATAACCGCAACAGGAGGGGACATGTGTAGCATTACAAGTATTCTATAACTGTGTGTCAATGGACTGGTTCTCAGTTTCCGAGTTGCCTTATGCCAATGTGTGCCACGGGATATTATCGTTCAAACCTCTTTTATCAGTCTCCAGACGATAAATCCAACGTTGTTCCTTTTCAAAGAGAACTCGTTCGGCATTGTTACCTTTGATCCGTAAACTTTCCAGGATTACCCAATTAAGATCGCTGGCACTGTGGTTGTTTTCTATATAATGTCTGCTCATCTTAGTGGTTGATCTTTTGCAATTCACATTGCTTTTGTGTTCACTTATGCGTTGTTTTATTTTACGGCATGTCATCCCAATGTATCTTAGATCACAGGGGCAGACTATCATGTAAATCACATGTGTAGTATTACAGTTTGTGTATTGACGTAATGTCCAAGTGAGGTTTGGGAGGAGTTGAATGGTTTTAGTAATTTTGGTCAGATTACATACTGAGCATGTTCCGCATGGATAGTGTCCTAGGATTGGTTTGAGGTTCCATGCTGAAGTAATGGTTTCTCTCCTTATGTTAGGTGACGGTCTTGTGTGCACTAAATAGTCTTTGATGTTCCTGGTTCTCCTGTTTGCAAATCTGGGTTTGGGCCATTGTAGTGTATTCGATGTTAGAATCCTCCAGTTTCTATTGACGATTTTCTTCACTGTGTTCGTTATGGTATTGTATGTGGTGACACAGGTCAGTAGGTCCTCTGGTTCTTCTCGTGTAGACATATGTAGGAGATTTTCTCTGGGTTGGTTGCGGGCTCTTTTTTGGCACTTACTGATGGTTTTTAATGGATAGTCTCTCCTTGCCAGTTTGTCTCCCAGTTCTTTCGCTTGTGCCTTGTAATCCTTAAGGTTGCTGCAGTTTCTTTTCAGGCGTAGAAACTGACTGTATGGTAGATTATCTCTCAAAGGACGGGGGTGAAAGCTGTTGTATGATAGTATGCTGTTTTTAGCTCTGGGTTTATAGTATGTCTTGGTTTGTAGAGTGTTATTTACCGTGTAGACTGTGACATCCAGAAAGTCAAGTTGTCTCCTGTCAGATGTACATGTAAATTTTAGGCACTCGTCTCTGGTGTTTATCCATTCTAAGAATTCTTGTAATGCTTCCTTGCTGTCCTCCCAGATCATAATCACGTCATAAATATAGCGTCGCCAGAATCTTACTTGTGTAAGATAGGGGTTACTGGGGTTCTGTATGTGTTGTTGTTCGAAATCACTCACATACAGTCCCACCACACTCGGAGCGAATGTGCTTCCCATAGAAGTTCCGTGGCGTTGTTTGAAGAGGGTACCTTCGTACTCAAAATAATTTTCGGTGAGAGCTAACCTGCAGCATTCTAACACAAAATGTCTTGGTGTACTGTAGTTCCAAATTTCCGAGAATAAGATGTTTTTCAAAGTGTTCAGTGTCTTCTGTTGTGGGAGGCTGGTACATAGGCTCTCTATATCCAGTCCTACCAGGTACATGGTGTTCTCATCATAGTCTTGGCCTCCTAGTTGATTCAGAAGGTCTCGTGTGTCTTTCAAATTAGTGGGTGTGTTCTGTACTAAGGGTTTGAGGAACTGGTCAGCGAACTGTGACAGGGGTTCTAGTACAGACCCAATCCCTGAGACGATCGGTCGTCCTGGTGGTGGAGTTTTGTTCTTGTGAGTCTTAGGTAAAGAGCAGAAGTAGGGTACCTTGGGAGATTTTGTCCTAAGAAAGTCTGCTTCATGTTTGGATATCCATTGATTTATTTGTGCTTCTTCTACCATCAGATCTACAGTTCTTTGTAGTCTTTTAGTTGGATCAATGTCAATTTTCTCGTAGAATTTCTGGTCTGAGAGTAGGTCTAAGCACTGTTTGTCGTATCCTCGTTTGTCAAGGAGGACAATGCATCCTCCTTTATACGCCGGTTTAACGACTAGATTGTCATTCTTACTCAGTTCTTCCATTGCTTGTTTCTCCCGTTTTGTAATGTTGGTGTAAGGCTTTTTAGACAGGGGTTTGATGTTGTCCACTTCTTTCCTAATGGCCTGTTCAAACGCCTGTATTTCGACGGGGACCAGGTGGTTCAGAGGACAGAAAGTTGATTTCGGTCTCAGGTTTGTGTCACTTCTGGGGGTCTCATTCTCTTTGTGCATAAAGAAAGCCTTTACTTTGATCTTTCTGCAGAACTCCGATAGCTCGCACTTTACTTTGAAGATGTCTAATGTGGGAGTAGGGACAAATCCTAGTCCCTTATTTAGTATATTTTCTTGATCTTCCGTGAGTACTCTGTCCGTCAGATTTATTACCAGTGATTCGCGTTGCTGGTGCTTGGTTGGTCTTTGGTCATGCTGCAGGTATGTACCTGTCTCTCCTGTTCGCTCCAGGTTACTCCTTTTCTTCTCCCTCGTTGGGTGTATTGGCCTCTCCCTAAAAAAGGAGGTGGTTGCATGTTCATCATAGGACCCATCGTCTGTGGTCCCTGAAAGTATGGATTCATCCATCCTTGGAAGTTAGGCATGTATGGTTGGAAGTGGTGCTGTGGTTGATCATAGTAGCGTGGCATTTGCCAGTTGTTCCCTCGTCGACGTTGGTTCCGTTTATATTGTCCTCTTCCTCGTCTGGGGTTGGTGCCATCATCACTACTCCAATCAGAGTTGTTGCTGGATGTTTCTCCTCTGGAGTCTTCATCACCCTGATCCGGTATGATTTCTGTCCTCCGAACCACCTGGTCCCCGTCGAAATACAGGCGTTTGAACAGGCCATTATGAAAGAAGTGGACAACATCAAACCCCTGTCTAAAAAGCCTTACACCAACATTACAAAACGGGAGAAACAAGCAATGGAAGAATTGAGTAAGAATGACAATCTAGTCGTTAAACCGGCAGATAAAGGAGGAGGCATTGTCCTCCTTGACAAACGAGGATACGACAAACAGTGCTTAGACCTACTCTCAGACCAGAAATTCTACGAGAAAATTGACATTGATCCAACTAAAAGACTACAAAGAACTGTAGATCTGATGGTAGAAGAAGCACAAATAAATCAATGGATCTCCAAACATGAAGCAGACTTTCTTAGGACAAAATCTCCCAATGTACCCTACTTCTACTCTTTACTTAAGACTCACAAGAACAAAACTCCACCGCCAGGACGACCGATCGTCTCAGGGATTGGGTCTGTACTAGAACCCCTGTCACAGTTCGCCACCAGTTCCTCAAACCCTTAGTACAGAACACACCCACTTATTTGAAAGACACACAAGACCTTCTGAATCAACTAGGAGGCCAAGACTATGATGAGAACACCATGTACCTGGTAGGACTGGATGTAGAGAGCCTATATACCAGCCTCCCACAACAGAAGACACTGAACACTTTGGAAAACATCTTATTCTCTGAAATTTGGAACTACAGTACACCAAGACATTTTGTGTTAGAATGCTGCAGGTTAGCTCTCACCGAAAATTATTTTGAGTAAGAAGGTACCCTCTTCAAACAACGCCACGGAACTTCTATGGGAAGCACATTAGCTCCGAGTGTGGTGGGACTGTATGTGAGTGATTTCGAACAACACCACATACAGAACCCCAGTAACCCCTATCTTACACAAGTAAGATTCTGGCGACGCTATATTGATGACGTGATTATGATCTGGGAGGACAGCAAGGAAGCATTACAAGAATTCTTAGAATGGATAAACACCAGAGACGAGTGCCTAAAATTTACATGTACATCTGACAGGAGACAACTTGACTTTCTGGATGTCACAGTCTACACGAAAAATAACACTCTACAGACCAAGACATACTATAAACCCACAGCTAAAAACAGCATACTATCATACATCAGCTTTCACCCCCATCCTTTGAGAGATAATCTACCATACAGTCAGTTTCTACGCCTGAAAAGAAACTGCAGCAACATTAAGGATTACAAGGCACAAGCGAAAGAACTGGGAGACAAACTGGCAAGGAGAGACTATCCATTAAAAACCATGAGTAAGTGCCAAAAAAGAGCCCGCAACCAACCCAGAGAAAATCTCCTACAAATGACTACACGAGAAGAACCAGAGGACCTACTGACCTGTGTCACCACATACAATACAATAACGAACACAGTGAAGAAAATCGTCAATAGAAACTGGAGGATTCTAACATCGAATACACTACAATGGCCCAAACCCAGATTTGCAAACAGGAGAACCAGGAACATCAAAGACTATTTAGTGCACACGAGACCGTCACCTAACATAAGGAGAGAAACCATTACTTCAGCATGGAACCTCGAACAAATCCTAGGACACTATCCATGCGGAACATGCTCAGTATGTAATCTGACCAAAATTACTAAAACCATTCAACTCCTCCCAAACCTCACTTGGACATTACGTCAACACACAAACTGTAATACTACACATGTGATTTACATGATAGTCTGCCCCTGTGATCTAAGATACATTGGGATGACATGCCGTAAAATAAAACAACGCATAAGTAAACACAAAAGCAAGTGAATTGCAAAAGATCAACTACTAAGATGAGCAGACATTATATAGAAAACAACCACAGTGCCAGCAATCTTAATTGGGTAATCCTGGAAAGTTTACGGATCAAAGGTAACAATGTCGAACGAGTTCTCTTTGAAAAGGAACAACGTTGGATTTATCGTCTGGAGACTGATAAAAGAGGTTTGAACGATAATATCCTGTGGCACACATTGGCATAAGGCAACTCGGAAACTGAGAACCAGTCCATTGACACACAGTTATAGAATACTTGTAATGCTACACATGTCCCCTCCTGTTGCGGTTATTAGATTCCTTGCTAATACATCTTAGGAACAATACCATATTACATCTACTTGTAAGGGAGGACTCCCTAAATCGCCCTATCACGAACTGACTAACTGCAACTAATAACTGCCTTGGCCTACCCATCAAAAGGACTAATATAGTATTCACATCACAAGCATTTTAACCTTACTGGCACTACAGAAGAGACATTGCGACTAATAATAGAGTCACAATGTTTTCTCTATTTTGGGCCCGTGATTTATGCCAACCATCGCTGCCAACCGCGAATACTTCACTAGTCTTTCTTCTATCTCCACACCGGTTTCCTAGACACTATGTAAATCCGAGCTCTTAGCGGTCCCGCGTCACCGGGGGTTACCGCGAACAGAGCCAGAACAAGCAAATGACTTGACGGAACCGGTAAGCTACGACGGCCGCAGTCGTGAATACGAGTCTCCACACAAAGTAAGGCGCCTCTAACCTCCCATGTGTCCTCCTATTTCATTTCATTTTATTGTTCCAGAACTAAGTTCCGAATGTGCCGTTCGGTACCCCGAGGGAACTAATATCACGCATCTGCAAGGTAACGATGTATTTTATTTCTGTCGTGTATTTCTGTTAAAACGACACAGACAGCAAACTACTTTCATACAACATGACCGCATGGGAATACCACTATGATATGACTTCTATCTAGTGACCATTAGAATTAGAATAGACGAGCGACCACTTAAGAACAGGACCCCCAATGTCTATCTTAAATGAGAATTTCGGGCCAACATCTTACGAGTTTCCGCACACATGATTCAAGACGCGGCTAACTCGTAATGTCTTTTTTACCAACCGCGCCTTTGATGCCCTTACGAACACGCCTTGAACATTCAGCGCCTATGAAGTTAAGGCGCCACAGTTAACAAGATAGAGCGCCCGAACTTCTTCGAATGGGTATTATTTTAACTTTAATTCAATTCCTCTTCCTTTATGTAGCCAGACTCCCTTCATTTAGCGCCATTTCTCCACATTTAGACCACCTGAGTGACCCAATAAGATCACGCAGTCATCAACCTAACTATATGTTGATCACAACAGTAGCCCCACAAGTGAGTCACTTAAGGCTTAGTGTATGATTTATACAGAAAGAATAGGATCATCCAAACGTGTTTGTTTTTTCCTTTCTTCACTAGGTACAGATACTACGGATCTGACTTCTTAAAAAACAAGTGGATAATAGCCACGGAATTAGGAGCCACAACGCGTCTCCTTTATTCAATTCGGTCCTGACGAAAGCCTTTAGATCACAACAGAAGGCTGAAACATGTTGACCCATGACCCTTGATAGTACGGTAGGTCAGTAACTCGATCTATATCCGCACTCCAATTTTTAACTTCTCTTATCAACATTCTCCGAATAAAGATTCTTCTGAAAAAATGAGATAGAGAATTTTAATCTCACTATACCTAAGCACAATCACACCCTCATTTATTTTTACTTTTCATGCCTGGACGCTACTGTAAAACCAGTTGGTCTTCCTCCTGGTGGAGGTCAGCATTCATACAAACAAAAAACCCTGGGCCATATGTAGAAAGGCACATTGCGATCGCAAATGCTGAAATTCGCAGAATTTCAGCGTTTGCGATCGCAATTTGGGCAGTATGCTATGTAGGGAACAACAACCCACATGCAAAATAAGGAATCGCAAAATTTCCGATTCCTTATTTTGCAAATGCATTTAAGGAATCCCAAATAGCGATTCCTTAAATGCAATGTAGAAAGCACCCAAGTTGTGCTATTTTGGCTTAACCCCTTCGACGCTCATGACGGAACGGTTCCGTCATGAGCGTCGGTTGAGCTGTGCTCATGACTGAACCGTTCCGTCGTGACCACGCCCGCGCAAGCAGCAGTCAGCACCGCGGGGGAATCAGCCCCGCATGGAAGGGGTTAAGGAATCGCAAATTACCACCAACTTCAGGTTGATGGTAATTTGCGATTTCCTTTAATAATGCAGTTTTTTGCATTATTCAAAGTGCCATGTGGCACACATACATGCCCTTAGGGCATGTATGTGCGCCACATGTGCACCCATGCTCATTACAGGGGTGCAACAGGGTGTCCTATTGACACCCTTGCACCCTTGAAATTGCATTCTCAATTTGCGCTTCCCTAATTGAGAATCGCAAATTGAGAATGTCTTCCTATTCATTCCTATGGGCCTTTAAGCCCATAGGAATGAATGGCAAGGTATTCCTTATTTGCGATTCTCAATTAGAGAATCGCAAATAAGGAATAGGTGGGATTCGCAAAAAAAATTGCTAATCCTACCTACATAGCGTTTTGCCATTCTCTAATTGCGATTCCCTAAAAATTGCAATTAGAGAATCGCAAAACACAGCCTACCTACATATGGCCCCCTATGATGATGCTGTACTAGTACACTCAAGCGGTGACTCAGTATATACTGCCATTTCCACCTGTGTACAGTTATGAGGGTTTTTTATGACGGAACCAACACTAAAAAGACCCTGGCTACACAGGACAAGTGGTCCATTCTTTATTGATTTTTGCGAAAAAAAATCTGATCATAAACAATTAAGTGACGGTCTTTTTCTCCCTTCCCAGGTGGCCGATTTAATTAGACGCGTGGTTAAGCTATGAATTGATGCGCTCTGTTTGCAAAAGGAGAAAAAGGCAGCTGCTACAGCTGAACAAACAGTTCAGACCCCGTGCCACAGAATGAAGATCCAGGGACAGATAAGGATATTGTAGTTCATGGGAAGCCAATGCGTAAAGCTGCGCCTTTATATGTTCCTCCAAGGGGTGTGGGAACAAGTGATAATACAACTGATGCGAAGGGATATTTTGTTTACAATTGGGTCTATACCACTTGGAGTACAGCGGATGTCATGGCTCTTAAAGCTGCTTTGCCTGACCCGCGGAAAAATAAGGCTGCTTTTTATGAAGAAGTTGAAGGAGCTATTAGTTCTTGCACTATGACTTTGCCTGATATTGTTTTTTGGGCTTATTTTACCTCCTGATATGTGGAGATCTATTCGTAAAGCAGATGATCATGCAGCTTTTGGAGATATTTGGAAGGAAATAGAGAGAAAAGATTCGGAAATGGAACCCGCACAAAAGCCGCAACAAGAGATATTAGACCTACCAAAGGCTATAATAACTAAATTGAAAATCCTTATACCTCCTAAAAAGATAGATTGGACTATGCTAGCGTCTTGTAAGTAGGGCTGGGCATAGTTGGCGTAGCGTCACTACGCAGAATTTTGGAAAAAATGTGTGGAAAACGAGCGCACGTCCTGAGGGTCCGTGTGCCTGGGACAGGGGTCCCTCGTGCCTGGGCAGGCTCCCCGATCTCCCCGGCCTGGCTGGGTTGAGAAGCAGGGACCGGCCCTGGGGCCTGGGTTTCATTCAGGGCCTGGGATTTGGGAGCCCCCGTCCTGCCAGGTGTCCATCTGCCCGGGACAAGGGTCCCTGGTGCAGAGCCCCGGAGACCTGCAAGGCTCCATGGGTCCCGGTTAGTCCTCCCCTGGGCGGCTGGACCCCAGGAGCGCCTGCGGGCCTCCCCATGCCTGAGGCCCAGCGTGGGGTCTCTGAGCCCTGAGGCCCCGGAGCCTTGCAGCCCCCAAGCCCTGCAGCCCCAGGTCCCTGCAAGGGCAGGCGGGAGCCCTCCCGCGAAGGCTTGGGGCAGGCAGATTGGCGTTATTTCGGTCCCGGCCATCAGGTCGCACCTCGGCCATCTGGTCACGCGCAATGCTTTCCAATGCGGCAACCAGTAGGCCGGGCCTTCCTGGAAGTCCCGAAGAGGGCTCATTTGCCTCCCGGATCCCAGCCAGGGCTCTAGGAGGTCGGGCACGTTCGCGCCTAGGGTCCCCAGAAAGAGGGGAAGCTTTCCTCCGGATTACTAGGGGCAGGGTATGCCAGCACACCCATCAGGGGCTGGCGGTTCTTTGCCTAGGACCAGATGGGCTATGACCGGACAACACCTCCCCCCCTGTCCGGGGGCTCCCTCCTCCGGCCCACGGTGTGGCAAAGAGCCCGGGACGGGCTCCATGGTTCCCGGGCAGTCATGCCCCGGGCGTCCAGGCCAGAGAGCTCCGGTGGTCCTCCCCGTGCCTGAGGCCCAGCCGGGGTCCCCGAGCCCCCGGGAAGCGGAGACCCCCGAGCCCTGCGTTGGCAGGCGGGAGCCCTACCGCGAAGGCTCGGGGCGGGCAGACGGGAGTCCTTTCGGTCCCGGCCATCTGGTTGCACCTTTCCCCTCGGCCATCTGGTCGCACGCAATGCTTTCCAATAAGGGCGACCAGATGGCCGGGCCGGCCTAGAAGTCCAGATGAGGGCTCATTTGCCTCCCCGATCCAAGCCAGGGCTCCAGGAGGTCGGGCACGTTCACGCCTAGGGTCCCCTAAGCCTCGCGGTGCGCACAGGTTCCCAGAAAGAGTGGTAGCCTTCCTCCGGATTAATAGGGGAAGGGTATGCCGCAACACGGCTACGGGGCTGGCGGTTCTTTGCCGGGGACCAGATGGGCTATGACCGGACAACACCTTCCCCCCTGTCCGGGGTCTCCCTCCTCCGGCCCGCGGCGTGGCAAAGTGCCCGGGACGAGCTCCATAGCTCCCGGGCAGTCATCCCCCGGGCGTCCGGGCAGGACAGCTCCGGTGGTCCTTCCCCGGGCTTGAGACCCAGCCGGGGTAACCGAGCCCCCGGTAGGCGGAGCCCCCGAACCCTGCATGGGCAGGCGGGAACCCTACTGCGAAGGCTCAGGGTGGGCAGATGGGAGTCCTTTCAGTCCCAGCCATCTGGTCGCACCTCTCCCCTCGGCCATCTGGTTGCACGCAATGCTTTCCAATGGGGCGACCAGATGGCCGGGCCGGAAGTCCCGATGAGGACTCATTTGCCTCCCGGATCCCAGCCAGGGCTCCGGAAGGTCGGGCGCTTTTACGCCCAGGGTCCCCTCCGTCACTCGGAGCACGTGGGTTACCAGAAAGGGGGGGGGGGGACGGGGTTAGCCTTCCTCCGGATTAGTTGGGGCAGGGTATGCCGGAAAACCCCAACGGGGCTGGCGGTACTTTGCCGGGGACCAGATGGGCTATGACCGGACAACACCTCCCCCCTGTTCGGAGGCTCCCTCCTCCGGCCCACGGCATGGCAAAGTGCCCGGGCAGTCATCCCCCGGGTGTCCGGGCCCGAGAGCTCCGGTGGTCCTCCCCATGCCTGAGGCCCAGCCGGGGTCCCCAGACCCTGCTTGGGCAGGTGGGAGCCATACCGCGAAGGCTCGGGCAGGCAGACAGGAGTCCTTTCGGTCCTGGCCATCTGGTCGCACCTTTCCCCTCGGCCATCTGGTCGCACGCAAAGCTTTCCAATAAGGGCGACCAGATGGCCTGGTCAGCCTGGAAGTCCCGATGAGGGCTCATTTGCCTCCCTGATCCAAGCCAGGGCTCCAGGAAGTCGGACGCGTCTGCGCCCAGGGTCCCCTCCGTCTTGCGGTGCGCACAGGTTACCAGAAAGGGGGGTAGCCTTCCTCCGGATTACTAGGGACAAGGTACTCTGGGACCCCTCTCGGGCCAGGATGCTGCCCCAGCCCTAGGTCCGTCCCTGGGCCTGCCGCGTGGCAGGCTGCCCCGGATGGGGTCCATCGGGCATCCCCCTGCTGGGCTGGGGCCAGGGGCCCCGGGGAGGGCGGCCTCCCCACCCCAAGCTATGTCCTCGGTCCTGCTGCATGGCAGGGTGCCCGAACGAGGTCCTGTGGGCCCAGGGATGCTTCACCTTTGCCTCCGGGCCCAGGAGCCCCGGCTGGGTGCAGGGGCCCGCCGGGCCCCAGCTCGTGTGCTTCAGCCCTGGGCCCCGTCCCCCGGCCTGCTACACCGCCAAAGGCCTGGGACGGGGTTCCATCGTGCCCGGGGAGCCTCCTCTTGCTCGGCTGGGTTCAAGGGCTCCCTGCAGCCCCGGGGAGGGTGGCCTCCCCACCCCAGGCTCCGTCCTCAGTCCCGCCTCGTGGCAGGGTGCCTGGGATGGTGTCTGGCGGGCCCGGGGAGGCTTCCCCTGTGCCTCTGGGCCTGTGATCTCCAGCTGAGTCCAGGGGCCCCGCCAGGCCCCGGGTCGGGGGGGCTCGGGCTCTGGCCCTGGGCCCTGTCCCCCGGCCTGCGGCACTGCCAAAGGCCCGGGACGGGGTTCCGTTGTGCCCAGGGAGCCTCCCCTTGCTTGGCTGGGTTCAGGAGCTCCGACCAGGGCCCCTGAGGGCCCCGGGGAGGGCGGCCTCCCCACCCCGGGGTTTGTCGGTCCCGTGCAGGCCTCCCCTGCTTGTCAAGTTGTCCGTGGGCCCCGGGTTCGGAGGGCCCGTCGGGTCCCCCTCGCAGCCTCCATGGCTGGGGTCCAGCTGGGCCCTGGGCCTACGGTCCCCCATGCCTCGGCGCCCGCTCACTCTTTCGTTTGGGTACAGAGCGACCAGATGGCTTCCCTTTCGAGCCCGGCCATCTGGTCGCACCTTTCCCCTGGGCCATCTGGTTGCGCCTATCCCCTCGGCCATCTGGTCGCACCTATCCCTTCATCCATCTGGTCGCTCCTAGCCCCGCTTTCCAATGGGGCAACCAGATGGCCGGGCTTGCTTAAAGTCCCGATAAGGGCTCATTTGCCTCCCCAATCCCAGCGAGGGCTCCTGGAGGTCGGGTACATTCGTGCCTTGGGTCCCCTCTGTCACCTTGTGTGCATGGATTACAAGAAAGGGGGGTAAATTTCATCCGGATTACTAGGGAGAGGGTCAGTCAGAGCTCCGTGAGGTCTGGCGATTCGGAAACAGGGGAAGGCAGCACCCGGGCACACCCACCGGGGCCCCTGCACACCTCCTCTCAGCCCCTTCCCGATGGTCCTTTTTCTCCGAGTTTGCTGGGTCAGACCTCCGTGAGGTCCGGCAATTCTGAGACAGGGGAAGGCAGCACCCGGGCCCGCCCACCTGGGCCTCCAGGGGCCCAGGTCTGCACCTGCCTCTCAGCCCCTTCCCGATGGTCATTTTCTCCGAGTTTGCTCAGTCAGACCTCCGTGAGGTCCGGCAATTCTCAGGCAGGAGAAGGCAGAACCCGGGCCCGCCCGTCTGCTCCTGCCTCTCGGCCCCCTCCGGATGGGCCATTCCTTTGCGCCTGCTCACCCCGGGAGCAGGCAGGGATGTGAAGCCGGCATGCCCCGTGCAGGGCGGCCTGCCAGGGGATGCCTTGGCCATACTTTGATCGATTGGGCACTCGGTCAATTTAGAGATGGACTCCTTGGCCAGGCTTGGCTGTTTCAAGCAAGGAGCTCCCTCCCCGCATGGACTATCTGACTCAAGGGCCTGCCGCCTGGCCCTTCACCCTACCCAGCAGAGCTAAGTCCGAGTGGCCCCGGCAGCTCGAGTCCCCCAGTGGTCGGACTCGAGCAGAAGGGGTCGGGTGGCGCCAGGCCCTCGGATGCTGCTGCCCAGCAGGTCCGTAGGACCCGTGCGCCACGCCGTCACCCCTCTCCGCCCAGCACATTTCCACAGCAGCACGGAACGATTGTTCCGAGGCGTGTCGCCGCCACCAGGCTCCGGCACCCCAGCGTCTCTCTCAGGCTGCACCTTGGCCCGCCTCTCCCTTCCAGGGAGACGGCTGGGCCTGCCGGTGACCATTCAACCGCACCTCTCCACCCCTCCAGCGAGCCTTCCCACCCAGGCGGGTGGGCTCCTTTCCCCAGCAGGGAAGGGTGCGAAAGTTGTCCGGATGGGGAGATGGGCACGCGGCCCCTCGAACCCGACCCGTCAGCAGGTGCGGCTACCTGGTTGATCCTGCCAGTAGCATATGCTTGTCTCAAAGATTAAGCCATGCACCTGTAAGTACACACGGCCGGTACAGTGAAACTGCGAATGGCTCATTAAATCAGTTATGGTTCCTTTGATCGCTCCATCTGTTACTTGGATAACTGTGGTAATTCTAGAGCTAATACATGCCGACGAGCGCTGACCTCCCGGGATGCATGCATTTATCAGACCAAGACCAATCCGGGCTCGCCCGGCCGCTTTGGTGACTCTAGATAGCCTTGGGCCGATCGCACGTCTCCGTGACGGCGACGGTACATTCGGATGTCTGCCCTATCAACTTTCGATGGTACTTTCTGTGTCTACCATGGTGACCACCGGTAACGGGGAATCAGGGTTCGATTCCGGAGATGGGTGTGCCAGGCCACCTCTCGCCGGACTGCAAGGGTGACTGGGTACAGCACCCTCCCAGGCCATCTGGGTCGTCCCGGGCCATCTGGTCGCCCTGCGGGCCGGGGGACCAGATGGCTCTGCAGGCCGGGTGACCAGATGGCCGCCACGCCAGCCGGCCGGGCTAACTCCAACTTTTGTCCTTCCCCAAAGTTCTCTAAGCTCCCACTATGTGGAGGCTTAATAGTCGAGAAAACTGGGCTCCCCGGGCAGGCCGTCGGGGCGAGGACATGGCCTGGGCTTAACCCTCCTTGGTTCCAGCCAAGGGTCTGGGTGCTGGGGACAAGGGGGTCCCCCGGGGCGGCTCTCCCCAGCCTGGCTAGGGTTCTGAAGCTGGGTCTGGGCCTGGGGCTTGAGCTCCATCCAGCAAGCCCCGGGGTGTGGGATCCCCGCATCCTGCAAACCAGCCGATGGTCCGGGGATCCCATCGAACCCGGGAAGGCTCCCCCCGGCCTGGCTAGGGTTCAGGATCTGTGACCGGGACCGGGGCTCGAGCTCCGTGCTCCCAGGTTGCGGGACCCTCTCGTCCTGCAACCCAGCCGAGGGTCCGAGCGCTGGGGACGGGGGTCCGCCGGGGCCCAGGGAGGCTCTCCCCGGCCTGGATAGGGTTCGGCAGCTGGGACCGGGCCCGGGGCTCATGCTGCGTCCCAGGGTCCCAGGCTGCAGGAGCCCCCCGTGGGTCCGAGCGCTGGTGACGGGGGTCCACCAGGGCCCGGGGAGGCTCTCCCCGGCCTGGCTAGGGTTTGGAAGCGGAGACCGGGCCCGGGGCTCGTGCTGCGTCCCAGGGTGCAGGAGCCCCCCGTCCTGGAAGCCAACCAAGGGTACGGGTGCTGGTGACGGGGGCCATCGGGGTCCGGGGAGGCTCTACCCGGCCTGGCTAGGGTTCGGAAGCTGGGACCGGGCCCGGGGCTCATGCTCCGTCCGGCGGGCCCCGGAGTGCGGGAGCCCCCCGTTCTGCAAGCCAGCCGAGGGTGCTGGCGCCAGGGAAGGGTGTCCACCGGGGCCCGGGGAGGCTCTCCCCGGCCTGGCTAGGATTCGGAAGCTGGGACCGGGCCCGGGGCTCGTGCTCCGTCCGGCGGGCCCCGGGGTGCAGGAGCCCCCCGTCCTGCAAGCCAGCCGAGGGCCCGGGAACTGGGGAAGGGTGTCCACCGGGGCTTGGGGAGGCTCTCCCTGGCCTGGCTAGGGTTCGGAAGCTGGGACCGGGCCCGGGGCTCGTGCTCAGTCCGGAGGGCACCGGGGTGCGGGAGCCCGCCGTCCTGCAAGCCAGCTGAGGGTCCGGGCGCTGGGGACGTGGGTCCACCGGGGGCCGGGGAGGCTCTCCCCGGCCTGGCTGCTTTCAGAAGCAGGGACCGGGCCTGGGAGCAGGGGTGACTGGCTTTATCCGCAATGGTGGCGGAGCTGAGTTTTTTTGCCCACCCCTACTTGTATGCAGAAACCAGATGAGTCAGTTTCTGATTTCTTTACGCGTTTTGAGGAGACATTCCATGACTTTAGTGGGCAGTCATTGACAGATGACACGGGCAGGAATCTGTTCATCGACATATTTGTCGCGAACATGTTGCCAGGAATAGCTAGTCGCCTAAAGGCCAGCGAGAGTTCATGGACTACGTCTTCCCCAGTCTCTTTTGACTATGGCTCAGTATTATGAACGTCAGGAATTGGAAGCAAAGGGCAATGAGGATAAAAAGGCTAAGTGTAAGACCTGGGGTCTCCAGGCCCTAAGGGGGTAACGTGACACGAGCGGCTGGGCACCCAAAGGCCTGTGTGTTAAGCGACCATACAACACACGCATTCTCTGAAGCAGTAAACGCACACAATAATGGACGCCACACAATAAGGTGAATGCAAATTAATCAGATTTTATCTAATCAAAGGAGCACACACGGTAATCTTGGAGGGCAATGTATCTTAACTTGTACACATTAACATTTGCATTACAGCTTCTCATTACCTGTACACTTTAACATGTGCATTACAGCATCTCATTACGGTTACCTCAGCAATCCCTGCAGTATGAACTTTCCTAGTGCTGCGGGCCGGGGCCTACACACGTGGCGCTACTGGTGTCTACGAAGAAACAAAGGCACATGAGCATAACTTGAGGTCGTATAATGGTTGCCTAGCACCCTGAGCATAAGCGTTGTGGGTACAGGAAGCGCCTTGCACTTGGGACCTCCACTTGCGAATGGAGCGCTTGAGACCACAAACTGAGGTTACCCACTAATTGGACTTAGCACGCTCTGAGCGCTTGTGAATGCAACACATGGGGTCAGCGCTCCTTAGACTTCGAACGCATTGAGTACTGGTGAATACACAGGAATGATCAGCGCTACTGAGACATTGAACGCATTGAGCACTGGCGAATACAAATGGATGATCAGCGCTATTTAGGCATAGAACGCACTGAGCACTGGTAAATACAAAGGAATGATCAGCGCTACTGAGACTTAGAACGCATTGAGCACTGGTAAATACAATGGAACGATCAGCGCTACTCCAACATAGAACGCATTGAGCACTGTTGAATACAAAGGAATGATCAGCGCTACTGAGACATTGAACGCATTGAGCACTGTTAAATACAATGGGACGATCAGCGCTACTCCAACATAGAACGCATTGAACACTGTTGAGTCCTGCGAACGGCAGTCCCCAGGAGAGGGTAATCCCACGGAGGGGAGACTCACAATTACGGCGGGAAATCCCACGGAGGGGGGAAAGTCACAGTCTCTGCATGCGGTGTCGTTCCCACTTGGCAGGGGGCGCACCGGGCCTTCCCACGACTCCCGGGGAGCAGGGGGGGGGGGGGGGGGGGGGGGACTCTCAGGCCGCCACACGGCCGCGCTACCTCCCAGCCCCCGGGGGTTACCTTGGTCTCGTCGCTCGGTTCCGTTCCGGGCCCTTCGTCCGATGCGCGCAACGGCGCGGGACACTCCCGGACACTCGCTCTTCCTTCTCACGCTGCGACGGCAGCGGCAGGGCCCCGGGCTTCTCCGCAGGCCCCGACTTGGCACTGACACGTCCCTGAGGCCTACGGGCCGTGGCGGTGATCGCGTTGTGGGTCCTCGCACCAGGGGGGGTCACAAATTAAGCGGGAGCTCGGCCAGCTCCGCGCTCGACAGCAGATCCGCACAGGGGGTCCCAGGTCAGGTCTGGCAGCGCAGGAAACACAGCGCCAGTACCTGGTCGATCCCCAGCAGTCAGGCAATCAGTCGTTTCATGAAGTTACAATATTCAGCTTTGGCATGAAGTTTCAGGATGTCACTTCTGCAGTTTCAATATTCAGTCTTTGTGGCGCAGATGATACTGGCGCCCTTGGGGTTCTGTTCCTTGGGGGGTAGGGGATGAGTTGGCGACTAGGTCCTTCCTAGTCAGGCTGGGCAGAGGTTCCCTGGGTCCTCCTACTGCTGGGCAAGATCAGTGGGTTTCACAGGATCCCTCACTCACTTAAGAGGCAGCACCTAAGCCCTGTCACTCTCAGAGGCATAAGTCCCTGGCTAGGCCCTACCGCCTACACTCCGGCATGGATTCTCCAGCTCTGCTTCACCCCAACTGGCCAACTGACTGGAAAAAGTTCCCTCCCTCACTTATGTATCCCTAGGTCAGGTGACCTCTAGCCAAGGCGGCAAAAGTAAAAACCACACCTCCCTTCTAGAAGGTTCCAGCACATTCCAGGAGCTTCCCCATTCTACCTATGGGACAAAAAAAGGCGGGCTGGTGCCGCAACATTGTTGTGGGGTTCCAGCCAGCTCCTGGCAGCTAGGGTGCTACTAATAAAGACCACTCTGCAGTAGCAGGGGCCTGTGGCAGCCATCTTGGGAGAAGTAAAAAAAAAGAAAAAAAGTCAGGGAAAAGGGCCAAGTCCAACACTAAGGATTTAAAAAAAAAGGTTATGTTAGCTCAGGTTTATGGTCCATCTTATAGAGGTAGTGGTAGAGGCAGACGTGCGATGTATTGCCCTAGTGCGCCCCCTTTTCCTCGAGCTACTTTGTCTTCTGATCAGTGTGCCTATTGCAAGAAGATTGGACATTGGCGTTTTGAGTCTCCACTTTTGCAAGGTCAGCAGTATCAACGTGGTAGAGGACAAATGAAAAGCCGCCCAGGGAACTCAGAAAATAGGGGAGGTATGGATAATCGTACTAGGTTTGAGGCAGTAGAGCATACTCAAAATTCTTCTAATACTTTTGACAGGCGAAATCAATATCAAATGTCTGATTATTCGACTGATGATTTGAGGGATTCTAATTATGCATAGGAATGGCTAGGATGGGGTAAGAAACCAGTTGAAGTCCCAGTAGATCAGAAGGGTTTCTATGTAGATGCAAATGTCTTGGGTTCTACTGATCGGTTTCTGGTTGATACAGGTGCTACTCGTAGCACCCTGTCTAAACAATTGGTGCCTAGGGCTCCCCTGTCTGGCTTAACAATAACATCAATAGGATTCGATGGGACCGCTTCCATTAGCCCACTATCACAACCACTTGCATTTCATGTTGATAAATTTACTGCAGCATGTCCTTCTTTGCTTTCCCCTAACACACCAGACAATATTGTGGGTCCACAAGGGTATACTGAGAGTCCTAGCATTTATCGCCAGGCATTGAAAAGACAGCTTGATTCTTTCCCTGTGTCCAAAAGGGGTAGCTCTCAAATAATATGTTGATGACATCTTGTTGGCTGCGGACACCACTGACCATTGTCAAGAAGGAACATTGTCATTGCTCTTCTTTCTTGCCTCTCACCATCCTAAGGTTTCTAGGAAGAAATTGCAATATTGTAGACAGCAGGTTACCTATTTAGGTCACCTCCTGTCTAAGGAGGGACGTGCACTCACATCAGATCGCATCCAAGCTATTTTAGACACGCCTGTGCCCTGTACTCAAAGATGTTCATGCACTGATTTTTTGTAGGCAATGGATCCCTAGCTTTTCACATATTGTTAAACCTTTGTTGGCCCTTTTGACTAAAGACACTCTGATGCCTCTCCCATGGACTACTGAATGTCAGACTTCTTTTCAACAGTTGCGTCAAACGCTATGTTCTGCACCAGTATTAGGCACTCCAGACTACACCAAGGCCTTCACACTCTATGTACATGAGAGGGATGGTTGTGCTCTCTCGGTTTTAGCACAGGCACACGGTGATAAGCAGCGTCCTTGTGCGTACTTTTCAGCTGTCCTTGATCCAGTCAATCGTGCGTTACCTGGGTGTTTTCGCTCTGTGGCAGTGGCAGCTGTGTCCATACGTCAGAGTGAGGGGATAGTCCTGTCACATAGATTGCTTGTGTTAGTACCCCATGCAGTTGATGCCCTTTTGTACCAGACCAAAACGCAGCATTTGACTAGTGCTCGCCTGACAGGTTATGAATTGACACTCTTGGCCCCTCATATCACCTTGAAAAGATGTTCGACTCTTAATCCGGCTACTCTATTGCCATCCCCAGGTACTCAGTCTCAGTCGCAAGAGCCTCATGACTGTATTTTCCTTACTGAGGAACAAACAAAGGGTCGTGTTGACCTACAGGATACGCCCCTTTCAAGTGAAGATGGGGAATTGTGGGTTGATGGGTCCTGCTTGAAACTGCCAGATGGTATGACATCAGCTGCATATGCAATTACAACACTGTAGTTGAGACAGCTCGTATCCCACAGAAATCAGCTCAGGCATCTGAGCTGATAGCATTAACGAGAGCGTGTGAACTTAGCACTGACTTGTCTATTAACATCTACACAGAGTAGCAGATATGCCTTTGGAGTGGCTCACGATTTTGGGCTGCTCAGGAAGGAAAGAGGCTTCCTTACATCACATGGGACACAAATAGTGCATGGAGAATTAGTACATAATCTCTTTACTGCCTTGACATACCCTAAGAAAGTAGCAATTGTTAAGTGCAGTGCACACAAGAAAGTGACTGATAAAATAGGACAGGGCAATGCACACAGCTCCTGAGGCTGCACTGCAGCGAAGCACTACATCTATGTATGTGGTTAAGTCTCAGGCTGAACGTTGGCATGATGCCAGGCAAGAAGTGCTAGATATGCAGCGATCTGCCTCTGCTGATGAATTAGACCAATGGTCTAAGGAGGGAACATTGGATGATGAGGGTTGCTGGAGGAATAAGGACATGACTAAATGGGGATTACCTGCAGCCTATTTACATCCCATGATTCACATGGCACATGGGCCGGCACATGTTGGAGCTTCCTCAATAGCGAAGTTACTTACACAAGTTTGGGATCATCCAGAAATTGCCGGCACAGCTAAAAAGATAGAGCAGTCTTGCTTGATTTGTCTTCAATGTAATCCTGGAAAGGGCACATGAACTCCTCGAGGAGGATTTGCAACACCAACCTCATCTTTTGAGGTTTTGCAAATGGATTACATCCAGCTTGAACGTTGCAATGACCTAAAGTATGTTCTAGTAGTGGTATGTGCCTTCAGTAAATGGATAGAGGCATACGCTACGAAAGATAATACAGCTCTTACTACAGCAAAGGTGCTTCTAAAGGAGTTCTTTCCTAGATTTGGTGTTTGCCGATTTTTGTGGAGTGACAACGGACCCCATTTCATTGGGCAAGTTGTTGAGTATGTCTTGAAAGTATTGGGAATATAGCAAAAGTTCCATGCTGCTTTCCACCCACAATCAGCAGGGCTAGTGGAGCGATACAATTCCACCCTCAAACTTAAGTTGGCAAAAATCCAGGCTTCCACATCTCTGAAATGGCCTGATGCACTGCCTCTGGCGTTGTTGCCCATTAGATCGGTGCCACACACACGATCTCACACCGTGCGAGGTGGTATTTGGAAAGCCAATGAATATTTGGGGGATTCCTAAGCCACGCCCAATACATGATGTACCTTGTGTGCTGATGGGTGACTACCTGTCACAGTTGACTGACAGTTTGCTTTCTATTCATCAACAGGTTCGAGAAGCTCTTCCTGACAGGTCGCGAGGTGATGGCCATGATCTGCGGCCCGGAGACCAAGTGATGGTTAAAATCTTCTAGAGGTCGAATAGCCTAGAACCGAGGTGGCGTGGCCCTGAGCAGGTGCTCTTGGCGACCAGAACTGCAGTCCGAGTGACCATTAGAAAAAATTGGGTACACTCCACCCATTGTTAACAGGTGCCATCTGCCCTGGTGGAGCCTGCTGCACTCACCAACCATCGAGACATCCTGGATACAGAGAGAGGCCAAGCCATATTACCTGAAGAACCTGAGGAAGTCTTCCCGGACCACATGATCCCTGGTGCATCTCGATAGACCCCGGAGAGAAGTTGCATTGCTGAAAAAGACTGGTTGAGCTACCGTCCTGGTTTAGTGAAAGACTGAGCTGCAAAGGGGGGGGGGGGGGGGGGGTGTCTATTAGTGACACCCATCTCAAACTCAGTGAAGAAACCAACGGCTGCCCAGGATTTTAGAGTTCCATCTGTTTTGTTGTTCAGCGTCGAGATAAAAATGCCTATGGAGAACACATCGACTGCTGCGAGAATCTGTGACAGAAAGACTATGTTCATTGTTGGGTTTACCTTCATTGTGATTATTGTTGCAGTGATAACTTGGATTGTAGAGGAAGTGGCTCCTGTTCGAAATACACAGACTGCCACTACTCCTGTCCCCATTGAGCACCACTACTTCACCCTTCCTTATCATGAGCAGGAGCATAGACAGTCTCCTCTCAACAACACGTTCATTCAAATGTTACATTACACGCATAATGCTACGAACATTACCAACTGTTGGGTGTGTGGAATGATGCCAGCTCATCAGAAAAAGGGAGGAACGCCTTTTATTCCTCTGCCATTTTCACACAATGGCTCCTGCAGAGCCTGGTTTGCGCTGCTATGGGCTACTCATGTTGCTAACATCACTGACTATGGCATAGGAAGACTGAAATTTCAGTTAAATAGAGCCTGTTACCCTGATGAGGAAGGAGATCCACAGGCCAAAGGAACTGTGTGGGAAATGGATGAGTATCGCAGAGGAAATTCCTGAACACATTATGTTTTCCCAAACACTCGAACTGCTAAGGGTAATGGACCTTTTGTTATAGCTGTTACTAGAGCTCGAGCAGACCTATGTGTAAAAAGTGTTGGTAATATTCCTGTGGGGAAAAGTGATTGTACTTGAATATTAAATATTACTGGAATAAATAACAGCAGTTTTACGTCATCGCATAATACATACTTCATATGTGGGAATAAGGATACTATCATTTGCCCATTGGTTGGCCCGGAACTTGTTTTGTGTCCTTTTTGCTACCACCTGTGTTTTTGGCACCTGCATCCTCTCATAAAGACTATAAACTGTTTAATGACATTTCTAAAAATAGATTTAAGAGGACCAAAACTCATGATGAGGTGGATCAAACTGACACTGCATTGCAACAGTATGTAGACTTCCATTTGGGACTATTCTACTTTGTTGGTTCTGCTCTGAACAGCAGAAAGATAAGGCGCTTGACACGTGTTGTAGAAGCTGTGACCAACCAGACAGCTATGGCACTTGGGAACATTACTGAAGAAATGCAGATTGCGAGAATTGTGGCGCTCCAAAATCGGATGGTGCTCGATGTTGTTCTTGCAGATCGTGGTGGTGCATGCCGCATCATCGGGAGCAGTTGTTGTATTTACATCACTGATCACGCCCCTTCAGTCTTTGATGCAATCTCCAAATTACATAACATAGATGATGAAATTCACCCCGATACAGGAACATGGATATTAACAAGCTGGGGATGTAAACTGTTGTCAGTTCTATGTATATTATTTGCAATCCTGTGCTTACAATGTGGTCCAATGCTCTGTTCCCTTTGTGCCTCTGCTTGTATACCTATCAAACATAGCGTTGGGAAAGTGAATGTCCAATATGTACTAGACCAGGAAGCTAATGAAATGATGCAAATCGACATTCAGGATGTTTTTATTGTTCCTTCTAAATAATAGATGTCTTTAGCTTATGCTAAAAGGGTTGTCTGTGGAAGTTGGCAGAGATCACTGTTATCATGAGCTGAAGCCATTTTGTTTGTGGCAGCCATTTTAGTTAACCATGTGCTCGCCATGTGCTTCTTCCGTCTTCACTGTTGCCTGCCCTTGTACTTTGCCTGAGTTACCATCTATAGATAGCTCCTGCAGCACTGAGCCCAAGCACTGCGCATGCTCAGAAAGGCCTGTAGCTGCTAGAATGCACCTGTTCTAGTGTGCAACTGTCAGGCTGTTTCAACTGATGTCAGCAACTTCATTATCCCTCCTACTTTGTTGACTAAGTATTTTCTGTTAGTCCTTATATGTGAATAGCTATTCTTGTGTATACTTGTACCGCCTCCTTTGAGCTCTCATGCTTACTCAGCTACAAAGTCTGTATAAAAGTCTATTGGTTTCTGTACTCCTTGTACTGCCTCATACATTGCCTGAGGGTTATGTAAAGATGCAGTCCCACTCATGAGTGATGAATAAAATTATCTTTTGATGTTACAGCTTCCATGCCAATCTCTATTTGTTGGTCCAAGTACTAGAGTACGCAGAAGGGCGAACCCCTGTACTGGTGGGCTTCCAGAGAGTCTCACCTCCCACAGAACTACTAGACGAAGGTAGACAAGCGTGGCTCGCCTCTCGGAGCAGGATTTATCAGTGGGGGATAAATCTAGTACACTACTTCACCGCCTATGTCAACAGGCGCTTCAGCCATCCAATATCTCGGGTATTCTCAGCCCGGACGGTAGGGTGCTCAACGAGCCGTCTCAGATTGCCACCAGTTTTGCAGCTTACTATACGGAGCTATATGCCCGAAGGGAGATAATACTGGAGGCAACTATAAAATGCCTTATAGATGACTTGCTGCCGAAAGCTCTCTCGGATGCAACAAGAGCTGACTTAGTTACCCCTCTTACGACTGAAGAGTTAGGAGCCGCTTTGAGGGATCTGCGCACGGACACATCACTGGGACCTAATGGTTTCCCGTGTGAGGTTTTTAAGATCTACTATTCCCAACTCTGCGCCCATTATCTAGAGGTGGTAAACACCGCTGTGTAGGTGGACCAGCTCCCATCAGACTGGAGACACGCCGAAGTGGTGGTGTTCCTTAAACCCGCCGACCACCCGAGCGACATGCCTCATAACGCCTCATTTTTTTACTAAATGTCAAATGCCAAAATACTGGCTAAAGCACTTGCCAACCACATAATGCCATACATAAAAGAGTTGGTGCATCCAGATCAGGAGGGATTCATGCCTAATCGGGCCATGAGCCATGATATTCGTCGCGCCCACAACGCCATAGCTGCGATAAAACGGTACGATGGATCAGCTGCACTGTTGCTAGCTGTTATCGAAAAAGCTTTCGACTCGCTTAGCTGGCCCTACCTCTTCGCACTTCTGCGTCGCCTCGATTTTGGCGCTCATTTTGTGTCATACATACACCCACTATACACATCTCACAGCATCGGTGCGAGTGTCGGGATCAGTTTCGCACACCTTCCCTATCGGGAGAGGCACCAGTCAAGGCTGTTCCCCATCTCCGTACCTGTTTGCGTTAGCGGCGTGGGTTAGAATTGATGCTCAGGTGCGTGGATTTAAATGGTTGTGAGGGGTCTCCCGATCGTATACCATTATATGCGGATGATGTCCTATTTTTCTTATCTGACCCAAATAGGATGGGCCACCGACTGCTCCGCATCATGCAGATTTTTGCGGAGACATCAGGCCTATTTATAAACCCCTGTAAGTCAATTCTATGACCACTGAAAGGGGCTTGCGAACTGGGCTGATGGACAAAAGAAGTAACTGTCACCACGGATGGCATGAAATACTTGGGTGTCTTTTTTTCGGCTTCCCAACATACGTCAAGGGAGAAGAACCTTGCCCCATTATGGACACAGATCAAAGATGAGATACAATCCTGGTCGAACTTGCCCCTGTCTATATTTGGAAGATCCGCCATCTTCAAGAGGGTCTTTCTTCCTCGCCTACTGTATCCGATGCAGAATCATCAATATCGGATACTGAATACGTGGTTCCAACACATAAATGTGACCTTGGGGCAGTTTCTATGGGGGTGGCTCTGCCCGGGTGGCCCTGCGAACTTGCTTCCAATCCACATATTGCGGGGGGATGGCTACTGCAGATATCCAATCCTACTATGCAGCCTCCCACCTAGTGGAGCTAAATGAACTGTGGTATGGTAATAGGCAAGACCCGGCATACACAGTGGAACGCTGGTTGATAGGAGATATAACCCTTCACACATACCTTCACGTGGGACCGGCACTCCGGACTCTGACGCCGGTGACGAAAGTGGTGTTTAGAACCTAGAAACAATCACTGCGTAAGATGGGATGGTGGGGTAGACTGACAGGGGACACCCCATGTGGCACGGTGGCCTCTTGCCTCAACTGGCCACACAGACTGGATTTTGGGGCTTGGACAATATCTGCATTTCTACACTTGGGGGGGGGGGGGGGGGTATGCAGGGACGGACTCTAAAATTGTTCCAGGAGCTCCAAAGAGAATACAACATGGCCCCTACGCAATTTTATAAATATCTTCAATTTCAAAATATCTCTCTACGCTTCACACATTGAAGCCCTGCCTGAATTTAATCATAAGATAACTAAGATACATCTGTCCGCGTAACCAACAGTTTTGCCACACTGGACACACAGAGAGGCATGGACATCAAATCTGGGCCAGATAGATGACGATGACTGGACGGAGGAGTTGGCATCCCCACGCGGCGGGGCCATTGCCTCGCGACTAAGACTTATCCAGTTTAAATACCCGTACCGGGTACACTACACTAGGCAAAGGCTATGGAGGGCAGGACTTGTGGTCTTCCCTGTGTGTCTGGGGTGTGGAAATGCAGATGGCACCCTTTTATGTAAAATATGGCAATGTACAACACTTAAATTCCGCAAGGGGGTTACAACATGGCTCTCTGAGGTGCTGGGGTGGGACATTCCTATGACACCACGATTGGGTCTATTGCACATTATAGAAGGGATCGGAGGTAACTGTTACAAGCGTCACCTATTGTTTCTAGGCATCACCTTGGCAAAAAGGCATATCGCTAGGTAGTGGAAGGCCACCTCCTCCCCCTCATTAGCTGTCTGGAAAAAGGGGATGGACCACTGCATGGGTATGGAGCTGCCTATATTCAAAGTTTGGGGGATGCCCACAGAAACACCCTAAAATCTGCACGAGATGGGCGGAATACCGAGGCCTTTCTATTGAGCCCATCACCCCAATGAGAATTGATATATAAATATTGGGACAATAGGAAGACGGACAACGGTAATGATATGTGACTCGCCAATTTCCAAGACACAGTGGCTGGGGGGCACAAAGACGAGAGATAACAGAACAGATATAGCACAACTGGTTACATTTCGAAATGTTTATGATATTTTTTACCCAGTATTTTTCCTGTATTGCTTTGATTAAACGGATGTCAACATTATAGATTTTTCGCACAATGTCCCACAATCTTGGTTGAACCAAATTGTATTTGGCTGTTGGCACAATAAAATGTGTTCTTAAATTTTTTGTTTTTGTTTAAAAACACTGTACTAGACTATATTTCCACCTACAAACCAGAACGCACACTAAGCGTGGGCAAAACTATATTTGGACTTTCAATTTCAGAAGCACGAAATATTTTTCACACTACACTTAATCTGCGCCCTGGGTTTTAAGGGGATATATACTTTAGCACAGTGTACCGAATTTTATTTTTTATCTGTATAAATTGAACAAAACACTACTACACTATATTTACCATTAAAACCCACAATGCAGAATAAGTTGGTAGTACAGCTGTACTCTGCAAACGTTATTTAAAATATATAAAGTAAGAAAACAAGGTTTATTTACCCTTACACACTCATATAAACTGACTCATCCCTTCCTATACACTTATAAAACACTATATTTACATTTAAAAGCCAGAACTAAGCCAAAGTATGGTCTAAACAATATGGCTGTCTTTTACTTTTGTTCAAGGTAGGCATTAGCCGATCATACTATATCGTTTTGTCATCGGCATGTACCACAGCATGCCGCAAATTTACTGTGGTCCATTGTGTCACTATGCCTGCCTTATGGGCCTCATTTGCAATCGTAAACATAAATCTTTCTATAAGTTACCTTTGCTTGCTATTCACACTGAACGACATGCCATTCCCCTTTACAAGATGCCACTCCAAACTACCATGCCAATCTATGACACTCCACTGTACGCTACTCCATTCAATGCACTCCATTGTACGCTGCTTCACTCAACATCATTCAAATCTATGCTATTTCAATGTATGCCACTTCACTCTAGTCTACAACACTCCACTATACAATACGCCATTCCCCTATACGACAGTCCACTCCCCTGAATAAAACTCCACACTACTCAACAAGCCACTTCACTCCATCACACGCAGTCTAACACACGCCACACTCCACACCTCTCTACTGTATGCTATTCCACTGTACTCCACTCAAGTCTATACCACCCACTCTACGAGACAATACTCCACTCTACGCCACTCCACACTATTTCACTGTATGCCACTCCATTTTATGCCACTTCTTTCTATGCTATTCCACCATACGCAACTCCACTCTACGCTATCCTACTGTATGCTATGCCACTCTAAATCACTCCAATGTATGCTATTCCACTGTCCACAACTCCATTCTACGTTATTCCACTCTAAGGGCCAGATGTACGACCGTTTTTGCATGCGCAAACAGGTTAGCGAACCGGTTTGCGCATGCAAAAACAGCATGGGCCATGTACAAAGCCTATTTACCGAGTCACAATTTATTTTCGACCCACTAAATACGCTTTGCGTCTTGCTATTAGGAAGGGGCGTTCCCTTCCTAATAGCGAGAACAAGCCCATGTATGAATGTTTTGCGACCACAATTGCGGTCGCAAAACACTCACAAATTACCAGCCTCTTCAAGAGGGTGATAAGGCACTCGCAAAAGCAGGGGAAAATATTTTTTAAGGGCAGGCAGTGGTCCCAGAGACCACTACCCGCCCTTAATAAATTGAACGAAAACGTTTCATTTTTTTCTTTTTTAAAGGCATCCCATTTTTCTTTAAGAAAAACGGGCTGCATTTAAAAAATAAAAGGCTTTATTTAAAAGCCGTCTCAGACATGGTGGTCTGCTGAGCCCAGCAGGCCACCATACCTGGGAGGGCCTGCCATTCCCAATGGGCTCACAAATTGCGAGAGGCTCATTAAAATTCATGAGCCTCTCAATTGCGACCCCATTGGGAATCACAAACAGTGTGAAACACACTGTTGTACAACCAAAATAGCGTGTTACAAATTGCGAGTCACAAATAACTCGCAATTTGCGACATGCTATTTTGCACGTCTTACATCTGGCCCTAAGCCCCCCCACGTCACTCTACTTCACGACATGCTACTCCATGCCACTTCATTCCATTCTATGCCCACTTTACCCAGCTCCGCTGTACAACATTCTACCCCAGTCTACCACTCTATGACAATCTCGTGCACTCTACCCAAATCTCTCTATGCCGCTCCACCCCAGTTTACTACACTCTACTCTGACACACTACTCCACTCTACGCCACTCTACTCTAACACACTCTACTGCACTCTACTTCACGCCACTCCACAACACTTTAGTCCATTCTATAGCACTCCCCTCTACTTCACTCTACAACATGCCACTCCACTCTACAACATGCCAATGCACTCTATTACACTTTACCTCACTGAATGCCACTTCACTTTATGTCGCTCTATTCTACGACACTCTATGCCCCTACTCTCCAATGTACATCAGTCTACTCCACTGTATGCTTCTGTATGACACACTACTCCACCAATATTTTACTCTACTCCTTTCTATGACACTCTATGCAAATCTTTGTGCCAATCCACCCCACTTTAATCCACCCACCCCACTTTAATCCACTCTTCTCTATGACACACTACTCCACTCTATGCCACTCAACTCCACCACACTCTATGATAGTCTACTGTACGCCACTCAACACCACAACACTTTCCAACTCTCTTCAACACACCACTCCAGCCTACTGTATGATACGCCACTCCAATTTATAACACTTTACTCGACTCTATGCCACTCCACAACACTTTCCAGAACTCTACGCCACTCCACTGCAATCCACGCCACTCTACTCTACTCTATTACGCCACTCTATGACACTTTACTCCACTATACTTCATGACACTTTATGTGATTCTACCCCACTGTACGATATTCCACTCTACGCCACTCCATTGTACAACAACCTATCCCACTTTAGCACCGCCACTCCACTACACTCTATGCCACAACATTATACGCCATGCCCATCACTCTACTACACTGTGAGACACACCACACCAGTCCTCTCTGCAACAGGACACGCCACTCCACTATATGACATGGCACTTCACTCTACAACACTTTCCTACACTATACTTCACTGGACGACACTTCACTCTACTGCACTCTAAGCTATTCCACTGTACAACACTCTACTTGACTCTATGCCAGTCTACAACACTACTCAACACTCCTCTGAACGACACACCATTGTACGACAGTACACTATGACAGTCTACTTGACTGAACTCTACAATACACCACTTCATCCTACGCCTCTCCACTCTAAAAGACCCGACCCCAAACGTATAACCTTCCACTCTATGCCACTGTACTCCCCTGTACGACAAGCCACACTACAATTTTCTTATGTATGAGACTCTATGCCATTCTATTGTAATACACCCCACTCTACAACACTCCAATTTACAACACTGTACTCCACTGAAGAACACTCTACTCCAATCTATTCCACTCTACTCGACACTCCAACACTCTGCTCAATGACACTCGAATCCACTGTACAACACGCCACTCCATTGTACAAGATGCCACTCCACAATACTGCTCTTCACTGTACGACACACTGCCCCACTGTATAATACTTTATTTCACTCTACACTATGCACTCCACAACAGCTTCATCCTGTGAGACACTCCGCAACACTTGACTCTACGATTTGAAACACATTGAAACACATTTATATTAAAAAATAAAAAACACAAATTCTAAGTAAAAAGCAAATGTTAAGGATAAGTTATAGTTAGGGAAGCTTCATTTATTCTTAGATATAAATCAAACAAATTACACTAACATTAGGAATTCTAAATTCATAGTTATTCATAGTTATACCGTAAGCTTATAATATACACACCTTAAAATTATTGTAACACGCGCAAATCTGTACACAGTGATGTCAACTCACTAGCCAGACTACATAAACTGTAACTCGTGCATTTAAGATGCACTAGTTGTACAAGTTACTTACCTTCGGTAACAATGTATCTGGTAGAGACTATTCTAGCTGCAGATTCCTTAACGTAGAATTATCCTGAGGTGTGGACCCGGAAAACTTTCTTGCCCAGCATCTCTGCGCGCCGGGGGGACGGTACCACGCGACTCCGCCCGACGTCCTCAGCGGGCGTGACGTCAGCGAGGTCACATAAGCCCCACCCCGGCGCGCTGACATCAGTCTGCTTTGGAGAACCTTCCCGCGCCACAACGCGGAGCCATCACAACAAAACTGAGGAGAGCATGGGAACAGTGTGCGAAAAAACCAGAGAAACAAAAGAGAGAGAAACAAAAGGTGAGAAACATCACCAGGTGGCACCAGAAGGTGACAACAGGAGGCCAGAGCAGGAAAAGAGCAGAGCACCACTCTGAGGAACAACTGTGCAAGCCAAGGCGCAAGCACCAGGTGGCAGTAAAGCACCAGAAGGCCAGAGCAGCGAAGCCATAGAAAGAAAAGACCAAAACACCACTCTGTGGAAGAGAGAGAGACAGAGAGAGAGAGAGAGAGAGAGAGAGAGAGAGACAGAGAGAGAGAGAGACAGAGAGAGAGACAGAGAGAGAGACAGAGAGAGAGCCAGAGAGAGAGACAGAGAGAGAGACAGAGACAGAGAGAGAGACAGAGAGAGAGAGAGAGAGAGAGAGAGAGAGAGAGAGAGAGAGAGAGAGAGACTGCAACCACAAGGGGAAGGGCCACAAGCCCGGAACAGAGGAGCAACAGCAATCCATCCCCAGACTACACTGCCAAGAATGGCCATAGCCCCTGAAAGGAGTAGGAGGTCAAAGGACAGGTAAAAGTAGGTCCGCACACTGGAGAGAAACCAGCAGGAGGGATGCCTGACCGGAAGAAAACGAAGAGGACACCCACAGAAGACAAGTCACCCAGAGGGAGGCGACTGCAGAAACCCAAGCAGAGGGTCCACGCAGAACAGGGAGGAAGGGCGAGTTGTGGAGGAATCTGCGGCTAGAATCGTCTCTACCAGATACATCATTACCGAAGGTAAGTAACTTGTACATCTGATAGAGACTACTAGCCGCAGATTTCCTTAATGTAGAATAGATACCCTAGCCATACCCAGAAGGGAGGAGGGCCTGCGAGAGAGCCTCCCCAGCAGGCGAGACAAGAAGGGAAAGAAAAGGAAAACCTAAGCCCAACCAAGGGGGAACTGCCCAACACCCCGTAGGGGCAGACAGCGCCCGACAGCCTCAAGGAACACAAGGACCACTTCAACCCCTAGGGAGAAGAGGTAGAACCGGAGGCAGGGCCCACCTGAAGAAACACACAGTGACAGAAGAGCTGTACACACCCCCAGCCGCAGACAGCGGACAAGGCAGGGACGGCAGCACCGCCAAAAGTGCAGATGGAAGAAGAAAGGCACAAGAGAATACAGCAACGGCCACAACGGCGTAGCAGAACGTACAGGCCCGCACTGGCATGCACAGCCAGCAGCAGACAACACCACGGAATGGTGCACCCAGGACAAGCTAGACGCCTGCCGAAGGCAGAGGCCAGGAAGGGCCAAGAAGGGCCCGGACACACCCCAAGGGAGGGGCCGGCACACACTGACCCACGAATGAAGAGGAACCAGGCAGAATGAAAGAAAAAGACGGGTAACGGACCAAGCCGTCCACCTGAACACAGAAACCGGGGAAACCAGTCCCCCCCCCCCCCCCCCCCCCCCGGAACACCAGACAGAGGACCAAGGTGGACAGAAGCGCAAAACCGCTACAACGCAATGCCGCAGACAGCAGGCCAACTAGGCCAGCGACAGAGCGATCCAGGAGAAGGACGGACCTGGGCGCACCGCAAGCCACTCCCAAAACCATCAGCAAGAAGATCACACCAGCGACATACCGTGATGCCACGGAGAGCAGAAGCCCGAAGGACGACCACACCTCCCCAGCACATGATAAAGCTATATAATAGCTACCAGTACCCCACATAGGGCATGTTATGTCCCAGAAAATAGGAACCCTCTTAGGAAAAAATTTCCACAGCAGAGGACAAACAAAAAAACCTGCGGAGAAAACCGCAGATGGCTTGCCACGCAGCCAAGAAAGAATACGCAGAAGGCTTAATCTCAGGGCCTACACGGCTTACAAACAGCCAAAACCACAAGTCAAACAAGGGCCGGACCAGCAGCCAACAGCACCTAAGTCCGAACAAAAGGACATGAAGGCACATCAACCACACAGAACAGACAACCGGGGCTACTCGCTACAAGGCCCCAGGAAAACAACGGAAGAACACCCCCCGAAACACAGACCGACTCACAGGTCACTGAGGGGGAGGAGGAGGAGGAGGAGGAGGAGGAAGCCCCGCAAGAAACCTCTGAATGGCAGAATCCACAGGGGCGTGGAACAAAAGAGTACCATCAAAGGGAAGGTCCACCAGCCGTTCCCTAACGTTCTCCGGAAACACACTATCCCGTAGCCAGGCATGCCGACGAAAGGCCACTGAAGAAGCCATGATATGACCAAGCACCACCGAAATGTCCAGAGCAGAGCGAAGAATAAACACTGCCAGCTCCCGCCCACCTAACACATGGTGCCTCAGATCAACACAAATCCCACAAGAAAGAAGTGGCCCTAGCCAATACACAAAGAGTGTTAAGGGCCCGCAAAGCCGCACTGGTGGAGGCGAAGATATTGCGCCCCCAGGAATCCAACCAGCGGGCCTCCCGTGACAGGGGGGACAACAGCGATGGCAGGGGGGGAAAGGCAGTCTGTAAAAGAGGCCCCCTGGTGGAGGGGTGGAGGGAAAGACAGACAGGATCATGCGGTGCAGGACGGTGGCGGTGCAGAAGTTGCTGGGGCACCGGGTCCCCCGTGGCGGGCCGCCCCCAAGCGAGAAGTGTGGAGCGAAGCCTCGAAGGGAAGAAGCAGCTTCCGACCACCAGAACCTTCATGGAGGACCTCCAGAAGATGATCCGCGGGGAAATGGGCAGCTAGATCGCCCACGCGCAGGATTCCCGCAGCCATGGAAACAGCCCGAGCAAAGGTAGCACCCAATGGCGACGGCTGCAAGCTAAGGCGGCCGTCCCCCAGCCCAACTGGAGGAAGGAGAGGCCAAGCTCGAAACAGGGAGGGTGGGCTTATGAATTGCGAACCTGAGGCGCCTTCGGCGAAGACTGCGGGCGCGGCAAAGAGCCGTTCTTTGAGGACGCCGGGGAAAAAGCCACGACGCGGTGACCCGTCTCCGGAGAAGATGAAACCAACAACCCCCGAACCTCTGGAGAAGAGGGGGCGTCTTTAGACGAATCAACGACCCGACATCGGCCCGGCGCCGTAGAGTCTGCCACTAGGCCAACGTCAACCGGCGTCGAAGGGGACGCCGGAATGACCTCCGCCACAACGCGCGGCGCAGGACTCCGAGGCGGGGTCGGAGCCGGGGCGGAAAAGGATCGGCACTGAAAAGGCGTCGACTCGACCTCCGACGAGACAGCCGCCTGCGCGGAGGGATGAGAGGGGCCCGGGGACATGCCCCAACCCCTAGCCAGCAGCCGCCGGTGCCTGAGCGGCATCACCTCGGCCTTGGACAAGAGGCAGCCGCCTGCCCAGAGGACCGAGAGGGACTAGAGGACACGCCCGAGCCCTGTCAACCTCCCACGACACCACAGGGACCACGCGGGGGTTTGCGATGAGGCAGAGGCGCCGTGGTCCGAAGGAGGGAACCCCCAAGGGCCGCACCCCGACAGCACCACATCCTCCGAACCTGTCAAAGCCAAGGCCGGAGCTGCCGGCGACATCGCAGGAGTCCCTGCACACGGCAAGGGATCCGCAGATGCCCCAGGAAGAGAAGGAGAAGAAGGAAGAGCCAACGAGGCCTGCAAGGCTGCCGCATAGGCCTCCATCTGGGCTCTGGTCGCCCCCGTGCCGGGGAACGGCGGATAGGGTGGCGATGCACGTGGTCGCACCACCCACGGAGAACCCACGCCCCCAACAGGCTGGGGACCGGGCCTCGGGGACAAACTGCGACACTTACCAACAGGTGAGCGACGCACTTGCGGCCTGGTAGAGGGACGATGTCGGAGACCGAAGCGGCGGGTCTTGAAGCCTTCCGCGGGGGACGGGCGTGGCGATGCTGCAGACCAGGAGATGCGCGCCGAAAGGAGTTTCATCCGGCGCTCCCGCCGGGACTTCGGCTTCATTTGCTGACACGCCTCGCTGTCCGTGGAGTCGTGGTGCTCCGCCAAACACCAATGCAGATGGGGTGAGGATCCGTCGCCGACATCTGGCACGCACAAGACGAGCACGTCTTAAAGCCCGAAGGCATTCGCACACTGTTCTTAAGAAATCGTCTAAAAGCGGAAAAAGAAGGCCTGAAACAGGGCAGGGACAAGATCCGGATCCGCGTTGCAAGCGGAAAAGAAGAAAAATGACGTCAGGGGGCGGGTTGGGGCTTATGTGACCTCGCTGATGTCACACCCGTGGAGGACGTCGGGGAGATGTTGGGCAAGAAAGTTTTCCGGGTCCAGTCTCACGCCTGGGGATAATTCTACGTTAAGGAATGGAATCTGCGGCTAGTAGTCTCTATCAGATGTATCCTTTCATATTAAATTGTCAATACTATGTGAAATCGTAGCATTCATAACACTTATGACACCTCAAATTACATCATTTATGAGAACACTGTGCATGGCAGATTAGCAAGTTATAAATAATTTATGTAGTCTGGCCAGTGAGCGGACAACACTATGTACAAAGGCGTGTGAGTTACAGTAATTTGATGGTCACAGAGTAGAGTAATGTGTTGTATAATAGAGTGTACGGGCAAAGAGTTGAGTGAAAATGTGGATAGTGGTGTGTACGGGGATAGAGTGCAGTAGAGTCTAGTAGAGTGGCAGAGAGTGTAGCTGAGTTTTTTAGAGTGGGGGTTATACAGAGTGAAGGAGAGTATACTGGAGTAGCATTGAGTGGAGTAGCTTACAATGGAGTGGCATAAAGTGGAACAGTGTAGAGTGTAATAGCGCATAGGGGATTGGCGTCCAATGGAACAGCGTAGAATGGAGTGGTGTAGTCTGGAGTGGCATACACTGGAATGGGGTAGAATGACATAGCATGCAGTGGAGTGGGATATAGTAGAGTGCCGTCCAATGGAATTGCACAGAATGGAGTGGGGAAGAGTAGAGTGGAATATACTGAAGTGGCCAAGAGTACAGCGGCATAGAGTGGAGTGGCATACCATGGAATAGCACAGAGTGGAGAAGCATACAGTGGAATGGTGTAGAGTGAAATGGAGTAGAGTGGAATTGTGAACAGTGTAATAGTATAGAGTGGAGTGGCACAGAGTGGAGTGTTGTACAAAGGAGTGGCGTACAGTGTAATAGTGTATAGGGGAGTAGCATACAGTGGAGTGGCGAGTGGTGTTGGCTGGAGTGGCGTAAAGTGGTGTGGGGTAGATTGTAATAGCATACAGTGAAGTGGCATACATTGGAGTGGGGTCTAATCGAATAGCGTAGAATGAAGTGGCATGGAGTGGCACACAATGGAATAAGTTACAGTGGAGTGGTATACAGTAGAATAGCGTATATTGAAGTAGCGTCCTGTGGAGCAGCGTAGATTGGAGTGACATACAGTGGCGTTGCATACAGTGCAATAGGATAGAGTGGAGTGGTGTAAAGTGGAAGAGCGTATAAAGGAGTGGCTACAGTGGCGTGGCATAAGAATGCATGTGAAATTTAGCAGCAATATAGAGTATGGAGTATTGTGCTGCCTTGCATTTCTCCAGATTTACCAATCAACACATGGCCACACATGTTGGCCTTGCGCTCCTTTGTGAATCTGACCTAAGTATTGCATGGCCCTTGGGACACCATGAGTGACTCAAGGGTACTGCAATCCAATTATACCACTAGGCTTTAGTTATATTTTGGGCCATAGCATACCGTGATAACTCTGCAGTATACCATAGTAAATGGTGATGACAAGCCAGTATATAATTGGGAAATAATCAGTCTTTATCCTGAGCAAACACAATAATGTCCAAGAGTTCGAGAGTGTATGGTGGTTGAAGACCTTCTTCTTTAATTCCATGTATTCATTCCATATCTCATGATAGTCACATCCAGTAATACACTTGTTACAATGGTTGATACAGTCACAGCCAGGTAATAGATGTAGCCAACACGTGTTTCGTCATTAGGTAATCATCCTTAGACTTCCTCAGGGCTACAACAACAAGAGCAGAATAAACCCTGTAACTATTTATGATGTCATGATTTCCAAGGGTTAGTCTAGTTAAGGTGTCAAGAAAAACCCTCGAGAATTGAATATCGTGCATTTTAGTTGTTCTTTGGAAACCGATATTTAGGAAGTACCACCATCTGCTCTCAAACTCTTGGACATTATTGTTTTTGCTCAGGATAAAGACTGATTGTTACTTATAATTTTGGGACTTCTCAGTCCACAGAATTCTTTGGAACGTGGGTGGCGGTTTTCCCTTTATACTTGGGAGCAATTAGAAGAATTTAGGGAACCTCACTTTATGGTTGTGCGCAGAATTTACCAGGCAACGCTCAGCATTTAGGTATAAATGGGTAATGGCTGGTTTTAGAGCATGAAAAGGCAGCCATATTGCATTTACTACACTTTGGCTGTGTTCAGCGTAAGGGTCAGATATAGGTAATTAGTAGTTCTCTACCTATTATCACTCTATTAAAGTGGTAATAGGTAGGGGAATTTTTGTTTAAAATATATTTTTAAATAAGTTTAGGGCCATGTACTGCGATAGTTTTACAATATTTTGTGAAATTTGTGAAAGTACCGCAGTGACAGAAATCACTACAGTTAAAAGCCTTATAAATTAAAAAATACTTGCCCTACTTAACTGCAGTGCCCAAAAAGCATAATCTCTGCACCATAATGTATAATACTGCCAAATTTCAGTAAAATCCTTTCAGCTGTTTTCGCGCTATGACAAATACAAAGAACTATGGATAACGCATTGGTGGAAAATGCATTTTGGGACCCCCTTTTATCTTTACACCTCCTTAACAAAACACTACAAAAATTAACATTGTCTCAAAATGGACAAAATGCTATAGATCTGGAATGTTTTGTGGTGATTAATCAAACAGGTGGAAAGTTAGTAGGGAGCAAATATCCAAGAAATTAGTATATTTGGGAATACGGACTATAACTACAGGGTGGCAATGTTATTTCTTTATTTTTATCTATTGTATTTGTTTTGTGTTTGTTTATTGGTTTACATAAGCACGTGACTATAAATGTGTCTACTAGTTGTTCAAGTAGTAACGTGTTGGGGTGGTGCAGGTAAGTAACGTAAGTATTTTTTAAGTTATAAGGTTTTCAACTTAGTGATACTTGTAGCACAATACTACTAAAAATTGCAAGAAAGTACAAACAAACTAGGCTGTATATGTAAAGTTTAAGATTTGCTACATGAAGAACTGAAAGACCCATTTATGGCCACATGCTACTGAAAACCTAGAAACAAATACGTACCAAATAGAATGGAAAATGTTACTTACCAGTGGACATCTGTTCTTGGCATGTAGAGGTGTAGAGTCACATGCTGTGCACACTCCTGCCATCTAGTGTTGGGTCCGGATGTTTGCAAGTTGCTTTTCTTCTAAGAAGTCTTTTCCAGTCACGAAGCATGGTGACTCCTCCTTTCGATGATAGTGCGCATGGGCATCGACTCCATTGTTAGATTGTTTGCCATCATAGGGTGACAATGGAGTCAGTTATGTATAAAGAGATGACCATGCGTATGTATGTATAAGTAATGAATTAAAGAAGTACAACTGCAACAGGTATAGGTACCCAGGGAGGCGGGTGGACGCATGTGACTCTACAGCTCTACATGCCAAAAACAGATGTCTACTGGTAAGTAACATTTTCAGTTAGAGGCATGTGAGCTATAGATCACATGCTGTGCATAGACTACATAGCAGTTTGCTCCCAAAGCAGTGGCTAACCTGTAGCTGTTGCAGTTGTCCGAAATAATGTTCTGCGCACTGCCTAGCCTACATTAGCCTGTTGTCTGGCTAGCACATCTACACAGTAGTGTTTAGTAAATGTGTGTGGGGTAGACCATGTTGTAGCTTTACAGAGGTCTGCAATAGGAATGTTGCCTAAAAAGGCCATAGTAGCCCCTAGTTTGCGGGTGGAATGAGCTCTAGGGGGTGTAGGTAAAGTCCTTTTTGCTTTAGCATAGCAAATCTGGATACATTTCACAATCCACCTTGCAATGCCGGATTTTGAAATTGCATTGCCTTTATGCGGTGGAGCACAGGCAACAAAAAGTTGCTTGGTGTTTTGAAAGGGTTTAGTGCTTTCAATTTAATAAAGTAGCGCTCTTCTTACGTCTAACGTGTGAAGGGCTCTTTCTTTCACTGAATCTGGTTGCGGGAAAAATACTGGCAATTCCACAGATTGGTTTAAATGAAAAGCAGACACTATTTTTGGTAAAAAGTTAGGGTTGGTACCAGTGTTCCCTCCAAGGTGCGCGTGCGCACGCTCCTTAGTGAGCCCGAGCACGCAGTGTCCTCAGTGAAGCGCGCACACATCCCGGGAGAGCAGGAAACTACCATTTTTTGCACCGTCCCCGCTCACGTTTTAAAAGTGGTGGCGGCGCGAAAAACAGTAATTTCCTGGTTTACGACTACACTTTCCATAGCAAGGGGCTCTTGTTACATTTGATTCTTAATGGGCTGCAGGCTGTTTGTGGGGCTTTGAGACCGTAATGGTTGGCAGGCGGCGCATCTGCCTAGAGGGTCTGCCTACATGCTCCCGTTTCAGGCCAGTGGGCCTCCCTGTCTCGCCGAGGGGGCCGCGAGCGTGCCCCTTCTCCCTGACTGGCGCGACCGGAGGAGGCACAGTGACTGCCCATGTCCTTGCCGTGGTGGGTCTTGTGCAGAGCTACATTTGGTGCGGCAGGTGAACCGGGTCTCCAGGGCGTACGAAGCCTTTCGAGCCAACAACAGGGGGCACCAGGTTTGACCGGGAGGCTCATTGCAGAAGTAGCCTCATATAAAAGTGACACCGTCTGCCAAAAATGTTTATTATGCACTTGACATTTGTTTACACCGATGGAAACCCAGAATCAGGCTTTGAGCGGGGAGCATTTTCACTTAAATAACAATTCCTTTTAATGCAACAGAGAGAACGCTACCCCGGTCACCCCTGCAGAGCTTGGTAGGAATATCATCTTGTTTCTGTTTATCTGAAACTGAAACTGAGGGAGCTCAGTTTGCCAGGAGTGTGGCTTTGGGACAGGTTAAAGATCGGAGTGATTATACACGAACCGGATGGGCGAGGGGGGGGGGGGAGGGGGAGTGGGTGTTTTACCCTGCCCCTCATCATGTTGCAGCTTAACAAACTGGGTGCTGCTTGTGTGCGTGCCTCCATCCCATCTGACACATTCCATGTAGAGGGTGTTGGCCTTATTCAGAGCCAACAGTGGACCACTTCCAAAGCATCACAGTCGCAGAACAGGTGAAGAGGTAAACTACTTACATTCCCTTTTGTTGCCTCTGTCCCTCCCCTTTGCCATCATGTCTCCCACTGTTTACCTTCTCTTCGTCTACTCTTTTTTTTTCTCTTCTGCACCTTCCTTTCTCCTGTACTTCCGTTTTTACCCTTGTCCACCACTTTCCACTTTTCCGTCATGTATTCCTTTGTCACGCTCTCCTGTTGACACCCTTTATTTCTTTCCTGTCTCCCACCCTTCATTCCTTTCCTCACCCCCACTCTTCATTCCTTTCCTCACTCCCATCCTTTATTCCCTTCCACCCTTTATTGCCTTCAACCCTCTATTCCCTTCCACCCTTTATTCCCTTCCACCCTTTATTCCCTTCCACCCTTTATTCCCTTCCTCACTCCCACAATTCATTCCTTTCCTCTCTCCCACCATTCATTCCCTTCCTCACTCCTACCCTTTCCAGGCCGTCTCTCACTCTCTTACTTTCGATCACTGCTGCTGTAGTCCCGCCCTTCTTCTAGGTAGCTTCACGTTACAAACATACACACATCCTTCAGTCTGGATCCGACCTGTTGAAGTTAGTATTCACTATTTCTATTTAATTTGCTGTGAGTTCTTGCTCATGCCTAAACGAATCCTGTGTTTTTCCCTGTGGCCCTTCCGGGCCTAACACCCCAGTTGGAGACTTTTGATTCTGAGTTTAAATAAATTCAACGTTTGACAAAGTTCGGTTCGGCATAACGTAGCTCGGATGTTTTGCCCAGAAGATTTAGTGGTGTTTTACCATGGGGCAGAAGCAGCAAAATATCAGTCGAGTGTCACACTATGAGATGCACATTTTTTTTTTGAAAATTGTTTTTATTCGTCAATAAACACATACATTGCCGGCCCCTGAAATCCCAGAGGTACCGGCCCTAGCAGCGCACTAATCATGACATTGACATTTTTATCATAATAGGATACTTGGAATGCATTTCAGATGAAAACAAACCCCCCAACTCTCCCCCCCCCCCCACCTCCCGGATCCCTCCCCCCTGATCGCACCATACTGTATCCAACAAACGACAGCGTGAATGAGCATAAGCCGGACAGATCCAACCCCAGTCCCTGCATGCACCCCCCCCACTCCCGGGGGAAGCTAGATGAACCCCTCCTCCCGCTCCTCTGGAACCGGCTCCAGGGGGAGACCCCTATAGTCTGCCCACTGCTTCCATATCTTGTAATGTTTACGGGGGCACCCCCTAGCCGCAAATATGGGGAGCTCCAGGCCCATACTAAAGTCCAAACCCCGCTTCCACACATTCAGCGAGGGGGCAGCCGGAGCCTTCCACGCCCGGGCGATATCCCTCTTGGCCAGTGTAAGGCCCAGCAGCAATAAGTGTCTCTTGTATATGTTGCCACCAATATCCTCCATAATGTGCAGGAGTGTCAGCTTGGGGTCCACGGGAAGATCCCAACCCAGTACCTCGGATAGGCAAGCCAACACCCCTCTCCAAAACCGGGACAACGACCCACAGAGCCACACCGTGTGGAAGAAGGAGCCCTCCTCCCGTCCACAGCGGAGACACTCCGGAGAGACAATCAGGCCCGCCCGCCACAGCCTCCTCCGGGTAAAATAAGCCCTATGGAGATATTTAAATTGTATAAGTCGGAGTCGGATAGCTATGGCCGCCCCCCGAGGCGAGGCCAGTGCATCCGTCCAGTCCGTCTTGTCGAGGGGCCCAACATCGTCCTCCCATTTCCCCTTGAGCTGCAGGAGTGAAGGGGCGCTGTGGATAACGAGCGTTCGATATATCTTGGAGATTTTCTTTTCTTGGAGGTCTCCCATAAAAAGCTTCGCCTCCACTGGGCTAAAGTCAGCTATGGAGTCTAAACCCACCAGGCTGGGGGAGAGTGCGTGGCGAAGCTGTAAATATCTATAGAACTGCGTCCGTGGCATGCTGAATTCCTGATGAAGATCCTGGAAGGACTTCAGTACGCACCCCCACACCACATCGCCTATGGTGGAGATGCCTATCAGATCCCACCCCTCAAACCCTGACAGGGTCGCCAACTGTGGTAGTCGCCCATTGTGCCACAAAGGGATCTCCCGCGTGAGCACGCCCCACCACCCAATGCGCGTCAGCGCCTGACGCCAAATTCGAAAAACTACCTGCATCACCGGTGGCAAACGCGCCCGATGCACAGCGGAGTAAAGCAGGGTATGAAGTGTGTGTTGGGCCATGAGCCGCCGCTCCACGACGTTGCCAGACCCCCAGCATATGTTGAGAGGAAGCACGTCCGTAGGGCCACTCGCACCACCCCACCCTCCCACAGAAACTGACCCAGGGTCGAGTTCACCCGTCGGTACCATTCCGGTGGAATCACATACCGATGATTCTGCAGCTGGTACAGAAGGCGAGGAAGAGCCACCATTTTGAAAATCGCAGACCAGCCAAAAATAGTGAGAGGCATGCGAGTCCACAATTTAATGTCCCGGCAAACTCGCTCCCACACGGGCACCACGTTTCACCCCCAAGAAACCGCCGGAGTAGGTGATAAGAATACCCCTAAATACTGAAGCCCTCCCTTCGCCATCCGCACCGAGGACGCCCACTCCTGCAGCGGAGTCGAACCCCCCAGTACCCACAATGTGGACTTCCGGGGATTCATGAAAAGACCCGACGTCTCACCAAATATCTGCATGATACGGAGCTGCCGGGGCCCCGTGCGGTCGAGGTCCATCAAGAAAAAGAGGACATCATCCGCGTAGAGGGCTATACGATCGGCCAGGCCAGTTTCCCACTCAAATCCGGAGATCTGCGCTTCCATTCGCACCCACACCGCCAACGGTTCCATGGCCAGGGCAAACAGATACGGGGACAGGGGGCACCCCTGGCGCGTTCCACGCCGTACTGGAAACGGCAGTGAGGACGCCCCCGCCACCCTGACCGAAGCCGTAATCTCTGTATAAAAAGCCGCACATAGGACAGGAACCGCGGCCCGAAGTTCAAGCGCTGCAGCAGTAGGAACAAATAACGCCAGCTAAGGGAATCAAACACCCTATCTATATCCGCCAACAATAGGGCTGCCGGGACCCCCAACCGCCGCACTTCAGCGATCGCCACATGGGCCCGCCGGATGTTATGTCGCGTGGCACGGGAGGGCATGAACCCGCCTGGTCCGGATGGACCAACGAGGAAATGTATGGCAGGAGACGATTAGCCAAGGCTTTCGCCAGAATTTTAGCTTCCACATTGAGGAGGGAGATTGGACGATACGAGGCGTGCTCCTCCGGGGGCCTGCCCGGCTTATGGAACACTACGATCTCAGCATGCCTCCAGTCCCGGGGCAACAACCCACAATCTCGGGCCTCCTCCACCACCGCCGTATAATGTGGACCTAGTTGTAGACAATACCTCTTAAAAAACTCACGTGGGATCCCTTTCGGGCCCGGAGCCTTGCCCGGGGTCAGGCCACCCAGCGCCTCCCCCAATTCTTCCACTGTTAGCGGAAGATCCAATGCCGTCCATGCCGTTTCTGATAACGCCATGACAGGGTGATCACTCAGGAATCGCTCCACGGCCGTTTCTGTGAGGCTTTCGCAGGGACTATATAGACCTGCATAGTACGTAGCAAAGCTATTGGCTAGCGCCCCCGGGTCCACTATGGGCATGCCCCCGGGGTCCACTATCCCCGGGAGGTCCTGAGCATGATACATCCCCTGTGCAGCATTTGCACCCGACTTGTCTCCCCACTGGTACACTCAACTCCTAGTGGCTAGCCACACCTGGCGTGCCTCGTCAAGCAGCAGGGAGCCATATGTCTGCTGCGCATAAAGTAAATGCCAACAATACGCCTCACTCCCATCCCCCCGGCCCCTACGCTCTAACTCCAGGACCTCAGCCTCCGCCCGAACTAGCCCCGCTCGGTGCTCACGGCGGGCCGCCGCAATGAAGGAGATATCCGCTCCGCGGAGTGTCGGCTTCATCGCCTCCCACAACATGTCCGCCCCGGACACGGAGCCCACATTCCGTGACAGATATTGAGCTACCGCCGCAGTCATATGCACCCTATAGTCATTTTGTTGCAGGTGCCACACCGAAAGCCGCCAACGGAACGAGCCCCCCATCCGTAAGACCACAGACACCGGGAAGTGGTCCTAGAGCCCTCGTGGTAGGATCTCCGCCGCATCCAACCGGGACTCCGCGGCCCCGATAGGAAAATGTAGTCTAGGCGGGAGAGGGAGCCATGCACCGCTGACAAATACGTGTAAGCACGAGCAGTACCATGGCACCGCCTCCAGGCATCCACCCAACAGCACGTTAAGTTTCGTCTGTCCACTCTCCCCCGGCCCCCTGACTGTCGGTCCCTAGTAAGATCCATCACACCATTCCAGTCCCCTCCTATAATCCCCGGGACCTCTGGGATGTACGCCCAGCGCGCCATGAGCTGTTCCGCGAATGTCCAGGACAGGGGGGGGCGTACACACTACCGAACACCACCCACTCCGATCCAATCCGGCCCAGAACAAAAACGTACCTTCCATATGTGTCTGCCCATGCCTGAGAATGCACAAAAGAGACCCGCTTGAGGACCACTATACCCACACCCCTGGAATCCTGAACAAACCCTGCATGAAACACTTGTGTGTATCCGTAGCGTTGAAGGCAGAGCACCCTCGTCCCCAACAGGTGTGTCTCCTGTAGGAGCAACACATCCGCCGAGGTCCTCTTCGCGTACTGCAGGATCGCCCCCCTCTTCATCTTATCTAGGGTTCCCCGAACATTCCAGCTCAACACTTTGATTGTGGCTAATCGCCCACTAATCCCCCGGGAATCTGCCGCCATAGGAAACATACCCAAGACATAATGGCCACTTAGGGACTCCGGCGTCCGCCCCCGCCCAAGCCCAGCTCTGTACTAAGGTGCGGTCAACCCCTAATCTAAAACCCCAACTACCCAACAGTCCCCCCAACCCCGCTCCCCCCACCCCATACCTCACAAACATGGAAGTACCTGTCGCGGTGAGAAACTTCCCAAGGCCCAAACCGTGAACCTCAGTAGTTCTCAACCAATGGATCCCCAACATACCCTCCACCACCAAGTCCTAAAAAACCCCACCCGCAACTTGCTACGGCGGTGGTTGCCCTTCACATCAGTCCCCCGGGCCAAGGCAACCCCCTGCATCAAGAAGAATGAAGCAGCCGGCGGCATGTCCATGACTCGGTGACCAAGAAGACCTGCTCCCAATCAACTCCCAGGCCCTCAGGATCCAGCCGGCGGATGGCCTGCCTCCGGGCCAGCCCCACGCCGGGCCCCCTCAGACTTATGACGACGGCGGGATCTGGAATGCCGCTGCCTCTTGGAGGTAGTCCTCGCCGCCTCAATCTGGGATGAGTCTGATTCTCTACCGGGGGTGTATGAGGACGCAGCTTTACTGTCTCATCTGTCCATTCAAATACGTCCTCTGGCGACTCAAAGAACAGTGTGCGGGACTCATATACGACCCTCAGGCGCGCTGGATAACGAAGAGCATAGGATAAATGAAGATCTCGCAACCTGGCCTTGGCCGCCAGGAAAGACTGACGCTGCTGTTGGACCATACGTGTATAGTCTGGGAATATGAGTATGTGGGAATTTTCGAACTGCAGAGGTTCCCTCTCCCTGGCCTGGCGGAGGATGACGTACCTGTCGTGATAGTTCAGGAGTTTGGCAATGATTGGCCGAGGACGGGCCCCCACCGGCGGCCTCTGGACCAGGGCCCGATGCGCCCGCTCCACCACGAAGCAACGGGACAGCGATTCAGCCGGGAGCCAGCCCTCCAGCCACTGGGAGAGGAAGCGCTCCATGTTATTCCCCTTGCAGCCCTCCGGAAACCCCACAAAGCGCAAGTTATTCCTGCGGGCCCGCCCTTCGGCATCCTTGACCCTGCCCGCCAGGCCCCGCTGGGTCGACTCCAGGGCCGCAACCTGCCTCCTCAGCGTCCCAACCTCATCCTCCACGCTCGCGTTTCGCAGATCTTGACGCAGCAGCATCACGTCCGAACCAACTGCCCCAATCTTGGCATCCAGCAAGTCCCGGGATTGCGTTATGGCTGCTAGGAGGGCTGCATTGTCCGGCGCTACCACCGAGGGGCCCCCGGCCGCCGGCCCCGCCAGGCCCGGGCCCGTGTATTTATCGATGGGCCCCTGCTTCGCCGCACCCGCACCAGGTTTGTCTCTGGTCATCGTCACAGACCGATGCTCCAAGGCCCCGGCCGTGAAAATTCCCCCGGGCCCGACTGTGGATCTTCTCCCCCCCTTGGTGGCTACCTCCAGGATAGTGCCCCTGTCACCAGTCCTCCGCCCCAGTCATCACGGGGAAACCACGGGGGTCGGGGCCCAGCCGGTCCTCTGGCACCCAGCCCGTGTCGGACCAGGCCCAATCACTGCCAAAAAGGGGGGGGGGTTTCCGGGCACCGCCTCTCCAATGATGTCTCGGGGCAGATGCGATGGCCACCACAACCCAGCCGGCCAAATTAATCGTATCCCGTCGCCCCGAGGTCCAACAGGTCACAGCCCTCACCAGCTGTGCCGGGCGACCGCCCGGCAGCCTACGTCGCGCCCCACACCCCGCGACCCGAACCGGCCACCGAACCCCCAAAAATCACTGGCTCATGGGGGGGGGGCGACCAGGCACAGCACGCCGGGGACCGGGGCGCCACCCCAACTCAGGGCCGGGACACTCACCACACGTCGCTATCGCGTGGGCCCCTCTGGGCCGGGACACCCCAGGATGCCTCCACCGGACCTCTTCTATATGGGCAAAGTCGTCGTCCCCAGAGCGCCGCTTCACCTCCGGCCCCACAGCGTCGCCGTCTGGCCACCACCTACACAGGGCGCCTCTCCGCCGCAGCCTCTTTTAGGCAGGTGCAGCCCCGCCTCTTCGCTCACGCGAGGCCGCGGCTCCCAGCGCCGATCCAGGCCGCAACCGCCACTCGGCCACCCCGCGGCTCACGGAGGGCCCAGGCCGTCGAGACCACCCCAGGCACTGCTCGTCGCTCGTCTCTGCCCACTGGCAGGGCACCTCAGCTCCGGGGGCAAGGATATTTACGGCGGATAAATGATATGGGCGGGCGGGAGCCGGATTAAGACGCGTCCGCCATCTCGGCTCACCAAGCCACGCCCCATGCACATATTTTTAGCTTAATTGCTTTTAAGCCATGCCCTTAATTGCATCGGTTACGCCCCTTTGGGAGACACCCTCTTTTTTCATCCTACTCAAAGCCCTGGTCTACACGTGCGGTCGGGTTCTTGGCACACATAGCCTTGGCTGTAGCGCACAGAGATCTTACTCTGCTGCACACAGAGGAAAATAATTAGAGGGAACATTGGTTGGTACGAAGGACCACTTTATTGTTGTGTAAACGGAAAAAAGGTTCCTCAATTGTTAATGCCTGTAGCACGGTGATGGATTAAACCCAGATCAGTTGACTGGGGATGAGTGCTTGCAATGTTCAACACTCCGTCCATCATTTCCTTTGGTTTTTGCAATGCCTGTAGCTCACCAACTCTCCTCAGCGATGTAATGGCTATGAGGAAAGCAACTTTCCATGTGAGAAACTGTAGCTCACATTTGTGTAGTGGTTCAAATGGTGTACCCATTAATCCGGTAAGAACAATATCCAAGTTCCCATGCTGGTGCTGGTGAAAATCTTGGTGAAATCACTTTTCTTTTCAACCCTTCCATGAGTGCCTTGATAACAGGGACGCTAAAAAGTGAAAGATGCTGTCTATTCTGCAGATATGCAGCAATGGTAGCTAGATGTAACCTTATGGATGTGAACGCTAAATATGAGAACTGTAAATGCAGTAAGTAACAGATGATGTTATGTACTGAAGCATCAAGAGGGTTAATGTGCTTGTTATTGCAGTATATAACAAACCGCTTCCACTTGGCTGCAAAGCAAGCCCTAGTGGTAGGTCTCCTGGCCTCTTTGATGATGTTCATACAGTCTGATGAGAGGTTTAGATAACCAAATTCTTTGACCTCAGGAGCCAAATCGCAAGGTTGAGCTCCTTTGGATTTGGATGCCTTGTGTCTCCATGGTTCTGAGTGAGAAGACATTGGCGTGAGGTGCAGCTTTTGATGTGGCACTACCGACAGTTCTAGCAGAGTTGTATACCATGGCTGTCGAGCCCATGTAGGAGCAACCAGGATCGGAGTTAGGGCCTGAGCTTCCGAACCACTAACGGAAGCAGTGGGAGAGGCGTAAAAGAGTAAGCAAATATCCCTGACCAATTCATCCAAAGAGCCTTGCCTTTGGATTGTGGTGTGGATATCTGGAGGCGAAGTTTGGGCATTTTGCGTTGAGGTGAGTCCCAAACAGATCTATTTCTAGAAACCCCCACATTTGGAAGAACGGAAGAAGAACTTGAGGGTGAAGTTCCCATTCGTGGATCTGTTGCCTTTGCCTACTGAGCAGGTCTGCTATTTGATTGCTTTTTCCTGGTAGGTGTTCTGCCAGGAGATAGATCTTTTGGTGAATGGCCCACTTCCAGATGGTCTGTGCAAGGTGTGACAGTTGGAGAGAGTGTGCACCCCCTGTTTTTGTACATAGTACCTTAATGTCATGTTGTCTGTACGAATCAAGACATCTTTGCCGATCAAGTGGGTATGGAAAGCTTTCAGTGCTAGGAATATTGCTAGCAATTCTAGGTGATTTATGAGTAACTGCTTTTTGTGTCTGACTCCACCCTCCTTGGATGGTAGGAGTCTGGCAATGTGCTCTCCAACCTTTCAATGATGCGTCTGAAGTTAAGATCGCCTGTGGAATCGTGTTGATGAACGGCCGCACTCTGGACAAATTCTGTGGCTTCCACCACTGCAAAGAGCGATGAGTACGTCCTTCCACCAACACTAGCTCATTCAGTTGACCCTGTGACTGATTCCACTAGCGAGCTAAACATTGTTGAAGGGGACGCATCTGAAGACGTGCATGAGGGACTATTGAGATGCAGGACGCCATCATTCCTAACAATTGCATGAACACACTCTCAGGAAGCGACTGGTTGGCTTGGAATTGGGAGACTAGGGTTTGACGATTGTGTATTCTTGTCGCACTTGGAAATGCTAGAGCTTTTTGAGTATCTACAGTGGCCCCCAAGTATGTCTGAGGCTGTAGATGTGATTTGTTCAGATTGATTGTGACACCAAGACTGTGTAACAGCTGTATGGTAGTCTGGGTGTGCTGGAGACAGTTTGGTGGGATCTGGCCTTGATGAGCCAGTCGTCCAGATACGGTAGACATATATGTTTTGTCTCCTTGGATGAGCTGCGACTACTGCCAGACATTTGGTAAAGACTCTGGGAGCAGTCGTGACTCCGAATGGAAGAACCTTGAACTGGTAGTGATGGCCCGCTACTACAAACCGTAGGTACTTGCAATGAGCAGGATGGATTGGGATATGAAAGTATGCGTCTTTTAAGTCTAGAGTGGACATAAAGTCTCCCTGTTGCAGTAGTGTGAGCACCTGTTGTAGAGTGAACACATGGAAATGGTCGGAATGAATGTAGAGATTTAAGTCTCTGAGGTCTAATATGGGCCTGAGTGACCCGTCCTTCTTGGGAATTAAGAAGTAAAGGGAATAGAGGCCTGTCCCCTGATATTTTAATGGGAGTGCCTCTATTGCTCCCTTGTCTAGAAGAGACTGAACCTCTTGTGTTAACAGGTGAAGGTGTTCTGGAGATAGTTTGTGTGTTCTTGGTGGAATGTTTGGAGGGTTGTTGGTAAGCTCTAGGCAATAACCAGATTGGATAATTTGTAATACCCATCTGTCTGATGTGAAGGTATTCCGTACTGGGAGAAATTGAGTTAGACATCCCCCGACAGGAGTTGAATGATCGGGGTAGCACAAAAGTGTCACTTTTTGGTATTTGCGGGGGGAAGTGCGTGTTGAGTTGCCTCTACCTCTTCCCTTTCCATTGATTCCTCTAAATCCTCCTCTGAAATTACCTCTTGAGGAGGGCAATTGAGTGTTGCCCATGTAAGAGGAGGAGGGATTTTTATGTCGAGGTACTTTTGGAGCCAGCCCTATAATAGGAGCGACGAAAGGAACTGCGCCCTGAAGCTGATTGCAAAGCCCCCATGGATTTCGCAACCTCAGTGTCCTTTTTCATCTTTTACAGTGAGGTATCAGCTGCTGGACCAAAGAGGTGTTCCTTATCAAAAAGTTGGTTAAGAATAGAGGCTTGCACCTCATGTTTGTAACCTGAAACTCTTAACCAAGCAGGTCTACGCAGCATGACGCTGGTGTTTATTGCTTGTGCTGCTGTGTCTGCTGCATCCAATGCCCATCTAATAGAGATGTTAGTGATGAGCTTGCCCTCTTGGATGAGATCATTTGCTCTAGACTTATGCTCATCAGGTAAAAACTGCATGAGCCTTTCTAATTTGTCATAGTGAGCTCTGTCATAACGGGCTACCAAGGCTTGAGCATTAGCAATGCGTCAATTATTAGCAGCTTGCGATGCAACCCTTTTACCAGAGGCATCAATGAGTTTTGACTCCTTATGGGTAGGAGGGGCTTAGCCTGATGTCTGTGAATTTGCTCTTTTGCGTGCATTGGAGACCACAAAAGAGTCTAAAGGGAGCTGACTTTTGATGTACACTGGGTCAGTAGAGGCAGGTTTGTATTTTTTTCTAGCTCTTACAGGATCTTTCAAAATTTCATCCGCATGTTTGAGCATCCTCTTTAACATGGGTAAAGTCTGAGTGGCTCTCTGAGAGGAACTAAGTGTTTCAAAAAGGAAATCTTCTAAGACCTCCTTATATAATTCCACCGCATGATAATGAGCAGCCCTGTTAAGAAGCTCAATGTACCCAGTGTTATCATCAGGCAGTGAGGGTCTAGACGGATAAAGATCAGGATCATTATCTGTATTATTGTCAGTATCATATTGTTGCCTGGGATCCGAAAACCCTAGGCCTATACTCTTCTTCCTCTTGATCCCCCTCATCCTGTGGGTCAGGTGATGGTGAGTGTGAAGGTGTAATTAAAAGATTGTGATCAGTGGGTGGAGGAGATGGAATGTGAGGTGGGGAAGGGTTAGTGCCCACATGTTTCCTTTTCAGAGGGATGTGATAATCCTCTTGTAGGCCCGTTTTCCTCTTTTCAGGCAATTTTGCAATGATATGTCCAGTATCTGGATTTATCACCAGCTCATTTGTTTTGGATCCGAAGCTGGAACATCGGACCGACCTTCTTTAGATGGAGTCTTTTCTTTAGTAGACGTTTTCGGCATCAAAAGTTTCGGCTCCGAAGTTTGAGCCCTGAAGATTTGGCCTTGGGTAATGATGGGACGGTTACCACAACATGCTTGGCTTTCGGCGCCGAGGATTTCGATTCGATGTCGATATGGTGCCGACTTGAGCCCAAAGGCTTCTCTTTGTATTTTGGCGCCGGGCCCGAGGGCAGGGTGCTCGAAACTGTCTGTCGGTGCCAACCTTGGCCCGAGGGCAGAGGAAGGACCCAAGCCTTTTTATGGAGCAAGTGGTAGGGGAAGGAAGTCTCTGTACTCACGACACGTTGATCTGGTGTGACTTGGTCCTCGGCATCAGAGTCGGCTTCAGACACGCTCTTCCACTGTTCAGACACTGTTCTTCCTCCATATCGACTTCAGCTTCTGGCACCTTGGATTCTTCCTGGTCGGAATCTTCTCCGAAGCGAACCACTGTGAAGTCGCTTTGCTGGTGCATTTCGTGACGTTGAGCACGGCGGTCACGGAGCGTCTTCTTTGATCGAAATGATCGGCACGCGTCGCAGTCTTTCTCACCGTGTTCCAGAGACAGACAGAGGTTGCACACTTCGTGCAAGTTGGTGCGCGGTAACTTGGTGCGACACCAAGGGCAGAACTTGAATGGAGTCTGTTCCATCAACTGCTAACAAACCCAACGCGGGTAGGCCCGACGGCCTTCCACGAATCTTCCGATCGAAGTCTTCAAGTTGAAACGATACACGGTAGAAAGGGAAACGAGTACGACAAACAATGCCGTCGAGGGTAGGGGATTGTGCACAGAGGGGAACCTGAGAAACGGTGTCGAAGAGGAGCGCAGCAATTCACGTACAAACCCAATGGCGGAAAAAACAAATCCAACAATGGAGTCGATGCCCATGAGCACTATCACCGAAAGCAGGAGTCAGCATACCTCGTGACCGGAAAAGACTTCTTCAAAGAAAAACAACTTGAAAACATCCGGAAACAACACTAGCTGGCAGGAGTGTGCACAGCATGTGATCTACAGCTCACGTGCCTCGAACACATCTTTATCCACATACATTTTCCTTGCATGCTCTGGCTGTGATAATAAAACTGACCTCACAAGCCAAAGAAAAACCATCTTTCTTATGCATCCCTGTCCAACAAAAATGATAAACTTACCTAGCAGTGAGCCACACAAACTACTATTTGGAGGACATGATAACTGGCTACTAGGAAAAAAATAATAACTCAGTTTCTATAACAATGATTGCCTTTTATTCCCTTTGGGCTTTATATATAGCACCATCCTACTAAAAGTAGTAAAGAAGCCCAAGGAATAAACCAGACTCATATGTAAAGTTTCAGATTTACTATATGAACAACTGAAAGATCCATTTATGGTCACATTCTAACAGAAACCTATAAACAAATACTTAATAGGATACATCTATTGAAACTTTACATATGCAGTCTAGTTTATTGTTTTGGGCTTGCTTGCTATTTTTGCAGGATTGTGCTAAATATGAAGCCCAAAGTGAAAGAAAGCCAATCATTGTTGTTAACAAAATTAAGGTTATGTTTTTCCTAATGACCAATCATGCCCTCCATATAGTAATTTGTGTATCTCACTGCTATGTCACTTTTCCATTTTGTTGCACAAGAGTACATAAGGAAGATTTGTTTGTTTGGCTTGTCGGGCACAGTTTTATTTTGTGAGCCAAAGTGGATGCAATGAAAACATATGTAGATTAAGATGTATTCTATTCATTATGTATTTGTAACATTAACTACAGAGTGTCATTCAACTTCACAAAGGATTTCAGATCTTTTTTCCACTGTGGAACTGCCAAGAAAACACACTTGCTTTGCCTTCGCCATTCCCGGGAAGTTATGATGATTTGTCCATTACAGAAGTGGAGCTTCAACTGGAGCACCCGCTATGTTTATTTCAGCAGGTGCCTCCCGTTGAGGTTTAATTTCTGTGAAATGAGCATCAGGGCCAGAACGGCACCGCCAAAACTTAATGGGGGCTGCCATGGGCGTAGAAGTGTGGGGCACTCGGGGGGGATATATCCCCTCAGATTTTGTAGGGAAAGGGATTGGAGGCGTCATTCCCTTTCTAATGTCAGAGCACTCTACAAGAAGGCTCTAAATATCTACCATTGTGCAATTAAGAAAGCTCTTTCTGACTTTTTTACAGATCAGATTGACATGTCTCAAAACAAGGCCATGGAGATACGTAAAATCGTCAAAAACGTTTACGCACCCAGAAGCCTTGCTTCAGCCTTTATAACCTTCTCTTAATTTATGTACCCAATTGTCCAACTTTGACACTAAAATCCAAACCATCATGGATGCTTTACATCTCATGGACGCAGCCTCAATGAGGATCAGTGACCACACGGCACTGCATGTAGAAACAGTGCCATCTCATGGCCAATTGCTACAGAAATGTACCTTGATTTCACTTGAGGAGTCGGCTCAGGCCTGGAGTGCCTGCAAATCAGGGTCACCAGATTACCCCTGTTCACCTCACATTCTTGCCGCCAATTGTATGGCCATCAACCCTGTTCTAACCCAGATTCTAAATCAGTCAAGTTGTTTGGCCACAGTGCCCAGTGGTTGGAAGAAGGCCAGGTTGATTCCTCTTTTAAACAAACCCTTGGCAGACAAAGCAAATCCTGACAATTTCCATCTCATTTCTCTGCAGCCATCCTTTACCAAGATTTTAGAGAAGTTCATAAACAAGCAGCTCTCTGCTTTTTGAGAACAAAATGTGCTTCTTCACCCTACCCAATCGGGCTTCCGCCCGGGTTTCAGCACCGAGACCACACTGCTAGAGGTCTCAGATACAATTAGCTAGCGGTAGATCAAGGGAAGCAGGTGGCACTGATTCTCCTTGATCTATCCATGGCTTTTGAAAAGGTCTTATATTCAACACTCCTGCATCACCTTGAAGCCGTAGGTGTCTTCAGTTCTGCTTTGGCATGGCTCCGTTCCTTTTCGACAGGCAGGTCCCAGTCAGTCTGGATGGTCCCATTTGCCTCTGGTCCTAAACCATTGGGTCATGGGGTCCCTCAGGGGTCTGCACTAAGCCTCACATTGTCTTCAATGTGTACATGACCCCTTTGGCAACCCTAATTGAAACCTTTGGATTACAGACAATATCTTATGCAGATGATACACAATTGCTCCTCACCCTTGCCAGAAATTCACATAATGCAGCGCGTAACTTCCAGACATGCTTGACGTCTGTGTTTCAGTGGATGCGCCATAGTGGCCTTCAATGTAATACTAATAAAACAGATGTTCCGCTCTTTGGGGGACCCCCGCTCAGCTGGGACACTGACCATTGGCCCAAGGATGTCCCCCTGGCACCTCACCCTGCTAGGGTAGCACGCAATCTTGGGGTAAAATTCAATACTACTTCTTCCTTTGCCCCCCAAGTGGGGGGTAGTAGGCACCTGCTTTGACCTGCTTAAAATTTCAATGTTCTTCTAACTCCTCCCCCTCCTGCAGTAGAAAACGGTGATCCAGGCCTTGATCACCTCAAGGCTGGATTATGCTACCTCTCTGGGGCCTACTTGCCTATCTCCTGAAGAGATTACAGCTGGTGCAGAATGCTGGTGTCAGGCTTCTACTACACCTTCCCAAGACAGCCCACATACAGCCAGGCCCAAAGGAACAGCACAGGTTGCCTATAAAAGAATGTGTGAGGTTCAAAGTTTTGGTTCTGGCACACACAGCTTTTTACCACAAAGGTCCTCAAAGGTGACCTTTAAGAGACTTCTTAAGACCTGGTTATTTGGTTCTGCCTTTTAGTACCTCTGTTTTTCATGGGTCTGATTTGCTACTTAGCGCGAGGATACTCTATTGAGTAGCTGTTGCGCTTTACAAATCTTTATATAATAATGTGAAATTGCTTCAGCAGGTTAGGGTTGAAAGACTTTTTGTCCTTGGAGGAGAACAGGATCAATTATTTTTTTTGTGGATTTAGAATAAATAAGTTCTTTAAATGTTGTAAATGTTTACAAGTACAGAACAAGCATGTCCAGTGGTGAAGACGTGTTAAAATAGATTAGGGTGTCATCTAGGTAAAAGACATCTCTTTCTACCAGTTACGTAACTTGGTGACCATGGGCCCTAATGCAAAAACAGAAATGAGACCCCACTCCACCAGATAGCTGTCCCCAATACTCAACTCCAGAATCCAACTAAAATTGGCATGTATCACGCACAAAGCATTATACTCAAACTCCCCTGCATATCTTGCCCAGAAATTCGTGATATCCGGAGGAACCAGAAACTCCCGGTCCGCCAGAGACCTCTTGCTCCAACCTGCACATTTTCGGAAAAAGAAAACTTACAATCGGGCTTTCTCCGAGGCCGCACCAAGAATATGGAACTGTCTCCCATCCGCCATTAGAAGAATCCCTTCTCTGGCTTGCTTAAAAAAAAGATGCCAAAACCTTCTAATGGGCAAACTCCCCGCCTAAACTTCTGCCTTCTAATCATCCAATGACCCTACTCTACTTCTGCCCTGGAGCATCCAGACACCATCCACCCGGCACCTCCGGACATCCCACCATGGACCCTGGGACCTTGTTTCTCGTATATTGCTATTGTAAAATGTAATTACTTTTCCTTTCATCCGTCTATGTATCCAGCAACCCCCCACTCCAAGTTTTGTTGGCTATTACTGCGGATTCCTGTAAAGCGCTCTGATACCCTAACGGGTCAAGTTCGCGCTCTATAAAAACTCTAAATAAATAAATCAACAAACCTTGCTACTCTTTAACCTTCCTCAGAATTTTCCACACATCTGTGTCACAGGAGGTGACAAGAGTAACATCCCTTTACTTAAGATTAGATATAATAGATGTCACTGCCAGCATATCACATTGTCTTTGCTATTAGTGTTCATGATGGCTCAAGTTGGCACAAAACCATACTAAATACAAGCCCAAGTATTAAAACATAATTTTACATTCTGAACACAGTGCCCCACCGTAGCATGTATGTGCTATGTTTCTAGAATCTTAGATGAATGCATGTCTGCCTAGGTTTACACTATCCAAAGGTAGAGCACTTTTTGCCCAGTGTTGACAGTAACACTTCAATGCATATGGTCTCATTTTCCACAGTGACACCGTAAAGTTCACCTTTGCCAATGTCGGTTAACCTATTGTGGTGTTCGTCATTGTTTTTTCTTTCGGTAGGCAACACAACCCATTTTCACCAGCATTCAGTTATCTGACAGTATAGGAGAAGTGAAATGTTTGTTTAAAAACAATACGTTGTGTCAGACAAACTCATACTTTAGTTGCTCGCTTCCAATTCCCTTACTTGTTGCTGTTTGTGTCTGAATAATGCTGCGTTCAATGAGAAGACAAGACACGGTCTTCACTACAGCCAGTGTGAGGGCAAAAGTTTTTATTCTAATTCTGGCTTCTGTCTCAACATCCACCTCAACTCAAAGTAGTGTGATCACAGACACGTCGTTCAATCCAACTTAGCTTCAGGTACTGCTAAACTCCTAGAGAGTGGCAACTAAGGTACATGTTGGCAACTAAGGTACATGTAAAGTGTCTTTTAGCCCCCCAATGTATTCTTATCCCTGCTTCCCCTACAAACAATTTCCCCCCAAGGGGTCAGAAGCCATTAGACACCAGGGATTGTTTTAGCGTTGCTGGGAAGTGGCCCTTGAGCAAGGGTCGCTCCACTTTATGGGGTGATTATTGTGGCTATTTCTGCACCCTTTGGGGGCAGATTGGCCATATGTTTTCAGGCCCATCTGTCTCCAAGGGGGGCAGAAGTCACTAGACACCATGGTTTTTAGGTCTCGGTTGCGTTGCAGGGCAGAGAGATTTTGTAGGAGAGGATTTTCAGAAGAGGGCTTTAAGCCACGCCCCTCATTCCCATTGGCCGGCATCACCGTTTATGTTAAACGGCGGCCTGCCATTGGAAATTAGGTGTTGGGGTTGCCTCCCTTTGGCTTTCTGTGCTGGCCCACCCGGACTGGCTTGCCTGCTTTGCCAATTGTTTCTAACACATGGCGACTGCAGCGCGGTCCTCTTTCACTTTCGGGACCGTGCTTGTTATGCAAAGCAGCTGAGGCTTGCAAGAGTGGGCTCTGCTGGAACAAGCCCCTTGATGCGTGTTCATCTTAAAGACAAGGGCTGCCTCTCAGATGCTGCGGAGTGTTGTGAATCTTCCTGGAGCAGTGTAGCCCTGCCCCGTGGAGATGTTTTCCAGTCAGAGATGTGTGACTCCCCCACATAAAGGGTGTGCTGACTGTGCAGCGCCGGGCACGCACTCGCTGGTGCAATCCCTACGCCGCAGCATATCTCGCCACACAGACCTTACTACGGTTTGCTCACCGGGGGGCGGGGCACCTACCCGGAGGTACGGCCATTTGGCCAGTTTTTGGCTTTCACATATTTGTCCTCCCCCAGGCTATGTGCTTACATAGTGCATCCTGCAGGTAATACAGCAGTCACCCATATATTAGCACCCTTCCTTGCCAAATCCGGAAGCGTGCTGTCAGTGGAGGCCAGCAGGCATGTTTGACTGGCACTATCTATGAACTGCAAAAGCTGTGTGCAGGTCGTTGCCTGTGAATATATTTTGCATCTTTGAACTCTGTGGTTGAATGTCTCTACTTGTTTTAAGGTTAGTGTTTTGTCTATAAATGTGTGCATTGGTTTGGTAACCTGAGAAGGGCCCTCGCACTTTGGGGTGAGATAACTAGAGTCGGAACAAGAGGTGGCAGATGTACGGCCCGCTTAACTAAACAGATAATTATATTAGTCAATTTACCAGTCGAGATGTTGAAGTACCGGAGATGACCACAGTAGAAACGCAGTTTACCCCAGTTTTATAATAGCGCAAACTCGGCCAGAAGGTGCGGCTCTTTACATATGCACTAATTACATTACACAAAGCCACATTCAGTTGTTTTTTTGCGAGGCACGAGGAGGTTAGTGATTTGCCCAGAATCACAGGATGTTGAGCCGATGCAGAAATTCGCACCTGGTTCACCGGTTACAAAGTTGGTAGCTCTGACTGTGACACCACATTCTCTCCCCTATCCACCTGATCACATATCTGGTATGAGACCTAAGTGATACTGACAAATGGGAATAGAAAAGTTTGAGGACATGATGTTGTCATTCAAGGCATGTCTTCGAAAATGATTGCATGTTCACACTCAGTGTGTAATTTAATATCTTCCGTCCAGCAGAGTTAAGAAAGTATATTAAAAAGATTTTTTAAAATGTTTTTTCCGATTCATAACCCTACCATTAAAACATCTAGTGTTGGCAAAGCCAATAGGTCTTGGCTGTAAAAGGATGAGCTATTGGCTTTAACCATGGCTGTTTGTACTTGCACAACAGCTTCAATTGACTGCATGGCCAACTCATCCCTTCATCCTTCTGGGGTCGAAAACATGTGTGCCGTACAGTTGTGATCTCTCTAAGACAAAATGATCAATTTAAAGTGCAGACTACTTGCTGCAATTTGCTTATTTTATGGGCATAAAGAACAGTAGTCTTCGCCATCGCAGCACCTTTCTTAAGAGGATTTTCTGGTTCAAGGGGTTGGAGGACCTGTAACACTTAAGAAATATAAAAACAAGCATTATAAATGCAATAGGTCTCGCCTTTCATTAAGTTAAAGCCATTTGCTATGCTATACAATACCATTAGCAAAGCAAATGGCTTTAACTAAATGAAAGGCGAGACCTATTGCATTTTCAACGCTTGTTTAAATGTTGGTGTTGAGGAGTGACACCTTGGGCAAGGGTCCCTCCCCTTTTGTGGGAGTACATTTTTGTGGTGTTTCTGCTCCCCTTGGGTAGAGATCTGCCTTATGCTTTTATGGCCACCTACCCCCCCCCCCCCCAGCTTGGCTGGTGGATTGTGTGTGGACTTGTGCCTTATTTGCATATGTGACTTTAATGTTTTATTTCTCCTTTTTATTCAAGTGCAAAGCTTTTGATTCTTGTTTGAGGTTTTGGCAGTGGTAGATCTGCAGTTTTGCGTAGTTGCATTTATTTGGTAAGAAAAATGTTTTTGTTGTATTTACTCCAAATTAGTTTTTTTGTAAGTGGTGTCATAATAGCAGCATATTCAGTTAGTGTTTTGAGAATGACATTCTTTGTGATGTGTTTTGAATTGTCGTATGTGTAATTTTCTTTTCTTTTTTAGTGGGATATTGTTGGTCCTTACTGTGTCTGTGCAGAGTAGGAGGTGGTGAGTTTAGCTGCTTCCGGCAAGTGAGTGGTATAGTTTTGGAGTATATAGGTCTTTGTGATAAAGCCACATTTTGTTTATTACTTATTTTACAAAGTGTTTGTTCAATTCAATTCAAAAACTCTTTCTTCGATTCAAAGAATCATTAAAGCATTTCAAACACATCTGTAAAACACATTGCAATAAAATCCTGTCATGTACGAGCATTAAAAGCAATTTTCACTAGGGACTAAGGTGCAAAAAATGTTAACACTTTAAGATTTCCATTTTGACATGGTACTAAGGATCGTAATTCAGTTAAGAATATTGTAAGTATAAAATACAAATACCTACACAATTAGCCCATGGCAACCCTGAAATTAATTAAAATTATGCTAAAATAGTTAAACCCTTCCCTAAATGAAAATATTCTGTTTTTCCTTTATCCCAACTTATGCTGTATCATTAATTCATGGTATATGTTAAAAAACAATCAATGCAACAATATGCGTAATATATTTGCTTTCAAATTTTTGCCATTTCTTTTTCCTTATGTAGCTGGCAGCCATTAAAAATGTACTAATGCCAAATACAATAAGTTGGGAGCTGTCTTTTTTAGTATTCTCAGCATCTCTAAGTAGCTCCTAATATTCAACCTTTTACATAGCGGCTTAATCCATTTTTTTCTGGAAGTTACATATGTTGTTCAGAAAAATAAAACATGTGCGATGTTTTCGTTTGCACCTAGTGGACATAATGTACATTTAGGGTCCCTTGGTTTCAATTGAGACGTTGTCCATTTAGCTGTAAAGACATTTAACTGAAGTATCTCATATCTAAATTTCAGGAAGAGTGTCTTTGCTAGTTGCGGTTCAGTTTCATCTAAAAATGGCTCAAAGCTCGGGTTTATTTTGAAAGACAAAAATTGTGTAGTAAGTCTCCCTGACTCACAATTTAAAGTGACTTTGTGCAAGATACAATTCAAATAAGTGTCCTTGATCTCTCTCTTTGATTTCGGAGTCAGCAGGCTCGGATTTACCCAATACCTGCTCAGACCTAAATCAAAGAGCCAATTTCGAACGTGGGCCAACCAGGGAAACGTGGCATGAACATCCAATTCCAATAGCTCACTCAGGGTCTGCCTGTAGGTTTCTAATTCCACAGTAGTCCAAATTCTGACCCAATAGGCCAATAACCCCCATACAGCTAGGTGTAACAGCCTTTTTATCCCTATGTTGTATGTAAGTGGGATCATTGGGGTGTTTTGTGAGAGGCACGTAAACATTCTCAGGATTTTATTTTCCCCAACAATTAAAGGCTGTAGGTTTTCACCTCCCCATAGCTCTGATCCATAGAGGGTGGCGGCTTGGGCTCTGGATTTGTATACTTCCAGAGGGGGGGTAATGGCCTTTCTTTACAATGGGGGTGGAATTTTGCATTAAAATTGTTTTCGATTTATTTATTTGTGGCTTCCATGAGAGCTTTGAGTCTAATATAACGCCTAAATATACAAAGTTGGAAACATACTCCAAGGGCACCCCATTCAAATCTATTCTATATAATAGAAATGTATTTGGTTTTGTTAGAGTTTATCTCGAAACCTTTTAATTTACAGTAATTATTAAGGCTATTGATTAAGTTTTGTAACCTTCTAGGTGTTTGGGACAGTACAATTGATTCATCCGCAAATGTAAGGGCATAGATATGAGTACCTCCGAGCTTAGGTGAATCATGGGAGGATAACTGCAAATGCTGGACCATGTCGTTAACATATAGTAAAAACAGAGTTGGCACCCGGACACAACACTGGCGCAGGCCTCTCCTAACTGGAAACTCATCTGTGAGCTCCCCTCCTGTACCCCAGCGTACCTTGGGGAAATTTCCCTCATTAAGCTTTATAATTTGATTTAAAATCTCCTCTGGCACTCCCTGTTGGTGTAAAGATTTCCATAGGAGACCTCTTGGAATAGAATCAAATGCTGCTTTCAAATCAATGAAAGCAACATATAAATGTCCCTGTTTTAACTTTGTGTACTTCCAGGCTATGCTTAAGAGTCTAAAAACGTGATTGATTGTGCTTATTCTTCGTCTTAAGCCAGCCTGCTAAGGTGAGAATATATCTTCCTCCATCATCCAATCATTTAGCTTGGCCAAAATTTGTTTACCAAACACTTTTTGCCAAATGTCTATCAGGCTTTTAGACCTGTAGTTTGTGGGGTCATCGCTACTGCCCTTTTTAGGTCTCGGCTGCGAAGGCTGCGCTTGCGCAGTCTAGCTCCGAGATTTAATGACTTGGAGAAGAGGGGCTTGAACCCGCCCCTCTTCTCCCCTGTTCTCCATTGGCTGGCCTCTTGAATGCTGGCCAGCCATTGGAAAAGAGGTCAGTCATTCCGATTAGGCCCCGTCCTTTTCGGATCGGGGGGCGTGTTTTTTGCAAGAAGTCTCATTCTCTCCTCCAGCCAATGGCTGGAGGAGAGAAAAGACAAACACGCCCCCGAATCCGAAAATTACGCTGCCTTTCTCCGAGGCATTTCTGCTCTGCCTCGGAGAAAGGCAGTGGTGTGTTTGTTTTCCAGAAGATGTGTGTTTAATGTTTTTCCAAATCTGATCTACATTGCTGATTAACGTGCAAGTAAGGTATTTGAGCTGTGTTTATTAGATAAAGGAAGCGTTTTATATCATTAAATAAAGTAGCTTTGGTGGTTTTTAATGTTTTCAAAATGCTTTTTAACATTGATAAAGTTCGTCGATTTCTGTCGAATCTGCGGGGATCGGTACCTTCGTGAATGTTCCATCCTAAGCGGTAGAACACTGCGGGGCGCAGCCTTTGTACGGGAAGTTGCACTTGTTTAGGATTATTGCGTTTCTGTCTTTTGGTTACATATTTGGTTTGGGGGAAATATAACACTGTGTAGGTCTGTATACTTAACGTACATTTAGATGTGTTTATCATGTGTTGAAAATGCTTCCTGAAATTGATGTTTGTCGTTTTATAACTAATCTGCGGGAACGTTGTCTTTGTGAATGTTCGTGAAAAGCGGAAGAACAGGATGGGGCACTGCCTTTGTAAGGTAAATTTAACTTATTTAGATAGAAGATTGAGGTGTCATTTTCAGGTTTCGGAAACAGTTTTTCACCTTGTTGGTCTACTGCGTTTTATGTCGAATCTGCGTGGATAGGTATCTTCTTGAATGTTTCATGGTGAGTGGTTGGACGAGGCAAAGCCGTTGTAAGGTACGTAACACTTATTTAGGACTATAGCTTTTTGGAGGTTGATTTCAAATATTTATTTTGGTGTGGAAAATATAATACAGTGTGTATGTCTTTATGATTAGTTTACAAATATTTAGATGTGTTTTGAATGTTTCGCAAACTATTTTCCAAATTGCTATTTACTGTTGAATCTGCAGGGATTGGTACCTTCGAGAAGGTTCCGTGGTAAGCAGCACAACAGGGTGGGGCGCTGCCTTTGTACAGTAAGTTTAACTTATCTATTTTGTAGGTTTCTTTACACATTACGTTTGGGGAGACATATAACGCAGTGTGTATGTCTCTATGCTAACTTTACAACAATTTGGCTGTGTTTTGGATGTTTCAAAATGCTTTTCTACATTGTTGATCTACCTCGGTTTTTTTCCCGATTCTGCCATCATCGGTATCTTCATGAATGTTCCGGTAAGCGGTAGAACAGGACGGGGTGCAGCCTTTGCAAGCTAAGTTGCACCTATTAAGGAGTTTGGGATGTTTGTATTTTGTTTGCACATTTATTTTGTCGAGAAAAAGGACACAGTGTGTATGGCTTTATTCCATATGTTTGTTTCTTTTCGTCATTTTTTTTGCAGACCTTAATCACTGCTTGTCTTTTTTGGTTTTTAGGACTTTTTCAAGGCCCTCCAGGAAGCGAGCAAAGGGGACACCTGCACAAGATAAGTTTATTTCGGGGCATGGATTAATAATAAAGGAACAGTTTTGTATGCTGCAGTAAGGAAAATTTTGTTGGATTTTGTAATATTTGGAATGTGCTTGTATTAATGTTGATTCGCGTACTTTCGTAGGGAATCTGCGGCCATTGCTATCTTCGGGGAAGTTGCTAAATTATGGTTACGATAAGTTACACTTAGTTATTTGTATTTAATTTGCAAATGTACTTTTCATACAGTATTAACCAGTGTAGCTTTCTCTATGCCGCCCCGTTTTCACTTAGGTTTGGTTTCGGCACCTATTCTGCGTTTTTGTATTTTAAGGTCTACTGTATTTGTATTCTCTTTGCAAATTGAGATACAGGATTAAACAGTGTGGATTTCTCTACACTGCCGCTTTTTCACTTATGTTGTTTTCTGTACCTAATCTGCGTTGTTTTTTATTTTTTAAAAGCCTGCTGTCAAGGCGCTACAGTAAGCAAGCAATACAAACAACTGGGACACTAAGAACAAGGATGCTGCTACAAGTGAGGTAACCTCCATTGACTTGCAATGGTTTGTTGCTTTTAGATTAAAAGTGTGCTGCTTTCCAAAGAATGCTTCGGTGGTATACAGGGCGGGGGGGGGGGGGGGGGAGGGGGGGGGGTGGAGGGGGTAGTTGTTTTTAAGGTAAGGTTAACAGATTTTGTGTGTTTTGGAGTGCTTGCATTTGGTTTATACAATTACTGCATCCTTTTGCAGGGTGGCAATATTGTTTGTTTAATGCTTTGCATCACTATGTGGGTAATGTAGGCATTGCTGTCAGACCCACTGGCACTACTTGTGTTGGAGGCGGTGACACAGTGAACAGTTTGAATTTATGCCAGGTTGGTGAATCCGAGACTTCCCTTCCACCTCCTGAAGGATGTGCTTAGAAAACAATTCCTTCTGCTTTGCCTAACCACATTAGGAAGCTATAGGAACGGACCACGTCTGCCTCTGGATTCAGCTCTGTGGATCAGCACAATTTTTTCTGAAGTGTTCTCTGAACCGGTCGATTAGACATGCAGCTGTGCTCCCACAGAGCACCTTCTTAACATCCACCTGGAAAAGGAAATATCATTATGGCCTTTGAATAAGTAAACTTTATCTGATCTCAGGAAGGATACTTAAGTCACACAACACATGTTGCAGCACACATAAGCTGCAAGTACTAATTAGTATTTATTCGTTGAACTTAAGTACCATTTTTAGTAGATTTAATCCTGTTAATTTATTTACATTGTTTTTCCCCCTTATTTAACAAGCATTTACAATGCAATGGTCTCGGCATTGTTAAAGTTAGAGCTATGGGCATTGCTCATGACATTATTTTTGTTTTTGTTTTTAAAACATCTCTCTCTCTCTCACACAAAAATAAGTCTTATTTTTGTGAGAGAGAGAGAGAGAGATAGAGAGAGATGTTTTAAAAACAAAAAGAAAAATAATGTCATGAGCAATGCCAATAGCTCTAACTTTAACAATTCCGAGACCATTGCATTGTAAATGATTGTTGTAAATAGGGACTATCTCGGCCCCCTTCCAGGATTTTGGGATGGGCTCTCCCCTGGCTATTGCACTGCACAGTAAATTAACATACGGTACCCACACATCTGGGGCATGTTTCAAAAGATCTCCAAGGATCTTATACGGTCAAGGCGCCTTTGCTGATTTAATGGTAGCTATAGCTTGAGCAGTGTCCTCTAAGCTGAACTGAAGAGGTACAATTTGTGCTATAAGCAGGGGCTCCTCAGTAGGAACTGTCGAGTCTGGAGCAGGCACATCTGGTGTGGCATATAGACTAGAAAAGTGTCTGTGCCATGTATAATGATCAAAAAAGTGGTCAGTAATCATCTTGCTCACTTTGTTACCATGAGCTATTATTTTCCAGAGCATAGACAGATCTCTATTTTTGCAGCTTTTATGAGATCACTCCAGCAAGCATCTTCCCAATTCCTCAAGGCTATCCTCTGCGCTTTTTTGTATTATGCTCTTTCGTGTCTAATCTGGGTTATATATTTGGAATTAAGGGCTCCAAGGAGTCGACGTTTGGCTAGGGCACATTCCTTGTTAAACCAGGAGTTCGAAGGCTGTAGCTTAGGTCTTGATTTATTGATACCGGTCTGAGTTTTAGTTAGATGAGTTTTTATGTTCTCTATCATTCTTTGGTGGATTTGTGTGAATGGTATGAGCCCCGAACTAGACTCCACATAAGGTGTTAAGAGTTCACAGAAGTCGTTGTATATATTGGTAAGGGGCTTAACTTAGTCCAATATAGCGGGCCATTTAACTGATCTCTCCGGTTGTTCCTAACCAGCAGATGCCTATTCTCTTTCCTCAGGTCCATTGGGTAAGATGGATGTGTAACGGTCCAACTCCCAGACAGATTTAAGCATAATGGGAAGTGATCACTCTCACCTCATTTATCTACCTCAAAATCAGGTATGTGAGCCCAATGTGCTATGCTTACCATTACATAATCAAAATGGGATGTGGCCATTCCTCTGGAAAAGGTATTAGAGAATTTAATAACTGAAGGGAATTGTCCATTACATGCCTTAGCCCTCTTTCTTTAGTTAGGTGGAATATTTGCATTGCTGAGGTGGAACACGCCACCTTTTTGTTTGTGGCAAGGAGAGGGATCCGCCTGGCTAAGTCTATCTCCTGGAAGATCGTATGTATTCCTGTCATTGGTTCATAACAGCAATTAAAATCACCCCCCACAAGGACCACTCCATTTGGTTCAATATTATCAAGGACTTCTTCTAGCTGCTGGATACCCAGTGCTTCTTTTTAGCGCTCCCTCGGTCTTATATATATGTTAAAGAGATATATATATATATATATATGTCATGTTTGGGAATTTCAGCTTTAACCCTAAGATATCCTGTGAACCAGTATGCAAGGTTTCTATAGTGACGTTTAGATAAATTTTTAACCAAATGATCAACCCACCCGAAGGTCTTCCTCTTTTTGATGATAGAGCCCCAATGCTAAAAGTTCTATAGCCTAGTTTGTATTGAGGCTCTCTTGCCCAAGTCTCCTGGAAAAGACATAGGTCAAATGTACTAATGTATTCCTGCCAATCTGGCTCTGAAAGTTTTTGGTTAAGTCTAGCTATGTTCCAGGATACCATCTTCAGGGATTCTGGAACTAGGTCAGCAAGCGTCCAAGAGCCCTGGCCTGATGTGGTTAAATTAATGCTATTATTGCCCTCATACGTAAGAACAACCTGGGTGTCTTGTGAGTGTTTTTTGTGTAAATAAACTCCATGAGAGGCTTGGGGATCAAATTCTAATTGGGGAGACATCATGTTTGTATGACTACGTGTGCTTTTAGTGGTTAAGTTCGCTATGATCCGCTCATTCAGTCAATCTACTAGATCTAGGTTGTTTGCCCCCTCTGGGTCGAGCGGAACTTCATAGCTATCAGATTGTCTGCAATGAATTCGGAATGAAAAGTTAACTTTACGTCATCCATGTTCCCTGATTCTTGCCAGAGACGTTTGGCTTTTAGAATGTCCGATCTTACTATTGAAAGATATTGGCGTTTAGTTCTGATCCAATGTGTCATTTTGTTTATTAGTGAATCCTCGTCTTCTCTAGTTTCCTTCTTTAATCTAGGAACATTTGTCAAAAGACGTTATAAGTATTCTTCTTAAAGTTAGTTCGGTGTTGGGGTATTGGGTGGGATTCCTGCAAATGTTGACTGCCTGAGACCACCCTGCCTAGTCTGGAGTTCTGCCACGACTCTTCTTGTCCTGCGCAGAGTGGCCTGTTTAGAATGCGAGTACCTGGGGGTTTTGTATTAGGTCCCTCATGGCAAAAGGGAGGGGACGTCCTTGCCATGCTCCCACAGTGGTCGAATGATTATCTGACATGGCTGGATAACGATTTTTGTGAGCCAAAAAGTTAGACAGACAAGCTCCTTTGGGACAAAAGGAAGCAATGGTCTAGGTGAGCGCCTATCTAATGCGCGTACATTCTGGTCACAAATTGCTTTTCCCCAGGATGTTCCCTGTCATCTTGTGTTTTGCTCATTTCAGTTATGATAGTGTTAAGTCACGGTGATGAATTTCCAACTATCCTCTGAAGGGCCATAATCTCGTCTTGTATTGTGTTTAATTTTTGGCAGAGAGCTGTCATAGGTGCATAGGTGTTTATGCTCTCAGTCTGGATCCCAATTTCCCTGCTGCTAGCTATCGGCTGGGTATTGTATTGATCCTGGTTTGCTTGTATTACCTGATCTTCTTCTTGCAAAGTTGCTAGCAATGAGTATCTATTGGTGCACTTTACTGTTGTGGTTTCCCGGTTTATAGATCTAACTTGGCTAGACGATACTATACCTGAAGAAGTGGGGCTAGGACAGGTGAGTTT